>NC_081380.1:24465950-25715950 GCF_030684315.1 Stegostoma tigrinum
ACTGAGGCTGCCTGAGGAAAACCAACTTCGAGTATCTTTGCATCCTGCTATAGTAGATCCTAATCGAGCATTCCTTATTTTTTCACTGGTGGAAGATGGACGATGCTGGCTGGGGCAATATTTGTTTCATTCCTGGTTGCCTTTGAGAAGATTGTAGTGATCTGCCTTTTTGTACTGCTACAGTTAGGCCCATAATGTCTTTAGAGAGCGAATCGCAGGAATTTGCCCCAGTGACACTGAAGGAACGGTGATATATTTCCAAGTCAAAATATTGAGTGTTTTGGAGGGGACTTGCAGGCTACGGTGTTACAGGTACCTGAAGCGCTTGTTTTTCTAGATGGTAGTGGTTGAGGGTTTGGAAGGTGCTGTCTGAGGCTCTTGGTGAATTTTTGCAGTGCATCTTGCAGGTAATATACACTGTTACTGCCAACCGTCAGTGGTGGAGGGAGTGGAAGATTGTGGATATGGTGCTAATCAAGTAGACTGATTTGTCCTGGATTGTGTCGAGCTTCTTGAGTGTTGGAGCTGTACCCATCCAAATGGAGAGTATTCCATCACGTCCTGACTTGTGCCTTGTAGGTGATGGAAAGTCTTTGGTGAATCAGGAAGTCAGTTACTTGCTGCAGTGTTCCTAACCTCTGACCTGCTGTTGTAGCCATTGTGTCTAAGTGGTGAGTCTGGTTGAGCATCTGGCTAATGGTAACTCAAAGGATTTGACAGTGGGCAATTCAATGATGTTAACTCTATTGAAAGTAAAGGGGCAGTAGTTAGATTGTCTATCTGTTATTGTGATGGCCATTGCCTGGCATTTGTGTGGTGTGAATATCACTTGCCACTTGTCAGCGTGAGCCTGGAATTTGTCCAGACCTTCTTGTATTTGGACATGGATTGCTTCAGTCCCTGAGGAGTCATGAATGGTGCTGAACATTGTGCAATCATCAGTGTACATCCCTATTTCTGACCTTATGATGGAGGGAACGTCATTGATGAAACAGCTGAAGGCGGTATGCTATTTGACACTACTGTGAGGAACTCCTGTAGAAATGTCCTGGAGCTGAGATGACTGACCTCCAACAACCTGCTTGGAGCACTGAGAAACAGCTGGGGATTTTTTTTAAATAAAGTCTGTAATTGGACCTTTCACATTACAAAAGTAACTCCTTTTTAAAAAAAGTACTTTGTCAGCTGTAAAGCACTTCTTGACATCTCCGTATTCATGATGTATTTTAATAATTGCAAATTATTTATTTGCATTTGTTCTTTGACTTCTTTTGTTCATTCATGGGCTCGCCAGACTAGCATTTATTGCCCATTTCTAATTGACCAGAGGGCAGTTAAGAGTCAATCACATTGCTGTAGTCTGGAGTCGCATGTAAGCCATGCCAGATAAGCTCAGCAGTTTCCTCCCCAAAATCATTACTGAATTAGATTGATTTTTTTTCCCCCCTCTATTTACAAGTTAATTCCAGATTTATATTGAATTTAGATTCCATTATGTGTCATGGTGGGACCTGCATTAAGGTTCCCAGAACATTATCTGTGTTTCGGGACTGATAGTCTGTTATTAGTACTACTAGGCCATCAGCTCTCAAGCCAGACCAGAGCATCCCATTAGTCTTGACCCCACATTTCCCCTGGCCAGGCCACCTAACCTGCACATCTTTGGATTGTGGGAAGAAACTGGAGCACCCGGAAACCCACACAGACACAGGGAGAACATGCAGACTCCTCACAGATAGTTGCCAAGGGTGGAATTGAACCTGGGCCCCTGGCACTGAGAAACAGTAGTGCTAAGCACTGAGTCACTATACCACCTATTCCTTTCAACTGAGTGGATCCATTTCCTTCTCTTCACACCTTCTTTAACACCAAGTTTACATCTGTATTTTTCCTTTACCACCATTAGCACTGCATTTGTTTTTTTACTCTGAGCACCCTTTTTTCCAGTCTTTTCTGGTCTCTCAGCCACCTTTTCTGTCGACAACATTACAAAAACACTAAGTTCCCATCCCTTTCAGTTCCAAAGAGACGTTGGACTCAAAATGTGAACTGCTTTTCCCTCCACAGATGCTGCCAGAACTGCTACGTTTCTCCAGCACTTTGCTTTATTTCAGATTTCCAGCATCCACAGTATTTTGTTTCTCCATGATAGCATTACTTACTAGTTGTACTCTGCAACCTGGCAGCAACTCTTATATTGTCAAGAAAAATGAATACACTGATCTACGAGTAAAGTCACTGGCCCAGATTCTTCTCTGACAATAATGATGAGGCTAATGATGGTTATAAAGTACCTCAGATAAGCTCCAGTGTAAAAGAGCACAAAGACTTACCATGTTCAATATTTACCAATCTTTTGTCCCGGTTTTAGCCAAATCATTCACCTTTTTGGTATAAACAGAAGCTTCACCACTTTTTGTTTCCATTTTTCACAGCTGTACAGGAGAAGTGCCACAGTGACTTTTCCCAGTTTACTCTCAGCAATGTTGCCAGTGATGATTTCATTTCTGATGTAATCTCTTTAAAATTAAGTAAACTCCCAGTGCAAATTATGAATGAACTCATTAGGCAGTGGGATGTTAGAAGCTGCTGCTTTTTCTTTTAAAAGACAGCTGTTAGACCGTGCCTGCCAAGGGTTCTGCTTGGAATTAAAAACGGAAATTAATTCTGGCAATTTTGAAATCATCCTATTGTAATAGTAATTTTAAGGAGGAATGTGGAGGATCATTTTAGGGCTTTTAGCTCGTGACTGAGAGAATATCTTTGAGATTCAAATTATAGATCGCACATTCCACCACATTGTTTATAGTTGGTGTGCATTAATGTAACATTAGCCGGATGCCAGCCTGTTAGCAACAAAGCTGTAGCACGTTATTCAGTGCATTATCATGACTGTTTAAAGTAATTATAAAGCCAATAAGTTTTAAATATAATGTCTATGTTTTATCTTTTTCATTTGAGTGCCAAATCATAGGCTTACAGGGAACATAAGAACTGACTGTAAAAATTTCTACAGCAATGGAAAGAGAAAAGAAAACTAATGTAGGACCTTGAGAAGTTAAAGGTAGAGCAATTTATATTAGAGAACAAAGAAATGGTCGACAAACAAAATTCATACTTTACTTCTATCTTCACAAAGGGGTGCACAGATAACTCAAAGTACTAGAAACGATGGGGAGCATGGAGTTTTAATGTGAGGGAGGCGCTGAAGGAAATCTGTTTTAGTAGAGGAATAGTGTCGGAGAAATTGATGGGATTGAATGTTGATAAACCATCAAGGGCTGATAATCTACATTGCATAATACTTAAGGAAGTGGCCTTTGAAATAGTAGTCATCTTCCAAGGTTCTTTAGACTCTGTTCCTACAAATCGGAGAGTAGCTAATGCAACCCCAATACTTAAAGAGGGAGGTAGAGGCAAAACAGGGGATTGTAGACTAGTGAGTCTGATGTCAGGGAAGGGGAATATTCCAGTGTCTCTTCACAGATTTTATAGCAGAGTGCTTAGAGAACTGTGTGGTAGAATCAGAACACAGTCAACATGGATTTCCAAAAGCGAAATGACACTTGACAAATCTGCTGGAATTCTTTGAACATATAATAGTAGAGTTGATCGGGGACCTAAAGGATCTGGTTTATTTGGACATTCAGAGGCTTTTGACAAAGTATCGCTGGAGGGATTAATGTGTAAAATTAAAGCACAAGGGATTGGGGTGTTGTCTAGTTCCTCCTTAAAACAAGTTAGACAACTCCAACCAGAATGTTATGAATGAATTTGCCCAGGTGTCCCACAGTGCCGAAACAGTCAAATCACTATGAACACAAGCCAATACCAATGCAAAATGCTCCCAACTTTATTAGGAAATAAGTTACAATAGATTTTACTACAAAACAATGCAATCATTAATCCTGTCTGGCCCCTTAAGCTTACAATACTTCCCAAGTCTCTTGTAGATTTACACAGTCACTCCCTCTCTCTCTTTCTGTGGGACTGCAAATCTGCCGTCTCCGTCTCCGTCTCCAGATGTCATGTGGGTCCCTGCCTTTGGCCAGGCAGGTTTTCTCAGAGAGACCTGCCGGTGAATCCTGTTTTATACGTTTTTTAGATGGTTTTGGCCAATCAGGGAGGCTCACTTAACAGTGTGAAACAGTGTCAATCATTTGGATTGCTGGTTACTGTTTGTTTCTTTGGGTAGTCAGTGCCTTTCTGTCTGGACCATTCTTTGTTTGGGGGATAAGTTCTTAGGGGTGTGTCTGTCCAAAATTACTGCCTTTTATATTACGGTAATGTCATTTAGCATCTGGGTGCTGTAACACTGTGATTTGTGTGCGAGTTTAGTGACTTCAGAGTTTTACTTGGTCAAAATACCCAGCATCCCTTGCTGTTAGGCCAAGTTAGCAATCTGTCTTGGGTTTTAGCAGCCAAGAGGCTGCTACAGGAAGTAGTGCATTATGATTGATAGAAAATATATTAGCAGACAGGAAATAACGTAGGAATAAATGGGTCCTTTTCTGAATAGCAGGTGTCGTGATTGCAATGAGGTCAGCCAAGTGGGTCTCCATAGAATGAGCTCCCTGATTGGAGCTGTTAATCTGGCCCAATGAAGGAGTCCTGGCTGACAGATACAAACAGGAGTGTTAGAAGTTCTGTTCACTCTGAGAGCCCTCTTTGAGGGAGCTGGATCAGTGTCAAGGACTCTCCAAGTGTATATAATGAGTGCCTTGGTGATGAGATACCAGCCTCTCTGGAGTTATTTCAGCAAGCAGCTACTAATGGGAAAAAGCAGGATTTGGTACTAGGACCCCAACAACTCTCAAATATCTGTTAACGATTTAGGTGAGGGAACTAAATGTAATATCTCAAAATTCACACATGATTGAAAGCTGGGTTCAAAGGTGAGATGTGAGGAGGATGCAGAAATATTGCAGTGTGAATGAGACAGGCCGAGTGAGCGGGAAAATGCTTGGCAAATGTGGTATAATTTGGATAAACGAGATTATCCACTTTGGTAGCAAAATTAGGAAGGCACGTTGTTATTTGAATGGCTGCCACTTGAGAGAGGACCGACGCCCTCCACCACCTCCAAAACTTCCAATTTCCCAGTCCCCACACCTCATTTTTATTATGGACGCCCTCCGCTTCTTCCTGTCCTGCAGGCCTGACCAGTCCCCTCTACTGACACCCTCATCCGCTTAGCTGAACTCGTCCTCGCCCTCAACAACTTCTCTTTTAATGCTTCTCACTTCCTACAGACAAAGGGGGTGGCCATGAGCACCCGCATGGGCCCAAGCTATGCCTGCCTCTTTTGTAGGGTACATGGAACAGTCCCTCTTCTGTACCTACACTGGCCCTAAACCCCACCTCTTCCTCCGTCACATTGATGACTATATCGGTGCCACCTCATGCTCCCATGAGGAGCTCAAACAGTTCATCCACTTCACCAACACCTTCCACCCCAAACTTAAGTTCACCTGAACTATCTCTAACACATCCCTCACCTTCCTGGACCTCTGTCTACATCTTGGGCAATCACCTAGAAACCAATATCCATTTCAAGCCCACTGACTCCCACAGCTACCTAGAATACACCTTCTCCCACCTACATTCCTGTGAAAATGCCAACTTCTATTCCCAATTCCTTCACCTCCAGCGCATCAGCTCCCAGGATGAGGCATTCCAATCCTGTACATCCCAGATGTCCTAGTTTTTCAAGGACCGCAACTCCCACCCCCCGCAGTAGTCGAGAACGCACTCGACTGTGTCTCCCGCATTTCTTGCAACTCATCTCTCACACCCTGTCTCTGCAATAACAACTAAAAGAGAATCCCCTAGTCCTCACGTATCACCCCACCAACCTCCCGATACAACGCATCATCCTCCGACACTTCCGCCATCTGCAATCCAACCCCACCACCAAAGACATTGTTCCCTCCCCACCCTTGCCTGTTTTCTGGAGGGACTGCTCTCTCCATGACTCCCTTGTCTGCTCCACACTCCCCTCCAGCCGCATCACACCCAGCACTTTTCCCTGTAACTGCAGCAAGTGCTACACCTGCCCCCACACCACCTCCCTCACCCCCATCCCAGGCTCCAAGAAGACTTTCCACGTCAAGCAGAGGTTCATTTGCACATCTGCCGTATGTGGTATACTGCATCCGCTGTACCCATTGCAGCCTCCTCTATATCAAGGAAACCAAGCAGAGGCTTGGGGACCACTTTGCAGAACACCTACACTCGATTTGCATTAAGCAACTGCACCTCCCAGTCGCGAACCATTTCAACTCATCTTCTCATTCCTTAGACGACATGTCCATGCTGGGCCTTCTGCAGTGCCATGACGATGCCACCGGAAGGTTGCAGGAACAGCAACTTGTATTCCGCTTGGGAACCCTGCAGCCCAATGGTATCAATGTGGATTTCACAAGCTTCAAAATCTCCCCTCCCCCACTGCATCCCAAAACCAGCCCAACTTGTCCCCACCTCCCCCTAACCTGTTCTTCCTCTCTCCTACGCACCCCCCACCCCAAGCCACACCCACATTTCCTACCTATTAACCTCATCCCGCCCCCTTGACCTGTCCCCTCCCCACCTACACTCACCTTTACGGCTCCATCCCCGCCTCTTTAACTTGTCTGTCTCCTCTCCTCCTATCTTCTCCTCTATCCATCTTTGTTCCGCCTCTGCCCCCGCCCCTCTCCCTATTTATTTCAGAACCCTGCTGTGTTCATCCAGCTCCACACTTTGTTATCAATGTTCAACAAGACTTGGGTGTCCTTAGGTACGAGGTGCTGAAAGTAAGTGTGCAGATGTAGCAGGCAGTAAAGAAAGCAGTTTGTATCTTAGCCTTCGTAGCGAGATGATTGACGTGAAGTGACTAGCTGTCTTGCTGCAATTATTTAGAGCATTGAGGCCACACCTGGATTACCTATTGTGATGAAGCCATAAGGAATTTATCAAAGATAAGGCCGAGTGAATGGGCAAAAATCTGGCAGATGAAGTTGTTTGGTTTACCAGAAAGAACAAAGTAAAGTAATATTTCTTAAACAGAGAATGATTATGGAATTCAGAGGTACACTCAGGTTTAGGTGTAATAGTGTAAAAGCCACAAAATTAGTATGCAGGTATAATAGTGAATCAAAATTAAAGGAATATTCTCCTCTATTAGAAAAGGAATTGAACAGTTAGTCAATTATACAGCTGCGATCACATGGAGTCATAGGGCCCGGAAACAGCCCCTTGAGTCAACTCCTCCATGCTGACCAGACATCCTTATCTGACCTAGCCCCATTTCCCAGCATTTGGCTCAGAGCCCTCTCTTACCCTCTATTACCTTCCTATTCCTATTACCGTCCAATTCATAGACCCATCCAGATGTCTTTGAAGTTTTGTAAACGTACCTGCCTCCACTACTTCCTCTACAAGTTTGTTCCGTGCACACAGCACCTGCTGTGTGGAAAAAGTTACCCTCAGGCCCTTTTTAAATATATTCTCTCTCTCTCTCTCCCTCTCTCCTTAAACCTACGTTCTCTAGTTTTGGACTCCCCTATCCTGAGAAAAAGACCTTAGTTCTTCATTCTATCCATACCCCTCATGACTTTATAAATTTCTCTGAGGTCACCCCTCAGCCTGCGAACTTTCAGTGGGAGAAAAGCACCAGCTTTTTCAGCTTCTCCCTAAAGTTCAAACCCTCCAGTCCTGGCAACATCCTTGGAAATCTTTTCTGCACCCTGTCAAGTTTAACAATGTCCTTCGTGTAGCAGGGAGGCCAGAATTTTACATAATATTCCAAAAGTGGCCTCACCACTGTCCTGTATAGCTGTAGCACGATGTTCCAGCTCCAAAACCTGATGTTCTGAACAATGAAGGTAAGCATGTCAAACAGTGCCTTCACCATTTTGTCTAACGGCAACTCCACTATCAAGGAACTGTACACCTGAACCTCTAGGTCTCTGTTCGGTAACACTCTGCAGTATTATATATGGTTTTGGTTTGCTCGTTTTAAGGGAGTATGTAAATACATTGCAGTCTGTTCAATAAACCCTTGTTAGATTGATACCTGGAATGAGCTGGTTTTTCTTTTGGGGATAGGTTGGGCAGATTTAGTCTGTTTCTACTAGAGGAAGGCACCCAGGAACCCAATTGCGCTATTAATAAGGCAGAAGAATTGTATGAGAAATATCACTCCTCACCATTGCTTTCCTGTGCTCATAAAGAGCACATCACTTCAAATGCTGCAATCTGGAAACTGGCCCTCACACTCTGGTTTTCAAAGACATGGTCCAGAGTAATAGAGAACTTTTCTAGCTTTGTGGACAGGGTCATTGGTGGGAGGGATGGTGGAGAGAATGGTCAACCCATTTCCTGCACACTGTCACATAAGCCCTTGCTACCAGCCCGAGCCAGGTCAGTGCTGTGCCCTGGCTAAAGCAGAACAACCAGCAATGCAGTAAAAAGGCCAGTAATCCTCTGCACTCTGCAAGGGTAAGTGCTACCATCTTGTCTCTGCCTCATCACACTCACAGTGCCACTCATGCCAACTTTGCCACTGCACACACATCTCATCAAGGCTTATGGACTACACCTCTCTCTACAGCATGCATCAGGTCCGCTTGGTAGGCCTCCACATCATCCTCCTAAACTGCTGACTTTTCCTGCTCTCTGCACTTCCTATTCACTCAACAAGGATACCCCATCACCTCTCCTACTCTGGAATCATCATTAATGCTTTTTCATACCCTCACACAATACCCAACCCCTCACTTTGTCTCAGTTTAATCTGATCCCCAGACTGGAATTGGACAAACATCTCGATTGACTGGTCAGGAATAGAGTACCACCACATAGTCCCCCTTTTACCCATTAAGAATTACTTCCTTTTGACATTCATAAAAGGCCATTTGCTTGAAGCACACGTAGTGCTGGCACATCCTGCAAGGTGTGATATTAACATAACATGGTGCAACACAGCAATATGTCCTCCTCCTATACTGTTCAATGCTTCCCACCATCTCGGGCTGCCTGCCTCTCCCGCTGTATAAAGCAATGCAACACACAGAGGCTGGTAGCCTATCACTGAAGACCTTGTGCTCTAAGAAAGCAGTGTTAAGTAGATAAAGGCTGGCAGCATCTAAGTTAATACAAAAAGAGTGAGCATTACGAAAGCAAGTGATTTGATCTGAAGAATGCTGTTTCTGAAAACTTCCATTCTTAGTGGACAAATAAAATAATTCTTTCAGCTCCGACTTGCATGTTCTAGAAAGTTTGTTATTCTCATAATCATTTAATTGTCTCTGTTTTAAATGAAGTAGCATTCTCTTTGAAATGGTTGAGGTTTAGTTACTAGTGCTTCTTAATGATGTAGATGAGTTGTTTAATGTCAAGATTCAGCTATTACTTTCTTATTAATAACATGCTTGTAACTCATTTGTCAAAGCATTGGTGCTGGTTAAAATTACTAGTTTTATTTATCATGCATAACACACTACTGACAAAAACTAGCAATTCATTATGTTGCACAGCTGCTGCAAGGAAAGATTGCGATTGTTTTAAGGTTAGAGACTAATCCCTCAGCAAGTGCTGTGTAATACAATACAATACTGTAATTAATTGAACACTTCAGTTTGATTGCACAATTAGTGTTCAACAGCTGAGCCTGTTATACATGAATGGCTTTATTTTGAAACCTATGGATGACTGGACTGCACGAGGGAATAAAATATGATGCAAATTACATTGAAAAAAAGTAAAGTTGGAATTAGAAAAACAATGAAACAGATGTTGGCCATTCAGCCCCTTGAGCCTGTTCCGACATTGAATGGAATTATGGCTGGTCTGTAGCCGAACTCTCTATATCTGCCGTTGGCCCATATTCCTAAATACATTTGCTTAACAAAGATTTATGTACCTCCAGACTCAAAATCAACAACTGATTCATCATCCATTGCTATTTGTGGAAGGTAATTCCAAACACCTACCAAGCAGTGTATGTGTAGAAATGCTTCATAACATTTCTCCTGAATGGCCTGGACCTAATTCTCAAACTATGCCATCTATTTCTAGAATCCCTAACCAGTGGAAATAGTTTATCCTTATCTACCTTGTCTTTTCTTGTTAATATCTTGAAGACTTTGATCAGTTAAACTCTCAAATTTTAAAATTCTCAAAAAACAGGCCTAGTTTGTATAATTTCTTCTCGTAATGTAATATCTGAAGTCTGGCATCATTCCTGTAAACTTAAATTGTATTCCGACCAAGGCCAGCATATCCTTCCTAAAGTATGGTGCTCAAATTTGTTCATGGTATTCCAAGTGGAGGTCTCACGAGAGAGAAAAAATGGAAATCTGAAAAAAGAGGTTTGTTTTACATTTTTGGGGTGAAGATTTTTATTCAGATGTTGGAATGCATTCCTTGGAAGTTAATAACGGCATCTTTCTGGCATTTACTGTTTTATTTTCAGCATTGTTCATTTGATTTTATCTCCAGCTTGAGATTTTACTTTTATCTCCAGCATGTTAACTTTGTTAATTGACTAACACGTAAAAAATCAAAAAGAATGTTTTTTAAAAAAGGGCAGAAGTGGGCCATTTGATCCTTTGAGTCACCCTCATTATTTTGTATGACCATGGCTTATCCAATTATGACTTTAACTCCATGTAACTGTCTACTCTCCATAACTTCCGACTCCCCTCTAAGTCAAAAATTTGATTGATCCTTGAATATATTCAGTGACACTGCCTCCACTGCTCTCTGTGGGAGAGAACAAAGACAAGCAATTCTGAGAGAAGAAAAGCTGACCTAGCCAACAGTACTTGTATCCTGTGAACAATTTTTTAAAAATTCTGCTTCTGCAATTTTTCCATCAAAGTGGACAACCTCCCATTTTTCTACATTGTATTCCATCTACTAATTTCTTCTGTCAATTAAACAACATCCCTTTGCAGACTCTGCATCCTCCAGACAACTTGGTTTCAGACTTAACTTTGTATCATAATCACATGTGGCTACCATACACTTCCTTCATCCAAATCATTAATATAGCTTTAAAATTGTTGAGGCCCCTGCATTGATCCCTGTGGCACGTGTTTGTGTTGAAGGCTGGCCAGCATTTATTGCCTGTCCCAAGTTGTCCTTGAGAAGATGGTGGTGAGTTGCCTTCTTGAACTGCTGTATCCCACATGCTGTGGGTCGAACCACAATGCCCTTAGGGAGGGAATTCCCGGATTTTGACTCAGTGTGGTGTTCCCATGTATCTGCTGCCCTCGTCCATCTAGATGCAAGTGGTTGTGGAATTGGAAAGTGCTGTCTGAGGATGTTTGGTGAATTTTCTGCAGTGCATCTTGTAGATAGTGCATACTGCTGCTACTGAGCATCAGTGGTGGAGGAAGTGAATGCTTGTGATTGACTGACTACCAAGTGCCTAACTGAAAATGATCCAGTTATCCTGACTTTGTTTCTTGTTAATTAGCCAATCTTTATCCAGGCTAATGTTATTGGCTAATACCTCCAACAGCACAAACTATTATACTTTTGTCGTAACCATTTATGTAGCACCTTACTGAATGCTGTTTGGAAATTCAACATACAAAATATCAACCTGTTCCCCTTCTTCTACTCTGCTTATTGTGCCATCGAAGAACTCTCATAAAATTGTCAAACTTGATTTTCATTTCCTGAATCCTCATCAAGTTTCTTTCTCTGTTAGCTCTCCCACTGTAACATTTGGCCTTTCTTTTATATCAGTGTTTTTAACCTATTAATTAGTCTGATCAATTGTTCAAAGAATTCCTTCCTAATAGCTGCTTTGGTGTAAGTCTCTAATTCTGAAATCTCATTTCATCCAGTGGGCCTGCATTCATTGCTTATTGCAGTGTCTCTTCTATAGGAAAATAACATAGAAATTTTTAAAAAGTTATTAATTATTTGTATTTCAACACCTTCCTTTTACCTACCATACTCAATTATAGATTTGGTGCTTATCGAAATCTTTCCGGCCATGATGGCAGCAAAAAGAAAAAGCCAAAAGATTCTATGATTAGCCACAAAACACACCGATTTGAATGGTCTATGCTGTTGGTTTTCCTGAAGCCTTTGAGGGATCCTGATTTGTGTGAAGTCCAAAATACTGAAATGTTGTTTATTTTCCTAGGTAATTACTTGTTTTGGAATTTCTGTGAGCCTCTGCAGCTATGTTGGGTTTGCGGTCGTAGCTTTACTGGTTGAAATCAACTCCATCTTCCTGCACCTGAGGCAAATTCTTCTGATGGCCAACATGAACAAAACCACTTGCTTTCGCCTTAACAGCATCATCAATCTGGGAACCTATGTTATCTTCCGTATTACCACACTGGCCTGGATGACACGCTGGCTTGTTCTAAACCGCGACAACTTACCTCTAATAAACTACAGCATCGGGAGTGTAGGGATGGCCATAATGACTCTGATGAATATTGTGCTGTTTTGCCGACTGCTAAGAAGTGACTTTCTGAAATCTAGCTGGGAAGGGAAGAAGGAAAAGGAGAAGTAAAACTTGCAGCAGTGTTTCCTCCCCGGTACTGGTGCTGAGATTTCTGAAGGAGGAGCTGAACAAGGACCTTTCGCTCCTTTGAATTTAATGGTCCCATTCACTTAAATGTAATTCTGGATAACCCGATGGGCTTAATTGTAAATATATTTTTAAAAATTGTATCTAACATTTTCAAAAGTTTTTTAATCTAATGATGTTATCGGTAAAATGAAACAATGAAAATGATACAAAATTTTAAAATGTTTTTTCCTACACATTTTAAAGAAATGCAGTTAAATGCGCTACAGAATAAAATACGGTAATCTTACACTATCTTGCTTCAAACTGCATTGGGCAAGTTATTGAGCTCTTAGTGTTTGTTGTTAAATTCTGCAATGATTGTTACTACTCCCGAGAGGATTCATTCTAAATAATTCCATGATGGTTTTGATGCTGAAAATTTGGTAAGTTATCAAAGAAATGCCTCTAATTAACAGTGATTTAGCTAGCCTCTCAAATGTGTTGATTTAAACATAAGCATGTCAAATTAATGAGCTGTGAAATGAGACAGTAGCCCATCGAAAATAATGAATCCATTTGATTACTTATGCAAAGTGTGAGATTTTGTTACTAAACATCTTCATTTTATACACCTGTTTTATGGGCATTACTAAATTTTATATATAGTAATGCATGTTTCAAATAGCTATATAGGAATCATGTGTGAGTGATGTAGGATACACTCTAAGCAGATCCAATGACGACATCTGAAAGTATATCATCTTGAATGTACACAGCTTCAGAAGCTGTAATATATTTATAATCTGTCAATACTTACCTACTCATATATACTTGTATATTTATAATATCAATAACCACCTACACTGTTTTTGACTGCCTTTGTAATATTTGTTGATTTTAAAACAATAACAGGGCTTGTAGTAATGATGTATTGTTGCAGAAAATAGTCAGTTTTTACTCTAATGTGAAATAATTTTGTTGTGCGCAACATTCACATTTCTTACAGGACTAAAATGTGAACTGCTAGTTTTGAGATCAGTCCATAGGCTGTTTTTAAAAATATTTTCCAAATTTATAATATGTAGAATGTAATCCAAAAAATGTTAAATCTGAAATATTTATTTTAATGCCTATTAATCTGCAAGTAATGTTATAGTAATGACAGGAACAGTCAATCCTGGTTAGTCCAGATGAGTATCTCCTGACTGTAGTCTGTGTTCTGTTTCAGCATCAAGTTTGTTCATCTGAAGGCAGTGATGTTGACTTTCTGGATATTGGGCACAGTTGTGACTGTTATGAAGTCCAAAGATCTTGTTAGAACCACCTCTTCTCAACTTAGTGGACTCTCTTTGTTGATTAAAAAATATAGCAGAAAATTGTCCATGAAACAGAAATGTATCTCCTGTAATATCATAATCTAAATATTGCGGATGAGTCTAAATCCTCTCAATAGGATTGAAACCTATTTTAGATTTATGTTTTTGTGGCAACGTGGTAGCTTTGCACATTTTAAGGCTGAAATTAAAGTAGATGAGTAAAAGAAACAGTTTGCAAGGTGTAAAGAATCCTCTGTGAATTGAGTTACAGAAAATGCTGTCTTTTTAGTGCAGATCAAAATCCAGATAGTTTGCAGGCAGTGACAGGCCCAGACCAAGGGATGGACATGTTGCTATATGGCTCCATGCTATGTCACTGTGACGCCTACACTGTGTATCAGCAGTTTGCACAGCAAACACACTGCATGTGCTTTAAATAAGTGAGGAGGAGAATTTGGTCAAGGTGGACTATGGTCGCTCAGGGACTGCCGACATAGTCAGTACTATAGGTTGAATCTAACCAGTGTTTTGAATAGAGGGAGAAAGCTATTCAGTGGTCTGTGTTCACAGGAGCTGTTACGATGGTTCTGATGCTGATCAGAACACTGTTCCTTAGTCTTCCTCACTGGATGCTTTCATCCGTTTGGAGGTGGCACAGATTTGCTGGTTCACAATTATAAAGGATCTCTGATTCATTCATTAAAAGTGACAATGCACAGCGACTGCTGAAGAAAAGATAACCTTGTTTTCTTCAGATTAAAATAGCTTTTCCTGCAAAGAATAGAGTGAGCTTCTGAGCTGGTGGAGGTCAGGTGGTTTTTCTACTGTCTTGTTCGCATCCTCAATCTGATTGGCTCCCTGAGAACTAATCATAGTTGTGTTCTTTTTATTCATTCACCAGATGAGGGTGTCACTGACTAGGCAGCATTAATTACCCATCCCTAATTGCCCAGAGGGCAGTTAAGAGTCAACCACATTGCTGTGGTTCTGGAGTCACATGTAGGCCGGACCAGGTAAGAATTTACTAAAGGACATTAGTGAACCAGATGGGTCCCCCCACCCCCAACAATTGACAATTGATTCATGGTCATCTTTAGCTTCTTAATTCCAGCTATTTTGTTGAATTCAAATTCAACTTCTGCCTTCTGCCATGGTGGGATTCGAACCCCAGTCCTCAGAACATTATCTGGGTCTCCGGATTAACAGTCCAGTGATAATACCACTCTGTCATCGCCTCTGCTAATTGTTGGCAGACAGAAGGCCTTTGGCATTGACAACTGGTCACTAGTCCAGAGGTGAATTAGCTACTTGATGCAGGCTGAATTTCCAAATGTATTTTACAGTTCCCGCTCATCTGAAAATTATACCTCAGTTGCTGCTTGTTCAAGCCTCTGTGTAAATTTGAGCACCATACAATGAATGTCAGGTTACTTGCTTTCAAAAACATACAGTAATATCCTTTAGGGAAGGAAGTCCGCCATTGTTACCTGATTTGACCTACATGTGATGCCAGACCTACTGGTTGACACTAAAGTGCCCACTGAAATGGCCCAGCAAGCCACTCAGTTCAAATGCAATAGGGATGGGTAATAAATGCTGTCCCTGTCAGTAATGCCTACGTCCAATGAGCCATTTTTAAAAAGGTCCTTCAGCAATCCTTGTATTTTTTTATTTTAAATAGTTTCTCAATTTTGGTCCACAATTAAAACCACAGGAAAAAAAAGACAGAGGCCATCTATATAAAAGAACCAGGTAGGAAATTATACTTCAATTAGTGTTTTATTAAGCATGGAATTGGTATACAGACAGCTTGTATTTGACTGTGATATCACAATTACATTGAACTCTTGTAAATAACTGGCCTGTGAGATGATTGAAATCTTAGTGAAAAAGTTAAGGCTTCTATTAATTTTTTGTATCAACTTATTATTTGTACCTGCTGTTTATACCTGTACCTAACACGTGCATAAAACTGTTCAATCCCATAGGTATTTGTAGCATATGTATATATGAAACTGAACTGCTTGTAGATTTTTATCACCTAATCAGCAGAATCTTCCTCTTCCAGTCCTCTTCCAGTCACCAGTGTGCTAGTCAAAACTCATAGCCCCTACAGAAGCTCAGTCCATTGCTTCTCTTACAAGGTTGAATCCCTGATGAAACTGAATTGGAGTGTCAGTGAATATACGTAGCATAAATGTTCCATCAGCACCTGGTGTAAAGGTACTTGGAATGATTGCATAGTGTCCTGGTGCAAGTTTACTATGGAGGTTTATGCTTCTCTGGGCCACGTAGGCTCCTGAATCCGAAACCGTTCTATGATGTGTAAAATGCTCTGCAGTTAGAACCATTTGTGGGTTGAAAGACTATTGGAACGATAAAGAAACAAAAATTTGAGTTCAAATTAAGTTGCTTCGTTTTAACGGATGTTTTTGTGAAGATCACAAAATGGATTAGACAAATGTTATCCCAAGTACATCCACACAATGCTTTTGTTTTGTTTCTTTCTACTTTCTAACAACGTATTCTTTAGATGGTGTGCAGATTGGAATATACCCGGCTTGATTATTGACAGCTAATAGATTGTGATCACCTTCTGCAAGATGAATAATTTTGTGTTATTTACTAATTTACATTCTCTTATGTTTGAGTAAAGAATGCTTAGCCTAATTGTAATGGCACACAGCAGCATCAATACCACAGTTACAATTACATAGGCATAACAAAAGTAAGTATATTTTGTAAAGTAAACTAATCTTTTTTAAAATTGACACATCATCTTTAAAAAATAGCTCCAACAAGTCATATGGCTGGCTTTGTTGCTTTGCTATCAGTCAAAAGACAAACAGACTGTTGTGTTATCTTGGCACCATCCATAACGGGAGACATTTGGAGTTTATTTAACCCTCGGACAACTAAATTGGTTCTCCCAAAGGTGTGAGAAATCAAAGGTTCTGAGCAAACAGTGTCTAAAAGGACACCATGGGAAATTCCAGAGTAATCGATTTTGCTTTGTGGAACAATGGTTTTTCAGAGTTAACACAGCAGTCATCTTAAGATTTTGGTCAATGTTAAACTGGCTGTGAGACATCTCGCAAGGTAGAAATCCAAGAACAGCTTTAAGAGGTACCATCAGTGATAGTGTTCTCAACAGCAACAAAGAATCCAGCCAAAGGACTGTTGTATTTAACCAGGGTACCAAGTAGCACAAACTGCAGTGTCATAAATGTGAAATAAAGGAACATCACCTCCCTCCCAAAATCTGTTCTGCTCAGCCCAGTTGTGGGTCATACCTCCAACTATTCAATTACAGGAACCATAACATAGAATGAATTCTTAGCCAATAACAGTACCATGTTTTACTTAGTATCTTTCAGCTGTAGCTTTTAAGAAAATAACCTTTGTCTTGTTTAAGAATAAAGCATTGTTGCTGGTTAGTACACCGTTCTACAGACACAACTAATCTTGCATTACCTTAATAATTATTCACTGCAAGTAATTGCATGTGAAGGAGGTTACTGTGTCCTTTGAGACACCAAGGTGTTTCCTTTTGGCCAAGGATTTGGAAAGAAAGCTACTTTCCAAACATTTTTTTTAATCCCCCTCAATCAACTAACTCATCTGAACAGAAAGTCATTGTTGAATAGATTTGCTGGTAAAGAAATGTGCTTTCTTGACCATCTAAGAAATCTTAATTTACCTTGTAGATCTGTAATCCAATAGGATTCATTGAGATGCCAAGCTTCCTGTTCATCCTTCGATAATTCTGAATTAAAGATATCAGAACAGAACATGCCTCATCTACATGGTCTTCTTCACTGCTTGAAAGAGTATCTATAGAGTGACAGAGAGCACATGTCTGGAAACAGGCCATTCATTTGATGGAATAGATGTTATCAGAATAATTGAAATTTCAGAGTATCAAAACAACAGGAACAAAAAGTTAGACAAAATGTTTCAGTATGATGAAAAATAAAATTATAAGTAGAGAAATTTCTTGAACACCTGGTCACATTGAAGGCAGCCTAATCTTTGTAGGTGGACAGCTTTACTACATTGGCAAAGTTGAAGGTCAAGGTTCACACCTGCAGTTTCCCTTTTATCCACACATGGCGCTGAGTTGTCGGATGGAATAAAGTTGCAACCTCCTGCACTAGTATATGTCCCATCAAAAGATTATGAAAGGGTGTCATTCTATTACAGAGATCAATACATCTCTGTAATCGTGACATAACTCATTGTCGTCTTCTCTAGGATTGTTCTTCTCACTACAAATGTTATAGCAAGTATTTGACAATGCTTTGATTTGTGTGATAACCAGATCACATTCATTCCCCATGCAACGGTTAAGAAAAGACATAAAATCAATCTTCAAATAATTAAAGCCATGCATCCCCATCTTCTTCACAACTCAAAAGGATAAGTAATTCTTTGCAAAGGTGAATTAGTTAATTACCCAATTGTTTTCACTTAAATCTGATACTTTCCCTTTTTCATTTAAAATAAATACTTCAGATATTTCAGCCTGCAAACATTGTGTTTTGATCTGGGTAAGTGAAGGAAACTGAAAACGTAATGTAAGTATTTGTAGTTTCTAGTTTACAGATTACTGCAGCGAGATCATTGTTGGTTCCAGGATACACAGTATCTACCAGATATACAGAAACCAATTATGTTTATGGGAAACAAAGAAAAAACATCAATGAAAAAACTGTGCTAAAAACACCTGGGCCTTGACATTTGATTGCAACCCAAACAGAAACGTCCTGCATACGTTTTTCCCCTGCAGGAAAACATGCTGGATCTTAAAATATTAAAAAAAGTCACACTGGCCATCACAGGCAGGGAATGCTATGGCCATAGTGAATGGCAATACTGGGGAATAAAAGTTTGCAAGATTTTTCTCATGCTGTCTTTTATTTCTCCTTCTTTCTTCTATTCTAGGTGGCATGCAGGTACGAGTCATAACAAATTGCATTCGACCACCAATCATATCCTCCATCTTTAACATTAAAAACTGATATTCGTCCCTCTATTCCATTCAAGAACACAAAATGCCCCTTAAGATTCAGTGGTATTCATCTGTCTGTCACAAGCACCTGCTAAGAAGCTCCAAAGCTCTATTGGATGTTGTATATTTTTATATGTAGTTAAGTCATGATACGGCATTATACAAAACATATACACATGAGAAAGAATAAGCCATTTAACTGTTTATGCTGCTTCTTTTTTATGACCTATGACAGCTTTTGCAAGGACTTCCTGATCAGAAAATGACAAGAACTTGCTTTCTGATGTTCTAAGTTCAACTCCGTGAAAATCATTCAACTGTTCTGGAGCATGAGAAGGTGGGCTTTCTGGCAGATATGGAGTTTTCCTCTGCACACTTGCAAGAAGACTGACACTAATCAAATCCCTTCATCTTGCTCGGTTTCCTCACCTTTTTTTTAATTCTCAAATTTCCTGGGTTGTTTTCTTTAAAACTTTCAATATTCTTCATACACTCGTTCCATCATCTGGCTCTTGTCAAAGATTCTTTACTTTCCTTCCTGAATTCCTCTCTATTTCCTTTTACGGCATTCTAATTCCAGAAATGTTTTCATTCACCATTACAATGAATTGTCAGTGTAGAAACAGGCCATTTGGTTCAACTGATCTGTCTTCTATTTTTGGTCTATTTCATTCTTTTTCCACCCTCACCCCATCCACGTAATCTTCAAGCACTTGTATTACTGACATTTTATAGTTAGTTATCTCCCCACCCCTAACTTGCTTCTCATGTCTCCTGTTCTAATTGCTTCCTACAAAACCTGTGTAACCAAAACACGAGAGGCAAAGCACTGGCGCAACCTGTTTGCACCCCACCCCAATCCAATTTTTTTTAAAGCTTGTTTCTGCAGTGACCTAACTAATTTCATCAACAACATTAATTCTGAAAGACTTCTTCACCCAAGTTGAAGAGCTCAAACGCAGTGACAATTTGCAAAATATCTGAGAGGTACATCCAACAATTTTGGGAAGTGAAGCATTTGCACAGGAGATTCTTTATTACCTGCTTCTGGGGCAGAGATAGTGATGGGATACTGAGGATTGCAGCTATACTTCTTTATATTATTTCTGCATCCACCTGCATTAATTCCAGTCACCCACTGACCCTTTACCTCCTGCAAGCTTCCAGCATCTGTGAAGAGAAGAAGCAAACTGCCAATAGTTCCTTTGTTATGGCATTTTTGGCTCTGACAACTGAATTGATTACATCATGTGAAAAATGGTACTCTACTATATTGAGTGGAAAAGAATTAATTCTTGACATAAATGGTTTGACGAAAAGGAAATTTCTCCAGCACAAAATAAAGTAATTTTTGAAGGGCATGAATGTGTAATAATTTTTGAAATACTCGACCAGTAGTGTGGGAAATAGTTGAGGGGTGGTGACAGATGTTGTGTCCTTCCAAATTCACATTACATGAGAAGTCTTGCCAGGGTTTAATTCTGAACAATAAGCCTTTATTTTATCAAATAATGAATAGGCAAAAATTGATTTTGTATTTTATTAAATTGCCTGTAAATTTCCTGAAAGTAAATGTTTCAAATGTATCTATAAATTCAAATGTATCTATTTGAAATAAGTTTTCTGTTACCTATTAACTCAGTCAACATCATGCCTTTGTTTAGGGTATCACTTCCACGCATGGTCATACATCCCTGCATTTACACTGCAGAGGAAGTACATTTTCAAGTACAGGCCATTGATAAAGAACTTCAGTCAATACAGTGTGGAGCTGAAGGAACACACCAGGTCAGGCAGCATCAGAGGAGCAGAAAAGTTGACATTTTGGGTTTATACCCATCATTAGGACTGGCCAGAATGAAGGCTGATGATGAAGTCCTGATGAAGAGTGTAAACCCAAAACGTGACTTTCCTGCTGCTCTGATGCTGCCTGACCTGCTGTGTTCCTCCGGCTCCACGCTGTGTTGATTTCTGACTCCAGCATCTGCAGTTCTTGCTGTCTCCCATATACAATCTCACGTGGTTCACTTGGCTCACTGCTCATGATTTTCTAATATCTGCTGGTTGGGGCTGCAGTTTCTCTTCACTGCTGTGTGTTCAGAATATTTAAGTCCGCATATATACTCAAAAAGCATGGCTTGGAAAAACAGCCTTTGCCATTTAGGTAGATTTCAGATTTGTCAATAGGTGCATGAATGGCTCGGTGCAGATGTAGTAGTCAGTGATATCTAAATCTTCGCAAAAACAGTTTGGTAAAACTATTTGCCACTGTTGCAAGTGCCAGTGTTTGATTTTAACATATGTGTATGCATGTGCTGTATGGATAAACAAAGTGTCAGGAAGTATTCTAATGAAGTGTTACATAGAAAAGCATTCAATTTGCCTGATATCCCCATAGGTGCCTGCAAGCACACTCTGGTATAAAGATGAAGTGCTGTAGTGTCCATGGTCATCATGCCCTTCTTTTGAACCATACACAGATAACACATGCCTTCATGATTGATCTGCTATCTGGCTTGTTCTGTTGATTACATGCCTTCCAAACCTCTCTGTGGCAGGTTGGAGCCTCTCCCTTCTCCTGATGCACTGATTTATCTAGCAATGGGCACTGTTGTGGTTAAAAGATGCTTCTGAAGCATTGATTTCCATCAACATTGCAGTGATTTTTGATCCCTGCTGAAATAATGTGTGATCTGGCCTTGACCTCAAGATTTGCTCAATTCTGCTCCCCTTACAACACCTCCCCAACCCTCAGCTTCCCTCCCACCATCTCAGTGAATACCTTGATTTGGGCTTAACAGCCAAGAAGTACATGTTTTTCACTGTCCTTTTTAAATATGAATAACAGTTCCCTCCACTCGCAGAAAAGTAGTAATACCCTTTAATATAACTCATCATTACCTGCACCTCCATCACCATCAAAGTCGGGCCCCAGAGTCAAAACTGTAACAGTTGTAAACCTTTTACAGAAGTCATCGAACTTCATCCTATGAAATAAGATAGCACTTTGACAGTGGTGACTAGAGGATCAATAAAGAAAATATACAGCTAAACTATAGGTATTAAATATTACAAAGCTGATAGAATGAGATGACCTACCAGAATTCCCCATCATCCTTCTTTGTGAATCCAAATGCTTCCCTGGTCCAGATTGGAATTTGGTTCCATAGAGGAGAACTTGGTAGAAGGAAGAACCATCATGTTGACATTCATTTCTTTTAACAAGCAGGTTGACTATCATATCCCTCTTTTCAGAAAAGCAAAGTTAGTCAGAATTTCAGGTTTTCAGACTCTCTAACGCAAATATGGCAATACAGAGCTGTCAAAAATATGGATACTTGAGGAGATTCTAAGGGTATATGGCTCCAATAAATACAAGTCCCACGTATTAAAAGAAAGAATTTAGTCTCTTCAAAGTACAGCCGAGTTGCGTGTTTTCTGGAATGTTCGGTACCTTCTCTGTCGATTCTTCTGTCAGGAATGTTAACTATATATTGCCATTTGTCCCATTGTTATTTAGCTGGTGCTTTCTCTACAACCTACAGGAAGCTGTGACAGCCAGCAATTCTCTCTTGAGAGCTGAGGGCTGTTAGTTCTGGTGGATGGCAGTTAGCTCTGTGGCTTTGTCCAAATGCCTACTTCTTTATACCCTTGATGACACATAAATATTTCTTACAATAGGATTGATACTACGTTGTCAAAGCCATCAGATTTGAATTTATATTATTATATTTATATTATATATATATATATTTATATTTATATTATTATTTTTATTATATTATTTTTTTTTTTTTTGCCTCCCTAACCTGTTCTTCCTCTCACCCATCCCTTCCTCCCACCCCAAGCCGCACCCCCATCTACCTACTAACCTCATCCCACCTCCTTGACCTGTCCGTCTTCCCTGGACTGACCTATCCCCTCCCTACCTCTCCACCTATACTCTCCTCTCCACCTATCTTCTTTTCTCTCCATCTTCGGTCCGCCTCCCCCTCTTTCCCTATTTATTCCAGAACCCTCACCCCATCCCCCTCTCTGATGAAGGGTCCAGGCCCGAAAAGTCAGCTTTTGTGCTCCTGAGATGCTGCTTGGCCTGCTGTGTTCATCCAGCCTCACATTTTATTATCTTGGATTCTCCAGCACCTGCAGTTCCCATTATCTCTAGGAGTACTGTAGTCAAGTTCCGAAGTGCAAGAGGTGGTCGAGCTGAGAAATGTTCAATAGTCTTCCTGGTTCATGTCTTCTGACTGTCAAAAGGTTTGTCCAAATATCAAACAGAAGGAAAAAATATTCTACGAGGCTGATATCAGAAGTTATGCCTATTGGTAGGTAGATATGTAGCAGCAAGTCGTTTCAGATTTCCTGTGATCCAGAAACGTTCCAAAAACTATAAGATAATTCTACAATTTTGAGATAAGACAGTGTGAAAACCTCTCCACCCCTCTCACCCACTCCAACCTCTTCCCCGCAGAACGGGCAGCCCTCCGCTCCAACCCCAACCTCACCATCAAACCCGCAGACAAGGGTGGCGCAGTGGTAGTATGGCGCACTGACCTCTACATCGCCGAGGCCAGACGCCAACTCTCTGACACCACCTCCTACCGCCCCCTCGATCATGACCCCACACCCGAGCACCAAACCATCATCTACAACACCATTCACGACCTCATCACCTCAGGGGACCTCCCACCCACAGCCTCCAACCTCATTGTTCCCCAACCCCGCACAGCCCGTTTCTATCTCCTTCCCAAAATCCACAAACCTGCCTGCCCTGGTCGACCCATCGTCTCAGCCTGCTCCTGCCCCACCGAACTCATCTCCACCTATCTGGACTCCATTTTCTCCCCTTTGGTCCAGGAACTCCCCACCTACGTCCGTGACACCACCCACGCCCTCCACCTCTTCCAGGACTTCCAATTCCCTGGCCCCCAACACCTCATATTCACCATGGACGTCCAGTCCCTATACACCTGCATTCTGCATGCAGATGGCCTCAAGGCCCTCCGCTTCTGCCTGTCCCGCAGGCCCAACCAGTCCCCCTCCACCGACACTCTCATCCGCCTAGCTGAACTTGTCCTCACCCTCAACAACTTCTCTTTTGACTCCTCCCACTTCCTATAGACTAAGGGGGTGGCCATGGGCACCCGCATGGGCCCCAGCTATGCCTGCCTCTTTGTAGGTTACGTGGAACAGTCCCTCTTCCGCACCTACACAGGCCCCAAACCCCACCTCTTCCTCCGGTACATTGACGACTGTATCGGCGCCGCCTCTTGCTCCCCAGAGGAGCTCGAACAGTTCATCCACTTCACCAACACCTTCCACCCCAACCTTCAGTTCACCTGGGCCATCTCCAGCACGTCCCTCACCTTCCTGGACCTCTCAGTCTCCATCTCAGGCAACCAGCTTGTAACTGATGTCCATTTCAAGCCCACCGACTCCCACAGCTACCTAGAATACACCTCCTCCCACCCACCCTCCTGCAAAAATTCCATTCCCTATTCCCAATTCCTCCGCCACCGCCGCATCTGCTCCCACGATAAGACATTCCACTCCCGCACATCCCAGATGTCCAACTTCTTCAAGGACCGCAACTTTCCCCCCACAGTGATCGAGAACGCCCTTGACCGCGTCTCCCGTATTTCCCGCAACACATCCCTCACACCCCGCCCCCGTCACAACCGCCCTAAGAGGATCCCCCTCGTTCTCACACACCACCCTACCAACCTCCGGATACAACGCATCATCCTCCGACACTTTCGCCATTTACAATCCGACCCCACCACCCAAGACATTTTTCCATCCCCACCCCTGTCTGCTTTCCGGAGAGACCACTCTCTCCGTGACTCCCTTGTTCGCTCCACACTGCCCTCCAACCCCACCACACCCGGCACCTTCCCCTGCAACCGCAGGAAATGCTACACTTGCCCCCACACCCCCTCCCTCACCCCTATCCCAGGCCCCAAGATGACATTCCACATTAAGCAGAGGTTCACCTGCACATCTGCCAATGTGGTATACTGCATCCACTGTACCCGGTGTGGCTTCCTCTACATTGGGGAAACCAAGCGGAGGCTTGGAGACCGTTTTGCAGAACACCTCCGCTCAGTTCGCAACAAACAACTGCACCTCCCAGTTGCAAACCATTTCCACTCCCCCTCCCATTCTCTAGATGACATGTCCACCATGGGCATCCTGCACTGCCACAATAATGCCACCCGAAGGTTGCAGGAACAGCAACTCATATTCCGCTTGGGAACCCTGCAGCCTAATGGTATCAATGTGGACTTCACCAGTTTCAAAATCTCCCCTTCCCCTACTGCATCCCTAAACCAGCCCAGTTCGTCCCCTCCCCCCACTGCACCACACAACCAGCCCAGCTCTTCCCCCCCACCCACTGCATCCCAATACCAGTCCAACCTGTCTCTGCCTCCCTAACCGATTCTTCCTCTCACCCATCCCTTCCTCCCACCCCAAGCCGCACCCCCATCTACCTACTAACCTCATCCCACCTCCTTGACCTGTCCGTCTTCCCTGGACTGACCTATCCACTCCCTACCTCCCCACCTATACTCTCTCCACCTATCTTCTTTACTCTCCATCTTCGGTCCGCCTCCCCCTCTCTCCCTATTTATTCCAGAACCCTCACCCCATCCCCCTCTCTGATGAAGGGTCCAGGCCCGAAATGTCAGCTTTTGTGCTCCTGAGATGCTGCTTGGCCTGCTGTGTTCATCCAGCCTCACATTTTATTATCGTGAAACTGACTATGATTACATGCAATTTAAAGCACTATGTGTGAGTTAAATCATAGCAGATGGACTCAAGTTGTTTATAAACTGACTTCATAAGGCAAAGCTGAAATGCCGCTGCCAATTTGAGAGCTATCCAGTGTTAAAGTGGATACAGCCATCTAGTGGACAGAAATAAAACTGAAAGATTAAACAAAGGGGCTAAATTTTCAGAGAGAGCAAGAACCGCAGCTGTTGTAGTCAAGAGTCAACGTAGTGTGGATCTGGAGGAAATCAGCAGGCTGGGCAGCATGAGAGGAGCAGGAAAGTTGACTTTTCTGATCGGGACCCTTCAGAAATGGGGAGAGGGAAGGGAGCTGGGAAATAAATGGAGGAGGAGTGGGGCTGGGGAAGGTAGGTGGGAAGATGTAGGTAGGGAGTGGTGGAGATTGGTCAGTGGGATGGATGGAGCGAATAGGTGGGCGGGAAGATATTCCTCCAGTTTGCAGGTGGTGTCATCGTGTCACTGGAGGAGCTCCAATGACACTACCCGCAAACTGGAGGATCAATGCCTCATCATATTCCGCCTCGGCAGCCTACAGCCTGATGGCCTAAACATGGAATTCACAAGTTTTGAAATCTCCCCCCCCTCCCCCTCATCCTCACCTCCTTGACCTGATACAACCTGTCCATCTTCTCTCCCATCTATCTGCCACACCCACCTCGCTGACCAATCCCCACCACTGCCTACCTGCATTCAGCTATCACCATCCCACCAACCTTCTCCAGCCCCACCTCTCCTCCCTTTATTTATTACAGAGCTCCCCTCCCCCTGCCCATATCTGAAGAAGGTCCCAACCTGAAATGTCCATTTTCCTGCTCCTCTGATGCTGCCTAGCCTGCCAAATTTTCAGACTGCTTTAGAAGCAGTGCTGGAGATAGATGGGCCTACAGTTCTGCATCCATTGCACCCCAGCCCAACTTCTGGGATATTTTAATTCAGGGAAGATCAGAGGAATGGTGACTACCTCTCTGCAAAGAACGGGTAGACCATTGGTCAACGTAATGGACCTATAAAAGCTTTCAGCATTTCCAAAGTGGCATGCAGACACCCACTCACGTAAATGGGGTTAAAGTACACCAAGAGATGGAGATGGTCTGTCATTCTCCGCCCTTCATCAACAGCTCTCACTCACAACAGTAGGTTGGCAGATCTTATCGTGCTGGAGGATCTCCTGTTGTCCTGCCAATGGTCATCAAAAACTGAGTGGCAGATGCCAATGCACCTGGTATCAGGATCAATAGCCACACTAAAAATTCAACCCAGCTTGTGTTTAAATGGCCCTGCTGATATAAAGCTTGAGGCATGGGCAAACTCTTGACAGTTGTTTAAATTGTCTAAAAAAATTTCACACCAAAAGATCTTTAATTTATAGCAGAGCTGGTCACCTCTCAAAGTCCTGTTGGATCTTTTAGTTTCCTTTTTGACTCTGTTCCCTAATCCTCCTACCACTCCTTAGCACATTCTGTCACCGTAAGTTATGTTTTGTGGCATTTTTATATGGTAAGCATGGCACACAAATACAAATTATTGTTTTTCAAACTGTACAGGCCTGGTGACTTAAAGGAATGGTGGTTTAATGCCACCTATTGCCATGCAATTCTGCACATTTGTTTCTCTAAATGTCTGCACACAGAGTGACATTGGTACTGGAAATATAAGGTTTTTCTATTTTGGAATATGAACAAATATGAACAAATGTACTATGCAATGGAAAGTGCAAATCTGAGAGGCCCAGATCTTCCAATGTGTTGCCTGCAAAGTTGACGTTTCCAATGGGCAATTACCATGTTCCTGGAACCCTTTGAGAAAGTCTCAAAGTTGAGATAAATTTGGAACTTTTCGAGAGTTCTGACTTACTTACCTTAATAGTTTGCCAGTTTAAATTTAGAGTGATTCAAATCTGCTGTAATTCCTGGATAACTGTAAAACTAACCCTGGCAAACAGCCAACCTTCGCCTCCGTGGATCCAGCCACAACTCCACCGGAACCTGAATCCTGAATTCAACCCACCTCCTATTGCCTATGGACCTGTCATCATACTCAGCCTGATCCACAGCACCTTGCAACTGCCCCTCATGGACTGCTGTCCACTTGACTCTCCACACCTAATTCTCCAACACACTAGCAGCCTCTGAATCCACACATCTATCAACACTCATCCATGGGTTGGCTGACTCCCATCAGCCCTATTTCCATGACCCTTATCCCCACGAGCAGGATACATCCTGACAGCTGCCAAATAGCCCAATGCAACAAGAACCCTCGCCCACTTACTTGGCAACCCATCAATCACCTCTATCCACCCTACTACCCCCACCCAACTGTTATCTCCATCAACCACCTTACTTTCCAATCAACAACCTAATCCTCATTCAACTGTCAGCCTATTCATTCCACCACCTGAAAACACGACTTGGCAAGCTTTCCCAGGTTATAGCTTAATATAGTAACAGCAGTGCAGCATCGATGTCACTTACTCATCACTCCAGTCACCTGTCCATTCCATATTGTGGCCTGCTCCCCATGGATTGAGAATCCGAACAAGTGGCACCCTCCCTTTTGGGGTGGTTAGCTAAGGCAAAGAACATTTTAAAAAGTGTATCAGTACCTTAGATTTCAACTCATTTATATCAACATCAATGATAGCTGGGAAGACACCAAAACACAAAAAAGGAAAACATTTGTCTAGAATTTAGTTGCAGAAATGAACACGAACTAAAGAAACTTAGTGCTTCAAAAATGTTTTAGTACATACTCTGGCCAAGAGAAATGTTAAATATCTCACAGAACTATTCAAAACAAGTTTCCACTCAATTAATACCACCATCTCATTTGTTTCTGACCTTGCGACATTCCATAATATGTTGTCATAGAAATGCAAGTTGTTGTTCAGTTGATGATCACATTTGCCAATCTAATGAAAGTGTGTAAGAGACAAAGCTCACTTGAAAATTGCTTTATGTTTTGCAAGGCTGTGATTGTAGTTGGCTCAGCTCTGTTAACACTAGAAGTTAAGAAACAGATTCCATCATTCAGGGTAAATACCCTGTGAGGGAAGAAGGCTGCATGCAAAAACAGAAAGACGGGAGAAAGATACAATCTCGCAATTAAATAGCAATGCTGACATATGGGCCTCAACTATATGACATAGTCAATTTGTTTTCAATGTAGTGTAACAAATAGCTAGAAGCTTATCCAGCAAAAGTGAACAATTAATGGATTACACAGAATAAAGAGCAGTGGACAGATTCAAAATAATCAAAACCAGATGATGCGTGGCAGCAAAATGCTCCAGTGCCACACAACAAGGGATCAGCTTCCAACTACTCAGAGATAGTAGGAACTGCCGATGCTGGAGTCAGAGATAACACAGTGTGGAGCTGGAGGAATACAGCAGGCCTGGCAGCATCAGAGGAGCAGGAAAGCTGTCATTTCGGATCGGGATCCTTCTTCAGAAGAAGGGTCCTGACCCAAAATGTCAGCTTTGCTGCTCCTCTGATGCTGCCCGGCCCGCTGTGCAAAGAAGGGTCCTGACTTGAAATAGTATCAGAGATAATGGGAACTGCAGATGCTGGAGATTCCAAGATAATAAAATGTGAGGCTGGACGAACACAGCAGGCCAAGCAGCTTCTCAGGAGCACAAAAGCTGACGTTTCGGGCCTAGACCCTTCATCAGAGAGGGGGATGGGGAGAGGGAACTGGAATAAATAGGGAGAGAGGGGGAGGCGGACCGAAGATGGAGAGTAAAGAAGATAGGTGGAGAGAGTATAGGTGGGGAGGTAGGGAGGGGATAGGTCAGTCCAGGGAAGACGGACAGGTCAAGGAGGTGGGATGAGGTTAGTAGGTAGCTGGGGGTGCGGCTTGGGGTGGGAGGAAGGGATGGGTGAGAGGAAGAACCGGTTAGGGAGGCAGAGACAGGTTGGACTGGTTTTGGGATGCAGTGGGTGGGGGGGAAGAGCTGGGGTGGTTGTGTGGTGCAGTGGGGGGAGGGGACGAACTGGGCTGGTTTAGGGATGCAGTAGGAGAAGGGGAGATTTTGAAACTGGTGAAGTCCACATTGATACCATATGGTTGCAGGGTTCCCAGGCGGAATATGAGTTGCTGTTCCTGCAACCTTCGGGTGGCATCATTGTGGCACTGCAGGAGGCCCATGATGGACATGTCATCTAGAGGTTCACCTGCACATCTGCCAATGTGGTATACTGCATCCACTGTACCCGGTGCGGCTTCCTCTACATTGGGGAAACCAAGCGGAGGCTTGGGGACCGCTTTGCAGAACACCTCCGCTCAGTCCGCAACAAACAACTGCACCTCCCAGTCGCAAACCATTTCCACTCCCCCTCCCATTCTCTAGATGACATGTCCATGAAGAAGAAGGCCTCCTCTGTTTATTATTTACAGTGAGCAGAAATGATATTTAAAATTGATTACTTATTATCAAGAGCAACCAGACAAAACCATTCCTCTAGACCTCTTGAAAACTTTCAGAGACCTTAGTTCTTTAAAGTATATTAATACATTTAAACAATTTCTGAAAGAACCTATTTTGCTTCATCATGATTCAGTAATGTCTCTGTGACTGTTATGGATGATTAATAAATACCAATATTAATTTGAACTCACAGTACTGTAACTCCTGCTTATAATTCTTTTGAATCCTATGTGGTGTTTAACTATCTCGACTTGCACCTTTCATCTATATTTCCTGCAAACTCAAAGCCTGCTGCGACTGTCAGCAGCAAATGAAGTTTGTTATTATTGTGACGACTAATGATTACTTAATAAACAGTATTGCAGCCATCACCCTGTTCCCATTGTACTCAGGTTGTGCCTTTCCCTGTGTTCTGGCTGCAATGTAGACACTCCACCTCCATCCAACTCCCCTGGAATCCTTTGTCCTCCTTTACATCTACCTGTCCAGTCCACCACCTAATTTGTTTTCAGCAGTTTACAGCTTTCTCTGTCTCCACAGATTCTTCTGCAGTTTTCATTCCATAGCCCCACAGTCCAATGCATGCCCAACCTGTGCATCTCCCTACATTATAGTCCAAGCTAAGTCTTTGGGCAGTTATAAAACTCCAGTGTAGTTACCCTACCTGACCTGCTTCAATTTCTTCTCTATAATTTTTTTGGAGCGGCTGTTCGTAGCATTACTATTGCTCCACTAGTGTTCAATCTCTTCTTTTGGGTGGCACTGTGATCCTGGGAATCAAATGAAGCCAAGATGAAGAAGAAAAACAAAATATTTGATGTAGATGGGCAGGCAAGAGAATCAGAAAGAAAACATCATGGAATCACATTGATAAATTGGGGATAGATAGCAATAAGGCAGAGAGAGAGAGCTAGATGCAGACAAAGATAAATGTCACTGCAGAAAGGTTTGAGGAATTGATACATGTCAGAAGAGATAAATATTAGGTATGAAATGAGAAAGAGATAAACTGAGAAGGGCAAAAAGGAGAAGAATCTGTAGATCAGAGATGGATAAAATTCAATGGTACAAAATATCAGGAGAAAAAGACAAATAGATCGACAGGACATCACAACAGTGATACCTCAAAGGCTTCTTGTGCTCACTCAGGACACGATAGACATTGTCAGGATGTGGAAGTATCAAATGAGAATCAGATAAAGAAAATCACAGGATGAATGGATTTACTCAACAGTAATATTACAAGTTAATTATTAAGCATTTGTCTTACAAAAATATACAGGTCTACATTATCAGAATAAGTGTCAACATATTCTTTGAAAAGACTGTGATGGTTGGGGATTGCAAGGGAACATAATAAGAAAATACTTTCTGTTCTAACAGTTTACCTTTCTTACTGCAGTGATGCTGTAAGCATGGCCAGCCACTAAGCCATCTTGCTTCCCACATTTTTCAACTTCCTGATGACATTTAGATAGAGACAGCAATAAGTCAAAAATGCTGCAAACGAAATTACAGGAATTCAGCTATTGCTCATGGTGTTATGCTCTAATACCTAGCTTTGACCCTGACAGTTAAATATTCCAGGTTTGTACTACCATAAAGGAGCATCCCCCAGTAACCAGTTGGGTCAAGAAAACACAAGTAAAAATTCTCAGAATGTGTGCTGAAAATTTGTCAATAAGCTCAATGGAGGGTTGCCAGCAGTAGGAACTTCTTAAATTGTAAACATTGTTTGTTAGAAATTATCTTAATAGAAATGCTGAAGTTAGTATCAAGTACAAACATAAGTGGAATAATTTTATGTGACTGTTTAATTCAGGTAAATTGGATTATGGATGTAAAAATATATCCCTTCATGGTAGTTTAATTGTATATAATTGAAATGCTTCTTTAAGAATCACAGACAGTGATTTCTCCAATTAGTTGGGCAGCGTGGAACTGAGCCATGCTCTCGGGAGGTTTCAGATTCATCCCCTAATCAAGGCTGAATTGGCTGATCTCAGATAGTGGAAAGGTGTCAAACTGTGATTAGTCAGGTCAGTCATGGACTAAAGTTGGTGAGAGGAGAAACAACAGCATTCTGTAATACTGATCACTATCTGCTATAAAATAAATATATATCACTGAATTGGTCGGGCTATGATGGTCTTCCAATTAAATAAATTGCTGATCTCACTTCCAAATCACACATCTCAAATAGCCATGAAGAACAAGGTTTGGAGGACATCCTACAATGACTTTTGATCTTCAGGAGAGATAGGGAGAAAATTATAGGGAGCAGGGAATGATCTTCAAAAAATGAGCTACAGATAAAAGCACTGGGCAACGCACTAAAAAAGCTATAAGTAAAATCTATGAACAAGCGGATCTTAAAATTCTGGATAAGATTCCATAAACACAAAAGAAATAGAGAAAATGGAGCAGCACATCTTGGGGTTAACTGACTGAGAGAAAACTGGCAAAGGATAAAGTAAAATTTGAACAAAAGAATGAAATGATAAATATTGAATTAGCTGCCCATTACACAACATGCCCAATTGTTATTCCATTAAAGTCAATGAAGTGGATAACATGGCAACTGACAAGATGTTTAATGAGTGAAAAATTTAACCATTCCATGTTACCTTAAAAATCTTTTCATTCTCACTGGAAAGAGGCTTCACCAGCATTAGGTGGTCTCCAAAGAACTAATTAACTATCTTAGAAACAATATCAATTTCAACTCCTTGCACCTTTTAAACTTCAGTTTTTATTTTATAAACATTGGTGTTCATGTATTTAATACTTTCTTACTATTGAAAATGTTATGAACAAATCTATTATTGTTATGGAGATAACAGGAAACCTGAAGCTATTATTGGGAATTCTTTTATCACAAAACTATTAGAAGCAAACAAAGATGATTTGTGAAATATTTCGTCATCATTTAGCAATACATTCAAAAGTCAGCAGTTGTTTTTATTATCTACTCCTATTTATGAAGTGGAGATTATTTAAAAAGGTGAAAAAATTCATACTGGAAAATTCCACAACTGAATTTCCTCCATTTCTTACAGCCGAGTGATTAAATGATTAAATGTGGAGGACATGAATTTGTTGGAATTGTGCAGCAGTGAAATGGCAGGGACATAAGTGATACACAACAACTACACCAAATCTCCAAAATTAATTATGGAGGTTCAGACTGATTCAATGTCACAAATCTGACCTTTCCCGTTCCACAGGCTATCAGAGCATTTTTCCTGGAAGCAGCAGAGAGATGGTTGTACAGCTCCTCATATCTATCTGCAAATTCTGAAAATCTGTAGATTTCACCAATACCCCCAGTAAGATCGGTCAGAGCATCCAGCGTCCACCCTCCTTCAATCGCTTTATAGGAACCATGCAACCTACAGGTAAAACACAACATGAAAGCAGAAAATTTTGGGAAATAAGAGACCAGCACAGTAACCAAACCCATATTTGATGGTTCGGAAAACACAAAGAGATACAATACAAGTCTACACAGGAACAGGTCCTCTGCCCCACGAAGCCTGCACTGATTCCTACGCCTTATTTAGACTCACTATTTCTTGCCCATATGTAGTTTATTTCGCTCTATTCACCTCTCGTTCACGTGTCTATCACAATATACCTAACATGCTAACATGCCTGCTTCCACCACCTTCACTGGCAGTGCATTCCAGGCGCCCATCAGCCTCTGTGTGAAAGGCTTTCCCCACACTTCTCCCCTAAACTTTCACCTCTCACCTTTGACCTGTGTTGTCTTGTAGTTGACTTTTCCACACTGGGAAAAGGCCTCTGACTATCCATTTTACCTCAAAATTTTGTAGACCTCTATCAGGTCCCCCCTCAACCTCCGTGTTTCCAGCGAAAACAATCTGCGTTTATCTAAACTCGTTTCACAACTGAAATCCTCCAGACCAGGCAGCATCCAAGTAAACCTTTCCTGCACCATCCCCAAAGATTTACATCTTTCGGGTAGTTTGGTGACCAGAACTGCGTGCAATACTCCCTATGTAGGCTAACTAAAAATTTTTATAGCTGTAATATAACTTGCTAACTTTTTATATTTGATGCCCTGTCCAATGAAGGCAAGTGTGTCGTCTGCCTTCTTGACCACCTTATCTACCTATGTTGCCACTTCCAGGGCTCTGTAGACCTGTGTGCCCAGATATCTCTTTGTGTCAATGCTCCTCAGGGTTCTGCCATTTCTTATATAAGGTGCATCTGAATTTGTTTTTCCATAATGCATCACCCCACATTTGTCCAGATTAAACTCCGTCTGCCATTTCTCTGCTGAAATCTGCAAACTGTCCATATCCCATTGTATCCTTTGACAATCCTCCTCACTATCTGCAACTCTGCAGTTGTGCTGCCATCCACAATCTTACTAATCAGATCACTACCCTACATATCCTGCTTTTTAGTTTACTACCTAACTCACTGAATTGTCATTGCAGGAGTTTGTCACTCTACCAACCTATGTCATTTGTGCTAATATGGACAATGACTTTTGTCTGTTTACCCTCTCACATGGGGATGGTGACGGTGATGGTGATGGTGTAGTGGCATTATCACTGGACTGTTAATCCAGAAACCCACAATGTTCTGTGGGCCCAGGGTTCAAATCCTGCCATGGAAGATGGTGGACTGTGAATTCAATTTTTTTTAAAAAAACTGGAATTAAGAGCCTACTAATTACTATGATTCCATTGTTGATTGTTGAAAAAAACCTATCTGGTTCACTAATGTCCTTTAGGATAGGAAACCACCATGTTTACCTGGTCTGGCCTACATGTGACTCCAGACCCACAGTGATGTCATTGAGTCTTAACTACACTCTGGGCCAGTTAGGGATGGGCAATAAATGCTGGTCTAGCCAGCGATGCCCTGAATGAATAAAGAAAATAATTCAGGTGTTTACAAATGCCCTCAGAAGCACAGCTAATGTCCCCAGTGTTCAATGTTCAGCTAGATGTCAAACAGTGTTACAATACTGCCCATAGATCCATCACAACCATCACTGAACATGAAATTGGCTTTCTGAAGATCTTCTGTTGCTTGGACCACTGAAGAAAATTCTAGTATTCTGGTTTAGAGTTTCCAGAATGGTGATTTTTGATGTGCATCACTATATCGTAATGCATTTGGAACAGGTATGTTTAAAAACACTGAAACACAATATTTACTATGAATTGTTTAAATGCACTTACTTTGCAAATGCCTTTTCAAAAAGTGATGGCCAAAATTCATTGTCAGCTTCTGATCTGGCATAAATCAGTTGTCCATTTCTTGTTGGCAAATAATCATCCACCAAAATTTCTACCCATTTCCCAAATTGCCAGAATCGGAAGCGAAAGATTCCATAGTATGGATCTTTCCCAGTGATATACTGGCCTGTAAGATTAGAATATATTTGTTAGACAATCCCCTACTATTTTGGGAATCAATGTTTCATAATATATTAGGTCATCTACTGTGAGATTAAAATGAGTTGAATTAATTTGATTTACTGTTGTCACATGTCCCAAGATACAGTGAAAGGTATTGTTTTGCTTGTTATACAGGCAGATCACAACATACAACGTGCATCAGGTTGCAAAACAAAGTGCACTCAAAATGTCAACTTTCCTGCTCCTCTAATGCTGCCTGACCTGCTGTGTTCGTCCAGATCCACACTGTGTTATGCAGAGTACAATGGTATAGCCACAGAGAAGGTGCAGAGAGAGAGAGAGAGAGAGAGAGAGAGAGAACAACATTAACACTTGAGACATCCACTCAAAGGTCTGATAATAGCAGGAAAGAAGCTGTTCTTAAATCTGTAAGTGTACTCAAATTGTTTTATCTTCTGCCCAATGAAAGAGGGTGGAAGAGAGTATAAACAGGATGGGACGGTGTCTTTGATTATGTTGGTTGCTTTCCTGAGGCAGCAGGAAGTATAGATGGAGTCATTGGATAGATGGCTTGTTTGCGTGATAGACTGTGCTGTTTTCACGACTCTGTAGTTCTTTGCAATCTTGAGAAGAGCAGCTGCCAAACTACGCTGTGCTGCATTCAGATAGGATACTTTCTATGGTTCATCTGTAAAAATTGGTAAGAGTCCTTGTAGACATGCCTACTGTCCTTAGCTTCCTGGGGAAGTAGAGATGTTGTTGTGCTTTCTTAACTGTCATGTCAACATGGGTGAACCAGGACAGATTGTTGGTGATCATCACTCCTAGGAACTTAACATTCTCAACCATCTCCATCTCAGCACCATTGATACAGACAGGGTGTTCCCTCCACTCTGCTTCCTGAAGTCAATGACTAGCTCCTTCATTTTGCTAACTTTGATGGCGAGATTATTGTCTTTACACCATGCAACTAAGCATGAAATCCTTTTCCTGCACTCTGTCTCATTGTTGTCTGAGATGTAACCTACAACAGTGGTTTTATTAGCAAACTTGTTAGGCAGTACATCCAAAAATTGCTGGTGTCCAAAAATGGAGTAGGGGCGGAATTTGGCCACACACTCCTGAGTGTATAAGGCATTTAGTAGGAGGTTGAGCACCCAGCCTTCTGGGGCACCAGGGTTGAGGAGTGTCATAGAGGAGCTGCTGTCACCTATTCTTTCTTAATTCAGCCTATTGATCAGGAAGTTGAGGATCCAGTTACAGAGGGTGTAGCTAAGACATAGGTCTCATAGTTTGGAGACCAGTTTGTTTGGAATTATGGTGTCGAAGGTAGAATTTTTTGTAGTCAATAAGTGGGAGCCTGATGTAGGTATCCTTGTATTCAAATATTCCAGGACTGAGTGGAAGGAGAGGGAGATGGCATCTATCATGGACCTGTTGTGCCAGTGGACTAATTGCAAAGGGGCAAGGCAATTTGGTAGGCTGGACTTGATGCAAATCACAACTAATCTCTTGAAGCACTTCACAATTATACAGGTCAGAGCCACCAGATGGTAGTCATTGGGGCACCTGCATAATTTTTCTTTGGCACTGGGATGATGGAAGTCTTCTTGACGCAGGTGTAGACTTCAGATCATAGTAAGAACAGGTTAAAGATGTCTACAAATACTCGCGGCATCTGGTCTGCACAGCATCAGAGTGCATGGCTAGGGATTTCATTTGGGCCAGTTGCTTTCCATGGATTTACTTTCAAGAACACCGACCTAGTGTCTGCAGTGGTGGCCGTGGGTACAGGTGTATCTGAGGCTATTGGGATAGATGACATTGTTTCATTGACCTTCTATTCAAAGCAAACAGAGAATCCGCTTACTTCATCCAGTCGGGATGGACTGTTGCCTGTGATTCTTTTTGACTTAGCTTTGTAGCCCATTATGTACTGTAAGCCTTGCCATAAATGGCAAGTATCCATGTGGTTATTCTCAAGTTTAGTTTAATATTGCTTTTGGCATCTCCAATGGCCTTGCAAACGTTGTACCTGGATTTGTGGTCTAGGTCAGGATTGCCCGACTTGAACGGCTGAGATCTGGATTTCAGTAGAGAGTGGATCTCCCATGTTCATTCGTGGTTTCCAGTTGGGGAACACTTTGATTAACTTCTTCAGCATGCAGCCTCCTACACACCTACTAATGAAGTCTGTATTATTATCTTACACAGTATCAAAATCTTCATAGATCACCATCACAGAATCCCCACAATGTGGAAACAGGCCATTCCCAGGATGAAAAACTTTCTTTTATCTTTGCGATTTATTTCATGATGCTAGGCAGTATGTCCAAAAATTGCTGGTGCATTGAATTAAACATGTCCCTTCGGCTGCTCACAATTGGCAAGGTTCTGGCTGTAACTAACCAACCTGCGCATGCAAAACTCTGAACAAAATGTCCAGCATTAGATGTGATACAGTGACTGTGTTCAATACTGCATTCAAGTCTGGTCTCCCTGCTATAGGAAAGATGTTGTTAAATTTAAAAGGGTCAGAAAAGATTTACAAGGACGTTGCCAGGGTTAGAGGATTTGAGCTATACGGAGTGGCTGAATAGGCTGGGGCTATTTTCCCTGGAGTATCGGATGCTGAAGGGTGATGTTCTCGATGTTGATAACATCATGAAGGGCATGGATGGGATGAATAGTCAACATATTTTTCCCAGGAGCAGGGAGTCCAAAACGAGAGGACATAGGTTTAAGGTGAGAGGGGAAAGATTTACATGGGACCTGAGGGGCAATTTTCTCACATAGAGGGTACTGTGTTTATGAAATGAGCTGCCAGAGGAGGTGGTAGACATGGACGCAATTACAACATTTAAAAAGTATCTTGGATGGTTACATGAATAGGAAGAGTTTACAGGGATATGGGCCAAATGCTGGCAAAGGGGACTAGATCAGTCGAGCACATCTGGTCAGTGTGGATGAGTTGTACAGAAGGGTTTGTTCGCATGCTGTACTAAACATTCCTGATAATGCCAAGATTTATGCTGACAATGATTTAAGATGGTGAGTGAGGCTTGTAGTATAGTGTACTGATATGGACTTGAAGCATCATTGATTAACACACAGGCCTATACTTTGCAGACAGAAAGAGAATATACTTCCTGTTTCTATTTCTACTGAACGAAATAGGTGACAGAAATTCTTTGGTTCATTCCTCAAGCCAATGCTATGCCATCCTTAGTAATTGCCCCTCATGCAGAACATATTGCATTGATGGATGAGCATGCAATATACATATTATTCCCTTGAAACATATACAGATAATCACTTTGACAATTATGATACTTACTTGTACTATGTAGAAAGTATTCATTTTCTCAGAAATATTGGCAGAATATGCTGTAATCTAGTAACATCTATTATAGTACTTAATGCATAATATGACAGTGTGTAGCTTCTGTGATTATGGCAGTTATAAATGCTTGCCAAAAAAAATTAATTCTTGTCAAAACAAATTTTAAAGATGCCCTCTGTAACTCACCAACAATAAACCCTTCTTGATTTTTTGAACAATTTTGTTTAATTCCCCACAATATGTATATTGTACAGGTAGACATAGTAACAGAAGTTTGGATACATTTCTGTATTTTCATGCAAATAACAGGTTCAACTAAATATTTTGAACAACCTATGTATTTTTCCTTTATCATCTATTCAGATCCAGCCTTTTGATTATTGTTTAGTCAAAGCATTTATACAAGCCTACACAAGAATAACAGGTCAATGGGATTTCGTGATGCATTAAAGTATTAATTAAATACTAGTCAATTAATACTATGACAAATCAAGGCACAATCATGTCATGGTTATATATCATGCTAATTAGGGATAGGGTGAGAACGTATCAGGATAGTCCTTTCACCTGCCCTATCATTTCAAAGTGGACATATCTTTTTCCCTTACAGATCATCCTTGATGACATTTATTTTTAACAATTTGTTCAGACATGTTATAACACACGTGTGAGGTGGGACTTGAAGCCAGATCTTCCAACCCTGAGGCAGGGACACTGTACCAAAAGATACCTTAATGGGCATATTTCAGGTAACACTTGGATTTCGATGATTTATTCTGTTGTATTCTTAATGGATTAATAGTAGCAATTGTTGCTATGCAGCTTATCAAATTCAGTAGGGATGTTGTTGTTCTTGAAGCTGTTCTTGTCACTGCAGGGCCTAAATAGGCACCATTTCCTGATGTGATTTTCCTGCTTTCAGAGCTGCACCCTGCATGTGCACCAACTCTCTGAGGCATTCTTTTAGCAGCAACTCTGTGGGTTATTGGTCTCGCGGTTAGACCACCCCCCACTCTTGGAGCCATATTAATCAGTGACTACTGACTGGGCTATGGGCTACCACCTTGAGTTTCCTTGGCATTCCTCCATCTATATCTGCAGCAGGCATCTCTCCCGGTTGGTGTGATGGCTGTCCCAAACCTGTGCCATTTTGATTCACCATGCAGACTGCCCCAACTTCCCCACCATCTCTAATTATTTGTTGCTCCAGCAGTCTGTTAATTGGCTGTTTCCAGGAATCTCATGCAGGCAGCATGGCTCAGATATCATAAGGGTCAGGACCTACACATGTACCTGGCATAATGATCTCAATGAACCCCGAATACTCAGGCCACTGACTCTCTGCATGCATTCCTGGACCAAGCACAACAGTAGTTGCCAACAACTTTAAACAAGCGCACTTGTATATTCGCATTCCACAAGGGAAACAACTTATATATTAAACAATGTTCCTTTCAAATTACGTACTGAATATATTGTAAACATTTCTGTTATAAGCTACACAGTAATATTAAACAAAGGCACAAAGTGGACCAAAGTAAAATGTAGGGACCACCAAGATTCTACCTTGTTGGGTTATCCTTAGGTCCTTAACCTTAGGTCCCTTGTTTCACGAAGGATGTCAACACACTAGAAATGACACTAAAGATATTCTGTGAGAGACTTTAGCTATGCAAAAAGACGTTGGAAACTAAAGCATTTTTCTCAAAATTAAGATTTCAATGAAGTCCGATTGAGGCGTTCAAAATTATAAGGGGTTCAGATAAAATGATTCAGAAGTTGGGAAATTCACCATTCATGAGAATGGTTCCAGAGATGAGTAAAGTTCAATTATTAAGATAGATTCAAGAAGCTGGTACTGTGTTCCTCAGAAAAAAAGAAGGGGATTTGATGGAGATATTCAAAATCATGAAGTGTCGGGGCAGAGCAGATAGGGAGAAACTGTTCCAAACTGTGAATGAATCGAGAAGCAAAAGCTTTTTCACACTGCAGGTGGTTAAGGTCCGGCCTTCACTGTCTGCGAGTGTGATGGAGGCAGGTTAACTTGACGCATTCAAAGAGGAATTATATTTTATCCTATAAGGGAGAATGTAGAGTTACAGAAAGAAGGTCGTAGAGTCTCGCCAAGTAAACTGTTCATTTGACGAGCCAATGCAGACACAGAGGGACAAATGGCTTCCTTTTACACTGTTACAGTTCTATGATGCTGTGAAATTATGAAGGTTTCTGATAAAGTAAATTGGAAAAAAAAAATCCACAGTGGTCTGTTGAGGCATGGAATGCCATATCCGAAACCAGTGGAAGTAGATTCTGAACAAGATTTTACAAGGGAAGTGGATGAATATTTCAAAACAAATATTTTAAAGTGTATGGAAAAGGAGAGTGGAAAGATACTGAGCAGATAGATTTTTCTGAGAGCTGGCACACGTAAGGTGAGTCAAATTGCCTCCCGCAGTGGTTCCATTATATTACCATGGTATTAATATTTGGTTTCACTTCTGATGACTAATAAATTACACTTTTTTGTTTTTAAATGGTAAAGTTGCATTTTAGTCTACATCTGCCAGTGACAGATTTACATCTATATTGTGATTTGAAATGTTTGTTGGTAGAATACGAGTTAGTGTCTTTCTTCTATTTCTTATTTCATTTGCGCTGTTTAAACAGCATGATTAATTTGCATAGACAATCATGCTATCTACTGTTGCACTAAATTAAACAGTCTGAATATTTTATCAGACACACACTCAGTGAAATGGGATGACAATCTTCAGATAATGGTGCTGGCACCAACACTTCTCAGCACTGTTGTGAATTTTGGTGCAAATAATATCCAAATGTAGCAAAGAAACGTGTTAATAATACACTTTTCTGGCATTGGGTGCTTAATTGATTTACTGTGGGAGCTCTAGAGGTAATACTGTCCTCAAGAAAAGTCTCAATCCAGGTTTGATGAGGCATGACCTTTCCAGAAAGAAACATGTCGTAATATGATGCTTATGGAAAGCTGTATATTAATAAATATTGGAAATCAAGATAATTTCTAGACGGCAATGTATTGCTAAATCCAGATTCAAGGAAGTGAAAGTTAGGACACGTCTTTAATCTACATCATTGCTACAGACACTTGATTTCCTTGATCTAAGTCATGTTAATTAATTTAGTCTAAGTGCTGACCTCACTACTTCTGGCTTAGGGACGGAAACAAATTGACCAAGTTTAGCATTCTTAAAACAGTGATCCCTTGTAGGAAATATATTTGACAATTTTGAATGATAGTGAGAAAAATGTTTTGCCAATACATACTGCCAAGGACAACAAATGATTTATCAGGACACTGAGGCCATGCTTGTGGAATTGTATCCCAACATATAACATCTCCTCAGGAAAGGAAGAAAAAGAAGACAATTAACAGGAAAGGGAGGAAGATATGTAAAAGCCCTTGCAACAGACCCAAAAATGCAATAATAATGAATTGCGTCTTCAATAAGTGAACTGTAGAAGAAGACTTGAAAGAAGATGTAGAAATGTGCTATAGCATGCTGAGTACAGTGCTGATTACAGTAAAACGTATCCACACATGGTGCATTTTATCACAAATAACCTTTTTCAGTTCAAGGAGGGAGTGCAACTTATATTACCCAAATCGTCAACTGCTGGCAAGATCTGAGGAAGATCACTGGACCCAAAATGTCAACTCTGATTTCTCTCCACAGATGCTACCAGGCCTGCTGAGATTTTCCAGCAATTTCTGTTTTTGTTTCTGATCCACAACATCCACAATTCTTTCTGTTTTAATACCTGAAATGCTTGGGTTGTCCATTGAAGAAGGTCTGGGCTGACTAGGATTGTATCCACTGAAGTTTTGAAGAATAAGAGATGACTTGATTGAAACATTTAAGATTCTGAGGGGTATTGATAGGGTAGATGTGAAGAGGTAGTTTCCACATGTCGGAGAATCTAAAACTAGGCAGCACTTTTCAAAAATCAGGTGTATCATTTGAAACAAGAGCTGATAAAAATCTTTCCCTCAGAAAGGCATACATCTTTGTAACTGTTTTCATGAAAACGCGGTGGAAGTGAGTTTTTTAATTGTTTTTAATGGCAGAGGCAGATGGATTATTTTTAAGCCAGGAGGAAAAGGTTACCAGTGGTAGGTTGGAAATGCAGATTTGAGGTTACAGTCAGATCAGCCGTGATGTTATGGAAAGGTAGAGCACACTGGAGAGGCTGATTAGCCTCTTCCAATTCCTTGTCCAAAACATCAGTAAATATCCTGGATCCCATGTATTGAAAACAGAATTTGATTTTTTGCGTAGTTGCATGTCAATGTCAATGGTTATAACTGTGGGATGCTCTGGGTGACACACAAAGGGAAATGTAATGGGGGAAAACATTATAGCAATTTTGTGATGTGAGCACTGTTAATACATATCTTAAATGTTTCTGTAGTGACTGTTTTTAAGGTCCATTTCACAGCTATCAAGGATGGCTGCTACAATCATGTGACTGGACTTAGCAGTAACCATCCAGAACCCCTGAGAAGCCAAAATCAGCCACTTGTTCAACAGCTCCCGTGTCTCATCATGGGTATGGAATGCTAATTATTGTGTTAAAATCTGCCACAGAACCAGAAGTGTCTCCAAGAAAAAAATCCCTACGGAGTTGCAGGTTACATTTATCAATTAGTTATCTGTAATGCCAGCCTTTGTCTTAATGGTTACTACCACCCCCTCTACCCTGATAAGATCAAGTTATTCATTACCTAGTAGATAATATATTTCTATTACGTTGGAACTTCTAGCTTTGTTTTTTGTCCTTTTGTTTAAAATGTGAACATGAAACTTTAAAACAAAATCAGTAATAATCTGAAATCTAAATTTTCAAAAATATGAATTCTCACCTGATGGAATAACCCATTCTGTCAACTTTTTGGAATTAGCTATTGTAGCTACAGAAGCCCAGAACCAGCAGTCTCCCAACTCCCCCTGTATAATGTCACTTTTGCTGACCCCATCGGTCATAAAGAAGGCATTTTCATGCAGATCCTAGTAACAGAGAAGTAAGGGATTTAAGTAAGGTGGCACTCCTCTCCGTTCACCACTTCAACCACAGGGAATGAATAATTAACAACTTGCATTTCTTTGAATCATATAACAATGTAGCTCGAAAAGAAGCCATTTGGCCCAGTAAACCTGCCCTAGCTTTTTGGTGAAACTACCTAATTAATCCCATATCCTTGCGCTTTCCCCATAAATCCTATAATCTTTTTCTTGTTATGTATTTCTATAATTTGTACACCATCCTTAATATAATAAAAAAACTCAAAATACTTCACTTAGAAAAGGAACAAGTTGATAAGTTGAGAATTTAATAAAATGAACTGACAGCACAGGCATTAGGCTGAGGGCTTTCCAGTTTGAATGAATCTTGATCCAAAGAAATTTTTCTTGAATTGCACGCTCACTAACAGATAAAAAGGCCATTCTATCTGCTTTCTTTTATGCACTGACTGACTGATTATGATGTTAAAGAGTTTCAGTTTTCATTATATTCAGTTATATTGCAATCTACTGCCTACTTCTACCAGTCCTATAAAATTAAAATAAAACTACATCAAGAGCCTCTTACTATGCTGGAACCACTTGTTTTCCATTGCTAATTGTCTATGGGACATAATGCCTTAAACCATTTTTAAGAAATTATAGTGTAGAATTAAGTCGTTGGGAATAATGCCAGAGTATCAGATAGGCTGTCTGTTTTTGCTCCATCATCACACCCAATATTTTGGCTATGGAACTAAATCTCTGGCAGGTTGTAATGTAAAATGGGCAGCTATATGATAATTCACATTTTACACTGTTGTTCAAAATAAATTTCTACCTTCTGATCCCTTCAAAATTTCCTGTTGCAGGAAATTCAAATGTTAAAACCATTTTATCTCGGAGAAGAAATTACAAATTTCCAATATTTTACCTGTTCTTTGCAACAGGTCCAAAATATATCAAGGACTAATTGATATCAAAGTATCATGTAGTTACCAAGGTACGGATCCATTTGATTCCTTCTGGAGGTACATCTTCATAGGTCAGTGATGAAAGTTCAGGGAGAAATTCAGGATCTTCCCAGAGTTCACCAGTCAGCTGAAGCTCTTCTATAATGCTATGATACTTCTGAACAAAAAAAATGGCCTAGTGGTTACAATTGAATATCCTATTGATACAGATTAAAAATATAATGCATCATATGCATATTGTAAATGAGAAATTGCTGCTGATAACATCAGTGACATTGCACTTAACTCATTCAAACAATTGTCCTTCAACAATTACAAATGTAGTATATTGTGGATGATGCAAACCTGAAGTAAAAACATAAAACAATGACTGCTGACCTGAAATTGTAACTCTTTTTGTCTTGTTACAGAAGCTAGCTTGCTTTCTGAGCAGTTCCAGCATTTTTGTTTTTGTTTCTCTACCTATCACCCCTTTATTTCAAAGGATTAGTATACCACTACCATAGAGAAGAAAAAGGACTGCAGGCACATGGAACCGTCACACAACATCCCATTGTTCCTTTATTGTCCTTTAGTCAAATCCTGAGACTTCTTTCACACCATATGGACTGCATTAGTCAAGAAGAGTCATCACCACTTCTTCCTTTGTGGGTAATTAGGAATGGGCAACAAATGCTGATTTGGCCTGGGATGCTAACATCCCAAGAATATTAAACACAAATGCATTACGCGTTTCTTAGTGTCACCAAAGCCAGTTTCTAGCCTGTCATAATTCTTAGTACACTCATGTTAAATAAATCATTCTTTCTTTAAATAACAAACGGTCTTTTGTGATTACTAGTTACAATCGGGATCAGTTTCCTTTCTCATAGTTGATAAATGTCTCCAATTCACGCAAGTAGTAGGTTCCATTCTGTATAGTCAATAGGTTGCTTTTAAGACCTGAAAGATTCAGTAAAATACAAAAACTTTAATATGTATAAAATTAGCAGAGCTTTTAAGGCCAGGGAGAGAGAGAGATGGAGCTGCAGTGCTAGTAAATTTGTGAAACACCCACAACCTGGAAAATGGTTGCATTTTTAAATTTTGTGGCAGTTCTACAGAGGTCATTGGATGAAGCTGGATGTATAAAACAGTGCTCCTGAGAATGCGAGAAGATAACAAAATAGAGCAAGAGCCAGGCAATGAGTAATAGTTTCAGACCAGAGGTGTTTGAATAAAAGCCTAAATAAATTATTTGAATCCTAGGTCATTTAATCTCAGGTATGTGAAAACTCCAGGAAAAGGCTATCAGATGTTCTGGACTGGGAGTTGAAGTCAAAGTTAAATTAAATCTATCGCGATGTTAGAAACAGATTATTCTCTGGTCTGAAAACTGGATAAAGCATGCTTTTTCATCTGTAAAGGAGTGTTTGGGATTAATGGGATAATATTTCTATCAAGTGTTTCAAACAAAAGATATAATGCAGTCTGTATTAATGTTATACTGCCTCTTTAATTGTAAAGTCAGCATATATGGTTAATATTTCTTGAATTCAGAATCAGTTTGATCATAACGTCCAAAATACGCATTCACATTATAAATCTGAGACTACTTCACAGTGACATAAAGCTTGTGAATATTTCTGCATTGATAACAGAATAGTACTGCAATGTAATGTCTGCATTTGCCAGTGAAAATGTCACATTAAGATATGAAGTAGAAGGTGCAAATGCTTCGTTGAACTCTTCACTGCAGAAAGAAAAATCTCTTTAATATACACTTTGCTTAAGTATTGATCCGTATGAATACTGATTATGATTCAATTACTTGTGATTAGCATTATGACTGTTGAAAGATTAAATTGTAAAATGGAGCAGTTTCTCCAGCAAAATATGAAAAAATATGGCAAGGTCTAAAATGGCCATTAATGTCTTATTTTTGTGTTAGAACATCTTTGCCTCCTTTTATTCATTTGCAACATTTTCATTCCAATCCAATCCTTTAATCTACCAAGAAAAGACAAAAATCTTTGTTGATTTTACGGAAAAGTATTGAAATGCAGCATTTTCACAGGCTAAAAAGACTTTGCAAAATGAAGAAAGAATCAAACTGGTTAATTTGCAACAACCAAATGCTTTTTGTGTATTTTCCTTACACAAGAACTAATAGCTTTAGATGCAAATACAGGTAAACAGATAAAGTAATGCCTGAAACATTCGATAAATACTTGCTAAATTACATATTCTGATTAAGGCATAAAATATTCCACGACAAGACTATGAAATTCAGAAATACAACTTAGGAAGTAGCACATTCCCCATCAGAATTTCTTTAAGGTTGAACAATATTTAGTACATTTTACTTTCCAAATATATTATTAAGCATGTGATATTCTGTGCTGGGGACACAATATGTGATTGAAACAAATATTGCTATCCAATGCTATTGCAGTTTTAGTGTGCATTGGGGAATCTGGAAGATGCAGCTGATTTATCAATGCTGTGGCAAACAACAGAATGAGGTATTTTACAAATGAAACTTTTCACATTGAAAGCATACAATCTGATTGAAATATCTAGCATCTGATAGAATTTTATTTAAATCTTCTCGGCACATTACAGGTAAATTGGTAGATGCAACAAACCTGTATTTTTAGTGTTGGCAATATGCAATATATAACACATAAATTTGATTACCGATGCCATGACTCGACGGTCATCTGTTCTAAACACTTCATTCACTGCGTTTTGTAATTCTTCCACATTGCTGTCTCTTGGACAAATATCTAGTAGAGCCTTAACTTCTCCAGTAAGTATATTCCACTTTTCACATTTTTCTGTTACTTCCTCTGCTTCAATGTTGTTCTCCGCTTTCACTTCCAGCTCCATCTGATTTTCACATACATCTTCAGACAGTGGAGAGCCATCACTTTGCAAGAAGTGAATTTGAGTTACAGTGGTGTGGATGCATGAGCAACTATTCCCCATTCAGCAATGACTAAGGTCTGACATGAATTGAGATTTCAAGTCATCAATAGTGGCACTGTTATTCGAATACTTATAAGATGTTCAGCGGGATTCTCAGTAAACTGGGATCAGTTTTCTCTGTTGCTATCAGATGACGCAAATAGGAAAAATAACTCCTCTCAGAAGGGCATTTGTGGAAGGATTTTTTGTGAGAAGCTCCGCATAAATCTGTTTTGTTGCCATCTTTAAAAAGTGACTTCAGCAATTTGTGTCTCAAAGCCTAGTGAGAATATGTTATTTGAACTGAAGGCTTGTGACAGTTGCTATTGTTTGAAGAACAGAAGAGAGAAGACAAAAGCCATAGCATTATGAAGAAATTACTCCTGTTCTGAACTGCACTGCAAGTGAGAAGGGAGATTTGGCCCCATGAGCAGTTAAACGTTACAAATGTGTTACAGACACCTAGACACACCATAAGTCATGCAACACGAGATAAGCTGGTACTTCATTCTGGATTTCACCAAACAGCCATCATTTAAATGTCAAAACAATGCTTCACAGGAGTTCCCATTTAATATGCTGCATTCTCATTAATGTTTCAATAAATTTGTGAATTTAATTTTTAATAAGGTTGTGGGATATCTGTTTCTTCTGACAATGTGAATCCTATTAAGTAACAGCAAGCAGCTACCAGCTTAGTTTAGGTTTAGCAATAGCTTTAGGCAATATCAAAAAAAATGTTTATACATATTTACATAATTGCAGTCCATCATTTCAACATAAATTCCTTAATTTTACCATGTCTGCGTTATACACGAGTACTAAAAACAAAATTAAACTAGCAGATCCGAAAGCTTTAAATTTTGAAAAATATATTAGATTACTCACTATGAACAAGTTTCTTAAATAAATTATCTCTATTTTTAATGTTTTATGACATCCACATTGGAAAACAAGAATGCTATTTTTCAAAGGCAAAATTTCTTTCTGTGCTTGTTACCCATCACGCTATCATTTTGAGTCATTTTTAATGCTATCTTGTGAAAATGCAATTTTGGTGTGAGCTCACATATGGGAACAATATCAAGGTTTCCATCTACACTTTTATAAAGCCCTTTGAAATAGTAGAGGCAGGCCTTAAGCCATCTGTTAGGGAATAAATATTCATAATTAGGCCTTTATAAACATTCACAGGAATTAAGCAAATATTGATCTTCTCCTTGAGGCTTTTGCAAGAAGGCAATTCTGTCTAGCCCAAAGCGTTGCAATTTCCACCATGACAGCAGCAAGGCAGCAGATCCAGAATGTACCACAGCAAGAGTGGGGATTGGATTCCATGCTATGAGAGGCATGGACAGAGTTGATAAGGTGCAATTATTCCCCTCAGTTGAAGAGTCAGTCACAAGAGGACATGAGTTCAAGGTGAGTGGCAGGAGGTTGGGAGATGTGAGAAAAATCTCTTTCACCCAGAGTGTGATGATGGTCTGGAATGTGCTGCCAGGGAGGGTGCTAGAAATGAATTGCCTCAGATCCTTTAAGAAGTACCGGGATGAGAACATGACACATCTTAACATTCAAGGCGATGGGCCAAATACTGGTAAATGGAATGAGGTTGAAGGTGGGGTGTTTCTCACGTGTCCTTGCAGATTCGATGGACCTCTTCTGCACTCTATGATTCTATGACACAAATGTGATCCAGACTGGCCAGTCAGCCCTCCAACGAGTGCAAGTTCCTGAGGCAACATGAAGTTGTAGTTTTTGTTGTTGCCTGGAATTATGGATCATCGTTGTTAAGGCTCCAATTTCTTTCCGTCAACTTTTACCATCTCTCATCTGTGTATGTTGTAAGGACTTACGACTTAAGACTCAACTTATTTGATCATATTCTTAATGCACGCTATTTGGTCATCAAGTCCTGGGACTTGATTCCACAGCTTCTGGGTCAGATGCACATATGTTGCCCACTGTGAGCTCAATGAGAATAGCTAATTTGGGCCTGTGTGATTCTGAAGTATCTGTTGCAATCAGCCATTTTTTGAAACTTTATTTCACTCTGGTTGCTAAGAATCTGCATGCTCTACATTATCTCCATTTCAAACCAAAATCATTCCCCACACTTTATTATGACATAAAACCTGATTGCAACTCAAAGAATTTAACTGGAAACAGTCACAGAAGCTAAATACTGTAGTTATTTCCTGGACATATTCCTCAACAATATGAGGTGCTGGCTACAACTTTTCAAATAGACAGCACAGTTAACCTGTGACCTGTCCCATAGCTGCGAGAGGTCACAATGTTGACATCAACATCCAAAAGAAGTACCTTTTAGCCTCTGATAGACTCAGATCAGCTCCGAGCCCATTGCTTTTGCTTTTCATATCACAGGAAATGAAACTGAAACCAACATTTCCAGCCTTATTAGAGGAATTGATTTGACAGATAAAAGCTAAAAGTCAACATAAAAAATTATGTAGTCAGAATGCTACTTTTCTTTTCATATTATACAGATGTCCTTAAAAACATAGAAAACAGGAGCAGGAGTTAGCCAGATTGCCCTTCAAACCTGCTCTATTATTTAATACGATCATGGTTGATCATCCAACTTAGTGCCCCTTCCTGCTTTCTCCCCATACCTTTTGATCCTTTTAGCCTTAAAAATTATATTTAACTCCTTCTTGAAATTATTCACTGTTTTGGACTCAACTGCTTTATATGTCAAATAATTTCAAAGGTTCACCACCCTCTGGGTGAAGAAATTTCTCCCCACCTCATGACAATATATCCTACCCAGTGTCCTTATACTGTGATCCCTGGTTCTGCACTCCTGATCATCAGGAACATTCTTCTTGTGTTATCCTGTCTAGTCCTGCTGGAATTTTATAGGTTCACATGAGACTCTCCTTCATTACTCAAACGTCCATTGAATATAGTCCTAAATGGTCCAAGTGTCTCTTACTATGTTAGTCCTGTAATCTCAGGAATCAGTCTGGTAAACTTTTGTTGCACTCTCTCCACAGCCAGAACATCCCTCCTCAGATAGGGAGACCAAAACTACACACAATACTCCAGGTATAGTCTGACCAAGCCCCTATATAATTGCAGAAAGACATCCCAACTCCAACATTCAAATCCTCGCACTGTGAAGGCCAACATACCATTTTGCCATCTTCACTGCCTGCTAAGCCTGCATGCTTACCTTCATCGACTGGTGTACATGGACGTAGAGGTCTCATTGCACCTCCCTTTTTGCAATTGCTGTTTGTCAATTTTATAAATGGCCTGAATGAGGGCGTTGAAGGATGGGTTAGTAAATTTGTGGATGACACTAAAGTCGGTGGAGTTGTGGATAGTGCGGAAGGATGTTGCAGGTTACAGAGGACTTAGATAAGCTACAGAGCTGGGCTGAGAGGTGGTAAATGGAGCGGAAAAGTGCGAGGTGATTCACTTTGGAAGGTTTAACAGGAATACAGAGTACTGGGCTAATGGTAAGATTCTTGGTTGTGTGGATGAGCAGAGAGATCTCGGTGTCCATGTGCATAGATCCTTGAAAGTTGCCACCCAGGTTGATAGGGTTGTTAGGAAGGCGTACGGTGTGTTAGGTTTTATTGGTAGAGGGATTGAGTTTCAGAACCATGAGGTCATGTTGCAGCTGTACAAAACTCTGGTGCGGCTGCACTTGGAGTATCATGTACAGTTCTAGTGACTGTATTACAGGACGGATGTGAAAGCATTGGAAAGGGTGCAGAGGAGATTTACCAGGATGTTGCCTGGTATGGTGGGAAGGTCTTATGAGGAAAGGCTGAGGGACTTGAGGCTGTTTTCATGAGAGACAAGAAGGTTAAGAGGTGACTAAATAGAGACATACAAAATGATCAGAGGATTAGATAGTGTGGACAATGAGAGCCTTTTTCCTAGGATGGTGATGTCTAGCACAAGGGGACATAGCTTTAAATTGAGGGGTGATAGATATAGGACAGATGTCAGAGGTAGGTTCTTTACTCAGAGAGTAGTAGGGGTGTGGAATACTCTGCCTGCAACAGTAGTAGACTCGCCAACTTTAAGGGCATTTAAATGGTCATTGGATAAACATATAGAACATAGAACATTACAGCACAGTACAGGCCCTTCAGCCCTCGATGTTGTGCCGACCTGTCATACCAATCTGAAGCCCATCTAACCTGTACTATTCCATGTACGTCCATATGCTTGTCCAATGATGACTTAAATGTACTTAAGTTGGCAAATCTACTAGCGTTGCAGGCAAAGTGTTTCAGTCCCTTACTACTCTCTGAGTAAAGAAACGACCTCTGACATCTGACCTATATCTTTCACCCCTCAATTTAAAGCTATGCCCCCTCGTGCTCGCCGTCACCACCCTAGGAAAAGGGCTCTCCCTATCCACCCTATCTAACCCTCTGCTTATTTTATATGTTTCAATTGAGTCACCTCTCAACCTTCTTCTCTCTAACGAAAACAGCCTCAAGTCCATCAGCCTTTCCTCGTAAGACCTTCTCACCATACCAGGCAACATCCTAGTAAATCTCCTCTGCACCCTTTCCAAAGCTTCCACATCCTTCTTATAATGCGGTGACCAGAACTGTACACAATACTCCAAGTGTGGCCGCACCCAGAATTTTGTACAGCTGCAGCATAACCTCTTGGTTCCGGAACTCGACCCCTCTATTAATAAAAGCTAAAACACTGTATGCCCTCTTAACAGCCCTGTCAACCTGGGTGGCAACTTTGAAGGATCTGTGTACATGGACACCGAGATCTCTCTGCTAATCTACACTACCAAGAATCTTACCATTAGCCCAGTACTTTGCCTTCCGGTTACTCCTACCAAAGTGCATCACCTCACACTTGTCTGCATTAAACTCCACTTACCACCTCTCAGCCCAGCTCTGCAGCTTATCTATGTCTCTCTGCAACCTACAGCGTTCTTCGTCACTATCCACAACTCCACCGACCTTAGTGTCGTCTGCAAATTTACGAACCCATCCTTCCACGCCCTCATCCAGGTCATTTATAAAAATGACAAACAGCAGTGGACCCAACACCGACCCTTGCGGTACACAACTAGTAACTGGTCTCCAGGATGAACATTTCCCATCAACTACCACCCTCTGTCTTCTTTCAGCAAGCCAATTTCCGATCCAAACTGCTATATCTCCCACAATCCCATTCATCCGCATTTTGTTCAATAGCCTACTGTGGGGAACCTTATCGAATGCCTTGCTGAAATCCATATACACCACATCAACCAGTTCAATCTCATCTACCTGTCTGGTCACCTTCTCAAAGAACTCAATAAGGTTTGTGAGGCACGACCTACCCTTCACAAAACGGTGCTGACTATCCCTAATCAATTTATTCTTTTCTAGATGATTATAAATCCTATCTCTTATAACCTTTTCCAACACTTTACCAATAACTGAGGTAAGGCTCACTGGTCTATAATTACCAGCATTGTCTCTGCTCCCCTTCTTGAACAGGGGAACCACATTTGCTATCCTCCAGTCGTCTGGCAGTATTCCTGTAGACAACGACGAGTTAAAGATCAATGCCAAAGGCTCGGCAATCTCCTCCCTGGCCTCCCAGAGGATCCTAGGATAAATCCCATCCGGCCCAGGAGACTTATCTATCTTCACACTCTGTAGGATTTCTAATACCTCTTCCTTGTGAACCTCAATCCCACCTTGTCTTGTAGCCTGTATCTCAGTATTATCCTCAACAACATTGTCGTTTTCTAGAGGGAATACTGTCGAAAAATATTTATTTCGTGTTTCCCCTATCTCCTCTGACTCCACACACAACTTACTACTACTATCCTTGATTGGCCCTAATCTTACTTTCGTCATTCTTTTATTCTTTAAATACCTATAGAAAGCCTTAGGGTTTTCCCTGATCCTATCCGCCAACAACGTCTCATGTCTCCTCCTGGCTATTCTGAGCTCTCTCTTTCGGTCTTTCCTGGCTACCTCGTAGCCCTCAAGCGCCCTAACTGAGCCTTCACATCTCATCCTAACATAAGCCTTCTTCTTCCTCTTGACCAGAGATTCCACTTCCTTCGTAAACCACAGCTCCCACACTCTACAGCTTCCTCCCTGCCTGACAGGTACATACTTATCTAGGACACACAGGAGCTATTCCTTGAATAGGCTCCACATTTCTAATGTGCCCACCCCCTGCAGTTTCCTTCCCCATCCTCTGCTCCCTAAATCTTGCCTTATCTCATTGCAATTGCCTTTCCCCCAGCTATAACTCTTGCCCAGTGGTATACACCTATCCCTTTCCATCACTAAAGTAAACATAACAGAATTGTGATCGCTATCACCAAAGTGCTCACCTACTCCCAGTACCAAATCAAATGTGGCTTCGCCCCTTGAAGGCCTATCTACATACTGTGTCAGGAAGCCCTACTGCACACACTGGACAAAAACTGACCCGTTTATAGTACTCGAACTATAGTGTTCCCAGTCAATATTTGGGAAGTTGAAGTCCCCCATGAAAACTACCCTGTCTCTCTCACTCCTATTGAGAATCATCTTTGCTATCCTTTCCTCTACATATCTGGAACTATTCGGAGGCCTGTAGAAAACTCCCAACAGGGTGACCTCTCCTTTCCTGTTTCTAACCTCAGCCCATACTACCTCAGTTGACGAGTCCCCAAACATCCTTTCTGCAACTGTAATACTGTCCTTGATCAACAATGCCACACCTCCCCCCCCTTTTACCATCTTCTCTGTTCTTACTGAAACATCATAATCCCGGAATGGGATTGATATGGATGATAATGGAATAGTGTAGGTTAGATGGTCTTCAGATTGGTTTCACAGGTTGGCACAACATTGAGGGCCAAAGGGCCTGTACTGCACTGTCATGTTCAATGTTCTATCTATTGTTATTTGGATCATAATCTGCCTTCCTAGTTTTGCTACCAAAGTTAATAACTTCACATTTATCCACATTATACTTAATCTGTTATGCATTTGCCCATTCACTCAACTTGTCCAAATCACATTGGAGTATTTCTGCATTCTCCTCACATTTCACTCCCCAATTCAGCTTTGTGTCCTGTATAAATCTGAAGACATTATATGTAGATTCCTCATTCCTTTACATTGTGAATAGTTGAGGTCCCAGCACAGGATCCTGTGGTAGCTCATTAGTAATTGCCTTCCACTTGGAAAAAGGCCCATGTTTCTCTGCCACTGCCGGCACCTTCCCCTGCAACCGCAGGAAGTGCTACACTTGCCCCCACACCTCCTCCCTCACCCCCATCCCAGGCCCCAAGGTGACTTTCCATATTAAGGAGATGTTCACCTGCACATCTGCCAATGTGGTATACTGTATCCACTGTACCCGGTGTGGCTTCCTCTACATTGGGGAAACCAAGCGGAGGCTTGGGGGACTGCTTTGCAGAATGCCTCTGCTCGGTTCGCAATAAACAACTACACCTCCCAGTCGCGAACCATTTTAACTCCTCCTCCCATTCCTTAGACGACAGTGCCACAATGATGCCACTCGAAGGTTGCAGGAACAGCAACTCATATTCCGCTTGGGAATCCTGCAGCCCAATGGTATCACTGTGGACTTCACAAGCTTCAAAATCTCCCCCTCCCCAAATGCATCCCACAACCAGCCCAGCTCGTCCCCTCCCCCCACTGCATCACAAAACCAGCCCAGCTCGTCCCCACCTCCCTAACCTGTTCTTCCACTCACGTATCCCCTCCTCCCACCTCAAGCTGCACCTCCATTTCCCACCTACCAATCTCATCCCGCCTCCTTGACCTGTCTGTCCTCCCTGGACTGACCTATCCCCTCCCCACCTCACCACCTATTCTCTCCTCTCCACCTATTTTCTCCTCTATCCATCTTCGGTCGGCCTCCCCCTCTCTCCCTATTTAGTTCAGAACCCTCTCCCGTCCCCCTGTCTGATGAAGGGTCTAGGCCCGAAATGTCAGCTTTTGTGCTCCTGAGATACTGCTTGGCCTGCTGTGTTCATCCAGCTACACACTTTGTTATCTTGTTTCCTGTCAGCCAAACACTACCACAGTACACTACCCCCTATCCAATGTGCTTTAATTCTACAAGCTAAGCTCTTATGGGACCTTATCAAAATTCAATGTAATTTACTGTATGCGCATTAATGCATCCAATTTAAAATTCCAATCAATCCCTTGTCCATCTTGATTTCCGTAAACTTTTCCAATCCTACAATTCCCTTCAACATCGCCATTCCTTTAATTCTGATCTTTTGTGTATTCCTCCACTCTTAGCTGCAGCAAGGTAGCTCTGCTTTCATCCACAAAAACAAAGTTGCTGGAAAAGCTCAGCAGGCCTGGCACCATCTGTGAAGGAGAAAATAGGGTTAATGTTTAGGGTCCAGTGACCCTTACTTAGAACTTTCAGCCAACCTGCTACTGCACTCTGGAATTTCCGATTTTAATCTCTTTGCTTTTCCTAGTTCCTTCAAGATCTATTTTTATCATCTCCCTAAGCTTTTGGTCGCACCTCCTGTTCCTATCATGTATTCATGTTTGAACTGAGTGTCCAATACACCCCTGTATAGTATCTGAGACATTTTTTGTTAAGATAAATGTTCAACATTGCCTTGGTTGTGCACTGATGTTTCTTAATTGAAACAGTTGACACGGAATCCAGCTTTTTTTTAAACTCTTTTTCCTATTTTCAGGTGGTAGCACAATCATTGTGCACTTCACTGTAAAGTCTGATTTAATCTTCTTTCAATGCACTTGTTTTCAAAAGTCTACCTGGAGAGTTCTGTGTTCTGAGTGGCTGTAGCGGTCATCAATCCGACTGACTGACCAATGGGAGGCTCACACGGACAGCGGAAATCCCGCCCTCAGCATCCGGGCACCCTGCGCTGGAGCCACTTTTGCTGGCGGAGTTAATGGCGCCGAGGCCCTGAGGCCTAACGCAAGGCCAACGGGGAGAAAAAAAAATCGTCGCTCGCATTTTTTCCTGTCGTCGCAGGTGCGTTCAGCGTAGGCATTTCTGTGCGCTCTGGGCATATGGGTCGGGATTTAGGCTGGAAGTGAGTGGAGGTTGAGCCCCAGGGACTCGGCTCGGCGTGCGGCCTAATGGGTTTCTATTGTGGCGCTCGGCAGGCGAGGGAGGAATCGGTCCAGGACACCTCAAATATGGACTCGCTGGACTGGAACCTTCCAGGAGAAATCGTAGGGTTTTCTTTTTAATAGCACGGAAGAAGGGCTGTTCGTGTCTGTGCATCCCACGTCTAGGATGAAGGGTCTAGGCCCGAAACGTCAGCTTTTGTGCTCCTGAGATGCTGCTGGGCCTGCTGTGTTCATCCAGCCTCACATTTCATTATCTATTCACTGCAATCCTGTTTTCCAGCATTTGGCCCGTAGCCTTGTGTGCGATGGCGTTTCAAATGCTCGACTAAATGCTTCTTGAATGTCTTGATGGTTCCTGCCTCGACCATCATTTAGCCAGTGCCTTCCAGGTACCCATCACACTCTGGGCGGATGAAACTTTTTCCTTAAATTCCCTTTCAGCCTCCAGATCCTTAACTTGAATCTGTGCCCCCTAGTTATTGATGTCTCTATTAAGGGCTTGTGTTTCTCCCTACGTCCCTCAACTTTCATACACCGCGATCACGGTTCCCCAATCAGCCTTCGCTGCTATAAGGAAAACAACTCCTGCCTATCTAGTCTATCTTCATAGCTGAGGGGTTTCTCAAATATTCTGGTTAATATGTATAATAATTTACTAATATATATATGTATGACTCCATTATAGCCACCTTCCTGTTGTATTCAATACTTTGAATAATAAAGATACATACCTGATATCATTCATAACATCTGACCTGCTGCCTACATGAATATATGGACTTGCATACCAAGGTTCCCGTGATCCTGGGTATTTCCTTAGGTTCTACCATTCAACGGAAGTGTAAATTTTCTTCCCCTTTGTCCACTAACTTCTCTTCCATCAACCCCAGCGTTCACTCCAGAAGAGCATAACGTGATCTGTTTGCATAGTTTATTATTCAACAGGATTAATACTGCACATATTTCTTGCTAAATATATTTTAGACCAATGTAGCATAATCTGTAAGACTATTCACAAGGAGGATGCAGGCAAATTTGAGCCTGTATCTCAAAGGGAATCTTAATAAGGGAGAGGAGAAAAAGAAGAATTTTGGGAGCAAGTGGGACTCATTGGTACAAAAAACTTCTGTGGATGCTGGCAATGGGTTAGGCAGCATAATGATTACAAAAAGTTATATGTCAGGCTGATCTTTTGTCACAATCTATACCCAGCTCTCTCAAACAATTGCATGGATTGCCTCCTCCTGTATTTTATGATTGTAAAACTTAATAACATTTTAGGCATAGATTTAAATCCCACTTTCAAGTGTACATTTTTAAATGTAATTGATGGGGTTTAGGTGTTGCTGACTAGGCTAGCATTTTTATTGTCCATCACTAATTGATCTGGAGAAGGTGGAGTTGAGCTGCCTTTATGAATTGCTGCAGTCATTGGGTATAGGGATACCTTCAGTGCTGGTAGAAAGGCAGTTCCAAGATTATGACCTAGAGGGTAATGATCTGGATCTCAGTCAGATGGTCACACATGTTGGTTTTGGTATGTGGGGTCTGGGCCCGAGACGTCAGCTTTCGTGCTCCTATGATGCTGTTTGGCCTGCTGTGTTCATCCCGCTCTATACCTTGTTATCTGTTTATTTGGAAATGTAACTTGTTTATCATAACTTCTCCAAGAAGTCAGCACAACATCGTGGGCTGAAGGGCCTGTTCTGTGCTGTACTGTTCTATGTTCTATGTTCTATAATGCTAGACAATCTTGTCAAAATCCTGGATGTTCCATTTTCTTCCAAAGGTTGAGCTACTGAATAGCCATAGACAAGATTTTCCACTTGCTGCAGAGTTCTGAAATATTACGACTGTTGCCCAAAAACGTGCTTGGTCCTTAGGGAGTTGGTGTGTGTTGACATCAAAATTTGATGCAGGTCATGTTTGGTATAGAAGTTGCTGATTCTGGGAATCGAAGATTACTGAAATGCTGTCACTTGGCCAGGCAGTATTTTTAGAGAAGCTTGGGTTTTGTAATATGGTTAAGGTTTGCATGGTGTTGTTTAAAATAATCTGACTTCATTAGTTTTATCTATCATTTCAGAGAGCATGTGTACATTAATAAATGCATCAGCCATTCTGTACCAAAATCTAAAACAACACAATGAGAAAAATAAACTTTTTTTTGGGATTGGTCAAGAGAAGTCTCTTGCTGAGAGCACCAAAAGAGTTGCGTGTATCAGTTCAAGCTATGCAAGGGAGCATGATGTTTGCTCCAGGTTTTTATGCTTTGTTCGACATGACTGTCATATGGGATTATGAATTCATGTTCCATTTTGAAAGGCAATTCCTTAATCTTTTGGCTCATTTCAAAATCTGAGCAACTGAAGCTGACATAGTAACTTGAACATCAGTGTTCCATGAGAAATGTTGATTTTATTTTTACAAAATATTATCTAAAAGTCTGACTCCCAATTTGTATATTCAAAAACATTCAAAGAAAGTCTCAAAATGGATGTTTCAAGTGCAAACAATTGAATATACAGATGTTGAATGCTTTATTAAAGCAGTTTATTGCATGTACATCCACGGGTATGCATTAAGATAATAGGGCAAAACGTTTAGCATACTAAATGTATTTATCTGGGTGAAATGTTATGGATCAAAAGCATCTGCTAAAAATGGAAAATTTTTTTCAATCCTCTGATCTACTGTTGTGGATTGCAGCTCAAGTTGTGTGAATATGAGATTTGGATGTCAATATATGTGACCGTATTTATATGTAATCAGAGCCGGTTTAATTCACTTGGATTTTCATGTTTCAGCTGTTTTGGATGTATGTTGTCGTAGTCTATGTCAACATATAATTTGGTGACTAGCACAAAACTAATCTTGTGCACGGGACATTTTAATATTCCAGCAGTCAATCTCTTTCATGTACAGTATTTTGAAAAACATCATACACTAAATATGCATCTTACATGCAAAAAATACTTTTAATTAGTTCAGAATGTAAGGCAGCTCCTAAAGAGGCAAATCACCTTAATCGATCTGCACATTATAGGTCATGGATTTGCAGAAAGCTAAAGGAGTACAATCTCTTTTTCCTCAGAATCTACAAATATGGCAGCTTTTCCGTACAGAGCTGCACCTGGGCCCAATCCCGTTCCAGTCCCTCTACCTGATTACATGTCTGAAGAAAAGCTACAGGAGAAAGGTGAGACATTTCAGCATAAATCTGGAGTGCAATTTTGAATTGTATTTACTGTGTACAAATATTGCCTCATTATTTAAAGTACAGAAGCACTTCATGTTAAAATTTAATTTTTTATGTACTTTGGGGACTTGGGGGTGCCCATTGCGGGACAAATAATCTAAGCTTTAGATATGACTTTGAAGATTTAGAAGTAAGCTAAGTTTTTAATACTGCAGCACCTTTTGTGCTAACAGTTAAACTTGAATTGAAAATTTTCATGACTGAAATTTTCATTATATTCAGTATGAACTATTGATTTTTTTTTGACTTCCATTGAATGATACAAGGTTCTGCATGCTACACCAATTAGTAAGGTTAGGTTATGTGGGATTCAGGGTGAGCTTGCTAATTGGATACATAATCGACTTAATGGCAGGAGACAGAGGAATACTGGTGGGTTGTTTTTTGACGAGGCCTGTGACCAGTGGTGCTGCTTAGGGATCGGTTCTGGGTCCTCTTCTGTTTGCCGTTTATATAAATGATTTGGATGAGATTGTAGAAGGCTTGGTTAATAAGTTTGTGGATGACACCAGAATGGGTGGCGTAGTAGACAATGAAAGATGTTTTCTAAGATTACAAAGTGATCTTGATCAAATGCGTCAATGGGCTGAAAAATGGCAGGTGGAGCTCATTCTGGATGAATTTGAAGTATTGCATTTTGGTACAACATGAGGGTCGGTCCTTGGGTAGTTTTCTAGAACAGAGGGATCTAGGGGTGCAGGTACATATGCTTCTTTGAAGTTGGTGTCACGCATAAACTGGTTGGTTAAAAAGGTGTTTTGGCACGCGTGCTTTCATTGTGCAGCCATTTGAATATAGGAGCTGGGAAGTCATGTTGCGGTTGTACAGGACATTAGCGAGGCCTTTTCTAGGATCCTGTGTCCAGTTCTGATCGCCCAGTTATTGAAAGGATATTATCAACCTTGAGAGGGTTCAGAAGAGATTACCAGGATGTTGCCAGGTTCAGAAGGTATAAGTTATAAAGAAGGGCTGGATAGGCTGGTACTTTTGTCACTGGAGAGTAGGGGTTGAGAGGCGACCTGATAGATGCTAATAAAATAGTGAGAGTGCTAAGATCAATGATAGTCATCTTTTCCTTAAGTAGGGAGATTTCAAGATTAGGGGGCACATTTTTAACGAAAGAAGAGAGACGTTTAAAAAAGACATGAGAGGCACTTTTGTTTTACACAGAGGGTGGTTTGTGCATGGAATACTTCCTGAGGAAGTAGTAATGCGGGTACCATTACAACAATTAAAAGTCGTTTAGATAGATACATTATTAAGAAAGGTTTGGAGGGATATGAGCCAGGAACAAGCAGATGGGACTAGTTTAGTTTGGGATTATGTTCCCCAAGGACTGGTTGGACTGAGAGGTCTGTTTCCGTGCTATATGATTCTATGACTCTGTTTATTTACCTGGGCCATCTGTAGACTGAAAAGACTTTTTGAAAGGGGGTGCCAACTACTGAATCAGAATAACCACAAGGATAGCCTGAGCAGCCCAGGTTGGCTACATGTCATGAAGTTTATGTGGATTACCCCAAAGGGAACCAGATTTGAAATTAACATCTCCCCGATGGCAATGAAATAAATCAAGCTACGTAGCAAGTGTGAAAAGGTCCTCATCTCCTTTTTGATTTACATAATTACGACAATCTTCACATGTTGGAGATGAAACATTTGTAGTTCCCAAACCAGGAAGCAGTCACCTCAGCATTGCACAGGATCATAGAACAACTGCTATTTCAAGCAGCTCTTTTGATGGAGCAAAGAGAGATGGAATTAAGAATGTAGGACTGAACATGGACTGTGAAGGCGTACTCCGTCTGGGGAAGCAAAGTACCCACACTGACAACTCTGACTGGAAAGATGCATCAGAGAATCATGAACTTAAAAGATAACTACATTATTTACTGTTGCCGACAGCATCTTTAAAAAAAAACAACTAACCAACCATGATCTTGGGTTAAAACCTTACACCTCAAGTGCACCCAACGTACTCAAAACTACATGTTTGTTTATCTTTCTTTGTATTGGACATTATTCTTTTTTAACTTCTCTTTGTGTGTGAAGGCCCAAGTGCCTGCATGAAAACTCGGGTTGGATTTTGTGTCTTCATTGTAGTTTCATGGATTTGTGTTATTCGTGGGTTTTAGCTGTCTCTGGCTGGACCAATATTTATTGTCTGCCTGCAGTTCAAAAGGGAGGCAATGGCCTAGTGACTGTTAATGGACTGTTAACCCAGTCACCTAGGTATTGTTCTGGAGACCTGGCTTCGAATTGTGCCACAGGTGATGGTGAAATTTGAATTCAGTAAAAATCTGGAATTAAGAGTCGAGTGATGATCATGAATTCGTTATTGATTGTCAGAAAACCCCATTACTAATGTTCACGTACAAGGTTTAAGGAAGGACTGCAACCTTAGCTGGTCTACGTGAAACTCCAGACCTGTAGCCATGTGATTAGACCATAAGACATAGGAGTGGAAGTAAGGCCATTCGGCCCATCAAGTCCACTCCGCCATTTAAATCATGGCTGATGGGCATTTCAACTCCACTTCCGTGCACTCTCCCCGTAGCCCTTGATTCCTTGTGAGATCAAGAATTTGTCGATCTCTGCCTTGAAGGCATCTAACATCCCAGCCTCCACTGCACTCTGTGGCAATGAATTCCACAAGCCCACCACTCTCTGGTTGAAGAAATGTTGTCTCATTTCTGTTTTAAATTTACCCCCTCTAATTTTAAGGCTGTGCCCACGGGTCCTAGTCTCCCTGCCTAACGGAAACAACTCCCCAGCATTCACCCCTTCCATGACATACATTATCTTGTAAGTTTCTATTAGATCTCCCCTCAACCTTCTAAACTCTAATGAAAACAATCCCAGGATCCTCAGCCGTTCATCATATGTTAAACCTACCATTCCAGGGATCATGCGTGTGAATCTCCGCTGGACACACGCCAGGGCTAGTATGTCCTTCCCGAGGTGTGATTGACTCTTAACTGGTCTCTGGGCAAGTAGGGATGGGCACTAAATGCTAGCCTAGCTAATGACGCCTTCATTCCATGAAAATAAAAAAATGTTGTCCTTGAGAAATTGGTGGTGAACCTTGAACTACAACTGTGTTGCAGGTAGATCCACAATGCTGTTAGGGAGGGATTTCCAGGATTTTTATCTAGTGACACTGAAGGAATGAGGATTAATTTCCAAGTCCAGATGATGAGTGACTTGAAAGGAATCTTCTAGGTAGTGGTATTCCTGTGTATCTGCTGCCTTTATTTTTCTAGATGGAAATTGTCATGGGTTTTGAAGGGCTGCCTAAGAAACATTGGTGAATTTCAGCAGTGCATCTTGAAGATGGTACACATTGCTGCTGTTGAGTGTTGGCAGTGTGGAGAGAGTGCGTATTTCTGGATGTGCTACCAGTCAAGTGAGCTGCTTTGCCCTGGATGGTGTCGAGGTTCTTGTGTTGTTGTTGCTGCACCCGTCCAAGCAAGTAGGGTGTATTTCATCGCACTCCTGACTTTGCTGTGTAAGTGGTGGATAAGCTTTGTGGAGTCAAGAGCTGAGTTGCTGCTTGTGTAGCCAGTTTAGGTTTGTGCCTAGTCTAGTTCAGTTTCTGGTTTATGGTAACTGTCTGGGATGTTGATTGTGAGGCATTCAGTGATGGTAGCATCTTTAAATGTCAAAGGATTGTGGTTGAATTGTCCCTTGTTTGGACGATGTCATTGCCAGGCATTTATGTAGTGCAATTATTATTTACCATTATTCAGCCCAAGCCTGGGTAATGTACAGGTCTAATTGCATTTGGACATGGATGTCTTCAATCTCTGAGGAGTTATGAATGGACCTGAACTTAGTGCAATAATTTCTAACATTATGATGAAAGATTGATGAAGCAGCTGAAGATAGTTGGGATGGGATAGTACCCCAAGGAATTCATGCAGAGATGTCCTGGTGCTGAGATGACTGCCCTCCAACAGCCATTACCATTTTCCCATGTGTAGTGTGTGCCACCATCCAACTAGATTTCCTTCAGTTTCCCATTGACTTCCTCAGTTCTAAGGAAGAGTCACTCGACCCAAAATGTTAACTCTGATTTCTCTCCACAGATGCTGCCAGACTTGCTGAGCTTTTGCAGCAATTTCTGTTTGTTTCCCATTGACACCAGTTTTGCTGGGGCTGTTTGATGCTGTACTCAGTCACGTGTGGCGTTGATGTCAAAGCATGCCCTCCCACCTCGCCTCTGGAATTCATTTATTTTGTCCATGTTTGAACCAAGGCTGTAATGACGTCAGGAGTTCAGTGACCTTGGAAACACTCAAACTTGCCATCATGAGCTGGTTATAATAGGTCTACAAATTTATTCATTGACTTTAGAACCTGCGCTTTTGCTTCTGTTCTATATCGGGTTAGCTTGAAAATTTGCTGAAAATTCCAAACTAACTGAATTAGATAGCAGATGTACTTTATAAATGAACTGTTGTTGATGTTTTGAAGTGTACCACTTTGTTAGTAGTAGAACAGCATATCAAATTCAGCTAGAGGGTAGCAAATCCAGGTGCTGTATGTGACTTAAAGAGGGGACGTTTTGGGTGGTGATGTTCCATCCTTCAAACTATAAAGAAGAGGCAAATATTGCATTGAGTTCTGAAACAGCGCAGTGAATTGCTGCCCTTGGATGCTGCAGTAAGAGCTGTCAGGTGCTGTTGAACATATACCAGTTGCCATTGAGCTCAGCCAGGCATCCTTATTAGTTTTTGGAACTGTCAAGTTATTCATAACTGAGCTTATGTCGTATCTAAGCCCTGAGCTTGCCATCCAGGCATGGGAAAGATGTTCACCCTTACCGAGTTCAGTTCAATGAAGTGCTGTGAGAGACAAACCATACAGTGTGGTAATTTCAGAATTTTTCTGACTGTGATTTTCAGTCATTTCCCAAGCTCATATAACCCAGCCAATGAAGAATTCATCATCCTGCCTCCGTGTCATCTGTTAGCTACAGTCAGGCCAGCGAATGCTTAGTTGAGATTCAAAAATAAACTTGAGTGATTAGCACCGGTGGCTTGGTTTGGTGCTGTTCTCTCAGGACAAACCATAATGTCTCATTCACCAACTTGCACTGTTCTCTATTGAAGAGGAAACTACAGCTTTGCATAACAACTTTGGAACAACTTTACCTTGGTAACATACAAAATATTAGATGTTTTGTTGTCTTTAGATTTTGACTTCTGCTCCTACTCCAAAGTTCGCTTTAATAAGCTGTTGATTAAGTCATGGGACTGTTTTAAAAGAGTTATGACACTTCTTTTTGAGATTGTGATCAATTATAAACTTTCCAGTGTATTAAATTATTTTTCCAGCCAGGAAATGGCAACAACTTCAGGCTAAACGGTATGCTGAAAAGAGAAAGTTTGGTTTTGTGGATGCTCAGAAGGAAGACATGCCCCCTGAACATGTCCGAAAGATAATTCGTGATCATGGTGACATGACAAACCGGAAATTCAGGCATGACAAGAGAGTCTATCTTGGGTAAGCATTTTGCTAATACAGAGAACCACAGCAATTTCACATTGACCCAGTAATGACCCTCTGAGATTTGATGCTGAATGAACTTTTCACATTACTATTTAACTGAAACATTAGCCCACTTCTTTGTTTCAACGACAGGTGGTTCAGTGATGTTCCAGAGCATAATTTAAGACCATTTTTAATGCATGTTTGATCTTTTTCAATGAATGGCTTGACCTCCAGTACTCATCCTGTTGAGTGCGAATGTTTGTATAGAGACTGCTGTGACATGTAATGTTCCATTTGGGGGTGGGGTGAGAAGAGGTGTTGTGATGGGAGTGGCAAGTAACTATCTCAAATTTAAAATGACCAACAGCGTGGAATATAATATGTGTAGTATACAAGTAATGGTAACTTTCCTAAATATTGCACTCCTACAGCCCTGTTTTCAAAGGATGCAGAGCTGGGCGGAGAAGTGGCAGATGGAATTTAACCCTGAAAAGTGTGAAGAGATTCATTTTGGAAGGGCAAACTTGAAAGCAGAACACAGGGTCAACAGAAAGATTTTTGGCAGTGTTGAGGAGGGAAGAGGTCTTGGTGTTCATGTCCACAGTTTCCTGAAAGCTGCCACCCACGTTGATAAAGTTGTTAAGAAGGCATATGGTGTGTTAGCTTTCATTAATAGAGGGATTGAGTTCAAGAGTTGTGAAGTTATGCACCAGCTGTACAAAACCCTGCTTCAGCCTCATCTGGAGTATTGTGTCCAGTTCTGGTCGCTTCGTTACAGGAAAGATATGGAAGCATTGGAAAAGGTGCAGAGGTGAATTACCAGGATGTTGCCTGGAATGGAGGGAAGGTCTTACGAGGAAAGGTTGAGAGAGCTAGGCCGAAGGATGAGAGGTGGTTTGATAGAGGTGTACAAAATGATCAGAGGTATAGATAAGGTGGACAGCCTGAGATTTTTTTCCTAGGGTGGAGGTAGCTGTTATGAGGGGGCATAGTTTTAAAGTGAGTGGAGGTAGATATAGGGGAGATGTCAGAGGTAGGTTCTTTACTCAGAGAGTGATAGGGGCAAGGAATGCATTGCGGAGAGGCTAGTGGAGTTGGCCACATTAGGGGCATTTAAGTGGCTATTAGATAGACATATGCATGATGGTATAAGGTAGGAGTTGAGGTTAGATAGACCTTAGGTTTAGGGTTAAAGATCGGCACGACATTGTGGGCCAAAGGGCCTATAATGTGCTGTAATGTCCTGTGTTCTATATGATTGTGTACTAATTATGTCATTCTTTTAATTGGTTCCAGATTTTTCAGTTGCTAGCATCAATATTTCATGCCGTTGAATCTATTTGTTGAGATGAAAGGGGAATTGAATGAGACTACTGCTTGATTAGAGATAGATTTGAAGTCCTCTTCAAGCTGAGAAAATCAGTTCTGTGCATTCTTGCATGTTGTTCTCATGTTTGTAGTCTTAATTTTCTTTAATATTATGGAAGTGACAAAACAATTTTCAAGTTTACATTTGACTAAACCGAAATATATGCATTTTCAAAACTACAAAGTCCCATTTTGTATTCCAGTGTAAAGACTCAGTGTATACTAGCTAACTGTAATAAATCTAGCACTTATGCACAATATAAATATAAATCATTAGACTCGTCATCACAGTAAGGCTGTTTGACTCAGAATATAACAGGACCTTGATCAGATGGGCTGATATGCTGAGAAGTGGCCGATAATGTTAATTTAGATAAATGTGTGGTGCTGCATCTTTGTAGGGCACATCAGGGCAGAACTTGTACACTTAATGGTAAGGTCCTGGGGAGTGTTGCAAAAAAAAAGAGACCTTGGAGTGCACATTCATAGTTCCTTGAAAGTGGAGTCGTAGGTTGATAGGGTAGTGAAGAAGATGTTTGGGACGCTTGCGTTTATTGGCCAATATATTTAGTATTGGAGTTGGGAGGTCATGTGGCTGTACAGGACATTGGTTTAGCCACTTTTGCAATACTGTGTGCAGTTCTGGCCTTCCTGCTATAGGAAGGATGTTGTGAAACTTGAAAGAGTTCAGAAAAGATTGGCACGGTTGGAGCATTTGAGCTGTTGGGAAAGGCTGAATAGGCTGAGGCTATTTTCCCTAGAACTTCAGAGGCTGAGGGATGACATTTTTAGATGTTTACAAAATCAAGAGGGTCCTGGATAGGATAAATAGACAAGGTCTTTTCCCCAGGGTAGGGGAGTCCAAAACTAGAGGGCATAGGTTAAAGGTGAGAGGGGAAAGATTTAAAAGGCTCCTAAGGGGCAACTTTTTCAAGCAGAGAATGATGTGTGTATGGAATGAGCTGCTGGAGGAGGTGGTGGAGATACACCTACGATATTTAAAAGGCAGTTGTATGGGTACATGAAAATCAAGGGTTCAAGAGGGATATGGGCTAGATGCTGGCAAATGGGTCTAGATTAATTTCGGATATTTGGTTTGCATGGATGAGTTGGGCCAAATGGTCTGTTTCCATGTTGTACGAGTCTAAGACTAAAGCTAATGTATTGGCAATTGGATTTTTTCCCTGTCTTCATAGTGCTTTGAAGTACATGCCACATGCTGTTCTAAAACTACTGGAGAACATGCCTATGCCATGGGAGCAGATCAGAGATGTTTCAGTTTTGTATCACATCACCGGTGCAATTTCATTTGTTAACGAGATTCCCTGGGTTATTGAACCAGTTTATATATCTCAATGGGGGTAAGTAAACTGTTGGATTTTTCAGAAACTTTTGATGAAAATGTGTTTGAATTCATTGCAAAGATCTTTTGTGTACTTCTGTCTTTGACTGTTTCAGAATCAAATTGAATGATACAAAGAAATCAATGTAGTGGCTACTAGTTATTATTCCAAAAATAATGTCACAAGATGCCTGTCAAAACATAGGCGTTAATATCTGTTGTTATTATATTAAAGATTAGACTTGCTCATTTTAGACTGTCTTCCTGGATTTCAATTATTATTGAAGATGGAAAATATCTGTTTTTGACAAAAAAATCTGGGTGACTTGATTCACTGCCACTTCTAAGTATAGGCTATTGATTAATATATACAACCTCTCCAGATCATGCATTCATAAGCTATTTGCTTGGATTTTTTTAATTTATGGAAGAATTTTCAAGTGCACTGCAATTTATAATTAAATAAACATATTTTCTGAGTGCATCTTATACCCTAGTGGGTAAATATTTCACTATGTTCATTCATTGCATATGATAAGGAACTGCATTTTGCAGTTCAAAACACATTTTTGTGATGAAATGCAATAACCAAAGACTCATTTCTTATTAGAACCATGTGGATTATGATGAGACGTGAAAAGCGTGATAGACGGCACTTCAAAAGGATGCGGTTTCCTCCTTTCGATGATGAAGAGCCTCCACTGGATTATGCAGATAATATACTTGATGTGGAGCCACTCGAAGCAATACAGATGGAACTTGATTCAGAAGAGGATGGACCAGTGGCAGAGTGGTTATATGATCACCAGCCACTGAAAGACAACCCAAAGTGAGGCTTTGTGTCTTGGTGTCAAGTGTGTTAATGCCATGAGAGATTGCAGGCCTAACAAAGTAGCTATATGACATGGAAAATTCTGATTTTAAATTACTAGCAAGAATTTATAGAATAAGACGAATTAAAACTGTGCTGCTAGAAATGATATGTCCACCTGAACTAATTAAAATAACTTCACTTCCTGTGAATGAACTATGACATAATTAGGGTGAATGGGTTCAGCCAACTGGACAAAGTTGATATTATGTTTGTTGTTTTCCACAAGGGCCCATTGGTCAGTTCATAATCTAAAAAAAGTTTCATTGGGTAGTCTTTCTTGAAAATTTCAATAATTCCTTTAGTCTAGCGTATTGTCTGCATGAGTTGTTTCACATATTTTCTAATTAACCTGTTCAGACATGTTATCACACATCTCTGGAACAAGTGGGATATGAAACCATGTTTCTTGGCTCCAAGGTAGGGATACTGCCACTGCGCCATAGGAGTTTTATAGTTTTGATTTATCAGTGGTTCTTCTTTGCCAATCATTGTCTTCTGTGTGAAAAAAATAGAAAAATTTCAGCTAGATAATGCTCAACAGCATTATTATTTGGTACAAGTAAATTCAGTTTATTTTTCTAGATTTAAATCAATTTAATAGGTTTCTTACAAGTGCAGAGAAATACTAAAAAGCTAAAATTGTGGAAAGAATAGACAACTAGACTTCACAAGTCTTGATCCAAAGGTCTGGATTTTATGATCGTAATAGTTCATTGATTTTACATTTGTCAATAGAGTGTTTTCTTAAGGTCCTGTCTGGAGCAATTCCAAAGCAATCAGTGAATTGATAAAAACTTTACAAATTGCTCTGTATTCAATTAAATATAACTATTATTCAATTAAATGTTTAATTGTGTACAAAATTCATAATGAATAGTAAATACGCTCATTGACCCTGGAAAGGTATTTAACATAAGATAGTACAACGCAGAAACAGGCCCTTTGACACACCATGTTTGTGCCGCCCATGGTGCTATTTTAAAATAACCCCATCTGCTTGTATATGGTCCGTATCCTTCTATTCCCCGTCTGTTCATGTGTCTGAATAAAAGTCTTTTAAACATTGCTATCGTCTCTGCTTCTACCACCTCCCACAGCAGTGTGTTCCAGTTATGTACAACCCACTTTTTAAAAAAAAAAATTCCTTTGCACATGTCCTTCGAACTTTTCCTCCCTTCTCTTAAACCTGTGCCCCTTAGTATTTAACATTTCCACCCTAGGGAAAAAGACTCCAACTATCCATGCCCCCCATAATTTTATGTATTTCTATCAAATTGCTCCTCTGCCTCCGACGCTTTAGCGAAAACAATCCAAGTTTGTCCAGCCTTTCCTTGTGATGAGATATTTGTCGAATGGCAACTTTCTCCATTATGATAAATTCCATATTTATAAATCAATTAGTTCATATTGGTATTTTAGCTTTGCTTTAAATCAAATTATTTGAAAAATGGCATTTTAAACTATTGATAATCGGTGGCTTATTGCTTCCTGGTTTGCTGACTCAAAAAATACTGTGATTAGCTGCTTGCTGTCATCACTGCTGCTGCAAATTGTGAAATCCCCTTAAGTTGGCACAAGATTTAAACCGCATTGGGAAAGGTGAAGGCTGCAGCACACTGGCCACTTGAACTTGTGGACAGTTGCATTTACGTCAGTAGCAAGCAGCTTTGCTTACAGAATCTAGCTCATGACATAATTTGGGGGAAAAGTGTGTGTGCAGCCTAGAGAAATACAATACGAGGGATGGTTGTGCAGCCACAATCCTACCTGTGGTGACTGCCGGAAATAGACATGTAGACATGTGGATGAGAACACACTTAAGCCTAGTGATACCGTTGTATTTGAATAGCATGTTAACATATAATTGTATAGACTTGTGCATGATAATTGACACTAATGAAGTACCAGAAACCTTTGGAACCTTTGGACTGGCTTCAGGAGAAGAACTTGTTGAGAAAGATAAAAATTGTGCTTTAATTAATAATAGAAAAATTGATTTGAACTAAACTGCTTTGTTAAAATGAGAAAATTATAATTAAAGTAATCTTCTCAGCTTCTTATTGTATTCAAATATTGCTGTCCACGTGTGATTTGCTATGGTATTAAGCTGTAACATTCCCTTATAAAATGTTTAGATTGAAAAATATTCTGTCCTAATATAGGTATGTTAATGGATCGACTTATCGTCGCTGGCAGTTTACTTTGCCTATGATGTCTACTCTTTATCGCCTGGCTAATCAGTTGCTAACTGATTTAGTGGATGACAACTACTTCTATCTGTTTGATCTAAAAGCATTTTTTACATCCAAAGCTCTTAACATGGCAATTCCAGGTGGACCCAAGTTTGAGCCTCTGGTTCGGGATGTGAATCTTCAGTAAGGACTTTTCTTTTTAAAATCCATTATTAAAATATTAAGTCAATAGTAAATTTAGTTGTGTGCTGTAAGTATTTCTGTTAGATTGAGCAATGGGCACCAGAACCACTAAATGCTTCAACAGTGTTCAGTAGCGTTTCACTTGGTAAGTCTTTAATATTTTCCTGCATGTTAATCATCTAATTGAATCTTATTTCCCTGCTTATTCTCAATATTTGCTAACTATCTTTTCAGGTTCTCATTTTATTGAACAATTATTTGTATACTCTGCCTCAGCAGCTGTTTGGGATAGAATTCCACATTTTATCTATCAACTATGACTCCACCCCATCATGCTGCTTCTATTGTTCCAATCTCTATTTTAAAAAAAAGCTAGCTGGGTTCAGTGTAGATAGATCAGTTACAAGTTTACCATGCTTGTTTAAAAAAAATGACAAAATAGATCCTTCTTAAAGGCAAATCTTATAACATAATCACTTATGTATCTTCAGCAAGATCCTTCTGTATTTTCACTTTTTTAAAATCTATTTGCTTTCTTTCCTGCAAATATCCAGCTATGTGATTGTTCTCCTTCCCATTGCTTTTAACACTGATTGTGAACTTTTAATGAAAGCTTTTCAGCTGTTCTAAAATGGATTGTGCTCTTTCATTTAAAAAAATATAATTCTCTGTCTTGTTATATAATGTCAGCTCACTGATTTACTTTGCTCTGCTTTGCTGAGTGGGTCCCAATTCCATTAATCTCCTTAATAACATAATTCTTGGCGGTATCTCAGTAAATCTAATACAAAACAAAGAACCCCAGATGTTGGAGATTTGAAGCAGAAATTTCTGGAAAAACTTAGGAGGTCTGGCAGCATCTGTAGAAAGAAAACAGGTAACATTTTGTCTCAGAATGTGTCCCAGTGAAGATCACCAGATTCAAAATATAACTGTTTTCTCCCTACAGATGCTGCCAGACATGCTGAGTTTCTCCAGCAATTTGTGTTTTTGGCCCAGTCAATCTATACCTTTTTCATTCTGTACCTTTTCGGTGGAATGAATTCGTTCCTGTAATGCCTTGGCCAGAATTGCATTGTATTCACAACTGCAACCAGATTGTACCAACCTCTTATGTCTTTAAGATACAGAAAGTTAAGGATGCTAACTGATTTTTAATGGCTTATGTATCTTCACTGCTTTCATTGTCATGGACCAGACTAAACTTCAATTTTTTGCAAGACAAGTTTAAAGCAATTCAGTTGGTTAAATTACTAAGCTTGAAATAAATCACACTTTATTTTTACACTATAGTTAAAATACAAACAAAAAAAATCGGAATAACTTAACCTTTTTGGAAAATTTAAGAGAATAATAGATTATTTAACTCCTAAACAGCAACTGTTCCGACATAATAACATTCCATAAACACACTATTGGCAATGGCAGACTCAGTAAAAATAGATTGTCTCCCATGCAGTTCTCCAGGCCAGGAGGAAAGGACATCAAGAGAAAATTTAGAGAGACAGAGAACTCAAGTGTTTTGCTGTAACAGGGAGATATGTATAACAGCTTCCAGAGCCCAACAGCCACTGAAAGCTAAAACTAAAATCCTGGTTCTGCTTGACTGCACCCCATCATGCTGTTTCTATTGCTCCAATATCTCTATTTTAGGAAAAAAACTAGCTGGGTTCAGAGTAGATAGCTCAGTTCCAAGTTTACAATGCTTGTTTAAAAAAAAATGACAGAATAGATCCTTCTTAAAGGCACATCTTGTAACATAATCACTTATGTATCTTCAGCAAGATCCTTCTGTATTTTTCACTTTTTAAAAAAAATCTATTTGCTTTCTTTCATGCAAATATCCAGCTATGTGATTGTTCTCCTTCCCATGGCTTTTAACACTGATCGTGAACTTTGCTTTTTTTAATGAAAGCTTTTCAGCTGTTCTGAAGTGGGTTAGTGCTGTACTGTACAACCTCACAAGGTTTTGTGCATATTTGGTTCACTAATGAGCCATACATTTGTAACATGGAAAGGAACTGGTTCCGCACTATACTGCATGCGTGACTTGAGTTGCCATTGCTACATAGTAGTTGTAAGCCAGAAATGTGCAAGTTTATACATGAGCACAATGTGACCTGATAAAGGTTTAGATGTAGAGTCGAGTCCCAGCCGGTTTATTTCCTTATCAAGCCTGTGCCATGCAGAGGCTGTTGCATCTGCCTTTGATTTGAGAGAAAGTATTAAGGGAAAATCGATGGATGATCCCTGAAATGCCTTCTGTTGGTTTATAATCCACTGGAAAAGTGCACGTGAGCAAATATTTTATTTTGAATAGTACTTTTTGTTTAAACAATTTGTAATGTGAGCTATTGGCCCAGATCTTTTGGTCTTCAGATAGCCAGCTACTGTATGCACCCTGAAAGATGGGCTTCAGGTCTGCTTGGAGGCCCCAGTGTACTGCTGTACCATAATTGCCTGGGAGATTCAAACATTGAACCACCCAAAGTGCCCATAACTTCGAGTTAGATTTGAAGACTTGCGTAGTTCTTACTTGCTTAGCTAAATAGCCAACCAGTAAACGGTGAGAGGATGTAAAACCTGCTCTAAGTTCAGGCTAACTATATTCCCTGCACATCCCTTTGCCCACTAACCTCATTCCCACTCACTCAGTGAACATACTGAAGAACAGTTGAATTGTTCATATTGGAAGATTTGGGCCATTATGTTGAAATTGCAGGAAGTCAGTTTTCTTTTATTTTCATTGTTTGCAACTTTTCAGTAATGTAAAATTAAAACATAATAGCTTTGACCGTTGTGTTTAATTTGCTTCTGTTAGGGATGAAGACTGGAATGAATTCAATGACATCAACAAAATCATCATCAGACAACCAATCAGAACAGAATACAAAATCGCATTCCCATACTTGTACAATAACCTCCCCCATCATGTTCATCTCACCTGGTAAGTAGATAAGTGTAAATCATTTTGCATCTGTCCTAGATTTAGAACAACGCAAACAGCGAAATTTCCTGATTTTTTAAAAAAAATTCAAGGGATGTGGGCTTTGGAGGTTGGCCAGCATTTATTTGCCATTCCTTGTTGCCCTTGAGAAGGTGGTGGTGAGTTACCACCTTGAATCACTGCACTCCATTTGGAGCAGGCATGCCTACTGTATTGTTAGAGTGGGAGTTCCATGGGTAGTATTGTACAATAGAGAGACTTAGGGGTTCAGGTACATAATTCTTTTAAATTTATGTTGCAGGTAGACAGGTTGGTTAAGAAGGCATTTAGCGCACTTGCCTTCATTGTTCAGACCTTTGAGTATAGGATTTGGGCCATCATTTTGAGATTGTACAGTACATTGGTGAGGCCTCTTCTGGAGTACTGTGTGCAGATCTGGTTGCCCTGATGTGGAACGATATTGTTAAACTGGAGAGTGTTCAGAATGTTGCTTGGAATGGAAGGTTTGAGTTATCAAAAAAGGCTGGGACTTTTTTCACTGGCATATAGGAGGTTGAGGTTTATAGAGGTTTATAAAATAGTGAGGGGCATAGATAAGGTGCATAGCGAAGGTCTTTTCCCTCACATAGGGGAATTCAAAACTCGGGAACATATTTTTAAAGTGAGAGGAGAAAGATTTAAAAAGAACATGATGGGCAACATTTTATGCAGAGGTTAGTGTGTGGAATGAACTGCCAGAGGAAGTGGAAGATGAAAGTTCAGTTACAACATTTAAAAAGACATTTGGATGAGTACTAGAGCAAGATAGGTTGGGAGGGATATGGGCCAGATGCAAGCAGGTGGGACGAGTTTGGTTTGGAAACATGGTTGGTGTGGACTAGTTAGATTGAAGGAGCCTGTTTCCATGTTGTATGACTATGAATCCATTACTCTTAATAGCCAGGAAGTTAGAAAAATTGAAATATTAATCATCTATATTACATTTTCTGTCAGTAATAATATTTAATTGTATGTTGTAATCGGTTTAGTATTACTGTGTAACTCATCACGACTGTTGGCATGATTAGTAATAATTCTCAACAGTACTATTATCTATTATTTGCTTTCCATATTTAAAAATAAAAATCATTGGTATGACCTCATGATTCTTTGACATCCATTCAGTCTGTAAAGTTTTTTTGGTATGTGAGCAAACCTGTAAATTTCCTTTTGCCTGTGGAATGGCAAAGCAATGTAAAACTGTCAAAGTGCTAGGTAGTGGGTTTTGTCATGGTAACTGGTTTATTTCCCCTGGCAGGATGTTCCAAAACAGCTTGAAGTGGGCTCTTTTGAAAGTACCTAACCTTTAATGAAAGCATTGAATGTGCAAATAGTGCTGGAAAGTGAAAGTTGATGCACCAATAAACTTTATATTGTACAGGGGTATTTTATTTTCAAAGCCCCCAGAAAACTTAGTTGATGACAGTATAAGTACTGAACTGAAGGGTCGGAGAATGTTTCTTCTTCTTTGCTAAGTAAGCAGAGCTCCACTAAGTTAAAATTTGAGATGTGGTATCCTTTGGATACGTATCCATGGAAGAGAAATTAAGGCATGTTTCTCCTGATTGCTCTCTGACGAACTTTATTTTAAATTGGAGATATATGGATATTAAGTAATGTTCTTGGTGTGATACCCCCATAATGAAATTGCCTTCCAGTATTCTCATGTGTTTGGTTTGGATGGGGCATTGCAGGGCACCCAAAAACCATGAATCTGTTCCCCAAAATAATAGTTTTGAAATGATAAAGGAAAAGTGCATTCTTGAGGTTAGGGTACGCATTGCTAAATTTGGTACTTGCTGTTATTTGGGTCTTATTTAACTTCTTTGTATTTAAGGTATCATACACCGAATGTTGTGTTCATTAAAACAGAAGATCCGGATTTGCCAGCTTTTTACTTTGATCCGTTGATTAACCCAATCTCTCACAGACACTCTGTTAAGGTAATCACGTTTACGCTAAAGTAACTTGCTATTGCAATTAATTTCTACTTTTGAAATAAAATTAACAGAAGATTATCATATGCTTTTTGCATTTCATTTCAGAGCCAGGAACCATTACCTGATGATGATGAAGAGTTTGAACTTCCAGATTGTATGGAACCATTCCTGAAAGATTGTCCTTTATATTCAGATCATACTGCCAATGGCATAGCATTGCTTTGGGCACCAAGACCGTTTAACTTGAGGTCTGGAAAAACAAGGAGAGCACTTGACATTCCCTTAGTTAAGAACTGGTACCGTGAGCACTGTCCAGCAGGGCAACCAGTCAAAGTTAGGGTTTCTTACCAGAAACTCCTGAAATACTATGTACTGAATGCACTTAAACACAGACCACCCAAAGCACAAAAGAAAAGGTTGGTTGAATGTTCTGTAATTTTGGTGTTTTCAAAGAATATAAGCTGATTAAATGGATAATTAGATGTTCTGCATCTCTCTAATTGAATTTGCTTATTTTATAGTTAATGTTGTGATCAGAGATAATGGGAACCGCAGATCCGAAACGTCAGCTTTTGTGCTCCTAAGATGCTGCTTGGCCTGCTGTGTTCATCCAGCCCCACACTTTGTTATCTTATTATAGTTAATGTTGTCAGCTTTGAGAATTAGTATTTTGTCAGCTTTGAGAATTAGTATTGTCTGGAGTAGAATTGAACTCTAGACTTGCAGGGGGAGGAGAAAGTTGGGTCGCCATAGACTCTCAAACCAACCATCTAGTCAACTGAGCTAAACTGACCCCCAGCAAAGGGAAAGAGAGACCAGTGATCAGCAGTCCTCGTGCACCAGTGTGTTGTACTGATAATGAAGGATTGTTCATTGATTGCCTGGCACTTTAACATATCTGTTGTTTAAGAACAAATACTGGCTGTTCAGTGGTGTTAGATTGATTTTTAAAAAATAAGATTGATCTCATCATAATTTTCCTACTCCTGACTAGTATTAGCAGCATGAAAGGCCGGCTGGCCTCCATAGATGAAAATGTTAAATGGTACCTGTGCAGAAAAAAAAGAGGTGGAGGATTTTTTTTAATATACAGTAGTGATGGTGATAGATGCTGATGCTGGGGAAACTTTCTGTGTTTATGTCATCCTTTCTTGGTTACTACTCTTTTGTGTAGTACAACAGTTATGGGAATACACAGGTGCTAGGCTGATTTTTGATCTTTCTGCTCTGATTGTATTCAGGGCCTAAGTGTGCTATTCCAGCGTCTCTGTTGGACCTTTTATAGTTTAGTTACCCTTTCTCACTCCTTAATGTGGACTTTACTTGAGACTGGTATTCAAAATCATTTTAACAGAATTTTTAAAATATTTTAATGTATTATTTTGCACTCAGGTGGGCAAACAATACTTAGTTTTAATAAACACCATCATCTTGTATGAGGATTTAACATTCACGTCATGGTTTGAGGGAAAACAGTAGGCCCGATTTCTTGCTTTGGTTATTGCATCTTTTGACATTGGCATTAAAGTGGTTAATGTGCCATGCAGAGAAATATTTTTAGGCTGGCCTGACCTGGCCTCTTGTAATTAAAATGAGTTCTTTGTTCAGGAGGAAAAAGCATTAAATGTCTACATTTTCTAACTTCATTCTGGTGCTGATGTTTAACTGTTGCTGTTTCAGGTACTTATTCCGTTCATTCAAATCAACAAAGTTTTTCCAGTCAACCAAACTCGATTGGGTAGAGGTAGGCCTCCAGGTGTGCCGTCAAGGTTACAATATGCTGAATTTGTTAATTCACCGTAAGAATCTGAATTATCTGCATCTGGACTACAACTTCAACTTGAAGCCAGTGAAAACCCTCACTACTAAGGTAAAGATTATCTTGGGCACTGGTCCATATTTTACAAGTGAAGTGTCTCGAGACTTAGCAGTACATTTGTGATTTGGAGGAAAATTGGTAAACTGAATCTGGCATTTGACAATTTTATTCTTGTCAGATTTCAATTAATGAATATTTATGGCTGTTTTGATATACTTTAACCTTTTGGCCTAAAAACCTATGTTTAACATTTTCGAGTTTTTTTTGTACTGAAGATGTCTGATTAAACTACGATGTTGTTGGATCTTGGTTGTTTGCCTTTGAAACAGCACATCTTGCATAAAAACTCGATTATACGTGACTATATAAATGTTACTTAGAAATTACAAGAACAAATTAAGAAGTCTTTATTGTAATTTGCTTAAATTGGAATTCATGTGCACCAGTTAAAATAGCAGGAAATTTGTACCTACTGACAGAATTCAAGACTAGTAAATCAAATTCACTACGTTTTCAAAATATTTGCATTTCTATAATTCAGTGAACTTTGTTACATTATCCAGTTAGATAGTCTATTCAAATGCAAACACTTCAGTTCTTTAGTAATAACTGTGTCAGACTATTGTGTGATTCCAGTGACTTAAATTAATACTGTTTAGTCTAGTATTGAGCGAGTATCATCTTTCATCTGATCAAGTCAGATATCCAGTGGTGATCTTTGATTAGGAGAGGAAAAGTTCCATAAAGGTCTACCACAATATATCATTTGAGCTATGTGAATATAAAGGTTTGGAGGGATATGGGCCAGGAGCAGGCAGGTGGGACTAGTTTAGTTTACGATTATGTTCAGCATGGACTTGTTAGACCAAAGAGTCTGTTTCTGTGCTGTTTGACTCTATGACGAGAAACAAATTATCCATCCCTTTGTATTTTTTCTGTACGTAGTTTGCTACTGTTCACAAATGTCATGTTGTCTATGAAGCCAAGAGTGAAATAACTTCACCGAGGTCAGTATCTTGTTACCAAGTCACCCTTTATTTATACATTGAGCGTCCTTGACACTGAGCCAGCTCTCGGAGTGAGCAGGATGTCCAATACTCTTGTTTATATCTGTCAGCCAGGGCTCCCTGATTGAACCAGATTAACAGCCCCAATCAGGGAACTCATTCTGAGGTCCACCTTGCTGACATTGTTACAATCACACAAAGAAGTTATGCAAATTTGTTTTCTTTGAACAACAATTACGTTGATTAGACTGAGACAGAAGTAGACTTTGATGTGGTCTTTAAGAAAGTAAGGAAAAACATTACCAATATGTTCATTTTTACAGGAACGTAAGAAGTCCAGGTTTGGAAATGCATTCCATTTATGTCGTGAAGTGCTGCGTTTAACAAAGCTTGTTGTTGACAGTCATGTACAGTACAGACTGGGGAATGTGGATGCCTTCCAGGTATATAAATTTAAAAACAAAATTTGGAAACAGAACTACTACAAGTATATTGTGTGTGCTTGTTACGGTTTTGCAATAGGAAGTTTCAGTTTGGAAATAACACAGATGCTGTCCTTTTGTCCTTTCTGATGCTAGTTTGGAATTGCTACCTTTTTACTTTTTTTTTAAACTGTTCTATCAATGGCAATTAACCAGTGAATTTGACAATGTTGACTTTTTTCATGTTTTATGCTGTTTCAAATGGTAGAAGGTTTTATGTAATGTTGTGGTTACCAGAAAGCAGATTGTGGAATGATTGCATGAATATCACTTGAATGTATCAATGCTAGAAAAGTAATTTAAATACAGTATAAATATGTATTTTGGTCATTGAGTATATTGGATGGGAATTGATATGCATTTTGGGGTTTCTTTTAGGCTATAAGTGTGATATAATTGTTATGCATTGGATTGTTGGTGCAGTTGTGTTGCAGCAGAAGCCTGGGTTTGGACTTTCATGCTGGAGTGAAGTGGAATAAGACATTCTAAATGAACATTACCCTTGACTTTGCTTTATTGTCACCTTGAGCCTTTGCATCCAATTTACACCACACGTTTAGTGGAGCTTGCACCTACACTAAATTTGTGGAGTCTAAATGTGCATGATTTTGTGCAAATAAGGAAAATAATCACATTTTATATCAGTTGGACTAAAGAATTGGCCCCACTCTAAATCTGTGAAACTAAGTATGATTGATTTATTTTCTCTCTCCAGTTGTCAGATGGATTGCAGTATATCTTTGCTCACGTTGGACAGTTGACTGGAATGTACAGATACAAGTACAAACTGATGAGACAAATTCGAATGTGTAAAGATCTGAAGCACCTTATCTATTACAGATTTAACACCGTAAGCACAGAATTTGCATAACTATTAAACTTACATTAACACGTACATACTAGGTTACCAAGAGTTGCAAATGTTAATGTAATTGTTATTTGTTCTTTAATTTTGTCAGCAATATTTTTGACATTTCGATACATTTTTAGACCATTTTGAAAAAAGACAATTTTCCCCCTCTTCTCATGTCACCCATACCTATCAAGATCATACCTTTCACTAATTGTGTGGGTTGATATTTTGTTTTCATGCCTTAGCCCCTGCTTTGTTGCACAATATGATGTCTTTTTTCCCTTTCATCTACATTTGAAAATAATTTTCCTTCATTCCGTATAATTTGAATCCTCAATGATGTAAAACAACCTTTACGTCACGAGCTTCTGAAATGGCCTAGCAAGCCCCTCAGTTGTACCAGTTGATCAACAGGTCATCTCACAGCATGTGTACCGTACAGGTTCAAGCATGTAGGTAGGTCACCACCTTCAAGGACACCTTGGGATGGGCAACGGATGCTGGCCAGCCAGCAACACCAATGTCCCACGAATAAAGAAATAATAATTTAGTGGTAGACTGCACTGACACACTTTTTTTTATATAGTATGAGCTGTTCAGAAACTAAACAACAAGTTCAATGCAGTGTGTTTACTTCATTTTATGTACTTTTAAAACCACTGGTACTTTTCTAATAATTGCGGTTCTTATTTAATTTTACAGGGACCAGTAGGCAAAGGGCCTGGCTGTGGATTTTGGGCAGCTGGCTGGAGAGTGTGGCTTTTCTTCATGAGGGGTATAACTCCACTGCTGGAGAGGTGGTTGGGAAATCTGCTTGCCAGACAGTTTGAAGGTTAATAACATTTGTGCTTTTTAAAATAAAAAATTTACATATATAACCTGAAGGCATAACATTCTTGAAATTGTAACTAATATACTTCCTGATCAGTCTTGAAGACAATTGTAGAGATTCTCCAATCTCAGTTAATTGAAATATTTCCAACATTTCCCAATCCTCTCTCAGGTCGCCATTCTAAGGGAGTAGCTAAGACTGTGACCAAACAGCGTGTGGAGTCTCACTTTGATCTAGAGTTAAGAGCTGCTGTTATGCATGATATCTTGGATATGATGCCTGAAGGAATTAAACAAAACAAGGCCAGGACAATCTTGCAACATTTGAGTGAGGCTTGGAGATGCTGGAAGGCGAATATTCCTTGGAAGGTAATTACTTGAATAATTGGCCCATTGCTCTCAGGTACACTTCTAAAGCAGCCAAGTCTATCCTTTCCCTATCTCACACACACAGTTATATATTCTTTTCACCATGTTATTAAATTCTCCAAAATCAAATGTAGGGTCCTGTGCTTTCTCAAAGAGTTTCGGGACTAAGAAATTATTTCAGTTATGACTTCTGTGATGAAGGGTGACATTTTTGGTACTCGGTTTGACTCATTCTCACTATCAGGATTTAATTATGCATATAATTAAATAAAAATCCATACTTAATTTGTATGCATTAGTTTTCTAGTTGCCTTGTAGTTTACATGTAATTACAAAGTATAAATGTAGAAGAAATCTTTTAAAATGACCTGCAGAGAGTTGGTATTATTACAATAGGTTCCAGGGCTGCCGACTCCAATTGAGAACATGATCCTTCGGTACGTGAAAGCCAAGGCTGACTGGTGGACAAATACTGCACATTACAACAGAGAGCGCATTCGCCGTGGTGCAACTGTTGACAAGACTGTGTGCAAGAAGAATCTGGGTCGCTTAACCAGACTGTACTTGAAGGCAGAACAGGAAAGACAACACAACTACCTGAAGGCAAGTTCTCTGTGGCACGTGCATTAAATGACAAACATGACATCATCCACAAATTGTGCAGAAAATCTTTAGAGCGCAATATAGATAGCTAAACATTGTCTTCTAATAATTACAGTATTAAAAATGTCCTTGTTTGAATGAATACATTTATATCTACTGCTTGTAAAAGAGCAAATTCAGTGAAAAGTAGCTCTGATGAAGGGTCTAGGCCCGAAACGTCAGCTTTTGTGCTCCTGAGATGCTGCTTGGCCTGCTGTGTTCATCCAGCCTCACATTTTATTATCTTGAAAAGTAGTGCTGTTGACTTTTTGTACAGAGCTAATGTTCTAAATAATTGCATCAGAACGTGAAGGTGCTCCTAGATTTTGATTGTTGCTTTTATTTAGGGAGATAATAAACTATTTGTAAAAGTATTAAAAATTAAGTATTTTGCATAAATGATCTAACAGTCATATCATCTAATTGGTCATGTGTTACACATTTTCTCTAAAAGCCAGAATTGTCTAATTACTTGTAAGTAATCATAATCTGTTGAATAGGATGGGCCCTACATCACTGCCGAAGAAGCTGTTGCCATCTACACCACCACTGTGCATTGGTTAGAGAGCAGACGTTTCTCCCCAATTCCTTTCCCTCCTCTTTCTTACAAACACGATACAAAGCTTTTGATTCTGGCTCTAGAAAGATTAAAAGAAGCTTACAGGTAAATATAATTACTTGTAATTGAAATTGCAAATTTAAATAGTTAAGACCATTAATGTCACACTTTACTTAATTTTACATGCCGTCAAGAAAATTAAAACTAAGCCATTTTAAAAGAAATAAATGTTATTCTTTCATTTCGTGCACTTTATTCAGTGTGAAATCAAGGCTAAACCAGTCACAGAGAGAAGAATTGGGTCTAATCGAACAAGCCTATGATAACCCTCATGAGGCTTTATCCAGGATTAAACGACACTTACTTACTCAGAGAGCTTTCAAAGAGGTTTGTAGGGATATTATAAATTTCAACACTGTACCTACCCAATTCTAAACATTTGTATTGACATCTTGTAACAACATTAAATTATGACCTAAGACTTAGTAATTTTTATAATGTTGGAATGATTTTATGTTTTAAACATTTCTTCTCTGAAAGGTTGGTATTGAGTTTATGGATTTGTACAGCCACTTGGTACCTGTTTATGACGTTGAACCATTGGAGAAGATCACTGATGCTTACCTTGATCAGTACTTGTGGTATGAAGCTGACAAGCGACGGCTATTCCCTCCATGGATTAAGCCAGCTGATACAGAGCCTCCTCCATCTCTTGTATACAAGTGGTGCCAGGGTATGTTAATATTACATGTTAGAACTGTCTTTTGCAGATTATAGACTGCATCATTTAAGCATTTGTTAAATTTAATTTTATGGACAAGAGCAGAACAAATGTATCCCAACTGATAAAAGTATTTTTGTCAAATTATCTGGCACTGCATAAGGGTATTTTTGCAATTTTGTGACTTACTGATACAGCGAAGATCTAGTGCAAACATCTGTTCTTGCTGCAAATTTAACTTGCTCAGAAATGCAAAGCATAGCTGTTTAGTTACCACACACGCAAAAGTTCCGACTTATTTTTAGAAATCTACATATTCCTTGTCGAACAAGGAGATTTGGCTGATGTTAAGATTTATTATTATATAATGGTTTCTTAACACAGGCATCAACAATCTTCAGGATGTATGGGAGACAGCTGATGGTGAATGCAATGTCATGTTAGAGTCACGATTTGAGAAGATGTATGAGAAAATTGACTTGACTTTGCTGAACAGATTGCTGCGTCTAATTGTGGATCACAACATTGCTGATTACATGACAGCCAAGAACAACGTTGTCATCAATTACAAGGTATGCATATTTTCTGATTTGATCAGGAATTTCAGACAGCATCAAATATGGCCTGATGTTCACTGTCAAAATTATACAAGTGTAGAATTCTTACAATAGTTCAGTGGAATAGAATTTCTTAAAATATTGTTAGTTGTTGAAATTAAAAATGTAAGAATACAAAAGGCTCTATATAATGGAATGCATTTTTGAAAATGCACTATTTCAAAACTTGATGGCTCTAAAATAAGTGATAGGGTGTTCAACCTGTCGGTCTGGCTATGATATTATCATAGGAAGTTTACAGCACCAAAAAAAGTCTGTTTGATGCAATGTGCTTTTGCAAGAACAACATGGCTAGTCCTGCTTTTCCATCCTTCTCTCCGTAGTCCTACCATATTTCTCTTTTCAAAAAATTATTATTCCATTTTGAAAATCATACTTGACCCTGCCTCTGCTAAACTCTTATAAGTGTCCTTAACACTGACTATGTAAATAGAATCTTCCTGTTATGTCATTTTCAGTTCTTTTGTCACTCCCTTTAAGGTGATATCTTGTTCTTACTCCTATGATTAGGAGAAGTGTCTCCCCAACTACTCAGTCCAGATTCTTCACGATTTTGAATACCTCAGACATCATCTTGAATTGCTCTAAACAGAAGTGTCTCATTTACTTGGATTCGTCCAGAAGCCCTCAGCATCTTGTATTCCAGTCTCCACTCTTCTCCCCTCATAATATTAAGAAATAGCTGAAAGCACGGGACACTACAAAGGCTTCTGGTGCTGACAACATTTTAGCAATAGTACTGAAGTACCTGGTGCTCCAGAAATTGCCGTGTCCCTTGTCAAGCTGTTTCAGTACAGCTACAACAATGGCAGTGTGTAAAATTACCCAGGTATGACCTACCTGTCAAAGCAAGACAGATCCAAGCAGCTATTTGTCACCTGATCAGCCTCTTAGTCATCAGCAAAGTTATGGAAGGAATGGTCCTCAGTGCCATCAGGCAGCACTTGCTTAGAACCACACCTAATCTATTATAGTTTTGGTCCAAACAAGAGCAAAAAAATTGAACTCGACGGTGGGATGAGAGTGACTTCCATTGATATCATGGTAACTTTTGACCTTAAAAAAGACAGGAATCTTTGGGGGTAAGGAGAAAAAAACTTGCCACTCTTTGGAATCATATCTGGCACAAAATAGTTGGGGTTGATGGATGTCACTGCGTTAATACCTCAACCATTTTCAGCTGCTTTATTGATGACCTTACATTCAACATAACGTCAGAAATGGGGATGTTTACTGGGAAGTAAATAATGTTCAGCACTGTTGTGACTCTTCAGATACTGAAGCAGTTCATGTCCATATGCAGCATGGCTTGGATAGTCTGCATGTTTGCGCTGCTAAACGGCAAGTAACATTGGCACCACAAAAGTGTTCAAACTAAGATCATTTCAAACAAGAGGAATGTAACTGTCTCACCCTTGACATCATTGGCATTACCATTGCAAAATTCCCATCTATCTGAATATTGCCTTTGACCAGAACGAGATTTGGACAAGGTATATAAATACTGTGGCTACAAGATTCAGTCAGAAGCTAGAATTTCTGCAGCAAGTAACTGACCTCCTAATTCTCCAAAGCCTGTCCCCAGTCTGCAAGGTACAAATCGGGTGTGTGATGGAAAACCCCCTACTTGCCTTGATGGTTGCAACTGCTGACAATACCTGAAGCTCAGCACCACCAAGTCAAAGCAGTTCACTTGAATACCACCTGTTAAATGCAGTAATCTGGATGAGGCTAAATCAATGATTTACAAAGATTCACCACAACCTGTTGATTTTGTATTCTGTCTGTTTATTAGGCACAGGAGTTCATTTGCTTTCTTGCCAATTTGATTAACGCTGCGTAGCTTTGTAGTACTGTTTTCTTGAAATCTTGTTGCATTGAGACTGTAGCTGTGTTATTGTAGAGTTTGTAGAAATTGCAGTGATGTGGGGCTTACTGAGGTTTGCAATTGGGAATATTCCAAGAATTAGGCAGTAGTCATGTTTACAGTTAGTTCAAATATCTTCTGAAATGGAGTGCGTTATTGATGGTAATGTTTTGTTATTGTAGCTTCAGTAGTGTTTTGGAATGTTTGGACTTACTCTTTTCCTTTATATAATAGGACATGAACCACACCAATTCCTACGGCATTATCCGAGGGCTCCAGTTTGCATCCTTCATTGTCCAGTACTATGGGCTTGTGCTGGACCTGCTTGTTTTGGGTCTCCACAGAGCCAGTGAAATGGCTGGCCCACCACAAATGCCAAATGATTTTCTGAGTTACCAGGATGTAGCCACAGAAGTTGCTCATCCTGTCCGACTTTTTTGCAGATATATTGAGCGTATCCACATTTTTTTCAGGTAAGAAAATATTTCCTTAACCTTGACAAATAATCTATAAAATTGCACCCATTCAGCATCATTGCTGAGCTAGCCAAAATGGTGATTTGCCTTCTCCACCATCCATAAAATGCAGCATTTCTTGGTACACAATGGCTGTTAATTTCAAGCTCAGTTACATAAGCTTCTGACATTGTTGCTAATTGCAAAATAATTTTGCAACATTAACTTTGTTTTTGGGATATTTAATTTTAAAAGTACTTTTTGTATTATGTCCTCCACATATTACCCTTCTCTTGAAAGAGCGGTCTCCTGCTGGTTTAGTGGTCCACATCTTGTTCAGTGCTGCATCTAAATTGTCTTCCTTCGTGTGCACGTTTTGGCAGTGGGTGTGAATGTACCTTTTAGGTTCTGAGGCAATCTTTTTCTCCCACTGAATATCCACACAAACTTTGCCACAGGTCATTTACAACAATTAATTGTTGATCTGTGAGAGATCTTCTGCCCTTAAAGAGCTGCCTTGCTTTGTCAAAAGCACCCCAGTTGCTTCTGTTCAATACAAATCGGAAATTAACGTAATGATTACAGCACAGAAGAATGCCATTTTTCCCATTTTATCTGTGTTAGCTCTCCAAATGAGCCACTCCTCTGGTGCCATTTTCCTACCTTTCCCTAGGACCCTGCACGTTGTACTTTTTCACATAACTGTCTTGTTCCTGTTTGAATATTTTGACTAAACGCACCTTTACCCATATTCTAAGTACCATGTTCTATGTAATTTGATCAGGGCAGTAAACTTATATGGTATGGGTTCTCTCAATGAAAATGAAAGCTAGGATCTTCTAACCTGGATGGCTAAGTTATACCTTAGGCTGCCAGAGAGCTGATCCGCAAATATGTCTTTTCAAGTGCATATAATAAAATCTTTCAATGTTTAGGTTTACAGCTGATGAAGCCAGAGACTTGATTCAGCGCTATCTTACAGAACACCCTGATCCAAACAATGAGAACATTGTGGGATACAATAACAAGAAGTGTTGGCCTAGAGATGCACGTATGAGGCTTATGAAACATGATGTCAACCTGTAAGTGTCACAAGTGTTACCCCATTGCTGACTATTGGAACATTTACCTGCTGGTTGCCTTTGTTTGATTTATGCTACATGTAATCTGACATTTGCCCTCACCCTCAACCTAAATTTAATTTTTACCCAAACATTGCAACCACTGTCAGATTCTACACCATAGCTCTCAGAAATATATGCGTTGCATAATAGTGTGCGTAGATGATCTGGATAAGCTGAAATTCATTTCTGCATGATCTTTTTAATTACAGTTCCACAGATTGGTTTTAAATGGCAGCTTGATGACATTAATGCCCTGAGTCAGAGTGTTGTGAATTCGAGTACTGTTCCGAAGCTTGAATGCATAAACTGACACTTCATTTCAACTTCAATAAAGGATGCGTCATTTGAATAAGATGTTAATGCAATGTCTCCCTGAACAGAGAAGCAGAAGAGTCTTCCCAACATGCTACCTAAATGCCAATCCTTTACCTTCTCCTTCCTGTCTCCAAATTTTCTAACTTTTAGTCAGCAGGGACGTTGCTCCACTGAGATCAGGAACAGAATCTTTCTAAACATTAAACTTCAAGATGTACTGCTGTCTCTCAATGAAGTTGATTATGCAACTGTCTAAATTAGTGTGTTAGCATTGCACGTGAAGAATTTTTAAGATAGATATTGATAAGCTTTGTCAACAATAGGAAATGACTAAGGGATTGTGTACAAAAATTTTCTAATTTAGAAACAACAATTTATTAATTCATTGTGCTTCCCAGCTCTGTTATAATTGATTGAGAATGTTAGTAATGTCTCACAACTCAGCAGCACAGATTTTTGGAAGGAGCAGGACCTACCTGAATGGACACTAATAATCTTCTAAGCTAAGCATAGGAATCTATGGAATTTAAAAATGGTTATAAATGTTTATATTTGTTTACATTTGGTCAAAATCTTAAATGAACTGCCAGAAGATGTGAGCAAAAGCTTAAACCACTTAACACAATTTATTCTTTAGTTTGGTGCTGTTACTGAAAGATTGTTCGTTCATGCTTGAATCCTGTGTTTTTCAGTTGCTGATATTGCTGTCTTTCTTGTAGCGGTCGAGCAGTGTTTTGGGACATTAAAAATCGACTCCCTAGGTCTGTTACCACTATTCAGTGGGAGAACAGTTTTGTGTCTGTGTACAGCAAAGACAATCCCAACCTGCTATTCAACATGTCTGGTTTTGAGTGCCGCATTCTTCCTAAATGTCGTACTAGCTATGAAGAATTCACTCACAAAGATGGAGTCTGGAACTTACAAAATGAGGTACAAACTTTGCAGTAATTATTTTTGTAATAATATTAATTTTCTGTAACTAATAGGAGGCACATTTGTAATCTGAGCTGTTGCACTGTCATTCGACCTTCAGTATCACACGTTTGAAGAAAAATTATGATTATTTCTACTATATGCAATTGATAATCAGAAATCAGGAGAGCAGTTGGGGAGAATGTGGCTCTTAATATTGAAAAGTATAGTATAGTTGAAAGCCAAGAAATCCGGTACAATAAACACAAGTAGCAGTTTGTTTGAATTCCCCAAATATTAGTTGCATTTTAAAAATGAAGTGAGAATTGACTCCTTCAGCCCACAGAGAGAATGATGGCCTCTTCCTGTGTCCAAACTAGAATTTATCTTTCCAACCACTATCCTAAAAACAGAGCAACCTTTTATTAATGTATTGCTGTTTGTGGAATTTTACAACATGTAAATTGGATATTAACAAGAATGGCTATGCTTTTAAGAGGTGCTATACAACTGTTTTTTTTCCCTAATTTGTATTGCAGGTTACCAAAGAGCGCACAGCTCAGTGCTTCCTCCGAGTGGATGATGAATCCATGCAGCGATTCCATAACAGAGTACGTCAGATCCTCATGGCATCTGGCTCCACAACTTTCACTAAGGTATGTTTCTTGTATTGACATTGCATTAAACATTCTTGTTTAAAATCGTAACATGAAATGTTGACTGTGTTTGAACTATAGCTTTAATAAATTTGCTTAAGCTTAGAATGGATGTAACTTGAGTCAGAAAGTTTTGAAAATTACCCTTTTATTGAAAGTTAAGTGTCAGGACCACTTGAAAGTCCAAACTGGGATTAGCTCGGAAAGTTTAGCTGCCAGTGTTAATTCCCCTACATCCAGAATGTTCTGAAAATGCCTCCAGTTTGGATTTGAAATCATAAATTTCGGAGAGTTCCAAGTTGCTTGCCTTGATAGTTACCCAGAAATTGTCAACAGATAAAAAGCACGTGTAGCACCTAAGTAACTATATAACTGACTGACAACCTTGTCCCGTTTGATGTTGCAAAAGAGGGATGTGTCTTGTCAAAAGATTTTCCGTGCAATTCTCAACTAGGATTCTTGTGCTTGGTGAGTTCTGCAGGATCTTCCATTAGAAGAACTGCTGAAGAGGAAAAAAAATGCAATTAGCTCTTAACTTCTGGATTGGACATTTGGGGCAATATTTCTCTGGGCCTATTGTGTTGAGGGACAAATATATACCATCTATAACAAAAAAGGTGTAGGATTTAAACAATAGGATATAGTAATCTGAGGTTAATCGCAAAAAGTTTTAAGCCATCGGGTTTAAGGGCTTCGAGGTGTATATGGATAAAGTGGGAATGCAGCATTGAAATAGGCTATCAGCCATGATTGTCAACTGTGAATGGTGGTACGGGCTCAAAGGGCTGAAAAGCCTAGTCCTGCTCTTGGTTTCTGTGTGTTTGAATAATCTATATAATAATCTTTGTGCTTATTTAGATTGTGAATAAGTGGAACACTGCTCTGATTGGCTTGATGACCTATTTCCGTGAAGCAGTGGTTAACACGCAGGAGTTATTAGACCTGTTGGTGAAATGTGAAAACAAGATCCAGACACGTATTAAGATTGGTTTGAACTCCAAGATGCCAAGTCGTTTCCCACCTGTGGTGTTTTACACACCTAAGGAGCTGGGTGGTCTTGGCATGCTATCAATGGGTCACGTTCTCATCCCACAATCTGACTTAAGGTACTGTCAAAAATCCATTTCCTTTTCATTGATTTTGAGCAATGTATTTCAAACAGGTGTGGTGTAACAGTTCACAAAAGAATGTGTACATGTGAATACATGGTGCAAGTCTCTTTAAGAACATAATGTTGACATTTTCCTTGTAACTTAAAATAAAGAGATCTTCCATTTTAAGTTAAGTTGTAATTTAAGCACAAAGCTTTTGCATGTTTTATTAGGTGGTCCAAGCAGACAGATGTGGGTATCACTCATTTTCGTTCAGGTATGAGCCATGAAGAGGACCAATTGATTCCTAATCTTTATCGTTACATTCAGCCTTGGGAGAGTGAGTTCATTGATTCACAGAGAGTATGGGCAGAATATGCGCTGAAGCGACAAGAAGCTATTGCACAAAATAGGTCAGTTCTGTCATTTTTTTAAACAATAATAGTTATAGGATTCTCATGTTAGTTTGGTTGGTTGACAGACTATTTCTAATTTTAGGCGTCTAACTTTGGAAGATCTGGAGGACTCCTGGGATAGAGGTATTCCACGCATTAACACATTGTTCCAGAAGGACAGGCACACGCTAGCTTATGATAAGGGTTGGAGAGTGAGAACTGATTTTAAACAGTACCAGGTATGACTTAAAGAGAAATGTTTTTGTATTCACCCATGCATCAAGTGACCACTTCTTTAGCTACTCTAACTTCTGGATTGCCATCTTAATGGCTTGCAGCCCTTCCTCAGTGCTGTTTTCAAAGCCGGACATTTGTGCAGAAGGTGCACAAAGTCAGTTATTTTAAAATGAAGGTTTACCACCCTGTGGCACAACATGGAAATTAAGAGTGAGAGTATACCGTTTAGGCGTCGGGGTCTGCTAAGCCATTTAGTAAAGTAATGTCTGCTTTGATTGTAACTTCAACTGTTCATTCGCATCTGCCCATGACAACCTTTTATCCTGTTGCTTAAAAATAATCTATCCACCTTCACCTTAAAAATAGTCAAGATTCTGCTTCAGCTATTATTTGAGGAAGGAAAGAGCTAAGAGAAACACTTAGAGTTGACCATTTAAGAGAGATTTTGGATCTGTTGAGTGTCCATTTGGGTACCCTCAGGGGAATGTCCTTCCAATATTGAAATAGTCTGCCCAGTTTGCATCAAAACCTGGATAGTATTTAGACTGGGTTGCTAAATGCTACACTTGCATTGAACCATCTCTGATGAGAGAATCTTTTAACTATCTTGCCTTATCATGCAATGACCATAACAATCATTGAATCCACTACTGTCAACATGCTGAAGTTGCCATTGACCAGAAACTGAACTGGGACCAGCTATGTAAACATTCGACTACAGACCAGAGGGTGAGAATTCTGTGGCAAGGAACTCAACTCCGGGTTCCTGTAACCCCGTCGCCCACAACAAAGCATAAGTCTACAAGTTGGGTAGTTTCACGGGATACTCCCCATTTGCGTGGATGAGTGCAGCTGTGCTGAAGAAACTCAACACTCCAGGACAGACAGGCCACTTGATGTACCCCATTAAGCAGGCAAAACATTTGTGCTGTCTGCTACTAACAAAACAATAGCAGTATTGCATACCATTGTCTACAAGATGGGATTGCAGCAGCTAATCAAGACTCCTTCTAAAGCAAATTCCAAATCCACAACTTTTACCTCCTGAAAGGACAGGGCTATCAGATGCACATGAGCATCATAACCTGCAGCTCCCTTTCAAGCCAAATCCTATGCTGGCTTGGGACCTGTTATCATTGTTTTGTCACTGTCACTCAGTTGAAATCTTGGAACTCCCTTTCTAAGTGCATTTTGATGTATCTATGGCACATGGGCTGTAGCAGTTAGGAGGGTAGCTCACTGTACTGAGGGCTTTGACAAATGGGCAAGAAATTCTGGTCTAGCCTACAAACCCCAAAATCCATGAATTAATTCCTTTTTATTTTAGTTATTCTGAGATGAATGCAATATGCGGTGTGATGATAAGCTTATCTTATAGAATTTGCACGTTGATGTTTTGTTTCTAATTTTTGTTCCCATGTCTTGTATGCACACAGCAATACCTACATGTCTGTAACCAAGTACTGTAATTAGTTTGACCCAGCCATGGATGGTATTATTTCAGTTTTGGAGAAATAAATCTCAAATGTTGGAGTTGGGCATTAACTTAAAATTTATATCTGGGATTTGGGCTTATGTAAGAAGCTTATAACCCTATTTGTTGTTAGGCATGGAATTGGCAAATTATAGCAGACAGTGTATTAATGGTAAAGAAAATGTGTTCTATCCCTCTGCTATTAAATTGTTGAAGGATATGTGTAGCTAACACATTTTATTGTTCCCAGGTGTTAAAGCAGAATCCATTCTGGTGGACCCATCAGAGACATGATGGCAAATTGTGGAATTTGAACAACTACCGTACTGACATGATCCAAGCGCTAGGTGGTGTTGAAGGCATTCTGGAGCACACACTCTTCAAGGGAACTTATTTTCCAACATGGGAAGGCCTGTTCTGGTATGTCGTTTATTTTCAAAAACCAGCACAATATAGATTTAATGTATATATTGAGGACATCCTATTAGATGTATGTAAATTTGACCTGTTTCTGATCGTTTGATCTTTATGTAACTCTGAGAAAAGAACACCTGCATAAATGTCTGTTTTCTGCTTGCCATCAGATGCTTAATTTTTGGTTATCAGCAAGAGGTTTTCAAATGTTTCTGAAATTCTGTCCTTACAGGGAGAAAGCAAGTGGCTTTGAGGAATCCATGAAGTGGAAAAAGCTGACTAATGCCCAACGATCTGGTTTGAATCAGATCCCCAACAGAAGATTCACACTTTGGTGGTCACCAACTATCAACAGAGCTAATGTAAGTTTGTGAATTAATCATAAGTTAATTTACAAAGTGAATTGTCAAAAATGATCTAAAGATGTTTTTTCCACCCTCAGGTTTATGTAGGTTTCCAGGTGCAGTTAGATCTGACAGGAATTTTCATGCATGGCAAAATCCCTACTCTCAAGATTTCTTTGATCCAGATCTTCAGAGCCCATTTGTGGCAGAAGATTCATGAGAGCATTGTTATGGACTTGTGTCAGGTCAGTGTTGAGCTACTGTTTTATTTTCTGAAGACTTTTCTGTTGTTTTATGGTAGGTGTAGACATTAAAACTCTGCAATGAGGGGAAATCAATTTATAAAAGATTAATGTGCATGGAAAGAGATGAAATGAGCAGTTTAATCTTCAGAATCATGTAAAGAGCGCCGATTGTCTTGCATGTAGTCTTTTGAGAATTGCTGTGTCAGCAAATTAGATTTCAAATGAAAGATTTTGTTTGTAGGTCTTTGATCAAGAGTTGGATGCGTTAGAGATTGAGACTGTGCAGAAAGAAACTATTCACCCCAGGAAATCTTATAAGATGAATTCGTCCTGTGCCGATATTCTGCTGTTTGCTTCATACAAATGGAATGTTTCCAGACCATCGTTACTTGCTGACTCGAAGTATGTCTGTCCTACCATTTTGTCAGAGAATAGTAGCTCTAATATATGATATACATTTGAACTATTTTCATCTTCATAACATTTCTGTTAATTATTTTAAAAATCAAGTTTCATTTTTTATGTTTCCATTTTGAATCATATAGTACATACTAATCAGATTTCTCTTTTGATTTTAAAAGAGATGTGATGGATAGCACTACTACTCAAAAATACTGGATAGATATTCAGTTGCGATGGGGTGACTATGATTCTCATGATATTGAGAGATATGCCAGAGCTAAGTTTTTGGACTACACAACAGATAATATGAGTATCTACCCTTCGCCTACTGGTGTATTGATTGCTATTGATCTGGCCTATAATTTGCATAGGTAAGTATACTGATAGGCTTGGAACCAGTCCTGCTGAATTCATAATTTACTCCAGTAAACAAATGTAATTCTTTCATTTTGCTCATTATAACTTGGTAGCTCCAACACCACTTATACGGTCTTCATTTTTTTGATGCAAAAAGAATCTTCAAAAGGAATGTGAGCAGCTGCTTCCAGTATACACTTAGCATATACTGCCTGTATCATTTTTTAATTAGCTGCACCAAATTGCAACAAGTACTAAATTAATCAGATCTTAAATGGGAGGGAGCTTTCTGTCCAGTTTCTCCTACAACCTCTTTGAAAACTTTCTGATATTACTCTTACTTGACTTTGCAGTGCTTATGGTAACTGGTTTCCGGGTGCCAAGCCATTGATCCAGCAGGCTATGGCAAAGATCATGAAGGCTAACCCTGCCTTGTATGTGCTGAGAGAGCGTATTCGAAAAGGTTTACAGCTATATTCTTCCGAGCCAACTGAACCTTACCTATCCTCACAAAATTATGGTGAACTGTTTTCCAACCAAATCATTTGGTTTGTAGATGATACAAACGTGTATCGTGTCACCATTCATAAGGTAAAAAATACTAATGATAACATTTTATTAAAGCTTCTAATAGCTATGTTTGACAAATTAATTCAGGCTGTACAGTGCAATTCTAGAACCTGAAACATCTTTCTAATGAAAATTGAGTTAATCTGTTCCTAATTGTTAATTGCGTTGCTTCTGTTGTACTATTACATATAACTGAATCTGCCATCAATATGTTCTTTCCTTAGACATTCGAAGGCAACTTGACAACAAAGCCAATAAACGGAGCCATTTTTATATTCAACCCCAGGACAGGACAGCTGTTCCTTAAAATTATCCACACTTCGGTTTGGGCTGGGCAGAAACGGTTGGGCCAGGTAATTTTCAGATGCAATTTTGCCCCAATCTGTGCCAACCAAAAGCATCGACAACAAAAAATATTATTTCGATCATATACATTTTAATGCTTTAGTTTAACTTTGAAAATAGTGTTGTAATGTCAATTATGTTTTGGTCCCATTTGATCAAGAAGGGAAACATTGTTTTTATTCAATTTTGTAATGGTATTGTAAAAATTTTGCAAACTAACCACTATTGGTATAAGTGTAAAATCTTGTTTATGTAAAAATATTCAGATACTAATCTGTGTTGGAGCTATTACTTAAAACCCTAATTTTTATGTTCTGAATGTGTTAATAATAATCAGTTCTTTTTGTATTCAGCTGGCAAAATGGAAAACTGCTGAAGAAGTGGCTGCCTTGATCCGATCGCTTCCAGTTGAAGAGCAGCCTAAACAGATCATTGTTACAAGGAAGGGCATGTTAGATCCATTGGAAGTAAGTAAACTTTGTTTGAACATAGATGGTAGCTTGCTTTAAAATTGAAGTAGAATAGAAATCAGAAGTTTGTAATGAGCTGCATTTAGAGCTAATACTTAAAATGAGGGCCAAACTAAAGGTTGCCAGAGATAATGGGAACTGCAGATGCTGAAGAATCCAAGATAATAAAGTGTGAAGCTGGATGAACACAGCAGGCCAAGCAGCATCTCAGGAGCATGCTCCTGAGATGCTGCTTGGCCTGCTGTGTTCATCCAGCTTCACACTTTATTATCTAAAGGTTGCCATGCTGTTTTCAAACCTGAACAGTGTACATAAATTGAGCTCTTGTGAAAAGATCTTTGTGAATTAAATAGCTATGTCTATGGCCATTACGACACTTAGGTGGAGCTCTGGGTGATGGTGGGCACGTGTCTAAAACTGGAGCATTTCTTTTTCTCATCCAGCAGCAAAGTGCCATTTATCAAACAAGTCATCTAATCCTTGATATAACAAGGTGGATGAACACAGCAGGCCAAGAACATCAAAATAATCTAATCCATCTCTACCTTAAAAATATTCAAGATTCTGCTTCAGCCATTATTTGAGGAAGGGAAGAGCTAAGAGAAACACTTAGAGTTGACCATTTAAGACAGATTTTGCATCTGCTGAGTGTCCATTTGGGTACCCTCGGGAATGTCCTTCCGATATTGAAATAGTCTGCCCAGTTTGCATCAAAACCTGGATAGTATTTAGACTGGGTTGCTAAATGCTACACTTGCATTGAACCATCCCTGATGAGAGAATCTTTTAACTATCTTGCCTTATCATGCAATGACCATAACAATCATTTGAATCCACTACTGTCAACATGCTGAAGTTGCCATTGACCAGAAACTGAACTGGGACCAGCTATGTAAACATTCGACTACAGACCAGAGGGTGAGAATTCTGTGGCAAGGAACTCATCGGAGTCACACGAGCTGTCAGAAGTAGTAAGAATGTTGTGGATACCCCACACTCATGAGCAGACAGCCCGCTGAAAGACAGTACTATTTGCAAATCTAAATACTTTTCGTCTAATGCATTTCTTATCATGCTGTGGCTTTTTGTTCTTTATCAGTTGTGATAGCAGTTTCCTTGTAACAAGGGTTTCGTAGTATTAAAAATGCTAATTGCAACTACACACAGAAATAGCTCATAGCAGACATTTTAACTGCAGTATCCTAACCTCCTGCATTGGGAACACACAGTGTGAAATTAAATACAAGTTGTTTGATGCCATCAGCCTGATTGTGTGATACTTTAGGCAAGAGGAGTCCAAGAAACCTATAGATTATGTACTCCTTAACCTTAACGGAACATGTCACATTCTGTTGGAAACAGTTTTTGTATTTTTAAATAATTTAGAAAAACCTGGGTAGCCATGTTTCTACTCTGTCAAAATTTAATTTTTAAATGGGCATTTTTATTTGTTTTAGGTTCATTTGCTGGATTTCCCTAACATTGTGATCAAAGGATCTGAGCTGCAGTTGCCTTTCCAGGCTTGTCTGAAAGTGGAGAAGTTTGGTGATCTGATTTTAAAGGCAACTGAGCCCCAGATGGTGTTATTTAACTTATATGATGATTGGTTGAAGACCATTTCCTCCTATACTGTAAGTAAAATAATGCTTTTTTTTGATGGGCAGTGAAATCAATATGTAAGTCGGTCTTAATGGCTCTCACTTGTGTTGACCCCGTCTTCCTATTCCAAAGTAATCTGTTGCACATTACAACTTGTACTAGGGAATTAAAATGTCCTCCAAGCCTGAAACTACTTTTTAGTATCATTCTATATTGACCATAGTTAATGTATGCGGAGGCAAGCGGATTGGGTTAGGAGATATGGATAAAGCAAGAATAATTTCTTAATTCTTTCAGCCATAGAGATCATAAGTAAAATTTACAAATCCACGGAATTTTGTAAACTATAGTATGTAGGTATGTTGAGATCTTCTAACCTTGTCCTCTGAGCCTCTGTTTAAACAAACAATAACTCACTGCAACACCCCGGGGCTGAGCAAAAATGAAGAGGACTACCTGTACAGTCTTTGCGAACAGTAGTTATCCTAACAGCTTCATCTGCTTATGTCTGGCAACCAAACAACACCAAGAAGACACTATATGACTCAACACACTGGCCACCCTACCCTATGTTAGAAACATATAAGACCTGACTACAGGACTCCTACGACCTCTTAAATAAAGATGGCACACAAACCAACAGCCTCGCTTTGCCAGTTACACTCAAAGACGAAAGACACCGTACCCATAATGCGCAGGACAAATGTGATAAATAAAATACCGCGCAACAACTGCGAGAACCATTACATAGGACAGAGGGGCAGGAAAGCCACCATCAGGATACATGAACACCAATTCACAGCAAATGGCATGACCAACTCTCCCTAGTTTCAATACGTTTCAATGTAGAAGGACGTCACTTTAATTGGGGCAAAGTTACAGTACTAGGTCAAGGAAAATAAAGACAAACATGAGAATTCCTGGACGCCTAGTTTTCAACCACTGAAGCAATTAACAAACGTTGAAATAGACCCCATCCACATACCACTATGGTACAAAACTAGAAACAAGACTGCTGACCATGACAGGCTGGAACAACAGCACTCAACAGAGGCTACAGAGCACTGACAGTGTCACGTCGAAGGGAGACAAAACATTTGCACGAAAAGCAGTCAGCTCAGCGAAGCAACCAACAGCTTTTACAAGTCTACCTATTAGCATCTTAAGTCAAGCGTACATTCTTGATTGTTTTAATGTAGATATTAATCCTGCTTTTGCTTGAAGGGAAGAAATGCTTTAAGTCTATATTTTTCTTCTGCATTACTTGACTGTTCATCGGTTCCCCACTATGCATTTAGGTTCAGTTAATTAGATTGAATGGAAGATGGCTGTCTAGGATTCTGAAAACTTGTGATTCTTCTTAATGAACAAAGGCCTCAATTACATTAGCAGCATTTATATAATTGGTTTAGCATTACATATCCATATCTTGAATGTCTTGCCTATTGGCACTGACATAGTATTACCTTTATTTGCGTCTTTCCCAGACATCTTCCTGGCATATTCTTCAATGCTGAGCTTCCTCTCTCACACCTAGTACAAAGGCATTGTTCTTGTCCACCTGTACGATATTACTACTTCATATCTCTGTTAAATCTTGAGGCAAAAGTATTCGCATGGTTGGCCACCATTACACTTGATTTTGAGCCCTGCACCCTGTATTTTTTCAATAGCTTGCCATAAGAACATCATTATTTTCTGTAAATATCACTCTTGTGTCACTTACCCTGCTCTTCCTCTCAGAAGGTCGCATGGATTCATCTCATTCGAATTGAGTGTCCTTCAGCACCTTCCAATTTGCATATTTTAGCAGAGCTATTGAAATGTACCAGAAATTGATGGTTAAGCTGCTATTTTGGTAAGCCGAACTAAATAAACAGCTCCTGTGGCACCTTTAACTGCAGCTACTATAAAAGAGAATAAGGAGACCTGTTTTATTTATCTAAATGGATTATCTGATTAATGAGAAAACACATTCCCTTACTAAAATTCATATGATGGTGTTTAATTACCTGATGTAAAGTGCAAACTTCATGATCATTAAAGCGTGTTCTGTCAACTTAACCACAGAGGGACATTGATTGTACATCTGGACGAGTCCAAGCTTAATAACTGCCATATGATTATACAGGTACTGGTTCTGATTTGGATAGTTTACTATCACAGAACTTCGGGAGCTCAAAATGGAAAAGTTTACTTTTTAAAGAACTAATGCTGAAAAAGGAAAATGGACAGCTTGTGGAGAGAAATTGGGGCATAAATACAAATGTAATTGTTAAGTAGTAAGACTTGAGAGAGTATTATGAATGGTATACAAACATTGCAGAGTTTTTGACAGAATAGTGATTGCCATGCCTTTCTTCTGTGGAAATGACATTTCTAATTTGGTGACAATGTGGTGAATGCCACGCAAACAATATCAGTTGGGAAGCCTGAAGAATCTAGACACTTCTACTGATGCAAAACATTTACTGTAGTACATTTTCGAAAACCAACATGTAAACTTTTCCCATACTGGTGTGTTTGTAGGCATTCTCTCGTCTGATTTTAATTCTTCGAGCACTACATGTGAACAACGATCGTGCAAAAGTCATCCTGAAACCGGACAAAACCACGATAACAGAACCTCATCACATCTGGCCAACTCTGACTGATGAAGAATGGATAAAAGTGGAAGTGCAGTTGAAGGACCTTATTCTAGCTGACTATGGCAAGAAAAACAAGTGAGTAACTATGGCAGCACAAGTGGAAGAGAACCTTCCTATTGTTTTGCAGCATGTGTTTTTGTAGCTTATTGAAATCACAGCAGACTTTGATGTTAATGCTTGTGTTTTGAAGCTTCACAAAATGATTATTCTTTAAATTGATTGGTGAATTTACAGTATCAGTGGTCTGTCTGGATGATATTTTAGAATTTTCAAGATCAGTTGCAATCAAACTTGGTTATTGACTAAACTGTTTGTGTTCTATATTATTTCCAGTGATAGCAACCAGTTCTTACTAATTATGAGCCATGTTGTATTTAAATTTCTCTGTTTTGTATTCAAGTGTAAATGTGGCATCTTTGACTCAGTCTGAGATTCGTGACATTATTTTGGGTATGGAGATCTCAGCACCTTCACAACAGAGGCAACAAATTGCTGAAATTGAAAAGCAAACCAAAGAGCAATCTCAACTGACAGCCACCCAGACACGCACTGTAAACAAGCACGGTGATGAAATCATCACTTCAACAACCAGTAACTATGAGACCCAAACCTTCTCATCCAAAACTGAGTGGAGAGTCAGGTATTTTTTTTTAGCATTAATGTATGGAGTAAACTATAAAGTTAAACTTGGAATGTAACTTACAACCCGTTTACTGATGAACTTGTTTTGCAGTCATCGAAGTGATTTGAGAATGATAACTCTAGTATTCCTGAGTTTATTGAAAATTAACTAAGTTTACAAGTCATCATCTGAAATAATGAAGTACAATACCCTTTCGAGATTTTAGGTTGCGATATCGCCCCCACCGCCTCCCTGTTTTGAAGTTTCATATAAAGTGTCATGAGAAAGAGGCACTCAAGATTAGAAAATGCAGATAACTTAGTTTTAAGATAACGGTGTAGAACCAGGAATGAATGAGCCATTGTCTTAAGTGTAACTTGCAGAATTTTATGACTTCTGAAGGTGATTTTTTTGGGGGGCAAACCAAACCAGATTTTGTGGTGTGTAAATATAGATAACATTGGCGGGTCTACCCACAATTGAAAGTACTTGTGGCATAATATTTGTAAAACTCCTCCCTCACCACAAATAATTGTTTTATATATTACAAATATAATTTTAAAGATGTTGGAATAAACAATGTTATTGTATATCTCTGCCCTTTGCATTTGTTGCCTATTTGCATAGGTAATACACTTCATTGACTGACTAGGTGAGGTGGTTGCTAAAGTCTTGTAGTTTAAACCATAAAATGTATCTCATTGCTGTATCTCATATGATAATAGACTAAAACAACAAAAGAACATTTGTCCATATCACAGATTACAGTTTAAGGTGTTTTGGGCATCTCTGGCTGGACCAGCATTTATTACCCAGAGGACATTTAAGAATCAACCGCATTGCTCTGGGTTGGGAGTCATTTGTCAGCCAGACCAAGTAAGGATAGCAGTTTTTTTTTTCCCCCCTGATGGATGTTCATGAACCAGGTGGGTTTTTAGAACAGTTGACAAGATTGTCACCATTAGGTGAGCTTCTTAATTCCAGACATTACTGATTTTAAGTTTCACCATCTTCCACAGTGACAGTCGAATTCATGTCCCCCAGAACATGGGGTTCTGAATTATTGGTCCAGTGACATTTCTGCTGTCAGCTCCCCCCCCACCCCTTACCATTCCAGCTACTGCTAAGGTAACCACATGCATCAAGTTCACCAGTAGCTATAAATGTAGAAGACCATGATGTCTTTTTAGTAATATTGAAAAATACAGTTTGTAAATATTGGGAATAAACATTTAAAACATGAGATAGTGTTTGGAGATTTGGGTGAGGTAATGCATTATCTTTCCAGTAGGTGTAATGTGCAAGATCTGACTTAGAACTGTATCACAAAGTCCAAGAACCCCCTTTCTAACCACACTGTGTGTACCTACCCTCCAAGAACTGCAGTAATTCAAGAAGGCAATTCAATACTACTACTTCAGGGGCAGTTACAGATGGCCATAAATGCTGGCCTAGCCAGCAATGCCCACATCCTGTGAATGAATTTTAAAATGTGAAATGATGTAAGCTATCAAGTGAATTGAAGAGGCTAATATATAAAAACTTAGTATAGCTTGGTATAATCCGATCTTTAACTTTCGAACCGATGTTATATAATTGCGACGGACAGAACTACTCAATTGAAAATTTCTGCAGTCACAGGATTACTGAATGGTAGATCAGCTCATGCTCCCTGACATTTGTTTTCTTTATCCTGCACAGAGCAATATCTGCTGCCAATCTTCATCTACGTACCAATCACATCTATGTTTCCTCTGATGACATCAAAGAGACTGGTTATACTTACATTCTGCCAAAGAATGTGCTGAAGAAGTTTATTTGTATTTCAGATTTGAGAGCACAGGTAAACTCCCTTTATAGATCCAGCAATTGATGCATTCTCCTAATTATCCTTGAACTAAATGGCTTGCTGGGCCATTTCTGAGGACACTTAAAGATTCAACCATATTGCTGTTGGCCTGGAGACACACACAAGGCAACTGGCTGACGACAACGGTTTCCTTTCCCAAAGGGCATTAGTATACCACATAGGTTTCTACAACATCATTTGTTTTCTGGTTATCATTACTGAGACTAGCTTACAATTCCACATTTCATTAATTTCCAAATAGTGCAGCAGCCACGCATTAGCCTGGACTTCTGGATTACTAGTCCAGTTACATTACCATTGCACCCATCTCCCTAACAAAATAGAGGTCTCTTAATAATTTCTTGAAAAATGATTTGAAGCATGTAAGTTCACCAATTTATACCACAGTCTACAGCCTTAGAAAGTATAGACAGCATGAGCTTGGAATGTTTCTGGCTTTCAGTCCTTTGAACTATCACTTTGAATTGTGTTGATTGAAAATTAGTTTTTTTTCTTAAAACGCTTTAACTAGTATGAAAGGGAATTTAACTTAAATCCAAAGCTGAGAACCACTACTTTACTAAGTTTAATGTTAAGGGTTACTAACCACCTGTAATAACCATAACAAGGAATGAATAACATTTACATGTTCTGGATGTAAGTTTGCTCACTGAGCTGGAAGGTTCGTTTTCAGACATTGCATCACCATTCTAGGTAACATCATCAGTAAGCCTCCGGTGAAGCGCTGGTGTTATGTTCTGCTTTCTAATTGGTTGGAACCGGAACTCCATCAACAAAACACGTTGATTAGGAGCCCATCTACCACCCTCTGAAAAAAAACAGGAAATGACATCACCAACCCAAGGAAACCTAAACACACAAATAGAAAGCGGAACATAACACCATCGCTTCACCGGAGGCTCACTGATGATGTTACCTAGAATGGTGACGCAACGTCTGAAAACGAACCTTCCAGCTCAGCGAGCACACTTACGTCCAGAACCTCAACCTGAGCTGCAAATCTTCTCAAGACTCGCTAACATTTACATGTGACAAGATTTTAGTTTAGGAAATTTTCCAACTCTCAAATCATGATGTGTGGCTCTGCATATTACCAAACAAAACATTGCATTGATAATATCAATTAATTAAATCCAAAAGATGTTAAACTTTTAGATATTCTCATATTTAAAACTTATTGCATTACCAGAATAGAAACTTCAGTTTTCTTTCCATTTCCCTGGAAGCAATGACTCACTCTTAGAGTGCACACTGTTGCCTTTCATCCAGGACTAAATGGTTTAGTCAACACAAAGCACTGTATCTAAAGTCCAATCCTAACAAGTGTGCAGTTCACCTCAGTTCACTTGAATAGTGGTTAGAATTTGGATATGGGTTCTTTTTCTCATGTCCTCTCAATCCTTAGTTTGGAAATATGGGTGTTAGCTATGGTATTGTCACCTGTGACTAAATGAGTTATCTACTGCCCAATGAAGAGAGTTGGTTGTTTTTACATTTGGCCTAAATATGAATGTTTATAGAGTGCAGTTAGAAACTGTTTATGCTAGAGTTTATTAAATAATTATATGCTACTCATTATTATATGGATGAGGAAAGTTTCGTTGAAGTATTGATTTGGAATTTGTGTAGTTTGCATTTGTCAAATATTTTCATACAAGATCCAAGTTTCACCTGAAAGCTATATTGAAAATTCGGTTGATTATGGCTGAATGGACTGTAGTAAAAATGTTTCCTTCAATAGATTGCAGGATATCTGTATGGTGTTAGTCCTCCAGATAACCCTCAAGTGAAGGAAATCAGGTGTATTGTGATGGTGCCACAATGGGGAACCCATCAGACTGTGCATTTGCCTAACCAGCTGCCACAACATGAATATCTGAAGGTACAGATTCTTCTTGGTTTATAAATGTAATGGAAATGATTTGGTCACCATGAATTCTGTATACTTCCACTAATTAATTTGTAATATATTATGAACATTAATTCATTTTCCTGAAATGTGCAGGATTTTAACCGTGGAGAAGTACATTTTAAGTAATTGGTTGTTCAGTTTGTTTTTAATTGTATTAGAGGCAGCAATATATATTTAAACATATTCTACCTTTTAGGAGTCTTTCTTGATAATGCATTTTGTTCATGTAAATATTAATATGAAATTGTTCCTTTTAGGAAATGGAACCTCTTGGTTGGATTCACACTCAACCCAATGAGTCTCCTCAGTTGTCACCTCAAGATGTCACCACCCATGCTAAAATAATGGCTGATAATCCATCTTGGGATGGAGAAAAGACTATCATCATAACATGCAGGTAAAAAGACAGGCTGATCATGGTCAACTTAAATGTCATGGCACATAGAGGTAGGATTTCTTGTGTGTCTAGATTCACAACTTGCAATTGACAAGCAAATAGAATTTGGCAACAGAGCTTCTCAATTGTGCCTCACAAGGAATTCTTTTCTATAATATTCTACAGCGATTAGTCTTTACCAGAACAAAAATTTTTAAATTATTTCTTTCAAATATCCCTTTATTATATGCAATGATGTAGAAATTAGCAAATTTGTTGGCATTTTCTGTATTATTTGAAGTGACTCAAATGGGTGAAACTTCTTATTTTCACAACTTGATCAGTTAGAGCAGAGTGCTTTTATGTACTTAAATTGTTAATTTTCTTTATGAACGAAGTTATATTATTAAAAGTTGTGTTGTATAACAATAATAATTAAAAAAATGCCAAAAATGTATTGAATTCTCTTATTCATAACTAAGTAAACTTAACACTTGCACTGGCATAGTATTTACATTTTAACTAATTACAAACTCAGACTAAATATTACACTTCTGTTTTCACTTTTAAAAGTTTATTTTAAGTCCAGTTTTTGAGTTTAGATGGAATTCCTAAGATGCAGCAAAATGTGAAGAGTTAGTACTTAACAGTCAAATATTAGTAAAGCTCAACAATACACGAAGATTGGTAAAGGACTGAGAGAACTTGTCAGTGAAAAGGTTAGAATGTAAGATGACGATGACGGTTTGAGAACACACCCCATGCATTTATCTGGTAGGTGATATATAGTTTATATTTTATCAGCTTTACTCCAGGTTCATGCACACTGACAGCATACAAGCTTACTCCAAGTGGATATGAGTGGGGAAGACAGAACACAGACAAAGGAAACAATCCTAAGGGATACCTGCCTTCCCACTATGAACGAGTTCAGATGTTGTTATCAGATAGATTCCTTGGCTTCTTCATGGTCCCTGGCCAGAGTTCCTGGAATTACAACTTCATGGGTAAGAATATTTTTATCCTTTTTTGAATATACGAGTTGCATTGCACCAGTCTTATTATATGCTGCTTGGCAACTGTACCAAATTCAAACCCAATATAATAACATCAGTCTTTGTTTTCATGTTGTCGTAATGACTAAAAAGAACACTCATAAGTCAAGCCTTTCTGCCTATTGTCTTCTCTAATATGAGGATATGGTGCCATAGACCGCACCATTTACTTATACTTAATGTGGCAATGTTGAACTTGAACTAGCGAGCCTGGAGAGATGTGTGTGAGCAAAGTACTCAGCAATGTTCAGTCCGATCCTCTTATATATGCGTTTCCAGGGAAGATCATTGATCATAAGCAATAGAGTTAAGTCTCTAATCTGTCTTTGTCTGCTAACTTGCTGTATATCTGAGTACCAAACTTGGGTTTCAACTGGGAATTAAACAAAGTTTCCTGCTTTAGTTGGTTTACATTTTCTCACCAAGACTCTTGTTTTTATTATGCTATTGAGACTTGTTTCCTAGGATCCCCAAACCCACTTTGTTTGTGGGAAGCTCAAATGCTTTTTATAAAGCATATAAGTTGAAATAAACCTGTTTAGAATGAGTAGACCAAAGCCTGTTTGCCTTTTCATTTCTTTTACATTCTCCCCACTGAGAGAAAACAATGATTTTCCCGTGCAGTTCCTCACCTAGAGTTCCCTTCAGTTTGTATTGCTCTTGTCCTTTCCACCCGACACCACCCCTGCCAGACTTCCTGTGCATAGTGTCCCCTGGTTGAAAGAGCAACAGTATGAGGTGGGGCTGGCATCTGAGGAATCCCATATATATGTAGGGTATGGATGCTGAGCTGTAATTCAAATAATTTAGGTTTACGTGGTGCTTTTATCTGTTGTTCAAGGAAAACAGTGTTTAATGTACACATTTAACAAATTGTACCTCAAACGACCTTAATGCACACCTTATTCAAAGGATGCATTTTATCATAACCACTGATTAGACCTGCATAACACAATTATTTTTCACTTTTAGGACATTTTTGAGCTTGTCAGTTCCAAGTGTATTAATAAAAAGAAAACTATGTAAAACATGTTGAGAAGCTGTAGTAAGTTTTGGTGCTTTATGATTCCTTCTTTTACTTCTGTTAGAAGATATAATTGTTAAAATCTGCCAGCATGTAGTTGGCATCATAAGTTGATCGAGCCTGATACATACTCTACTGTAAATTTGAAAGAATCAAAACAGTACCGTTAAGTGTAGAAGTTTTAACAAATGTAACTTTTGTCTAGACCACTGAGTACCAGGTGAAATTATTTTTCAATTTTGACACTTCTTCAAGCAGTCTCCTAGATTAAATGTTTTAACTTTTTCATTAGGTGTTCGCCATGATCCCAACATGAAATATGAGCTGCATTTGGCCAACCCTAAAGAGTTCTACCATGAAGTTCACAGACCATCTCATTTCTTGAATTTTGCTTCGCTTCAAGAGGGGGAGATCTACAATGCAGACAGGGAGGACATGTACTCTTAGAAAATCAGGAGAAATTTACAATGGAACTTCTGTACTGTTGATATTCAACAAATGAATATAAGTTCAGTTTATGGTCTCTGATAAATTCCGGATTTTGTTTGTAGACTGTGTTAACACCAAATTTTGTGATATCTGTGAAATATAGTAGCTTTATGTTTAAAAATTGCCTGAAACTATACTCTATCCATGAGCTGAAAGTTTTAAATGTGCTAGTATATCTGTAATTTTCTGATATGCAGTGATGTCTACACTGTAGAAGAAATTAAAGCTTACATAATTTTTTTTAACTGACAGTGGAATTTGTTTTGAAGGGTTCAGAATTCAATAAAGTGGTGAACATATTATGAATGTTACTGGCTGGGAAGTGACCCTCAAAATATGATGGTTGTGCCTGTTCTGAAATGCGCAGTCACTTCTGCTAGATTTGGCTGCTGGTAGAAAATGTGATTATCCGTAGAGTAGTATATTATCCAATTGTCAAGATGATGAAGGTCCTGTTTGAAAAATTGTAACATATTTAAGTTAAGCCTATTTTCTAAATAGATTACTTTTGAGAGACTGAAGCAGTCCCTGTCTTCAAAAAAGCAAAACTTGGACATCAAAACATGTGACTGATTTAGCTGCATAAAGACTCATTACAAAAACTCATCAGTTCCTGGGAATTGCAGCAACTAACTTGGCTCCTAAATCCCCCAAAGTCTGCCGGCCATTCAAAAGGCACACGTCATGTATGTGGTGGAATAAGCTATGCTTTCCTAGATAAATGCTGATCTAAAAATGGTCATGATATTCAATGCCATTCAGAACAAAGCAGCACTGAATTGGCACTTCATCTACCACCTTAAAAATTTACTCCTTTCACCACTACCACAGTGTGTACATAATATACGTTGCATTACAGCAACTTACCAAGACTACTTTAGCAGCACCTAAGTTGAGACTTCTTCAAACAACAAAGGATGAGAGACACATAGGAGCACTGCCATCTGCAAACTCCCCTATAGGTCATGTACCATCCTGATTTAGAACTATACTACATTCCTTCACTGTATCTGTGTCAAAGTCTTGGAAGTTATTCATGCATTATCTACACAACATGGACTAGAGAAGTCCAATGAGGGATTCCCCACCGTCTTCTCAAGGGTCCTATCTGCCCCTTTTAATATGTCCAAAACGCAATCATGTAATGTGTCCTTGCAATTTAACCCATGCAGTCCATGCATCATTCTGGCAAGGTTATGCTGCACTCCCTCCAAGGCCAATAATATCCAAAACACTAATCAGAATATTTTTAGTTGCAACATGTGTTCTATTGTTCTAAATGTTGAAGGGCTGCATTTCATCAGGCTTTTTCACTATTTCTTGTTCCTCTGTGTTATTTTAATGATTAGCGAATATAGATCACTTAGTCCCTTTTCACCTCTGCAGCTTCTAACTCTTCACCATCCAAAGTGGAAGATCTCTCACTTAACTACAATGAAATCCACCGACTTCTGTTTTGAGCATTAGATTACATATTGCTTTCATCTGCACTGCCTGCAATACAGCCTATCTTTTGGGATAGTGGTAGCTTTAGATATGTGTCTTTTCTGCCATGTACGTGTCAATAAATAATAAAATAATGAACGCATCCATGTAGGACACCAACAGTCACATGCTTCCAGTAATAATATCTAACAAAGAAACCTACAGCACAGGAACAGGCCCTTCGGCCCTCCAAGCCTGCGCTGATCAAGATCCTCTGTCTAACCTGTCATCTATTTTCTAACGGTCTGTGTCTATTTGCTCCCTGCCCATCCGTGCACCGGTCCAAATATATCTTAAAAGACGCTAACGTGTCTGCGTCTACCACCTTCGCTGGCAACACGTTCCAGGCACCCACTACCCTCTGTGTAAAGAACTTTCCACGCACATCTCCCTTAAACTTTCCTCCTCCCACTTTGAACTCATGACCCCTAGTAATTGAGTCCCCCACTCTGGGAAAAAGCTTTTTGCTATCCACCCTGTCTATAACCCTCATGATTTTGTAGACCTCAATCAGGTCCCCCCTCAATCTCCGTCTTTCTAATGAAAATAATCCTAATCTATTCAACCTCTCTTCATAGCTAGCACCCTCCATACCAGGCAACATCCTGGTGAACCTCCTCTGCACCCTCTCCAAAGCATCCACATCCTTTTGGTAATGTGGCGACCAGAACTGTATACAGTACTCCAAATGTGGCCGAACCAAAGTCCTATACAACTGCAACATGACCTGCCAACTCTTGTACTCAATACCCCGCCCAATGAAGGAAAGCATGCCATATGCCTTCATGACCACCCTATTGACCTATGTTGTCACCTTCGGTCAACAATGGACCTGAACACCCAGATCTCCATGTTCATCAATTTTCCCTAGGACTTTTCTATTTACTGTATAGTTCGCCCTTGAATTTGATCTTCCAAAATGCATCACCTCGCATTTGCCCAGATTGAACTCCACCTGCCATTTATCTGCCCAACTCTCCAGTCTATCTATATTCTGCTGTAATTTCTGACAGTCCCCTTCACTATCAGCTACTCCACCAATCTTAGTGTCATCAGCAAACTTGCTGATCAGGCCACCTACACCTTTCTCCAGATCATTTACATATCTTATTCCTACTGTGTGCCATTATCAATTTCCAAATCTATTCAAAATGAAGCTCCCATTCTGTATGCTTCAACTTTAGTTAACAGTCTTATGATGGACTTTACCAAATACCTTCTCCATAGAAATGACATTCACTCCTGTCCAAGACTTTGTCATCTATTTATAAGCTATGAAGAACACTTCACCAATCTGTGTTGGTTTACTCTTAGCTGATTTTTTTCAATGAATTCTGTGGTTCTACAGACCTTTGTAATTTCCTGACTTCAGATGTCAGGGTAACTGGTCTATACATTTTCTGATTTCTCTGTCTTGGGTTTCTTAAATAAAAGTGACGTGAGCAATTTTTAAAACACTTGCTAAGTTAAGAGAATTTTGGAAGATGAAAGTTCCGACATCTGCGGTTATCTTCAATACATTCGTGAGAAAGTGGTAACATTGGCTGGGCTAGGATTTATTTTATATTCCTAGCTGCACTTCAGAAGTTGGTGGTGAACTGCTGTTTTGAGTCACTGCAGTTCATGGGCTGCAGTTAAACCCACAGTGTTGTCAGGGAATTCTGGATTTTGACCCAATGGCATTGAAGTATTTCCAAATCAGGATGGTGAGTTGCTTAGAGGGAGTCTTGCAGGTGGTGTTCCATATATATGTTGACTGTGTCCTAAATGAGAGTTGTAGGTTTGGAAAGTGCTTTGTAAGGTTTTGGTTCTTCCCTACTTGTTTACAACTGTAGATAGTAAATTCCTTTCCTTACATCTTTCTAAATCTGTTTTGTCAACTTGTACATTTCTTTGTATCTTTGCTATTCACCCGGTTATGAACTTTATATTGTGCTATTTTTCATTTGGTTTTACATTGTCTCTTGCCTCCTTGTGACTTTTTTGTGGTGGGAATAGCTCTTGCTCCTTGGGTATAAACATTCACAATGTGTTCTCTTTTTGAATGCCTTCCACTGATCTTTTGTTTTAACCATTAGCAACTTTCCTTATTTCAGCACAGTCTCCATTACATCCTGTGAATGTCAACTTTATCTAAATCTAAAAGCTTAGTAGTTGTTTTGTACTTCTCATTTTCAAATCCAGTACTGAACTCAATCACATTATGCTTGCTGCTTGATAAATGTACTCACAGTTAGGGTGCTAGAACCATTTGGGTAATTGTTTATTAGTAAAACTAATAGGGCACACCCTTGAATCCTCAGATCAAAAACATATTACTGCAGAAAACTACCCTGGACACCGCTGACTTTCCGACATTAGCTCAACTGCTTATTCCAGTCTATAGTGGTAGTTAAAAATCCCCATTTAAAACCATTCTGCCTTTACTATGTACTTGTCCAATATCTATTCTGCTATTTCATAACTTCTACCAGGGGATCTATGCACCACTCCCACTACGCACAAGCTCTTTTCTTCATATTAATTCAAACCATAAATGTTGGATTACCTTTTATTATATTTCCTCTGAATGGATTTCATACTTAATAATTAACACTATTCCTCATCTCTAATTGATTCCCTCTGTTTGTACTTATGACTGGTCCCGTCTGCATTTTGCTTCAATAATAGATACTATGTCATACCCTCTCAAGTTGAATTTGCATCTGCATTTCATTCAAATTCCTCCTTGTACTTCATGCATTCTGTTATTCGCATTCATTTTAATTAAATTTTACACCAAAGAACTTATAGCATTAAAAAGATATTGGGGAAATAAGTATTAATTTAGATATCTCAGGAAAACATAGAAACGTAGAAGATAGTATGAGGAGATCATTTGGCTCTTTCAGCCTGTTCTGCCATTTATCACGATCATGGCTGATACATCCAACTCAATAGCGTAATCCTGCTTTCTCCTGAAAAACCTTTGATCCCCTTTGCCCAAGTGCTATATCTGGCTGCCTTTTGAATGCATTCAATGTTTTGAGGTTGTAGACTTTATGTTCTCTGCAAGCTTACTTTTATACTGTATTTTCCCCTTCTAAATCAATCCCTTGGTCCTTTTTTTGCTGAATTCTAAACTGCTCCCAATCCTCAGACTTATTATTTTCTTGACCAATCTGTATGTTTCTTCCTTGGATCAAATACTGTCTCTAATTTCCTTTGTAAGCCATGGATTGGCCCTCATATCCATTTTGCTTTAAGTCAGACAGGAATAAACAGTTGTTGCAGTTACCCCATGTGTTCCTTGAATGTTTACCCATTGCCTATCCACTGTCATCCTTTGAAGTAATTCTCCCCAATCTATCAAGGCCAACTCACGCCTCATATCTTCATAGTTTCCTTTATTAAGATTCAGCACCCATGATAAAAAGTTCTATCATGCTATGGTCGCTCATCCCCAAGGGGTCTTAGCTGGATTGGCAATGATTCCCTTCTCATTAAACAGTACTCAGTCTAAGATGGCCTGCTGTCCAGTTGGAAGAAAACCATCCTGTACGCGATCCAGGAATTCCGTCCTCTGGCATTGTGGCTAATTTGATTTTCCCAATCTATGTGCATATTAAAATCATCCATGATCACTGATATTCCCTTATCACATGCATCTCTAATTTCCTGTTTAATGCCATTCCCAAAATCACCGCAGTTTGGGGGTCAATACATGACACCTACTAATGATTTTTGCTCCTTGGTATTTCTCAACTCTACCCATATAGACACCACATAATTACCTTTCTCAATATCATGTTAATTTTTTCTTTAACTAGCAATGCCATCTACCACCTTTCCCTTTTTGCCTGTCCTTCCTAAATACTGAATACCCTGGGACATTCAGTACCCATTGCTGGTCACCCTGCAGCCATGTCTCCATAATCCCAACTATGTTATACCCATTTACATCTATCTGCACTATTAGTTCATTCACTTTATTGCAAATGCTCCACGCATTAAGGCACAAATCCTTCAAGCCTGTCTTTTTAACATGGTTTTTCTCGTCTTATTTTTCTTAATAGCTCTGTTTGAATTTTATCTTTCATTTCTCTGTCTATCAATTTTCTTATTGCCTTTTCTACCTTTTGATTCCGTTCTTGTTCTCTCCTTCTCTGACTCCTTACATAGGTTCCCATCTCCTTGGCATATTAATTTAAACCCTCCCCAGCTGTTCTAGCAAACAGTTTCCCAGGACATCAGTCCCAGTCCTGCCCAGGTGTAACCAATTCAATTTGTATAGGTCCCACCTCCCCCAGAACTGGTCCCCATGCCCCAGGAATCTGAACCCCTCCCCTAACACCATCTTTTCAGTCATGTATTCATCTGATATGTCCTATCATGGGATCACTACCTTTGAGGTTTGATTTCTTAACTTTCTTCCTAGCTCCCTATATTCTGCTTTAGGACCTCATCCCTTTCTTTAACCTATGTCATTTGTACCAATGTGTACCATGGCCACTGGGTGTTCACTCTCCCCTTCCAGAATGTCCTGTAACTATTCCAAGACATCCTTGACTGTAGCACCAGAAAGGCAATATATCATTGTGGAGTCTCATTTGTGTACCCAGAAACACTTGTCTGTTCTCTTTACAATTGAGTGCCCCATAATTAATGCCCTCGCACACTTTTCTCCTCTGCAGCAGAGCCAACTTGGTGCAATGAATTTGGCTGCTGCTGCTTTCTCCTGAAAGGTCATTCCTCTCAACAGTATCCAAAACGGTATATCTGTTTTGCAGGGGAACGGCCACAGGAGATTCCTGCGCTCCCTGGCTATCTCTCTTGCTCTGTCTGGTGGTCACCCATTTCCTTCCTACCTGCAGAGTCTGAGCCTGTAGCATGACCACCTCTCTGTATGTGCTATCCATGATGCGGTCTGCCTTGTGGATGTTCCACAGTGTCCCCAGCTGCTGCTCCAGCTCTGAAATGTGAGCTTCCAGGAGCTGTAGCTGGAGACACTTCCTACACACATGCTGACCCAGGAGACTGGAACTGTCCCTGGTCTGCCACATGGAACAAGAGGAGCAAACCAAGTCTTTGAGCTCTCTTGCCATGTTTTACCCTATTAAAAGATGCCAGCTAAAGAAAAGTAACATCTTAGTGAATGCATAGAAATTTGCTGAAAGGAAGTCAGTTACAGCATGTCAGCCTGAGAAAGAAGCCTTAACGTGTGGATAACGGTGTCTTCATTGAAGTTTGGGTGTTGCAAGGATATTGCTGGAATAAAAGGAATAGTATGAATTTGAATCCTTTCCTAGTGTTTAAAATGAAGTATTTTCAAACCTCTTGCCTGGTGCACCATGAACATTTATTTGTGTTAAAAGTATATTGGCATCTCTTATGAATGTACTCAGTGATTGATTACCATGATGAAGAAAAAAAAATGCTAGGATCTAACAAGTCAGACTTCACTGACTTTCCTGTATTAACACTGGCTGGGATCAAAATTCCTTGAATTTAAGAGGGATCTGTACTTACTTAAAAGAATATGTGAAGATTCTTGTCATCGGAACAAAATAATTGATGTGAAGCCAAGTACAAAGGGTTGGAAATTTAAATTAACCTGACTGTCTGCAAGATTTTCTGGGAGTATAAGATGTAACAATGGATTATTTTAAAGTTTTAAGGCTCGACTGTCAGAGTGGACAAATTGAAGTTGGAAATAAAAGAATCTCAAAGATGACATGGTTAAAGTGATAGCTCACCAATTCAAATTGAGAGAAACCTGGGAGTGAAGTGTCACAGCTATTATTAGCTAAGAGTCAGTTTCAAGTGAAAAGAAACGGGAATTGGAGGAAAAAGAGAAGTGGGAAGATGGGAGAATGGGGAAATTATGGAAAGAGAACAGAATTTTTAAAAAAGCAATGGAAATGAAAAATAAGTAACAAAGTAAGTGAACCAGATATGGGAAGGGTTCACTCCAGGATTTGACTTGATAAGTATTAACATCAACTGACATCATAACACTAGTAAAAAGTAGTTGCTCCTATCCAATTAATCTTTTCCATTAGGTTACCACTCCCATTCCAGTTCGGGTGAGCCCATCCCAACAGTGCAGTACTCTTCTGTTCCATAACTGGTTTCAGTAGCCTATGAAATGGAATCCCTCCAATTCTCAGTCATGTGTTAACCTCCAGAATCTATTCATCCTACTGAATCTTCCCTGATGGCTTGTTTGTGATACGAAGTGTTGGTCCAATATAACAAAGTGTGAAGCTGGATGAACACAGCAGGCCAAGCAGCATCTCAGGAGCACAAGAGCTGATGTTTCGGGCCTAGACCCTTCATCAGAGAGGGGGATGGGGAGAGCGTTCTGGAATAAATAAGGAGAGAGGGGGAGGCGGACCGAAGATGGAGAGAAAAGAAGATAGGTGGCCCAATTCCTGCTTTGGTTGAGGCTACTATGAAGGCCTTGCCCCTTGCCTGAGACGTGCTGACCCTCAGTTTAAACCACTATTTGTCATTTCTTTATAATAAGAGAGTAGAACAATGGTGATTTTGCCTTACCTTTGAGGCCTTGTTTTCAATATAGCTCCTAGATATCTCTGCAGTGAACTTCCTTCCTATGTTGTTGGCTTGAATATGAGATTATGAGGGGCATGGACAAGGTGGATAGAAAAAACTTCTTCTTAATGTATGGGTCGACAACATGGAGTTATAATTTTAAGGTGAAAGGCAAGAGGTTTAGAGGACATTTGAGGAAAGTATATCTCACCCAGAGGGTGATGGGGGTCCAGAATGCTCTGCCTGAATGGGTGGTTGGTGATGGGGAAACTTCACAACTTTGAGGGTCCTGGCCACAAACCAGTTTTGAAGCATTCAACTGCTTGTCTCTCCAAACCTGCTGAGTTTATCCAGCATTCTTTTTGCCAATTCTAGTGGTGTGATCAGACTGTCCAGAAACAACTATGCTTTGTCAGAATTTTTCCAACTCACACTCAATGGCTGTGAGCAGGAGTTTTGAAGTGGGACCAGCTAGTGCAGCAGCAATAGTTCTTATAAACTGCTCTGCTATATCTCAGTCTATATTTATTCCCGTATAAGATGTATGCAGAGATTCGTTTTAACTTTATTTCGCTGTTTTGGCTTTTTAACTGATACAGTATTAAAATTTTAACTACAAAATTAAAACCATTAACCGCTAAAGTGAAGGACAATTATTGTTTGTCTGTAATTTACTCCTTCTAAACCCTGACTGACCAAAATGCAACTCAGATTTTCCGATTTCTACTTTTCTCAAACTGGTGCCAATTTTCGTGCACTATTCAAATGCCATTCTACTCAATCCTCAGAAACCACTAAAAGCGTTAAAGCCAAATAGAAGCAATTCTCTCTCTGACAGCAATGAATTCTGCCCAAAATTCTAAATTTCCCACTCGGTTCAACGTCTCTGTGAACGATGTACAATCCCTTACCTACTGGGCATTCTGCAGCCCTGCAGAGAATTCAGGCTTTCACCATATTCCGTCTCCACAATCTTTGCTGGAATGGGGATAGGTGCGTATAGCGAATCCATACTTCAAGGATTCCTCTTTCTGTACTTCTAAAATCCATCCTGCTTTCTTCCAAAGCGCTGCTGCAAACATCCACAGTTGCATATATTCCTTCATTGCGACCATGATATGGAGGTGTCAGTGCTGGGGTGGTCAGAAATGTTACAAAACAGATTACACTCTTGTTAGCAACACTTAAAAGGAGTGAAGCTTCGAAAGCTTGTGTTTTCAAATTAACCTGTTGGGCTACAACCTGATGTCATATGTTTTCTGACTTCATTACGACCACTATCCGCCTTTGATTCTTGGCCCAAACATCTACATGTAATTCAAAGTCTATCACCCCGTTGAAGAGTCCGTCTTATCTTTGCAGCTCTCCCCATTCCTTATTTCCAGAACAGGTCCAGTCGACTTCTCGGATTGGAATCCAGCCATTTCAACAAACTTAACGATATAAAGCAGAGCTTAATGGAGTGAAGAAGGGTCTAGGCCCGAAACGTCAGCCTTCCGGCTCCACTGATGCTGCTTCGCCTGTTGTGTTCATCCAGTTCTACACCTTGTTACCTCAAGAGCTTAATCGAGTGGTGTTTTGCAAACAAGATGGGAATGGGGTCAGAATGTAACAATCTGAGCGTCATGACAATTGCACGCTGCTTAAATACTTCCCTATCCATATATCTCCAAATCAATTCATGCAGTACTCTCCTCTCTGCAAAGTGGACCTCACCCTACACGAACGATTTTAAACAGCGTCTCCTCAGCCCCCCTTCTGCAAACTCAAACAGCCGCGCAAGAATCAGCACAGCCAACCATGGAAAACTGAAGTCCGAAACGGATATAGTTGACACTCATCTGGTGGCACATAAGGTTGGTTCGTGGATACTTCTTTAAAAATATTCATACGGAAACTTTTATTGGTCGGTAGTTGATTTTTTTTTTCAATTTTTAAGAAACTCAAGATGTGTTTTAAATTGATTAATACTGTAATGCGTGAACTTTACATTGGATCATTTGAAGTTCTCCGTAAAGATAAGCCGTACTCCTGCTGCATGAAAACGATCAGGAATAAGCAGACGAAAGGCTAAGGTGAAGTATGCAACTGCAGCTATTGTCAGAATACGGGATTGACCAATGAAAAATACTGAAGTAGACAAAAGTAGCAAAACATGCTAACATCAGAAGGATGATGTATGGCCATTTAGGACAGATTGGGCGCCGTGGCTTAGTTGGTTAAAGCGCCTGTCTAGTAAACAGGAGATCCTGAGTTCGAATCTCAGCGGTGCCTTTGACAGTACATTTTGATTAAACTTTGCTCACGAAATGAGATTTTGTACAAAGAGCAACACAGCACAGGAACAAGTCCTTCTGCTCTCCAGTGCTGCACTGATACATTTTTCCCTTCCATACTAAAGCTGTTTTCACCTGTAGGATCTGTATCCCTCTAGTCCCTTTCTATTCATGTATTTGTCCAGGTGCTTCCTGAAAGCTACTATTGTGTCTGCTTCCACCACCTCCCCTGGCATCATATTCCAAGCACTCACCACCATCTGTGAAAAACTTGCCCCGCACATCTCTTTTAAACTAACCCCTTTACCCCGCACCTTGAACCTCTACCCTGGGGAAAAAGCTTTATTTCCACTCTATCCGTGCCATTCATGTTCCCTGCTCTGAAGCCAATCAGTTTCTCTTAACCATGACCTACCCTTAACAATGTGTCACTTACCTGCCCCATCTTTGCCATCTTGTACCTTTGCACCGACCCCCTATGTAGCACCTAAACTTCACATTTACCTTATATACTCACTGTTGGGTAGCAACTGCCAAAGTGTCTCTGATTCTGAACCTTTAAATTTCAGAATAGAGCAGCAGGCTGCAGTGAAAAGGGGGCGTGGTTTGCCTTCCCTGGATAGATGTGAAGAATCCAAAATGAAGAAACACAGAATGAAAGAAACATTGGAAGATTTTCTTTAAAAGCTAGCATTTTCTGCACAAACAAAACAAAAGGTCTATGACACTTATAAAGCTCATAACATAGCTCAGAAGTAAGTTGAATATACAAAGCCCAGGGGAAAATTCTTAAAGGAAGCATGATTTACAATGCCAATAAAAGAAACTAGACTAGCCAATAAAGTGTGAAACTAATAATAGCAATAGCATAATCAAAAGAAGACTGTGGCTGATTTAGGCACCAAAACTGATATATTCTTCAGGAAGCCATGGGCACAGCTGATGCACTAAAGAAGTACTTTGCATTTGGTAGCACTGGAATAATTAGACCATAGGACATAAAAACAGAAATTAGGCCATTCGGCCCATCAAGTCTGCTCTGCCATTCAATCATGGCTGATACGTTTCTCAATCCATTCTCCTGCTTTCTCCCTGTAACCCTCGATCCCCTTGAGGATAAAGAACTTATCTATCTCCATCTTAAATATATTCAATGACCTCCACAGCCTTCTGTGGCAGGTCAATTCCATAGATTCACCACTCTCTGGCTGAAGAAGTTTCTCCTTATCTCTGTTCTAAAAGGTCTTCCCTTTACTCTAAGGCTGTGACCTCGGGTCTCAGACTCTCCTACTAGTGGAAACATCTCCCCAACATCCACTCTGTCCAGGCCGTTCAGTATTCTGTAAGTTTCAATTAGACTCCCCCTCGTCCTTCTAAACTCCATTGAGTCTGAATCCAGAGTGCTCAATTGTTCCTCAGATGTTAAGCTTTTCATTCCTGGCATCATTCTCGTGAACCTTGTCTGAACCCATTCCAGGGCCAGCACGTCTTTCCTGAGATATGGGTCCCAAACCTGCACACAATACTCTAAATGTGGCCTGACCAGAGCCTCATAGATCCTCAGAAGTACATCCCTGCTTTTATATTCAAATCCTCTCAAAATAAATGCTGAAGTTGCATTTCCCTTCCTAACTACTGACTCAATCTGAATGTTCATCTCGAAAGAATCCTGGATTAGAACTCCCGAGCCTCCTTGCAATTCAGACTTCTGAATTTTCTCCCCGTTTAGAAAATAGTCCATGCTTTTACTCTTCTTACCAAAATGCATGCCCTCACACTTTCCCACATTGTACTCCATCTGCTACTTCTTTGCCCATTCTCTTAACCCGTCCAAATCCTTATGTAGCCTCCCCGCATCACTAATAATACCCGTCCCTCCATCTATCTTTGTATCGTCTGCAAACTTAGCCAGAATACCCTCAGTTCCCTCATCAAGATCATTACTGTATAATGTGAAAAGTTGTGGTCCCAACACTGACCCTTGTGAAACACACTTGTCAGTGACTGCCATCCTGAGAAAGAATGCTACTTTATGTAGCAGTATTGGGTAGGGCAAAACAATTCAGGAGGAACTTGAAAGGTTAGCTGTTCTTAAATTAGAAAAGTACCAGAATCTGAGGGATAAAGTTCGTTGTGAGGGGAGAAAATTCTAGAGCTAATAACCTGTATAAAACATCAGTGACACCACCCCTGGGGTATTGCCTATAATTTTGGTTCCCTTACTTGTGGAGGGATGTAGTTGTACTGGAGACAGTTCAGAGGAGATTCACCGGATTGATTCCAGAGATGAGAGGTTTGTCTTAGGAACACAGGACCAGGAGTAGGCCATTCAGTCCCTCAAGCTTATTCTACAATTTATAGAGATCATGCCTGATCTGAGGCCCAAATCCATATATCAGCCTTTGTCTTATATTGCTTAATACATTTGCTTAATGAACATTTATCTGTATCAAATTTAAAATTAACGATCTAGCATCAACTCTCATTTGTGGAAGAGAATTCTAAACCTCTGCCATCCTTTGGGTGTACAAGTGTTTCCTAACATCTCTCCAGTACAGATTAGCCCTAATTCTCAGACTATGCCATCCTCCCCCACCACACCCCAACCCAACCCCAACAAATGCCCAAGTTTTTGCTATGCAGAGAGATTGAGCGGTTTAGGCCTATACTGTCTGGAGTTTAGAAAAATGAAAAAAAAATCTAATTGAGGTATAAAAGATGCTAAAGACAGGATTGACAAAGTAGAAGTAGAAGGGATGTTTCATCATGTGGGGCATCAGTGAAAGGTTGCAGTTGTAAGACAAGGGGTGAAATAGACATGAGATGAAATTACTTCTCTCAAAGGGTCATGATTCTGTGGAATTCACTAAGCCTAGAGTGTGGTGGTGCTGGTACATTGAGTAAATTTAAGGTGGCAGTAGATAGATTTTTGATGAATGGATTGAAGGGTTGTGGAGAACGGCTGGAAAGTGGAGATGAGGCTCAGATGAGATCAGTCATGATCATATTGCATGGCGGAACAGGCTTGAGGATCTGAAATGCCCTCTCCTGCTCCTATTTCTTATTTGCTTCATGTAAAGATTGGCAAGTAGAGGATATAAATTTAAGGAGTTTAGTAAATGGCAGATGTACTTGTTTCCTATTATTGTATGGTGAAAAAGAATTATGCTCTTTCCCACCCAGTTATTTTGCCATAAGCCTCTCATTTTACAACAAATGAGGTGTGACGATCAGCTACATTTTTACTTAAGAGTAACGAGGGAGATTATCTACTTTTCTGGAGAAAGCTACACACAATTATCAGTTACATCAAAAGACCACATATGAAGGCACCACTGAGATTCGAACTCAGGATCTCCTGTTTACTAGACAGGCGCTTTAACCAACTAAGCCACGGCGCCACATTACATAAACAGTAGTCTTAATTATTCTCCAAAATGGTAGCTTCAGGTTAAGCACTTCTTTTCAGGTTTGGATTTTACAAAAATTCAATTCATCTCACATCAATACACGTTTAACCAACTAATATTACATCCAGTAAACAAGTCAGTACAGACAGCATACATTAAATAGGAGTTAGAAGTACACGCTTGCAGGCAAATTACAGAAAGCTTTATTTATTCATCGGGTAATGACATTGCTGGTAAAACCAGAATTTATTGTCCATCCTCGATTGCCCTTGAGAAGCTGTCATCCATATGGCGGCGACAGTGAGAGTCTTTAGTTATTCAAAGAAAGAATCACACAGATAGAAAATTCACAGTATCAAAGGAGTCAACTTGTCCCATTTACTCAGCACACGGCCAAAAAGGAGTTTCAGAACGTAGCATAATTCCATCTCCCAACTCTTGGACCATAGTCCTGTTCATATATTGACGGAGCCTAGACAGACATTCAAGGTTACCACTGCAAATTGGTCCATTACCCTTTTGGACAACACATTTAAAATCATAGCTAATTGCTATATTACATTTTTATCTTTGTTTATTGAGGCGGCGAAGCGCATTACGGGGCGCCGTGGCTTAGTTGGTTAAAGCGCCTGTCTAGTAAACAGGAGATCCTGAGTTCGAATCTCAGCGGTGCCTTCCAACGGAAGTTTTTGCCCTTTATTCTGCGTTTCGAATCCCTTTGACGACATACTCACTGAACATTTGAATACAGGTATCTCCCAAAATTTCACAGGATTCTTATAACGTGAGTTTACTGAGAAGCAATATCCTGCTAAGATTCTGCCTATTTATGAGACAAGAGCTTTAGCCAACAAAGCCACAGTATCAACAATAGCAATAAGCCGCATAATCAGTAATGCATTATTTTCAGACCGTATATTTTTCTGATTTCCAATGTTGCGAATTGGGCGGTGAGAAGATCAAATGCAACTGAGCACACGGAACAATCAGGCAGTACCAGAAAAAAAATCTAGACTCGAAAGGTTAGCTTGCTTTCTCTCTTCGGATGCTGCCTGATCCGCTGTGATTTCCAGCATTTTTTTTTTGTTTTTAGTCCCAGAAACTTCGGAGGATTTATCCTGCATTTAGTTGACCGTTGTAAAGAGCTGATGGGAGGTTTGAGTGGCTGAACACTGGCCCCGGTGTTCGGAAGGGTTTTGCTTGCCCACCTTAGGAATGCTCAAAAACAAAGTTTCAGTAATTTAGCGAATAGCCCTCCACTGCATCGTGCATTAAGAGCTTTCATAACGCACGTTTTAAGTGCAAATGCATTTCCAAATCCTCAACTGTGCTTTGATCATTTTACGTAGAAGCACCTTTCAACAAATGAGAGAATGGACAGCAAAAGGACGCAGTAGAGAAAGGATAACGTGACGACTTAACACTGCACTTTTGAAATTTTACATTTGAATACAAGATTCTTTTAAAAATATGAAAACAAGAAAGTGCTGGAGAAACTCAGCAGGTCTGGCACTATCTCCTGGTGAAGACACTGCGGTAACATTTCAAGTCTAATGATTCGTCTTCGGAACTTTAAATCGTTTTTTAGTATACCAGAGATCACGGTTATACCAGGCATCTTTTTTTAAAACAAAAATGTTATAACAACAGTGTAAATTGGTTTTTATTATAAAGTACATCAAATCCACAATAATTAAGACGTTTTGAATTTATGTCAGAATGTAAGAAATAGGAGCAGGAGGAGCATACGGAGTCCCTCAAATCTGTTGTTGGCGATCTTCTACTTCGAAAAGGAACTAAGATCTGTGGGTTAACAAAGTGTGGAGCTGGATGAACACAGCAGGCCAAGCAGCATTTTAGGAGCACAAAAGCTGACGTTTCAGGCCTAGACCCTTCATCAGACCCTTTTCTGTTTTCAGAACAGAAGCTCCCTGAAAACAGAAAAGGGTCTCATGAAGGGTCTAGGCCGGAAACGTGCTCCTAAGATGCTGCTTGGCCTGCTGTGTTCATCCAGCTCCACACTTTGTTATCTTGGATTCTCCAGCATCTGCAGTGCCCATCATCAACGATCTGCGGGTGCTGGATGTCAGAATCAAAAGCAGAAATCGCTGGAAAAACACAACAGATCAGATAGACCTGAAAACTGGACCTGAAACATTAACATTGCTTCTACTTCCACACCATCTTTTTCCACTATCCTCTAATGTTTTTAATGTGGTTGGATTTATCAGTCTCATTGTTGAACATAGTCGATGGTTGAGCCTACACAGCCCTTTGGAACAGAGGATTCCAATGATGCACCACCCTCTGATGGAAGAAATTCCTCCTCATCTCATTTTAATTAGCCTTTCTTATGAGACAGCATCTCCTGGAGGACTCTTTTCCACTTCAACCCCCTACCTAGTCAAAGGAAGCATCCTTCCAATTTTGTCCAGTGCACAGAAATTATTTATGCTTGAATGAGATCACCTGTTGTTCAATTTAGGCCTAGTCTATTTAATCCTTCCTCACTGGTCAATCCCTATTGGTAAAGGTGGACCCCTGCCATAATCTAGTGAGCAGCAGTGATCCCAGCACCATTTCTAAATGGTGACAACTAAGAGAAACGAGACCTAAGGCCTTCAATAGAGAAACATAGGGAAAAAAGATGTTAGCTTCCAGAAGAGTGAATAACAAAGAAATTCTGCTGGTTGGTGATGACAAGGAACTCCAAAAACCTTGTGTTAACAATCAACAGAAGGCTACCTCAGAGAACAACACAGAACAACAACAATTTTCTACTTTGGAGCATCTTCTGTCAGCTTTGAAGAGGTTAGAAATTGCAAGGCAGAGGTACATGTGAAGTGACGGCGGGGACAGTCCCGAGTTTGAGTTGAGCTGGAGAACTAACTAGGTGTCAGGGATTGTGTGAGTTAAAGCCAAATAATTCCCTTGATAAAGGGGGAACTCTTAAAGTGCACATTAATTCAGGCAGAAAGGATAATGCAGTACTTTAAGATATGGGTTGCCATGCCAATCAGGCATTGCTGCCTTGCCTACAGATACTATGTGGCAAGGCTGGTGAAATGAAATTAAGTAGGTAACGAAAGGGAGTGGAGAACCAGAGAAATTGCTAATGTAGCCACTTAAAGCTGGCACTTATCTGGTTTGGCAATGTAAAGAGGTATATGATTCTGATCTAACACATCTTTCTGGAGGCAAGGAAAACATGAGGGGAGGCAAGGCAAGACTCCACGGTCTTACAATATAGCTGCAAACAGAAAGTAAACTTTCATTACAGTTGTGAAGGGTGGATAAATCTCCATACAGCTGTGAAGGGTGGTAAACATCCTTCCACAAAGCACAGGAAAATCCTTCAGCTGAAGAATGAACTACAGACTTTAAAACATCAAGGAGACAGTCAAAGTCAATGACCTTCTATTCAACAAATCTTCTGAGTCTGAAAAGCTACATGTTGGAAAGAATAGTGCAACATCCAGCTCATCTGAACTTGTGAAATTCAAGACTTGGGTGGAGATTGCATGTTGCTGAATTAAAATATGCCCACAAATGTACAATAATACGAAAAACAGGAAGGATAGAGACTTGGGAGCAGATGTGTGCATACATCTAAAAGACTCTGAAAGAATTAAAGTTTAATTGAGTGCAATTAGCATCACCCACTATGACGTTGTCATGGATCAGAATAAAGAAAGAGATTGTGGGGGACAGACCTGAGGCTAGTGTGCTCCTAAGGATTACTGTAGGTCACATTAATGTAATCCACACATGCAAAAAACTCTTTAATATTTATTCAACAAGACCCTGCTAGTTATACCATTCTCACTAGTGCTACACCACTTTGGGCTTGAAAGAACTCATACTCACAAACAGCACAACCTGGACCTCAGACTACTACTTTTGCAAAAGTAGTAGAGCAAATAATAATTTGTAAAATATAATAATTTTTTAAAATCATTTAAATGTTTTGCTAACAAGAAATATCTATTTCACTGACTTGGACACTTTCCTGCTAATGATTTGCTTTTATTTAACAATGAATGCTGATAACATTATTGAGAGATAACAAGGTGTAGAGATGAATGAACATTTTCTGAAGAAGGGTCTAGGCCTGTAACGACAGCCTTCCTGCTCCTCTGATGCTGATTGGCCTGCTGTGCTCATCCAGCTCTATATCTTGTTATCTCAGAATCTCCAGCATGTGCAGTTCCTACTATCTCTGATACATTATCGAGAGAATGGTTTTAGCAACCAGGGAACTGAATCAACATGCCCAATTGTGACATCAATTTAAAGTAATTCAGCTTTCCTTATTGTGTGAATCTGTAAGTATCCAAGTAAATATTTTGCTGTCAAGTTGCATATATAATCAAGATTAAGGAATCAAAATTAGGAACAGCACAGCAAAAGTTGCAGCTCCACATTATGGTAATAAGGTATTCCCTGGATTTAATGCAAATAAACTCTCCTGTAAGAACGTCTTCATGTTCTTTTCAAGAGAGAAAGCATTTGAGTTTAAGCTGAGAAAGGGAAGGCAGAGAGTCAGATTGATGGGGAAATGTGCCTGAGTTTAAGTTTGCACGTGCAGCTAGGCCAAGGTTTTGTGTATGGCTGGAAGAACTGTGGACTCCGTAAATCAGGAACAAAAACAGAAGTTGCTGGTAGAGTTCAGCAGGTCTGGCAGTGTCTTTGAAGAAAACATTCTTAGAAAAACGTCTGAGATCTGAGGAAGAGTCACTGGATCTGAAACATTAACTCAGATGTTTTTCTTCCCAGATGCTGCCAGACTTGCTGAGATTTTCCAGCAACTTCCGTTTTTGTTATGTGTACGGGTTTGGCTTTGGCATGCCAATTGCAGCTCTGACTTCTGGTTACAGAAATCACAGCTGTGCATGGACCTTAATCATCCATGCAGCTAGAAGGAAGATTAGAAGGAACGGTAAGGAGGAGGTGCAAGATATTGGGGGTTATATAGGAATGTGAAGCTGATGTTATCATCAAATCAGCAATGTCTTCCTAAATGGTCTAAGTCTGTTCCTAACTCGCACGTTTATATTTGAAAGTAAAAATGTCCCAGCAGGTTTCTGATAGGTAACGAAACAAAATAAACGACACTAAGTCTTAAAAGAGATGAGATAAGGCACAAACGAGAGATAGAAGAAGGCGATTTTATAATGGGACAGGATATGGAGCTCAAAAGCCTAGGTCGGGGTTTTATGTCCCTGGAGCAACCTTGCAATGATGTCATGGAGCCATTTCTCGATGGACCTAAGTAAGTGTAGGTGGTTAAGAATGAGGGAGAGAGAGAAACGAGGAAGGCTAAACAGAAGCCTGAAATCCAGTTATATGAATTTTAGAAGCATTTACAGAGCGAGTTTATGCAATACCTTGCCATATCTTTGATGCAGTTTTCATTCATTATATCTAATAAACACTGTTAAAAAGAAACCCAAACCAGATAGTTCTTGACCTTGTCTTCTCCACCAGTCTGTCTTGAACCAAAACTTTTGGATTTTTTTAAAAAACCACACAAAAAATGCCATCGAATCCTCTGATCAATTTGAGACATGCAACATTTTCCATTTGTAAAGAATATCTTGCACTGAATCGATTTCACGCAGGGTCTGGGGTCATGCTCTATTTTAATCCGAATGTTATGTGCTATCTAATTTTAACTTTGTTGACGAATTCTGGTGTTAGAGACTCCAACCCCAAACTCTTGCCAGCTTGGTTTCGCTCTTGTGATTGGGGCTGGGCCCAGGCCGGGAACCTGTCAGCTGCGGGGCTGTCACTGGCTCGTGATTGGGCCAAATGACACCAACACGTGACTGTTGGAGGTGCCACGTGACAATTAAAAGCCAGGGAAAGGTAGTAAACTGGACTGTAGTATAAAAGTCCGGGGGCTGAGGGATTGGCTGCAGCAGGTAAACATCTTCCCTGCGATTTCTTCCCAATGGGGTCTGACCCATCCAATTAAATAACATCCACCCCCCGGGCAACATTCTATTCCCGGGTCACATTCTATTTCCCGGGCAACATTCCATTCTCGGGTCACGTTCCATTCTCCCGACCACCATCGAATCGCGCCCGCAACACTATGGACACGGAAGCCTGCCTGCTATCATGTCTGGACAAACCCGCCTCCAACCTTGGCGTCAACGATGTGTACGAGATCGCCAAGTTGATCGGCACTGAGCTGGAGAGGCTAATAGACAGCCACGGGAAGAAGGTCGTGGAAGGTCTGATCCCTAAGATTATCCGCATCTTGGAAATGCTGGAAAGTTTCGTGACAAGGAACGGGAACACCGAGCAGGAGCTGATCCGAGCTTTCGTGAGGTTACAAGACGGAGAGAGAAGCGCGGGCTACTACAAGGTGCGTGCCTCCCTGGGACAATGCTGAATTTAAATGCCTTTTGTTTTAACAAGCCACGCTGTATCGAATAAGTATACATCAGCTATTCTTAGACATCGTCCCGAGATTCGCATGCAGTAATGCAGAGTGGTCTTCAATGCATATGTGATTAAATAACAAAGAGATTGCTGCTTATACAATATTACTTTTATACGTTGTATTATTTGGGGTTTGGGTTGTTGGGTATCCCTCTGTGGCAGAGAATGATTAGTTTTCCTAGACTAGCATTGGAGACTTTGATAAATGTTCAGTACTGCGAACACTGGAGATCCGAAATAAATGTTCGGAACTCATATCACTGTCGTTGAAGGTTTAACCCTGTTTTTTTTCTCTCTCCACAGAAACTGCTAGACCTGTTGAGTTTCTCCAGATTTTCTGTTGTTATTTGGAGACATTGATATTCCAGTAACATTGAGTTGAGTGTATAGAGAAAAGGTTACTGGCCCAGCTTTAATGCTTCACCAAGCTGTTTCCCATCCATCTTCATCAAATCCTAACATACCATCTGTTGCTCTTTGCTTCTGTACTAGTGAATCTTAATCTTTACATTCAACTTTTTACTTGCTTTGAGCACTGACTGTTTTACACGGCAAAGCCAGCATGGGGAGACTGTATGCTCTGAACTTTAAAAGGTATGTTGCATAAGGCTGTGATCCATAACACAATAGCTGCTAACCATTAAAGACAAAAATCTCCCAAAAAAACTACAGATGCTGGACAACAGAAGCAAGTACAGAAATTGCTGGAAAAACTCTGCGGTTCTGAGAACTGAAGGGCGTCATTGGACCTGAAACATTAACTCTGCTTTCCCTCCATGAATGCTGCCACACCTAAGGTTTTGCAGCAATTTCTGGTTTTGCTGTGAGCTACTGACCATTGTGAGATAACATTAGCTAATGCAGAATGCAAAATGAACATTTACAAAGTAGCAGCTTTGCTTGCCTATGTATACTCCTCCCATTGACGGATAACATATTTGCCACAGATACATATTTGCAAGTGTGTGCATTATTGCTGTTGGAATCTAATGAACCAAAGCCTTTGCTTATTTATCCATCAATGTGCACATTACCTTTTACAGCATTGATTTGGGTTGGTGAGCAGGGAAATCAAAAGTGCAAAAGGTTGAAGCACGGACCTCCATTGATAATTTAATAAGTTAATGTATGTGCCATGAATTACTGAGGAAGTTGTTAATGCAGGCCTCCAATTTCTGTGCCCTCAGATGACTAGTTCCTGAATTTAAGCTTCCTCTTCTGGATTACAATGCTGCGCTGTTACAGTGGTGATGTGCCTGATTTCCCAAGCATCTGTTTACGTTTGGGGCTGCACACTGGCTTTCCCTGAGCAGACTCAGTTTCTAGCACCTCCCTTCTGTACAGTCAAACTTAACTACCTTTTGACAGAATCTTCTGCATCCTTGCTGTCATACTTTTCAACAGTTTTTCTCCTTCCTTTCAACTTTACACTGTGTCTTAGTGATTGAGCAAATGCTTGCTTCTGTCACATGAGCTGATTCTTGTGGATAGATTTATTTATTTATATTTTTTGTTGGTTTCTTGAGATTGTGAGTGGAAATGGGCAACCAAAACAAGACATTGCTGGAGAAACTACTCAGTAGGTCTGGCAGCATCTATGGAGAGAAAGCTGAACTCCCCTTTAAAGTCTAGTGACCTTTCGGTCAATGGGCAAATCAGGAAATGGGGTGTGTGAGAAAGTGGAATTGAGGCAGTGGCTCGACCATCATTTATAACAAATGTCCAAACAGGCCCAAGGGCCTATGTGGTTTATGCCTGTTCCTATTTCTTGTTGGTCACACCTATTTTTTTTTGAGAATGACCGACCTGAGTCCTCCATACAGAAACACACTCTAATATGTAACCCTCTCATCTAAAACTGATTCACTTAACTTCTGTTACAGACATGGCTTGTTTCCCTTTTTGTCTTCACCACTGCATCAACTTTCACTTTGAGTGTAATTTGTGAGTGCAAGAAACTCGATCTCTGGCTGAAAGAAATCCCATAAATCGGCTTCAACCGCTTTCTTCATCTTGCTATTTAATTTATCATTGCCACTTGCAGGATGGCTTTGTGGCATTATCATGTCTTATTGTCCAGTGACCCAGATATTGTTCTGGGGACCTGGGTTCAAATCGCTGCCTTGGCATTCTTAATTCCTTTTAAATTTGACTTCAAGTAAGAGTTTAATGATTCTGAAATGGTGGGGGGAAATCCTTGTGATTCATTAGTGTCCATTAGAGAAGGAAACTGCCATCCTTACTTAGTCTGGCCTACATGTGGCTCCACTCCCACAGCTATGTGACTGTGCACTGCCCTCTGGGCCATTCGGAATGGGCTGGCCTAGTCAGTGACATCCCAAAAAACCATTGCTGCGAATGTTTAGGATTTTCTGAACATATATTGCTGTCCCTCTTTTTTTCTTTAAATCAACTCTTCTACACTTGTGTTCAAAAGTATCCCTGGTCTTAGCCTGTACAACACAGAGACATCATTCATTAATATTGTAGGTTCTTTCTCTCAATAACTGTAAACCTGTTATTTTCCCATCTCCAACAGTGCCATTTAATGATTCAACAAACTCACCAGTCACATGAGGCCAGATTGATTCCTGCATTAGGACCCTTTCAACGTGTTTCTTTTCACTTAATGACAGTCTGCTAATAGAAACGTCACAACCTCTCTATTTTCTGCTTTAAGTTTTCTTTTTCTCTCTCGTCCATTTTTCATTGCTATGCCAGTGGCTCTTTGACTTTTGGGTTGCGTTTACTATTGCAGGGCTTCTGTTTAGGAAATTGGGAATTTAAAGAATAGGTTATTAGAAAGGAACAACTGGAAATGTAAATTTTAGCTGCGGACCTATTTGTGACTTTTGTCCTGTGAAGCAACTGAAATGTTTGACTTTGACACAGTAACGTTCAGTGTCATCTTAAACTGTTTAAACTGTTTAGGGAGAAGTGGGAATATATTGCGGATGAAACAACTGAAATGGTTCTGTATTGTGGCTTTTCTCTCAAGCGTTGTTAATGGAATACAGGATGTGTACTATTACAAGGAACACACCAGGCTAGTGCTTAATGTGACTGGAGTGAGTGCTGAAGAGGAAGCTCTTCTAATATTTTTATGGAAGTTCTAGCTCCTTCCTGGGTGGTTCTGATCTGTCAGTAGATTCTCTGCTTGCCCCTTTGTGGATTTTGGCTTTAAAGATTATGTTAGTGCCAGAGTCTGCCACTCTCTGGTGCTTTCCGATCAGTATTCCAGGGGAATGCAGCCAGAGGTCAGTCCATGGATATCATAGGGGATCAGACATATACTAATGCAGCATGAAATGTGACTCCGGGATGGTGTCTTGCCTTTACCCTGGAAAAAGGGAGGATGCCAGAGTGGCTGTAGGACATCTTTTCTGGAATCAGTCAGAAGTTGTGGTCTGCAGTCCTTACAATGACATAGGCAGGAAGAGGAAACAGGTCCAGAAATCCAAATTTGGTGAGTTAGGAAGGAAGTATTTAACAAAAAACTACAGAACAAAACGACTTGAGCAGTAATCTCTTTCTTTCCTCCTGGTGCTATGCATTGGTGAGCATTAGAACAAGAGGATTGATCAAATGTGTGGCTGGAGAATAGGTATAGGAGGAAGGGTATCAGATTTGAGGCATTGGGCCCAGGACTAAGCCAAATGGGGGATGCAAACAAAAACATTTTGAGAAGATTTATAGCTTGGGTTGTGGATGTGGTTGTAGACTTGCTCACCAAGCCAGTGTGTTTGGTTTCCGATGTCTTCATCACCCTATTAGGTAACATAGTCAGCGTACCTCCGGTGAAGCTATGGTGTTCTGTCCCACATGTTATTTGTGTGCCTCAGTTTGCTGGGTGGTTGGTATTACTTCTGGTTCTGCTTTGCCTTGGTTTGTATATCCGATGCAGTTTGTGTTTGTTGGGATGTCAGGCCTCCAGGAATTTTCTGGCGTGTCTGTTTGTTTGGCTTGTGCTATAACAGATGTGTTGTCCCAGTCAAACTAGTGTCCCTCTTTGTCCATGTATATTGAGACCAGTGAGAATTGGTGGCTAGTTGGTGTTCATGTATCCTTGGACTTGGACAGGCTGGATGAGTTGCATTTTAACAGGACTGGGACTGAGATCCTAGAAAGGTGAGACTTGGTAGTGCTGTTAGGGTTTGCTAAGTGAGTTTGTCAGTGGAATGGGAACCTGATGGATAACCCAAATTGGAAGTGTGTTAAGATGGTAAAAGGAAGCAGAAAAGCTGTGAGGAAGACTAGCAGGCAGTTTGTGTTTGAAGGTGAGAGAGTTCAAATGGAAGCTAGTGTGCTAAATTTGAATAAAGGAAACTAAGAAAACAAAAGGCTGAATTTGACTGAGTTAGGTTGTGAAAGACATTTTAAGAAGTCAGTCATCTGTGGCTGACAAATGAAGTTGAGGACTGTATGATTTTTAAATGAAAAGATTTTGTGGTCAGAAATAGTACTAAACTTGGGTATTGGGAACTTTTTAGAATACAGCATAGGAGGATCAGGAAGTGAGGAATAGAATATGGATGCAATCTACCAAGAAAGTGTAGACATGCATAGTACGCCAGTTGCAAATGCACTAAAACTCAGTATGATCATAACTGGACTTCATATACTTGGTATTTGTGAACTTGATACTTTCCCAGCATGTCCTGATATAATCTGTTGTATTCACTAAACAGTGGGAGTTTTCTTGTGATCAAAATGAGCACATTGAGCAGCTCTGACATGTAGTTGCAGTGTGGGGAGTATGTTTTGAAATACATAAACGTTAGAGTAATATTCTGGTTTTATTCTTTCCCATAAAACACGTGGAGGGGACTTGTCTCAAAGTTGGCACTGTGTTGATTTAGGGGCTCCATCTGTAGGGAGTGCAGTTAGTTCTGAAGCACTCGTGGTTGTGACCCTGAACTACTTCTATGTATGTTGCTGCAGCATAAAATTTGGATGACTTATTGACAGCATATGGATTGTTTAAAGTCAGTAAACACTGCCTGACAATCCGTGTTTACCAAACTATGGATAGTTCTGTTTAGATGTGCAACAGAATTTGAAAGTGTACAATCGAAACTATTTTAATGGAGGGAAAAGTTAAGTCATACTTCAAACTTCATTTTAGTTGCGTCTGCATTAGTGAATGGCCAGTATAGCAAATATCATTTAGACAATTTCAAAAAGGTCTTCTGTTTTCAGAATTTGCATTCCATTCTGAAAATTTTTATGCAAGCTGCAGGCAGTTAATGCGTGCACAGCATGTTGGAATCTTTAATACATGAATTGTTCTATGAAAAAAGCATCTTGTGATGCAGGGTTAGTGTTCCTAGCTCTGTGCCAGAAGGTATGGGTTGAAGTCCCACCTGCCACAAGCTGTGTCATAACAACATGTCTGAGCAAGCAGGTGGTTTTTTTTAGGAAATGAAGCTTATTTTTGGGACAGGTTTGTGAAACCATTCACAGTAATGCTACACTATTTTAAACTGATTGCTTAAGGCCTGCTAGGGACAAGGGCATATGTTTATTTTAAAATTTCCCATTCCTTTCTTTACCATGTTTTCCACCTCCCATGGGGCAGACTGTTCTAACTGCAGTTTGTAAGTTCTGTTATGTCACTGTTTACATTGTCACACCCTACAGCCTCCCCTTTTTTAAATTTTTTCCTTTCATTGCCAACCACAAGTGGAGGAGGTTTGACCAACAAAGTGCTGGTAAGAAAGCTGCTCGTTGCACCGTCAATTGTACTTGTTCCTACCGTTACTTCAGAATGCCCCATGGCAGCTGCTTCCAGTCAACTTCCAATTTTCCCAATCTGCAACTTTTATGCAACACAAGATTAAAGGGTCCCAAAAGCTGTCACGTTTTCTGAGTTCGGTCTATGGAGATGAGTTTCATACAGAGAATCTTTGGTAGGGACCGAGCTATAGAGTAACAGATTGCACCTTGCTGCTCTTGTACAATTAGTCCATTAGGCAGAGAATTTGCTGCTTGAGTTAGGGTTGCTCAAAAACAAAAGTTAACTATTAAGCTTCCAGATAATTTTTATATGCAGTTATTTGTATGGTAATGATTTCCCCCTCCATTATGTTGCAAAATGCTTTACAGAAAATGATATACTTTTTCTGTGTAGTCACTACTTAATGTGTTTACATAATTCACCATTTGAAGTCTTTCTCTAGTTCTGGAGGTAATTTATTCACAGTAGATTGGTTAAAAATGGATAACTCACTAACTGAGTTCTTGTTTGCTTAGTTTTGCAAAACTATGGTTTTTATTTATCTACAACATTGACAAAACAGTTTGAATTTGCATTGCAATCCCCTCAGAGTGCTGTCAAAAACTGAGTGTCAGTTGTTTAAAGTTTTTCTGGACACCATGTTAACTGTTTTTCTCTTAGCAAACCTGTGAGATCTGAGTTTCTCCAGCACTTTGTTTTTATTTCTGAACTTTGCTTCTGGTAATATATTTCAAGTTGTGAACTTTGCCTCATTTTTACACGTTACTAGTTATTACAATTTGGGAGTTTTCCCCCAGTATGAGTCACAGATTATCCCTGATGCACAGTATCTAGGCTATTCAGCTACACAGTGAACTTTTTGTTTTAGTATTAGAACTTGTACTGGAAGTAGTATAGCCTACCCAAATGGATTCAGTAAAATGCTCAAAAGAGCAAAGAATGCCATGTTGTTTGAACATGTAGCTCAAGTTTAAAACCTCTAATTTCTTTTTAGAAAGGAAAAATCATACAGAAGCAAACTTAGAGCCACCATATCATACCACCTGTTTCCCCACAGAACTGACTTTGTCTTTTTCTCCTAGGCCAAACTACAAACCTATGTTTTCTTTCTTGCGAAGTAAAATGATATTATCTGCTAATACAATCATTCTAATTTTGCACTGGCTGTTTCACCATTAGTGTAATATTTGACTCTGCACCAACACTACAAAGGCCAACCGCCTGAAATACTTTTAGATAATAAAATGTGAGGCTGGATGAACACAGCAGGCCAAGCAGCATCTCAGGAGCACAAAAGCTGACGTTTCGGGCCTAGACCCTTCATCAGAGAGGGGGATGGGGAGAGGGTTCTGAAATAAATAGGGAGAGAGGGGGAGGCGGACTGAAGATGGAGAGAAAAGAAGATAGGTGGAGAGGAGAGTATAGGTGGGGAGGTAGGGAGGGGATAGGTCAGTCCAGGGAAGACGGACAGGTCAAGGAGGTGGGATGAGGTTAGTAGGTAGCTGGGGGTGCGGCTTGGGGTGGGAGGAAGGGATGGGTGAGAGGAAGAACAGGTTAGGGAGGCAGAGACAGGTTGGACTGGTTTTGGGATGCAGTGGGTGGAGGGGAAGAGCTGGGCTGGTTGTGTGGTGCAGTGGGGGGAGGGGACGAACTGGTCTGGTTTTGGGATGCGGTGGGGGAAGGGAAGATTTTGAAGCTGGCGAAGTCCACATTGATACCATTGGGCTGCAGGGTCCTTTTTTTCTTTGTATCAATAGCAATCTCCTTTTTGCTCTGTTATTGAAAGATTTTGCCTCCTTCCTCAATACTGCTAGGAAATGCTAATTTTTGTGTCTGCTATATCATTTTGGTAGATTTCCAGACTGGCCTCGTAGCTTTGGGTGCTGGATTTGAGTCTGGCCAGAGCAAATGTTTACGCTCTCCAGGGAGGCACTTTTTTACTATCCTTTTTAATCTTCTAATCAGTCAGATCATGAGTGTTCCTTTTGACGTTCTTTATTGAAGCTAAGCTTCTGTCCTTTTGCGTTACATGCAGGATGTCAGTTAGGTCTTGTTTTAGTGTTTTCTAATGAACTCAAGCTTTATTTTTAATCCTGAATTTAGTGCTCCTTTCTCCACCATAAGCAGCTTTCAAAATCAGAGCACGTTGATCTTGTCCTGCTCTTGCTAATGTGTACATTCACTGGTGTATGGCTGTAACTTTTTTTTTTCAGGAAGAGTACAATGTTTGCCCTTTCTCATCATTGGTTTGGGATGACTACAATCAGTGATTATTTTTACCATCACAGGAAATGCCTTTATTTGGAAATGCTTCTTTAAGACAATGGGAAATTAAAATTTACGATGTTCTGTATGAGGGAATATAAAAATGCATTTGTGATCTATACATCTCACCAAAATACAATTAACTCCATGCTAAGATTTCAAAAAAAGCCCCAAGGATTGAGAGCAGCCATTTGCTTCAGCTGCCAGTCTGTGACCAACAAGCTCATTCTCCAACATGGGAGAGCAGTCTGTGATGCTGACAATCTGGTTGCAAAGTCACTATGTTAGTAGTGAAAACGTGTGCTATGGAATTTTTGGCTTGGAAATTCCCTGGCCTGTTTCCAGACACCTCACCTGTTGTTTCAGTTGTAGCCTGAGCAGAGGTGTGGAAACAGTTTCACTTTCCCTCCATTCAACTTTGCCATACATCTAGGGAGCAGACATGACTCTGAGCCAATTCTATTTTTTAAAATCTAGTATGCATTCTGATTTGTTTGTTGTGGTACAATCTGACTCCAGTTTCCTCCCCACCTATTCTAGAAGTCTTGTTTGGTCATAGCTTTTTTTATGATTGCAGTTCATAGTTGAATTTACAACCATGTACTGCAAATGATTTGCCTGGAGAAATGATCACTTTCAATGCAAAATTGAGACCCATCAATGGCATGTGCAGTATTTAACCTGACTTCAGTCAAGTCAAACTGAAGCAAGACCAGGATGAATCCAGTCCTGGTGATTTTAAATGTCGAGCCACAATCATGCTACAAGACACAAGTTATGAGCGTCAGTTGCTTGGGTGGGGGCAGCTCGGACAACGACTTGACACATTACTGGAAAATGCTCCCTACTTGATTGGCCCTCCATCCGTCACCTTCAACATAAACTGCTGCTGCAGTCAGTTCTGAAGGTAGTGAATCATCTACAAGATATGCTATCCTCGCCAATTTGACAGCATTCTCCAAATCTGCAAACTCTACCGTCCAGAAGGATAAGTTCAGCAGGTCCAGTAACCTTTAACTGAAATATCTTGGCCTTGAGTTTTATGTTCGGTTTCTTTTATAACAAAGAACAGTCTTACATTAGCTATCTTGATTACTCACTGTACCCACACATTTAGTGGCTCATATGGTAGAACATCCTGTGTAGCTCGGAATTCTACAGCCATTCTCTTAAGGACTATCTTGCTTTTTGCTTTACAGTTTTTGTTAACACATTCACCTATTCCCCAGACTATATAACTACAGGATGTTTGCCAAATTTCACAACCGATTTATATAGGTCAGAAAACTACTTATGACCTCTTCGCAACATATTTTCTTACCTATCTTTTGTCACCTACAAATTTAACCACTTTTTTTTTCTGTCATCGTCCATGTCATTGAGGCCCCTGTGGGATGCTGTTAGTCAGAAAAAGACCCATTTATGCATTCTCTGGCTAGCAGGCAGAAGACATTCTCAATCTAGAATGGTTAAATGGTTTTTCTTTCACGCAACCATGCTGACTTTCTGATTACCTATGATAGATGTCAAGCCAGCAGACCTATGATTTTCCTGCTTTCTGCCTTCCTACTTTGTTAATGTTTCCGTTCAATAGATTCTTCCAGAATCTAGGCACTTTTGAAATATTTACACCAATGCATTTACCACCTCTGGAATTGGAGATTGTCAGCTCACAGATCCATCTGTTTTCTCAGTACTGCTTGTCCTCTTCCCATTTTTTTCTTGCTCAGCATTTTGAGATGTGGGCTTCATATTTTCTTATCATAAAACAGCTCATTGGAGCACATGAGCAGACCCTCCAGCCCACTCATGTCTGTGCCAACCGTGATGCTATTCTAAATTAATCCCATCTGCCTGTATAAGATCCATATCCCTCTATTCCCAGCGTGTTCATGTGTCTGACAAATCGCCTCTTATCTGCTCCTACTACCTCCTGTGGCAGCATGTTCAATACGTCATCACTTTTTTAAAGAAATGAAAATGAACTTGCCTGTCACATCTCATTTAAACTTTTCCCTCTTTCCTTTTAAACCTATTCCCCTAATATTTTGACACTTCCACCTGTGGGGGTGGGGGTGGGGGTGGAGGTGCAGGTGCAGGGGTTTGGAAAAAGCCTGACCATCCACCCTATCCATGCCCTTTGTGGCTTTATACAGTCATAAAGCTGTACAGCACAGAAACAGGCCTTTTTGGTCCAACTTTCCTATGCTGACCAGGTATCCTAAATTAATCTAGTCCCATTTGCCACATTTTGGTCCATATCCCTCTAAACCCTTCCTATTCATATACTCTTCTAGGTGCCTTTTTAAATGTTACAATTGTAGTAGCCTCAACGCTTCCTCTTGCTGCTCACTTTCATACATGTACCGCCCTCTGTGTGAAAATGTTTCTCCTTGGGGCCCCTTTTAAATCTTTCTGTCTCACCGTAAACCTATGCCATCTAGTTTAGGACTCCCCTAACCTGGGGTAAAGACCTTAGCTATTCACCAACTATGAACTTCCATCCGTCTTTTGTTTGACAACCGTCCCCAGGACTTTATCGTTAAGTGCATAAGTTCTGCCCTGACTTACCTTTCCAAAATGCAACATCTCTCATTTATCTAAATTAAACTCTATCTGCCATTTCTGTGCCCATCTGATCAAGGTCCAGTTGTACTCTGAGATTACCCTTCTTGACTATCTGCTACACTATAGACTTTGGTGTTATCTGAAAACTTGCCACTTCCTCCTGTATTCACATCAAAATCATTTATGAATGACAAAAAGCAGTGAATCCAGTGCCGGTCAATGTGGCATACTGCTGGTCACAAGTCTGCTGTCTCAACCACTACACTTTTACCTTTTGAGCCGGTTATGTATCCACGTAACTAGCTGTCTCTGTAATCCATGTGATCTAACCTTGCTAACCAGTCTACTGTGCTGAACCTTGTTGAATGTCTTGCCAAAGCCCATATAGTCAACATCTACCACCCTCCCCTTATCAATCCTCTTTTTGTCACTACTTCTTCGAAAAAAAACAAACAAGTTAATGAGTCTAGATTTCCAATGCACAAAGCCATGTTGACTATCCCTAATCAGTGCTTGCCTTTCCAAATACATGTAAACCCTCTCTAACAACTTACTACCACTGTCAGGTTCACCAGTCAGTCATTCCCTGGATCTTCCTTTACAGCTTTTCTTAAATATTGGCACCACATTAGCCATCCTACAGTAGTTTCGTATTTCACCTGCGGCTATTTATGATACACGTTTCAGCAAGGGGCCCAGCAATGTCTTCCCTAGCTTCCCAGAGTTCTGGGGTATACCTGATTGGGGTTTGTACACTTGTATCAGAGGCTGATGGGCAACCTGATACTAGTGAAAACAATTCAAACTTATGCAATCTCTCCTGATAGATTTATATCTGCTCCAATCCAGACAATAATCCTGGAAACCACTTTGCACTCTCTCCAAAGCCTCCACCTTCTCCCTGTAGTATGGTGGTCAGAACAGCACTCCAATCCAAGTAAGGCTTAATTAGAGTTTATACAGTTGCCACGTTTTGTGCCAACTTCTATACTGAATGTCCCGACTGATGAAGGCAAGCATCCTTATCCACTTGTGATGTCACGTTTGGGGAACTACGAATTTGCATTCCAAGACCCCTCTGAATATCAGTGCTGCTAAGCGTCCTGCTAGTGACTGTATACCTTCCTCTTGCATTTCATTTTCCAAAATATGTCACCTCTCTGTTGTCTGGATTAAGCTCCACTTCCAGTTTTTCTGCCCAGCTTTTCAACTGGTCTGTATCCTTTAACTTCCCTCACTATCCACAACTCTTCCAATTTTCACATCTGCAAATTTACTAATTGGACAACCTATGTTTTCATCTAAATCATCAAAGAACAAAGGTATGAGTGCTGTTTGTTGCAGAACATCATTGGTCACAGACCTCCAGTCAGAAAATACCTCTTCACCACTACCCTCTGGCTTCTATGGCCATGCCAATTTTGTATCCAATTTGCAAACCTATTATGGATCCCATGTGACTTAATCTTCTGGACAGCCTGCCTTGAGCGACCTTGTGAAATGCTTAAAGTCCATGTAGACAAAATCCACCGCACCTCCCTCATGAATCACTTTTTGTCACTTGCTGAAAAAACTCTCAAAATTGTGAGATAAGATCTCCCCTGCACAAAGCCATGCTGACTACCCTAACAAGTCCATTCTTTTCTAAATGTGAGTAAATCCTGTCCCTTAGAATCTTCTACCACAGAATTAAGCCTCTCACACTTATAATTTCTTGGATGTCACTGTTGTTCTTGAACAAAGGAACAACATTGGCCAGTGATAATGGGAACTGAAGATGCTGCAGAATCCAAGATAATAAAATGTGAGGCTGGATGAACACAGCAGGCCCAGCAGCATCTCGGGAGCACAAAAGCTGACGTTTCATGCCTAGACCCTTCATCAGAGAGGGGGATGGGGTGAGGGTTCTGGAATAAATAGAGAGAGAGGGGGAGGCGGACCGAAGATGGAGAGAAAAGAAGATAGGTGGAGAGGACAGTATAGGTGAGGAGGGGATAGGTCAGCCCAGGGAAGACTGATAGGTCAAGGAGGTGAGATGAGGTTAGTAGGTAGGAGATGGAGGTGCGGCTTGGGGTGGGAGGAAGGGATGGGTGGGAGGCAGAGACAGGCTGGACTGGTTTTGGGATGCAGTGGGTGGAGGGGAAGAGCTGGGCTGGTTGTGTGGTGCAGTGGGGGGAGGGGACGAACTGGCTGCATTTGGGATGCGGTCGTCCCGCCTCCTTGATCTGTCCGTCTTCCCTGGACTGACCTATTCCCTCCCTACCTCCCCACCTATACTGTCCTCTCCACTTATCATCTTTTCACTCCATCTTCGGTCCGCCTCCCCCTCTCTCCCTATTTATTCCTGAACCCTCACCCCATCCCCCTCTCTGATGAAGGGTCTAGGCCCGAAACGTCAGCTTTTGTGCTCCTGAGATGCTGCTGGGCCTGCTGTGTTCATCCAGCCTCACATTTTATTATCGTAACATTGGCCACTCTCCAGTCTTGAGATTTGCCTGTGGCTAAACGGGAGGCAAAGATCTCTGTCGAGGCCTCAGCACTCTCCACTTTTGCCTCCCTCAGTATCTTGGGTTAGATCCCGTCAGACCCAAGGGACTTGTCCACATTTAAATTTTTGTCAAGGCACCTAACACCACCTGGCTCTTAATAATGATATGCCGTAGAATATCAACATGCCCCTCCCTGATTACCATCATCCATCTCCTTCTCCTTGGTGAATATTGATGCAAAATACTCATAAGGACGTTACCCATTTCCTCGGACTGCATGCATAAATTCCCTTCTTTGTTCTTGGGTGGCCCACCCTTTCCCTAGCCATCCTCTTACTCCTAATACACATCTAAAATACCTTTTAGGATTCTCCTTAATCTTACTTGCCAAGGACATTTCATGGCCTCTTCTTAGCTTTCTTAATTCCTTGTTTAAGTTCTTTCATGCCCTTCCTTTATATTTCTGAAGGGTCTTATCTAATTTTAGTTTCCTAAACCTGACATTTGCTTTTGTTTTGTTGTTGTTGTTGTTAGACGGAACTTCCATATCTTTTGTCACCCAGTGTCCCAAAATATGCTTTTCTTGTCTTTCCCTCCCTAGCATGTCAGCTGTCACTTTATTTACACTTCCTTTTCTCGGTACCTGCAAAAACTCATCTGTTTTTCAACATTTCTGGCTAGGTTCCTGTTCTTCAGGAGGAAGAAATCAGAATATTATTTTTTTTTGTTGCATGGAAACAGGGCATTATGTGCCCATCAGGAGTATCCCTGTACACCAGCTAACATATAGAAACAAATGTTGATTCCAGTCCTTTTTATATGATTTATCTTGCTTTACCTTTGTAAATATAAGTAAACGCCTACACATGCCTATGGAAAATAGAAGGGGCACTTACTCCTACACTCCCTCCAGAAATCGGAAACCTGTGTAGTGCCAATAGTAACGGCTAGAATTTGGAATGAGTTTTACGGGCAGTTTAGTGGGATCTGAAGCCAGCTGCCCTGGACTTCAGTTTGGAAATGCTACCATTACAGTGACAGACACATACGTGCACACAGTGACAACCTCAGCACTGTATTCATTGTACCAACATGAACATGTTTCCTATTTTGTGTCCCTTTTTTTTCTTTCTTGTATGGTGTATGATTGTGTTTCAACCCTGTGTTCAGTAGAGATTCAGTTATGATCTTTATTGATGTGATTACTATTGGTCTGGCAACATGGGTTATTTACATCTATCACCTGCATTCCTTAAGATGACAGTCTTTTCTTGAACAATTACAGTCCTTGTGATTCCCATAATGTTGGGTAAGGGTGATAAATGAAAAGTGGCATGCTCCCAAATCATGAGTAATTCTGAGAGTAGCCCAGAGTTCAATGTGGTCTTTCTGACACGCCCAAAAATCTTGTATCTGGGATTATCTTCAGTTTTTTTGTGCCAGAATTAAGTTAGAATGCTAACATATCGTTATTGTCTCCAATATTGCAGTATTGTACTGTAGTATACTTCATTCCTGTTCTGTGTTTCAGGATCTGGAACATAAAACGAACATATGGCATAAACCAATCCAGGAACTACAGAAGCAGATTTCCCAACTGACAGATGAAAACCAGCGTCTTGTTAACCAGTTGGTTGAGATTCAGTCTCAGGAAGGTAAATCCGATCACTGGTTACACGAACCCCTGCATCTGCATCCTATTGCAAGCAAGCTGAGTTTGTAAAGGATTTTCTGTGAATGTAAAATTTCCCTCCATAATGCTGCAGAAGCCAGAGGCCTTCAAAATAGCATGTGCAGTGCTCCCATGGAACTTATTGTAGCCTTCACTTTCATTCCTGCCACTCCATAACACGTTATGCCATTTTATCAATTTAAAATAGTAACAGTTGTCGGAAGATGGCAGCGCAGTGATAATTTCACTGGACTAATAATCCTGAGAGGCCCAGGGTAATGCCCTGGTGACCAGGCTTGAAATTTTATTATAATTCATAAATTTGGAACTTAAAGTTAGTCTCTATATTTGTGATTTTGAAACTGTCATTGGTTTATTAATGTCCTTAGGAACTTTGCCATTCATACTTAGCCTGGAAAATAGGACTCCAGATTAACAGCAATCTAGTTGACTCTAAAGTGTCCTCCTGAAATCCTCTAGGACACCACTTGAGGTCAGTGATAAAGGGTAGCAGATGTTGGCTCTGCTGAATGATTTTAAAAATGGCCCATTCTGACCAGCTTTTAGATCCTTGGTTAATATCCTATATTGTCTGAACATATTTTGAAGTTGTTTAAAACATTATCTTCCTGAAGAGGTTCCTTCTTCATTTTCAGTTGTTAAATGTAACGTTTCTAAATCTTGTCTTATCCCATTCACACCTGCAATAACCTCTCTTTTTGTAACTTCTCACAATAATGAAGTCTGATGACAAGAATTATACAAAGTGAGGTCCATGTTCCTCAATTTTACTGGTTATGTACGTGCACAATGCTGGAGAAACTTAGCAGGTCAGCTGATGCCTGGAGAGAGAAATAGAGCTTTTTGTACTTAGTTTTTTCTGCTCAAGTAGTTCTGCACTTTGCCTGCCTAACCTTACAACCAACGTTTTTAACAATTCACTCGAGCCCTATTAAGCAATTGCTGCTGTGTGAGATTGATGCGTTTTCTTTAGTGAACTGCTTTTCATCTTTTTATTTCTTGAAGCGACGCTGAGTTCAGTGACCCTGTATTTAACATCTGCACACTTTGATTTTTGGCATGTTGTTGTGTTGGTCAGGAATTCATCATGATAATATCTCTTAGATTTAAATATTATTGTTCTTTTTGGTCCATTCCAAGATGGCACCTACCTTTTTTGTCCAATGGTAGGGGGTAAAGTCCATCCTACCAGTAGATTTCAGTAGAAGTACTAAGTGTTGTTGTTGTTGTGGCCGTTGTTGCTTTTCTGTGTCAGGAAGTGTCCTTGAGCCATGAAGGAACACTCGCTTCCTCCCCACCCCTGTTCTATCTATCTTGTGTCAATTGTGTTGTCTGGCAAGCTCCAGAGAGCAGACAGAAGAGTCTGACTGTGAATGACTGGAATTCAAACTCCGGTTTCCCAGATTTGAGTTGTAAGCTGTAACATTGTAGCCACTATGCCCCTGATAACACATTCCTAAGGCAGTTGTATTGTGCCCTCTGTTGCTCAGTAAAGGACAGATAGCCAAAAGCTAGACAGCTGATTTTGAGCTTATGATACTGGCAGGGCACTTAAACTGGTGGCATAATTTTAAACTGATTTTTAACAACATCTGAGGGAAGAACTTTGTTCAGAACATGGCTTGCCTTCATGTGGTGGGATTTGGTGAGGCAAATTCAAAACTTATTGATTTGTGAGTAATTATGGTTTTATAATCTGCCACCTACTCTATCAATGTATTCTTCCATGACTTGAGTGGGATTGCATTTTGTGCATTTAAAGATCTGACCTACTTTTGCAAACCCTGCAGGATACTATTTAGCGTAAATTCATTGGCATTCTAATGTTTTGATCCAAGAGCAGGTGCATTGATGTCCTATCTTTTATCAGACAGCCTTTCCAAGAAGGAACGGGAAGTAATGCTAAAATTGAAAGAAGTGGTTGATCAACAGCGAGATGAGATCCGAGCCAAAGGCCATGAGATCTATTGCAAGAATGAAGATGTTGATGCAGTAAGTAACAAACCTTGCTGCTGTGGGTCGGTTTTTACTTAAGGTTCTTTAGTTTTAGTGAAAAATTGTAAAGTAGAAGTTGCAATTAACTACAAGAAAATCTTTTTGTAAAGAACATAAAATTCAATTGTGTCTATCCATCTCCTGTTGGAAGTTTTTGTAAAAATATCTTTGGATCATCAGATTACAAGGTTTTCTGTTCACTTCTGAATTGTTTACCACCTTTTTGAAAACTGTTCATCACTCTCTTTGTTGCTATAGCACAAATAAGTTTAAGAAGTTGTTTGTACTGAATAATGCTGTACAGTGTAGAAAATCGGTCAACAGAAATATTAAAATGAATGCCAAGCCAATTAAGAAAAGAATTGGAAGAACAATTAAAAGTTAGACGTGGCTTTTAAGGATGATATTTGACACTGGGGAAAAAGCAGTGAAGTATGGGGAAATTATGCAGAAGCATAACTGCTGACATTTACCCCATGTGTGCATTTTACCAGTTTACATTCTTTTTCTCTGTCAGTAAATGAAACGTTGCCAAACTGTGGATGTGAAGATGTTTTTATTTGTGGCCCTTATTACCTTTTGTGACAAATGCTGTGGTGTGTAAATAACGAAATACAATGGAGTTTTGTGCTTCATTGTTAGTATGTCTTATTGTTTGATTGCAATGGTTTGGATTACTTAAATACAAAGGAACAGTGTGCTTCTAAAACCATTTGCACTCCAAATCAATCAAATGTAGCTAAATTGTTAAGGGCAGATAAGTAACTTAAAATTCTGAAGTGATTAGTTCAGCTTGTATTGTAAATAGATAAGTGAAATGATTAGTTTATGCTACTAAAGCCAATGATCCCTTCTAGAATATGACATTATGTATAAAAGAAATCTCCAATTGCATGACAGCCTTTACTTCAGGTAGTTGAAAAGACTTTAAACACGGAGTCTGATTTTTTTTTTTAAAATGGTACTCCTGATGAGCAAATACAGAATATAGTGCTTTCTTGCAACAAGCACAAAAATCTGGTTCAACAGATTTTGATGCTTTGATTCTGGTACGAATCTTCAGTTGGACTGCAGTCATATTTGACAATTAACTGTTTATTTCTCTCCAGAGATGCTGCCAGATCTGCTGAGTTTGCCCTGTGCTCTGTTTCAGATTTTTAGCATTCACAGTATTTTGCTTTTTATTCTAATACTTTCATGTATCTGTTCAGGGACACTTCAGAACTAGTTCTTTGTAAGCGCTGTTCAGTTTCCTTATCTTGTAGCAATAATTTCACTATTTTAATGAAAAGCTTCACTAGATTTCATGTGCCCTCCTCCACCTCAAAATACTTGAGTTATAAAGGGTTGGTGACACACACACAATAATTGACATCTTGAGGAAGCTGTGTCACCAAGTTGTGAGCAAACTATAATTTTTGAGCTACCAGTTCGGCCAGAAATAGTAATCTGACAGAAAACCATAGATATAATACTACTGGGGCATATTATTCTGTCACCTAATTGTTTTGAGGTCTCCGAGAATCCTATTCACAGCGCATGTTTCCATTGTGATAGAATACTTGAGACATTTTAAGTTTACTACATCTTTGCCCCTCACCCTTTTGTTCTGTTATAGTGTGGGTGTACAGCTCAAAGGACCACCCAGGATTTGGAAACAGCCACGTAATAGTGACAAACAATGGAAAATCTTGACCAGTTTCCACATTATAATAACTAAAACTTCTGCAGTGTGTCCTTCGTTCCAAGGGCATTCTCTTTTGCTGTTTTGTTGGTTTGCACAGTGACAAATACAGCTGACTGCTAAAATATTCTTTTTAACCATTTTTATTTTTTAATCCTATATCAAAAAGGTTAGGTGAGGGAGTGAAAATGACTGACATTTGAGGTGTCTGGGGAGTGAGTGAGACGCTGTGATGTGACATAACTTTCGGGTCCATTAATGAAACAATGGCACAGGATGAGCTAAATCTCAAATCTGCATTTTATACTTTACTGAACAAGTTTTAGTATTTCCCATCTTACTCTTTGTGCTGTTTTAGATGTTTTGGAATTCCTCCATGCATAACCAGTTAAATCAAATTCATATTATCTAATCACATTGCATAAAAGCAAGTCTCTTTGCAGTGACTTTCATGTTGGAACATTTTAAAATACTCCCCCTGTTCCCCTACACCCCGCCCCCCAAAAACATTGTATTTTGAGTAGTCACTGTTGCAAAGTAGTGAAATGCAGCAGACAATGACCAGATAATCTGATTGATTGAGCTGTTGATTTGAAGGGCAAATATTGGACAGAACAAAGGGGGAGAACTTATCTCTTTTTAAAAAAAGCACTATAGTTTTTATGCATTAGCCTTATTTGGACCTGAGTTTAACGTCTCTGCTGAAATATTGATAAATGCTGGCAGTGGATCATTGAGTTAGTGCTGCCTCTGAAAGGAAAGACCAACCAAGACCAGCCAAGTGGACCAAAATAATTGTTATTGTTCCTGCACCACAAACTGATCCGTTGAGATGTTAATCCTATTAATAGGTTCCCTGCTGCAGTGATTTTTACAATTTTAATCTGATTTTATGGAATACAAGGAAAGCAATATCTGGTTGTCATGTGCATAGTTCTGTAAGTGATTGCACAATATAAAAGATACTCTGGAAGATGTCAGAATATGTCTACTTTGCACTTGAGCTCTGAGGACCAGTGCTAATGTTGCTTTTCAAAAACATACTATAATTTCTGCAGGTTTCAATCCTATGAACCAACTTTATACTTAAACTGTTTTATTGTACTAAGTTACAAGATTATAGCTCAATCTCAATGTTTTTTAATGTTGGTGCTTTTAAACACAAGTACAGGCATCTTTGACACGTTGATTTAAATCAATCTGTTCAGTGACACTTCTGGTGCAGTAGGGACTTGAACTTGGTCCTTTTGACCCAGAGATAGGGCATAATTACTGCGTCACCTGAAGTGCATTTGGGTATATATCATTAGGAGTCCAAGGAATGGGTTGGAAGGAACAAATTAGATCATCCCCTTTGCTGAGAAAGTGCCCATGTGTGGGTGGATGTCTGGCGATTGAGAATCTGGCTCGGTTTTGAATGATATGGGCAAGTGACTTGCTTTGGAAATGCTCGAAGCAGATGTGGCAAATGTAAGATAATAAAACGTGAGGCTGGATGAACACAGCAGGCCCAGCAGCATCTCAGGAGCACTAAAGCTGACGTTTTGGGCCTAGACCCTTCTTCAGAGAGGGGGATGGGGTTAAATGTAAACTTGCCATGTATGTGATCTATTGCTTGATTTACTGTGCTTACGTTTAATAACTGGGAAAGTGTGTGAACAGCTGATTTTGTTTTTGGCACGACTGATCAGAAGTTATTTGTCTTTTTGGTAATACTACCTTTACCTTTTTAAAGATAAAACAATGTTTGTGTGAGATGCCAAACTATAAGCTAGCTGTCATTAGATAATGTCACCAAACGCCCAAAGTTGTTACGGATGCTGAAGGAATTAAAGCATAATCTTGACACTACTGCAAACGGGCCAGGAGAAGACTCATAGGGACGTTACAAGAAAGATTTTCCTTTTTGATTTGAATGCTCTGAGTAGTTTTTTAAAAGCTTTGGAAGCGAGGCTGGTTTAACTCAATGTGGCAGTTTAGATACTGGATGTATTCTTGGGTACATAAGTTTTATTGCGTTTGCAGCTCTGCAGAGTGGGAGAGTCACCATGCAGAATTTCAATTAAATATTGCGTAGAAGTGTGTATTTATTTATAACTCTGCATTTTTTTGTTTTCTTTTGTCTTGAGCAAAATGCACTGACAGAAAGCGAATCTATCTGATTTGATTGAACAAATTATTTTGTTCTAGCTTCAACAGCAGCTGGATCGAGTTCTGAAGGTAAACGATGATTTGCGGCATAAAATAAATGTCGTCCAGACCCAATTGAGAAATGTGTTGGAGAAGAAGGCAGAATTGGAAGTCACAGTACAGGAAAAGGAGAAGGAAATAAATCGACTGCAGTCCAACCTGGCTGAGGTTCAGGCAGAAAGCAGTAATGGCAAAAAGGTATTTTAATCGCTGGTAATAGCTCTCTTCCCTTTTCTAATAAGTCTGAATATTTGTCTGGGTTCAAGTTTCCACTTCTGAGACTGATTTTAAAATAGCTTCCCCAGAATGTCATGTAATAGGTGGGTGGGGAAAATGCTTTAGTCTCCAAATATTGAGAGGGGTGGAGTGGTCAGATGACTACTTCAGACTCACTACTTGCACAATTGAAAAAGCCAAATGTCTTGACACTGGCAGACTGCTTGGTACCAGTGACTTTTAAAGGAAATTGGAACACATCCCTTGATACATAAGGGAGACGTGAAATTCTAATCAGTGGAGGATTTGGATGGGCCAAATGCTTTTCTTGGTTCCTAGTCTGTATGCTTGAAAGATTTTCAGAGAAGTGAATACTCCATCTGAAATACAAAGTTAAACTTGTTCTCTTTTAGGTTAGTTGTAGCTGGATTAGTTGTGCAGACATTGAGCATGTCTATATTCTCTTATTTTTAAAAGATCACGGATGCATCAACAATCAACATGGCCGATAAAATAATCATTGATGTGAATGATCCAGAACGGCCTTACTTCACAAAACAAGAAATGCGACAGATTCTGCATGAGCGCAATGAGCTAAAGGCAAATTTGTTCCTGGTGCAGGAGGAACTAGCTTACTATCAGAGGTCAGTGAATATTGGGTTCTGTGGGGAAAGGCTTGTGGGATCTATGTTTTGGTATAGTATCCCGGGCACATGTGTATTGATTTCCATGCTCTTCCCCAGCAGCTCCTAGCTCACAAAGATGGATTTCAAAATCATTCCATCTATATATTTGGACAGAATACAGTCTAAAGTCCAGCACCCTCATTGGTGTGTAAAGCTTAATGCAGATGCAGTTTTAGCTTTTTCTACTTTGTTGAGATGCAGAACAATTGAAATGAATGTTTTATGTCAGCGACATAGATCTGTTTTGACGTTGCAGAGAGATTCTCAATGATGAGAAGTGTCCGGCAATTTTCATGGAAGCAATCAAGACAGCAATTAAAAAGCAGAGGAAAAAGGTGAAGGCCAAAATGTTGGGAATACAAGAAAACATGTGCAGCAGGTGAGCGCTTTAATTTGGAAAGATCATCAGAAGATACATACATCTGATACTTTGCACCAATTCTGCTCCATTTTGTCATTTCAAAGCCTGATCTTGCTTTTAACACTTGCCTCGCATTTGTGCGAATTTGCTTTCCTCTTGACAGTTGTGATAGTCTTGATCGCCACCCTCTCTCTACCTCCTATCCAGCAATGACGTTTTTCTTCAGTAGCTGCTGTTGGGGTGGTGATGGCTGAAAGTGTCTCTCACTTTGGTTCCCATTTTTCCCAACCAGAAAATGTCCTCTCCCACAGCACCCACTCCATAACCCATTCACAAGAGTCTGTCTAGATGGACCAGCTCTTTAGTAGGAATGGTTATTTTCAGTCTTTCTAAACGAGGCAGCTAGATGGATTTTTTTTTTTTTACTCTCATATTACTTTTAAGAGTAGTTCTTTCCATTTCTTGGGCTGCGTACTGCCACTAAAGTGTGGAAAGCTGAAGCCTGTGTTCCCTCTGGTGACTTGCGACTTTTGTCGTGAGACATTTGCTGCTGACATTCAAACATCGATAGGAATTAGGAGCAGGACTGGGCCATTCAGCCCTCTCCTAGCATTCATCCTCCATGGTCTGTCCCTACATAAACTAACTTGGCACCAAATTTCTTGCCACCTTGCTCTCATTTGCTTTGATCTACAGCTTCTTCAGGACGACAGACCTGGGAGGAATGGTTTAGCACTCGGACCTCACCAAAGGTCTGCCAGCACCATGCTGATTAATGAAAAAGGAGGCACAAGGAATTTTAAAAGACAAGTTTCCGTTCAGAGTTGATGATGATGGTGTTTTACTTGGTCGACACTATGTGCCTCAGCTGCTGAGTTTCTCCGTCATTCAGGAGATGAAGGCATTGGTGACCAGGCCAGCACTTAGTGCTTGTCCTTCATTGCACAGGGCAGTTAAGAGTCAACCACATTGTTCTGGTCTGGGGCTGGAGTCACATATGGGACAGAGCAGGCAATGATGGTAGTTTCCTGATAACTGGCAGCAGATTCATGGCCATCACTACATTCTTAATTCCGGAATTCAAATTTCACCATCTGCCGTGGTATGATTTGAAGCTGGGTCGCAGAACATTACCTGGGTGTCTGGAGTGACGTTCCAGTGATAAGGCTTTCATCTACACTTGAGGTCTTTGTTTGCTCCACACTAAAGAAGTTTGATCTGAATTAATTGATTTTATTAATGGCCCCCAGTTTTGGACTCGCTGCTAGAAGACTACATTTGGAGCTGTTCACGTAGGTGCACCTTTTTTTTTCATGATTTGGCAAAAAGTTGCCATTGTTTATACCTGCAGGAAGAACTAAAATAACACCCCAACTATTCCTCTTTTCATTAACATAAGCTGGAGAGGTGCTCCATCTGGTGCTTGAGCTGAGAATTGGGGAACAAATCAAGTACTGAAAGCTTTAACTCTTGTCTCCCAACTGCTTCGCGTTGTTACAGTTGAGAGTGCGATTTTTTTTGTTTTTGTAATTTTCATATCCTGATAATGATAACAGATTGTCTGTCTGTTATCTTTCATGGCAACTCTAACTTCCACAAATAACTAATTCCAAGATGATGATGTGTGGCAAGTGGAAAATTTCTGGCATTCCATGTGTGCGGCTTTCGGATGTTTTATTTTGCAGAAGTACAAGTGTTTTTGGTGATTTGAGTTTTCCTTGAAGGGGGAAAGGAAAGCAGAAATAGCCTGATGTTTGTCATCACCTGGAGCTCTCTTTTATATTTTATCTGGTTGCTGCCATGAAGTGTGCAGCCCAGCAAAGGGGAGGTGGGGCCTCTGAAGGGTGTGGAAGAAAATGGCTAGGTTTCTGCTTCAATCAAATTTCACTGCTTTGTGGCAGTTTTGGTTTTTTTTTAATCTTATGCTTCAATTTCAGCTCAACTTTAATTGTATTCCTGCAGCTTGGATTCACTCGTGAAACACCACAATTAGACAGTATTTTGGAATGCAGTTTTGAAATCCGTTTTGATTTTAAACCCTTTTTTAAATTCTATATTTGAATAGCAATCTGGTGCTGGTTGATTTAGCCCGTCTCCAATTGTATCAATTGGTGGGAATAAATGTAAGGTTGCCTTCTTTGGTAATGTACCATACAGGCAGATCACGATCTGAATGGTGACAGATTGAGGATAAGAGAATTGCAGCGAGATGTGGCTGGCTTCAGACATAGGTCGCTGAAAGTAAACATACAGGTTCAGCATGCAATGAAGAAGCCAAATGGTAGGTTTGCGTTTGTAGCAAGAGGACTTGAGTACAGGAAAAGGGAGGTCTTGCTGCCATCATACAGAGCCTTGGTGAGATTACACCTGGAGAATTGTGTGTGGCTGTAGTTTTCTTACCTGATGAAGGCTGTCACGGCTATTGAGGGAGTGGAAAGAAGGTTTACCAAACTGATTCCTGGGATGGCGGAACTGACAATTATGGGGAGAGACTGGTTCAGTTAGGAATATATTTACTGGAGTCTAGAAGCGTGAGAGGGCTATCTCTTAGAAAACTACAAAAATTCGGATCGGATTAGATGCCGGTAGATGCAGAAAGGATGTTCCTGGTGACTGGAGAGTCCAGAACCAGAATTCGGAACAAACAACAAAGAAGATTACAGTAGAGGAGCAGGCCCTTTGGCCTTCCAAGCCTGCACCAACATGTTGCCCATCACAATAAAAACCCTCTATCCTTCCGGGGACCATATCCCTCTATTCCCATTCTTCTAACGTATTTGTCAAGATGCCTTTAAAAGTCACTATAGTATCTGCTTTCACTACCTCCCCCGGCAGCGAGTTCCAGGCACCCACCACCCTCTCTTTTTTCTTTTTAAAAAAAAACCCTGCCTCGTACATCGCCTTTAAACCTTGCCCCTGGTAACTGACTCTTCCACCCTGGGGAAAAAGCTGCTGCCTGTCCACTCAGTCCATGCCCTTCATAATCTTGTTGATCTCTATCAGGTCGCCCCTCAGCCTCCATCCTTCCAGTGAGAATGACCCAAGTGTCTCCAACCTCTCCTCCTAGCTAATGCCCTCCGTTCCGGGCAACATCCTAGTAAATCTTTTCTGTACCCTAGTCTGAGGTTAAGGGGGGGGTCGGCCTTTTAGGACTGAGATGATGAGGAATTTCTTCAGAGAATGATGAGCCTGTGGAATTCTCTGACAAAAAGTGCCCAAAATACTTGAAGATTCTCAGAAAAGGTGCTGATATAGTTCTTCAGGACTAACTAAAGCAAAGGATACGGGATGAAATTGGGGAAAGGGTATACGTTTGGATGATGAACCGTGATCATATTGAATTTCAGAATTGGTTTGATGGGCCAAATGGCCTACTCCCTGTTGCTGTATTCTATGCCTATCTGTGAGCAGCCTGATTTTAACACTGAAATGAAAGTAATTATTTCCTGGTTACACTGTACAGTTAGACAAGAGATTTGAAGTTTTTAAAAACCGTGCTCGTTGATGTACTTGCATCAAACCATTCTTGCTTCTGAAACATGGGATAGAAATTTATGATTTGTGTATGCTATATGGGCATTGCTAGCAATGCCCGTATTCACTGTCCATCTGTTAACTGCCATTGAGAAAGTGGCAGTGAGTTGCCTCCTTAGCACTGTCCTGCAGCAGTTTGTTAGGACAGGAATAGCAGGATTTTGGCCCAATGACAATGAAGGAGTGACTGTAGCACAGTTGTTTTGAGCAGTGAATGACTAGGAGGGAACCAGCAGCTCTGTGTTCCCATGCACCTTTCTTTTAGGTACAGGAGGTCACTGGTATGAAAGATTTCTGGTGAAGAAGACTTGGTGAGTTGCTTCAATGGATCTTGTAGATGTTTCACACTGTGTCCAATATGCAGTGGTATCTGAGGGACAGAATGTTTTAAGGTGGTGGATGGATTCATTCAGTCAATTTGGGGACAGGTGTGTGGTCAAGCTTTTTGTGAACCTCTGGTGTTACACTCTTTAAAATTATTGCAAAAGACCTAATAGGCACTTAAAATCCCTCTATCTTCTGCACTCGTTTAGATGATTTCGGAAGAATTGTGCTTTTGGGGAAGTGGCTGAGGGTAATACAAATTAATGGAAACTGTACAATTATCAACCATTCAGTGCAGGATCTACACTCAACTTTGAGGTTGTGTTGTCAATTTCTACATAGGCTGTAATTAAAAGTTGATTACTGGAATATATTTATAGTTTTCAGACTGAGGAATTCAGGCTACAACAGCAGTTTCTGATTTGCAGTTCACATTTTTTTAATCAAAAAAAAACTCCTTTCTTTCTAAACAGTGACGAAGATGACAAAGAAGCTCTTGCCCTTCCCTGCTTTTCAGCCGATGAAGTGGATGCCAAGCCACCAGAGTCAAAAATCAAATCCATGTGAGTTTTCAAACCATTCAGTCTCTTGGATAAATTTGGTTATTGTCTCTGTTCAGGATTTTCTAATTTTCTTCATACTTGTCTTGGCTGACTCTGTTTATGAGAACGTTTGGGTGTCAAAAACTGAGGAGCGTTTTTATGGCTACAGTTCCTTATTCATACTGAATGTACTCACTCAGTCACTGAGCATTCCAGTAAACCCAGGGCTGTCCTCTCCCAACTGAGATTCTGTAGAAGCTGTTTGGAATATTGAGAAACAGATGTGAATGAGTATTCCCCTTTTTTAAAAAAAAGGTGAGACCCTATATAATGGAGCATCACAGAAATATATATGTTCTACATTTTCCAAATCTGGCTGGATGCTTTAAAGAGTCACTAGGATGCTGTGTAATATGAGGAAACTCATTCAAAAGAAATTCTTTGAAAATTTGTGTCCTGTTAGAACAGAGGAGATTTGATGACAGTGGTGTTTTCAAGTTATACAGAGAAAGAGCACAGCAGTTTTAAATAGACACTCCAGTGACTTGAAGGGTGTGGAACATGGGAGCAGCAGTAGAAAAGTTACAACATTGGATGTTCAATCAGAACAAGAGATTCCTTTTTGACATAGATTGTCATGTGGATGACCAGAGTCCGTGTTTGAAACTTTCAGTTGGGCATTTCAAGGGAGTGAAGAAAGATATGGGAAGGGAGTAGGCACGTAGGTAGATTTGTGCTTTGAATGCTAGACTGGACTAGTTTGAACAACTTGATTCTGTGCAGTTTCTAATACATAGTATAAAAATTATTGCAAAAGCAGTGGACCTAATAGGCACTTAAAATCTGTCTATCTTTTGCACTCATTTAGATGATTTCAGAAGAATTGTGCTTTTGGGGAACTGGCTGAGAGGGTGATACAAATGAATGGAAACTGTTCAATTATCAACCATTCAGTGCAGGATCTGCAGCTACTGGTAGTAGCTTGGTGTTATGACCTAGAAACACATTGGCCTGATACTTGAGTGCCCATAACACTTCAAACTTCATTCCCATGCATGGAACAGTGGGTGGTGAGTGAAGCAACTTCATGCTGATTCTAATTCACAATCCATGGATTCATGGAGGGGCATTGCTAATGAGACAGGGGCCAGGTGAGATCGGGATCAAGGGGACGGGCTCAAGAAGTGGTTTATGGGTAAGAAAATCTCCTTTCCTTTCCTGTGGGTAATCTGAATTTTGATTCCCGAGGGTGTCCAACATGCAGCAGCTACGTCATAGTAAACTGATGTTGCAACAGGGACATCCAGCAGCCACTGGGCTTTGTGTAGATGCTGGAGCAACCCCTGTTTCAGATATGTATAAAGGGCACCAATTGTTTGTTTCTGCCCAGTATTCCCAGTAGGAATACACCTGTGTTTCCTGTAAGCCATTGTTGGGAGGCTCTGTGGAAACGTGGGCACTTGGGCATCTGTTTCCAGGAAAAAGTTCACCCTCCTCTGCAAGATCTCTTAAGTGTTGTAGTAATGTGTTGATAGAGGTTGTAGACATTGCTTGACTTCACATTGAATGAGCAGTTGCAGATAAACAGGAGTGAGCAGTTTTGGACTGTCATTTGATTTATTGTCTATCCAGCACTGAAAGTTTGCTCACATGCACGTTACTTACAAAACCTGCAAAAAAAAGTCTTCAGTAGGAAACCCTAGGCATGATACTTGCCATCCCCTGTCTCTTCTGTGGATCGTATCTTAAAGCACTGCTTTTGGAGTATTGAGATCTGTGTTTTGACTCTTGACTAGAGTTAAAAACAAAAACACAGGAAACCATTCTAAGTACGAGTTCATGGACCAGATGTTTAAACCAGATTTGTTCACTTGAGTCACCTTGGTTGGAGATCAAATAGTCAGATTTGGTTGATTTCTACTGCAGCCTGTGTGTGATTTTTAAAAGGTGGATCTTAACCCAGCCCTGATCTGCTTTGCCACTTGTACTTTTCACTTTGAGTGCAGAATCCAGCCTTGATACAGTGACAATTCTGCAGTGATTTCACCCCCGCCCCACCACTTCTGTTAAAGCTAGCCTGATTTTCCTGCGAGCGATCATAAAGGAAGTTGCTGCATTTTTTAAAAATAAATTCCTCTTTTGATTTTGATTTCTGAAGAGCAAGGTGATCTAAAGTTTCCACTGAGATAATAGGAACTGCAGATCCTGGAGAATCTGAGATAACAAGGTGTAGAGCTGGCTGAACACAGCAGGCCAAGCAGCATCTTAGCAGGAAAACTGACGTTTCGGGTGAAGGGTCTAGGCCCAAAACATCAGCTTTCTTGATCCTAAGATGCTGCTTGGCCTGCTGTGTTCAGCCAGCTCTACACCTTGTTATCTCAAAGTTTTCCACTGCACGGATTTGAGCGCACAGTTGAGACTGAAACCTGAATGCTTTGTGATGCTGCCGCCTTGGTGAAGTGTGAAAGGAGTATCTGTATTCTTGTTAGCTTATTAAGGGTTCCATTGCACTATTTGAAGAGAAATCACTCTTTTTGGCTATATCAGGTTGCTGTTTTGTGGGATCTTGCTCTGTGCAATTTGGTGCTGTTTCCTGATGTGACAACAGTGGTTACATTTTTGAGTATACTTCATTCACTAAAGTGATTTGGGGATTTTTTTATTTTTTGGTGAGATGTAATAGCAAAAGTTAGTTCTATCAGATTATCTGTCTCTAATACACCACCTGTTTAATCCAAATTTAATTCTCTGTACAATATTGTTAAGCTGAATAGCATGTAGAACATCTAGGCTTTATGACTTGAATATATTCATAAACCTTGTTTGAAGATGTCCTCTGTGCTTGCGTTTCGGCATTTGGTAAAGGTGACTTTGGCAAGTGGACGTGTACAAACAGCCTGACACTGATGGCCCTATGTTTTTTAATGTTCCCCACTCATTGCCCTTGCTAGCATGTCTCTGCTTGATGCACCGTAAGGCAATACCATTATTATGTTGGCAATTGTTTGGCATAATCTTAAAACAGGGAATTGGGAAAAACTTGCTACCGCTGTCCCATCCATTAGTGGTTTTAAAAAAAGTAGAAACATATAAAGAGCGGCAGTAGGCCGTTCAGCCCTTCTAGCCTTTTTTTTGCCATTCAGCATGATCATGCCTGATCATCCAACTCCATAGCCCATTCCTGCTTTTCCCCTATATCCTTTTTGATGCTTTAGCCGTAAGTGCTAAATCTTGAGCATACCATGTTATGACCTCGACCTACTTTCTTTGGTAGCAAATTCCCTGGGCTCACCACACTGGGTGAAGAAATTTCTCAAGTTGTCCTTAATGGTTTATTCCATTTCCTGTCATCCCTCTCCTGCATCGACCTGTTAGAATTTTGGAGGTCTGAGATCCATACTTCCCTGTCCCCACCCACACTTCCTAAACTGCAGTGTGTATTATCCTAACTGATTCAACCTCTCCCTATTCATCAGTGCACCCAGGAATCAGTCTGGTAAACCTTCGCTGCACTCATGAAGCATGAACTTCCTTCGTCAGAGTCCAAAACTGCACACAATGTTCCAGGTGTGGTCTTAACAGGGCCCTGCATTACTGCAGCAAGACATCCCTGCTCCTGTACTCCAATCCTGTTGCTGTGAAGTCCAATATATGGTTTGGCTTCTTGACTGCCTACTGTGCCCCCATGCTTCAGACACATTCTCCTCTCTCAATTTATAACCACTGAGATAACCCACCTCTGTCTTTGCTCCCAAACTTGATAATATTGTATCTGCCATACATTTGCCCATTTGATGTGGGGGTGGGAGGAGGGGGGAGGTGTAGAAAACAAAAGAACAGTTTTTCTTTACTTTTTTTTTCTGTTGGCCAATTAGCTTTTTTAACATCTCCTCCATTCATTACCTTCAATCTTGTGCACATTCATCTTACGTTAATCTCTTACATGGACTTTGCCAAAAACCTTCTGCAAGTCCAAATAAACCATATCCACTCAGTTCCCCTCTTCGATTCGACAGTTACAGTCCTGAAGAATTCCAGTAGATTTGTTGTGCATGATTTCCGTCTTTGTAAATCCATGTTGACTGATCCTCCCTACTGTCTTCAAAGTGCTCACTGATTTAAGCCTTTTTAAAATGCCTTGTAGTGTTTTTGCCCCCACCAATGTAAAGCTGTCCTTTGTATAATTACTTGTTTTTTCTCTATACAGTCAATCATGGAAGATGACTACCAACGCATCCACCATTTCTAGGACTGCTTACTTTTAAAGTAATTTTGGGATGTAGGTTATCAGGTCCTGTGGATTCGTCTGCCTTCAAGCCCATCAATTTCCCCAATACCATTTCCAAACTAATACTGATTTCTTTCAGTCCCTCCCTGACTCTAAATATACAATCCCACTAATTTCAATTTTTTTGACCCCCCCTGGTGTTTCTCAGCTCTACCTGTACAGATTTTGTATCATTGCAGCTGATATCCTTCTACGTTATTGTATTAAATTCCCCTTTTAACCAGCAGTGCAACTCCACCGCCCTTTTTTTTTTTGTCCCCCTTTCTGTCCTTTTTCTAAACATTCTGAATAACTCTGGGTGTTCTGTACCCATCCATACTCACCCTGCAATTGTGTCTCTGTAATCCAAACGTCTATCATATTGTTTTCATCTATTTGCATGATATTAGTTCATCTACTTTATTGCAAATGCTCCACATACCAAGGCTGGCCTTATTTGAACATTACTTGTCCCATTCTTGTTATTTTTCATTGTGGCCCTGTTTGATCCTGGCCCTTGATTTCTCTGATCACTTCTCATATTCCCTTTTCTGTCTTTTGTTCTTGTCTTTGATTTTTTGGTTCCCCCTGCTTCTGACTCCTCCTTGCATAGGTTCCCACTGCCCTAAGATTTTAGTTTAAAACTTCCCAAACTGCTTTAGCAACTCCACCTCTCCCACCCTACCCTGTTTGTTGGTCCAGGACACCATTCCTTGTCCGACCCAGGTGCAACTTGCCTTTCCAGAAGCAGAACCAATGTCACGGGAATCTGAAATCCTGCCCCCTTGCACCATCTCTTCAGCCATGTGTTCCTCTGATTTATATCCTGGTATTTCGACTCTGACCAACACACAGTTCTGGCAGTAATTCTAAGATCACTATTCCTTTTGAGGTCCTAGTTCTTAACTTACTTCCTAACATCCTTATTCCACTTTTAGGACTTCATCCCTTCTAAAAATGTTTTTGTTAATATAAATTGAACCATGACCACTGGCTATTTAACTGCACTGGGGTCTTTAGTTTTCCTCTCTGTATCCATGGCTGTGGTCACAGGTATATCTTGGGTCCGTTTCAATCTGTCATTCAGAATCTAGTTCCTACACACTGACTAAGATTTAGTTCTGGAATGCTTCTCTGATTTGTTTTATTCTCTTCAACCAATATCTTCCCTAGCCCAAGCAGCATCTACCTTATTCACTGGGCTTAAAGCCCCTGGTTAGATTACTGAAGAATCTAACTAAACTGCAGAATTGGGCTGAAAGATGGCAAATGGAGTTCAATGCGGATAAATGTGAGGTGATTCACTTTGGGAAGAATAATAGGAAGGCAGAATACTGGGTCAATGGAAAGATTCTTGGTAGTGTGGATGTGCAGGGGGATCTTGGTGTCCATGTACATAGATCCCTGAAAGTTGCCACCCAGGTTGATAGTGCTGTTAAGAAGGCATATTGTGTGTTAGGTTTTATTTGTAGAGGGATTGAGTTCCGGACCCGTGATGTCATGCTGCAACTGTACAAAACACTAGTGAGGCCTTACTTGGAATATCGTGTGCAGTTCTGGTTGCCCCATTACAGGAAGGATGTTGAAGCATTGGAAAAGGTGCAGAGGAGATTTACCAGGATGTTGCCTTGTCTGGAGCACAGGCCCTATGAAGAAAGGCTGAAGGACTTGGGTCTGTTCTCATTGGAGAGAAGAAGGCTAAGAGGGGATTGAATAGAAACATACGAGATGATCAGAGGATTAGATAGGGTGGACAGTGAGAGTCTTTTTCCGAGGATGATGACTTCAGCTTGTACAAAGGGGCATAGCTACAAATTGAGGGGTGATAGATTTTAAGACAGATGTCAGAGGCAGGTTCTTTACTCAGTGGTAAGGGCGTGGAATGCCCAGCCTGCCAATATAGTTAACTCAACCACATTAGGGGCATTTAAACAATCCTTGGATAAGCATATGGATGATGATGGGATAGTGTAGGGGGATGAGCTTAGATTAGTTCACAGGTTGGCGCAACATCGAGGGCCGAAGGGCCTGTTCTGCACTATATTGTTCTATTTGCCCCCCTCCCAGGATGGTCTACTCTGAGACATTCCTGACTGAGGGGAGACAAAATACTATAACTGGAGTCTCACTTGCGTCCACAGAAATGTCTGTCTATTTCCTTTTATCATTGAACCAAAATATCCCCAAGCTGCCAGCTGCAGATGCATCTATCCATGACTCTCGGAGACCATTGTACAGTCTGGCAATTGGGTCCTGCCTTCACATTGAGAATTCTCTTCACAGTGTTGTGTGGCACTCTGTGCTAAATGGGACAGACTCTGAACAGATATCGCAACTCAGGACTGGGCATCTGAGATGCTGTGGGACATCAGAATTGTAGTGTAGTACAATGTGCAGCCTGTTTGCCTCGCATATCTCTTACTCAGCAATTACTGTCAAGCCAGGGGATCAACCCTGGTTCAATGGAAAGTACAGGAGGGCACGTCAGAAGCAGCACCAGGCAAACTTTCCTGCTCCTCTGCTGCCTGACCTGCTGTGTTCATCCAGCTCCCCACCTTCTTACCTGAAAATAAGGTGTCAATCCGGTTAAGCTAACAAAACTTGTGCCAAACAGCATAAGCAACAAGTGATAAATCAAGTCTAAGCTCTGCATTCCTGCCACATCCAGTTATGATTGGTGTCAGACAATTATTCCACAAGTATCCCCTTTCTCCAGGATGGAAGAGCCCAACACATCCATACAAAAGATGACTGAGGCTTTCCCAGCAATCTTTAGCCAGAAGTGCCAAGTGGATGATCCATCTTGGCCGCCTCCAGTATTCCCAGCATCACAGGTGCCAGTCTTCAGCCAATGCAGTTCATTTCACATGATATCAAGAAATAGTTGGAGGCATTGGATACTGAAAAGGCTATGGTCCTGTCAACATTCTGGTAATAGTACTGAAGATTTGTGCTCCAGAACTTGCCACTCCCTTAGCCAAACTCTCTTCCCATTCAGTTACAACACAGGCATCTACCTGACAATGTGGAAAATTGCCCAGGCATATCTTGTACACAACAGAAGGACAAATCCAACCCGATCAGTCGTCATAGAACAGTACAGCACGGTACAGGCCCTTTGGCCCACTGTGTTGTGCCAAACTTTTACCCTAATCCTAAATTCTGTCTAACCTCCACCCCTACCTTATACTATTACCCATATGCCTATTTAATAGCTGCTTAAATGCCCATGATGACTTCTCAGTCTACTCTTGAGCATCAGTTAAGTGATGGTAAATGTCAACAAAAGTACTGAGGAGGTGCTGCTTGATAGCAATGATCTGCTCAATGTCGTCCAGTTCCCATTCTGCCAGGGCCACTTACCCCCTGATCTCAATATAGCGTTGTTTCAAATATGGGGAAAAAAGATCTGAATCCCTGAAGAGAGCGAGCCCTTGACATCAAGGCCACATTTGCCTGTGATATGAAGGAACCCTAGCAAAACTGGAATCAAACATTCCACTGGCTAGAGTCCTTTCTGGTGCGTAGGAAGACAGATGTGGCTATTGGAGGTAAGTCAGTCATCTCAGGGCAGTGTCCTAGGCCCAACCACCTTCAGTTGCTTTGTTATTTACCTTCCCTCCATCATAAAGTCAAAAGTGGGATGTTCCCTGATGATTGCGGTGTTCAGCACCATTCACCTGAAGCAGTCCATGGTGAAATGCAACAAGATCTTTGACAATTTCCAAGCTTGGCTAATAAGGGGCAAGTAACATTTGCACCACACAAATGCCAGGCAATCTGTCCACTGCCCCTTGACACTCAGAATTCCCTGCTAACAACATCTGGGCGGTTACTATTGACCACAAACTCAACTGGACTTGCCACACAAACACTGGCTGCTTGAATTGTTGAGAGGCTAGGAAGGCTACAGTAAGTTACTCACTACCTGACTCTCAAGCCTGTCCACCATCAAGGCAGAAGCCAGGAGTGTGAGGGAATACTCCTCACTTGCCTGAATGGGTGCAGCTCCAACAACACTCCAGCTTGAAACCATCCAGGACAAAGCAGCCTACTTGATTGGAACCACATCCACTTCATCCACCACTGACTTAACAGTAGCAGTGTGTACTATCTATAAGATAAACAACAGAAATTTGCCAAGGCTCCTTAGCCAGCACCTTCTAAACCCTCCACCACTTCCACCTAGAAGGACAAGGTCAGCAGATACATGGGAACACCATCACTTGCAAGTTCCCCTCCAAGCCCCTCACCATCCTGATTTGAAAATCTATTACTATTCCTTCACTGTCACTCCTCCCCTAACAGCACTGTGTGATTCTACCTACAGCACATGGACTGCAGTGGTTCAGGAAGGCAGATCACCATGACCTTCTCAAGGGTCTCTAGCTTTGGGCAATAAATGCTTGCCAGCCAGTAATGCTTATGTGAATTTAAAAAAAAACTTTTGCATTTTCACTCCTTGCTGTGCTGCAGAGCCAACTATGTTGCAATTAATCTGGATGTTACTGCTTTCCCCCGAGAGGCCATTCCCTTCTAATGCATGCAGAGTGGTATATTGGTTTTGCATGAGGATATGACACTGCCTGCTTAGTCCTTGCTCTGCCAGGTGGTCTCCTTTTTTTTCTCCCCCTCCCGACCACCTCTCTATATGTGCTATCCACAATATTCTCCAACTTGTGGATGCACCACAGTCTCCCAGCCACTGCTCCAGCTCTGAAACTCAGACTTCCAAGAGCTGCAGCTGGAGACACATGTTGGCCCTGGCGACTGGAAATATTATCAGCTTGCCACATATGACAAGACGAGCACACCGTGGCTTTGAGCTCTCCTGCCGTGACTTACCCTTTTTTTAAGGAGATGCTTCACGTTGAATAATATCAATTTCCCTTGAATCATTATCCACTGTCATTCCTCTAGAATACAGACCTTACAAATTTAGAAATACAGGAAAAATCAAAAACCAACTCTTCCCCTCAACCAAATTCCTCCTGTGCTCTGTATTTCCTGAAATGCACACTCTGGCTCTGTCTTGCTCAGGATGTTTCTCTCCCAATTGCTCATGGGCAATTTAGTGATTATTGAAACTTATTAAACATGAAATGTAAAGTAAAAAATTGTACAATGTCACATCATCCCAGGGATAAGATTAGTACTTTGTTTTCATGTGTTTTTTTTTCGTAGATTGAGGCATAAGGGTAGATTCTGCAAATTTAGTGCTTCCAGTGCAGGAAGGAAGGAAGATGATCCTGGGAATTGTCACTCAGGTCATCAAATTTAGCATGATTAATTTTTTTTCTTTATCCTTCCATCGATTCATTATGATGGGTAGGGAATCCAGTACACTACCCTGACCCGCATGTTTGTAGTGCTTCAGTGTACAAATGATCTTGCACTGGAAGGTGTAACCTGTAGGTCTTTTGCAACAGGCCTGTAGAACTTAAGATTTGTATTTGGAGTGTTCAAAATTTCACTCCATTCTGAACTGGCAGCCTCTTAGCTTGGTCTGTGGGTAGGTGAGGAGCGTAACTCTTCAAAGATTTAGAAGTGTCATGCTTGATAAAGGGCTTGAACTCTGGACCCTGAAGTTAAATCTGATGCTTTACTGATTTGGCCTATCTAGGCTCTGCCTTGGCTAATGAGAGAGGAATCAGGAAAGACTGCATGATTATATCCATGGCCAGGAATGACCTTGGTAGCTTTGGACCTGTGTTTTCATTTACAATCCATTTTGGAAGTGTAATCCAGAAGGCTAAGATGTTTAAAAACAAAACAGTTTAATGCAATAGCCTCTAAGATAACACTTAAGAGTGTACCATTACAAATAAGGGGAGGAATCTCTGAGATTTTAGGTTATATTTTGCAACTATTCACTTTATTTCATTGCCAGACACACATACTGGATTCAATCATCTTTAATGTGTCCTTCATGAATAATTATTTATTTTAGCACAATAACATGAAGTGTGTTTTAACTGATTTGAAAACCATTGTTGCTAGTGCATAATGTGTCTGCATTTATTTTCCAGAAATCCATCTGCAGAATTTAGAACTACTTTGCAAAGTATTGTCTCCCAAGAAATCCAGATCTGGATTTTGGAACTGCTTTGCAAAGTACTTTCCACCAGGTAAATGTGAGACTTGCTTTCTACAGATTAGCATAGAGAAATAAAGTTTAGAAGTTTGTGTAGAACATAAAGATGTGCAGATTTTGACAAATTACTGTTGCTGCTGCCTGTGAAACCACCTAGAACCAGAGGACAGGACTGTGGGTAATGAGCAATAAGAGGTGCTTCTTGAGTGGCACCATCAGCACTGTCAAAACCAACCTCCTATGATGCCACTATTATGCTATTTAAATACTTTTATCTCTCAAACCTGACATTCATGTATTAGTTTTATTCCTGTAACTAATTTGGATCCAGGTGACAAGCCTCCCTTTCAGATCTGGAAGTATTTCTCTTAAGGGGAAAAATAAATAATTGTTTTAATTGCATGACTTTATCAGTTCTGCTGATTTTATTTTTTTGGTAACCCCATGCTGTTTGGAATTAATAAAAGCACTAGTTCTTTGGTACAGTAGACTGTCATTGGCATCAATCATTTTTGTAAATCCATATTACATGACCATTGAGTACCTGGCAGAAAGACCTCAAATCAGTTTCTGCTTTACTGCTGTTAGCTGCAACTCCAAAGGGAATGACTTTTTTGATCATTCCAGATCCATTCACATGCTGTGTGAACGTTTGCCTTGTCATTTGACCCCATCTCTCTTGATTTAGGGAGCTCCTTTGCCTGATCAATAGTACCCTTTTTTTGGCTGTTGGTTGATTGATTGGGATGTCATCCATTCAGAAGGCTTAGGCCTCCAAATCAATCACAAAGAAATATCTAGTAGTTCAATATCAAGAACTGTCTTGTATCTAATTAAGCTGGTTGATCGATGCTTTGCTTTGTTTTATTATGGAAATTCTTAGGATCATATGAATAAAAACTGAGTTTCTCGGTCAATTTCAACCATTTTAATTTCATTAATCATTTAATTCTCCTGAGCTGATTAAATGGGAAAGCTGTTGGGAAAATGGGTGGCTCAAGCTTCACACACAAAACAAACCCACATTTAATTATCACTTATAATTCCATCTGACCTTCTGGTTAGTTCTCTTAATTTTTAAAAAAAAATTTTTATGCTGAGAGTTCCTTGCCACTCCAGAAGGAATTGTCTTTTTTGGTTGACAACTATGCAGATGCTCACTGCACAATTGACTTTTGAGTAGTCCCTTTTTTTTTCGACGTCATGATCATACTACATTCAGACGGTGATTAAAGTTTTTTACATGCACTCTGGTTGTGATGCAGCGTGATATTTGTACTGTTTTGGTGATCAAATTGAGCAGTGCAAAAAGGTGCTCAGCATTCCTGGCTTTGGCTTGCCTTTGAGCCTTGCTGTGAAAGTATAAGTTGAGGTTTTTTTCTTAAGGTTGATATGATAGACTATGAACTTTGATACAGGTTGCAAGCCTTTGGTTTCTTTCCAACCCTGCAACCCCCGGCTATCCAAAAAAAAACACCAAGGCTGTCTGACCAAATAGAACAAGTATAGAGTTTTACAGGCTTGGTTCCCCCCCGCCCCACCTTTTTCCTTTTTAAAAAATTTTCATTATTCCATTCCTGTTTTGTATATACCAGGTTGACCTGCAAACAGCAAAGAAGTACACAAAGCAATAACAGTGGTGTATTATTATCATCTTTTAGATGAATTGATTTTTATAAGCTTTGCTTTGCACATATATTTCAGAAATAAGATACAATATCTTTATCTGCCCATTGTTGCAAAGCTACCTTACCCTGACTCCTTCCTACACCATGGTGCTGTGCAACCACGTTACTGCTTGGTGTACCTACCAGTGTGGCAGGAGTGACATCTTTACTGAGATCACTTTCCCAAAGTGTTGGAAGGTGTCGTCAACTATGATTTGTCATGCAGCACTTGCAAAGCAATTACCTGTTCACTGCTCAGTTTGGGTCTTGCCAGATCTGTCTCACTCCTGATCTCATTGTATCATTGGTCCAAATGTGGATAAAAGAGCTGAACTCCAGGGGTGAGGTGAGTCACTGCCCTTGACGTCAAGTCCAGCATTTGACCAAGTGTGACATTAAGGAACCCTGGCAAAACTGGAGTCAGTGTGAATGGATTAGGGTTGGGGGAAGGAGGAGAATGGGAGAGAGAAACTCTTGCTGTTGGACTCATTCCTGGCACACGAGACTGATATTGGCCAATCATCTTCATCTCCGTGCAGTACTGTAGGAACTCTACATGTGGGTATCTTTAGTACCAACCAGCATCAGCTGCTTCATCGATGACTTTACTTTTATCGTAAAGCCAGAGTTGGGGATGTTCACTGATGGTATATATCTGATACCAAAGCAATCTATGTCCATATGCAGCAAAACATGACATCCAGTCTTCGCCTGGCACTTGTGGTGTTAATGTTACTTGCCACTTGTCAACCAATGACCATCTCCAACAAGAGAATCTTATGACTATATGGCTGGTCCAATTCAAATACTGTGGTTCTAAGAAGATCAAAAGATGAGAATTCTGTGGCAAATAACTCATAACATGTCGTCTTAATGCATGATGCTGTCAACAAGGCACAAATTGGGAAGGTGGAGGTATATTTTTCACTTGCCTGTATGGGTGCAACTCCAGCAATACTCAAGAATCTGGGACAAAACAGTCTGCTTGATTGGAATCCTGTCCATGATCTTCACCATTCACTCACTTCACTGCTCAATAGCAGCAGTGTGTACTATCTAAGATTAACTGTGGTAATTCAGCAATGCTGCTTTTGACACAGCCTTCCAAACCTATATCTTCTACCAGCTGGTAAGCTAAGGGGAGCAGATGCAGTGGTTTTCTTAAAATGTGATGGTCAGTCTTGTGTGACCTCATGCTGTAGAAAATTGCATTATAGAAAGCCACCTTAGATCATGTTTATAAGCGGAGAGTTTGCGTGATCCAAACAATGTTCACTATTCATCAAATGCATTACAGCCAATTTGCATTAATGAAACACATGTTATAACAGAACTACCTGTACCACCACCTTCTCCAAGGCAATTATGAACAGGGCATAAATGCTAGCCAAATCAGTGAAACTCAACCTGCAAGATTATTTTTCTGTACGTTATTTTTCCCCAATCTGGCATTCTGTTGTAGAGAAAGATGAATCCATTCATGTAATGGAATCTGTTCTTTGCCTCTTGTTGTTTTTTAATTTTTAGCAGTATTTCCAGTACCTGGCTATACCTATTGCTTTCTTCTGTCTGGAAGGCTTCATTCAAATATAGTACACTAGGTCTTTAAATGTAATGACTGTTCAAGTGCTCATCCAAGTAATTAAAAATTGAGGCTCTTGCCTCTACTAACCTCCCACGCAGTGCATTCCAAACAACAAACCCTCTGGGTGAAGACAGTTTTCCTTCCTTATCACCCTTTGAAAATTATGTCCCCCTGCCATTGGCCCTTCAACTAAGAGGATGAGCTGCTTCCTGTTCACCCTGTCCATAACCATCATAATCTCTTACATCTTTATTAGATGTATGGCCAGGATAGTTATTGAGTATGGCTCATGATGATTTAAAAATCTTGTCATTTTTGGTTACTGCATAATCACTTCTTCTAGGTTTATTGTCTTGCAGCTTATTTAGAACTGCTTTTAGTTCTTCTAAAGTGCATTATAAAATTGTTACTCTCTCTTTAAGCTGCTTGCATTTGTCTCTGCACCTCTCAAATACATTCTATGTGAATGAATAATAGAAAAGCACCCTGGTGAATAGCCAACATGTCAATGGGATTGGTGGAACCAATTATGCACCAATGCAAAAGCAGCCACCTTGAAAACCTCAGTGCCATAATGCTGGGGTTAGTTCTGTAGGTATATCTATGGCTGCACTGCTGCATGTTTTAATGGTTCAATGTTTCTTTTCATTTGAAAAATATCACTTCCGTTGGATCACAGTTAGTTAAATCTTTCTGTCCCTTTAGCACGGGAGATATCTGATCAGACTGTGCGCTTTGCTTTTGAGCATATGGTCCTGTCCTGCTTGAGTTGTTTTGCTTCTTACTTCTATCAGGTCTCCTTCAGACTGAACACAGATGTATTTTAAATACATTTTTGAAATGTACTCCTCCTAGATTCTGCTACAGCTAATGTTTCTCTTTCTCCTGTCATAACTCGCAAAGGTATAAATTAATTTCCATTAACACTCCTAGAAACTCTGATTTAAAGTTGTTGTCCTGGAAAGATTACTTAGTTGCTTTACTTTTTGAAGGAGCTTAAAAATCAACACATGTCACAAGCCTAAAAGTCAGCTTCCAAAATACTTATGTATAAATCACACACCTCTTTCACCTAAAACTTTTATTATATCGTACAAATTGTATCCCCATCGTTCTTGCTTTTCCCTTGCGAGGAGAAATTTCCTTTTGTTTACATTTAAGTACAATCTACATAATTTACAGACCCAAGGCCTAAACATTCCCTAAGCAAGAGACTGATCACTGGCACCCTTATTCGCTTAAACAAATCCAATCTGTCAACGTGAGTAGACCGATATCTAAAAGGTCAGTGTTTTTTTAGTATTTTAAGGATTAATAACACCGAATTACTCCTGCCAAGTGAGAAGTGTTGCTTTTTTTCTGGAAAAGCAGCTTGCAGCAAAAACCTAATCACAGGCAAGCTCTTCTCCACCTGACCATGCTCCTATCCAATGAATTAATAAAGCTGGGAACAGAGCCTTGCAAAATTCCTGTTTCTGTGTACCTGACATGGTTCAGCAAGTAACAGTCTTGTCTGTGTAAGAAGGCTGCAGGCTCAAGTTATATTCCCAAGGCCTAGACACATTTTATGCTGATGCTTCAGTGTAGAAGAGAAAGAACACTGCACCATCTGAAGTACCATCCACCATACTCATTTGACAGGATTCAAATTATCATACTTGTTGGCCAAAACTTTACCCATCTCTCTCTCTCTTCCAATTAGAAAACTACTTTTTGAGTTTTAATTTTTAGGCAAATACTAATAGAAATTTATTTGTTGAATAATTAATAAAGTAGCCTCTTAAGTACTTCCCATTCACAATGTACCCCTCACTTTACAGGTCACCCTTTTCCACACATCCCTCTCAATCTGGGAGGGTGGGATGGTCTGGAGCTCAGACTCTCCCACATCAGCCATCAATGTCCCTCCACGACCAGTTGTCACGTGCAATTCAGGTGGGTTCTGCTGGACAGTAGCCCTTCTGGATTTGTCTGGCTTGGTAGGAAATAAATTTTATAGTATGATTACCAGACATGCCACTTGTTGAATGAGCCAAGACAATTTCAAATTTGTCATCCATCTGCAGAAACCTTCAACTTTTCTCAGTTGGGTGACTAACTGAATGAAGAAATGTTCAAGCCACTTAAGTTCATGTAAAAACCAAAATGCTATCAAATTATCTATATGAATATTAGCTGGATGTGCTAGCTGCCTTTTTCATAAATTGTCTTTGTTTTTAGAAAGCATCCATAATTTCAAAGAATGATTGATTGATTGACACTTCCAGTCAATGACTTTTAGTCCAAACCAGATTATCATCATACTCAAATATGAAACCTGAATTTACTTTCTCCATAACTGTAGCCTGACCTGAGTGTAGTTTTGTTTTGTTTTTGAATGTGTATTTAGGCAGCATTTTGCTGCTTTTTTTTTTTGCCTTCTCCCAGAATTCTTAAACTGGATAGTGGAATATGCGTACATTTTTTTTAAACTAACTATCCTGTATAAAGCTTTTTTTTAAACTGCTGCTATTCTTATTGCTGATCAGAGTCCAAGTGTCAATGTGTAGCAAGTGTAGGGTAGTTTGCATATGGGCTTCAGTTCACTGAACATTTATTCAGATTTGTGGAAAAGAGAGACTACTCTCCACTTCTGTTTTTCCTTTTTTCCTCTTAAGTTGTTACTACAATGAAAGCAATCCTTTTTTTAAAAAAACTTTCACATTCTTTGTCCTTGCGTGTGTAGTAGCCATAGTACAAATTTGAGATAAAGGTAATCACATCCAAATATTTTGAAATATATTGTGGACTTCTCACCAATGGTTAAATGAATATATGGAGCAAGGAAATGGCAGATTTTTCAACCCTAAGACTGTATAATACTGTGCTTTGCTGTTGTATGGTTACATTTGCCTTTCTTAAATTGGGTAATTCAGCCCCCTAAGAGGAGTTCATGCTGGGATTTTCTTGACTTGTTTTGTAAGTACCACACTTGACAATCCAGAGATAAAACTCAAAGCCATGTTGTGTATAAGATGAAAGAACTGCAAACTCTGGATGGGAGGCATGTAATTAACCATTTGCAGCCCTAGGGCAGTCTGGTAGTAATCATTTAAAGGGGATAAACCTTCATGACCTTAAATAAAAATAAGACATGCAGTTTCTTTGCAACAAAAGACTCAGGTGGGATGAAATAAGAATTGGTCTGATGCACATATTGTAAGTTCTTCCCTTTTTCCATTAGCATTTCTGAAACTTCAAATCTGTGGACAGTGTACTGTTGTTTTTAACAAGCCACAATATTTTATACCTTTTGAGAAATGCTGATGACAGTAATAAGGATGAGTTTCTGCTACAGTTGCCACCTTTATGAAAGTTTTATTCTCCCTTGTCAATCAAGGAGAAATTTAGCCACTCAGTACTTAAATTTATCAGTTGGGAAGGGAGGGGTGGTATGAAGCAAGGAGCTTGTGCCCTTGCTGCTAAAGAACATAACCAGTTCTAACCCTATGGAGTAAACTACTTTCTACATGTTGCTGTTCATTTCTATCTGAATTTGATAATTAGAACAAGATGATAGTGATATCCTCTATGCTGATTTTGGTTTTCTGTTGCATACTTATTTTGTTTCTACAGGTTTGGATTTCTTTATCGTGGTAACAGTGCCAAAACATCAACTACCACCACACCAACCACTACCACAGCTGAAGCTTGGGAAGTCATTACCCCCAAGGAAGTGAACTTGCATGTAGAATGTTCACAAACCAAAGAATAAAACGAAGCAGAAAAACATTTGTACATATTCTGACTTGATTTTCTTGCTGCTTTGAAATATACAAAATTTAATCTTACTTCACAGCATTAACAGGAATTAACAATTGTAATTTTACACTAAGATTTAAAGTGTTTTTAATAAAGCTTTATTTTAAAAGTCTCAGTATTCTTTCTGTTGAAGACCTGAACTCAAAAGGCCTAGTCTTCAAGTTGTTGTGACCTTGCTTGGTATATTTCATTTCTTGGTAGTTTTTGTTTTAAAAATGCTGGGTTGGTTTGGAATAATTAAAGATGCAGGCAAATGAAATTTACAGCCTCAAGCTGACAGAGGTACCAAAACATTCCTGCTTTTCCATTGGCTGACTTGAAGGATGCCATCAGTACATGCACAATCACCAGGAAGTTACCCCCATATCTCAACTCCACTAATGTTCCATTTTAGGGCTAGTCCATTCAACAACTGGTGAGAGAGAAGTATTAACCCCTTGTTGCAGAGATTTTGCATAGAGCACTGTTCAAACCAGGTCTAGGGAACTGGGATGTGTCACGTGCAATGACGACATTTTAAGTTTGTTACTTAGTGAACTCAATCCAGTCTAGCCACATAAGCAGGTAGTGTAGTCAAAAGCCTGACCATAGTGCACCTGTTTTACACTACTTGCCTGCTCTTTTTAGGTCATCATGAATTGATGCCTTCTGTTATCCAATCCTTAGGCAGTGGGATTAGTTTCTCTGAACTTTATTAAAAGTTCCCTGTTGCTAAAATTTGCCTGGCCTGTTAGGTTACAGATTGAAAATTAGTTTACCTGCAATACACTTATGTAGAAAATGCAAGAATTCTGGTCCAAGGAACCATTGTCTATGTTTTGAAATACATGTTCAGTTAAGTGTAAAACTGTTGGTGCAGAGTCTTCAATGAGCCTTTTTACAAAAAAAAACCTTTGTTGGAACAATTCCATTTTAAATTCAGAATTCAAAGACAATGGTTATCAAAATATCATTAATCCTTCATGCCTCAAGACATTCTACAATCTAGTACATTATCAGCAAAATCCAAGTACTCAATTCAATAAGATGGCACAACATAATCACATTTCCCCTGCAGTATCCTTAAACATTTCAAGAACAATTTAGCACAACATACCCTAATTGACTGCAACTAATGAAACCTAATGAGGGGCTGCCAGTGACATTTACACTTGAAGCTGGAAGACTGTCAAATTACAAACATAATTCAGTTTGACTTTGTATAACGTTTGATGGAAAATCAAGATGGTCTTGCATCATTTGCATTGGTCATTATCTGTTACAGTAGGGACTTTTCAATCCTCCAAGAACAGCATTTGCACAAGATTTGGCTTGAACAGCTCCGATTCTGCCAGCTTTTGAGACTGAAACAAGATTAAAGTTGGAAATGGAAAGGTTAAGAGTTCTGCATTAGCACCAACTTTTTTTAAAAACAATTTTAAAACATTTAATTTTAACAGCTAGAAAAAAAATTTGCTTTAACATGGTTTAAGAGTCATAATCAAAAACAAAGTGCAATTCTGCTAAAGAATTCACTTTGTTTTTGCTTTCTTTATACTGCTTGTTTTGCATTATTGCTACAGATTCAATTTTGCATCTGAAAGTGCCAGGTTTAGCAAAAGCATTCAATGGTTTAAATTTTAAAAATTAAAAATGTTTTTGTCTTTGCAACAATGCAGTGTCCACACATGAAATTGAATATTCATCCAGTGAAAAATGTCAATTTTCAAAATGTTTCAGAGCAATTAAATTCTGCTTTATTCTAGTGCTCTTTCAGGTAACCTTCCTATGGCACTAACATTCTTAAATATTAATATTTTGGAAGAGATGAAGGGAACAAAAAATCTTCTTGGATATTGAGGGAAAGAGATTATGACAAAACAATGAAGGGCATCTGAGTTCCAGCTGTGTTCTTCAAATAATAGAAAAGTGACAGTTAACATTGGCCAACCTAAAAACATCTATCAATATGTAAATAGTGATACTAGGAGGTAGAATAGCTCCTACTAGAAAAGGAAGGTGGTGATAAATATATAAATGAGGCCAGGTCAAAATACTGAATGAATTCACATTACAGGAAAGAGGAATTTAACAAAGAAACATAAGCAGGAGATAGTGGAGGTAATGAACAGCAGGCTAATCAAGAGGCAGGAACTCAAAGGCAGGCTATGTTTGACAGGTAGTTATGGAAAAGGACAAAAAAGGGGACTGAAAACCAAGGATTCTGAACTGGGAGCAAGACAACTTTAAAATACATAAACCTAGCCAATAGGGGCACCTATTTGCAGCTTTTTCTACATCAGAATAGTGGAGGTCTTTCAAAACAAAAGATTGTGCAGGACCATTATGTTTCTATTAGGTGGACAGTGGGAGAAGAACAGAGAAACCTGGATGTTAAGGAATGCACAAGATTGGTCAAGATACCAGAAGGGAAGCTTTTGGTAGATACCATGAGTTCTAAACACCAGAAGCACTTTCTATATGCTTCTAGGGCAAGGGCTAGCTTAAAAATGCACTTTGAGCTAAAAGAGGGAACATGAAAGAGCACTGGATTTTCCTTTATTTGGCCTGCCAAAGGCATTATGTATATTACAGTATCAGTTTAATCAGGCAAAGAATAGTTACCCATCTGGAAGTGAAACTGTGTAAGAAGCCAGAAGACATGCGTGAGATTTTAAACTTTATTTTGCATTTGTAGTCATGATAGAGGTATTGAAATCAGGGGAGGATTGTGATACACCGAAAGTATAGTTAAGGAGTAGCTAGCATTAACAGTTTTAGCAGACTTAATATTAGATAAATTCACAGGCTACTGTGGGAGATAAGGGGCAAGACTGCAGGGCTTCCAGCTTTAACCTTAAAATCCTATCTGGCCACAGGAGAGCTGTTAAAGGACTGAAGGACAGAGAATATCGTACTATTATTCAAGAAGGGTTGTAGGGATAAGCCAGGGAACTACGAACAAGTAGACTAATCAGCAGTAGAGAGGTTGTTGGAAAAGTTTCTGGAGGGACAGAATCTCTACCTGGAAGAGAAGAACCAAGGATAGTTATTGTGGCTTTGGTCAGAGGAAGATCATGTCTGACAGGTTTGATTTTTCTTGAGGCGAATGTGCAGCCTACATATGCCAGCAAGGCTTTTGATAAGTTGTTGTATTGGGAGACTGGTCGAGAAGATAAGAGTCTGTGGGATACAGGACAATTGAACAAATTAGATCCAAGATTAGTTTAGTCTCAGAAGACAGATGACAGTGGAAAGTTGTTTGTGTGATTGGAAGCTCGTGTACAGTAGCTACTGCAAGATTTGGTGCTGGGACTTCGGCTGTTGTAGTGTACATTAGAGACAAAACATGGACGGCAAATTTTTGGTGTGGTGAATAGGAAGGAAAAGTCAGACTACAGGACAATATAAATGGACTGGTCAAATAGGCAAACAGCAGGAGCAAAATGAATTTAATGTGGAAAAAAGTGGGGTGTTGCACAGATATGCAGACATACATGATGAATGGTTGGCACTAGGAAGTACAGACTATAAGAGGGACCACTGTGTAAATGTACACTGATCCATGCAGACAGATTAGTAAGTTGTTAGGTTGACAGATTGTGTAATAAAAGCAAGTATCCAAAAACAAGAAAAATAAATACAAGGAAAAAGAGGACATGATGGTACTGTGTAAGATGCTGGGCTACAGTTGGAGTACTGTTTGCCACATCACAGGAAGGAAGTGATTACTCCAGCCCGTGTGCAGAGGAGATTCCGGAGGATGCCGCATAGGTTGAAGCGCTTCAGCTATGAAGCGACAGATGGACTTGGTTTTCTTTAGAGCACAGCAGGCTAAGTTGGACCTGACTGAGGTGCATAAAATTGTGACCACTGCAGTAGTAGGAAATCTTTCCCCTTTGTAGCAGGGGCCTCAGAGATGGCATGAGCTTAATGGACTGAAGTCTTGTCGTTTTGTCCATCTCTACCCATGGATCTCTTGTTTGTTAATTCTGTTAGGAATGTGATTAAGCATAAAAATCCTTGACATGCGCATGCAACAGGAAAAGCAACCTAAAATATCCTGTAAATTCTTTAAGAGCAGTACAAACATGGAAACTATGCAGGAATTTTATGGAGGATTAATCAAAAAAACCTAAAAAAGTTTCAAAGATGAAATTTCAAACATTACAATATTTAATCAAACGTCCTGAAGAGAATTCATTCTGTATCTGAACAAGATTAAAAAATCCAAAATTGTGCATTAAAAAAATTTCACTTAAGAGCTACATCTATCAAACATCTTTAAGTTTCCATCATTTTCAGCTTTATCTTAGAAAATCACACCTAGACAATGAAGTAGCAAACTGAGAAAGAGTGGCCTTGAAGGAATAATCTCTACTCACTGTGCCATATTTCATGAGAGTTGGTACAGCATTCACTTTCAGAACTGTTCGAAATTTATTTTCAAGGTCCTTCCAACTGGTGAGAGACAATGAATATAAACAAATTCATTACTTTGTCAAAAGCAGAGATGCCAAAGGATGCATTCATTAGTATATTCTACGAGCTGGCTATTCATGATTGCCAGGATGGTCTGTCTGGTTAATTTTGATATTACTTTGTGTAGGTTGTGCGCTGGAATTGTTTAGTTGTCTGACATCGCCTTTCATCTGAGTTTGCTGAGCCATTGTTCTGGGCAATGAAGCTGTGGTTTCAAGGTTCACACATCAGTCACTGGTAACAGGACTGATGAGTGGCAGCTGAAATTAGGACATTATGGATTACATGGGAACTGGCCAGTGGGATCAGTTGCTGAAGGAATGAATGTCAGGCTGTGACCCTTCGATTCAAAAACAAATCCAAAGAAAAACTGAAGTCTTTAGGGCAAGTGAATGCATGGCTGGAAGTTTTAGAACAGAGCAATATTTTCAGCCCATCGTGTTTCCATAAAACAGACAGAGGATTGGTGTTTGTTCAGATACACAAAACAATTCCATATCATTCATCTTGGTTCAAATGTAAAACCATAACAGATTTCCACCACTACATTCCATCAAGTGGAGAATAATACATTTAGCTTAGAAAGTTGAACTTCATTCAGCAATTTCAAAGATAACCTGATTCTGAAGTATTTTGCAAAGGAGAAAACAAAGTTATTTATACACCATCTTTCAAATCTCATTCATTCAGCAGAATTTTTCCATCATTTTACAAAAGATACCAAATAGCAATAGTCTATTCAATTACATAACTACGACTAATAATTTACTATTCATAATGGAAGAAACCAGTAGATAACTTAATTTAAAATTGAGTAGAAATAAGTAGTATCTGTATTAGGAGTCCAATCTCAGTATAGATGTATCCTAATTAGGCAATCTATGTAATGATAATAAATTAAGTGTAATTTATTTATTCCAGTATTTTTCCAGAATATATAACACTAAGACAATCATGCTTTTAAAATGTTATATAACTGGGTTTTCAGTTCATTGAATATTTTTAAATGGAAGCAAATTTTCCGACATTTTAAAAACACAAATTACTTACTATGGCTTATCACCGATTTGACAGTAAATGAAGACAGATCCTTCAGGTAATTTACTCAGCTCTCCACGGACTATTGGTTCAGCTAAAGAAAGAAATCTCATTGGATCACAATTCTTTGGATAGTAACTCATTTTCATTGAAATCAATTGAAATATCTCAAATACGCCTCGAGGCAATTACCACGAACCAGTACAGTTCATTGACAACTGAATGGGTGAATGAAACTAAATTTGTTTCATTTGCTGAAAACTATCTTTTGAATTTAAACTTTCCAAGTTCATAGCCATAAAGAAATGCAATTTCACTAGCATGGATTTAATACTTGTTAAACTCTTGCACATTAGCAATATACTGGTTATCATTCCTTGCCAACAGGCAACTGTTATTTGACTTCTGCTCTCTAATTTGCTAGTTAAGTGTTGCCGCTGCAAACATAGTGCATATCTGTAGTAAATCTCAAAGTTACTTCATGCAGCCATTTGATATTTTGGCAAAAAAATCCCATTATCCTTCCCAAGCCACTCATCACCTGAAACAATTGACTTTTTCTGGCGCTGACCTCATTGATGAATTAAAAACCAAAAGAACTGTGGATGCTGTAAATCAGGAACAAAAGCAAAGTTGCTGGAAAAGCTCAGCAGGTCTGGCAGCATCTGTGGAGGAGAAAAACAGAGTTAACGTTTTGGGTCTAAACCCGAATCATTAACTCAGTTCTGAGGGTCACCGGACCCAAAACGTTAACTGTTTTCTTCTCCACAGATTCTGCCAGACCTGCTGAGCTTTTCCAGCAACTTTGCTTTTGTTGCTCATTGCTTAATTGTTATCCAACACTTGGAACAGGCTGGTCAGAACTGACGATATTTATTCTCATTCCAGGAGGTTTTGACACCTAAGTCAGACAATTATCAATTCGTCAAAACAAGATCACTTCACACCCACTTATTTATACATGTACGTAGAAGGCTTTTATGGTACAGTGGTCATGTCTCTACTTCTGGGGTGGAAACATAATATTGAACATATCAACCATTCCCATTGTAGAAGAATCTGAAACAGCTACCAGATGGAGTGACAAATTTAGTCACTAAAAATGAGTGGAAAACAAAATATTTTGGACAACATTCAATAAATCATATACTGGCAGACACTTGCGGCTTTCTGTTATCAATGGACAACAAAGTCTACAGAATATAAAAGGACACAAGCGGAACATGGTTTACTTTGATAGTTTCTTTCACAATTATGTTTTAGCTATGTACCTTTCAGGTTAAAAAAAAAGTGTGGCACACTTATTTTAGAATGGCTTATACATTCCCATTTCACCACAGGTACTGGAGGACCAGGTGAACAAAGCGTACAGAATTAGTCTCCAAATTCACACCACACCTATTAATAGTGAAACTGGCTCAAAGTTAGATGACCTCAAGCTTCCCACAGCATTAGCAACAGGACTAATTAGTACTAGTTGAAACTGGGTATCCCTTTGTATTACTTGGGCGCTGGTCCAGAGGGAATGTATGTCTGGCTATGACCTTCCAGATTTGATTTTTGAATTGATGGCTTTGGGACAAGTGAGTGCAAGGTTAAAAACTTTTAGAAAGGAAAGCAATACTGAGACCCCCTCGTCTATACAAAATACTCAAAGGATTGTCATTTGTCCAGCTATGTCATGACATGTCTGGGGCAGGAGAGACATGAACCCTCAAGAATGGACTAGTCACCAAACTCTAACATCACCTCAAAAGACAGACAGCAGGAAACTTAAAACGTCTGTTAAAGTGCACATATCTACATCTCAAAGATTTTTCCAGAGTGTTCTGTTTTCACAAACAAAGTTCTCTGGTTAATCAAGTCTTATCCAATCTTTTAGATTAGAATCCCTAGAGTGTAGAAACAGGCCCATCGACCCAACAAGTCCATACCACTTCCTGGAGCATCCCAACCAGGCCCACCCCCCTATAACCCACAGCCCTGAACACTACAGGCAATTTAGCATAGCCGATCCACCTAGCCTGCACATCTTTGGACTGTGGGAGGAAGCCAGAGAAAACCCACGCAGAATGTGCAAAGTCTGCACAAACAGCTACCCGAAGCTGGAATCGAACCTGGGCCCCTGGTGCTGTGAGGCTGCAGCACTAACCACTGAGCCACCGTACCATCCATAAACAGGGGCTAACATAACGAAATGTTACTAGCCCTACCGTGGTTTGATCGGAGTCACCCTGTTAGTTGGTGCTGAGCCTCACACTACACCACTCCGTCGCTTGTGGCAGTTTTCCAGAGGCCTATCCCCAGGAGCAAACTTTAACCCTCATTTCCCGGGCACACTGAGCAGTTTAAATCTCTGCTAAATAAAGAACTGCGGATGCTGTAAATCAGGAACAAAAACAGAAGTTGCTGGAAAAGCTGACTAGGTCTGGCAGCATCTGCGAAGGGATTCGGTGACCGTTGACCCTACCTCAGAACACGTTTTCAAAATCTCTCACCCGTCACACAGTCCGGGCACCAGCTCACACCCTGCGCATTCTTCGACCCGGTGAAATACGCGAAGATTGTCTTTTCCTTGTTGGCGTCCACCGCCTTCATAAACTCATCGTATCCAGACACTTCCAACAACTCCATCTTTGTAGCCGCACGACCCCCTCTCTTCGCTTTTGAGAAGCAACAAGTGAACACCCCACCACGCTTCAGTCGATCCTTTCTTCCTTTGGAGTCACGCCGTTGGCCAGGGGGCGCGCGTGCGTCACTCCGGTCAGGTGCCCGCGTGGCGCGCATGCGTAACTTCGGAATAGACTAAGGAGTTGCGCATGCGTAGCATGGACTTTTCCCCCCCGCTTCACGAACCGGCTCCTACCCCCGGACTGAAGGTGCGCATGTGTAATACGGGGCGGGCTGGCGGCGCAGTTTTGAAACGGAGCGACGAGCAAAGAACTGGTAGCCTCCACTCAGGCCGAGCTGGGTGACGCTAATTACAGGAACCCGGTGACTAGCAACTGGGCGCCTGGCAACCGCGGGCGTTTCGGTCCTGTGACGCCGGTAGGCTGATAGCCTGGCCTTGGGCCTCAAATGCATGGTCGCAGTGTCCTGAGCAGCTCACTGACTTCATATCACCAGGTACGGGATGCGTTTAAACAAAGGGATAGGCTGTCGAAGTGCATCTAAGAACTCCATCAGCTTAGTCAAACATTGTCTATTTATTTACATACTTGTGCTGACTTTCATTTATTGACCTACTCCTGCTCCAAATGTTAGTTAATTCTCGCCTTATCGAGTATCAAGTAATCTCATGAGGCTGCCTCTTGCCCGTTTTTTTTGCTCTCATTTTTCCTCTTTTTGTTTTAACTACTTTTACCTTATCGTTGTGTTATTTTGGTTTTAAATGAACTTGTAAAGAATAATCTGAGCGCTTCCATTTATATTTTTTATATAGAGTTTGGCTACTTTAGTTCAAACGCTTTGGTCATGGCCACCAAGATACAGCATCATCAAACGCAGATCCTGAATTCAGCCCAGTCCTTTGGGACTTGGGTGCCTTCCATGTCACCTGGACAAGATGTTGGAAGGAGTGAACAGAGCGGACCACAATTTTATAAGAATCAGGTATATCTCTGTTATCCCTTTGGTTACTTCTTGTTTACTATATGACTAATGATATACAGTGCTGCCTGTTTAAAAAGAATGCTGCAATAATAATTTAAAGAGTGTTAATGAAGCATAAAATTTGTGTGAAATTTGCCTTTGAAAGGAAGCTGAAAATTTTGAACAATTTGTATTTCAAAATTGTTTCCTGTTTGCGATAGGGTTATTTATTTCATCTGAGATAACAAGGTGTAAAGCTGGATGAACACACAGGCCGAGCAGGAAAGCTGATGTTTTGGGCCTACACCCTTCTGTAGGCCTGAAACGTCAGCTTTCCGGCTCCTATGATACTGCTTGGCTTGCTGTGTTCATCCAGCTCTCCACCTTGTTATCTCAGATTCTCCAGCATCTGCAGTTCCTACTATCTCTATTTATTTCATCTGTTTATTTCCATGGTGAAGGATTTTTAAATAAGTTTAGTTAAATATTGCTAGTTTACACCCCTTTATGCAAAGAAGAAAAATTGTTACATATTATCAAATATGAACAAATCAAGTGTCCAGAGGTTGTGCCATGCATTGATGGAATAACTCAATGTGGGCCACAGCACAGGAGCTTAAATATAGCAGTAGGAGTAGGCCATTTAGCCCTTTGATCCTGCTCTGCCATTCAAACAGATCATGGTCAATTGTCTTGGTAATGATCACTTTAATTGCTGTTTTCCACGGTAAACGTTCCGTGTCTCTTCCATAATGCATTAAGGTGATGGTGAATGGTTCCCTTGTTGCAGTAAAGAATTGGATGCTGATTTACTCTGATTGCCCTGCTTATTTACAAAGTAATACAGTGGAAACAAGTTTCTCCTTCCAGTGCTGGAAGGAGAAGGAGGACAAGGCATTAGCTTATGTTTTCTTCCTTATAATTTTAAATTGAAATGCTGACTGGACCATAAGATATGCTTGAATTGCTAAAGTTTTTCTTAAACTTATTTTTTTTAGTTAAAATTCAATAAAGATGCTCTAAGTACTGTATCCAACCTGGCTGCGACAGTCACAGAACCTCGTCCAATTGTAATCGAAAAGCTACGACAACCTTCTGATCCGCATGTTCAGGAAGATGCCCAGAGTATGCGCAATTCTGTGCAATTTTCTTCTGTGTCTGAAGAGAGACTGAATATGGCTGTTCGGATGGCAAAGCGTGATCTGAAAAAACGGCATCTGGAAGAGCAAATGAAAGATTACTTGAACAAACTTGAGCATGATCAAGCAGAAACATCAAAGTATATTAATCGAGTGAAGGGGAAAGCTGTTGAAAATGCTGCATGCATCAGGAATCGGCTGAAAATGGAGTCACTTACAAAGCTGAAACAGCAAAAGAGCCAAACTTCAAAAGAAGGCATTACAAAATCTGGTACCAGGGTTTATATTTGCACCTCTGACCAAGGCCAAGCTAGGCCTGCCCGCACAGATTCACCACCAACACATGACCCAGGCCCAGATCTGAATCGCCAGAACCAGGGCAACAAAACTGCTGAAGAGATCCGTAGGCTGAGAACAGAGCTCAGCAAGTACTTTCAAAAAATTGAGGAGCTGTCTAAGAGAGGTACAAAATCTTATTTTAAATAAGTAATGTGATATTGTATATTTTGTGATATACATATACATATGCAGATGCTACATATCTGGTGTTGCATGACATAAGCTATTGCTGCAAACTGGGAATTTTTTGTTTTTAAACATGATGCGTTTTCCAAGTCCAGTCAGCCTTTTGAAATTATTTAGAAGCATTTTATGGTGCCATACAGCATGGAAACAGACCCTTTGGTTTAACTCATCTGCGCCAATCAGACATCCCAATCTGTCCTAGTTCCGTTGGCCAGCATTTGGCCTCTGTCCCTCTAAACCCTTCCTATTCAAATACCTAAACTGTGATCAAAGGGATGGTTACTCATGGCTCCCAAACTTTAATGAATTGGCCCACGTATCTATTGTTTGCTAGAATGCCCTGGCTGGATTTCTTGGTTCGAAAATTTGAAAAGGACTTTTTTTTTTTGCAGCTTTACACAAAAATGCATGATTTCTAAGTCTAAATTTGTTAGCTGTCGGCTGTCACATAATTTCAGGCATTAATTCAACTTCTAGAAGAAACAAAATATATAAGATGTTCAGTGATGTTTCAGTTATGTCTTATAAGATTGCTGTTGATTAGGGATTTCTGTTGAGCCCACAGTCTTAAGGGTTGTGAAAAGTCATCTTTCTCAATGGTAGGTGTATGCGCGCTCGCTTCCTTAGATCTCAGTTTCCTTTACCTTGGAAATTCCAACAATCATTTGCCTTCCAACTGCTTGTCTCTCCCTAATAGAGTCATATAGTCTTAATTCATGTAACAATAATATTTTTAAAAAATTGTGGATTCTGGAAATCTGAAACAAAAACAGAAAGTATTAGAGAAACGCAGCAGGTCTGGCAGCATCTGTAGAAAGAAAAAGTTAGCTTTTGAGTCCAGTGACCTTTCTTCATTAATTTTTGTAATCATTGTTTTTGTCAATTATACCTTTTCTAAATTTTCAGAAACATCCTCAGGCACATCAGAAAAATTACTACTATACCTCCTTCAAAGGATATGAATAATAAGAATAATTTGAGTGGAACCAAAGACAACTTTTTTGCCAAAAAAAACCCCACCTTTTTGATTGTTCCAAGTACTCATTTGGTTAATTAATGTCCTTGCCCATTCTGTCCTGCATGAACCCATGGTGGGGTCATTGAAAACTAGAGGCCGTAGGTTTAAGATGAAAGGGGAAAGATTTAAAAGGGTTCAGAGGCTCAACGTTTTTTGGTGTGTATGGAATAAGTTGCTCAAAGAGTTGGTGGAGGCAGGTACAATTACAACATTTAAAAGGTATCTGGATAAGTACATGGACAGGAATGGTTTAGTGAGAGCTTTGTTTACGAGCAGGACAGGCAGATCATAATAAGCAAGGACATACAGATCATAGGGCAAAAAAAAAACGAGACGGAGGCATACCAGTTAGATTGCACAGGACAATGCTCTAGGCAAGGTCAACGTTAGCAAGATCAACATTATTTGAAGTTTGAGTCCATTCATCAGTCTAATAACAGCAGGGAAGACGTTGTTATGAACCTGCTCGTGAATGTGTTCAAGTTTCTGTACCTTCTGCCTGACAGAATAGATTGTAGGGGTGTGTTGCCAAGATGCAATGGGCCTTTGATGCCAAATTTCTGGAGCCGCTGAGGAAGAAGAGGCGTTGTTATGCCTCTTTCTGTGCTGTGTAACTCTGACTCTACGGCTCTGAAAGAGCCCAGCAAGTCACTAGGTTCAGGGAATAATGATGGGCAATAATTGCTGGCCAGCCACTGATACTATGTTCCATGAGCAGAAAAAAAGTCAGAAATATTTAGTGTCTGTAGATTTCAATGTAAGTAAATTTTTAATGAATGCTTGTAAACAAATTTTCAGTATTGTTAGAAAGTTAAAATTCAAATGATTTTTGAAAAAACACTATTAGCTCGCTTTCCGGTCATTCCTGCAATCCATCTTTTCTGTCTGCCTAGTTTTTGTGTCTGTCTCTCTTAGTTGCATCTGTATTCCTCTCCATTTATGTTTCTTTCTATATTCAACAAGTAATCTCAATCATACTGATACTCAATTCAGACTTTGCAGTGATCATTAGTAATTCTACATTCTGGTTAAGAAGCACAGTAACTTCTCGTGTTCACATGGTTCTTAGCTTCCTTGTACAGACAGAAATGCCTTTCCAATTATGAAATTCCAGTCCAAAATACCATGGAAAGGATGTGTGAAAATACAATGAATAGCTGATAAAAGTTTAGCCTGTAATTTGTAGTTAGCTCGTATACATTGTTTACAATATACAAATTGATCCTGCTATCTTTCTTTCCAAAAATATAGCAACTCTTGAATAATGAAACATATTTCTTAAATGATACAATCATTTCACTATTTTTGGAGTTTCCTGGTAGTACATACATGAGATGTGTTTTCTTCTATTAGAGAAATATACAGAAATCCTGGATCCTGAAGAAGAGCGGAGAATGCAGATAAAAAGACAAGAGCAGGCCTCTCGCTCAGCAAGGATGCTGTATGTTTTACAGCAGCAAGTGAGAACTGAGATTAAATGTTAACAAATGCATTGTTAATTATCAGTTTTTCTATTACAGATCAAATCCAGGGGACACAATAGTTTACACACTTATGTGAAAAATGAGAGGTCAGCAAAGAGATTAAATTTGCCACTTGCAAAAGCCAAAATAACTCTATAGGACATGTTAATAAAATGTGAGGCTGGATGAACACAGCAGGCCAAGCAGCATCTCAGGAGCACAAAAGCTGACGTTTCGGGCCTAGACCCTTCATCAGAGAGGGGGATGGGGGGAGGGAACTGGAATAAATAGGGAGAGAGGGGGAGGCGGACCGAAGATGGAGAGTAAAGAAGATAGGTGGAGAAGGTGTGGGTGGGGAGGTAGGGAGGGGATAGGTCAGTCCAGGGAAGACGGACAGGTCAAGGAGGTGGGATGAGGTTAGTAGGTAGCTGGGGGTGCGGCTTGGGGTGGGAGGAAGGGATGGGTGAGAGGAAGAACCGGTTGGGGAGGCAGAGACAGGTTGGACTGGTTTTGGGATGCAGTGGGTGGGGGGGAAGAGCTGGGCTGGTTGTGTGGTGCAGTGGGGGGAGGGGATGAACTGGGCTGGTTTAGGGATGCAGTGGGGGAAGGGGAGATTTTGAAACTGGTGAAGTCCACATTGATACCATATGGCTGCAGGGTTCCCAGGCGGAATATGAGTTGCTGTTCCTGCAACCTTCGGGTGGCATCATTGTGGCACTGCAGGAGGCCCATGATGGACATGTCATCAAGAGAATGGGAGGGGGAGTGGAAATGGTTTGCGACTGGGAGGTGCAGTTGTTTGTTGCGAACTGAGCGGAGGTGTTCTGCAAAGCGGTCCCCAAGCCTCCGCTTGGTTTCCCCAATGTATAGGACATGTTCCTTATTTGGGTAATCTGCAGTGGCACTGTTGCAGTTAGTGAATTGGCTGCTGAGCTTAAAATCTTAACCAGCGTTCTGATTTTTTTTTTATGACCAGTAATGACAGACTTTGAGCTTTATCTTCAATTTTATGTGTTGATTACAGAAACTTCAATAGACAGAATAGAATTTCCATAATTATTATTCTGGCAAATGTATACCATGGCTGTTTCTCAGAGAAAAAGAATTTTTTAAAAACTTAAGTAAACCATCCATTTGTATAGAAATTATGGTGTTAGCTCAACAAAGAAAAGGTGGCCCCGCTGTGAATCCAAACCTGTGAATACAGTAATTTTGATTTTGAAGCTCTATTACAGGAATGTTTTTGACCCTTCCTTTGCTAATCTGTTTGTCTGTAAACAATATATCTCAAAAATACTGACTTATTTCAAAGAAACCTGCTTCACAGGGTATGGGCCAAAACAGAACTAATCAGTAGTTTTGCAAATAGAGGGCGATAGGATGAATTATCTTTTAAGAATATTGTTGATTTGCTTTAGAATTTTTTGGATTTTCTCAGCTACTGTATTGGAGCTGATCATTGCTGTCAAAATGTGAACTGAGTTTGAGTAGGTTGTTTGATATACATCTGCCTGTAGTTACCTTAGTGAGAAAAAAACTCACTGAGATTTCTATTTTCAGCTTTATAGTTACACAACATCAACTAGGCAGGGAAAACTAAGGCAGAGTAGTGTCTTACACATGATAGAGACCTGTGTCTTTTTGGCATTTTTTAAAAGTGACTTAGAAGTGTTGTTAATGGAACAATACTTTTACATTAAATCAGGGCAGTTGTTTCTCTTGACTTTGCATTTAACTTTTATTATTTAATTAAGGTAAATGAAATACAGGAAGACATAGAAAAACAAAGTCCACATAAAATAAAACATACCAAAAAGGTAAGAAAATTGTTTATTTTTGATTTAGCTGTCAAAACTATTTTGTTTTAGTAATGAATAACATTGCTGTTGAGTGGAAGAAAATTTGCTCGGGTATTTTGTTTTTATGCATTTCTTTAAAATTCCAGTCAATGTTTGTAGACTTTACTAAATTGTTTGCTTGAGTCCCAACAGGTGGGTTACATTGTTCCTGATTTTCCTGTCAAAACTAGTTCAGTTAATGGTGTTCATTGTTTGTATATATGGAAATGGTATTGCAAATGTAGGGGGTGGGGCTGTGTGAAGAAGATGTGAAGTTAAAATCAAATAACATAAAATGATGATCTGATTGTGCTGCTCCATCGCTAGCTTCACAAATACAGAACTTTGCAACCTGTGCATCAAAATGCAAACAATAACACAAAGTTGCTGAACTGAATGTAATGCCAAACGTTTTGTGAATAATCTTAACCCATGTGGTCATTATTGACCATCAATTTCACTGACATTAAAAATGTAATTGTTGCAAGTATAGAGTGCACACTGGAGATTTGAAAATATGAAAAAAATTAAAACTTATCTTTTTCTCTCTCTAATTGAAATCCTCTTTCCCTGCCCTTAATTACTGTTTGTATTTCACACTGCGCACTGTAATTTGTTCTTCATCCTTGCCCTTGCTGTATCTGCTTTGCAGTTCTTCACTGGTTGAGGGTCTACGTAGTTGCTTGACCTGTTTGCTTGGCTTCCAAATGCTCTGTATCCCTCGCTGTGACATTTTCAATTTGCCTCTCAAACAACTAACCACACAAATGAAATAATCTAAACGTACAAAAGTAATTCTGGCAAGAAACTGTGCTGTAGCAAAATGGTGTGCTGAACAAAAAAACGTTGTGCAATATTTAGTATAAAAATTGTTTACCTTAGCATCTTACCAAAAGCTTGAGTTAATAAAAATGATTGTACTTAAATTAATATGATTGACTTCAATTTTAACATATCTGTTTCTGAAACAGGTATTATTGCAGTTTTTATATATTTCAGTCTCGTGCCATGTCTCGGTTAGCAGCTGCGCACAGAGGAGCTGTTCGTGCGTTGCAAATGTTTGTTGGTCAACTTTCTGGACAATCAGAACAGCAGATTCCTACTTACTGTAAGGAACTGGGTCAGTTAATTCGACAGCTTTCCCTTTGCTCAGCCAAAATGGAAAGTGACATGGATGCTTCTATACCAGAAACCATTATTAATATCTTGCAACAAGTTGAGGTAAATCATACTAAAAATTTCAGAAACATTAAGTTGCAGTGTTACAACCTTAAATGAATTTATATTTCAGTTTCTTTGTAACAAGGGTGCCTTTTTAAAGGTATTTGTGAACATGCAAACACCCAAAATAGAAATCCAGTGCATTACAATTTTTCCCTCATTCACTATAAAGGAGTTTAACTTACTGCTGCAAAATGAAGACTGTTTAGCCTTAATGTGCCAAGTTATTCTATTTTCTTTGACATCTATGAATTTGTTTCATTGGACTAATTTTACGAAGTCCCATCTTCTGCTTTTGCCAATTCTAAAGGCTTAACTGAAAACTTAAGTGTGCTGGCAATGTCACACAGTTTTTCATTTGGAAAACTTCTGCCATTATATACATTAATGCTTTGAATTTTTGGAGGAAAAGGGTCCGTTTGAGAAGATATCGTGTGAAATTGACCATTGGCAGTTTGATTCTTGCTGATTGGATACTAAAGACACTAAACATGCCGTTTTGTTTTGCTGTCTCAATGTTAGTTCGTAGTTGTAAATCTGATTTACAAATGCTTCAAGCAGAGAAGCTGTGACTGAACCCAGATGGCATTATTACGAATCTGTGACTTGCATGTACACAGTCGTGGGGAGGCTTTGAAAGTTGTAAGAATTATACACGATACGTTTGACTGATCTATTTTGCTGTTTGATGCTTGAAGGACAGATAACTTTAATACAAATATATGCTAGTAGGGACAGTTTGTGTTAAGTTTTTTCACTTGGGAAATTGGACCAACAGAACATTTTTGCACCTGGTAAACAAGGAACTAGTACTCAAAATTTAAGATGTTATTAATCTTGATAAAATGTTAAAGTCAATAAGCAAAAATATTTTGAACTTTCATAAGTTGCTTCATGTATTAGTAGGACACTTACTTACTCTCCAGTTTCTCTTGGAATGATTTGCACAGCTCTAGTTTGGAGAGATATTGTGCCTCCTACAGTTTCAGACAAAATTTAAAATGAGGAATGACTGTAACCTATTATTAACAATCTGGTCATGGAGAGCAAAATTTGCATGTATCTAAGGTGTCCACTTTAACTAAGGATGGACGATGTTTTGGCAAACCTCAAATGTAAAAGAAAAAGGGGTCAAAATCTCATGAATGAATGTTAAGTCTTACTTGAGATCAAAGGTGTTTGTTTTGTGGATTTATCAGGACCTGGATTCATTGCTTGGGAGCCAATTTCCTCAAAAGAAAAATCAATTGCTACAGAGAGCCCGCAGTGTTTCCCCGCCAAGCAGAAAAGGACCTCTAGGTAGACACAGAAGCCGCTCTGCTGAAAGATTACAAAAATCATCCATCACAAAGGACAATGTTTCATATGCGCTGAAACAATTGCCGCCTCTTAAGACAGCACAGATTGGTAAGTCAGTCCACTTCTTTTAAAAAAAATCCCTATTAAATCTGAGGAGTTACTAATATTAAGAAAAGAAGAACTTAGCATGGATGTTTGTGCTGTAACTAATTGCTTGTGACCAAAGTTAACAATTCATTCTAATAAAATAACATCTGTGAATGAAATATGTGAAAACTTATAATTGCCATTACCAGAAGTAAAATTATTCTACATCTGCCTTTATAGCTGATAATTGTACTGAATCCTATCTCGTTCAAAATTAGACAGCACTCATGATGTAGATGAGAACATTATCCAATTTAATCATGATTCCCCTTAACTTTTAAACTATTTTGTCATAGTTGAATAATTGTAAACTCTTTTGCCCTGTGTTAGTTGGACCTAGTGATGGTCACGTTTACTGAGACTTGGGTTTCCTTTAACAACCTTGTGGCTATTTCAGTTACATTCATGATATCTGCCTATTCCCATTTTTCTTGCTAACTGTAGCATGCTAGACATGTAAACATTAATTTTCAACTGCCATGGATCTCATAAGCACATCCTTGTTTAAAATTCTACAATATCTGAGTCAATTGTGGGAGCTTATTTACTTAGATGGTTTGTTGAAAAAAAATGGGGGTGCTGTTTTTCTGAACGTAACTGATAGAAGCTTATACATGAATAATGACATAAAATTCTTTTAAATGTAGAATTTGGTTTGGAAACAATAAAGTATTTCTTTGGTATATGAAAAAATGATTTTCATGATCTTGCTTTAATAATTTGAACAGAATTATGGAAGATAGGAAAATAAAGCTTTCTTTGATTGGTGTATCCTTCAATTAAAATGTTGTTTTTAATATTTTTTTTTGTACAGATGAAAATTTTCATGTTGCTGAATCTCCCAGACCCCAACTATGTGGTAGAGAGTCTTTGCCCATCCATGAAGAGCAGCAACAACAAGAGGAAGGCCCTCCGACTCCTGATAGGAATACTGTGCTCAGGGCTGGGTTCGATGCTTTACAACGTGTTGGAGCCTTGAAAAAATCTGTTACGGAAAGAAAGGCAACAAAGAAAGGCGTGCTACTCCCTACCAGGTCATATGTAAGTTGTATTCAAAGATAACAGTATGTTATTATAAGTGGATACTAGGGACAGAATAGTAGTGATTTGAACAGGGTCTTTAGACAAGATGCAGCTGAAGACATGCAAAATGTGTTGCTTTGTGCTTAAGTGGCAACTAGGATGAGCAGCAGGCTTTGTGGCTGCTATGCCATTACATTGTCAGTAAGGGGCGACCTCTGGTTGCCAATGCACAGCAGTCTTCCAATGATGGTGTGGGTCAAAAGTTGCTGATATCGACTGTTGAATTGTTCCAGGGATAGCAGATGGTAAGATGGAACTAAAATTGGCATTGTGCAGTGCAACGAGGATGGAGTATGTAGTTAATAAGGCAAGTTTGGTAAGCTGTGGTGAGAAGTCTTGCTAGCTCTTGTCGTGAAAAGCCTTCCAGAAACACAACACAACTCCCACTTAGCCAAGCAAACAAGACTTGAGATTCAGCCCAAGGTTTCAAATTGATAATCCTGTTTGTTTTAGCTAGGATTTATTAATTTTGTGAGTTGTATTAAAGTCACACATCATCTTGACTTGTAACTATATTGTCCTTTCTTCATTGTCACTGGATTAAAATCCTGAGATTCCCTTCCTGAGCAGCATTGTAAGTGTATCCACTTGATATGAATTTCATTGGTTCAAGAAGACGGCTGACCACTACCTTGCCAAGGACAATACGAGATAGGCATTACTGGCAAAGCTTACATTTATTGCCAATGTTCCGTAAAATATTCATATGTATAACTTTGTTGAGAAGTTATAGAGTGACTTAGTGAAATTTCTAGTGGCGGTGACTGATTAATGAACCTTATGGTTTGATACATTTTTTAAAAAAAATGTTTGAGACATTAATTGATGTAGCTCCTTTTCTTTTTTGAAGGCTTTTGGAGATAGGACAGCTATGTTCAAGTTGACTTTTCAACGCAGCATTGAATCTGTTTTGAAGATATTTCTTAAGAGATGACTTAAAATTTGTTTTTTGTTTCATTGTCCTTTCATGCATCATGTTTGGTGTAGTTCTAAATAGGCTTCAAGTCAGCTAGAAATGGAATTGAAACTTGGCAGATGATCACTCATGGTTTTGACTTTGCTGTCACTTAACTGTGGCCAGTGTGGGGGGGAAAATTCTCGATCTTCATTTTTAAAGTATATCATTCAAATTTAAATCCAATACTTGGGTGCAAGTGAGCAGACTTATGTGCATGTCTAACTAAATGTGAATATGCAGGCAGCAGTACAACTCAGCATTGCCAGCTTTAAACTTTTATGAGCATGGATTGGTTTCAAACCAGTACATGCAACATGCATGCAACATTATCTGGGTCTTCTGAGATTGCTGTGAAAAATTGCCAGGTGTATTGTTGGCTCTTGAACATCTGGCTTATATTGCTCTTTTAGCACTGTTCATGCTACTTTATTGAATCTCTTGATTATATTGAAAGCTGAAATAAATTAGTCAACTCCTGTTTATGTTTAATTTCCTTTCAATTTATTGAATTAATTTTAGCAGCAAAGAGGACAGAATACTCTTGAAATGCAAGCCTGCTTTCAGAAAGCCACAGTAAGTTCAGAACTAAAGAGATACCAGGGACCTCCTAAAGAAAGCAGACCTCCCTGGATTCCAGGGTATCCCAGTTGTCCTCTTGGACCTTCCAAACGGCAAGTAATCTGTGCAACAATGTACAAAAACTACGTATATTGTCATTTGTTAACAAATGTGTACATATTCTCCATTTGAACATGAAGTTATTTTGTTTCCCGTGTAATAAAAAAAACATTTAACTATTTAAAAGAAAATATTATAATCTTAATGCAGTATTTTATAAACACGTGATTGTTTTTATTGTGGTTGTAGCAGTGGGATTTAAATTTGTCCTATGCTATTATTGCTGGATTATACTATAAAATGTTCGTGCCACATGTGAATAAACATTTTTCTGGTTCCTTAGAATTCCGTGGAAGAAACAGAAAACAAAATTGGAAAGCCAGAAGTCTAAACCTGCAGACAAAAGTCAAATTTGCTTGTTAAAGGAAATGGAACAAGAAAGGCAAGAAGCTGCTAACACTGAAGCAATCAGGTAGTTACGTTGGTTCACAGGAGAATTATAAATGATGAAAGCCGTTTGGCCCATTTTCATTTATTTGAGGAAATTTGAATCCTTTGAAATTATAACTTCTGTTCTTTATCAAATGGTTCCAGGATCTTGCTTCTGATACTTCATAATTTTCTCTAAATAGCTCACTATACGTCAAGAATAGATATCAGTACTAAAATTATCCTTTGCTAGTATGAAATGTATTCTGCTCCTGCAGTTTAAATTAAACTAATGTGCTGGCTTATGTATTGCAACATAGAAACAAAGAGAAAAGGGACAGGAGTGGGCCTTTCAGTCCATTACACGTGCTGCACCATTCAGTGTGATCATGGCTGATCCTGTATTTCAATGCCACACTGTCTCACTGTCCTCTGCCTGTTGCCACTTTCATCTCTACGTATCTATTTCTTTGTTAGGTGTATTCAGTGGCTTGGCCTTGTTATGATCCCAACTGACGTTATTACTGAACATGCCCAATCCTGGACTGAAATCTGGCTTGATATATCATGTTTTATTTCTTCAGTTTTTACAATGTGGTTTATCATTGATACACAAGTATGAAATGCTGTAGATTTGCTTTTAACAATAAAATCGAAGTTGGCATTTATAGTTAAAGGAATAGAGAATAAAACTAGAGAAGTATTGCTGGAACAGTATAAGACAGTAGTAAGACCGTGCCACATACAATTTTGGTCCCCTTACCGGAAGAGAAAGGTAGTTGAATGGCAGGCAGTTCTGTGCAGGTTAGGTAGATTGATTCCAGAGATGAGGGATTTGGCTTATGAAGACAGATTGAACAGTTTAGTCTGTACTCTCTGGAACTTGGAGGAATGCAAGGAATTGGGACAGTACAGTGGCTCAGTGGTTAGCACTGCAGTCTCACAGTGCCAGGGACCCGGGTTCGATTCCAGCCTTGGGCGACTGTCTGTGCGGATTTGCACATTCTCCCCGTGTCTGAGTGGGTTTCCTCCGGGTGCTTCAGTTTCCTCCCACAGTCCAAAGATGTGCAGGCTAGGTGGATTGGCCATGCTAAATTGCCCGTAGTGTTCAGGGGTGTGTGGGCTATCGGGGGATGGGTCTGGCTGGGATGCTCTAAGGTGCAGTGTGGACTTGTTGGGCTGAAGGGCCTGTTTCCACACTAGGGAATCTAATCTAATTTAATTGAGGTATAGAAGATACTAAAGAGGATTGACAAAATATTAGTGGAAAGTATGTTTACTCCTGTAGGGCAATCTAGAACAGAAGTCATGGCTTTATTAGAAGGAGTAGCAGATTTAAAACACAGATGAGGAGAAATTAGTGGTAACACCAGTGTGGTGCTGGAGGAACACAGCAGGCCAGGCCGTGTCAGAGGAGCAGGAAAGCTGATGTTTCGGGTCGGGACTCTTCTTCAGAAACCCTTTTCTGAAGAAGAGTCCCGACCCAAAACATAAACGTTCCTGCATCTCTGATGCTGCTTGGCCTGGTGTGTTCCTCCAGCTCCACACTATTATCTCTGACTCCAGCATCGGTAGTTCTTACTATCTCTGAGGAGAAATTACTTCTCTAAAAGGGTCATGAACCTTTTGGAATTCGGTAGAACAGACTGCAGTGGATGTTGATACATTGGATGAATTTAAGAAGCAGTTAGACCAGTTTTTAATTATTAACGGATCAAAAGATAATGGTGACTGGTCAGGATGGTAAGAGCTGTGGCTGAGATAAGGTCAGTGATTGTATCAGCTGGTGGAACAGGTTAGAGGAGCTGAATTGCCTACTCCTGCTCCTAGTTCTTGTGATATATGACATTTACTGTGCAAAAGAAATGGAGACAAATTAGAATAAACCAAACTATTTACATGTAACACAATTTTGAAGATTTCAAAACATGTGGTAAACGACAATCCCATTAATTCTAACAGTACCCCTTTACACTTCTTACAGAGAATTCCCTTTTCTATCATCTCCAAAGGGTTTAATTTAACATTCGCTTCAGTTCTACCTTGAAAATTTAATAACTTCTTCCTTGAGTCTTTATACAGCTGAGCTTAGATTTTCTGAGTTTTAAAGAATGCCTTCATGGTTTTAATTAAACACTCTTGGATTGGAATTTAAAGATTAAAGAGTGAGCTATTTCTTGACCATTCTAAATTGCATCCTTTCTTCAGGAGCAACTGCCTTAAACATCCAGTGTCAGCCAAGACTTCTGTGAAAGTGAAATCGGAAGGGCTTTCTTCAAGATATGTGTGTTTCCCCTGCTCTTTTAAAAGCGGGCGATAAAATCAATTCCAGAAGTGTAATGAAGCAATTGTGCCTGATGGCTCACAAAACTCACCCAATGAAAACAAAACCCCATTGCTGTCTGGAAAATCTGTCTCATTCCATCTCATGCGTTCTTGCACTCTGTCTCACTCCATAGCTTCCATGTTTCTGTGGTAGAGAATTCCATATGTTTATGGCTGTCTGAGTGCGGTCTTTTTTTGTCATCTCAGGCCGAACTGACCTGCTTAATGTCCTGAGATTCTGATTCCTTGTTCTTGAACCTTGGTCCAGGGTAAACGTCATCCTTGCATCCTGTCAGTTGAATCCTCTCAGAATTATTTTTCAATTTAAATCCCTTCTTGTTTACGGATCCAATGAATACAGGCCTAGTTAATGCAATCTCTCATCATATGACAAACCTGCCAAGCCAAGAATTAGTCTTGTAACCTTTGCTTTGCACTCTGTATGGCAAGTAAATCTTTCCTTGCATAAGAAGACAAAACTCTACACAGTATTCCAGGTGTGGTCTCACTAAGCTCTTGTACAGCTACAATAAGACTTCCTTGTTTCTTTACTCAGACTGTCTTGTAATGATGGCCAACCATCCATTTGCCTCACAAACTGCTTGCTGCATTTTCCTGCTTGCTTCCCTGACTGGTGGACAAGGACAAACAGGTGCCTTTGTACATCAGCATGTCCAAATTGATTACCGTGTAAATAATAAATGCCAATCTGTTTTTCCTATTGACGTGGACAACTACAAGTGGAAACACTCATTAGTTTAGAACACTGTTATACATTTGGACTAGTGTAGTTGAGAAGTGCAGGATAGGAAGGTGGAGTAGGATCATGCAGTGGGCCAGACTTGTTTTTTTTTTATTAATTGATTTCAGTCAAATTTTTTGAAATATCTTGGCTGTTAATAAAAGGTTTCTTTGAAATTAGTGTGAGTAGTCTCAATTTCGATCATACTGTTCATCAGTCCACAGCACGGAACTGTCCCAAATTTGACAGTGTGAGGACTGCTAGTGTGGGAAGCAATAATGCAGTGCCATTGTCTAGGCTGAAAATATGGAGGGCCCTTCTGTTTGTACTTAATCACGTTGTCACTGTCCAGGCAGTGCTTAATGTTAGATAACAAAGTGTGGGGCTGGATGAACACAGCTAGCCAAGCAGCATCTCAGGAGCACAAAAGCTGACGTTTCGGGCCTAGACCCTTCATCCTTTTTTTCTGTTGTTATCTTGGATTCTCCAGCCTCTGCAGTTCGCATTATCATCCGTGCTTAATGTTATTTTCTTTCTCCAGCACTGTTATTCCCAAGTTTGAGGATTGTTGGTGCTTTTTTGTAAGAAATAGATCCAATGGGATCCAGTGCAGTTTCTTTATAAATTTCCTTTCCAACTCCACAATTTTTTGTGCAGAAATTCCTACGTTATTTTCTGGTATACAATGCAATAATCTGTTTACAAATTCAACAAGTAGTAGTATCTATTGTATTTCTGGCTAGTATGAATTGTTAAAAAAATGTGTCAAATGGTGGAAACCTTCTACTGCTGTGTGATTTGTTCTGTGGAAGATATAAATACCATTTGTTTACTAGGATACATGTTGGAAGGCACATTCAGTTTCTTCCTTGGAGGACAGAATGCTACTATATGCTATTTTAATGTCAGGCAAATTTAATGCATCCTCTTTTTGAAAATTGATTTTAGGTTGGCTTGGCTTGATTCTGAGACCGCCCGCAGGCTGAGGGAGCTCAATGAACTCTGCATACAAGAAACAGACAGAATAAAGAAATTGAGGTAAAATTTCTGCAACTTGTAATGTTTATGTAGACTTTAATATGCTGAATCCTTGTTGATATTATACAAAGTACAAGCTACTAATTTTACAAAGGAGGTGGTGAATTTTATTTAGGTTTTGAATGCTTCCCTGCTAATTTTGAATGGAATAAGTTGGATCATTTGAACTGTAAAAAATTTTGCCACACAGAAAGTAACCACTCAGTCCATCGTGACTGTGTCAGCTGAGTAAACTATTCCATTCCAATTCTGCTTTTCAGCACCTGGTCCATAGCCTTGCAGGTTCTAGCATTTCTGGTGCAAATTCAGGTTCCTTTTTAAATTAGTTGTGGATTAAAGTATCACAAATATTTAGTGATACTATGGATGATTTTAAAAAATTATTAAATATTCTTTGTTCAGATCTGAAGCTGACTCTCCCAACAAATGGATTGCAAAAGCAGAAGAAGAAATTCGTGAGAAACTTCAGCCCTTGCTGGATAAAGCACAGGTACCAAATATCTAATACTTTTAATTGGCACAGTTCTTATTCACTTTGCTGTTGGAACAATTGGACTTTTGAATTGTGTATGTTATGGATTTACAACCATCTCATGTCAGTTATTGAATCTAACATTTGATTCTGCTGCTGATATGGCAGAAATCTAAACAGTCCTGCTCACAGCATTCTCCCAATGTTACATGTGGGATCTATGATGAAAGTGGGCAAAAAGTTGGCAAATGTAATATAATGTGAAAAAATATTCATTTTGGAAGGGTCCACTTTTATTTGTCATCATCAACGATTTGGATGAGAATTTAGGAAGCATGGTTATTAAGTTTGTGGATGATACCAAAATTCATGGTATCGTGAACAGATGAAGAAGGTTATCTAAGATTACAAAGAGATCTTGATCAATTGGGTCATGGGCTGAGGAGTGGCAGATGAAGTTTAATTTGGATAAATGCAAGATATTGCGTTTTGGTAAAACAAACTTGTGTAATTAATAGTAGGTCCCTGGGTGGTGTCAAACAGAGACCTAGGGGTTTGGGTAGTGAACTTTGTGTCACATGTGACACAGAGTGGTTACAAAGGTATTTAGCACACTTGCTTTCATTGTTCAGAGCTTTGAGTATAGGAGTTAGGTCAGCATGTTGAGGTTGTAGAAGACGTTGGTGAGGCCTCTTCTGGAGTACTGTGCGCAATTTTTGTCATCCTGCTGCAGGAAGGATGTTATTAAATTGGAAAGAGTTAAGAAAAGATTTACTAAGATATTGCCCGAAGTGGATGGTTTGAATTATGCTGGATAGGCTGAGACTTTTTCCCCTAGAGTGTGGGCGGTTTATAAAATCATAAGGGGCATAGATAAGGTGAATAGAAAGGGTCTTTTCCCTACGGTGGGGAAGTTCAAGACTGGGGGCGTATTTTTAAGAGAAGGAAAAGATTTAAAAAGGACATGAGGGGCAACTTTTTTTAACATAAAGTAGTTCGTATCAACATTTAAAAGACATGTGGATAAGTACATGAATAGGAAAGGTTTGGAGCGATACGGGCCAAATACAGGCAAGTGGGACTAGATTGATTTGTGAAAATGGTCGGCATGGACTAGTTAGACAGAAGGGTCAGTTTCCATGCTGTGTGACTGTATAACTTAAATGGACAAAAACTGCAAAAGTCTACAACAAAAAGGACTTGGAGGTACTTGTACATGAAACCCAGAAAGCTAGCAGACAGGTGCAGCAGGTAATTAGGAAGGTTAATGGAATGTTGGCTGTTATTTCAAGGCATTTGGAGTACAGGAGTAGGGAAATCTTACTGCAACTGTGCAAGCTGCTTATGAGATCACATTTGGAATACTGTGAGCTGTTCTGGTTCTCTTGTTTAAGAAAACATTATTTAATTGGGAGAAATTCAGAGAAGTTCACTAGAATGATCCCTGGTATGGATGGATTGTCTTATTAGCAAAGGTTCTACAGGGTGGAATTCTACTTATTGGATCTCATTGAGGTACATTGGATTCTTTAGGGTCTTGACAGGGTCATTGCTGAGAGGATGTTTCCTCTCATGGGAGAATCTAGAAGCAGGGAGCAGAGTCTCAGAATATGGAGTGCCAATTTAGTATTGAGATGAGGAGGAATTTCTTCTCCGAAAGGGTTGAATGTCTTTGTCTTTGGAACTTCCTACAAAGTGCTGTGGGGGCAAAGTCCTTGTCTATACTTAATCCACAGATTGATTTCCCTACAAATAAAAAAATCTGTGATTGTGGGGAAAGTGCAGGCAATTAGACATCAGGAGTGTTGGGTCAGCCATGATCCCATTGAATGGCAGGCTGAAAGGGCCAAATAGCCTATTCCTGTTCCTATTTCTTATGGTCTAAGTAACTGTTTGTGATTTTTTAAAATCTATCATTGTAATTAAAACTTGAGGAATGAGACTCCATACTAGTAATCAATTGTCAGTGCCTGAGGGTTTCGTTGACTGTTACAGACATTTGCTCATTCCCATCTCCATACCTTTTAAATGACAAGATTTGACTTTTTCTGGCAAGATTAGTTTATATCTATCATGCAAATACAGTCATGTGAATGGGATCATTGCAACCCCATAACAAAGGAGCCAGATTGTGCTGTTTTCACAATCTATTGATAGAGAGCTGCATCTTGGACGTTTGGTTAGTTTGACATAAACTCTGTATGAGCTGTTTGCCTGAAATTTCTGCGTAAGCAGTAGTGAGTATTGGTGGTTTCAGTTACTTTGGCAGAAAAATATGACATATGGTTCCTTTGTGAACATCGAATATCAAGGGCCATAAAAGTGCTGGAAATGTGAGCAATAGTAATGATGCATTAGTAATTTGTGCAATTACAAAAAATTAAATGTAATAGTGAATACAGTGGCACAAGATATCCCGTTTATTGTGTTGCAGCATCAATGGGGATTTCAAATTTCCCTTTTCTTGGGTCAAGTCCAGTAAGGTTTCAAAATTTTGCTGCAGATAATCTGTAATTGATGGAATCCATGGTTCTCATATGATTGGGAGCCTAAGATGTCTGGTAATACAATGTGCCTAAAATATCTGCAATGTTAACATGAAAATAAGAATGGCAGTATTTTAAAAGGTTATGAAATACTGGACTTTAATTTAGCTTGCACATATGTCATACTGTTATAGAAACATGGGATTATTATTTTCAATAGGTTATAAGTGAATCTTGGGAAAAGAGAACTCAAAGTAAAGACTCTTCACTGCAACATCAACTATCATTACAAGTTGCTGAAAAGGTAAATAGCCTTATAAACAAGTGATGGTACTTCATGTCCAAGTTGATGTTAATATATAATTTGAACTTGTTACAGTGCTGGACAAGCCTTTAATTTTGTTACAATCTTGGTCAAGACCAATTACTTTTTATTTCAACAAATCTGAAATCCCAGCTGTGTCGTGAAAGAATGAAGCCACAAGATTCCACAGTTTAGAACTTCTTTTACAAACCATAGAAGAGTCAAACAAAGCAGACAGTAAATACTATCTGAGATAATCTCCTATAATCTGAAATGAAGTATCAGTATAACTTCAAATGAATTGCAGTCAATTATAAACTGAATTGCAGATATAAAATGGAGCCTATAAATTGACTTCACAATGCTCTTGGCTTGTATGTTGTCAATCTCAATCGAAATTCCTTTCAAACTCTGACTTCCTCACTGAACTCGATTCTTCTTCTTGAGTTAGTTATGGATGCTGTTGTAATAGGATTAGACTAGCTCCAAGTTCTATGGGCATGATCTTCACCCAAAATGGCACCTGTGTGCAGAACCACCTCTCTTGGCTGGACAGTGAAGATCCAACAATGTAATCTTTCAATAACACAGACAGCTGTGACCACTATACCTTCACTTATTCCCAACTTTTACATCTAGCCCCTTTTCTGTGCAAGTGGATTCAACTTCCACAGGGTTCTGATTGCTCTGTCTCCTTTTTTATTGTTTCAAAAAGTTTTGGTTTCCAATCTCCGTTTCAGTCTTCATTTTCTTAGCAATTAGGAGAGTGAGTTTTCCGTTTCCCTTTTCCATTAGAATTTATCGTAGAAAATACAAGCTTTGATACCAGATTCCGTCACAAACTGGACAACTATGCAATTTGGGTACCTGCCTTAGAAAAGTAAGACTTGTATTGTCAGTTTTTAATTGTTAATGAGTGTACAGTTATTTCATCTCAATATTTTGAGTGATCAAAGTGTTTTCAAGTTTGAGGATGTCAAAAGTCTGATTGTAGGAACTTGTTTTTTAAAAAAGTGTCTTTTATTTATTTTTTCTGTATCTATCTTTATCATTACCAACTCTTACAATGCTTTTGTACACGTGTATTTCAAATTTCTGGCTACAATTTGCAAGATTTATCATTTAAACTTAGTAAATACCCAGGCAGATAATAAGTCTAACCTGTGACTCTTCCAATTTTTGTCTTTGAATTGCACCCCCTTGTAAGATGTATGAGTACTTATATCTGAGCTAAACTAGTTGGCTAATTGTTATTTGATTCTGGCTTTTTTAAAGTTATTAGAATCACATTGAAATTCTTAAAATACAAGGGATTAGTGCACAATTCCAAAGTCCTGTTTAAAAAAATATAGACCAGAGACTCCCAAAAAATTGTCTAATCCATTAAGGAGCTGGGTTGAATATCACACTCTACTTTTTGAGTCAATTAGCAAGGTCTGATGACTTTGTTTCGTGATTCAAGATATTCAGCTTGAACATAATTCAGCATAAATTTTGGTGCTTTGACAGACAATTTGTGCTGTAGAATTTCAAACTTGAAAAACATTACATTAATTTCTTAGCATATATCTTTTCTGTAAAAGCAGAACAACCTGAATCATATCTAGTTGTTGAGAATGTATTATTTCCAATATTAATTATAAAAATAAAATTGTTCTTACAGGCTGCAGCTAGTGCAGACCTCCTTGGTGAAAACCTGTTAGATGAGCTGCTGGAGAACACAGCACATGAATTATTGAATCTGGAACTAAATGCAAAAACTCATTCAGAAGCTCTGATGTTACAAGAAAGCAGCACATTAGAGAACATGTTACAGAGAATAGAGGAGATGGAAGTAAGTATCTGTGATTTTGCAGCCATAGCAAAATATTGACACTTGCTGCTAACTTCAGAGAAAGCTGCTCATGGAGATCAATTTCTGTAGAATAAATTTCATTTTTCTTGATGTGGTTTTCCTAAGGATTGCAGTATTTTATGTTAAATTTATTTTGTAAACCGAAGCAAATCATAGGAATGTTTTGATTAGAAGGTGACAAATTATATTGAAATATCTAGTGTAGTAATGAATCTGTTTAAATTCTCATAGCTAAAGGAAAACCCATCAATTATACTGCTTTCAATTAGAAAGTTTAGGCCTTGAATAAAATTGCAGGCATTTGAATTTACCATGAGAGACTTGTAGTAGTTTTACAAATTACTTTTTGTAACACAGTCTGCCCAAATTGATCATTTCTTCTCTTAACTATTTCATAGAGATACCAAGAAGCAGTTTGCAGAAGAATTTGCCAGATTGAATATGCTGATCCAGATTTCTGGGCTGAGGAAGAAAAACAAGGTAATTTACCAAGAAGCTCTGAATCTTATCTATTCTAATTGTTTTTTTTTCTATTCATTCATGGGATGAGGGCATCATTGGCTAGGCCAGCATTTGTTGCCCATCCCTAATTGTCCAGAGGGAAATTGAGTTAACCACATTGCTGTGGGTCTGGAGTCACATGTAGGCCAGACCAGGTAAGATTTGCAGTTTCCTTCCTTAAAGGATGTGAGTAAACCAGATGGGTTTTTCCAACAAGTGCCAATAGATTCATGGTCATCATTAGACTGTTAATTCCACATCAGTTTTGAATTTAAATCCACCAGCTGCCATGGCAGAATTTAAATCCAGGTCCCCAGAACATAACATGGTTTAACAGTCCAGTGATAATACCATTAGGCCATTGTCTCCCCTGGTTTAGAATAGTTTAGGCTCTAGCACATAATTCTGATCTTTATTTGCTAACTTGGGCTATTCCTTTAAGGCCACTATCTGTGATGAAGTGGCATCATTGGAGAATATAATTAATTGTAGTTGTTCCTAAATTTTAAATTTGCTTGCAAATATCTGCCTCATGGTCAGAATGGCCATAGTGAAATCATATAGCATTTGAGTTTTCTTTAAATGTAATATTTATTTATCTCTTCTGTGGCGTTAGTTGGAGGAGGAAGAGGTTGAAAAGAAAATGTTGCGTATTTCCTCCATGAAGAACATTTGAAAACTTGTTTGTGAGATCTTCCCAGACACCATGAAATGACTTTTAATTTTTGCCTTATCTCTGGTGAAGTAGTATTTCTTATCAGGTTAACATTTGACTTACTCCCCCAACAAAACATTTTTACAGAAGTTAATGCAGTATTAAAATAACTTGGGATGGAGCTATGGATTGATGCACATTTTCGGATAATTAAAAGCATGGACAATTATTGGTAACTTGATTCTGGTGGTGATCAAAAACTGTCCAGCCACACGTGTTCTGCTGTCCACCTTATGCTACCCAGTTCTTTGATGCTTCTGTCATGCAGTCGTGTGGCAGGATAGATGGAAATGCTTGCTACTGCTAGCATCTTATTAAAGCTCAGCTACACATCATTTCAGACACTGCAAGCCAGTCACACTTTAGGTGTCAACCAATGCCCAAAATGTGGATGATCAGGTTATCACTTGATCTGAGTGTTCAAACTGACTGTTGCATTTACAACAGTGACTACCTTGTATTTAGGGTCCATTATTTTGATCTCTGTTATTAATAGAATTTCTTTGCATCTATCCTATGTAAGTCCTTCATAACATTTAAAGACATGTGTTAGGTCACTCTCCAGCTGTCTGCTGTTTATAGAAAGAGTTCCAGCCTGTTCAACCCTTACTGATGATTGTAACCACTTAGTTCTGTAGACCTATTTGTGTTCATTCCACTGCCAAACTATTTTTTAATAATTGGAATCTAGAGCTGTATACTCTGTAATTGCATTTTAAATGAGAGACTGAGGTAATGTAGTGAAAATGTTGTACACGCAGACAAAGAAAAACACAAGTTTGACTGGCACAACACATAGCACAAGCCACAGACATGCCGGGGAATTCCTAGAGGCCTGGCATTCCAACTGGAACTCCATCAACAAACACATCAAACTTGACCTGATATACAAATCACTGAAAAATAGAACCGGAAGTGATGCCAACCACCCCAGCAAACTAAGGCATATGAAAAGTGGGACTGAACACCAGTGCTTCACTGAATGTTACTAGCAGGCTGATAAAATGTCTGCCATCAAACACGCTGGCTTGTCAAGCAAGTCTACAATCTCAACATTAAACTGAATTTTAGAATCTGTGTATAAGGCACCCATGTTTATGAAGAGCAGATATAAAACCTGGTCAGCTATTTGGGTGTTTTGGGGGGAAAAAAACTTGCTTATATGTCATGTTTGATATTTGATATTTCTGTTCTAACAGAAAGAGAGTTTGTTTTAATTGACACAAAGCCACGCACCCCACAACCAATCAGGATCACCAGAACTATTGAACAAAGTGAACCAACATTGGACAGAATAATTCAAAAGTCTTTGGAAGTTGAGTAAGTTATAATTGTATTGACTCATTTTGGTAATATATTTGTAATTCTCTGTCTCTCTGTCTCTGTCTCTCTTTTTTTCCAATCTAGTTTCTGAAATGTTACAGATGTTGTTGCTTTTTGTATACTTGTATATTGTTCCCAGATATCTAGTTGGATTTGAGTGGATTTATCTTATACCATTACAACCATCAGTACATAGTATTGAGAAAATATACATCTGTGTCATCTTCACTTCATCCAGAGGAAGCACTTTTAAGTAATCTTTATTTTATTTGAAACCTGTGAATGCTGGAAATAACAATTTAGAAAATAATTGCAAAGTAGTATAGAACTTAAATATTGCTAAATAGATGCATAAAGTTGAAGCTTTTCATCTTGCATTCATTATGATTGAAACGCAAAAAAGACAACTTGAAAAGGGAACAATTTATACAGCATGCGAAGAGGGTGCTGAAGACACAGGAAGATGTTGCAGCGCTAGAAATTAGAAATAAAAACATGAAGTGCTGGCGAGTCTCAGCGGGCTAGGCAGCATTTCTGGAGAGAGAAACACAGTTAAACTTTTGAGTCTAAATTGATTCCTCTTTGGAAGAAGTCATGAGACTTACCAATTCTGTCAGACCTACTGAGTTTCTCCAGCATTTTATTTTTATTTGAGAAGAGGATGCTAATTGGTTAGGCTATGATTGGCATGGATAGGTAGCAAGAATTATTAATTGTTACAGTTAACTGAATAAATTCAAACTTGGCAGCCGTCACAAGTTGCTATTTTCCAGTAAACAGGTGGTTTTATCCACCAGCAGGATGCTGGTGTCAAGCCTTAGAAATGTTTTTCTTACAACGCAGATGAGTAATGAGGTGTATGAATTTCAATGTCAGTGTAATGCTAGGCATGTAGGACCCATGTTCCAACAACCGTATCAAACAACCTGTTCCTTTGCCCACAGTGGTAGCATGATGACCATGTTCAATCAGCCTATGCTTGCATAGCTCAGAAATTAGTGGTCAACACTTGATGTGATTCTGCTATTAAATAATCCTTGATAGATAATCCAGATTCTGCTAAGAGTTACACCAGAATCTAATTTTAAGTTCATCAGTCAGACTGAGTGTGATCATTTGCACATGTAGAATATGCATTTATTCATACACTGGGTCCTGTTCTTTGTAGGCATAAAGAATCCATCTGCACTTTGCAACTTTGTCACTGAAGAAAGGGCTACAAGTGCAGTTAAATCATGCTGTATATCCATGACATGCCCTGACAGATCAGAGTTGACTTGCCTGGTTTAAAATAAACTGATTTAATTTAGAAACCAGAGAAAATATATAGAACTTTATTCTTCCTCCATTTAAACAACATTGATGAGCATTAATGTTAACTACAATAGATGGATTAATCTCTTTGTGACATAAGTTTGTTGCTCCTTTCAGAGATTTCATTTGTCATCCCAACCCAAAAGGCTCCTGACATCTGCTCTACAGAAGTCTTAGAAGGACCATGCATAATAGACAAATTGATTACTTATTCCAGTATTCTACTCTCTATCATCATATGAACAATAACTCCCATGATTTCTTTAGCAAAACCATTATCAGCTTGGCAATTACTCCACAACAGAATCAGAGAATGCCTGCAGTGTGAAAGCAGGCCATTCAGCTCATCAGGTTGACACAGACCCTCCCAAAGAACGGCCCACCCAGACCCACCTCTCCTACCCTGACCATGTAACTCTGCATTTCCCATGGCTAGTCCACCTAACATGCAAATCTTTGGACCGTGGGAGGACACCCATGCAGATACAGGAAGAATGTGCAAACTCCAGGCAAGACACTTGCCTGAGGGTGGAATCAAATCCAGGTTCCTGGCCTTGTGAGGCAGCTGTGCTAGCTTGCTTTGAGCTTTTGAGACTGAGAATAAGAGACAATTCCTTGAGGAAAGACACATGTACGTTTTAGGTGGGACTGAATTCCATATTAGTATTCTCTGAATCTGCTTGACCATCCTAACATGGTTCAGACCGTTACAAAATCAAAGTTTGGACCACATTTGGAATATTGTGAGCAGTTTTAGACCCTGTATCTAAGGATGGATGTGCTTGCATTGGACAGGGTCGAAAGGAGGTTTAAAAGAATGATCCCAGGGATAAAGGACCTGTCATATGGGGACCAGTTAAGGAATTTGAGTAAAGAGCCAATGCATTTTAGTAGGATTGGTGGGGAGGGGTTGGAAAGTGGGCTGGGGTGGGGAAGAGGGGAAATCTGAATGAAACTTACCAAATATAGAGATGCCTGAATAAAGTGGAAGTGGAAATGATGTTTCAACTAGGAGGAGAGATTAGGACCTGAGCGCAAACCTTGAGCATGAAGGAGTGATCCTTTAGAACTGAAATGAGCAGGAATTTCTTCAGCCAGAGAATAGAAAACCTGTGGAACTCATTGTTGAAGAGGGCTTTGGAGGCCAAGTCATTGAGTGCATTTAAGAAAGAGATAGATAGGTTCTTTATTAATAAAGGGGACCAAGGCTTACAGGGAGAATGGCAGAGTGGGTTTAAGAAACATCACCCTGAAGGAATGGTGGAGCAGGCTCAATGGGCAGAATAGCTAATTTTGCTCCTGTATCTTCCGGTTTTGTTTCCTTCTACTTCCCGTCGCTCCTAACAGAGAATCTCAAAGGTTAGATGTTATGGAATAGTCAATACTGATGAAGTCAGTTTTAAACTCCAGTGAACCAACTATGCCTTTCAACTTCTAATGACCTTTCTAGAGATACGGCATTGTATAAATTAGTGAGACCGTGCTTGTGCAGGTATTTAGTTTTTCAACATAATACAAATGGCAAAAGAAGAGAAAGCATAAAAAGTACTTACAATAGCAATTTTATACTGATATAGTGATATAATGCTGTGAAATGTTATAAAGTACTTCAGGTGTGTTATCAACCAAATTTCGACGCTGCCACCTCAGGATCTATAAGCATAGGTGACCAAACGTTTACCCAATGAGGCATCTAAATGGAAGGCAATGTATTCGAGAAACAAAGCGGCTTAGGGAAGGAATTCGTGAGCCTAAATCCAGGCAGTAGGCCAATAGGATGTGATTAAAATGCCCAAGAGACCAGAAATAGAGGAGCTTAGAGATTGTAGAGAGTATACAAAGATACTGAAGCGTAAGGCCATGCAGGGATTTGAAAACCAGATTAAGAATATAAAAATCTAAGCAAATTGGAAACCAATGTAGACCACCCAAGTGATAGTTGATAGAACAGGATTTGCTGCAAGTTATACTATGAGTAGCAGAAATTTGGATGAGTGTACATTTATAGAAGGTGAAATATGGGAGTCATCGTGAGTGTCAGGAGATTACCAGGTAATATACCAGAGAATCAGTTTCATTTTCCACAAATATTCATGATCAGTCTGTTACATGAGATTTATCTCCTGTCACTAATAAATTATAATCAAGGTCAAGTTTATGTTTGTTTTAATAAAAAAAATGTGTTATTGTCATACTTTTATTTTTATTTAGCCCTGCTGAGGATTTGGAATGGAGTGGAAAACCAGAACCTGCTTCTCTGTTGGAACCATTAGCCCAGAAATTATCCAGGAAAAGGCACAATGGGATTGAACTTTCAATACCACAAAAAATGTTTCAGCATATACTTGACTATCGTGAAAGATTTGACCAGCATCTGAAAATGATTTCACATGAGGCTGTAGGGAGCTTTAACCCTTGGTTAATTACTGAAAGGTAATTAATAAATTGTTTCATTGGGCAAATAATACACTCCATATACTGCAATTATTGGTTTATTTAGTTTATATTTAATTATATGAATGAGTTTTTAAACAGCCCATGATAGCTTTGCAAGACCAATTGAGTTTGTTCTCGCTTTCATCACTCCTTTGCAGTACTTAAACCAAAGTACTGTTCTCATTGAAATTATCTGCCATTTATTGTTTCTCTTTTGCTTAAAAAAAAAAGTAGCTTACTATTTAGAACAGTATCATCAGGTCTTTAAATTCTTTTCTTTCAAACTGGGTTGAAGTGGAAATGGGACAGGGACTTGTGACAAATGAGATATATAGACCAAGATCAAATTTATAAACAGAGTGGATATGTTCAGCATTGAGAACATCATTTGACATTTACTATTTTAACAGCAGGGAGTGTTATTTTGTCAGCAATGAATACTGGTGTTGGAAAAAGAAAATAGTGGAAATCAGCAGTAGTTCAGTCAGCATTTGTGGACAGGACAGAGTCACTTAAATTTTGGATGCAGGCCTTTTTTCAGAATTGTTCTGATAAGTTTGTGCCCAGAACATACTAGGTCTGTTCCCTCCACAGAGTCTAACTGATCTCCTATACCTTTCAGGCATTTTGTTATTTTTGTTTTTGCTTCAGCTTTCCAGTTTTTGCACTTTTGTTTTAGATGTTCACTGAAGATTATACATGAGATTGGAAGAGGTAACTAAATGGATATTTCAGCTTCGGACAAGTGTGTGTTGAAATGACTGAATGAGTATTACATGAGCTGCTGTACTTGAAACATCCCAGGGAACAGGACAGAATTAATGATTATGTTTGTCCTTTTAACAAATTGCACTTTTAGGAAATTATACCTTTGGGATAGGAGAGAAAGGGGGAATGTGGCTTAATGGTGGAATGTATCCAGCACTTTTTGTGGTTTTGTTTAAAAAGTTCCAGCTTGAACAAAGATTTTTTTTTTTAAATATGTAGATAATACAAATATGATCTTACTTGCTGATTGTTTTGCTACATTTGTGAAAATGATTACCCATTTCTACTAAAGAAAGTTCAAAGGGATTCAAAATACATGGCTTTTGAGATCATTCCAAATAAAGAATCTGCAGATGATGTCAGTTTTTACATAGCAATTCAAGATAGGTTTTTAAAAAAATTGAACTACAGGAGGTATTTATTGTAATTGATTAATGTATTTGCATGGTTAAAGATAGAATATATTTCAAAATGATCACACCTGAATGTGCTTCAAATCGCTACCTAAATAGATGCAACTTTCAACTTTAGATAGTGATTGTATGATAAATTTTAATTTGATTTGCCTTTCTGCAGTAAGTATTTGTAATTATATTGTCCGTGTCTTGTCATTCTTTCTAAAAATATGCAAGGCAATTTTGCTTGAGTATCTTTAGTTTAGACATTTGGTTAAATACATTTGCCTCTCTGCTTCAAGGTTTTTAAACATCGTCTGGTGAGGTGATGCTGTAATGGTAATGTCACTGGACTAGTAATCTAATGTTCTGGGGATTTAGTTTTGTGTCTCAACATGGCAGATGGTAACGTTTGGATTAAAGAAAAATATGAAGGAATAATAATGTTACCACCACCAAAAGGAAGTCTATCATCTCTACCTGGTTCAACAGCAATGTGGTTCACACTCATCTGTCCTCTGGGAAATTAGGGATTGGCTATGATACTAGTGACATACATATTGCAAGAATGAATTGAACTGAAAAAATCTGAAGGTTAATAAATTATCTTCTGTAAAATTAGTTTTGTTTTCAGTTATCTGAAGTAGTTGGAGATTGTGAAATAATTTGTGACTGGAAAGATACCAATGCAATTCAGCGCCTGCTGATATAAATAACCAGTTTAATTTGAACAAGCTTTTAATCACTGCAGGATTTTGCAGAACAAAAACAGCTGGAAGATCTACTAATGGAGACCGGGGCTTTGATCTGCCTCTTTTTATACCAATTTGAAAACATTTAAATATTTCAGGAACTTTACACCTAATAAACAAAAAAATCAGAAGATATTGGGTTTTGTTTAATTGATGCTTGGAGAATTAACCGTCTTAATTGTGCTCCAAAAGGCATAGTACTTTTAAGATGGAATCGGGAATAGAGACCATACAACCTTGATATGGTCATTTACGAAGAATTTATACAGCAGTATTTAAATTTTTCACTGCAATTTTTCTAGTTACAAATATCAACCTTCTGACCATTAACAACTCTTCAGGAGTGAATGTAAAAGATTTCCTTGAGTGGCTCTCTTGTAGCCTCCACTGAATCTAGAATGTATTTCTTTTACACGATTCTAAATGCAGATATCTTGGGCGCCTCTCTACATCATTCAAGGAATGCTGAGTGCAGATCACTGACAATTCATAGTTTTCTATGCAAATACCTACAAGCTCAAATGGCCCACCTCTCTGCAATGTATTTATGTGCTATCGGACGTTTTTCAAATTTTTACTGCGGTGCACTTGCCTATTGCTTCAGAATATGAATGGCTAAGTAATAACAGCATCCATTATGCTGATGAGTTTGTAACATGTTGATAAATGAAAAGATGTACTTGTTAAATGTTCTTAATGAAAATGCAGTTCCCACAATGAAGTTGTAAGCCTGGACTTTAAATTGGCATCACGCAACATGCTTGAGAACACAATAGACCTCAGTGCAGAAGTTTTCATCTTCATTTTATGTTTTGTTTTCATTGGATGTATTCAATGAAAACATAAAACAATCTTTTATATGAAAGAATTGTCTTGGTTTGAAACAGGCCGTCAAATGCAGGTTTGTTTTTTTTCTGGAAGCGTTAAGCATTAAAATCTAAGCAAGAATATTAATTCAGGGTAAGAAACACTGAATGTACTTCCATAATCCAAGACTACATTTTAACCCATGAGAAGCATGCCAATTATTGTTGTCATTAATTTCCATTTGTAAAAGTTCACTTGATGACTGATTAACTTTGCTGATACATACTGTTCTTTTTTTTTCTCTCTCTCTCTCTTAGCTTGGCTGAAGAGCTAATGGATGAAGGTCTAAGTGATGTAGCAGATGAATTGCAAAATGTATGTGAGGAGTATGCAGAAGCCTTGTTCACTTCTGAGTTCGTGCAGCCTGTAGAATGAAAAGCAAAACAAAACTGAATATGCCCTAGAGTCACAGGAAGAGATATTTAGCTCGTCTCCTGAATTCTCCAAAGAAGCATATAAATTATCACCTGAAAACATGTGACTAAAGCATAACTTGTACATTGTACATGTAATGCTTATCATTGATAAGATTGTTCTTCAAATCCATTTTAATGTATAACAATTCTTTTATTTTACCTTTTTAATCTTGTCATAAATTTTAGTGATTGAAAGTGCTGTGGTATTAATTTCTTTTTATTAACATTTCTCAAAATAGACTTTTAAAGCCATGTGGAACCTGCCTACTTTTACCAGATGTTCTTAGTTTCATTTCAAAATCTGAACCGTTTTCACATTTTTTTAATACTGATTTTGAGTTCAGTTCTCAGACTGCGTGAATGGACCATGTCCTCAATATGATGTAACATCAATATATTTCCCTGTTGCCATGAATACTGAACACATTAATCTCACCATCCTTGGTGTCCAAGTGGTATATATGTAAGTGAAATTTTCCCATACTTTGGAATTTCTTATCCTTCAGGACAATTAAACATTGTGCACATAGTTGTTGCTTTCACCATTGCACTTTGTCCAGTTATGTACCTTGTTTTCCTCCAGATGTACAATATTTGTGTTTCTGTTGGTCTTTATGTCAAACTTTATATTTCATGACTATTGTGTGTATCTGTTCCCTGGTTTCACAGGTGTCCAGCTGGTAAAACATTCTGCAGCTCCCATCTTGAGTAATAATTACCAGTAGAATAAGGTACTGTTACAGTCAAGATGGGAAGGATAGTACTAAATGTCCGGTTTCAGGTCAGACGTCAGGAAGTGTTCCTTTATGCAGAAAATAGTCCATAATTGGAATGGATTACTGGACGAAGGTTGATTGACTCAGGATACTGGATATTTTTTACAGAAATGGTAAGATCATATAATTTGTATCCTAGAAAGATGCGATCAAACAACCCATTACATATTTCCCTAAACTGTCATCTCTGCTACATTTTTGACATCTAATTTTCTGGCAGTTATGGACCATTGCAGCCAGACTTTTGTCTGAAACAGATAAAACATTTGTAATTACATGTACTTGGTTGGATGGGTTTGATGGAGGTGTTATCTTGGGAGGGAGAATAGTGATTTATTTTCTAGCTCAGTTCATTTAGGGCTTCAGAAACATTTAATTTTGGAATACATCTTGAGTTGTTTTTTTAAATCTACAGTGTCCTGAAAGTGCTTGTAGTTGCTGCTGCCGGTACTGAACTGTTGTGGTCTGCTTTTCCAAAATATTGCTTTTCACTTCCATACCAAAAGAGCATTCAAACCCTGAACACGTGTTAAGTTTCAGCTGCAGTTCCTTGTCAAATAGTCATACCACTTGGTTTCACATCTCTGAATGTCTAGCTTCCTCTGTTGGGTGCATTTTGTGCTCGCAATTAGTCCACTACTATTCCCACCTGTTTATATATACAAGTGAGAGTAACTTGCAATGAGTATAAGTTAATGGACATACAATTGCAATGGAGCTATATTTACATTAATTAAATAAGAACTTTGACAGCTTTAAAGGTACTCATTATGTGATAAATGTCTGACATTTCTAAAAGAAGTGATGTATGTTGAGAAAACAACATCTTTATTTTGGAAAGAAGTTATTTAGATTTAGGTGATAATTACAAGTAGGCTATCTTCTCTTCGAACACTACTGATTCCTGCGTGTAATATAAAGCTTGTGGCAAATGTCAAAGTCAACAGTTTTAGGCTGTTACTGATGGCGGAGTGATGAATTTATCATCTAGTTTGGCATTTGAAGATTAGCTAATTGATCATTAGTTACCATTTAGAAAAAATATATTAGTATTTAATTTACCAATATAGGGGATTCGTTATTTTCTTAGCAATATGGCAGAAACATTAACTAAACTTAACATGTGCATTGCTTTCAAATTAAAAATGAAGTTTTCACAAGAATTGCTTAATTTTAAAATTCTTTTTAGGTCATTGCGCAGCTGATCCTTATTCAGTGAACTACTGATTAAAATCAAAACAACTTTATTAACTAAACCTGCCACGTTAAAAGAAACTAAATGAACAATACTCATAAAACTGATGTACTAAAATAAATCTATAAATGCAAACAATAAAACATGCAGTTAAAACAAGCAAGCATTACAATTTGTCCTCCGAGCATAACCCCTGGAGTCTGTCAAACAATCTTAGCAGGTCAGTAAAAATGTGCAACATTTTGAGAGTCAATGAGGCAGTTAAACGAAATACCTCCTGGGCAAGAAACTTCAAATTTCATATCGCAAGACAGTTCATGAGCTTATTGTTTGCTTCTGCCCACTTCCCTCTTGTGCCCATAACAATGGCACATCTCCACTCATTAACCCCCAATCTGATCTGTTAAATGTTTATCCTCAATCACCTTCTCATCCCAGACCTTTTCCAACGCTTCCTCTTCGTTCTCAAACCAAATGGTGACATCAATGACAACGGCTGAATCCTTTTTGGAAAAATTTAAATCTGGCTTCCACAACTCATCAGTATCATCTCGAGATTCCAGAAAGGTCGTCCAACCATATTTACCCACGTGCTGACGTAACATCTCAACAATCTTATTATGCCTGTTTATTTGAGTATTCTTCACCGCTGGACACCACCCAGAAATATGGGGAAGTGTCTCTAATGAAGCTTCAACCTCTGGTGCGCTTTACTAAAGAGGTATCTCCCATGGTCACTGCTGTCCTGGTCAAATACAAATTGCATCGCATTAGCAAAGTGCTAATTAATTTTGTTGTCTTCACAGTGGTTGCTGTTTTGACCCATGCATTCGATATCTTATTCTCAAAATACTTCACGCCTAATCCTTGGCACTGTAAGGACATCCATTTCTGCCACTCTGTCTCCCTCCAATCTTTATAATTTGTGTTAAACATGCTCACCAAATCCCTTCTCTCTTCAACATCTGTCACCTTATCAAGCTGAACACGAACATTTCAGGGGACCAAATCTTTTGCATCACCTTTTAATTTCGTCAGCTCCGCTATTATGCCCTCATTACTCTCCTTACTAAACTGGAAAGATGCCTGGATGACTTTATCCTTCGATTATTCCAGCACCACACGCTTTCTTGAAACAACAGTTGCAGTTTCAACCGGGAAATCACCCTCCATCCTCCTGTCTCTACTCTGGGCATGTAAAATCCCATCTGATGTATGATCAAGTAAATGTAAAATTTCGTTAATAAAACCTCGAATAAAAGAGTCCGAACTACGTAAAATATTCTGGGATGCCTCTGCTAACGCCAAATGGTAATGCAACCTGGGTACAAAATAGTTCTTAAAAATCTCAATCTTCAGCATTGTGCGGACAGCCGATCTTTTCAAATTCTCGGCCCACTCTTTCAACTTAATCTCCCAGTCGGCCAATTTAACACCCGCCCATGGACCCTTTTGAGCACTCGGGTATTTCTCAGTCTTGCTCAGAACGATATACTGAACCACGCTCCCACCGAGCCTCCATCCCTTTCAATTATACAAGGCTGTCTTAGCCTTTGATTGTCTTGATGTTTATTGTGAGACCTACATTGTCCCAAATCGTAAATAATTTTAAGATACTTAACCATCCGTAAGTGAGATCAACATCCCAGTGCAACAATATACATGAACGCCAAGGCAGTACGTTACGAGAGATGAATTGGCCTTTGATGAATAGATTAAGTGCAAATGCCTTTGCCTTTAGTGATGAATTGGATTTCTGATTATTGCAGTAGTTGCTGTGGAGGTGAATTGGTTGTCTTGATTCCCGGAATGTGGGTTAACGTCTTTCCATCAGAGGTGAATGGGTTTCCTGATCGTATGGAATGCCCAGTGTTTTGTGTGACTGGATATTAATTGAAGTTAGAATGTCCGGTTTGGTTCCGAACACTCTGAGGTTTTGTTTACAGGTTGGAATGTTCAATCTGGTGGATTGTTCTCTCACAGCTGAGGTGTGAATTCTTGGTTTAACAATAGTTCCAGGCAGCTCTGTCTTTCTTTTGTGTGTTCTTCCCAGACCCCAGTTCAGCTGCCCCTTTAAAATATTTTACTTTTATCTCCAAGTTTTGGTCCAGGGGTTTTAAATGATAGGGCAGTTTTAAAATCCAGTATTTTAAAAATGGTAGGATTTTTGCTCAGTCCTGCAGGAGTTAAGTATTCTTTTTCCTTATGGGCAGCCTTCCTGTATTTGCTGGTCTGGAGCTCCTCATTGACCCTTTGTTCAACCATCACGTTGTGGAATGGGAGTCGGTTGTTGTCCTCTTCCCTGGTGAATTTTATGCCATTGAGGATATTGTTGATGAGTTGGTGGGTTTCCTCCAGTTTGTGCGCTTGATGGTGACAAATGTGTCATCCACATAGCGGGCACATTGTTTTGGCTGGATAGTGGGAAGGGCTGTTCATTCTAGTCTTTGCATTATCTGCTTCAGCTGTAAGCTCTGACATGGGTGATCCTGTGAGTCTTCTGTTGATTTGTTTGTATAACTGGCCGTTGAAGACAAAGTGGGTCATGAGGTATAAATCTAGTAGTTTGAAGGTGTTGTGCTTGTTGGTGTGGTAGGGGATTGAGCATTACTGTTATGAGGCTAGTTCCCCCTTAGCTAGGGGGATGTTGATGGAAGTAAACAATGATGTCACCTCAAAGGGGATCATAACTTTGTCTTCGTTGATTCTGGTGTCTGACATTACTGAGGAATTCTTGGGCCGAGTGGATAGAGTGGGTTGAGCAGTTTACTAGGTGTGCTATTTTCTGCTGTAATTCTTTAGCCAGTCTGTATATTGTTGTATCCGGGAGAGAGACTATGGGTCCAAGGGGAACTTCAGGCTTGTATACCTTGGGGAATCCATAGAAGCGGGGTGTGTTTGATCCCTCCGGTTTCATCCTCTGGTGGTGTGTTTTGTTAATTTCCCCTGTCTGCTGTAATTTCATTAGGGTAGCGGAGATTTGATTTTCTCATTTGTGATGTGGGGTCTGTTGCCATCTGTTGGTAAGTGCCAGTATCTGCTCGTAATGTTTGTGCTGAATTTGACCTGATAGAAAGGATCAATCTCCCCATAATTTATTGTAAAATAACTGAGACTCGTCAAGATGACTTTTGAATGTAACATTTAGTATGGTGCATGCTGTTGAACATAAGTGGGCATGCGCAAGTTCACATCACTGTTAAAAGAAACTGGTGTAAAGCAAAGTACACCCACACAGCGGACCAATTATACATCAAAGGTGTTTATATTTCCGGCAACAACTCTTCACACACACTGGGTGTGGTATCGTGCCTTAATAACAAAATATAACCATTCAATCGAAAATGGGGAAAAAAATTTAGAAACTGAAGTCACAATTAAAAAAGTTAAAATGGGTTTGGGAAACCATTTACTCCATTTTTGCAGCAGCAGCGGGAGCGATGAGAGCAAGTACCAGGGGGCTGCCAAGACGGTAAGTTCTTCATTTTGGCAGCAGAGCTGAGTGGGAGCTATTGAATTATGCCTTGGGAAGGTGAGTGAACTGATCTATTTGGGGAGTGGCTCGATGTTTGATTAGTCTAGGTCAATTCGGCATAAGGAGGGGAAAGTGTTGGGTATTCTGAAAGACATTAGGGTGGACAAGTCCCCAGGTCCAGATGGGATCTAAGCAAGCGAGGATAAAGCTGGGGCTTTAACAGATATCTTCTGCAGCATCCTTGAGCACGGCTGAGGTCCCGGAGAATTGCTGATGTTGCCCTCTTGTTTAAGAAGGGTAGCAAGGATAATCCAGGTCATTATAGACTGGTGAGCCTGATGTCAGTGGTGGGGAAGCAGCTGGAGAAGATACTGAGGGATAGGATCTATTTACATTTGGAAGAAAATGGGCTTATCAGTGATAGGCACCATGGTTTTGTGCAGGGAAGGTCATGTCTTACCAACTTGATAGAATTCTTTGAGGAAGTGACAAAGTTGATCGATGAGGGAAAGGCTGTAGATGTCATATACATGGACTTCAGTAAGGCATTTGATAACGCCATGGTAGGCTGTTGGAGAAAGTGAAGTCGCAAGGGGTCCAGGGCGGACTAGCTAGATGGATACAGAAGTGACTAGGCAACAGGAGACAGAGTTGTAGTGGAAGAGAGTTTCTCAAAATGGAGAACTGTGACCAGTGGTGTTCCACAGTGATCTAAATTGGGACCACTGTTGTTTGTGATATACATAAATTATCTGGAGGAAGGTATAGATGGCCTGATTAGCAAGTTTGTAGATGACACTAAGATAGGTGGAGTTGCAGATAGTGAAGGGGACTGTTGGAGAATGCAGCAGAATATAGATAGATTGGAGAGTTGGACGGAGAAATGGCAGATAGAGTTCAATCCATGCAAATGCGAGGTGAAGCATTTTGGAAGATCCAATTCAAAAGTGAACTATTCGGTAAATGGAGAAGCTCTGGGGAAAATTGAAGCACAGAGATTTGGGTGTTTGGGTCAATTGTACTCTGAGGGTGGCAATGCAGGTCGATAGTGGTCAAGAAGACATACGGCATGCTTTCATTCATCGGATGGGGTATTGAGTACTAGAGTTGGCAGGTCATGTTACAGTTGTATCGGACTTTGGTTTGGCCATATTTGGAATACAGCGTACATTTCTGGTCGCAACATTGCCAAAAGGATGTGGATGCTTTGGAGAGGATGCAGAGGAGGTTCCCCGTGATGTTGTCTGGTATGGAGGGTGCTAGCTCTGAAGAGAGGTTGAGTAGATTCGGATTATTTACATTAGAAAGACGGAGGTTGAGGCGGGGGGGGACCTGACTGAGGTCTACAAAATCATGAGAGGTATAGACAGGATGGATAGCAAGAAGCTATTTTCCCAGTGTGGGGGACTCAATTACTAGGGTCACAATTTCAAGGTCAGAGGTGGAAAAGTTTAAGGGAGATTTGCAAAGAATGTTCTTTATGCAGAGGGTGGTGGGTTCCTGGAACGCGTTGCCAGCGGAGGTGGTAGAGGCAGGCACGATAGCATCATTTAAGCTGTATCTAGACAGATGCATGAATGGGCAGGGAGCAGAGGGATACAGATCCTTGGAAAATAGGTGACAGGTTTAGATAGAGGATCTGGATCAGTGCAGGCTTGGAGGGCCGAAGGGCCTGTTCTTGTGCTGTAATTTTCTTTGTCCTGAAAGTGAACTTTTAAAATAAATGTCATTTGATTTGAGGACAAAATTAAATGGTGCATTGACACAAATAAATGATTTTTGATTTGATTTTTGATTTTACACTTCAGTAAGGAAGTAGGAGAAACAAAAGTTCCTTTGGATATTTGACTCTGCTCACTTGATAAGGGTTTTGCTGATCTTTTATCTTTCTTCCATGCTTTTTGGACGATCACCTTACTGACTAAAAATCTACCTGTCTCTGTCTTGAACATACACAATGGTTGAGCATTAACAGCACTATTGGGTACAGAATTTCAAAGGTCCACTAACCCAGTGAATAAATTTTCTGCTCCTTTCAGACTTAAGTGGTTGATCCCTTACTAAAAGAGAGTGACCTCTAGTTCTAGAGCTTCTAGCCTGGTGAAAGAGGCTCCCAGAAGCTACTCCGTTAGGTTTAAAAATGGATATTTCAGTTAGATTGTTTCTATTCTAAATTCTAGGCCTAGACAAGGTATAGGTAATCCTCATCTGAAAAACGAGTACCATGTCTGTTTCTTTTCATTCAAGCAAACAATTCCCAATGAATTTTTAAAACTTACCTTAGCTTTTGCTGTTCAAAAATGAAAGTTGAATAACTTGAACGATCTTTGAGGATTATAAATGAAAAGATATGATTCTTTGATTCTGTGGAAGAGCAGATGATTTTAATAGTTTTCATTTGAGATATTGTAAATTTATAATTATTTGCTTAAAAATGGCAGATCTAAGATTGGTGTACTTTGAAATTGGTGAATTGAGATGGAAATCTTTTGCTTTGATCATAAACTAAAACTCAAAATTCATAAGATACAGAAAAGGTTTTACATACTTGACCCCTCAGGGAAAGCATGTATATCTCATGAAATTGCTTGACTGCAGAATTGTTTTTGAACCTTAGGAAAATGAGAGCAAACTGCTTAGTTCATTAATCTATTGGTAAGTTTACCTATGTGCTCTCTCATCATGTGCAGAAAAAAACAGTTTACATTTTTTTAAGTGGGGGGAGTAGAGGGAGAGATGGTTAATTGATAAGAGGCAGGCACTGACCTGGCACCACCATTCATTTATACTTTTATGTAGAGTTAAACTTCCTTGCATGAGTCTGGATAAGACGTTCAGTCTATATATGAAACTTTATCTAAATTGTCTGCTTGTTTGTAGCTAATTATTTTAATGCTGCAGTTTCGTATTAATAATATTTACATTTTTTTAAACATTCAATTCTTTGGACATTTAATACTGTTTTAACATTGACAGGTATATCTATAAATACTTAACTGGAAAATATATTTATATTTTGGAGTTTTTAAAAATATGTCTAGGGTGACTTGAACTTTTTGTGAAAAATTGCCTTTTATATCTAGAAATATTTATGAAATAAACATTTTATATGGTTTCCTGGTACTTGTGGTTTGGAGGAGTCTCAGTTCTTCAAATTTATGTATTTCAAGACATACACGATTTCTTGATGTGAAAACACCTTCCAACAGACCTGATGTGGGAAGCTCTGAATGAAAGATCACTAAGTTGTACAAGATATTCCTTTCACAAAGTTATCAACAACGGAATTGAAAGAAATGAAACCAAGCTGAATCCCATCCTGATCTACTGAACAGTGATCACAAATCAGAAATGTGCTGAATGAACCTTCTGTCACTCTCTTGGTAATATTGCCGTAGGTAAATTGGTAAATTCAACACCAACGGAGATTTTAATGTGGAACTTATTCTGGTATGCTTGATAAAATGGGACAAATTAACCTAGCATAAGAAATAGGGATAGAGTAGACCATATGACCCCTGGAGTCTGCTCCAGCAGTCAGTATCATCAAATCTGATTTTCTATCCCATCTGTACTATCCTGTCTGCTGCCCTGATCCTTTGATTCCGTGAAAATCTAAAATCTGCCTACCTTAGTCTAAATAAGCTCAATGTGAATCATTCTCAGTCCTCTGGTACAAAATTCCAAAATATTATGATACTAATAAAGACATTTCTGCTTGTATCAGTCTGAAATGATCACCTGGTAAATTCTCCAGTCAGAGAGATAAACTTCTGTCATCCTATTAAGCATATTTAGAATCTTGTATCAATTACAAGAATCACTCAATCCTCCAGAGTATAGGTCAAATTTTTTCAGCCCCTCAATACAGGCAGTCCTCTCGTCCAACAAATCAATTTGGGAACCTCTGCTCTTTTGCTTCCAATGCAAGTTTTTTTTCTTCCGGTATAGAGACCAAAGCTGTATACAGTTCTTCAGGTGTCTCAACAAAGCCTGAACAATTATAGCAAGGTTTCCTTTTTCTGTCCTCCAGTCCTGTTACTATAAAGGTTGTTTGTCTTCATAATTGCTTTTGTACCTGTAAGCTAACTTCATGTACCTTGTACAAGTACATCATAGTCTTTCTGAACAGCAACATTTACAATGTTTCACAGCATCTTAAAAGCAATATCTACTTTTCTATTCTGACGATCAAAAGTGAATAATCACACTCTTCCCCACACTTCACCTGTCACCTTGTCTCCCACTCAACCTGCATTTTCATTTTTTTTGAAGTCTGTGTGCTCCTCACAGTGAACATTCCCACCTGTCTTTGTAGCATCAGCAAATTTGGTATACTTTCTTAGTATCTTCATTTAATTCACATAGATTATAAATAGCTGAGGTCCTAATTGTAACGTCTGCATCACTCATCTAGTTAAATCCTGCCAACAGGAAAATTCCATGTTTATTCTGTCTCTTTGCATCCTATTTCCTAGGGGATAGAGGGTTTGGTGATGTGCGATGAAAACAACCTCTTTCTCAATGTCGGCAAATCTAAAGAACTGATCATTGAGTTCAGAAAGAAAGGAAGAGAACACAATCCCATCTCCATCAACACAGTTGAGGTTGAGAAAGTCAAGTTCCTGGAAGTGATGATAACCAATGACCTGTCCTGGACTTCCTGTGTAGATGCAACAGTTAAGAAGGCATAACACCACCTTATCCTCCTCAGGCAGCTCAGGAAATTAAACACGTCCATAAGGATCCTCTCCAATTTTCTAGATGCACCACAGAAAGCACACTGTCTGGTGCATAATGGCCTGACTACAAAAAGTTGTATGCACAGCCCAGATTGTCACAGAAGCCAACCTCCCGTACATGGACCCCAGTAATATCTATTGTTGCTGTGGAAAGGCTGCCAATATCATCAAAGACCCATCTGACCCTCGTGATGCTCTCCTACAACCTCCTCCTTCAGGCAGAAGATATAGAACTTTGAACACACGCACCAGTAGGTTCAAGAACAGCTTCTTCCTTGCCATTATTAGACTGATGAATGGAATTCTCTAACTTCAAATAATGTCAATCTTGTTAATGTTACTGCCTCACACATGTCCTGTGCATTGTAACCTGTATGCCTCACTCCACGTTTTTTCACCCAGTGACCCGTATGCCCTTGCTTACTACAATTTCTGGCTGTAATGCTCACAAACAAAGCTTTTCACTGCATTTAGGTACATGTGACTTGATAGATTAAAGCAATCTATCAATCAATCAATATTAACCAATCCTCCATTTGCATTGATATATTGCCTCCATCACTTTTTATGTTGCACCTTATCAAATCCATTCTGGGAATCCAAGCACACCATAGTTATTACATGCCTTTTAATGTAAATTATTAGTTACATTGTCAAAAAGCTCCCATAAATTTGTCAAATACTGTTCTCACTATTGTAAAATATGTTGATTATCATCATACTACAACTCTGGCCTTAATCAATTGCAGTATATTGGACTAACTGGGTTTCAGTTTGCTCATTTCTCTTCCCCTTCCTTTGAATAATATTGTTACATTTGTTAACTTCCAACCTCAAGGAATTTTTGAAAATCACAGCTGGGACATTCACCTGCCTCCTTTAGGGCCCTAAAGGAAATAAGCTATCAGGTCCTAGGGATTTCTTGGTTGTAGGTCTTTGTTTTCCTTATAACCATTTTTCTGCAGCTATTAATTAGTTTAAGCTCTACTCATATTACTTCCTTAATTGAACTCCATTTCTGTTATGTAATTTGTCCTTTCTTCTGTGAAGATATACATAAAATATTTGTTCAGTATCTCTGCCACTTCCTGACAATGACAATGTCAGCTCATGTGCTATTTTTGGCACAAATGCAAACAGTGTGGTGGACTTCAATGGAATTCCCATTCACAAGTGATCCAAAGTAATTGAATGGTTAAGAAGAAAACAGCCTGTACATACTAATTGTGCTGACGGAAAGAATTACAGTATCCATGTTCATGCATAGACAGATCTGTACAAAAAGTGATTGGATCTTAATTCATATACACTTTCAGGCTGTACTATAATGAGTTATCTAGGTCTTCACCTTAAGATCAAGTAAAGAGTTTACAATTAAAGTGCAAGATCAAAGAGCTGATCAGATAATACAGTTCAGGGAGACTGAAGAAGACAAAGGATTCAGAAACTAGAAACTGCTGAATGCCAAGTTGCTGTATCTTTTTCTGAAATTTACAAAGATCAGATTCACTGATTCAGCATCCCACCTATATCTATTCTCCCATAACCCACCTAATCTACACAGCCCTGAACACTATGGGCAATTTAGCATGGCCAGTCCAACTGGCCCGTGCACATCTTTGGACTGTGGGAGGATGCCAGAGCATGTGGAGGAAACCCACGCTGACATGGGGAGAATGTGGAAACGCCACACAGACAGTCGCCCGAGGGTGGTATCAAACCTGGGTCCCTGGTGCTGTGAGGCAGTAGTGCTAACCACTGAGCTTCCCCTTCAAAGAAAAGGAGCTGGAATTCTACTTGAGGAAGTTCAGAGCTTTGAAGGACATTGCAACTGGAATTAATGCTGTATATAGTTAGGGAGACTACCCAATTGTGAGATCTGTATTCTTCCCAACCTGGAGCAAAGACCAGACTAAATGGATCCTCGTTTAAGGGCCAAGGTCAGGCAAGTCAATGTCAATGTTTGAAAGTATGTTTTATAACAAGGATTGTATTATTTCCTAACATTGATTAGTTTGGTATTGACAAAACTGGAAATAAAATCAAAAGGTGCTGTGCAGTCATTTGTGTTCAAATGTAATGCAATCAAATAAACTATTTGTTAGATATTTCAATTTTAAATTGTTTCTTCACTATATGCAGTGTGACATTACTGACCTGTGCCATTTCTAAGCCTAAGGCTTGGAGGAAAACAAAACATCAGATGCTATATTGATGCATTTATACTTCAAGTGAGGCAATAAGTGGGGAGACAATGTCTGAAGCTGAGTTCAAATTCAACATGACAGATAATGGAATTTGGCTTCAATAAAGATTTGGAATTAAATGTCGGATGGTGAAGATAAAACCATTGTTATAAACACTCATGCCCTTTAGGGAAGGAGATCTACTATCCTTGCCTGGTGTGGCCTATGTGCATTGCCAGACCCACAGCAATGTGATTGACCTTTAACTGTTCTCTGAAATAGACTAGCGAGCCATTCGGATCTCTCAACCATCAAGAAGTTTCAATAAAGGAATGAACTCAGATGGGCCACCTGGCATCAACTTAGGCACTGGAAATGACAACAGCAAATACAGTTCTGTTGATCCTGCAAAGTCCTCCTGACTAACATCTGGGGGTTAGTGCCAAAATTGGGAGAGCTCTCTCACTGACTAGTCAAGCAATAGTCTGACACAGTCATGCTCACAGAATCATACCTTACAGACAACATCCCAAACACCACTGTCACCATTTCTGAATATTTCCAGTCCCAACCGCAGGACAGACCAAGGAGAGGTGGCAGCACAGTGGTGAGGGAGTTGCTCTGGTAGTTTTCAGCACTAATTCTGAGCTCAATGATGTTTCATTGGCTTCAGGTTAACCATGGACAAGGGCACAGAATGTACTCTGGGTGCAATACCTCAGATTCACCACTAAAAGCAGCCTAGCAGCACCACCACTGGTTGAGTTGGTTGGGTTGAAAGGACATAGCTGCTAGACTGGGTCCGTAGCATGTGGTGAGGTATCCAAAAAAACAGAAGAGCCTACTTGACCTCAACCTCTGACTGCCACAGATGCATCTCTCTAGGACAGCAGCATCTGCAGTTCCCATTATCTCTGATCAGTAAGAGTGATGTCCGCAGTCCTTGTGGACACAAAGCCTTGTCTTCACACTGAGATTACCCCCTATCATGTTGTGTGACACTATCACTGTGTTAAATAAGGTTGACTCAAAGTCTTGCATCTGAAGACTTGGCATACATGAGGCACTGTGGACTACTAGTAGCAGCATTGTGGTCAACACAATCTACAACCTCATGATCCGACATATCACACACTCTACCATTATGATTAAGTCAGGGAATCAACTCTGATTCAATGGAGAGTAGAGGAGGGCATGCCAGGAGCAGCACCAGGAACATCTGAGAATAAGGTGTCAACCTGGGGAAGGTGTAAAACGGGACTACTTCCATGGAAAAACAGCATAAGCAACGAGAGATAGACAGAGCTACACAATTCCTCAGCCACCGATCAGATCTAAGCTCTGCAGTCCTGCCACATCAGCTGTAAATGTTGGTGGGCAAATAAACAGTTCAGTAGGAGTCTTCACAAATATCCTCATCCTCAAAGATGGAGAGCCCAGCATATCAGTGCAAAAGCTCAGGCTGAAGAATTTGCAATCACCTTGTGACAGAGCTGCTGAGTGGATAAAGCACACTGCCTTTTTGAAAAGATCTCTAGCATTCCAGTCTCCAGGATATTCAGCTTGCTCTACGTGATTTCAAGAATCAACTGGTGGCACTGGATACTACAAAGGCTGTGGGCCCTGACAACATTCTGGCAATAGTACTGACCAATTGAGCTCCAAAACTTTTCACAATTTAAGCCAAGATGTTCCAGTACAGCTGCAACACCCGAAAAAATGAAAAATTGCCCATGCATGTCCTGCTCACAAAAGAAAGGACAAATCTAACCTGGCCAATTAACACTCATCGGTCCACTCACAAATATCAGTGAAGTGATGGAATGTGCCATCAACAGCGCCTTCAAGCAGCACTTGCTCGGCAATAACTTGCTTAGTGACCCCCAGTTTGGGTTCTGCCAGGGCCACGCAGCTCCTCGTCTCAGTAGAGGTTTGGTTCAAACAAGGACAAAAGAGTTAGATTCCAGAAGGGATGTGTGAGTGACAGCCCTTGGCATCTAGTCTACATTTGTGTGAGCATGACTGGAGTTTAAAATACAGTTCCAGTTGTTTGAATGCTGTAAGTTTTCTGCAATGGCAAGGCTTACACAACATAACAGACTACAAAGCACAATCAAAGTAGGATCACTGACAACGATGCATCCTTCCCTGACGGACTCAATGCATTTCTATATTCTGAACAGAAGGCGAGTAAAATGGTGTCTCCTGCCCTGGGTGCATCTGTGCCCACAGGCAGGTGTTATACTGGTGAACCCACGGAAAGTGACTGGCCTAGATGGAGACCCCACCCATGCACTCAGATCCTGTGTGAACCAGCTGGTGGCAGTATTCACAGACATCTTTAACCTCTTCTTAGTACGAAGTGAGGTTCCCGCTGGTTTCAGGAATACCACTATTATCCTGGTACCTTCCCCGTCATGTGATTGTCTGAAAATGGCACCTATAAGCCTGGTTGCATAAACAAAGAGGTGACGATCAGCAGGCTGCAGAGAAAAGCCATGGCACCATTCATTTCAATCCTCAAAACACATTAACTTAAAATGGAAATGTTTTCCCATACCCTTTGAATAAGTTTTAATAATTGAAAATAAGGAGCAAACATAATTTTAGGCTACTAATCCTATAGGTTCCTGTTCTGATGTACCGTGAACATTACAAATGTCTGAACATCTTGTGCTGATCAGAACCACAGGCTAATTTTTATTATGGTCTGTTTTGAAATTCAGATTTTGTATTCAATGCTTTGATCTTCCATTGACTTTTGTCTTTCATTGTCTTTATAAATGCTCCTTTCCTCTCAATCAATGACCAGGTTCTTGCCACTTGGTGGCAGTGCAATTTTATTTCTATAATGTGAGGAGCTTTATCAATTGCAGTAGTGTCTTTCTACAGAAGCGACAGTATTATGGATACAGGTACTGGAACTATATATGTATATTTTATATATTTATATATAAAATGTGCAGTAATTTACTTTTATCAAATTTCAGAGGATCTGTAAAGATGGACTAAATATGGTTATGTGACAATTAGAAAGAAACAAAATACAATGCTTTTATAATGTATCTTCTATTATGTCAGCTGGTGAAATATTTAATTAAATGGTCTCTTCTTACATTTGCTTTCCCTATGTTTCTTTCCTGAAGGCAGTAAGTTGCATTAGGGACAATATCTCAATCAGCAGGAAACCTCTGACTCCTGACTAAAATGGCCATTCAGTGAATCTAGGTGGCAAGTGTTTGCACATGTTAAGCTTAGTGGAGTGTTATAGCTAAATCTTATCTTGTTACGCTTGAACTGTGCAAAATAGGTGGTATGACTTGTGACCTGATATTTATAATTAGGAATAAAAATAATTTGGAACATCAAAGTAGAATCATGATTAAAGATCACAATGACTTTACATTTTCTGTAAATAATGGCTTTGGACTCGTAACATCTTGTAAAAGAAATCACGGGTGTGCAGAAAATGGGAGGATTTTTAACCCACAGTAACTGGGTGCTGCGCAGTGAAAATCGTTTGGCAACTCATCTGCCAATACCTTACTTGTTTAGGCTTTTAACCTGCTCTTTTGAACAGGTGAGAAGCGAACAGTTTGAACTTAGCTACTTCCTTAGGTATACAGTTTAGCCTCCAATAACGACATTAGAAACTAACTGCTAATCTACTGTGGGCCAGAGCAGGAAAAGAGTCTCCTCTGAGTTGACCTAGTAGGAAAAAGAAACAGGATCAGAAATTTTGCCAAATTAGCCTCCCTGGTTCTCTTTTAGAATCATACCCTAGCTCTTCATGAGTATATTTAGGAACTGTTGGAACCCAGTTGTCTATGGCAACTTAGGCTCCTTGCATAGCAAAGCTATGCTGATTTTGGCAGAATGAATTAGAAGCTCTTATAAGCCATTTATTTGGCTTGGCATTATAATGGGCAGTCCAGAACATTTTAATCTAATCTTGTTTCTCAACTCATTTAGAGCAAAGTGTTACCCCAATGTTTTAACTGCCGCAGAGATCAGGGAGGAAAATCACTTCCATTTTATAAGTGCTTGGAGAACAACTTTTAATGTCTGGAAATATTCCATTTTCTGATGGTGTGAAGACACAAAGCAAGTTGAACATGAAGCAATGATTGGTCAAATATGTGATACAATGCATTTTGCATCGTTAATTTCTTAAATGGACAATTTAAAGGCACCTTAAGGTTCAGCCCATGTTACTTTTGATATTTAAACACACACACACACACACACACACACACACACACACACACACACACACACACACACAAAAGACCAATCCTGAATGTTGTCAGGTCTGTATACATTGGAAGAGTCACAAATGGTGTTGAATGCTGTAAACTCCATCAGCAAACATTCACACATTTTAACTTATGATAGAGGGAATATAGGAATATAAGAACATAATCAATAAATACAGGATTAAGCCATTCAGCCCCCTTGAGGTTGATCCATGATTCAATCAGGTAATTTATGGGTAATGTGATTGAGACTCCAATTCCACTTCCCTGCTTGTTCTCCAAAAACCATTCATTCTTTAGATCAAAAATAATCCATCTAATTCAGCCTTGAATATACTCAATGTTTTTAGGAAGAAAATTCCAAAAATTAATGATCCTTTGAGAAAAGAAATTCCACTTCAGCTCCAGTGGGAGACTCAACATACTTAAACTGCCATCTGCCCTATTCTGGATTCTCCTACAACAACATCATCCTTGCATCTACCATGTTAAGTCCTTTCAGAATCATACATGATTCAATAAGATTACCTCTCTTCTAGGCTGCCATATGAGATTAGTGATGAAGTATCTGAAAATGATTATGTTATTCCCTACAACCCGAAGGAAATCTTGCAGCAAGATCCTAGGGCCAAGATGGTTCATCTCTAACAACAACAAATATTTTCCTTTATGCGGTGAAAGCTATTGGAGAGTTTTCTCTTAATGGTAAGATCCTGGGGAGTGTTGCCAAACAAAGAGACCTTGGGGTGCAGGTTCATAGCTCCTTAACAGTGGAGTCACAGGTAGGCAGGGTAGTGAAGAAGGCATTTGTTACACTGGCTTCTATTGGTCAGTGCATTGAGCACAGGAGCTGGGAGGTCATGTTGCAGCTGTACAGGACGTTGGTTAGGCTGCTTTTGGAATACTGTGTTCAATTCTAGTCTTCCTGCTATAGAAAAGATGTTGTAAATTTTGAAAATATTAAGAAAAGATTTACAAGAATGTTGCCAGGGTTGGAGATTTGAGCAAAAGGGAGAGGCTGAATACGCTGGCGCAATTTTCCCTGGAGCTTTGGAGGCTGAGGGGTGACCTTATAGAGGTTTATAAAATCATGAGGGGCATGCATAGGATGAATAGCCAAGGTGTTTTCCCCAGTAGGGGAGTCCAAAATTAGAGGACATAAGTTTAAGGTGAGAGGGGGAAAGATTTAAAAGGGACCTAAGGGTCAACTTTTTCAGGCAGAGGGGGGTGCAGTATGCAATGGGCTGCCAGAAGAGGTGCTCGAGGCTGGTACAATTACAACATTTAAAAGGCATCTGTATGGTTACATGAATAGGAAGGGTTTAGATGGATTTGGGCAAAATGATAGCAAATGGGATTATATCAGTTTAGGATATCCGGTTGGCATGGACACGTTGGACCAAAGGCACTGTTTCCATGCTGCACATCTCTATGACTCCAGTTTTGCTATACCTCTTTGATGCCATGGTCCATCAAATAGTGCCTTGATGTCAATGGCAATCACTTTCACTTCTGAATCCCCACACTGAATCTTTTAATGATATAAAGATTCTTCGAATGATGAATTATATTTACTGAGAGCCATTTTCATTAATTAAATGGACAGTTTTTACATCTTTGTAGTATAATAAACTTCAAAGGATGACTAACATTTATATAATGCTTTGCATGACTACTGGATATCTCAAACTGTTTTGCAATCAATGAAACACTTTTTGAAGTGTAGACATTGTTATAGTGTAAGAAATGTCACCGAGTATCTATTCCAAAAACGGCAATTATGATGATGACCAGATGGTCCGCTTTTTTTTGTGATGTTGCTTGAGGGATTACTATTGGCCAGGTTGCGAAGGATAACCAGGGATGGCATGATTTACATCCAACAAAGCTGATAGATGGACTATGGTTTAATATCACATCAGAAAGCAGCATGTCCAAATGGGGAAGCAGTGACTCAGTACTGCATTGGTGTATTAGCCTCGATTTTCATGCTCAAGCCTTAGAGAAGAACTTGAACTGAAAATGAATGAGTCAGATATTTGTACAGAGTACAGGGCTCAGATGATATTGCAAAACACAATGCCAGCTAAACCATTGACTGCCTATTAGTCTACCAGTATACCCATACCAATATCCTGTATACTTCTATGGAGATAACTAACTTTAGTACAAGACCCTTAAAGTGATGAGGTCGACCACCTTACAAAATAGCTCTCAGTCCTCATCAGTTCCCTGGAACACGCTAATGTGTCTGTAAAGTACAATCCCATATATTTCATTTATAAAATTATTGTCATTATGACAGCTAGCATGTCATGACATGCACTACTGCCCACCAAATTATGCAGTGCACTAACAACTGGCTGTTGGTGCAACGATACTAAAATGTAATGTACGAGCAAATTACTCCAGATGTTGGAATTTGTACTGAAAACAAAAAAATGATGGAAATCACAGTGGATCAGGCAGCATCCGTGAAGACAGAGCAAGCTAACATTTTGAGTCTAGATGACTCTTCATCAGAGCTGATTTCCAGCATGTTTTGTTTCAAGACCATAGACATAGGAGCTGAAATTAGACCATTCAGCCCATTAAGTCTGCTCTGCCATTCAACCATTGCTGATAAGTTTCTCAACCTCATTGTCCTACTTTCTCCCCATAACCCTTGATCTCCTTGACAATAAAGAACCTATCTTAAATAACATACCTCCGTTTTAAATATATTGAATGACCTGACCTCCACAGCCTTCTGTGGCAGTGAATTCCATAGATTCACCACTCTCTGGCTGAATAAGTTTCTCTTTATCTCTGTTCTAAAGGGTCTTCCCTTTACTCTAAGACTGTGCCCTTGAGTCCTAGTCTCTCCTATCAATGGAAACATCTTCCCAAAATCCACTCTATCCAGGCCATTCAGTATTCTGTACGTTTCAATTAGATCCCCCCTCGTCCTTCCAAACTCCATCGAGTATAGACCCAATGTCCTCAAATATTCTTCATATGTTATGCTTTCCATTCCTGGGATCATTCTGATGAATCTCCTCTGAACTCGTTCCAGGGCCATTACGTCTTTCCTGAGATATGGGGCCCAAAACTGTGCACAATATTCCGAATGTGGCCTGACCAGAGCCTTAGAGCCTCATAAGTAGATCCCTGCTTTTATATTCAAGTCATCTCAAAATAAATGCCAAAGTTGCATTTGCCTTCCTAACTACTGAAACTGCAAGTTTACCTTGAGAAAATCCTCAACTAGAACTCCCAAGTTTCTTTGCAATTCTGACTTCTGAATTTTCTCCCCATTTAGAAAACAGTCTATGCTCTTTTATTCTTCCTACAAAAGTGCATGACTTCACGTTTTTTAACATTGCACTCCATCTGCTACTTCTTTGCACACACTCCTAACCTGCCCAAATCCTTCTGCAGCTTCCCCACCTCCTCAATGTTACCTGTCCCTCTACCTACCTGTGTATCATCTGCAAACTTAGCCAGAATGCCTAGTTCCTTCATCTAAATCATAAATGTATTAAATGAAAAGTTGTGGTCTCAACACTGAACCTCGTGGAACACCACTCATCACTGGTTGCCATCCTGAGAAAGACCCTTTTAACCCCACTCTCTGCTTTCTGCCAGACAGCCAATCCATGCCAGTACCTTACCTCCAATACCATGGGCCCTTATCTTGTTCAGCAGCCTCCTGCGTGGCACCTTGTCAAAGGCCTTCTGGAAGTCCAGGTAGATAACATTCATTGACTCTCCTTGGTCTAACCTGCTCGTTTCTTCTTCAAAGAATTCTAACAGATTTGTCAAGCATGACCCCACTTGATGAAGCCATGCTGACTTTGCCCTATTTTACCATGCACTTTCAAGTTTTCGGAAATCTCATCTTCACAATGGACTCCAAAATCTTACTGACGACTGAGGTTAGGATAATTGGTCTGTAATTTTTCATCTCTTGCCTTACTCCCTTTTTAAACAGGGGTGTCATGTTAGCGATTTTCCAGTCCTCGGGGATCCTCCCTGACTCTAGCAAATTTCTGAAAGATCACCACTAATGCCTCCACTATCTCTTCAGCTACCTCCTTCAGAATTCTGCGGTATAGTGCATCTGCCCACTTTTGCCTCTCTTTTTTCCTTAATATATCTAAAGAAACACTTACAGTCCTCCTTTATATTACTGGCTAGCTTACCGTCACATTAAATCTTCTCCCTCATTTCTTTTTTTGTTGTCCTCTGTTGGTTGTTGTAATCTTCCCAATCTTCTGGTTTCCCTCTGCTTTTCGCCACATTATATGCATTCTCTTTTGCTTTTATGCTATCCCTGACTTCCCTAGTCAGCAATGGTTGCCTCATCATCCCTGTACCATACTTCTTTTTCCTAGGGATGAATTTTTGCTGTGTCTCCTGAATTACTCATAGAAACCCCTGCCATTGCTATTGCACTATCTTTCCTGCTACGCTCCTCTCCCAGCCAATTCTGCCCAGCTTCTCCCTCCTGCCTCTGTAGTGGTCTTTAGTCAACTGTAAGACGATTACCTCTGATTTACCTTTTCCCTCTCAAATTGCAGAGTAAATTCATATTATGCTCACTGCTTCCAAAAGGTTCCTTCACCCTGAGTTCCCTTATCAAATCTGCCTCATTGCACAACACTGAATCCAGTATTGCCTGTTCCCTAGTGGGCTCCACTACAAGCTGCTCCAAAAAGCCATCTTGTAGACATCCAACAAATTCCACTTTTGGCAAATTCGCTACCAAACTGATTTTCCCAGTCCACCTGCATATTGAAATCCTCCATGATCACCGTAATTCTGTCTTTGTTACACACCTTTTCTATCTCCTGGTGTATCTTGCACCCAGCTCCAAGCTACTGTTTGGAGGCTTATACATAACTCTATATGCAAACGTAATTGTGTTGAGGAGTTCATACCTGAAACATGAACTTGACTCTTCAGAGACGCCAACTTGCTCAGTATTTGCAACATTTATTTTGTTACAAATTTCCAGCATGTCATATTGTCCTACTTTAAAAAAATCTCAAAGCACAGGTTAATTGCTGTAATGGACTCAAATTCTTGGTTACTTGAACCAGTGTAGAACAAAATGTTAGGAAGTATTAATTGTCAGTATCAAAAATGTAGTGTAAATATGGAACAAAAACAGAAGTTGCTGGAAAAGCTGAGAAGGTCTAGCAGCACTGTGAAGAGAAATCGGAGTTAATGTTTCGGGTCCGGTGACCCTTCCTCAGACCCTTCTCAGTCACCAGAACTGAAGTGGTGACTCTGATTTCTTTTCACAGACGTTGCCAAACCAGCTCAGCTTTTCCAGCAACTTCTGTTCTTATTTCTAATTTATGGCATTTTCAGTTTTTATTTAGTATAAATGTGTGTTTACTTTGATATATTTACCAAACTATGTCAATGTTTTCATTAACGACTGACTAATTTCAAGGAAACACTTTGTCTTATTTGGAGCTAATCAGAAATCAACACTAACCTGTCATGTAAAAGTGAGTGAATCAGCCTAATGATGTATTTACACAGAAACGACAGTCACAGTGTAGTGTAGTGTTCGTATAACAGTGCAATCACTGTAGTGCACTTGAGACTATGAAGAGAAAACTAGAGGGGAAACTATTGCTTGTTTAAATCAATAATGCTTAGAGTGAACATTTGATAACAGTGTTGGTGAATGAACTGTGGAAAGGATGTCTTCTCGTACTCACCAGTCAGAGTGTATCCACATCAGAAGACAGTAGGAACAGGCATTTCTTTATGCCCTGATCACATGCCAAAGTGATCAGAATGCTTAAGAATTCTACAGCCTTAATCAAGAACATTCAGGGCCCTTCTACAAAAGAGAGTAGTGTCACTACTTACAGCATAACTCTCAGCTGTGCCTCATGTCCCTTTTGGCAGCATTTTGAGATATTGGATTTGTTTGATCCGACTCACATGTAGTTTATGTACACTAAAATCAGTTTTCCTGCGTCTACACAGACCCATTTGTCTTTTTTTAAAAAATGTATTCATTTATGGGATGATGGTGTCACTGGCTAGGCCAGTATTTACTCCTCATCCAAGAGTCAACCACATTGCTGTCAGTCTGGAGTCACATGTTGGCCAGACTGGTAAGGATGGCAGATTTCCTTCTCCAAAGGTCATAAGTGAACCAGATGGGGTTATCCAACAATCGACAACAGTTTCATGGTCATCATTAGACTCTTAATGACAGATTTGTTTCTCGTTGAATTCAAATTTCACTATCTGCCATGATGGTATTTGAACTTTGGTTCACAAAATATTATTTGTGTCTCAAGATTAAAAGTTTAATGATAAACACCACTAGGTCATTGCCACTGAAATCTAGCCCTCTTTCAGGTGCACACAACCTATGGACTAAATTTTCTACCTTCAACTCTAAACCAGAAGACACCTCCCTATTTATTCCTATCATGTGGTTGAGAGAATCATTTAGCATTTCCATTATTCTAATGTAATGTAATGTAAAATTCAATTCCAATGTAAAGCCATTTCAGAGATAGCAGGAACTGCAGGTGCTGGAGAAGCTGAGCTTCATTTTCTGAAGATGGGTCTAGGCCCGAAACATCAGCCTTCCTGCTCCTTTGATGCTGCTTGGCCTGCTGTGTTCATCCAGCTCTACACCTTGTTATCTCTGATGTAAAGCCCCAGGGTTCTGAAGAAGTCCTGCTGGATTTGAAATGTTAACTGTGTTTCTCTTTCCATAGGTGCTGCCTGACTTATTGAATTTCTCCAGCAGTTTCTGTGTTTGGTTTAAAGTCTCTTCTCCTTTCTTTAAGACAAGGATGGCATTAGAAAACAGGTTTGGAAAATACAAGAGTAATACAAGGCTGTTTACCCTGGTAATATAAACATAGCACTAGGTAGATTGAATGTTGACCTGTTCTGATTTAAATCTGCATAAAAGCCTCAATTTCCATCTTAGGAAAGAACTGTGGGTTAAATCCAAAAATCCAATGCTCTTCAAATGTCATGTAACACCAATATTTTTCCACTCCAAATAGAGCACACCTAAACTTAAAAAATGGTTGTAAATCTGCAGTAAGAACCCAACTTGCAACATGTATTTCTCAAGTATGTCTATTCAAACAGAAAGACAAATTTAGCAGGGTCATATCTGTGTAAATTTAACAGGCCTTATCTATCTGATCCTATCTGGAAACACCTCAAAAACGTTCAAATATCTTTGGGGTCTGATCTAACTCCCAGTCTCTGAAACTTTCTCCAGCCCCATCACCCTCTGAAGTCTCTGTCCTCCTCCAATTCTAGCCTCTTGCACAGCGCCGAGTTTAAACTGTTCTTCCATGGGCTGATGTGCCCTGAACGGCCTAGGTCCTTATCTCTGGAGTTCTCCCTCCAAGCCTCCATGCCTGGCCAAGTCTCCCATGAGCAATGCTGTTTCTTGCTTGGTCATTGGTTTGACCACATGTTTGAATATCCACATGTCACAGCGTCAGATTTTGATTGATGCGTCTGCGAAGCGTCCCGGCACCGTTTTACTGCATTAGAAGCTCTACATAAATGCAACTTGTTGTTTTAAGTCTCCTGTTTGGATCGACGGATCGTCGCACAGCTACTGATAATAAGCAGGCTGTGATTTGCAGTGGACAGGTAGAAACATTTCCGTGGCAGTGCCGCTGGGGGCAGCCAAACGTCGCCATTCGCGAGAGCGGCAACTGGGGATGAAAGGCTTACCCAAAGCGAGGACTCACTCAAGCACTACTACCTGCCGCTATAGGTCGTGCTGTCAGAGGGACTGCAAGACATAGAGAAGAGTGTTTGCGATACATTGCTGGGAAATGGCCAAGACATCTGACACAGGCGAGTGGCACCGACCGATCACCTTGTATTTCTGTGATTGTGTTTGTTTAGAAGATTTTGTTTTGTGTGCGCACGGACTTCTGGAAAACTATGAAACTATTGCATTGAAAGACTGTTTTTATTCCGCCAGCGCAGGGGGGCCGGTCAAAAGTAGCCCAACTCCTCAGCTGAGATTGTGGAATATCTACAATCATTGATTCCACATTTCAATTTATCGCAAGGTGGTAACGCTGCGCGAAATATTTGCGAATTACACAAACGCGTTTGTAAAGTGATAGCTTCTCTGCGTCCCACATTCAGAGACGGAGAGAGGTGTTATTTATCATTCCTCAGCGTTAATGTGCCCTTATCCTAAACCTCTCCCGCGGCTACCTTTTATCATTTAATCTTACCGTCCCGTCTTTGTCTTAAACCTCTTTAAATTTCATATAATTTCATCTAATTAAAAAAATCTCGAATATCTTACACGATCAAAGCTGAAATATGGCATTAAGCCCAGTGAATAGTGTATGGCCGGTAAATACTTGTTGCTTAACGTCTCTTCGTTTTTCTTCCCACGTCTTGCTTCTTGAATTGATGGACAGACAAAAATACGCCAGTTGTGTTGCAGGCGAATGACACATATCACGTGCGGGGGTAATTTGTTTTGCAAACAATGCCGAGTGTTTATCATCAAACTAAAATGATATGTTTGCAACACCTGTGTGGAAGAGGCAGCCTGCGATATGTTTCCTATTCCTCCCCACCCCTCACAGATGCGTATATTCTTCAGTAGGTTCTGGCTAGATTTACGCCACTTGCATACCATCAGTAAATCCTCGAGAGAAAACGGGGCGGTGATAGTCACATCTGCTCAGTAAATGCTGAAACTGTGAAGAATGCAGCAAAAAAGATTTATCTCACTGGTTTCCTGACATGGTACTGCAGTTGACAGCTCGATCAACAATGTCTACTGTACTCTGTTGACACTCTAACTAATTGCTCCTGACTTTTGGGTGCTGTGTTATCCGCTCGAGCAATATTTGACGCACACAAGCTGCCGTTTCCATTCAGAAAATAGCATTACAGTTTCTGGCCTGGCCGGGGTCAATGGACAGAGCTGTCACTGCTTATTAGTTCCAATACATAGCGAGTTGTTACCCTTACTTGTCGCCAACCGAATGTTTGTGAGTTTGTCGTTGCTCCAAGTGGTAGTACTCGATTCTAGACGGCTGTTGGATCAAAGCGGGCGAATCGTGTTAACGTTGAACAGTTTCTTCACTGGTTGGGCAGAGTGTGGAAGGCACGAATAATTTGAATGATAAAAGGATTTGGAAGTGCTAGCAAAGATCGGGAATGAGGCGAGGTTTTATTTTAAATGGAGAGACGGAAAGCTAACGTTTCGAGTCTAGCTGGCTGAAGAGTCATCTAAACTCGAAACCTTAGCTTGCTGTCTCCCTATGGATGCTGCCTGACCCGCTGTGATTTCCAGCCCTTCTTGTTTTCGGTACAGATTACAGCAACTGCAGTGATTTGCTCCTCATTTATTTTGAATAAATCCAGGGCAGATGCCAAGGTGGAGGTAGTGGCTGTGGTCAGAAATTGTTAAACTAAACGTTGAGTCCTGAACATGTTTCAGTGTCTTTTTGAAAGATGAGATGACTTTCCTCAAGTTTGAGTTGAAGCTTATTGGAACAGTGGAGGAGGTTGCGGATGTCAAAGTGGCATAGTAAATTAAAATAGCCCAAGTCCAGTTTACAGTTTCAGCATCTGGCCTCTCCAACTTAAGAGGTGATGGCATTACCAGTGGTGGATCCCATACAGTAAACTAAAGGATGTGCAATGTTTCACATGGAAATAGTGTTAACATCTGGATGCTGGCAAGAGAGGAGGGAGGTGTTTCATGGGGAGTGGTTTTGGTGTTGAGGTGATTTGAAAAGTGGACGAGGATATTGTAGAGAAAACTGCCCTTTCAGAAAGGAAGTGGAAGTGACAATGAGTCGGCATGACATGATTGCTAAAGTCATCCATTGAATGTGAAGGCTGTGTGGTTGAAATTGAGGATAAGAAGGACTCTGTGATAGTACTGGGAATGGATCAGAAGTTTGGGAAACAGGGTGGATATAGTTGAAGGAAAGAAGACCTACCTGAAGTGTGTGTGGAAAATGATATTATTTAAACAGAGGTAAGAGTTGGAGAAATTGGGAGAGTGGAATTGAGCTCTAGCAGATAGTGAGTTGGTAGGATGCGTAACCAAGGTAGCTTTGAGTGCCTGTAGATTTTGAAAATAGAGAAAGATTGGAGCTGCGTTATATCAACGCAAGGGGGTGATGGAAATTAGAGGCAAAGTTATTGAAACTTGCCAGTTCAGATGGAAGCAAGAAACTATCATAATACATTCAATCATGCCTGGAAAGAAAGGTGAAGAAGTGATCTTGAGTAAGACTGGAACAAGTCCCATCAACTAAAAATGCAGGTCCACTACAATTCCCAAAGCAACATTTTTGTTTTGTGGAACTTAAGTTGTTCAGTTCAAAAACATGTTTAGCTTGATGCAAGTGGATAGTACAGGTTGGGAACTGATTGGCTGTCCCTTCAAAGAAGAAATGATAGATCTGCAGCTGTTCCTAGTGAAAACAGCTGAAACCAGGAAACTAGAAACCGGAAGAGGCTGAGACCGTTGGAAGAATTGGATTACCTAGATCCGAAGAGATTGGATAAGGAGAGGGAATAGTAACTGGGAAGAAACAGATCTGTACTTTCTGTTTCTCTATCAAAGTAATCCTTCCGGATTTTGAGATGGTAGTAGAAACAGGTTGTACATTGTGGGACATAGTTTAAAGGCTGTAAAGGGGATGGTTAAGATCTCCAGAAGAATTGATGTTAGTCATGGTTTAGCAAATGATAACTTAATATTCATTTGTGGGTTTATGGTGCAGGTAGAGTCCTCAGAGACTGCAATATAAAGATCCATTCCTCTGCTTACAAGGACAATGCTGTTGCTATTAGATATGAAGATAATACCACAGTTGGCTGAGAATGGAGTGCTGCAACTTCAGAACAATTCAAGAAAGTGGAGTATCAAAATTTGAGACTGTTTATTGTGAATTGCTAGTGAGACACTGATGATGAAGCACGTAAGTGACAAGAGAGATGGGCTATATTCTAGATGCCATGGCGACACTGAGTTAAGATGTGAATGTGAAGGTGAAGGCAACAGTAGAAGAGCCAAATGTTGTGCAGAAATTTATTGAAGTGGTGGGGGAAAGGGCTTGCCCATTCGAACAAGACTGCACTTTTCTGAGGAATGATCATTTTCGGGTTAGTTAGTCTAAAGATGATGAGGGGGGTGGGACTTCAGAGGAGAGTGAAGGAAAGGATCCAGAGAAACATTGGTTTTGAAGTTGTTGAAGCTTGTGGTCCCTGACATGGGAAAGGAAGAAGAAGCAACAAGTGAGGGAGAAGTTGTGGGTTGATCTTGCTGTGAAGTTGAGTGGATTTCTGAATTATGGGTGGATTCAAAATCTGTAGGTTAAAATTTAAGTTGAAATCCATTATGGAATAAGTCTCAGGTGAAGATAGTTACTTGCATCTAGAAAAGCATCTGTGTAGCATTTTACTTATAGATTATAGCATTTAGCATTTGGACATCACATATATCCAGTTCTTGTTTAAATAATAATGTTATTTAATTAACAAACTTGAATTTATCTGAAATCCATGTAAACAACTTTGGCCACCCATTCTCTAAGTAAACATGCTAATAATGCAGTAGTGAGTGAATATATTTATAATATTGCAACATATTGAAGATTTTTAATTTGTCCTCTCTGTGCTCCATCGTTATGCGTAATTTTAATCAACCTGCTATGAGATGTTATTACATGCGCATGGAATTGTTATTACACACTTATGCTTTAGGTGGGATTTGAACTCAAACCTCATGGTCCAGACGAAGGGACATGACCATTGCACTGCAAGAGCCTTCTGAGCCATGATCCCTCAATCCAAGTTTCAAACTTGAACTAATTGTTGTTGTTTGGCATAGTTTAGCATCTTCAAAGGTCATTGCTGTCTGTGTTTGATGGCTTATGAATAAATTTGTGGAAGTATTTCTGTATAATAAATGAAATGGATAAACTTTTCTTTTATAGAAAAGACCCATGCACTTGAGTTGCATAGCCAAAAGAATGGCCCTTTAAAGTTATTTACCAATCTCAAACAAGCTCCAAACATTTGTTGTTAGGCATGCTGTAACTACTTTTTATTCATCTTGGCTGCAGACTTAATGTATACTACTGGCGTGCAGGTGCACAGCACAGCATATTCCAATGCGTGTGCATACACAAACAAATTTAGATCATGTTGTTTTTATTGAATGAGTAGGCAGCCATAAGGGTAAAATCTGTGACTCCAAATCTTACAACCAGTTTAATCTCACCACCCCCAAGGTGATTTTGGCTTACAATTTGTCTTGGCAAAGAATTTCTAGAAATTGAAGCTAATTTAACAGATTTAATTTCTCAAGTTCTGTATTAACTACACTTAGTTTTAAACAAGCTGTTGGATCTAGTCTCGCTACTTACCAGTAAAGCGGAGACTAAGAATTGGAACTGAAATGATAAATTTATTGCAGCTGTTGGGAATTTGCTTCTCAACACCATTAACTATACTTTTAATTTTCTTTTAAAGTAAAAAAAAAGTCCTGGTGGTGTTGTATTTGAACATAAACCTGAGGTTTATACTGAAGGGGCTAGAATATTTAGCTGCTATAACTTTATCTTGATGCACACCTTTGAACGTCACTTGCAAGCCAAAGAATAGTACATAGAACATAGAACATTACAGCACAGTACAGGCCCTTCGGCCCTCGATGTTGTGCTGACCTTCATACCGATCTGAAGCCCATCTAACCTACACTATTCCGTGTATGTCCATATGCTCATCCAATAGTAGTTATTAACAAAACCAGCATTGGTGGAGAAACTCAGCAGGTCTGGCAGCATCTGTGGGAAGAAAACAGTGTTAACATTTTGAGTCCGTTGACTCTTCATCAGAATGAAGAGCTTTTACCATTATATTCATTCCAGAACAAATCAAAATGTCCTTCTGGTCAGTGAGTCCTCCTTATGTTATTTTTGGCATTTTTAAATGATGTGAATTTTACATCTTGAAGGTTTGTCTTAATTTATGCACTAATATTTCTCAAAAATATTCTCACAAAATTTCTCAATTTTTGGAATGGGTTGTATTGAATGTAAACAAGGGAGTTATGGCAACCTCTGCTTTTAAGAAAATAGCATTTATGTTTCCAACAGCTATGGTTATACCTGGAATTACTGCTTGGATGACTACTCATCTTCATGTATTAAAAAATATGATTGTGGATGGATTCAACAAAGTGCATGATTGCATTTCTCTATGAGGCAAAGTTATCTTTTTAACATTAAATCACATAAAGGCCCTTCAGTCCATCAAGTCTGCACTGATTAAAAAAAAACTGTAAAACAGCTCCACTCGGTTCGCAATAAACAACTGCACCTCCCAGTCGCGAACCATTTCAACTCCCCCTCCCATTCTTTAGATGACATGTCCATCATGGGCCTCCTGCAGTGCCACAATGATGCCACTCAAAGGTTGTTGGAACAGCAACTCATATTCCGCTTGGGAACCCTGCAGCCCAATGGTATCAATGTGGACTTCACAAGCTTCAAAATCCCCCTTTCCCCCACCCCATCCCAAAACCAGCCCAGTTCGTCCCCTCCCCCCACTGACCACACAACCAGCCCAGCTCTTCCCCTTCCACCACTGCATCCCAAAACCAGCCCAGCCTGTCTCTGCCTCCCTAAATTGTTCTTCCTCTCACCCATCCCTTCCTCCCACCCCAAGCCGCACCTCCATTTCCTACCTACTAACCTCATCCCACCTCCTTGACCTGTCCGTCTTCCCTGGACTGACCTATCCCCTCCCTACCTCCCCACCTATACTCTCCTCTCCACCTATCTTCTTTTCTCTCCATCTTCGGTCTGCCTCCCCCTCTCTCCCTATTTGTTCCAGAACCCTCACCCCATCCCCCTCTCTGATGAAGGGTCTAGGCCCGAAACGTCAGCTTTTGTGCTCCTGAGATGCTGCTTGGCCTGCTGTGTTCATCCAGCTTCACACTTTATTATCTTGGATTCTGCAGCATCTGCAGTTCCCGTTATCACTCTAAAACTATACTGGTTCCACTTTTCAGTCATGACCCATAGCCTTAAATCTTACTACTATTCAACTTCTCATCCAAATACCTGGTAAAGACTGTGAGGTATCCCGCTTCAGCTACCCTCCCAGGCTGTGCAGTCCAGATTCTCACCACACTCTGGGTGAAAAAAACCCTCAAATTCCCTCTCAGCCTCATGCCGTTTATGTTAAAATTAGGTCCCCTTGATGTTGACTCTTCAACTAAAGGGAACTGCTGCTTCCTATCCAGTGTGTCCATGCCATTCATAATATTATGCAACTCAATCAGATCCTCTCTCAGCCTTCTCTGCTTTAAAGAACACAACGCAAGCTTATCCAATCTTTCTTTGTAGCTAAAATGTTCCATTCCAGACAGCATCATGGTGAATTTCCTCTGCATTTCCTTTGGTGCAATCAGATCCTTACAAAAGTGTGGTGACCAGAACTGCAGACGAAACTCCACTGTGTCCTAACGAAAGTCCTGTATGGGTCCAACATAACCTCCCTGTTCTTATAATTTGTGCCATGACTAGCAAAGGCAAATGTCCCATATGCATTCTTAACTAACCTATTGATCTGTCCTATGCTTTCAGGGATTTGTGGATAAGCACAGTAAGATTTCTCTGAACTTTCTAGTGTGCTGCCATTAAGTGCTTCCTTGTCTTGCTGCTTCTTCCAAACATTTTTCAGTGTTAAATTCTAACTGCCAGTAATCTGCCCATCTGAGTAATTCATTTATATCCTTCTGTGACCCAAGACCTTCTTCCTCACTGTCATCCAAATGGCCAAACTTTGTGCTATCTGCAGACTTACTTACCATATCGCCTGCCTCCACATTTTTTTTCTATGCCATTTGTTTTTATGTCATTAGCAATAAGGGACCCAACACTGATCCCAGTGGGATGCCACTGCACATTGGGCTGTAGTCTCACAGACTTTCTTCTGCCACAACCCTCTGCTCCCTACCAAAAAGCCAGTTTTGGATCCAACTTCTCAAGTTAGCCTGGATCCTACGTGCATCTAACGTCTTGATAAGTCTCCAAGTGGGACTTTGTTAAAGGATTTTCTGAAATCCATATCAGCTACATGAACGGTACTATCCTCATCTACAACCTGGCCATCTCCTTGATAAAAAAACAAAATCTGTTAGGCGTGACTTCTCTCTGACAAAGCTATGCTGACTATCTCTGATGAAGTGTTACCTCTCCAATGGAGATTAATTGTTTCCTTTGGAATTTTCTCCAGTACTTTCCCTGCTACTGATGTAAGACTCATTGGTCTGTAATTCCCTGATTTGTCTCTACCATCTTTCTTGAAAAGTAAGGCCACATTAGCTGTCCTCCAGTCCTCATGGACCTCCCTCACTGTCCAGACAGGAATTAAAAATTTCGGTCAGAGCCCCTATAATGTCTTCTCTCACTTCCAACAGCAGCCTGGGATACAATTCATCCAGACCTGGGGATCTGTCCACTTTTATGCTCTCCAAAATTTGCATTACCTCCTCAAGCCCAATGTCACATTGCTTAAGAACCTCTCGGTCCCTCTTTCCAAATTCTGTATCTACATCCTTCTTCTCCAAAGTGAAGATTGATGTAAAGTTTTTGTTTAACATCACGGCCTCTCGTTTAACACACAGATTGCCACCTTGATCCCTAATGGCTGTGCTCGTTCCCTAGTTATCCACTTCCCGTTGATATGTTTACAGAGCATCTTGGAGTTCTCCCTAATTTTGCCCACCAGTGTTTCCTCATGCTGCTCTTTCCTCTCCTAATTGCTTTCTCAAGTTCCCCTCTGCACTTCCCATGCTCAACTAGGGACTCTGCTGATTTGCTCCCTCTTATCTGTTAACCTGTCTTTCCCTACTTGTCCAGTTCTAAATGCCCGAACACATTCAGGCTTCTCTGCTTTGTTTCCCCTACTTTTGGATCTGTGCACTTACCAGTTCTATGTTGAATGCCATTCACTGTTCTGCTGTAGATTTACCATAGCTATTCCTGGTCTACATTAGCCAGATCCTACTTTACTTTAATAATATCTGCCTTCCCCTATTCCAAAGTTGTCTTTCTGCAGACCATCTTTTCCTTTTTCCATGATGAGCTAAAGCTGTTTGTTGTTATGGTCACTATCAGTAAAATGCTATCCCACTACCTCTGTGAACATTGTCTGACTTTCTTCTCCTGATTGAGGCCCAGCACAGCACTGTTCTTTGTGGGATCTTCTACAGGTTGATATAAAAAACTCTCCTGAAAACATTTCAAAAAATCTGCCCTTTCAAAACCCTTTACACTATGACTGTCCCATTTAATATTGGGGAAGTTGAAATCCTCTAAAATAGGTATCCTATAGTATTTACACACCTCAGTGAATTGTCTACATAGCTGCTCCTCTATTACCCACTGACTCCCAGCTATGTGACTGCCCCTTTTTATTTCTAAGCTGCATCCACTAAGCCTCATTTGAAGACCTTTCAAGAGATCATCCCTCCTTACTGCAGTAACTGACCCTTTAAGTAATTTAGAGAAAATCTAGAATTTTCTGCTACAATAAAGAGTTGGTTCTCTATATTTTTCTGCTTTGTGAAGGCGATCTTTCGAGAATTTAGCGTTGATCTGATGAAAATTCGTATCCTATGATACTCAGTTTCTGTTCTGATGTAGCAGAAGAAATGGTGGCTTTTGGCAGTGGTCATTCTGTGAATCAGCTGCATTTTCCTATTTTGAGCCAGATAATCAAAGAAATTAATACTATTATTGAAGAGTGATCGGCCGAAACTTTTCTTAAACTATCCGATCCATTAAGTTACTCCAAATTGCCCTAAATAGCAATTAGTTCTTGGTTCAAACCTTTTCGTGCTTCAAGATTTTATTGTTACCTTCTGTGGTTGTCCTGTTCTTTAACCTTCTAATGTAAAATTGATGCAGTATTCTTGCATTGAAATTGTGCTGTACTAAATTGTAGACAGTAATTAAAATGAGGGAACAATTTATTTCAATAATAATTGCATTCGCCCCTGCATTCTTTCCTCAATCTACTCCTATTTGTCCAGTGTAAATGTTGTTCTTTTAATCTGCATGCTAATCAGTAGATCAGTCAGGCTAAAGTAACAGGTTTTGCACAAAGCCTATTGCAATAGTGAATCATTAATATTGTCAAATGTCTCTCCATGTGTGTGGAATTTTTTTTAGCCTTTATATTGGCATAGCTAACCTCTGATTCATATTTGAGTATTAGATACTAGCTGTGCGCAGGTTCAATGAACTTTGCATTCTTGTATGAATTTGCTGTTTTCAAGTTTAATGTACCAGCATCCATATAACAACTGAGGGGACAGCAATAATTATGATTTCATGATGTAATTTTAACCAGTAATTGTACTGACTTGCAATTAAACTCTGACCTTAATTTGTAAATGGTAGTCTCAGCAGCATTTCTGCTTTATTTTCTAGAAAGCTCCAGTTAGTTTACCCCTTACATTTGGTTTAATGATTCTTTTTATTTCACTACATTCTTAAAAGTGGATTTGTTTTACAATTGGATTGCATTGTCTTTATACGTCAAAAAACATTGAATGGCAAATTTGATCTGAGCTGCTGTTGATTTGAATAACAAAAATAAATCTTACAATGTATCTCTGAGATGGGAGTTATTTCACTGGACTATTTATAGACACTGGTCGATGGATTGTTGTGTGATTTCTTAAACTGTCTTTCATTTTCGCTTACAACCTGTCACTAATTTGAAAGCTATTTGTAAAATATCTTTTTGCTTGAATTGTTAGATAGCTAAGCCAAAAAGATTGATCAACAAGATCAGTGTCACTGTTGAAATTCTTTCTACTTTGCAGTATTTGCAGATGGTTTGTGTCTTTGTGTTGTAAATCTTAGGAAACCAGTTCTAACAAAATCCATACTATATCTTGCATTCAGTGAATGACCAAATGACGTCAGCTATCTAAGGTTTCCAAATGTAGCATAGCCAGCCATCATTATTTTTTTTCTAATTGTGGTGGAAATCACACTTTAGGGGCCTCGTAGGTTACGTGGAACAATCCCTCACCCGTACCTACACTGGCCCTAAAACCCACCTCTTCCTCCGTATCAGCACCGCCTCGTGCTCCCACGAGGAGCTCGAACAGTTCATCCACTTCACCAACACCTCCCATCCCAACCTTAAGTTCACCTGGACCATCTCTGATACCTCTCTCTTCTTCCTGGACCTCTCTGTCTCCGTCTCTGGCAACCACCTAGAAACTGATATCCATTTCAAGCCCACTGACTTCCACAGCTACCTAGAATACACCTTCTCCCACCCACCTTCCTGCAAAAATGCCATCCCCTATTCCCAATTCCTTCGCCTCCGCCCCAACTGCTGCCAGGATGAGGCATTCCACTCCCATGCATCTCAGATGTCCTCGTTTTTCAAGGGCTGTAACTTCCCCCCCTTAGTGGTCGAGAACGCACTCGACTGTGTCTCCCACATTTCCTGCAACACATCCCTCACTCCCAACCCAGCAATAACAACCAAAACAGAATCCCTCTCAACCTCACATATCACCCCACCAACCTCCGGGTCCAAAGCATCATCCTCCGACACTTCTGCTATCTGCAATCTGACCCCACCACCAAAGACATTTTTCCTCCCCACCCTTATCTGCTTTCCGGAGGGGCCACTCTCTCCGGGACTCCCTTGTCCGCTCCATACTCCCCTTCAACCCCACGACACCTGGCACTTTTCCCTGCAACTGCAGGAAGTGCTACACCTGCTCCTACACCTCCTCCCTCACCCCCATCCCAGGCCCGAAGAAGACTTTCTACATCAAGCAGATGTTCACCTGCACATCTGCTAATATGATATACTGCATCCGCTTTTCCTGTTGTGGCCTCCTCTACATTGGGGAAATCAAGCGGAGGTTTGGGGACCGCTTTGTAGAACACCTACGCTCAGTTTGCACAAAACAACTGCACCTCCCAGTCGTGAACCATTTCAATGCCCCCTCCCATTGCTCGGACCACGTGTCCATACTGGGCCTCTTGCAGTGCCACAATGATGCTACCCGAAGGTTGCAGGAACAGCAACTCAATATTCCGCTTGGGAACCCTGCAGTCCAATGGTATCAATGTGGACTTCACAAGCTTCAAATTCTCCCCTTCACTGACCGCATCCCAAAACCAGCCCAGCTTGTCCCTGCCTGCCTAACCTGTCCTTCCTCCCACCTATCCCTTACCCCCACCTCAAGCCCCACCCTCATCTCCTACCTACTAACCTCATCCTGCCCCCTTGACCTGTCTGTCCTCCCTGGACCGACCTAACACCTCCCGACCTCCCCACCTACATTCGCCTTTACTGGCTCCATTCCCGCCTCTTTGACCTGTCTGTCTCCTCTCCACCTATCTTCTCCTCTATCCATCTTCTATCCGCCTCCCCCTCTCTCCCTATTTATTTCAGAAACCCCTTCCACTCCCCATTTCTGAAGAGGGGTCTTGGCCCGAAACATCAGCTTTCCTGCTCCTCTGATGCTGCTTGGCCTGCTGTGTTCATCCAGCTCTACTCCTTGTATATCTGTAATACATACAACTTTTAAAGGGTGTAATTTATCTCTCGGGTTTTGCTTTGCACACCACTAATAATTTTCATCAGCATTTCTCACTCTGCCAGTTGTTCAGTATAATGTGCTTTGTTGTTGTAATGTTTTTCATCCTGCAAAATGAGAAGCGGAAACCTTTCATTATGTAATGATTATATGTGGAAATCAGTGCTCCCTGTTGTGGCTCCTACTGATTCTTACTTTATCAGCATTGGTTTTGCAATTAACGTTCATTGATTGTAGATGAGAAACAGGAAAACCATTTGTTTTACTTCAGCAAAGAAGAATTTGCCAGTAACCAAGTATAAACTATTTCTCCACGTGGAGATGGGATGTGCAATCTCCATCGTAACCCTCTACCTGAAAAACTATGACCACCTTTAGTCAGGCACCATAGAATCCCTGCAGTGTGGAAGCAGGCCATGTGGCCCTCAGAGTTTACACTGATGCTCCAAAGAGCATCCTACCCAGACCCACCATCTACTCTATCATGCAGCATTTCCCATGGCTAATCCCCCTAGCCTGCACTTCCCTGGATACTCTGGGGAATTTAGCATGGCCAATCCACTCGCCTGGCCAAACTTTGGACTGTGGGAGGAAACTGGAGCACTGAGAGGAAATCCAAGCAGACATGGGGATAATGTACAAACTGCACACAGACAGCCACCTGAGGGTGGAATTGAACTCTGATGCTGTGAGGCAGCTGTGCTAACTACTAGCCCCATGCTGCACCAAATCATTTTGCGGGAAAGGTGTAATTCTCAAAGGGTGAAGTAACATTGGGAATGCACATGTGAATCTCCGCTATTCATGTTCACCTTCTAAAGAAGCAAGTTAATATTTGCTAAAATATTAGCAAACTTAACCCACCAGCTTGAGCAGGAAATGGTATCTGGGAATGGGACAAGTAACTTCCATAAAGTGAGAGGAAACATCTCCTTTCTCTTGTAGAATATATTTGCATTGTTGTGAAAAGAAATAATGGGACCAATTAGACCACTCTTGCAGAGAACTTGCACAGACCTGATGGTCTGAATGGCGTCCTGTGGAATTGGAAAGTGGTGGATATATTGGGATGCTGCCAAGTGTGAAATATCTGGTTAGATGAAAAGAGGCCCACATGGATTACATTTGATAAACTATTCAACTCATTTAAGCATTTGAAAAATTGCATCTATTGGTTTACGTATCACTGCGTTTGTTAGTTAGTGGTAAATTGTTTTCCAAGATTTTAAAATAACAAGCCAATGGTGTTCCAGTATTTATAAATTGCTTATTTGTTCAGGCTCTCCTTGCCATTCCTTCAAAACTGAATCTCTTAAAGATCATTTGTATGACAATTCAGAAGATGCTATGCTTTGTAGGTCAAGAAGAGGTTTTGTGGTATAAAGGTTAGCTCTACCACTGAGCCAGATCCTATAGGTGCAAGTTTCTGCTCCAGGACTTGAGGCTGTGGAAGGTGCATTCATGTGATCAGACAGGTTGAGTATCAATCTATATACACCGACAGACTACACCTACAGCAGGTGAACAATTCCTCATCATGACCTTAGAAATTAAGTCACAGCTCTGATAGTCCAGGAAGTTATTCAAGAGTAGTGAATTTAGGCAAGGAGATGGGTGACCATTAGTAGTCAAGGCAGGAAATGACAATAGGAGTGTGGAGAGGTTTTTTAGTGTGATCAGGCACTAGAAATAAATAGGTTGGAGTTAAGGATGATTAAAGGTTGGAAATCTGTGGTCTCCAGACTCCTGACAGTAGCGATGTATGAAGATTCTGGAGATTAATATAGCACGGTGTTGGAATGCTATTGGGAAGGGGAGAGTAGAAATCATATGGACTCCTCCTTCTGTATTGCAGTATTTGATTTCCATCTCTATCAAGTGAATTTGAAGAATGTGAAGAATTTATATTTTTAATGAGATTTGTTTAGCATAATGCCATTATTGCACAATTATAAAGAACATAACCATACAATCATTGTGTTAACACAATGCTGCATAAAAGTCTTTGCTTGAGAAATCCCAAAATCTGAGATTACAGAGTTGGAGGTGCAGAATTGCTTCTTGAGGAGCTCAGGCCTTTAACCTTGAGGATCACACATACAAAAATTAGAACTGGAACAGAATATGAATGTGCCTAAGATTGAAGGTGTTCATGTCCCGCTGTACGTGAATGTGGCAGCTCTGTAGAGCTGAGATCCGATCAGTTGCTGTGAGATTGCTTCGCTGTATCATGCACACGCTGCTTCTACTTGTTGGCATGCAGATCTGAGCTCAGAAATACACGGGGCAGAGGCTAAATTTACCCCAGCACATTTCAATTGTAGAACCAATTAGATAACAGTTGCCCCATCCTCCAGATATGGAAGAGACAGATTCTGAGGGGAGTTGTTCTTGTAATCACTCGTTTTTTTTTTACTATGCTTGCAGTTAGTAACAAAAATAGCAATGTAATAGCCTGTGATTGAAGTGAATGAGTCAGGGCCATTTGGAAGGAAACTGCAGATGTCAAGTTGGGGATGTTCAGGCCATTGCTGTGCAGCAGGGACTTCTGTCATGGAGGTGGATGAAGGAGGATACAGAGTTAAGAGAACAGTTTTGAACCTGTCAACAAAGAAATACTGAGATAACTGTGAGCCTTAATCACGGTGATATTGAAACCCTTTGCAAATGAATCTCTAAGATAAGGCTTCATAAGCTAAGGCTTCATAAGTTCCATTGGGAATGGATGTAAGAATGGGAACGTAGTGAATATTGTGCTCAATATTATGTTATCTGAGATGCAGTAAAAAGGTAAAAATTACTTGCTTAGTTTTTTACAGCTTTGAATATCTATGATGGAAACACTAGTAAATGTGATCATACCAATTTGGAAGGCATGGTTAGACTGATAGCTTTTTGTATATAGAAAAACCTTAGCCAACTTATGCATATTGTCTTGCAACAATTTTAAAATTATGGAGTTTATGACATGAATAATTTCCTTGTGTATTGTGGTTTTACTTAACAAAAGGGTGGTGATTCTTTGAGGATATTATGAATCCTTCAAATTCTGGTTGCGTGCAAGTTCAAACACCCTGTCTGGCAATCTAAATACTGGAGCTATTGTTGCTACAAGGCTACATCACATAATAAAGGAGAATAAACCCAAAACATAGACTCTAAAATCAAACAAGAGTCCTCAGGAAAATCTCATTATTTTGGCTTTTGATGCGAGTAGTCATGTTGTAGCTTTTTCTACCTCATTTGTTGGCATGGTTGGTACTGCTCCACTCGTGTTCTTCTTTGAACCAGATGTGATCCCCCAGTTTGATGATAAAACTAAAGTGGGCCATGAGATTAGACATTTGTGGTTGATTGACCCATAGTATCTTCACGGATGCCCAGTTTAGACTTGCTAGGTGTGTTTGAAATCTATCCAATCTAACGTTATGCCACACATGCAATGGGAGGATATCCTTTACTGAGAAGACTGCCCTCATCTCCATAAGGATTATGCAGTAGGGCCTGCTGCCACTTTTGCCATATACCAATATGCCTGTGACTGGTAGGTTGACCAATTGATTTAAGAAAATACCTGATAGACATGGGATTATGTTAGTCCTGCCAGTTCCCTTCAAATGTGTGAAATGGTTCCATCACATTTTATTCAATTTACAGAACAAGGCACAAGGCTTATTCCTCTAATAACTCATTATTCTAGAATTGGTTGTAGCAAGCTCACCTAATACCGTTACTTCAGCATTTAGATTCCTTGCAAAGTCTGTTCGTCTTTCACTAAGAAAAAGAAGTGTAAAAGGGTTCCTGAGTGATAATGGGAACTGCAGATGCTGGAGAATCCAAGATAATGAAATGTGAGGCTGGATGAACACAGCAGGACAAGCAGCATCTCAGGAGCACAAAAGCTGACATTTCGGGCCTAGACCCTTCATCAGAGAGGGGAATGGGGTGAGGGTTCTGGAATAAATAGGGAGAGAGGGGGAGGCAGACCGAAGATGGAGAGAAAAGAAGATCGGTGGAGAGGAGAGTATAGGTGGGGAGGTAGGGAGGGGATAGGTCAGTCCAGGGAAGACGGACAGGTCAAGGAGGTGGGATGAGGTCAGTAGGTAGGAGATGGAGGTGCGGCTTGGAGTGGGAGGAAGGGATGGGTGAGAGGAAGAACAGGTTAGGGAAGCAGAGACAGGTTGGACTGGTTTTGGGATGCAGTGGGTGGAGGGGAAGAGCTGGGCTGGTCGTGTGGTGCAGTGGGGGGAGGGGACGAACTGGGCTGGTTTTGGGATGCGGTGGGGGAAGGGGAGATTTTGAAGCTTGTGAAGTCCACATTGATACCATCGGGCTGCAGGGTTCCCAAGCGGAATATGAGTTGCTGTTCCAGCAACCTTCGGGTGGCATCATTGTGGCACTGCAGGAGGCCCATGATGGACATGTCATCTAAAGAATGGGAGGGGGAGTGGAAATGGTTTGCGACTGGGAGGTGCAGTTGTTTATTGCGAACCGAGCGGAGGTGTTCTGCAAAGCGGTCCCCAAGCCTTCGCTTGGTTTCCCCAATGTAGAGGAAGCCACACCGGGTACAGTGGATGCAGTATACCACATGTGGTATACTGCATCCACTGTACCCGGTGTGGCTTCCTCAACATTGGTGAAACCAAGCGAAGGCTTGGGGACCGCTTTGCAGAACACCTCCGCTCGGTTCGCAATAAACAACTGCACCTCCCAGTCGCAAACCATTTCCACTCCCCCTCCCATTCTTTAGATGACATGTCCATCATGGGCCTCCTGCAGTGCCACAATGATGCCACCTGAAGGTTGCTGGAACAGCAACTCATATTCCGCTTGGGAACCCTGCAGCCCGATGGTATCAATGTGGACTTCACAAGCTTCAAAATCTCCCCTTCCCCCACCGCATCCCAAAACCAGCCCAGTTCGTCCCCTCCCCCCACTGCACCACACGACCAGCCCAGCTCTTCCCCTCCACCCACTGCATCCCAAAACCAGTCCAACCTGTCTCTGCTTCCCTAACCTGTTCTTCCTCTCACCCATCCCTTCCTCCCACCCCAAGCCGCACCTCCATCTCCTACCTACTAACCTCATCCCACCTCCTTGACCTGTCCGTCTTCCCTGGACTGACCTATCCCCTCCCTACCTCCCCACCTATACTCTCCTCTCCACCGATCTTCTTTTCTCTCCATCTTCGGTCTGCCTCCCCCTCTCTCCCTATTTATTCCAGAACCCTCACCCCATTCCCCTCTCTGATGAAGGGTCTAGGCATGAAACGTCAGCTTTTGTGCTCCTGAGATGCTGCTTGTCCTGCTGTGTTCATCCAGCCTCACATTTCATTATCTTGTCAAAGGTTTCCTCTTTTGTTAAACTGAGCAACATGTAAGCATCATTGAAGAGCTCATTTAATGAGACCAATTGGAAATTATTTCATTATTACCTGATTGGCACAAATGCCGATACATTTATTACGATGTTAACTCTTCTTGAAGAAACCACATTGTTTTGGAAAATAACCAGGAGCTTGTGGGATGGCGGAGAGGTGTGAAAGCAGTACTGGCACCAACTCATGTTTTAGCACCAGGTTACTTTTACAGACCCAGAGATTTTTGTCTGTAGATGTCATACAAATGAACAAATTAATTAAAATTGTATCAGTGATAATGGGAACTGCAGATGCTGGAGAATCCAAGATAACAAAGTGTGGAGCTGGATGAACACAGCAGGCCAAGCCACATCTCAGGAGCACAAAAGCTGACATTTCGGGCCTAGACCCCTCTCCATCTTCGGTCCGCCTCCCCCTCTCTCCCTAGTTATTCCAGTTCCCTCTCCCCATCCCCTTCTCTGATGAAGGGTCTAGGCCCGAAACGTCAGCTTTTGTGCTCCTGAGATGCTGCTTGGCCTGCTGTGTTCATCCAGCTCCACACTTTGTTATCTTAAATTAATTAAAAAGCAGCTTCATTATCTGTGAAGGATTCTTTGGATTGTATTTCTATGGTCTGCAACTTGGAGAAAGATTATAGAAGTAGCCCTCTTGTACTACAAAGTTTTTGGAACAAGAACAAGGTCATTCGGCCTAACAAGCCTTCCTTTTGTTTTGACTGATGACAGCAACAAATTTTCACACTATATACCACAATATTTTCAGATGTCCCTTGAACCCATTTAATCTGTTGGCTTCAATTCCTTTGCTTGAAGATTCATTTTAACACTTAAGTATACTTTGGTGAAGACATTCCACTTCAACTCCCTCCATCACCTAAATTTTAAAATTTAATTTAGATTTTCTGATATGGTTCCTCTTCGTCAGAATTGGCTTTTTGCCAGTTCCCTTTTCAAACTTTAATTTTTGTTTCTTTAAACTCTTATTTCCAGAGTAAAGAAACCCAATGTCCTTCAGCAATCTTTACCATTTAAAAAAAAATACTAAGTGTCATTGTTTTTGCTGCACCTCTTGTACCCTCAGAGGGTAATAGTGTTACTTCTATTAAAATTGCATATTGTATGTCTCCTGTCTAACCAATATCTTAAACAGTGATTTAGTTTGTTTTTCCAGTTTTTATTGCAACCGAGTACTAATGGACTGCTTCAGGGATTTATCTGCTATAAACTTTAATTGTCTTTCTTTTGTGACCAGCACCCATTAATGCTGTTCATATAACACATGGCCTTTTTGGATCTTTTTTCCAATAATAATTGTTTTATACTTGGCAGTGAAATGGCTTCCTTCAGTGTTAGATCCTATCACTGTAGGTGACAGCATCACAAGATTTTTGTTTTGTTTTAATTGCAGTTTGATCTCTGATTCCACTTTTTAAAATTTCTGGTATGAAGCTTCAGACCATTATCTGACTGAAAACAAAAACTCCTCAACTTTTTTCTTAATTTACCCAGCCCACCATAATCCTCCTGGCTGTCATCCTTATCCCAGAGGTCTGCTCTTTAGTAACTATTCCCAAACGTCAACTCTTGGGGCAAGGACAAACATAGCTTCTCAAGCAATATTTCACTTTACTAATCAAAATCACCTGGATTACAACCCTTACTCAACCAGTTACCACTGTTTCCACATTCCAGATATCACCTGGGATTGTCTGGCCTGCCAATATTGTCTCTCTATGACTCCCGTTGACTGAACAGGCCAGTCTTACGGCCGCTGTCTTAATTCAACTGTTGGCACAATTTTTGTTGCTGAGTTACTGTACACCTTTTTTTCCATAGCCAATAACCGTTGAAGGTCCTTCTCAACAACAGACAGATATTTTTGTTTGCTGCCCATCTTTATTTCCTGCCCCAAACTTTCTACCAGTTATTTTAAATTGATGCGTTCTGGTTCTTAATGTTTTAACAAATTGACATGCAAGCAGCTGTCCCTTCCCATTGCCATAAAGGAAAAACCTAACCACCTCCCATGGTGAGATAATCATTAAATACTCTATCACCTTCATCCTAGGGGTGTCCCAACTAAACAGGACTGGACATGTAGGTTTCCATTCTGTGAATGCTGTGCCTGAAGACAGATAGCTCCTTGGCCCATTTTATACAAACACTTCATTAGGGGCTTTTTTTTCTGTCCTCGATAAATTTTGCCAGTGGTGGTTAGTAATTGCGTTCCCTTCTCCAGGAGTCCTAAGCTTATCTCAGACAGAAGAAGATTCAAACCTACGCTGTTGGCGTTAAACTGGACAGAGATTCAGTCATAGATAATAAAATGTGAGGCTGGATGAACACAGCAGGCCAAGCAGCATCTCAGGAGCACAAAAGCTGACGTTTCGGGCCTAGACCCTTCATCAGAGAGGGGGATGGGGGGAGGGAACTGGAATAAATAGGGAGAGAGGGGGAGGCGGACCGAAGATGGAGAGTAAAGAAGATAGGTGGAGAAGGTGTGGGTGGGGAGGTAGGGAGGGGATAGGTCAGTCCAGGGAAGACGGACAGGTCAAGGAGGTGGGATGAGGTTAGTAGGTAGCTGGGGGTGCGGCTTGGGGTGGGAGGAAGGGATGGGTGAGAGGAAGAACAGGTTAGGGAGGCGGAGACAGGTTGGACTGGTTTTGGGATGCAGTGGGTGGGGGGGAAGAGCTGGGCTGGTTGTGTGGTGCAGTGGGGGGAGGGGATGAACTGGGCTGGTTTAGGGATGCAGTGGGGGAAGGGGAGATTTTGAAACTGGTGAAGTCCACATTGATACCATATGGCTGCAGGGTTCCCAGGCGGAATATGAGTTGCTGTTCCTGCAACCTTCGGGTGACATCATTGTGGCAGTGCAGGAGGCCCATGATGGACATGTCATCAAGAGAATGGGAGGGGGAGTGGAAATGGTTTGCGACTGGGAGGTGCAGTTGTTTGTTGCGAACTGAGCGGAGGTGTTCTGCAAAGCGGTCCCCAAGCCTCCGCTTGGTTTCCCCAATGTAGAGAAAGCCGCACCGGGTACAGTGGATGCAGTATACCACATTGGCAGATGTGCAGGTGAACCTCTGCTTAATGTGGAATGTCATCTTGGGGCCTGGGATGGGGGTGAGGGAGGAGGTGTGGGGACAAGTGTAGCATTTCCTGCGGTTGCAGGGGAAGGTGCCGGGTGTGGTGGGGTTGGAGGGCAGTGTGGAGCGAACAAGGGAGTCACGGAGAGAGTGGTCTCTCCGGAAAGCAGACAGGGGTGGGGATGGAAAAATGTCTTGGGTGGTGGGGTCGGATTGTAAATGGCGGAAGTGTCGGAGGATAATGCGTTGTATCCGGAGGTTGGTAGGGTGGTGTGTGAGAACGAGGGGGATCCTCTTGGGGCGGTTGTGGCGGGGGCGGGGTGTGAGGGATGTGTCGCGGGAAATGCGGGAGACGCGGTCAAGGGCGTTCTCAATCACCGTGGGGGGGAAGTTGCGGTCCTTAAAGAACTTGGACATCTGGGATGTGCGGGAGTGGAATGTCTTATCGTGGGAGCAGATGCGGCGGAGGCGGAGGAATTGGGAATAGGGGATGGAATTTTTGCAGGAGGGTGGGTGGGAGGAGGTGTATTCTAGGTAGCTGTGGCTACCTAGCTGTGGCTAGATTCAGTCATCTAGCTAACTGAACTAACCAGAGCACATATGCATAAATATTTGCGGCTATAATAACAGGTCAAAAGTAACATATTCCACAGTGAATCGCTGACCTCATGACATTGCAAATATTTTGTACTGACTACAGTGTACAAGTCAGAAGTGTAACAGAATACTGTTCATTTGTCTGGATGAACACAGCTCCAATGACACTCAAGAAGCTTGACATGATCAGGGCAAAACAATCCACTTGATTAAAACTCCATCCACGAAAGGTGTACATTGGCATCAGTGAATACATTCCAGCAGATAGAATGAACAAATCCAAGTTTCCTTGACAGTACTTTCCAAATCTCATTACTTCTTGAACAAAGGAAGCAGAATGCTTTGTAAATTTCACTCCAAGCCACAAACTATTCTAAGTTGAAAAGATATTATCATTCCTTCATTGTAACTGGAGCTTATTAGGATTGTGGGTGGAGTACCGCTGCAGTCCATCAAGAAAACTACACTGGCTGAAGGCCTCTCTCTCTTAACCTTTCCCTGTCTCCTCGTCTGTGGCATGATTACCCTCAAGTTAAACCGCCACCAGTTATCCCTCTGCCATGCTACGGCAGCCCTAACATCCTGTACAACTATGGTGACATTACCTTTAGCTATCAGTAGCAATTGATGATTGGCTGTATGAAAGGATGTATTTCAAATTCTCTGCTTTGGTTTTTCTCACTAATGACCTGCTCCTCTTGATTCATACAATGACAGAGTTAAAATATAGCACTGGGAGGTAGCAAGAACTGCAGATGCTGGAATCAGAGTTGATACAGTGTGAAGCTGGAGGATCACAGCAGGCCAGACAGCATCAAAGGAGTAGGCGAGTCGACGTTTCGGGCTTAGACCCTTCAGCAGGCCCAAAATGTTAATTTTCCCACTCCCTTGACACTGCCTGACCTGCTGTTTTTCTCCAGCTCCACACTTTATCAAGCTAAGATATATATTGAATGTGATCTAATAAAATGGCAAAACCGGTGTGAGGAACAGAATGGCCTGTTCCTGCTATTAGTAAACCCCAAAGTTTGAAATTTAGTAGATGAATTTTCTCTGTATTTTAACTGTCAAAAATATGCATTTGATTTTTTTTCTCCAAGTACAATTCTTATTTAGCTTCTTTGGCAATAAGGGGTTAAGGTATTATTGGGAAATTAGATTTAACCCAGCTACTGATTCAATGTTCCCTTATCTGTCTTAATTTATATACTTTTGGACAAAGCTTATGGCAGGATTGGCAGCAGAAATATACTTAGTTGCAACAAGCTGCTATAGGTGATAGGCGAGATAGTAAGTGCGAGTATTGGTGGGGAAAGGTGAAGCATTGCAATTATATTGATAATGTCTGTCAAAAATGTGGATGAATTAATGGAAAAATTTAACATGGCAAGTGTGTAGAGATATGAGGCTTGTTGTGTACAGCAAAATTTTGCAAGTACTCTTTCGGAATCACCACTAATGTGTATAATAAAAATAGTTCTACTTTAAATGCGGTTAAGAAAATGCTGAGTGTTCTTGACATTCAACAGAATATTTTTCATCCTTTTTCTGTCTGTTCAAAACTGCTGCTACATCAATCAGCCTCAGTGCTTTACAGGACATTCTGATCCTTTTTAGTGGTGTGTGTTCAGAAAAATTCTTTTCACTCTGTTATTGCACCTTGCCTTGTGAGTGATATATGGTAATAAATACATTTTCTCGTGAAAAACTAAGTGAAGGAACAAGGCTCAAAGTACAGGACAGTGTCATGGTCATAAATTGATGGAGTAAATCAGGAAATAAGTGATTTGCTTATGCCAAATTTGGTGTTCAGAACAAAATCTTCGTTTCTGTAAGGTAAAAATGCAATTTATTTGTAATTGTCAAATCATTTTTTGCTTTCTCAAAAAAAATCACATTTATTACCTTCAAATTGCAAAAGAATTGATTTATTTGTAGTCAGCTTAAGTGAAAGATCAAATGAGCAATAAGTATTGAAGACTGAAATATCTTTGGTGTATTGGCAATAGTATAATGGCAGGGAGCAAAAACTAAATTAATTTTGAGCAACATAAAAATTCAATAGTTCATAAACTACAAAGCAAACAGAATGATTTCTCTAGAAATGAATGTTGTTTTAACCCCCTGAAGCAGGTATGTTTTGTGAAAATCTATTACATGCACTTGAGTTAAGGATCAATAAAGAAAAAGTTAGCCATTCAATTTTTTGCCATTGGCTAATCTCGAAAGCTCTTGATGTCCAAAATGATATTTTGCTGGATGGCTAATTGCAACTTACGTCTAAGTGAAAATGCTGAGTGTTTGACATTATTTAAACTTATAGTTTATTACCCAAAACTGCTTCAATTTTAAAATCTTTATTTCTAGCAAATCTCTTGAATTGCCAAACATCTGCATTGTCCTTCAGGTTCCTTCATTTTGATGAATTTGTTCACAATTGAGGACCATGTGCTGTTAGTCCTAGTGCAGTTTATAATCCCTGGAATATACTCAATGCTTCTAACCAGCTGCAACCATATAACTAAGATCAAATAAAATTTGTTAAGCATCTTATTTAGCCTGCCTTGAATTTCCTCAGGGTTTTGAATCTGAGATATGTACAACTTGTGTGGAGACTAGTTTTTATGGATGTGAGTTTGCTCGCTGAGCTGGAAGGTTCGTTTTCTAGGTAACATCATCAGTGAGCCTCCGACGAAGCCTGTGACAAACACTACATTGGACAAACTGGCAGGAAGCTAGCCACCAGGATACATGAACATCAACTAGCCACAAAACGACGTGACCCACTATCACTCGTATCCTTACATACAGATAAGGAAGGACACCACTTTGATTGGGACAACACATCCATCCTAGGACAAGCCAAACAGAGACATGCACGAGAAAGGCTTCGTCGGAGGCTCACTGATGATGTTACCTAGAATGGTGATGAAACGTCTGAAAACGAACCTTCCAGCTCAGCGAGCAAACTCACATCCAGAACCTCAACCTGAGCTACAAATCTTCTCAAAACTCACTAGTTTTTATAACTGGTGAGAAATGTTTGATTGTAGACAGTTAGATGTGTAACTATAATATGCCCAAATCTTTTCAATTTTCATTGGCTGTTATCTGTTGATCTGGTGCTGTCTGTCTGTCCAAAAGCATCACTCAAAAAACTACCTCCTCCCAGAATTTTTGGAAGGCTGCCTAGTATTTCCTGTGATTGCACTCATTTGGAGGCTTATGATCATCATCAGATTTTCAGGGCAAGCCAGAAATGGTTAGTTTAATTGCCATAATCCTTTATTGTTGCAGGAACTGTGCAGTTTTATTTCTTCTAACATATTTTAAGGCATGGCTATAAGTTACTTATTTTATGAAAACCTTCCAAAATTGGAGAAGCTGTTCAATGTGTGTTAAACATACCTAATTATTTGATTTGAAACATTAATTACTCCTACATATGAGTGTATGAGTGCATTTCTGCCCCCTTGGGCCCTGACTGTTTATTTATAATCATCCCTGGGATCACTAACACACAACATTTTCAAATGATTTTTACTTCATAATTGGTTAATGGACAGGGCACAGTGGTTTGGGTCTTGTGTTGGTTTTCCTATGTCTAAACCAGAAGGATTGAGTTTCAGTTCCACTCAAGATGTGTTGATCATGGAGGTATGTCACAGCACATCCGAATAAAGATAAAGGCATAGGATTGCTCTATCGTCGGAGGGAGATGACTGATCATGGTTTACCCTCAGAATCACCATGCCTCATGGATGGTAGAGGTTCAGGAGGAAAGTCCTATATGATGACTCACCCACACTATTATCATACTGTGCATCACAAACCAGCTATCAACCCAACTGAGCTAACTGATCTCCCCCACTTAAGTGCTTCCAAATAGCTTGATTGAATAAATAAATCAAGCATTTTCAAGTTCATGGCTGTGAGTAGTGAAATGTTGTCAAGGTCAGACTGAAACAATCTAATTCCTTGTTTAAATCATTAATATAGCATTTATTGAAGTGTGCTGATGATGCAAAGTTAGGCCTAAAGGTGGGGGAAGTGACAGAGTCACAAAGAGATATGCATAGATAATGTGAGTAGGCAAAAAGCTGGCATTTAATGCCAGTAAGTAAAAAATTATTTACTTTGGTTCTAAGAATAGAAAACAGATTTAATAAAAACATGTGAACCTGTAAATGTTGACATTCAATGAGATTTCAATGGGCTCATATAAGAAGTGCCTGCATCAATGAGGAAAATGTTATCTAGCCTTTAATGCAAAGGGATTAGAATGCAGAAATGAAGAAGGCTCAGTTTGATTGTAAGGGATTTGACAAGAACACATCTGGAGGAAATGTAATTTTGATCTCTACACTTAAGGAAGAAGAAGGACTTGCTTGCATTGGAAGCATCATTGAAATTTCACTAAATTAGTGCCTGTTCTGATGAAGTTGTCCTTCAGTGAGTGGCAGGGTAAAAACTGAGTACATACACTTTGGAATTTAGATGATTGAGAGACAATCTTATTTGAACAAAAAGACCCTGAAAGGGCTCAATGGGATAGATACTGAGAGATCGTTACCACCGGTCAAAGGAGAGAGACCTAATATCTGGTGCTCTTCAAACTCTCTAAAATTACCATCTTATCATAACCTATAACTAGTTGTCAATGTGCAACTAACTGTATCTTGTTAACTACCAGGGACTTTTCTAGTTGGATCAGCATGTTGTTTTCCTCTGCTGCACTAGACCAGTCAAGGCTGTGTAATTCCTTAAATAGGTTGGTGTAGCAACCACTGTAGAAGTTCCTGTTCCTGAGCCTGCACATTCCTATTTCCTGTATTAGGAATTAGTAGCACAGTTTTACATTTTGACATAACAGCAAATTAGGGGTATAGATAATGCAGAAGAGGATTATGTTAAAATTGAGGAAGATATTAAAGTTCCACGCTGGTACTTAATTGGAAAACGTGGATAAATATGAACATGTGTTCGTGGGGATCATACAAATGCCACATATTCCTGGGAAAATAAGTGTCTAAATGAAGAGTAGCGACTTCACCGTTGGTTGGGTCCAGTGTAGACAGCTACAAGGCAGTGGAGGAGGGATGGTGATGGAGGCATCATTGTTGATGAGTTGGCTGAGGACAGATGGACTCTCTTTAAGCTATTCTTTCTATTTTTAAAATTCTTAAACCATTCAAAATGCCACCAGATCGTGGTGACAGTGGAAAGGGTTTTCACTGTTTTTGTTGTTTTTCTGACTGTAAAATACACATAACAATAAATTCATTTATAAAAGTCATTCAAATGGCGCAGTTACAGACTGGATGTGCGTGAGTAGACAACATTCCACACTTGGAGTGCTGTATGTTTCCTGGTCTCTATTAGAAAATAATCATGGAGAGGGTGTGGAAAAAGTACAGAAAGATTTGCTAAAATTATATCAGAACGGTATGAAGCAAACAGCAGATTCCTTTCAGAGATAATGGGAACTGCAGATGCTGGAGGGTTTAGGTGCGAAACGTCAGCTTTTGTGCTCCTGAGATGCTGCTTGGCCTACTATGTTCATCCAGCTCCACACTTTGTTATAGGAAATTTCTTTAGTTGTTTGTAATATCAGAATTTCTGCTTTCAAAAGGTACCACAAAATCTGCATTGTTAAATCTGAGTTTACAATTGGGCAACACTTGTTGAACAATCTAAGCGTGTTTAATAGCTGCACTAACATCCAATTTAAGACAGTAAAGTCAAGCTCATGAAATGGTTCATTTATGTTCACTCAAAGTGGCATACATTTATACACAGAGAATTGCTATTTTCAACTAAAAGGAATGTGCTTCTATGAGTTACCAGCTAGTGGAGTCTAAAGTTCCATGTTACAGTCAGTCAGGGTTGACTTCCAACTAATTGTCATGCTTCTCTCTTGGAGTGATCATTTGTAATTTGGCATTCTTGCATTTGCCCACTGGGTACAGGATGAAAGGTTTTGGCAGCAAGGCTGTTATCTGCAGTATTGAAGTTTAGAAACTCCTTTGCTCAGCATGTGGCGAGAACATGGAGATAACACTATCACAAGGAACAGTTCCGTTGACGAGCAAAGATACATTTCAAGGGAAGCTAGATAAATACGCAGGTATACAAGCATGTCCGTGTGGAGCATAGCTGCCAGTTAGGCCCAAAGACCAGTGTCTGTCCTGTAAATACTGTGTAATACATTGCATAATTGCAGATCAATGAAAAATGGCAAACTTCAGAATGATATTCAAACAGTGGAGATTTGGAGCTGCCTTGCAGAAGCCTTTTATTTTGCTTCTAAGATCTTTTTGTGGTCTCGATCAAAACAGATTGAAAGAAAGAAAGAATTTGCATTTATTTCATATTTTCATATCCTCCAGATATAGCAAAGCATTTCACAGTCAACAAATTATTTCTGAAGTGCAGAAGCTTTGAACACAACAAAGTCTCCCAGTGTCAGCAGTGTGACTAATAATCCATTCATTTATTTTGAGAGTGGTAGTTAAGGGATGAGTATTGGTCAGAAATTCAGGACATCTTTGATTTATCTTTTGAATATGCACCTGAAGTTTAGCAGTAGGTGAGAAGTGACCTTTGGTTGGAAATCATGGCACTGTTGTAAAGATCTCATAAATTCTATTATGCTGCTTATCTTTTAACTCATTCAGACATACTAACAGAATGGCTAGCAAAGGGGGTTAAATTCCTTGGAAAGATATTTCCAAGCATCACCAAATGATACATCTAGTGCTTGGTTTGCTTTGGAGGTATTAAATGCATCCTCAGCCTTGGGTATGAGAAGGCATGAGTTGTTTTGAAGATTCTTTGGAAAAACAGTTTGAGGGATTCTGTCACCCACACCAAACATGTTAAATGCAAGATCCTTATGGCCAGGGACAGGGCTTACATCACCCAAAGGCCAAAGCTGAATTCTGGCACTACCTCTCACACTCATCCCCTTGTCGTCTCACATTTTAGTGGTTGAAAACTGTTAAGGAAAATGTCTCCAGGAGAAAGTGTTTAACCCACAAAGCAGTATTTGCGTGGTGAAATACTTAATTAAAAACCTTTTAGCATTTAATATTAATTAGTGAGAAAAAGGAAAAATGAATTCTTCTAAATTTTCTATCAATTCTTTTGTTTAAAGTTCCAAATAAACAAAATGGGATACTAATAAAATATGTTGATCCACCAGTCCCCGAGGATCTTTTCTTCTTATTTCTTCATTAGATGTGGGTGTTGCTGCCAAGGCTAGCATTTATTGCCCTTGAACTCGGACACAGTTACAGTGCTGTGAATCTGAAGTTGCATTATAGGCCAGACCAGATGATAATAGCACATTCCTTTTCTTTAAAGGGTGTTGGTGAACCAGACAAGTTTTAAAAAAAAATCAATTTTGTTTCATTGTTACATTCACTGACACCAGCTTTCAAGGTATTACTTGAATTTAAACTTTACCAAATATCATATTGAAAATTGAACACAGTTTCCAGAGTGTTAACTTAAACCTAGTCCATGCCACCATAATTTCCTGTCCAGCCAACTCCTGGCAACTACCATAGGGATGAGCTTTCCCATAACCTTTGGCGGTGAGTAATCTATCACCATTTCCAGTGTTTGCCTGTAATGCTACATGTTCTGTTATCTACTCAAGATGTTGTTTGAGCAGCATTATTATTGTAATCAGAAATAGTCTGCAATAAGAAATCTCTTTTGATAGTGTGCAACATTTGGCCAACCTGCTAACCAAGCAATTTACCTGCAGCAGTGAAAACCCTTTCCAAGGGCTTTGAATTAAAAGTATAAAAATATGTCTAGAAATAGGATTTGTCATAGTCAATCTGGACAGTATCCTATTGCTTCAGGCATTTGGGCTTGCATCCAATTTATTGAGATATTGAAGAGCCTTGGGATAAAAAAAATTCTCACTCTTCCAGTTATACAAGGGTTTTGCTTGAAGTGTGTGTGTGTGCATACGTGTGTGTGTGTGTGTGTGTGTGTGTGTGTGTGTGTGTGTGTGGAAACATTCCTCTCTCGTGAAGTGATGAATGTATCTAACAGCATTTACTTAGCAAGGGCCTATTCACTGATGCTTATTTGAGTTTTGCCAGTGTCACCTGACTCCCAACCTTATTATGCACATGAGAGTTGAATATCTGAGGTAAGGTGTGACTGTCCCTGATATCCACAAAGCATTTAATTGAGAATGGACTGAAGGAGCCAGAGCAAAACTGGAGTCGATGGGTATCTGGGGAGAGAGAAATTCACTGTTGATTGGAGTCATACCAAGCACAAAGAAAGATCATTGTTGGGAGAGTCAATCTTCTCACTCCCAGGATCTCCACTGCAAGAGTTCCTCAGGGTTGGATTCGAGGCCCATCAAGACCCTCTCTCCATCATGAGGTCAGAAGTGGGGATATTCACCGATGACTGCACATTGAAGGTTCAGCACCATTTGTAACACCTGAGACACTGAAGTAGTCTGTGTCAATCTGAAGAAATACCTGGACTACAATGAAGATAGGCTGACAAGGTATTCAATGGCATTACCTTTCTGCACCTCACCCAACAATATCCTGAGGGCTAGTGTTGACCAGAGGCCGAACCTGTCCCCCGAACCTGAACACTATTTGTTCTAAAGTGTAAGCCAGAAGTGTGATGGAACATCTTTTGCTTGCTTGTATGAGCACATCTCCAACAACACACAAGAAGCTTTACCCCATCAATGACAAAACCTCCTACTTGAATGGAATCCCTTCCACTGCCTTTGATATTCATTCATTGTACTGCCTACACAACTAGCAGCAGTCTGTCCCATCAAAAAGATGCACTTAGGTAATTCACCAAAGCTTCCAAATGTGTGATCTCTACCATCTGGAAGGACAAAGGCAGCAGATGCATGGAAACATGTAGGCTTTCTTCCAAACTGCACACTATCTTGATTTGGAACTATATATCCTTTCCTTCAGTTGTCAAGTCAATCCTAGAATACTCTTCATAAAAGCATTGTGGGCCTACTTAACATGATATGGACTGCAGCAGTTCAAGAATGCAATACACCACTTCTGTCTTGAAGGAAAGTAGGGAGGGGCAATAAATATTGGCTTGACCAAAGTGACCTATACCCCATGGAAAGACAGCATGTGTGTGCACAGGTTTTGTTTTAAAATAGAAGTAGAGCAAACTTTGTTTTAACCAGCACCTTAATGAACCAGCACACTCAATACACCAGTAAAAATTATATACTCAAATATCGGAATTTTTCTGTGTTATTACAATCTCCCTGATGTCTGAATAGTCAGTTGCAGGTGAGAGTGAGAAGGCTGTCTGTCACTAAGGTTTTATTTAAGGCAAAGTTGCTTTATTGTTTATGCTATAAATAACATATAACAGTGATGCGTATACCCCCTGCATTACTTTTCTATTACTTTGAGTGCGTTTTGACATTGATTATGTGAACTTATTGATCAACTGGAAAATTTGATCAACCAGTACATTCCCGGTTTTATAAAACGTTTGCTGTGTAACTAGTTCTAGCAATCTAACACCAATGTTTAATCTTACTTTTAGAAAGCGGTAATTTTTCCCCGTTTTGTATTACTTTTTAATGAAGAAAGAAATCTTGGCCTTATTGCTTTTCATACACCATTCTTCATTTCTCATGAGTTAAAGAATCATTGTGCAATCAGACCCAATCCACATTGTGGCACAAATACTGTTGTATTAGGCTGTGTTGGTCTGAAATGATTGGTCCTAAAGAATTCCCTAAGCACAGCAATCGTGTCATGTGGACCTGTGGGCAGAACACCTTAGGGTTTTTGTATTGTTTGCATTTCAGACTTGTGGCGTATACGTGTTATGGTTACTTTTATGAAGATTCGTTCTTAAAAAAGCACATGATCAGAGAGACCTTTCTGGAGCAATGACCTTATTTGGTATGTGTCAGTAGATAGTGCCAAAACTGTTGGCTTGTAAATGGAGGAGTGTTGATTATGTGAGCTTTATGAAAGGGAGAGAAAACATTGAAAGGCATTAGCTTGCTTATGGTTTTGAATAACCAAGGATTGATTTTAGCTGAGAACACCTAAGGATTGAAAACAGATTTAGAGGAGACCTGATTATGATTAGAAGCAAATAAAATTTACCTCCTAAAAAAGAGTAAAGGACAATTCAGGGAAAGCACAGTTATCATTATGTAAAAGTTTCACTTCTGAAACTTTCAGAACAGAAGGTTTTGGTTAGAAACCTGTAGATTATTACAAGAGTAAGGCTATTAATTTTGTGACTATTCATGGAGGAAGAGTTCACAGCTCATAGGACTGAACTGAGGAGGAGCAATTAATTCAAACCTAAAAGTTTGATTTAGAAGGATAATTTCACTGGATTGGTATAGCAAGAAAATGATGCAGTTGGGGAATAAATGAGCGTTTGTTTTGCTGTGTGTTTTAAGGTCTATCAAATGGTGTTCTACATACATAAATAGTTTCATTTGTTTTATTATACTTCCTTTTATGCAATAAACTCCTCCTTTATTCAAGAAAATTTGCAATCATGTGGGCTTATATTTTCTGCAAATGACCACCATGTTAAATAAAAAATGTGATCTATCAAGTCAGATTTTTTTCGGTGATCTAACAGTAACATCAACTGGGATCATGACAGGAATAAGACTTAACATTCAAACATAGTGTTTGTAATAATGCCTAATGTAAGCTGTAATTAGTTGTTAAGCTACAATAAACTACTTTTTGTTCCACAAAAGAGTCTCTTCTACTTAGACCAATAAGTGGATTCCCTCTACATTGCCAAACCAAGCAGGCCCTGTTGATCTTGTGATAACAAAGTGTGGAGCTGGATGAACACAGCAGGCCAAGCAGCAACTTAGGAGCACAAAAGCTGACGTTTCGCGCCTAGAACTTTCATTAGAATTATCTCTGTTGATCTTATACTTGAAGTAAATTTTAATATTTTCCTTTCTTCTGGGCTCTGTCTCTTGAATTTTTGCTTTGTTTCTAATTTCTGTTTTGTGTATCTAAAATGGCTGTTTCAGTTTTGTGTCTAAGATGGTTGTTTCAGTTAATTCTGGTTTTTCTGTACCTGTAATGTCGCCACAGAACGGCGACATTATACACTTTTCACTGTACTCCTGTATCCCAGTACTTGAGTACTCATAACAATAAAACCTAATTCTAGTTCTAAAGTGAATGGCATCAGCAAGCCTTCCTCCAATATACAGTCCAGTCTTGGCTTGATTATATGTAAAACAAATCTGGTAGGCTTTTGTGAATCTCATCAAGATTTTCTTGAGTGCTTTTTCTCTTCCCTTTCCTCATCTTTCCCTACTACTATCCTAAAGCTGTTTGGAAAACTTGTAAGCTAAATGCAAGTTTTTTTAAAATCAAGGACTTTTGGCAACAGCATTAGTAGCTTTGGGATAGATTTGCAACAGTAAATCCCTCTGTCCTATGATGATTCGAATGAAGCATTACCTTTTATAATGAAGTGAGTGAAAATTTTTGGTGCTTTCATACTTTTAGGGTAAGTTTTGGTACTTATGCAGTGGGTTGCCTTGGAGTAGGAAGGACCCCTCAGCACAATTGTGTCTCCTGTTGTATCATACTTGCAGCTGACTGAGCAGTCAGCATGGAGAGATATGGTTAGAAATGATTGGGAGTCTGACTCGAAATTTAATAATGTTTATTTTTCCCACACTGTAGCTGCTGCAGTGCGGTCAGTGAATCATTTGTCTTCCAAACAGGTGGACAAGGTCAAAAGGAATCTGTGGCATAGACCCATTGTTAATGCTTGCAGATCTTAATGAATTCATTTGGTTAAAAACCAGGAACAAGCTTTGAAAAGTTTAAAATGAACCAGTAGAAATTCTTGAAGTGGTATTTGGCTTCAGTCTCAGATTTGCCTATAAAATTCAAATATGTTCACTACTGTGGTTCATCAAAGTATTGGTAATAAGGGTCTGTATAGTGAGGAAAAGTGACACTGCTTTCTGCACAAAGAGTCAGAAGTCCAGAAGACTTGTTGCCTGCCTGGTGTAAGGCTCCAAACATCAACTGAAGGCTGGTAAGGATATTGAAGTAGCAGGGATAGTCCCTAGTCACCATGGTCCTTAAAGGTATCAATAAAATAGGCAGGACAGAGCACGAGGTCCTGCCAAGTTCATAATGAGGAACTTGACAACCAGCTCAGAAGCAGAACCTCAAAGGCCATAATCTCTGGATTTTTCCCTTTGGTCACATGCAAATTAGCATAGGGCAAATAAGACCAGAAAGATTAATGTATAGTCGGAAGTGTGATGCAGTAGAAATGGATTCCAGTTCATGGGCCATTAACTCCAATACGAGCGAAGTGGGTCTGTACCATTGGCATGGTCTGCATCTGAACAGAGCTGGGACCAGTGTTCTGAAGCTGTATAACTAGGAAATCCTAGAGTGGTTTAAACGAAACAGTGGGTGCAGAGATCACATTTAGGAAGACGTGAAAAATGGAAGAGTAGAGACCAAGCAAGAGAGAAACATATTAGTTTGGAAAATGATGAACAGACTGTGATAGGATGGGGTGGAGTGTATATATCTGAGAGTACCTCAAGAGGTAAGACCAGAAGGTGGCAGTAATAGAGGTGTAATTGAAGATATTGTATCTGGACATGCATAGCATTCAAAACAAAAGAGATTAACTACACAAACAAATCAATAATATTGGTATAATATAATAATATTGGATAATCGGTACATGGCTACTGGGTGGTATAGATTGAGAAATGAATACTGACATTTAGGAATGACTGGAAGCTAGGAAAAGGTGTTGGCGTGACTTTACTAATTAATGGTGGTATTAACACCGTAGAAAGAGGGACCTGAGATGTGGATGAAGAAGTGGTTTGGCTAGATGTGAATGATTAAAGGCCAAGGAGTAATTTGAGGGAGTGATATATGGGTCCATTAACAACATAGTAGGACAGAGTATAAAGAAATAAATAATTTGAGTTTGACAGAAAGGAATGGTGAAAGACATGAAGGATTTTAATTTGCAAAAACTAGAAAAATCTGATCACAATAACAGATCTAACATTGGACCTTTAATCACTTGTTTTTCAGGGCATGACCACTTTTGATGGTGATTTTGTTGCCTTATTTTGACATTTTTCTTTTATACTTTTACCAGTGAGTACAGTATTTGGGGTTTTGGAATCTTTTTCCTTCTGCATTTTTTCCTCTTGTACCATATTTTGTAGGGAAATAATTGACAATTGTGCAAATCGTGTATGAGCTTAATGTCACTTAATGTAGGCTGCCAAAGAGCTGCATTATGACTAAAAGCCAAATGAACTGAGGATGCTGTTTAGCAGGAACAAAAACAAAGTTGCTGGAAAAGCTCAGAGGGTCTGGCAGCATCTGTGAAGGGAAAAAACAGAGTTAACGTTTCAGGCCCAGTGACCCTTCCTCAGGCTCCAACCTAATGGGCCTGACAGACAAGAAAAATGGCAGCCATCCTAACTTGTAAAATAGGGTGGCCTGCCTGCTCAGTAGGGTGCGAGCTCCTTTCTTGACCTGCTGTGGAGCAGTCATGGTATATGGATGAGGGATGTAGCGGAGTGACTGTTGAAGGCTGAACTGTTGTCCTTGCTCCTGATACCCCTTTCCCTAAAGTTCATTCTCTGTGGTTTCCACACCACACCTCCCATTCTGCACACTCCTCCCCCTTCACAAAAGTAAAGACTAAACACCCTGCTGCTCCCAGTCTTCAGTGCTGCTGTTCAGCCAGCTGTCTGGGCCTTTGATATGGTGCTTTTCTGCACAGTGACTGTTGGCCATTGATTAGAAGTAGCTTCAGATAGGTGAGACATTTCCCTCCTGGGACCTAACTGACCTTGTGGTCTTCTTGGTCTTCTAGCCTGATTGACATTTGTTCTTGGCAGGCTTTTTTGCTAGGCATCTGCCCCACAGTAACACTATGATTTTCCCTTTTATATTTACGTCTGCATTCCTAGATTGGGAACCAACCTGATACAGTGGCTAGATTATTAACTAAACTGATGAAATTCTTTGACCTATCTCAAACCTATTGTATATTTTACACATGACATGAGCTTTAAAATCAACCTTGGAAAAATACTCATGTTCTAGTACCCCCAACCACTGAAGGGAATGGATCAACAGTAATGTCACTGGACTAGTAATCTAAAGGCCGCCGGCTAATGTCATTGGGGCATCAGATCCCGCAAAGACTGCGGCTGGAATTTAGAGTCAATCAATAAATCCATAATTGAAAGCTAGTCTCTGTAATAGTGACCAAGACAACTACCATTAAATTGTTGTTGCTCTTCCCTGGCCTTGAGGGCAGGAAATTTGCTGTCCTGTGTCTGAACTGGCCTACACGTAACTCCAGACCCAGAGCACGATTGTTCACTGTTATTAACCTAGGAAGCCGCTGTGTTCCAGGGCAGTCAGAAGTGGGAAACACATGTTGGCCTTGCCAGTGATAATACATCCCATGGAAGTAATGAGCTGTGACAGGATGGGGAAAATGGCTTTCTAGCCAGTATTCTGGTAGTAATTAACATGATACTTAATTATTTAAAAGTGACCCCAATAATCAAAAAGACAAGAGCGAGTTAAGTGAGTATTGATCTCTAGACAGTGAGATTGATGAGTTAATTATAGACACTAAGGAAATGGCTGATGCAATGGAAAAACTATTTTGCCTTTGTCTTCACTCGAGAGAATACAAAAAAAAATTCAGAAATTGCTATAAATCAGGAATGTAGTGAAGAACTTGGAAAAATTACAAGCAAGAGGGAAGTGGTACTAAGCAAACTAATGGAGCTGTGGCTTGGCAAGTCTCCAGGTCCTGATGAATTTCATCCTAGTGTTTTAAAGGAGGATGCAAATGAGGTAGTAAAAGTGTTGGTGTTAATTTTCCAAAATATCAAATTAGATTCAGGAAAGCTTCCTTTGGGTTGGAAAATAGCAAATATAACCCTTCTATCTAAGAAGGGAGGGTGTCAGAAAAGAGGAAACTGTAGTTCAGTTAGCTCGTCGTGGTAAAAGTGTTGAAATTGACCATTAAGGAGGTCAAATCTAGGCACTTAGAAAAACTTGAGGAATCGGGAAAAGCCAACATGATTTTGTGAAAAGGAAATTGTGTTTGATTCATGAGATGGTTTTGAGGGAATAACACACTGTGGATAAAGGGGAGCCTGCACTTGAATGTGGAGAAGACGTCTGATAAGGTGCCATATCAAAGCTTATTGTGATAAATAAAAGTTCATGATGTTGGGCGTAACATATTAGAATGGATAGAAGATTAGCTGGCTGAAAACAGGGTGTGCATAACTTGGTCCTTGTCTGATTGGCAGGAAATGCTGAGCGGAATTCTGCAGGGGTCTTTGTTGGGACTTCCGTTTTATACAATTGACATCAATGACTTTGGCTGCGAGCAGCAGAGGCATGCCAACTAAATTCCAAGATTGCACCAAGCATGGTGGACAAATATGTTGTGAAGAAGACATAGGTTTATAAATGCATCTAGATAGATAGATTGAATGAGTGGGCAAACATTTAGCAGATGAAGTATGACATGGGAAAATTTGAGGTGTTCATGTTGGTATGAAGAATGGAAAACCAGAGTGTTACTTTAACAGAGGATGAATTTCAGGATGCAGATGATCTCGGTGTACTAGTGTATGAGACACAAGGCTAGTATGTAGATGCAGCACATAATTGAGAGTGTCAATGGGATGCAACCTTTTATTAAGAGAGGAATTGAACAGAAAAATAGGAATATTATGCTTCACTTATACAAGTTGGTGAGATCACACCTTAAATATTGTTTTGGTCACCGTATTTAAGGAAGTGTGTAAGTGCAGGGGGAGAAGTTCACAGAAGATTTACTGGATTGATACCTGGATTCAGTAGGTTATCTGATGATGATGCATTAGCCAGATTGAGCTCATATCCATCTCAGCTTAGAGTGTGAGTGATGACTTAATTGAATTATGTTAGAACATTAGAATTAAAAACAGGAAAAGGCCATTCAGCCCCTCAAGACGGCCCTGCCATTCTATATCTTGGCTGATTTGCCCCAGGCGCCAGGACAACTCCTCATATGCTAGATCTCCATAGCTCTCAACTGCTGTATTTCACAACGCTGTCTATCTCCTCTGAACAATACTTTCAATGATCTAGACTCCACCATTCTGTAGAGAGTTCTAAACATTCATATCCTTTGGGAGAGAAATTGCTTTAAATCTCAGTTTTAAATGAATGTCCCTTCTTGTGTGACTCCCTGACTGGTGGATACATTTCTTAACAACTACCGTGTCAAACCTTCTTAGATTCTTGTACTTTTTGTTAAAATCACCTTTCATTCTTCTAAACCCTAATGAATAAAGGCTTAACCTGCCTTCACTCTCTTGAAACATCATTTTGAACTGCTTCCAATACCAGTGACTAGAAATATGCACAGTGTTCCAGGTGAAGCCCCATCATCAGTTTCTACAGTTGCAACATGACTTGCCTATTTTTAAACTCCAATCCCTTAGCAATAATGACAAAAATTCCATTTCCCTTCTAAATTACTTCCTCCGCCTCAGTCTGTATTAACCAAATTTCACATCATACCAATGCATTACCCCCAGTACCATGAGCTCCTCCTATTTTGTACAATAACTTTTTAATGTGGTACATTTGGCAAATGCCTTCTGGAAATCTGAATGCCCTACATCTCCTACTTCCTCTTTATCAACTCTGCCTGTTATATCCTCAAAGCAAATTTATGAGCAATGATTTCACTTTCATAAAATCATGTTGACTCTCATTTGTATGTATTGAGCTTTTATAAATGCCCTGTTATTAGTTCCTTCCAAATGCACTCCAGAATTTTCCAAATGACATATTAGGTGAGCTGGCCTACTGCTTCCGCTTTTTGTCTTCTGCCCGTCTTGAATAACACCATCATAATAGCAGTTTTCCAACCCGTTGGAGTTGTTCCAGAATCCAGTGAGTTCTGGAATATTTTGTCCAATGTCTCCACTCTCTCTGCATCCACTTCCTTTATTGCATCGGGTTATGGTGCCTTGCCTCAGTCCCATGAGTTTGTCAAATACTTTGTCCTTCATTAAAGAGGCTATTACAAGACCTTTCCTTCCATTAGCACCTTGCTTATCTGATCACATTGCGATGTTTATAGTGTTCCCTAACATGAAGACTGATGCAAAATATTTATTTAAATTATTTGCCGGTCTGGGTTCCATGTTATCAATTCCCCCATCACACCTTCCTCCTCATAAAGCTACTGTCTTACTTTTTACATTCCTATAGAAAGTCTTGCTGCTTATCTTTGTTTCTCGCTAATATACTTACATACTCATTAATTTCCTCCCATTTTTTATGAGCACTTTGAGGTTTTAATCCTTTGTTAACCATGCATGTTTAATCTTTCTCATTGATTCCTTCCCTTTGACTGGGGTCAAATTTTACTGAGCATTATTTTGTATCTACTTGCATATCTGCCACTACCAATCCACTGATTTTCACCTTTATTCATCCAGCGTACAATAGACATCTTTCATCATACCTCTGCACTTGTCCTTATTTCATTTGAAGACACTGATTTCAGACCCAAGTTGCCCTCCCTGAAACTGAATTTGAAATTCTACCATGCCGTAATTGCTATTCAGGGTGAAACTGACCAGTGTTCACTTCAATCCAGATTTGGAAATCAATGCCTTGATTAATGTGCTGAAACTGATTGCTGTACATTGAACATTAGAGAGGCTGTGCACGTGGGCACCCTTGTAGTTTAGAAGGAATGTTAATGCTGACTTACTGCACCGTCCTCCCAGTCTCTAAGGTCTTGAAAAGTCTTCATAAGGTGGATATGGAAAGAATGTTTGCTGTTGTGGATGAGTCTGAAGAAGGAAGCAATGTTTTAAAATTAGGTGTCATGTATTTTAAAGACCAAGATGGGGATTTTTTCTCTCTCTCTGAGTTGTGAGATTTCGGAATTCTCTGCCTTAGAAGTCGGTAGAGGTACGGTTACCCTTTTAAAGCAGAGTTAGATCAATCCTTGTTAGGCTTGGGAATCAAGGTTATCAGGATGGTTGACAATGTGGAATTCCAAATAAAAAAATGTCAACCATAATATTTAATGGTGGAACAGGTTCAAAGGGCTACTCCTGCCCCTATTTTGTACATTTGTATATTCAGCTCCTCTGATTGAAATAAACAGAGAACGCTTTAGAAGCTTGGCAAAAATGATACCCTGTGTAGAGACTGGAAAACAGTTAACATTTTGGGTCCAATATGACTCTTCTTTAGTACTGAAGAGAAATAGAATCATGATAGGTTTTATGTTGTTGAATAGTGGGGCAAGTGGAACAGAAGCAAAGAGCAGGAACTTCAGCATCCACAGTGCTTTGCTTTATGTTGCATTCTTTGATTTGAATATTAAACTAATCTTATTATTACTGAGGAAACATTGTGCTTTAGCCTTATTGTAGATCTTTATTATTTTGATTAATTTCCTGCTGTCAAGAAACTGTTTGACAAATTTCAATTTGAGTTGCATTTGGAAGTTTCTGAAGCTACAGTACACTTTTGATGATGTTTGTTGCCAAAGCCAAACATGTCTGTTAGATAAGCCGTTTTTGAATGCAGGTGCTAATTCATCTCACTTTGAATAGCTGAATATAAGAATGTTAAACATTCATTCATTAATATCAAAAGACAAAGTTCAGAATCTGGATATGGTATTGCATGATATGAACCTTTCATAATTAGCACATTTTTAATTAACTTAGCAATTAGTTAGTCAACAGATTCCCTGTTCTGTGCTTGAAAAAGTCCATCTGTGCTGCTGACGTAAGTCAATACTTAGCTGGTAAAGCTACTTTTTTTTTACTTGGCAATGAAAATTCACTCTGTGATGTATAGAGGGTTATAACTGCACAAAATCTAGTTTGTATGTGAGGTATCAAGGTTCCTGCATGGAAAGTTTATTAACATAATGCATTAGCCACATTGCACTTGGGTTTTCAAACATAATAGTATCAAATTCATTGGGCGATTTATATATGTCCTAAATATTTATAGCTGTGCATTAATGAATTTGTGCCAGGTCTGTACACATGGATTTTGAAACATTTAAAGTCAGGATGTTGGAAATGTTTGAAAGATCAAGCACCATCTGTGGAAGGAAAGTGAAGTTACTGTTTCACTTTGAACACCTTTTTGCCAGAGGTCCATAGACCCGAAACATTTACCCTGCTACTCTTTCTACAGATACTATCTATCCTAACTTTTTTTTCAGTAGTTCAGATTCTCAGCATCTGCGTTACAGTGCTTTTGCTTTTAAGGTGTGGCTCCCTTTGTTAATGGTGAATTTACAAGTTTGAGAGCATTGGTAGAAAAACTGAGGGACAGCCACGTCAACATATCTGGCTGAGGCTACTCTGAAGGACGGTCCTTCCCAACCTCTCCCTTCGTGTGAGGTGTGGCGGCCCTCAGGTTAAACCACCACCAATCATCTCTCTGTAATGAGATAGCAACCCTGTGGTCTGGTAGGACTACGGCAACTTTACTTTTTGTGTTCATGTGTTAGTGCGTTGCAGGTGTAAATGGACAGGGAAATAATATTGAGCTAAACCATTCTAACTAAACGGAAGCTCAAAGTCACATGACACCAGGTGGTAGTCCAACAGGTTCATATGAAATCACAAGCTTTTGAAGCACTGCTCCTTCATCAGGTGAGGTTAAGCTAAGAGGGAAGGATGAACCCTCTCACTGATCAGCAGAATCCATTCTGTTCTTCAGATACATAAACCCTAAATATGAATGCAAGAAGCCAATGCAGGTGGTCGGCCGGACAGTGGTAATTAAGTCAACACTGTGAAGTGAGGCACCTCACAGGTACCAGCAGTGCCCAGTTATTCTAAAACATGCTTAATCTGTAAAGCAATAATATAAAGCAAAACATTTTCCACAAGATGTGTAGAAGTAGGACACAGTCACACTGCAGCAAAAGTATCAAGTACCTTCTTACACAAAGAAGTTAATGAGGTAGAACAGGCTACAACAGAAGAAAAGGCAAAGTTATTCCTCGGTGTATGGATGATCCTAGCTAAGCTTTGTGGCATGAAAGTATTTATTATTGAACATTTCACTAATTATGAACCTGATATAGCAGTGAGTGCTGCTATACTATCAGACTTTATACCATGGCTGAAAAAACTACTATTTACAGCCTACAGCAGTGCAATTACATGGTCCCAGGAAATGTAACTCCCAAAATTGAAAGTCTGCTATAAGCAACTCTTCCACACAGCGGGTATCGGATCGTACAGGATGTACATATACTTCGCAGTCAAAAATTCTCATTCTTGAATAAGAATACACGTTTTATCCTCAATCTTTTTTCACACGAGGATGTGCAGCTGCTTTGATCAGAAGTACCCTAAACTGCTTACAGATTAAAGAAGCTTAATATTGAATACAGCATCATGCTAAAGAAAGATGCTAAGCTGTTATGTCTGTAAACACCTGGGAGGATTCCACATCCTTTAAGGAAACATGTTCAGAAGCATATTGTGCACAATGTGTGTAATTTCCCTGATGATAAAACCAAACTTGTGTTTGGGTGTGGTTATGGTTAGGAAATTTAACGGGGTTTAAAAGTAGGGTTTTCACTAAACTTCACACCAACAATGAGTTTTGGCAGGTGCCATTCCTACATTTGCACTTCCATATGGGAAATTATGCTTCCTGTTCAGGATTACTTTGGATGCACAGTTATTACAACTGTGCATGGTTCTACAAGGGTTACAAGGTCCCATATGCCTCCCGGATGATGTAATAATGTGCAGTGAGATGGTGAGGAACATGACCACCGGGCGTGTGAAGTTTTACAACACCTATAGGCTAAAGGGCTCACTCTTCAACAATGAGTATGAATTTCCCAGGGACTTGATTTGCTTCTTGGAACACAGTGTCAACAGTGGCAGAATACTGGCAGACTGACAGAAAACAAAGACTGGTGAGGAGTTTCTCCTGCTGAAATTAATTCATGACCAGCAAAGAATTTTAGGTACCTTAAACCAGTTAGTTGCCAAATGAGATGAAAGTTTCATTATGACTTAACACTTGAAAAAACTTCTCACAGGTAGTTGCAGGGATACTGTTGGAACCTGTATCATGGATATCTTGGCCTATTGCAATCCGTCCTTTCCAAACAACATAGCTGTTAATATTTCAGCAACAGGTTTGTGAGCAGTGCCCTTTTCAGGAGTAACCAGATAGGTGTTGGAGACCCAAATGCTGGGCTTCAAATGCATTGTTGGATGCAGTCATAGAGAAGAAAGCCCTCTTGGTTACTCGGGCTTGTAAGAGGTCTTACAATTATATCCTCCTCTCACCATGGTGACTGAGGGGTGTGAAGAGGATCCATCATGCAACACTTGCAAGATTTTTAAAAAATTTTGTTTTAAAAGCAAAATATAAAATCTGATGATAGAGATGAAGCTGAAAACTAGACTTTGAATGTTAATAATTACGTAGGATGGTTTCGTGCTATTGTTTCCTGTCAGTAAGCTCAATACCCTTATGCTTTGCTGATGAAAGCCATTTGGAACCAATATGCTAATTCTGCCTTTTCCTTCCCTGTTATTTATGCTTTATACAATGTAGAAATCTGGATAAACTGACACTCAGATTTCAACACAGCTTGGCTGGGGGAATTTCTTGGAGTCAGGTTAAAGAAAAATAATGGGCAGAATCTTGTTGTGACCCTTGGGGTTCTTTCCTACCACCTTGAGAGCTGGAAAGAGACCACCATTGCCTATGTTTTGAGAAGGACCACTGATGCACAAGCCAGGCCTGCAGTGGCGACACCATTGAGCTGCCCACATGTCCACTATGCACTCAAAAGTGGGGCGGGGAGGCATAAGTTTCTCCTACAGGGAACTGGCAGTCAGTCTGAGGTAGGCAGCCCTTGTGCAGCTGGAAGCAGTGGCTGTTGCAGGATAAACACCCAGGATCTCCAAGCAACCCAGACCACAGGTAAATAATGCACCTGGGGGTGGCACATGCCCATGACAGATGGGCGGCAGGACCTTGGCAGAAGTGGCAGCGGTGATAACTTTGAGTGGACCCTTGCCTGTACCCTCACACCCTCCCCAAGCCCCTGCATCAAGTGCTTTTGATTGAGGGGATTTTTTTTCCCCACCTTGAGGTGACAGGGTAGCACACAGTTTTAGGGAAATGTGCCTACCTGCCATTGTGGTCAGCCCAAGACAGTTTCAATTTAAGGTCTTCAGTAGCAGGCGGAGAGGCTGACCACGAGCACCTTTTGCCTAAAACTTAAGGACGGCTGTTGTGTTGCAGTGGTAGTATCCTTACCTGTGGGCCAGAAGTCCTGGGTTCAAGGCCTACCTCCTCTAGAGGTATGCTTGGATAGTTTGGTAAAAATATTGCCTTGAACTTAATTCTGGGGATGCAGGAAGGTGATGGGGTCTGTTGTGCCACCATTTTGTCTATTTAAATTCTCTGTCTGCTTCCAGGATTACCACTGACCAGAGCAGAAGAATCCATCTCATGTCTTTTTTTAAATACCATTGCAATCTTGTGTTGCAGTGGTACATTTTGTGTTACATCCAGGTGCTAGAGCATAGACAAGGGCTAACTGAGAAGTGATAATCAATAACCATCCCACCAGAGCAGCGCGGTCGATAATATTTGCATTGGAATGGAGCAGTTGCAGAAGCATGGAAAAATTTGGATGAAAGTATTAGGTGTCTGCTCAGTCAAGCTCTTTTAAGCCCTGCTGTGATAATAACACTGTCAGTATGCTTAAGTTATTTATAATGCTTTGAGACTCAAATGATCCAAATTAGATCACCAGCCTTACCATGGCTGATTGGATGAAAGCTGGTAAAACACACAATAAGTGTGCAGCTGCTGTCAGTTACAAATCTTGTTTAAAACCACATGTAACACACTGTACATTTCAAAGATAGTATGATCTGGGCTACTGACTACAAGTGATTTCTATTTTTGGAAAAATGGCTGGCTTCATGAAAACCAAATAAATTCTTTGGAATTTCAAGTATAGTTTCTACAAAGGCAAGGCTTCTGTTTTCACTTTTTGTTTGTTTGCTTTTAATTGTCAGCTGGATTTTCATATCCTAGCATTTTTGTCATTGATGTTGTTGGTTTCTTCTCCCTCACATTTCCTGTCTTTCTTCTTCAATTGTCTTGTTGTGACAGATTCTACACCCGTGCACTTACCAGTCCATTTGCTGCCCCAGGGATTGGGCATCAGTCATTTGCTCCTGAACTGTCGACCCTTTCTTCTCCTATTCAGACGTCTAGTTTGCTCTGCCTTCCTGCACTTGATCTTTTTCTGTTTGAAATTTTGTGCTTTGTCTTTACATTTCACCTTTTAAAAACTTGTTTTTCCCTTCTGCACTGCTGTAGCAGATGGTCATGCTGGTATCAGTTCTGTCTGACTCATTCCTTTACATGACCTGATCTTGACATGGTTTTTTTTTCTGTCTTTGCTTTGTCTTCCTATGTCTGCCCGATTATACGGAGTTTCCCTTGTTTCCTTGTAATTTTGCAATAATATGCTCGTCTACTCAGCTTTTTCGATTTCTTCAAACTGCTACAACAATTTGTCAGGTCACCATGTCAATGTGAATGTTAGGGCCATGTCTTTGAGTTATTTTTCCCTCTGCTTGGAGGCATTGATTCTTTTTGAGATTTGGTTCAATGGGGATCCATTGTCGCTGAAATGCCTGGGATCAGACATAGAGAATCGGTGATTTGAGTGCAAGCTATTTGCACACAAGGTTTCACAGCTGAGATTATTTCTGCTGATTGCCAGTTTTGAGTTTGTACTTTGGAGTCAAGATTTGATGCAGTCAAATTCGTGTACCTTTTGCTGCCACCCCAGAATCCAAACAGTTGGCTTTGCTTCTGCCTGACTTGATATTCGTGGTGTACTGTTCATAAGATGCACTGCAGGAATTTACCAAAGCTCCTTAGCACCATCCAAACTCATGACTGCTACCCATCTAGAAGGACAGGGGCAGCAAATACATGGGAACATCAAAGTTCCCCTCCAAGCTACTCAATGTCCTGACTTGAAAATATATCCCAGAATCTTCAGAGTCTCTGGGTCCAAATCCTGGAATTCCCTGCCTTACAGCATTGTGGGTCTACCTCCACCAAATGGACTGCAGCAGTTCAAGAAGGCAGCTCGCTGAAACCTCCTCAAGTAACCAGGATGGGTAATAAATGCCAGCCCAGTCAGCGATGCCCATGTCATGTGAATGAATAAAAAAAAAGTACTCATTATCTACTAGGTCACTGGGAAGTTGTTTACTCTGACTTTAAATTTGTAATTATTGACAAGCTCTTCTACAGTCTTTCTAAATTAACATGAGTGCTGCAGTGGAATGTAATTACACAAATATTTCAGATCCTCTTAGGGAAAGTTAATCTTCGAGAAAGTATCTCTTTTGTTCATTTTCAGGCAATCCGGCAGTGATCAGCTCAAAAATGATGTAATCAAATTCAGGCTGAAACAGTAGCATTCTCATTCATTAGACCATGATCAATAAATAGATTATTGAATCACTACTTAATTGTTTATGGGATCTTGCTGTGCTTGTTAGTTGTCATGTACTTGTTAAATTGTTTTTCAAGGCTGTCTGTTACGAGAATGAGCTTACCTCCATTTGGATTCTTTATAATCATTGGGATGAGGAAATGCAAAGGATGCGACACTTTGCAACTCCTTCCTGGCATGTAACATCCACCAACTGATGAACGAGTCATTTAAAATGGCACTTTGGACAATATTACATCCTAATTCACCTTGCCAGTGAGGGTATAGTGAGGGATATAAATTTTATGCCATGTGTTAATTGTATTTAATTGTCTGTCATGAATTGGGTCTCCCCAATGTCTATATATCCATGAGTGCATGAGTGAAATTTGACATTAAATGTTCAGTGAATTACATGCCTCTGTAAGCATGTTTGCAAATGAGTAAAGATTTGGTCTCCTGATTTAAGGAAAGGTTTTATTTCATTGGAGGCTGTTCAGAAAAGGTTCACTTGCATGATCCACAGTGTTGGTAGATTATCTTATGAGAACATGCTAAACAGGGCTGGGACTCAACTTGTTAGAGTTTAGAAGAATGGAGATATATAAAATTCTTAAGGTATTTTACAGGGTAAGTGTTGAGAGTTTCCCCTAATGAGCGAGACAAGGACCAGAGGGCATAGTCTCAGAATAAAGAGGCACCAGTTTAAGACTGAGGTGAAGAGGAATTTTTTCTCTCAGAGGGTTATGAATCTTGGAATTCCTTGCCACAGAGAGCTACAGGGGTTGAATCCTTGTGTGTATTTAAGGCTGAGATTGATAGATTCTTGATCAGTAGGGGAATCAAGGATTATAGGAAATGCAGGAACATAGATGTGAGGAATATTGGATCAGGCATGATCCTGTTGAATGGCAAGAGGGGTGGAGTGGCCAGTGCCTGTTCTTAGTCCTCATATGGCTCAGAATTCTATCCTTATTCACCTGTCTATTTGAGTTTTGGTGGAAGATGATATGAGTGTTATGACTTAATAAATAAGCCAACTTATTGTATAATTTGAAAATGAGCTGCTGTCATGTACAGTATTCCCAGTCAGGGCAGAGTTTGTTTTCGCTTTGTGGTGATCGGAAATGCAGCTAACATATTTTGTGGTGTACAGCCTAAAATCCATGCACTCTGCATGACATTTCTCATGCTAGCCTGAGGAATGGAGCCTGTTAAACAGTTGCTGGTATGTGGGGAGCATGGAAATGTGTTTCTGCAGCTGCAACAATTAGCATGTGGCTTTTAAAATTACATCATGTGATGTCATTTCCTCCCCTGCTGTTTCAGAATTCTGGTGCTTCTAATGTGTCTGCATGGTCGAGATTAATGAGAATGAGATGTTGAAGCTAAATAGAATAACCTTTAGAGACATGGCATTTATAGCAGTGTCACTGCCACTAGAATATGAAGCAAATGCATCTTGAAGTTGCTACTGTGTTTGAAGGTGAATTGCTCTTAAAGAGCTGCAGTGTTTCTGTAAATTAATGTTATTTCATTTTGTAAAACTTTTCATGTTCTTGAAGAACTCTGGCTCACAGAATATTTGTCAACAGTGTCCAGATCTATTCCCTGGTGACCACAGTCAAGGTTAAGCTCCTCTTGATGGTTGGAGAAATATTCTTCAATTCATTTCTCTTGTACCCTAGCAAGCCATGTAATACAGTCCCAAATATCTTACAATACCCAATAAGGTTTAGAGACAAAGTGTTACCATTTCATTCATCTCTCTATTTTGAGATTTAATTAACCAGCATGAACATTCTTTTTTAACTTGTACTGAATCTAATGTCTTTTTCCAGTCTGCAGAACAAGTGCCTCTGGCTGAAATCTTCTCAAAGCTCTCACTGTAAAGCAGTTGATGTGTACTTTCTGGCAAAATTTACTAATTGACACAAGGAACAAATGATTTTTTTTCTCTTGTGCGACAGAAGTATGCACGTTTTTAACTGGGTAGCTGAATGTTATGTGTCTGCAAACCTATGAAAGGCCTCTGTTTTCCCAGGATCCAAGGCCCTGCAGAGTTTGGGTTTACCATGTAATGGTCAGTCCAGAAGTGATGAGAAAAAATATTGACATTTCAGAGTTTGTAATCTAAGAAAGAAATGATTTCTTGTGTATCTGAGCTCCAAGCTGAATGTTCTAATATAGCTCAGGAATCTTCAATCTCCACGACAGGATTCTGTGCTTTAAGCTTCCATTTAGGTTGTTTTCAATAATTGCCTCATAATTCAGGATAATGACCTTTTGTTTTCAACTAAGCAAGAATAATTCCCTTGATTTGCACAATTCACCTTTTAAAAAAATGTTTTGTAGCCTTTCAAAGTTATAGTTGGTTAGCACCAGAAAGGACTATTAAAAACATAAACTCACAGACAATAATCTGTTATCATCACATGGGAACAGTCAATAAAAAAAATCAATAAAGACAGTCATTTGCTGTACATTGGGACATTGAACTAGAAGGCTCTTTTTCTTATCTGAAAGAGGAACCGTCATTGTTTGAAAATGAACAAAGTGCCACGAGGAAGAAGTAAATGAAGCATATGCAATTTTCAAACAAAAAGATATTTGAATAAAAGCAAATGCCGGAGAAAGTCAGCAGGTCTGGCAGCATCTCTGGACGGAAAGAAGTAGAGATAATGTTTTGAGCCCAATATGAGTATGATATTTGATCTTTTCTCTGTTCCATGCAGGACTGTGTTGTGTGATCGTGCCTGCACACTATGCTGTGTGAACTACTGCTCATGATAAAGGTTGCTGCCACTAACCCCTGTTTTTGGTTAATTGTAGGAATCTATAAGTTCAGCTTGGCCTAGAGCGGCTGAGGAAAACTGCGTCCCTGCCTAACTAGAAGATTTTCTTGTACTTATCAAGTTATGCCAATTACATTTTAAGCATTAGTTGTGGGTTTTATTGATACAATTGACATTGGTACAAAGACTTTGAGGTGGACAGGATGTTAGGTCTCACTCCTTTGATAGCCTGATCTGTTCTACCCAGATTTCTGCATGACTGTGTGGATATCCATGATGCCAACATGCCTGGACGAGGTGTGGAGTGGGATGGTGCACATGGACCATGGAGGATTGTGGTGGTGATGATGGAACTAGATGACATCCTGGAGAAAAAAAGCAGTGAACTGCTGTCACCTTGCAACCATACAGCCTTTCATACATTATCATCTAGTTTCTGAAGGAAGGAGAGGAGAGTTGGAAGTTGCAGGGAAATTGGGAGATGCAAATGTGTGGAAATGTAACCGCTGTTCGTTAGGGAGATGCTGAAAACACCATGATGACTGTCCATCATACTGTGAGATCTTTTATGGGCATTCTCTCAAACCTACATGCGGCGTCAACTATCGACACAAATAAAAACCAAATGAAGACCTGGGAGACTTTGAGGTCCAAAGTCTAAATGAAAATACAGAACCTCACCATTAAATATCTTTGGATTAGAAATGTGCAAATTAGCATGAGGATTAAGAAATTGGAAGATTAACTGCATAGCAAGAGGGATGGGAGAGACTGGGATCTTGTTCATTAGTGGTACCATTGAGATGTGTTCCACGTATCCAGTCTGGGACCGTCACCCAGTGAATTAAATAACTGTGGAGGAGAGATGATTTTATATGCATGATTTTGGAGTGGTGGAATTCCAGAAGCGTTAAATTCTAAACCAATAAGAGAAATGTTAAGACTGTAGGACAGCAGTTTGGATAAAAATACACGGAGTTGGTCAAGAAATAATAAGTGCTATAATGATGGTGATGGGACATTGGTAGCTGAAATCATACTGAAAGATAATAGTACATGTTATAGCTGTTGATCATTATCATGGATGCTTCGTGCATTCAGATAGAAAATAGGTGAATTAGTAACCTAGAGAGAAATCTAATGAGTCTGAGCTAATAGGCATTAAAGAAAGATGAGGTGGAATTTTCTGGTCCCTTGAGTTGTGTGAGCAATGGCAAGACATGTGGAAAAATATGGTGAGAATGTAAAGTATTGGAATCCTACATCGAGAAGCAAAATTCTGTTTTATTTCCCTTTGAGGTTTAACTGCTGATTTCAGAATCCTCCCCAATGAACAACAGCTACCATATTCCCACACATATGCGTCTTATTAATGGTCTAACTCTCTTGATTTCAATTCCGTTCTCCTTCATTCAGAAACTAGGTGACACCAATTCCCAATATGCATGGTTGCAAGGCAACAGTAGTTCGCTGCTTTTATTTCTCCAGGCTGCCATCAAACTCCGAAGTCATCACCATATCCCTGTGTATTCCGTGGGCACCATCCTTCTTCACCCTTGGTCCAACTAAGTTGGCATTGGTAAACCAGCAGCCTGACCACATTAATTTTCCTGCTCTTGCACCAACTCTTACACCAATTCAGGCCTTCAGGACTTGCCTTTAGAGCTCAGGTGCACCTGCAACTTGCATAATTCTGTCAGGTTGCTTTGCGCGTATTTGCCACACACCCATACCTCGTGCCTGTAACACTGGATATATCTTATGGCTCTTCCCTTTATTTCTTAGTACTTTGTCACTGACACTGCTCCTTCCAAATTCCCACCCCTTCCACCTCATGTACCAGTACCACCAAGTTCCTGTCATTGTGTCGAGGAACTATCTTGCCTTTCTTGAGGTTAACACTGCTGGACGTGGCTGACTTTAACAATTAAACAAACAATTAATGACTATCTATGTCAGCTGGCAGTAAGTAGTGTGCTGATAACAGAGCAATCCCCACTGCATGGGGAGGCTGCCAGCTGCATAGAGACCTCACGAGGGTTGAGTGTGGGGGCAAAAGGAAGACCCATCGTATCCTGAGACTTCATGCCACCTGAGGCCCCCTCCTGGAGCCATGATGCTGCCTTGAAGGGTTAATCCTGTGCTGAATGAAATTCTTTCCTGCCATGGGCCCTGTAAAGGTGATATCCCCTTCCTCTCTTTGCAGCGTCTCTCTGTGGTGCTGGTGAGACTGCAGAACTGGTCCAGCAGTGTGGAGATCTAGCTCGCTGTCAGTAAGAGGCCCAGAGACAGCTAACTGGATGTCAGGAAAGTTGCTGCTGTGGTCCTGCTGCCTACCTCTACTTGTGCACAGCAGCCACTGGGTTCCAGCATCAGGACTGAGCTGCTGCTGGGAAAATCTTGACCACGGTGGCAAAGTGACCAAGGTTGGGAACTAAATTTTTCAGGATGTTTGGCTAAGTTTGCATATCCGTTCTGAAAAAAAGTGGGTATGAGTGAGCTGTTTGCTGTAGTGTCCCTGATAATAAGGTGTGGAATCAAAATATATTCACAGAGAACCTTGGTTCAAAGAAATAAGGGACAGAAAATGGTAGTGGGAGTAGTTTATAGATTCCCACAATCCATAGTATTTGGAATAGGCAGAGTTTAAATAGGAAAATAAAGGCCCATGAAATAAGTAAGTAATAATGCATTAGATTTTTATTTAGAGTGGGCAAATCACATTTGTCGTAATAGTATGGAATATATGAGCTAGTTTTCTGGATTAATATGTTGAGGAACCAACTAGGGAGGAGGCTATTTTAGATCTAGTATTGTGCAATTAATATCCTTGTAGTAATGGAACCCAAGGGAATAAAAGTAATGTTTGTCATAGAATGTAATATTGCATTAAAAGTGCTGGAGTTAAAACCAGGTTCTTAAATCTGAACAATTTGAATGACACGGGTATGTGAAGTACATCAGGGGGAAAGAATATGATGACAAATGACAAACATTTAAAGAAATAATTTGTAATTTAGAAATATAAGTGCGGACGAAAGCCAGTCAGCCTACGAGCGAATAAATGTTGGCCCTCGAGGCAGAGACAAGTCAAATTTATAAACAGGAAAAGCATTGAATATTTTATAAAATCCAAAAGAACTGCAGACGCTGTAAGTCAGGAACAAAAACAGAAATTGCTGGAAAAGCTCAGTAGGTCTGGCAGGTCAGAGGACGGGTCACCAGATCCGAAACTTTAACATTGAATATCTTATATCTGACTTCATGGTAAAAAACACCTTGGAATTAGTGAGGAACTAAGGTTCTAGCAAGAATGAGTAACTTGAAATCATAAGTAAAAAGCGATATTAAAAAAGTAACAGAGCTGAATGTCAGCAATGCTGGGGACTGATGTCCTACACCCTAGATTTCTGGAGGGGATAGTTAACAGAGATGGTAAAGTATGGGAGATAATAGGAACTGCAGATGCTGGAGAATCTAAGATAACAAAGTGTAGAGCTGGATGATCACAGCAGGCCAGGCAACATCTTAGGAGCACAAAAGCTGACGTTTCGGTCCTTGGCCCCATCAGAAAAGGGGGAGGGCGAGAGGGGATGGCGGATCGAATATGGACAGAGGAGAAGATAGGTGCAGAGGAGGCGGAGGCGGCGGAAAAACTGCTTAATGTCCAAACATGACTGGTATTCGTTGATGTGTGGGTGGAGGAGGACAAAGGTGAGCCCCTTACTGAGGACTGACTGTTTGTCCTCAGTCAGGGGGAGGTCTGGGGGGATGGTGAAGATTCGGCAGGGCTCAGTGTTGCTGTCTCCTCTGCTGAGCTGGGGTAGGTTGGAGGGTTTTGACTTTTTAGAATTCCTTGAGATTTTAGAAGTGTTTTTGTGGATTGGAAGTGAAAATCTTACTGTATGGGAAAGGAAAGATAGGGAGAGGACAGCCCTTGGGCTGAGACTGTTCTCTATGTCTGAATTTCACAATGAGAGCACAACCTCTCATTCTTGACCCTGTTGAGCTTCTTTGATAAAAGGGGCTTAATCCTATGGTTTGTGTTGGTTAAGTGTGAGTTGCATCGAGTCTTTTTGCAGATCACCAAATTGTTAACTGTTAATTACCTACCCAATCATTTGGCATCCCTCTTGTCTAATTCCAGCCCTTTTTTAACATGCATTGCTCCTGGAACAAACTGTCACTGCCAGGATGCCACAGAGTTAACTTGTGGGCATATCCCTCATACCCATACCATCTCTAAAGGCCTGTTTTGCATTGGACAAGCAGTATCATTCTGGAGTTGCCCTGACATGTACCCCTGATATGGCAGACACGGGAATTCGGTTCTTTGCTTTGTTGGCAGGGACTTAGAGCTCCTGCTGGATCGATGATGCAGACATGGGACTTCCTGTTCCCCAAGACCAGTGGTGCAGGTCATAACGCTATGCTGTGCTCACCTGAGGTTGCCGCCTGTGTCAGAGCAGTCTTGGCTATATGGCATGCCCAGCGAAGTGGTGAAAAGGTCAATACCCTCTTTCACACCGCCAGGGTAAATGCCACCATTTCCTCTTCCAATATCCCACATTCACTGCATTCCTGCTGTTGCACACACCTCCCACCAAAGGCTGACTATTGTCTGTAATACCTTCTCCACCCACTCTTACCCACCCTAACCCCTGACACTGCTCACCCTAGCATGGCCACAATACTGTCTACTCACCTGCTGCAGAGACCTCACCAACCTGTGTGGAAACTGTGCCAGCTACTTCCATTTCCAGTCTACCTACCTCTCTCCCTTTTCATTTTCTAGGAGGACAACAGCTCCCAATGGGGCAAGAGGACAAGCAAGATGGCAGGCTGCCCAGTATTCAGCTCCTCATCCTTTATGTGGAGAGCATCCTGCATCAGACTGCCCCTGAATTGCTGACTGACCATCCCAGTCCCCTGGATGAGTGGAGGCTGTCGAAGACTGACTGTGCCAGGGCCTCCTATGTGATGGTTATCCTGCCGTGGCATATTGAGGTCAGCTGACAGTCACAGTACATTTCCTCTGTTTTGTGTCTGCACCACTTGCTGTGGCAAGGCTGAAGTAATTTGTGCATGGTAGCTTTGGCTGAGGGTACAAAGTAAGGCAATGCAAGACAGGGTCACTGTGAGCATGCAGGTAGGGCCAGAGTGAGGGAGCACTAATACAGTGAGTGACAAACCCAGAGATGCAGCCTGCTGTAATCCATGAGGACAGCGTGTCCCTCTGAGTACACAGTGTCCTTACTGCAGCATTACAGTTATAATTGTTTGTGCAGCCTGGTGAAGTTTTGAAGTGCGGAACCATCCTACAAGTGGATCAGAAATGTACCATGAGGGCCCTTAAAGGCTGGCACATGTCAGATGCCAATGTTGGCTGCCAGTGTCCATAGAAAAAGAGTACATGTGGTCAATGCCCATTGTGCATTGGTGATATGTTGTTGCCTGGTGTCCAATGTGAAGGTCCTTCTATGCAGATAGTGATCTGAATTCACCAGGTACCCATGCTGATGTCCATGACTGGATCGCTTGACGTCTGATTTATTTGGTGTGTTTGGTCAGACAGGAAGCTGGATATTAAAGTGTGAAACTGGATGAACACAGCAGCATCTCAGGCCTTCGGGCCTAGACCCTTCATTTGATGAAACGTCAGCTCTTGTGCTCCTGAGATGCTGCTTGGCCTGCTGTGTTCATCCAGCTTCACACTTTATTATCTTGGATTCTCCAGCATCTGCAGTTCCTATTATCTCAGGAAGCTGGATATTAATGAGTTGTGCCATTGACAAGTTGTTTAACTAACAATTATCCTCCTTCATTGCAAGTTGCTTCTGCCTAACCAGAAACCCATCACACTGCTTGTCAAAAGAATTAATCATATCATGAGATTCTCCTGAAAGGCCTTGCTGGACTTCTCTGATTCTACACAAGGCACACCATAGCCCACATTGCTCATTCTCTTCTAAAATTCTGCCCATTGTATGCTTTAGTAAGACCATCTTGCCTCCTAAACTCAGGATATCATTCCAGTTTCCTCAGTCTCTCTTCCTAACGTGACCCACTCATCCCAGTAACACAGCCCATTGAATCTTCACTGTACTACCGCCAATGCAAGTATATGCTCCCTTTTAAATATGGAGACAAAAAATGTGTGCGGTGCTCAAAGTGTGGTTGCACGAAGCCCTGTACAAATAGAACAAGATTTTTTTATTCTTGTACTCACCTCTGTGAATCCAGCACACTTTCCCATCACAGTCTTACTGATGTGCTATTTTCACATTGAACAGTGGAAGCAGCTCCTTTTGTGATCAGGTAAAAAGTGTGTCTTTGGGACAGTGACTGCATTGCAGCCAAGGGACCATTGCATGTTATGAAGTATTTAAGGGTGAGAATAAGGTTTATTTTTAATCATAAAATATGAGGAAGAAACAAGTCTTGTAGTTAGCATTTTAGATGAATGTAGTAGAATAGTGCAATATAATGCAGTACAATATAAACTTGATCTGATCACCACTTGGTTCCTTTTGTAAAGGAGCTTCTTCTGTAAGATTGCAATGGAACTGGGAAGTTGTTGAGGGTGAGGACGAGTACGGATAAGAAGTGGGAGGAATTAAGTAAGTTAAGGAATTAAGTGAAGTAGAAGAGTTTTTATGATAGTGGTTGCAAGGTCATCATTAGGCTAGATTCTAATTCCAGATTTTTAAAAAAATTGAAATCCAAATTTCACCATCTGCCATTGTGGGACTTGAACCCATAATCCATGTTCAGAGTATTAATCTTCGGTTTTGAATTACTAGCCCAACAACTTTAGCACTACATGACTATCTCCTGCAAATTTTCAGTGATGATTAAGCTTTATGAAAAGCCCATATCATAACTCCCAAATGTGAAATAGCGTTGCAAACAAAGATTGTTCTTTGGAGAAGTGAACATCTTAATGGTTTATTTGTTACATAATAAATTGGTTGACCAAATCATTGACACATACTACTTGATGAGGATCGTTGTGATCGGGAGGTAGGGGAAAAAATAGTTTCTGACCCCATGCTGAGTCACCAATAAGTTTGAAGCGAGTAGGACTAGTAATAAACTAAATGCAATGATTGATGAAGCTGACAAGGATAGATGTGGAGAAATAAATCAAGATGCATTGGATAAGCAAGAACATTTGCTGGAAGTATTTTCTAATATGAATGTTGAGCGAAAATGAAATGGAAGGGGATTCTTTTTCTATTCATTTGTGGGATGTGGACGTCACTGGCTCGCCAGCATTTCTTGCCCATCCCTAGTTGCCCTTGAGAAGGCAGTGGGGAGCTGTCTTCTTGAACCGCTGCAGTCTTACTGCTGTGGGTTGATCTACAATACTCAAGGACACTACCCTGAGGAACTCTTGCAGAGATGTCCTGGAGCTGAGATGATTGACCTCCCACAACCACGACCATCTTCCTATGTGTCAGGCATGACCCATCTTTTATATTTTCATGTGGCCATCATATAGTTGCTGTACTGAGGTTTTGTGGTATTGTCAGAGCATTATTTTGCAGATGAAGTGTTAAGCTGAGATCCAGTCTGTTTGTTCAGATGCAAGTAAGGGATTGCACAGCACAATTTGAAGAAAATCTTGCAATTTCCAAATGCAATAGCGTTCTTCCTTCAGCTAACTCCATGAAAAGGAAACAAATTGTCTGTCATTCCATTCCCCTGTAAGTTCCCTGGCAGAAAATTGTCATTTGCATACTTAACAGTGTCTACAAGGTAGAAAGGGGTTTATTAGTTCTGAACACTTTGACACATCCTGAGAATGTGGAAAAATGCAATATAAATTCAAATTTATTATTTCACCCATAGACTGTGTGTTGATCACAATATTGTGGAAAAGTAATTTAGTATGAATACTGAATTCAAATTTGGGAATAAAATAAGACAAAAGCTTGTATTTCTGTAGCCAGTCAAGGGTAAAAGGTGATGCACAAAGATGCAATGAAGTTAAAATGAATACTGAGACAAAAGGGGTAGAAATTAAAATGAGTGTCCAGAAAACCAAAAGCTTTGCCGAAGTGGTGGATATGAAATAGAAATGTGGAGGTGATACAGTTTAAGGGAGATAATTTCAGATTGCTCAGCCCAGAGAGCTGGACTTCTATTTTTAGGGGGGATTGGCCTAATGACATGTATTGCAGTACCATTTATCTGAAAAAAACCCCAAAAGAACTGTGGATGCTGTAAATCAGGAACAACAACACAAGTTGCTGAAGAAGCTCAATAGGTCTGGCAGCATCTGTGAAGGAAAAAACAGAGTTAACGTTTCGGGTCCAGTGACCCTTCCTCAGAACTCAGAACTTCCTCATTTATCTGAACAGTTTGAAAAGTGCTGTTGTGAATAATTTGGGCATACGAACAATAGTTCTAAAGTCATTATGCTCTAAATATTACTTCAGCCCTGCAGATACACAATTAAATGATGTATGTGAGAAATCAAATGTATTTTGCTGATTTGTCACAGAAGTTATGTTTGAATAAGAAGCCTTTGGGTTTATTTAACCCTATGGAATCATAATGCACACAATTATTGCATAAACCATGCAGCTTAGAGACTAACAACCAATCTATGCTGACATTTAAGACCCATTTACGTCTCCTTGCATACTTCCCAAGCTAACTCTATCGGCAGAAACTTCTGTTTCCTTTTCTGAGTTCCTCTGCAATTGCATGTAAGTGATTTGCCTCAATTATTCTTTGTAATAAAAATTTCCACAATTTCATCACTCTTTGGGGCAAGCAATATCATTTGAATACCCCATTTGACTTCTTGGTGAGTTATATTAAGGGTACGTGGCTTTACAGTTCCACGTGAGCGGAATTATTTCCCTGGCTAGTTCATGGAAAACTTGTTGATGATTCCTCAAATGTGAGATTAAGACCCAGATTTTCTGCTTCCTCAATGTTCAACCTGGTTGACGATAATAAGAATTACTTATCCTAAAGCTGTACTGTGTGTCTGTTATAATCCTATTGTCTGCTGAGTTGATTGCATTTCCAAATATCCTTTCTAGCAACCTGCCTAAAACAAAAGTGAAGGTAATGTGCCTGTGAGGTCTCAGTATCGACATCAGTTTCAATGAGAAATGCTGCTTTTCATTCCAAGAATAGACTCCATTTGGATTGCTTTGTACTGAAACAAAACCAAATCTACTTTTAGTCACAATGTTTCAAGGTAACCACAGTTGGACCACACTAAGTGATTTATTTTGCTGCAACAGTACAACAGAGAAACAAACTGCTCAATGCATTATTTCTGAAATGAGTATGGGAAGTGGTATTGCTTGCTGAAAGAAGACAGAGGGTGGTAGTTGATGGGAAATGTTCATCCTGGAGACCAGTTACTAGTCGTGTACCACAAAGGTCAGTGTTGGGTCCACTGCTGTTTGTCATTTTTGTAAATGACCTGGATGAGGGCGTAGAAGGATGGGTTAGTAAATTTGCAGATGACACTAAGGTCGGTGGAGTTGTGGATAGTGACGAAGGATGCTGTAGGTTGCAGAGAGACATAGATAAGCTGCAGAGCTGGGCTGAGAGGTGGCAAATGGAGTTTAATGCAGACAAGTGTGAGGTGATGCACTTTGGTAGGAGTAACCGGAAGGCAAAGTACAGGGCTAATGGTAAGATTCTTAGTAATGTAGATGAGCAGAGAGATCTCGGTGTCCATGTACACAGATCCTTGAAAGTTGCCACCCAGGTTGACAGGGCTGTTAAGAAGTCATACAGTGTTTTAGCTTTTATTAATAGAGGGATCGAGTTCCGGAACCAAGAGGTTATGGTGAAGCTGTACAAAACTCTGGTGCGGCCGCACTTGGAGTATTGTGTACAGTTCTGGTCACCGCATTATAAGAAGGATGTGGAAGCTTTGGAAAGGGTGCAGAGGAGATTTACTGGGATGTTGCCTGGTATGGAGGGAAGGTCTTACGTGGAAAGGCTGAGGGACTTGAGGCTGTTTTTATTAGAGAGAAGAAGGTTGAGAGGTGACTTAATTGAAACATATAAAATAATCAGAGGGTTAGATAGGGTGGATAGGGAGAGCCTTTTTCCTAGGATGGTGACGGCAAACACGAGGGGGCATAGCTTTAAATTGAGGGGTGAAAGATATAGGACAGATGTCAGCGGTAGTTTCTTTACTCAGAGAGTAGTAAGGGAATGGAACAGTTTGCCTGCAACGGTAGTAGATTCGCCAACTTTAGGTACATTTAAGTCGTCATTGGGCAAGCATATGGACGTACATGGAATAGTGTAGGTTAGATGGGCTTGAGATCGGTATGACAGGCCGGCACAACATTGAGGGCCGAAGGGCACGTACTGTGCTGTAATGTTCGATGTTCTATGTTCTATGCTTACTTTGTAAGAAATTAAAGGCCGCTTACTAAATTTAAAGTAAAATATTTCTGAGCAGTTGCAGTGGTCATTTGTCCTTCTGACATGAAAATATTTATTTTGACGATAACTGACAACCTGTCTTGGACTTAGATGCGATGGTCAAGAAGGCACATCAATGTCTCTTCTTCCTCAGGCAGCTTAGGAAATTTAGCATGTCCATAAGGCCCCTCATCAACTTCTACAGGTGGACCATAGAAAGTATACTGTTTGGGTGCATAATGACCTTATATGGCATCTGCTCTGCCCAGGACCGTAAGAAACTACAGAAGGTAGCGTGCACAACCCAAACCATCATGGAAGCCAACCTCTAATCCATGGACTTCATTTACATGGCTGGCTACCACAGAAAGGCGGCCAACATTATGAAAGAACCAGCACACCCTGGTAATGACCTCCTACAACCTCTTCCATCACGCAGAGTTACAGAAGCCTGTAACATATGCACCAGCAAGTTCAAGAACATCATCTTCTTGTCCATTATTTGACTGATGAATGAGCTGTTGAGCCTCAAATAATGCTCATTTTGCTAATGCTGATCTCACCTAGTGCACACCCTGTGCAATGTAACTTCTATGTCTCTGTAACCGTTTTGATCTGTATATCCTTGCTTAATAAGGTCTGTCTGTACTGCTTGTAAACAAAACTTTTCACTGTACTTTGGTACACGTGTCACTAAACCAACCGACCAATCAATTATTCCTCATGTTGTTGGTTTCAAAGGCATGATTTTCTAGCTCAAGAAGATCAGTTACTTTTAGTTTGTAAAATAATTGTATAACATTATGCGGAAGAATTGGGAAAATTTATAACATTTCCTGTACTCTGACTATTTCTGAATTTTAAAAACATACTTGTGGTTTGGTGCATAAATGCCAGTGTGGCCCTTCAAGATTAATATCTTTGGACAAATCTATTAGTTTAACTTGTTATCACAATAACTCAAAGGCATTTAACTGCATTTTGTCCGACTTTAATTTGTAACACTCTGTCATAAGCCTTGGCATTCTATTAGAAAGGGCTCATGTGAAGACTTCCGAAAAGACTTTGAGGGAGAAGTGACTGCAGCAGAGGGCATTAGAGACGTATTTCAGTTATTAAAGCTTTGTGCACTTTAAGCAATCGATCTCACTAAGGGAAGCAGAAATCAACAGGATGTTTGTTTTGGGGTTTTAAATCATGAATTGATTTAAACAAAAAAAGCCACTTAATTGTGTAAAGTTAGAAATCAACATTTCAGGAGGAAGACACAAATAAAATGTGGGTGTAAATTGAACTTCAGACAGTCAAAATCTTTGACTGTGAAGGGGTTGTTTTCTAATTCTGTGACTTGTAGAGTCCCAACTGTTGGTAGCACATATCAAGAGAGTTAAATACACATGGCGTTGGGACTTCCAATGTGAATTGCCTCTGAAAGATGGTGAATTTGGCTGATTTCTCATGTCAACTGACACCCGTGTGAGCATTGTTAGAACGATCCTTGTTTATTTAAGGGTTTCCATAACTTCTTAGGGAATGATGTGTTGGAGCTGAAGTGAAGGTAAGCATGTATTGTGGAAGGAACTGGGATTTTGCTACGATGAAAGATTCTAATTATGATTTTTATTCTACAAATATACTGTTCTAGTATGAAATAGTATTCACATGTTCACATTCTTTTTAAGGCAAGAGACCATAAGACCATAAGAAGCAGGAGTAGAGTTGAACTGGTATCAGAGATAATGGGAACTGCAGATGCTGGAGAATCCAAGACAACAAAATGTGAGGCTGGATGAACACAGCAGGCCAAGCAGCATCTCAGGAGCACAAAAGCTGACGTTTCGGGCCTAGACCCTTCATCAGAGAGGGGGATGGGGTGAGGGTTCTGGAATAAATAGGGAGAGAGGTGGAGGCGGACCGAAGATGGAGAGAAAAGAAGATAGGTGGAGAGAGTATAGGTGGGGAGGTAGGGAGGGGATAGGTCAGTCCAGGGAAGACAGACAGGTCAAGGAGGTGGGATGAGGTTAGTAGGTAGATGGGGGTGCGGCTTGGGGTGGGAGGAAGGGATGGGTGAGAGGAAGAACAGGTTAGGGAGGCGGAGACAGGTTGGACTGGTTTTGGGGTGCAGTGGGTGGAGGGGAAGAGCTGGGCTGGTTGTGTGGTCAGTGGGGGGAGGGGACGAACTGGGCTGGTTTTGGGATGCAGTTGGGGAAGGGGAGATTTTGAAACTGGTGAAGTCCACATTGATACCATTAAGCTGCAGGGTTCCCAGGCGGAATATGAGTTGCTGTTCCTGCAACCTTCGGGTGGCATCATTGTGGCACTGCAGGATGCCCATGATGGACATGTCATCTAAAGAATGGGAAGTGGGAGTGGAAATGGTTTGCGACTGGGAGGTGCAGTAGTTTGTTGCGAACTGAGCGGAGGTGTTCTGCAAAGCGGTCTCCAAGCCTCCGCTTGGTTTCCCCAATGTAGAGGAAGCCGCACCGGGTACAGTGGATGCAGTATACCACATTGGCAGATGTGCAGGTGAACCTCTGCTTAATGTGGAATGTTATCTTGGGGCCTGGGATAGGGGTGAGGGGGGAGGTGTGGGGGCAAGTGTAGCATTTCCTGCGGTTGCAGGGGAAGGTGCCGGGCGTGGTGGGGTTGGAGGGCAGTGTGGAGCGAACAAGGGAGTCACGGAGACAGCGGTCTCTCCGGAAAGCAGACAAGGGTGGGGATGGAAAAATGTCTTGGGTGGTGGGGTCGGATTGTAGATGGCGAAAGTGTCGGAGGATGATGCGTTGTATCCGGAGGTTGGTGGTGTGTGAGAACGAGGGGGATCCTCTTTGGGCGGTTGTGGCGGGGGCGGGGTGTGAGGGATGTGTTGCGGGAAATACGGGAGACGCGGTCGAGGGCGTTCTCGATAGAAGATAGTAGAGTTGAACTGTTTGGCTCATTGAATCTACTCCGCCATTTGATTATAGCTGATCTTTTTTTCAACCCCATTCTCCTGCCTCTCCCCATAAATCTTGAGACCCTCACCAATCAAGAACTCTTTTTATTCCCAGGACATGGCATTGTGACTTGTCGGGGTATTACGCTGGAGATCAGGCCCCACTATTCCTGAATTCATCACAGAAGTGAACCAGTTTAAACAAACTGTCCAAAATCCCTGGTTTATCTGACTGACAAAGCTGGGTTAAAAGCAAACACTCATCAGGATTCTGTCCTTGGGTTGAAGACAGCTGTTTATCACAAATGGATTTGTAGCCAATAGCAGAAAAGAAACATGAATTATTCGTTATAATTTTAAGTTAAATTTGATGCTTAAGAAATTCCCTGACGCTCACAGACATACAAAGAAACAAGTCAAGGTGCACACTTTGTGAGGGGTGGGTGAGGGGAAAGGAACCAAAAAATCAATGAGGTTCTGACACCAGCCCAGATTACTGGTATTGATGAGATGTTTTGCTTCAGTTTCCCTTCTACTTGCTTTCAACTTTTTGAGGAAGGCTGTCAAGACACTGATTCTCGACTTTGCATTTACCCATCGAGGATTCACCTTTTTAGGTATTTTTCCTCCCCTTCCTCTTTCAGGAAGGGAATTTGCAGAGATAGAGTAGCTAGCTGCTGAGGAATTTCCTTCAATTCTTCACTCTCAGGAGAGATAGATGTTTTCTACTTCACAGAGTTGGTTGTTTCTGATGTATTGTCCAAAGGCAGAGCTGTGTCACTTGCCCACAAACAAATCAAGAAGTTGTAATCATGCTGAGTACTCCTGAACAAGCGCAACGGGCTCTGGTTGTGAAACCAATCAAAAGTCTGCCACTGGACAAACTGCACTGAACACACACTCACAGTCACACAGCCTACTGCTGGAATAGGGCCAACTTCTGGATATAACACGTAGCATTCTGGTAATTCTTGTTTTTTTAAATAAACTGCAAATCACCTTCCATAGTCCCTTGGCTTAAAGCAATTATCTCTTCCCATTTTAAGTCCACATTCCAAAAATAAAAGTGATGTATGCAATATGTTCTGGGCTCTGAGTTATTCAGGAATTTTCATAATTACTTCCATCTGAACAGGATGGAACGTTCCTCTGTATCTCTGAAAGTAAATCTTATATTGGGAGGCAATTCTTTTCATTTTTTCCCCCAATAACAGTAAATAATCTATTATTGGAAGAAAATGTTCCTTTTTCTTTCAAAATATTGCCTAATATAGAGCTGCACCATGCTGAAATACATCCAAAGAGTTATGAATTACCAATAGCTTCCAGGGGATTAAGAAATCTTTGGCATTTTATGTTCCCCATGTGACTGCTGAGATTGAAGGTGGCATTTTACAAGGGCATCAATCTATACATTGTACAAGTTATTCTCCTGAGGCCCATTGCAAGTTTCCTATAACTGAATGCCTTTTGAAGTCATCTGTTATGATGATATGCAAAGTAGTGTTATTTGGCAGTCGGCCAAGCATAGTAAGCAGATCATGGGTAAGCTTAAGTTAGTACATGATCTTTTTTCCCCTAGATGGGCTCATCTTGCAGAAAGCTTCAGTTCATATTGCTGTATTTGATAGGAAAATTGGATTTCTTTCATTGATGTGTGCGGGTAAGTAGTAATACAAGTTGTTCTTGCAGGATATTTCATTTGTTTCCTTTCTGATTTCAGAATGGCTACAGAGAACATCTACAGATTGGTAAACCCTAAAATGAAAGCAAGACAAAAAAAAATTCTGACTTGATGCCTAAGATAAAGGAATTAATCCTTTGTTGTGATGCATGTGTGGTTTTTGGAGGAACAATAACTCTGAAGGTCATATATATTACCCTTCATGAATTGGCCTTACTGCTAATTTTAAAAATTGCAGATTATAATTCATGGATAAAATGGATAGGATTATTTATGATCAGTATTTATTCATACCTACTGCTTCAATGATTTCTAGATTTTCTCTAATAGCTGCCTTTTTGCTAGGGTGCTGGGGCTATTTCACGTCTCCAGCTTATGTACTGCACTGGTTTTCAGAAGAACAAAAAGGAAACAGAGTCGACATTTCAGTCTAGTGACGCTTCTCTTTCTGTCCACGGATACTGTGAGGCCTGCTGAGTTTCTGCAGAAATTTCTGTTTTTGTTTCAGATTTTCAGCATCTTCACTTCTTTTGCTTTTGTTTAGTGGTTTTCATAGGAACTGGTCTAGGCCACTCTCTCCTTTTCTGAGCTTGTTCATAGGTTCTCTACAGCACAGATATAGGCCATTCGGTGCATTGAGTCTGCACCGACGTTCTGAAGAGAATCCCATCCCAGAAGCCCCATGACCCTGCATTTACCATGGCTGATCCACTTAACTTGACATCTTTGGACTGTGGGAGGAAACCAGGGAACCCAACAGAAACCCACACACGCATCGGGTTGGCTTGCAAACTCCACACAGACAGTTACACAAGGCTGGATTGAACCCTGGACTCTGGACCCTAGACCCTGGAACCCAGAGTTCAATCCAGCCTCGTGTAACTGCCTGTGTGGAGTTTGCGAGTCACCCTGCCAACCCCGTGGTTGTTTTATAATTCAGTTAGATCTTGACTGACCTCTGTCTCTGGTATTTTCCTACCTTTACTTCAAACCCTTAACTTGCAGAAACCTGCCTCAGTCTTGAAAATTTCAATTTTGTGGCGTGTCGTCTCATTTTGAACTAGCTTTACAATGGGAAAGATACTTCCTGATTGCACTCATAATTCAAGCGAGTATATTTGGAAGATAATAATGTTCCAGGCCCAACCATCTTCAACTATTTCATCAATGACCATATCTCCGTCATAAGGTCAGAAGTGGGAACATTCACTGACGTTTGCACAATGTTTAGCACAATTCATGTCTCCTAAGAATGACAGAGTTTGGGCCCACATACAACAAAAACTCAACCAGACTTGGGCTGAAGAGTAGCAAGTGACATTTTTTGTTATACAAATGCCAGTCAGTGACTTTCCAACAAGAGGGAATCCAACTTTCACTCCGTAACATGAATGATCTTATCATGACGGAATTCCCACTATGTGCGTCCTGAGGGTTATCATTGAATGCAATTGAGCTAGACTACTCATATAAGTTCTGTGATTATAAGAGCCGGTCAGAGGGTAGGAATTCCGTGATAAGTAATTCACCTCCTGACTCCCCAAAGCCTGTTTACCACTTTCAAGGCACCAGTCCGGAATGTGAAAGAATATTCCTTTGCCTGGAAGGTTACAGTTTCAACAATACCACATGGATTGCAGTGATTCAAGAAGATGGCTCCCTGCGACTATCCCAAGAATGGTTTGGTATGGGCAACACAAGCCGTCCTAGTCAATAATGCCCCATCCTGTGAATGAATTTTAAAAAGACTAAGATTCTGCCGTCTTGTTGTGGATTCTTCCTTCAGAGTAAATGATAATCATTGCCTTTTATTCACGAATAGCAGCAAAATACTGCTGATGCTGAAATTCTGAAATAAGCACAGAGAATGCTGGAGAAACTCAGCAGGTCTGGCAGCATTGGTAGAGAGACAAACAGAATTAACGTTTCAAAGCCAGTATGACTGGATAAATGGGAGGGCTTATACAATTAATGGGAGGGCCTTGGGTAGTGTTATAGAACAGAGGGACCTCGGGTTCAGGTACATAATTCTTTGAAGTTTGTGTCACATGTAGACAGGGTGGTTAAAAAGGCAATCAGCACACTTGCTTTCATTGTTCGGTTTTTTGAACATAGGGGTTGGAAAGCCATGTTGAGATTGTACAGGATATCGGTGAGGCCTAAGATGGAATACTGTGTCCAGTTCTGGTCACCCAGTTACAGGAAGGATATTATTAATCTGGACAGGGCTCAAGAGATTTCCCAGGATGTTGCTGGGTATGGAAGGTTTGAATTATGAAGGAAGGCTAGGACTTATTTCACTGGAGCGTAGGAGGTTGATTGATTGATTGATTTGATTTATTGTCACATGTATTGAAGTACAGAGAGAAACTTTGTCTACAAGCAGTACAGGCATATTATAGTAGGCATGGACATATAAATCATAAGGTGAAAAAAATTTGGACAGAGTGAGGCATACAGGTTACACTGCACAGAACATGCATGAACCCAGGTCAGCATTAACAAGATCAACATTATTTGAAGTTAGAGAATCCATTTGGTAGGGAAGAAGCTGTTCTTGAATCTGTTGGTACATGTGTTCAAGCTTCTGTATCTTGAACTTTTAAAGAAGTTTATATAAAAAATGAGGTGTAGATAGAGCTAATGGCAGTTGTCTTTTCCCTAGGATGGAGGATAGGGGACACATTTTTAAGGTGAGAGGAGAGAAATTTAAAAAAGACATGAGGGGCAACATTTTTTACGCAGGGTGTGGTTCATGTGTGGAATTAACTTTCTGAGAAAGTGGTGGAAATGGGTACAATTACCATGTTTAAAAGACATTTGGACAAGTACATGATTAGGAAATGTTTCAAATGGTACGGGCCAGGAGCAGGTAGGTGGGACTAGTTTAGTTTGGGTTGGACTGGTTGAACCAAAGGCTCTGTTTCCATGCTGCATGACTCTATGATTCTATGACTTCTTCAGAACTGGATGAAGAACTGAAGTTCTGAAGAAGAGTCATACTCGATTTGAAATGTTAACTCTGCTTCTCTGTCCACAGATGCTATCAGGCCTGCTGAGTTTCTCCAGAAATGTCTGCATTTATTCCATTTTCATGAGTGCCTCTTGATGGAAAACGGCCAGCTCTGGCCCATCTATGAGCAGGTTTAGGACTTCTCTGCTACTTTTATTGATTTCTCTCTTTTTAAAAAAAATCTTTCTCTGCTCCTTCGCAAAGGACTTTTAAACTATGCTGTCTCCCTCACTTGCCCAGCCTTTCCTGATAAAGCGCTGTGGTAGGCCTGTACTCAATGGCACCCTTGCTGGATTTTCACCAGGCTTCAGTCTTTTAAAAATGTTGAGCTGACAATTTGAAGTCCATGTGATTGAAGTTCTATGATACATGATGGCCCAAACCTGACTTTGCTGACAGCACTAAACTAATGATGGAATCATTCATTGCACAATTTGTCCAAAGTACACCAATATGACAATTGGAACCATTAGCTGATAGGCTTTACATTGTGGCGTATTTCCATAGAACAGGTTTTAACTCTATTGTCAAAACATGTCATATTCTTGTTTTAATTTTAATTTTAATCTCACAATGTGACATATTCTCTTTCAATTCTGTGACGACCTTTTTTTTATTTTTGCTATCACCAGTAGCATGAGAACACCAGAGGGATCCTAAGGGACATTGAATTTCTCGCACGTATTTAGTAATGCAGCCTTTCTTTGCTTTTATCTGCTTGTTATTCATGGCATACAATAAATCATTCACTGTTGGGTTTCAGTCATTTATCTTTCAGTTGATCATTTTGATAAGAGAATTTCTAAGCTCTCCCTGTAGATTGGCACAATATTCATTGCTGCAGTTCAAGGGACAGTCTCAGAAACACAAGGGTGCTACGTGAAGCTGTTTGAAATATCTATCAACAGGGCTTAAAATCATGCTGCTTTTCATACATTCATTTGATGTGAACATTGCTGTTAAGACTGACATTTATTTCTTATTCTTCAGTGTCCTTTAGAAAGGGATGGTGAATTGTCTTCCTAAGCATGACCGACCTTCCTGATGAACAGGATTTATTTCTTACTTGTTTCTTACTTTTACAGAATTCCCCTTAGAGACTCAGAACCATACTCAGCTAGGAGAGGGTGTTTGAATGGTTTGTTAACTTGAAGCGCATAGTGACTGATTAGGAATCCTGTTCTCAGTGAGGTACTAAACGAGATTTACATTTTCGAGTGCTCTACTTTGTACACTTGTGAAAATCATTCTAAGTTTAGAGTTTGTCCACTCATCTTGTACAGAGTATGGTCTGGATCTATTTTAATTTGGCAGATCAGAAACTGAGCAAACAAGTTCCTGTGAATCATTAAACATTTTCTGGTTTGATTTCTTGGCATTGAAAAATCCAGGCTTTGATTCAGATTTTTGGTGAATTCACTTGTGATTTTAATGTTTTTTTTTCAAATGGAAAGGGATTTATCTTCCAACTAGTTGTATGTATTGGATCTTGGAGTAATTTCCTGATTGGATTTCAGCTTTTGTTAGCTTCCTGGAATTTGAACTAAAAACTTTTGTCTCCAATTGCTTATATATCCTTCCTAAGAAACTATGATTTCAGGAAAATCTAATTTTTTTCTTTTTTTTCCAAGGACAGAAATGATTATTACAAGGGAGAGTAATTTTAAGTTGATTGAAGGAAGGTATGGGGCGACGTCAGAGGTAGGTTCTTTACACAGACAGTGGTGGGCATGTGGAATGCACTGCTGGCAGTGGTAGTGGAGTCAGATACTTCAGAGACTTTTAAGTAAATCTTGGAAAGACACATGGATGATAGCGTATGCAGGGTAGTTTTATCTTAATGGGATAATAGGTCGGCACAACATTGTGGGCCAAAGGGCCTGTACTGTGCTGTACTGTTCTATGTTCTATGTTAATTCTCCTGTTGGGTTGACAATACAGAATAATCTGCAAGGAAGTCATGAAAGTGCCACCAGTTTATGTAGAAATCATGAGATAACCATTAGAATGCAACTATCGGAGCTCTGGAATTGTTGCTCTGAGAAACACAGCCAGTCATACCAGAGTGATGATTTTAACTGTTGCCTGATTTAATTAATATGAGAGATTATTTTGCTAAATGTGTTAAGTGTATTGAGTGAAATCTATTGGAGTTGATTGGAATGTAGAAACATAGGAAAAAGGAGCGGTAGAGGGTAATTCAGCCTTTCAAGCCCAATCCGCTGTTTAACATGATCATGGCTGATCTTATCCTTGTCTCAACTCCACTTTTCTGCCATCTCCCCATAGCCCTTTATCCCATTTTTTAAAATCAGAAATATATCCATTGCTTTATGGAATCTGTTGATTGATTCTGCGTTTACTGCACTCTGGGACAGTGAGTTCCACAGATTCACAACCCTCTGAGAGTAGTAGCTTCTCTTCATCTCAGTTTTGAACCTGATGCCTCTCACTGTATGACCTCTTGTTCGAGACTGTCTCACAAGAGAGAACACCTGTACAACATCTACCTTATTAATTCCCTTCAGCATTTATATACCTCAATCCGATCATCCTCTCATTTTTCTGAACTCCTGCGAGTAGAAGTCCAAGCTATTCAATCGCTCCCAGTATGACAGCCCTTTCATCCCTTGAATCAGTGTGATGAACCTCTTGTGAACTGCCTCCAGTGCCACGACATCTTTGCTTCAGTAAGAAGAACAAAACTGGGAACAGTATTCCGGGTGTGGTCTCACCAAAGCCCTATATAATTGTAACAATAGCTATTTACTTATATGATCCTGTCCTTTTGCAATAAATGCCAGGATTCCATTTATTTATTATATGCAATGACTGCATACTCACTCTCTGTGAATCATGCAGAAAGATGCTCAGATCCCTCTACACTGATGAACTGTGAATCGGCTTCCCATTTAAATAAAAATTTGCCAATTTGTTTTTTTGGCCGAAATGGACAACCTCGCACTTATCCATATTAAACTCCGTCTATGAGATTCTGGCCCATTTTTCTAGCCTATCAGTATCTATCTGTAAACTCTTTACCTTTTCATCACAGCCTGCTTTCTCACCTATTTTAGAATCATCCACGAATTTTGCTGTATTACACTCTGTCCCTGCTTGCAGATCATTTATATAGATTCTAAATAGTTGAGGTCCAAGAGCTGAACCCTGAAGCACCTCACTAGCTACAGTTCATCATTCAGAGAAGGACCTATTTATCCCAACCCTCTGCTCTCTGTCAGTCAGCCAATCCTCTCTCCATGCTACTACTCTACCCTTAACCCCCTGGGTTTATAAAGTGAGACTTCTGCAAGGAAAATTTCATGATGGGCTGAATGGTCTTCATTGATGCTATTTTATGTTCTAAGCCATCAAGAAACCCTTCAATATTCTACTTGTTTCCCTGTAGCTGTTCAATGAAAATTCCAAGGTTATATCCTGCATTATTCAGCACTATCCAAATAATGAAAACAAACTTCTTTCTTCTGTGAAATCAGTTTGATTGTGAATATAGTTGTTTTGTAACTGATGGCAGATTGATATAACAGTTTTAATTTATATTAGGTGAGTAATAAGATTCTACTCTCTCATTCTTCTGCTATCCCTTCACACAACATTTTCTTTTTCCAAACTATTCATTTTTCTCTCGTCTTGTGTTGTATTCCCTTCTTTTCCATCGAGAGGAGAATTAAATCAATTATTTCAATTCTTTGAGCACTGAGAATTTTGAGGAAAATAAAGGAATAATTACAAACCTGTATTCAAATTGGCTAAAGAAAGGAAATTATATTAATAATAAATACATTCAAAAGAACACTTCTCAGTTCCTTTTTAATTGCTAGAGATCAGAAGAAAGTGAGTTTTACAATGGAATCTTGCAATATGTCTATTGGTTAATCTCAAAACTGTTGACAAACCATTTGTCTAATCTTCAACAAAACTATCTTTGGAAACTGCACTACATACTTAATGCAAGGCCTGTTGTAGGAAGGGACTTGTTATACTTTAATTATTAGAACTCTAACATTATATCAATGACCTTTTTAATGGGAACAAAGCTTTTAGAGAAGGGTTTGCGAATTCTTGCTGCAATGTAAAGGTCAGTTTTGCAAACTGAGCAGCAATGTGATATTAATGGAGCACCATGTCGCTTTTTGAAAATGGATCAATTTGCTAATCTTTACATATATTTATATATACAGGGCCTAACAAACTTGGCCGTTATGTTTTGGCCACTTACCAGAAGGTAAGATTACAAAGAATGTGAGGAAGAAATGTGTTATTTGATCATTACCTCAAATGAATACTATAATTTCACCCTTTTTAGAATTCTAGAATCCATTTTGCACTGAAGAACTATGCTAAATATTCTTTTAATACCTCTGTAAAGATTTCATGGCACCATTTTTCTGACACAAGATAGCAGCCCTGAGCAAATAATAGCACAATGGTGTTAATATAAATTATTTACTCGATATTCCCACCTCGCTGGTGCTATAAAACATTACCCTTTGTTGCCAGATTAAAAATAGCTATCACTTTGCAGCCACCAGGTGGCAATAACCCCATCCAGTTTCATACACCAGTATATTACACCTCTGGAAATTCCTTGCCTCTAAATGAACATTAACTTATCTATTATTATGACTTGGTTAGCTTAAAGCTGCTGATGTGCTGCTTAAGATGAACCTCTGAATCTGGCAACTGCATGGAACAAGGGTCAGATTCTGGATGTTGGCTTCTGTACTGTGAAATTGGGGCATCTGTATCATTTGAAAACTGTACACAAGGATAGATTACTGAAGCTCCATAATGGATACATCTCAACAGTATAATAATGCTATTCCAATGAATTTACCACCACTGTGTTCTGTACCTAAATATAAAATGAGTTTCTTGACCAACTTTATTGACTAATAACTCTGTGCTGATTGAAAACTGTGGGCTCTGTGCTTAAAAGTAAAGGGTTTTTACTGAGGCTGATTACCCAGCAGCACGTCGATACCTTGCTGTATTAGAATAAATCAACTTTTGATCTAGTCAGAAACAGCTTAATATATAAAAGTAGGAAATGTAAAAGGTGCATAATATTTGACTGGTTTCTGCTATATCATGTATTATTTATTTCCTTGAACAATGAATATCTGTTTACATGAACTCATCAAGCCCCTGTTCCACTTTCTTTTATATTCTCAGATTGCAACATGTTCTGAGATTCCTTGGTAGCTTTCTTCAACGTTTCTTATAACTTGTATTCTTAGGTGTCTCAATTTCACATCCACTGCTCTGTTATATCGTCACTTCTGGTTTAAATTTTCTGTCTGCGCATCTAGCTGTGCAATATTCAGTCCCACCCACTCAGTTACTTCTAGTTCTGTACATGTCATAGAACTGTCAGTGTCCTTTTGACATCCCTTATCCATATCAACTTGTAACAGCCTGATGTAGTTTGCAGGCGCTGGGCTTTCTTCTTTTGCAAGAAAAGGGGAAAAAAGCAATGTACAGGCAGGAGGGAGAGATTTCATGGTTCACAAGTGCAGTGGAAAAGGATCAGCCAGCAATCAAGATAACAAAGTGTGGAGCTGGATGAACACAGCAGGCCAAGCAGCATCTCAGGAGCACAAAAGCTGATGTTTCGGGCTGAGACCTTTCATCAGAGAGGGGGATGGGGAGAGGGTTCTGAAATAAATAGGGAGAGAGGGGGAGGCGGACCGAAGATGGATAGAGGAGAAGGTAGGTGGGGAGGGGATCGGTCAGTCTGGGGAGGATGGACAGGTCAAGGAGGCGGGATGAGGTTGGTAGGTGGGAAATAGAGGTGCGGCTTGAGGTGGGAGCCCAGTGTGGCTTCCTCTACATTGCGGAAACCAAGCGGAGGCTTGGGGACCGCTTTGCAGAACACCTCCGCTCGGTTCGCAATAAACAACTGCACCTCCCAGTCGCAAACCATTTTAACTCCCCCTCCCATTCCTTAGATGACATGTCCATCATGGGCCTCCTGCAGTACAACAATGATGCCACCTGAAGGTTGCAGGAACAGAAACTCATATTCCGCTTGGGAACCCTGCAGCCCAATGGTATCAATGTGGACTTCACCAGCTTCAAAATCTGCCCTCCCACCACTGCATCACAAAACCAGCCCAGCTCGTCCCTGCCTCCCTAACCTGTTCTTCCTCTCACCTATCGCCTCCTCCCACCGCAAGCTGCACCTCCATTTCCCACCTACCAACCTCATCCTGCCTCCTTGACCTGTCCGTCCTCCCCGGACTGACCAATCCCCTTCCCACCTCCCCACCTATACTCTCCTCTCCACCTATCTTCTCCTCTATCCATCTTCGGTCCACCTGCCCCTCCTTATTTATTCCAGAACCCTCTCCCCACCCCCCTCACTGATGAAGGGTCTAGGCCCGAAACGTCAGCTTTTGTGCTCCTGAGATGCTGCTTGTCCTGCAGTGTTCATCCAGCCTCACACTTTGTTATCTTGGATTCTCCAGCATTTGCAGTTCCCACTATCTCTCTCAGCCAGCAATCACATTTCTTTGGAATCTTTGACTGTCAGAGATGGGGAATCTCCCAGCTACCTGATGGTAGAATGAAATAGCAGCATGACAAATGGCACTCCATTCATGTTGCCAACAGCAAGTGAAGTGCAATAATCTTCATAGTAACTGCAACATTCTTACTTTGCCAAATCTCTACTTTTTCACGCATATAGTAACAGTGGGTGGATGTAGTGGATGATACTTCCTCTCATCCACATCAGATACTCAAAGGAACCTTATAGACAGACAGGCTTTTGCCTGGTGACTCTCATTGCACAAGAGAGCAAGAGCAAATACTGGAGCCTGGGAGAGTTCATACTGGATGGTGCACACTCCAAATTCTGCTCAGCTTCCTATCACGTGTTGTACTCTGGAGACTGTCAATGAATAGATGAATAGTAGGGAAGGCAAATGCACTCACGAGCTTTCCAATCATACTGACCATGACTAATGAGAGATTGGAAGAGCCTGCCTCAGAAACAATTTGAATGATGTTGCAGCATGTGACACTGTGAGGTTCTTCTTGGACAGAGAGGCAAGCCCAGTGGAATCTTGAATTATCCATTGTTCATGAGTCCATAGCCTAACAGATTCAAATGCCATGTCAAATAAATCACAAGATTAGCCATTTAGTGTTTTAGAAGAAAGGTCAGGTCCCTATGGAAGATGATAACAAAGAGATGTGGAAACAGTGATGGCTTTTCTTCCACACAGAATATAATGTATATTCCTGTTACTGTATTTAATGAGACTCTAACTGACTTTTACAATTTTGTCAGCACATTGGCATTTATCATTTTTAATATTAAAATATGTCAGCAGATTTTACACAGCATTGATCATCATTCGTCCAGGACACAGACTGCAGTTGTAATACTGAAGCTCATTTTTCTCAAGTATTTTATCATAACTAATTAATTGCATCGATACATCATCATTGATTTGTAATCAGTCAGTCTCTTTTATTTGCTGATCACTACCCAGCACCTTTCCCATTTACTGTCTTCACCATCTATTTGCAGTGGCCACCATCTCCAGGATGCACTGTAGTAACTCACCAAGGCTCCTAACTTCCAGGCCCATGGACTTGATCATCTGGATGGACTAGTGTGCACATGTACGGGAACACCACCACCTGCAAGCACCCCTCCAAGCTACACAGCATCCTGACCTGGAACTATCACATTGTTCCTTCACTGTTGCTGTGTCATAATCATGGAACTGCCTTCCTATCACCAATGTAAAGACAGCAGTGGTTCATGAAGGCAGTTCACCATTGCCTTCTCAGGTGCAATTAGGGATGGACAATTAATGCTGGCTATACCAACAATACCTATATTCATAAATGAATTAACATAAAATGCAAATTATCAAGAAAGACTATCTCTCTAAAACAACTGTCTTGTCGTGGGCTTGCCCAAACCAATACACAACTTGCAAATTCTATTTGAAATAGTCACTATAATGCAGGCAATCTTGCCTAGCTCCAGACCAATAATTTTGCAAGGGCCCACCACCCATTCTTCTTTTAGCCCTGTTACAAGTTCATTTATCCTAATTATCAACCAGAATTCTCACTCCACATCTCATACCAATTTGTGAGAGACAGTAGGAACTACCGCTGCTGGAGTCTGAGATAACAAGGTGTAGAGCTGGATGAACACAGTAGGTCAGGCAGCATCAGAGGAGCAGGAAAGCTGATGCTTTAGGTCTGGACCCTTCTTCAGAAATGGGAATGCCATTTCTGAAGAAGGGCCCAGACCTGAAGCATCAGCTTTCCTGCTCTTCTGATGCTGCCTGGCTTGCTGTGTTCATCCAGCTCTACACCTTGTTATCTCTTACCAATTTGTGTTGCTGCTGGTCACATATTCATTGCCACATTGCACTTGAGCACTTAATGTTAAGCCCTTTGTCTTTTGCATTCTCTTCTTTACTCCAAGAGTCAACTATCTCTCTCAAACTTCCCAGTGACTTCAATGTAATTGATGAATTACTGTTGTATAAAGGTGTTAGGGTCTGAAAGGGTTAATACTATGGAATGTGTTAAGCATCACTCCATGTAATGTTGTACAAACCTGGTGGGAGAACAGTAGCTTAGGCTCTTGAATGAGTAAGATCTACCATTCAGTTGCTCTTCAGAGTCTCCATCAAAGTAATTTGTACTTAATTAACTACTTCTTGTTCAAGACAAGAATTTATGATGGCAGCAATCTTAACCTGTGATGCAGCCATCCGAATAAATATGGTGATCAGCAGTGAGTTTTGTTTGTGCAACAACTATCCACATAGCTGCTCAATTCTTCCAACATCCTTCCAAACTCAGAAATCTTTCCAAAGCCATAACCATTCATGGCAAACAACTTTAGAGAGATCTATCCCTACTTCCTATGAGTAACATCAAAGAGATCAATTACTTATCTACCTGGTCTGTAATTTTGTTCCATTCTAGTTCAGTGTCGTACTCATATTCCACTGCCACTATTTTTAGTTAGATGTATTGATCCTTAAACATTTCTTTATAGGAAAATGCAATGCCAAAGTTAGGATTCTGAAGTCTCTTAATTGATTAGTCTGAGAACTCCTCGTTGCGATTCAAGGCTGAAATGTTATAATTGAGTTCTAAATGAATTCACCCCTTACGAAAAGCAATTGGATGCTGTTAAAAATTAGAAGATTCATGCACCTACATTCTAAATACCACACTGTTCCTGACCTTATTAAAAAGAAATCCTCAGATTTACTGTGCATAGAAGCAAAGATAACCTATTGCTATCCTTAAAACAGCTACATCAGTAACATCACATCTAAAGTAAGACACTAGTGGAATTACGCGATGTTCATCAATACAAACATGCAAGATTACGGAGGATCATCAAGATGTTTCCACCAGAGCTGGAGCATGCTGTCCTTGCCCATTGCAAGCTACCTCTGCTTGTCCACACTACATTTGGCCAGTTCCCTGCACTTTTATGCCTTCAGCTGCTTAACTAACTCCCTTTTGAAAGGGATCAGAGATAATGGGAACTGCAGATGGGCATGTTTGGAACTTCTGCTGCCACATTTCCATCTCTTCATATCAGTGAAGTCTCTGCTCTCTTGAACTTTTCGCACCCTCTCTAATGCATTTACATTGTACCTAAAGTGTGGTGTTGAGCACAGCACTACACTTGAGGCTGAACTAATAACAGTTCATCATATCTCAGCTTTTGTACTCTATTGCTTTTTTAATAAAGTTCAGGACTTCATACATCTTTATAACCACTTTCTGAAACTGCCATGCCATTTCTAATCATTTGTGCACAAATACCCCCAGTATTTCTCTTCCTCACTCCCTTCAGATTGGTACCATTCACTTTGTGCTGTATTTTAGTAGAAAGGCTGAGCAGTTTCACTTTACACTTCTCTGCATTAAATTTGACCAGCTGTAAGTGTGCTCATTCCACTGGCCTACCAACACCCTCTAAAGATCTCCTTAATCTTCCCTCAAGTTCTCACATTTTTTTGTATTAGCAAAAAATTTTGAAATTGCATCCTATATACGCAAGTCTAGTTCATTAATAAATATGTTGAAAGTAAGTGGTTCAAATACCAATCCCTGGAGAAGCTTCCTCCAGCCCAAGAATCAATTGATTGCCTTTATTCTCTGTTTCCAATAGCTCAGCCAAGACTATAACTGACTTTTGCAATTTTGCCAGCACATTAGCAGTTATCATTTTTAATATTAAAATATATCAGCAGATTTCACATGACATTGATCATCGTTAGTCCAGGACATGGATTGCAGTTGTAATACTGAAGCTCATTTTTCTCAAGTATTTTATCATAACTAATTCACTGAATCAACACATTATCATTGATTTGTAATCAATGCTGGTACAGTCTCTTTTATTTGCTGATCACTACCCAGCACCTTTCCGATTTCCATGTATTTATACTCACAGCTGTTGCTTTCAGTCCATGGGCATCAATTAACCTTGCCATACAAATGCCAAGTAAGATTCCTCGTCAAGTACTGTGCTGCTCCCCCATGACTGCCATTGTGAATGTATTTTGAACTTGACTAAACGTCTGCATCTATTTCACAACTCATTCTCTCTCTCCTACTGGCACAATGGCAACTGTGTGGTCACTTCACTGGTGAAAACAGTCCCTCAAGATATCATCCCCTCCTCCACCTCTGAGGAAGAAACCTCTGATCCCTCAGAGGGAGAACCAGCAAGGCTGCCCTCTGCATCCTCCACCAGCTCAGGTACTGACTGGATCTTCTGGACGAGTACAGTTACGAGCGCAGTCTACTGAACACATTTATGCGTCTGCAGCCATCAAAGAAGAAATACCTGAGGTCAGTGGCAGTCAGAGGACTGCTGTGCTTTCTGTCCTCCCATACCTATATGCTGAGTTCCACCACCTTCACAGCATCCCAACATGCTACCTCCAATCCTCACAATTCATTTCCCCAATTTACCCACACCAGCAGAGAACTCTGATTAAGACCGTTGACAGACCCCACCGGACTGACTGACAGCCCTGACCCGCTTGAAAAGACAGCCCTGACTGATGAGTGCCCAATTCCCTGACTGATCACTGTGCAGCTTCAAGACTATCTAGCTACAAGTCCTGGACTGTTTCCACTGGACTTGCAGGACTGACCATGGCCCATTCCTGGGACTGTAGAGATTTGAACCCCCCGACTGTGAACACCCCAAATGGCTGATTGACTGTGCCCAAGACACCGGACTGTGAATGGACAATGTTCTTGAACTCTCAGAACTCTGAAATTTCATGTGGATGCTTCTGATACCTTACTTGATATGCAGTTGCAGTAACAGCTATTTTGTCAATCTTTATATTACACATATGTTTAAAACCCTGACCTATCATTTCACAAATGAAATTACTCCATGCTAATGTAGGTGTTTCAAGAAATGTTTCAATCAAAACAGTGTTGAGGAGGAATTCACATTTGCAAAAATTATACAAAAATATTCTGATGATTGAAATGAATCACACATTGTTTGCACTGCAAAAACCTTCAGTGATGATCTCTGTTGAAGTCTCTCTGCCTAGATATAACTGCATACTCAAAAATGAAATAGCGCAGATGCTGAAAGTCTGAACTAAAAAAAGGAAATGCCATAAGTACTCTGGAGGTCTTACAGCATTTGTGGACAGAGAAACCAAACTAACATTGCAGGTCAATGACCCTTCATCAGAACATTTAACAATTTAGCTTAATAGTTGGTCCAATATGCTTGCAAACAACAATGATGAAATTAGGAATCTGCAGTAACAATAAATTTGTAGCAAAAACATATAGATTTGGAATATATTTTCATTTAAGAATGCAAGTATTGTGTGCAGAACAATAATCAAAAGAAAATATCTAATGGTATGATCACAGAAGTATGTTGTGATCTGGTCTGTTCTGTGCTGCGATGACTAATCTCAAAGCAATTAAGGTACTTAATTATGGAATGAAGAAAACATTAACTTGCTGTTACCTAGTCAAGTAAAAAATCTCAGGTTATTTTCCTGTAGCTTTTTAAAATACTATGTGATAACCAGATATAGCATGTAACGACAAATATTTATGCAACTGTGCCTGAAATGTGACAAAATGCAATGCTTGTGGGTTCACCATTTGACATAAATGTTCTGATTTGGTGACATTAAAGGCCTGACTCACCTTAGACATTGATTTTATGCTGCTGCCAAGTGAGATGTGTTGATGAGCTCCTATTTGAATTATACCCTTGCACCCCACTGTTCCAGTAAATGAAATCCTTGTAGTGACCAATGTATTATTTTGACGAGTCTGCAAGGTCAGTCATTCATTTCAACAACTGCCTACGTCTTTCTAATTTATTCAGAGATGTGCTGATCTAAATTTTTGAAAGAAAAATAACAGAGTGGCTTAAATAAATCAAAGTTATTCAAGCAGAAATGAGCTAAATTCACTCAATCCAGAATGTGACATTATGCAGAAAATTGGATTCTGGTTCCCATTAAACATTTGGCTTGAATGGAATTTCTGCCAGTTATATCTCTGTACTAAATATCAAGTCACAACACACAGAAATACAAGAATATGGAGCAGTGTTAGGCCACTCTAGCCTATTCCACCATTCAATTAGGTAATTGCTGATCTGATTGTGGCCTCAGTCCCAATTTTCTGCCTGTCTACCATGACCCTGACTCCTTTGTTGGTCAAAATCTGTTTAATTCAGACTTGTAAATATTCAATGATGATGGTTATGAGCTCAAACCATTACCTTAAATTGGTTGTTAGTGTTGCTATTCACGCACACGATATTGGTCAGCAATTGCTACCCAATCGCAAAATCACATCTAACAATGGAAGCTTTGATTTGGGATTTTGGCTTTTGTGCTTATAACTTCATTTCATTTTACTTGTTAGAAGTGCCATCCATTCATAGCCATAGGCTTATTCTCTACAAACAAAAGGAAAATGTCAATAAATAAATAAAAACAAATTACTGCTGATGACAGAGATAATGGGAACTGCAGATGCTGGAGAATCTAAGATAACAAAGTGTGGAGCTGGATGAACACAGCAGGCCAAGCAGCATCTCAGGAGCACAAAAGCTGACGTTTCGGGCCTAGACCCTTCATCAGAGAGGGGGATGAGGTGAGGGCTCTAAAATAAATAGGGAGAGAGGGGGAGGCAGACCGAAGATGGAGAGAAAAGAAGATAGGTGGAGAGGAGAGTATAGGTGGGGAGGTAGGGAGGGGATAGGTCAGTCCAGGGAAGACGGACAGGTTAAGGACGTGGGATGAGATTAGTAGGTGCGAAATGGAGGTGCGGCTTGAGGTGGGAGGAGGGGATAGGTTGGAGGAACCATCATGGACGTCCAGTCCCTGTACACCTGCATTCCTCGTGCAGATGGCCTCAAGGCCCTCCGCTTCTTCCTGTCCCGCAGGCCCAACCAGTCCTCCTCCACCCCACCTCCACTGACACCCTCATCCGCCTAGCCGAACTCGTTCTCATTCTCAACAACTTCTCTTTCGATTCCTCCCACTTCCTACAGACAAAGGCGGTGGCCATGGGTACCCGCATGGGCCCAAGCTATGCCTGCCTCTTTGTATGTTACGTGGAACAGTCCCTCTTCCACACCTACGCTGGCCCCAAACCCCACCTCTTCCTCCGTTACATTGATGACTGTATCGGCACCGCCTCTTGCTCCCAAGAGGAGCTCGAACAGTTCATCTACTTCACCAACACTTTCCACCCCGATATCAAGTTCACCTGGGCCATCTCCAACGCATCCCTCACCTTCCTGGACCTCTCTGTCTCCATCCCAGGCAACCAGCTTGAAACTAATGCCCATTTGAAGCCCACCGACTCCCACAGCTACCTAGAATACACCTCCTCCCACCCACCCTCCTGCAAAAATTCCATCCCCTATTCCTAATTCCTTCGCCTCTGCCGCATCTGCTCTCAGGATGAAGCATTACACTCCTGCACATCCCAGATGGTCACGTTCTTCAAGGACCGCAACTCCACCCCCCCGCAGTGGTCGAGAACGCCCTTGACCATGTCTCCTGCATTTCCCGCAACACATCCCTCACACCCTGCCCCCGCAATAACTGCCCTATGAGAATCCCCCTCGTCCTCACATACCACCCCACCAACCTCCAGGTACAACGCATCATCCTCCGACACTTCCATCATTTACAATCCGACCCCACCACCCAAGACATTTTTCCGTCCCCACCCTTGTCTGCCTTCCGGAGAGACCACTCTCTCCGTGACTCCCTTGTCTGCTCCACACTCCCCTCCAACCCCACCATACCTGGCACTTGCCCTGCAATTGCAGGAAGTGCTGCACTTGACCCCACACCTCCTCCCTTACCCCCATCCCAGGCCCCAAGATGACTTTCCATATTAAGCAGATGTTCACCTGCACATCTGCCAATGTGGTATACTGTATCCACTGTACCCACAGTGGCTTCCTCTACATTGGGGAAACCAAGCAGAGGCTTGGGGACTGCTTTGCAGAACACCTCCGCTCAGTTCGCAATAAGCAACTACACCTCACAGTCACAAACCATTTTAACTCCCCCTCCCATTCCTTAGACAACATGTCCATCATGGGCCTCCTGCAGTGCCACAATGATGCCACCCGAAGGTTGCAGGAACAGCAAGTCATATTCCGCTTGGGAACCCTGCAGCCCAATGGTATCAATGTGGACTTCACAAGCTTCAAAATCTCCCCTCCCCCCACTGCATCCCAAAACCAGCCCAGCTCGACCCATCCCCCCGCTGCATCCCAAAACCAGCCCTGCTTGTCCCCGCCTCCCTAACCTGCTCTTCCTCTCACCTATCTCCTCCTCCCACCTCAAGCCACACCTCCATTTCCCACCTACTGACCTCATCCCACCCCCTTGACCTGTCCGTCCTCCCCAGACTGACCTAACCCCTCCCCACCTATACTCTCCTCTCCACCTATCTTCTCCTCTATCCATCTTCGGTCCGCCTCCCCCTCTCTCCCTATTTATTTCAGAACTCGTCCCCATCCCCCTCTCTGATGAAGGGTCTAGGCCCGAAATGTCAGCTTTTGTGCTCCTGAGATGCTGCTTGGCTTGCTGTGTTCATTCAGCTTCACACTTTGTTATACTGCTGATGAAAATGTGAAAGAAAAACAGAAAGTGCTGGAGAAACTTGGCAGGTTTGGCAGCATCTGCACAGAGAGAAATCAAATTAATGATTCAAATCCCATATTACTTCTTTGGAACCCTTAAGGTGGATAGGGCTAACCTTTGCACCTTTATAAATGTATATACATGATGTCTTGTCAATTTCTTTCACATAATCACTTCAAATTCAAATTCTTCCTCTGTCACATCCAGGCATCTCAACTGTAATATATGAGCTTTTCTGGCAGCTGAGTGGCTCACATTTTATTTTAATAGAGTAGCAATAAATCACAACTGAAGTTACAGATGGAATAAAACAATTGCTGAGAAATTACTTGGAATATGTGAAAACACAAAATATAATATGAGTCACTAGCAAAATGTTTTTATTTAAGCAGATTTTTTTTAGCAGCACCCCCAGCTGTTTTTCTTGCTAAGATATTGATAAAGAAGTGCAGAATTAAAAAAAAGAGACAAGTTATATACAGCGATAAACTTATTTATGGAACACTTGTTTGCGAGGAATAAGATTTATTTATTTAGTACTGAATCATCAGGGCAAAGGTGGGCATAGGATTCAGTTCTTCCTTTGGCTCAGGTTGAATTGAAGCCTGTTTCCTTGCTCTGACCAAAATGCAGTGGCAGAGTGGCTCAGCAGTTAACACTGTTGCCTCACAGCGCCAGGAATCTGGGTTCAGTCCCACCCTTGGGTGACTGTCTGTGTGGAGTTTGCACATTCTCCTCATGTCTGTGGGGGTTTCTACTGAGGGCTCCGGTTTCCTCCCACATCACAAAGATGTGCAGGGTAGGTGGATTGGTTGTCTGAAATTATCCATAGTGTTCAGAGATGTGTAGGTTAGGTGCATTAGCCATAAATGCAGGGTTACAGGAACAAGGTAGGGGGATAAACCTGGGTGGATTGCTCTTCGGAGGATTGCTGTGGACTTGTTGGGTCGTAATAGCCTGTTTCCACACCGTAAGTATTACATTCTGTTCTAAAACGAATCATGCCCCTTTGTTGTGATTCAGCAACTAATGGCCAAGGACTTGCCTTTGGGCAGAGAAGTCACAGTGAATAAGTAAATTGTCATTATGATTCTCACAGTGAAACGATGAGGAGATTGCAGGTAAAGGGGATTATCGAAGAGTACATCACAAAATAAGAGCTCATGATGTCAGTGATAACATATTAGATTAGATTCCCTACAGTGTGGAAACAGGCCCTTCAACCCAACAAGTCCACACTGCCCCTTGGAACATCCCACCCAGACATCCCTGACTACTATGGGCAATTTAGCATGGCCGATCCACCTAGCCTGCACATCTTTGGACTGTGGGAGAAAACCCGCACAGACACGGGGAGAACATGCAGACTCTGCACAGACAGTTACCCAAGGCTGGAACTGAACCTGGGTCCCTGGTGCTGTGAGGCTGCAGTGCTAACCACTGAGCCACCGTGCCACCCTATTGCATAGATAGAGGATTGTTTACCCAATGGGAAACGGAGAGTAGGATTAATTGGTTCTAAGTTGGCAAGATGTGACAACGAGAAAATCATGGGCCCTTAGCTATTTGCAAATTGTTCCAGTGAATTGGATGAAGGGACCAAATGTACGGCAGCAAACTTTGTTGATGGAACAAAAGTGCCCAGGAAGTGTTCTTGAAAGAGAAAAACAGAAATATGTCTTTTGCCCAGACTGATCTCTTTTTTTCCTGGTTATATCAGTTGTTGAATGGGGAACGGAATATAAAACTACAAATGTGGAGGGAAATCAGATTTAATGTTTCAGGTTGAGTGACCGTTCCTCAGAATTCTGAGGAAGGATCACTTGACCTGAAATGTTAACTCTAATTTCTCTCCACAGATACTGCCAGACCCACTGAGCTTTTCCAGCAATTTCATAGAATCCCTATAGTGTGGAAACAGGCCATTTGGCCCAACAAGTCCACACTGCCCCTCTGAAGAAAATCCCACCCAGACCCATTCCCCTACCCCTGATTTCCCCATGTCTAACCCATCTAACCAAGACATCCCTGCGTGCTATGGACGATTTAGCATGGCCGATCCACCTAGCCTGCACATCTTTGGACTGTAGGAGGAAACCGGAGCACCCGGAGAAAACCCACAGGGAGAACGTGCAAAGTCCACACAGACAGTCGCCTGAGGCTGCAATCGAACCTGGGTTCCTGGTGTGGTGAGGCAGCAAAGCTAATGACTGAGCCACCATGCTGCCCTTATTTCTGTTTCTGTTTCTGATTTGCAGCATCCACAGTTCTTTTGATTTCTATAAAACTACAAATGCTTTGGTACAACTGAACAGGGTGTTGGTGGGATCATAATTAGAGTACTGTGATCAGTTTTGGTCTCCCTGTGTAAGAAAGCATATAAATGCATTAGAAGCAATTCAGAGAAGGTTTGCTCAACTAATGTCTGTGTGAAGGGCTTATCTTGTGAGAAAAAAAATTGGACATGCTGGGTGTGTATTCGTTGAAGCTTAGAAGAATGAGAGGTGACTCTATTGAAGCATATATGAACCTTAGGGACCTTGACAGAGTGGATGTCAAAAGGATGTTTTCCTGTCTGCTAGAGACTCAAACTAGGGGATACAATTTTAAAATAAGGGATCTCCCATTTAACATGGACATTGGGAGATATCATTTCTCCCAGAAGATTGTGAGCCTTTGAAACTGATACCCCAGAAAGCAGTGGAGGATCAATGAATATTTTTAAGGCAGTGGTAGAAAGATTCTTGACTAACAAGGAAGTCAGAGGTTAGCAGTAAAGCTGAGGCCTTAATTAGTTCAGCCATGATATTCTTGAATGGTGCAGCAGGCTTGAGGGGCCGAATCAGCTATTACTGCCCCTAATTTGTATGTTCTTGTGTGATTGAGCTGAATTTGCTTGGTGACATGATCATTTTTCAGATTCCACTTTGAAAAATCTAATCTAATTTAGCACCTTGACACATTGAAATATGAAATAATAGTCAAGAACGTACTATCTCTGTCTTTAGCATTTTCTAAAGAAAATTTCACATTTATCAATCTGTTGACCCAAGTTTAAGCTGAATTTGTCACCCACTCAATGAGAGAAAAAAGCAATGGTGCATCCTAGAATGTTCCTGGCAAATTGCATCCGAAATATTACTAATCTTCTGAATATATATAGCTGCTGCCCTACATCCAACCTGTTTTAAAAAAACCTTGCCTTCAGCATTTTCTGTTGGTTGGAAAAGAGGAATGATGCAAGACAATTTTGTAAAGGAGACAAAGTACAAAACATGAACAAAAAGTGAAAATACATTTGTGATAAGGTAACTTTAAATGTAAGTGGAAGACTGAGGATAGAAGCTGTTATGACTTCAATAAGTTATTATTATGTAGAAGGGGTGCAACAGGATTATCATGAAGCTATCTGCTTTTCTTTTTTCAATCATTTTTATTCATGTTTTAAAGTAGTGTATAGTAAAAATTGCTTAGAGAGGAACAGTTAATGGAAAGGAAAATGAATGAACTTCCCAGTTTACTGTGCACAGTTTTTATTCTGTATAATGTGAAGAATTTTAAGTATACCCAGATTTCTTTCCTAATTGATTGTATGCTGATAAGCTGATTTGCCCAGATAGATTCATCCTAATACGAGCATATAATTGGATATAATTGGTCTTGGTCTCCTAATGAGTCTCCATGTGGTGATGAATAATTTAGCATCATACCCACTACACGGTGCACTGGGGAAAATTAATCACAAATATTGCAATCTGCTCCCTCCCACCAAAGGCACTGCAGTGCTGGAGAACACTGACAGGCAGAGGGATGGATAGAGAGTTTATTTCTCACATTTCTGGCTAAGCACATGTTAAGACACATGCATTGAAGTGAAGAAGGTACCACAGCTGAAAAAGATACTTCTCTGATCTACTATCTGTGTAAAATTACTTTCACCTAGAGCTTAAGGGTGGCAAAACTGACTGATATTTCCATGGCTTGACCCAGGGTGTTGAGGCGACCGGTTGAGTTCAGTGGCTGCTCCAGCTGCTATTGTTTGAATTGATACAAAACGGGAATTGGTTTTGTACCAACTGGGGTAGTACCTTACTTAACAGGCAGAGCTTTTATGCTGTAAGTGAATGTGAGAAGAGATGAGGCCTGCAATGTGTTTTGTGATACTGAGTGAGCCTCAGTCACTAATGGATTCTTCACTAAAGCAGAGATTTTCTTGAGTATATTGTGAAGATCTGCTGGCTATGAATTCTTAAACAATAATACCCATTTTTTGACATCTCTAATAACAACTTTCGTGCCTGACGGACTTGTTCATAGCTTAAGGTGCAGATTATACACTCACTCTAATACATCCATAATCAAGTGGTTTTAAACACCTCTCAAAAACACTTAATTAATTTTACTGCCTCTTAAAATTCATCCATAGAAGACCCAGTCACGAAAGATAACAAAAATGTGAGTGAACACTGTCCTTCTTTTTTGTTTTTAAGTGTTTAGAGAGTTTTGAATTTTCAGTGTTTTCTCCCTCACTTGCCGATACCCTTCATCGCCATTTAGTTGCTAGGTGTCAGTGCTTGTGTCCCTGTCAAATGCATGACTTTCACATGCTTGCCTTTTTGCTTTGTTTTCTGAGATTTATTTCAGCTGGACATTGCCTTGGAAATGCCAGCTGTCCGTACTGAAGAAGGACTGTCAGGGTTTTCACTTCACTGCCTGCATTTGGTAATGAACGCTCACCGGCCCTGACCTATCCCTTAAAGCAGTTTCTACCCACAGCTCACACACCTACAGACTGGAGATCCCTCTGAGCTGTAAAGGGCATCTCATAAAATTAAAGAATCCCTACAATGTGGGAGCAGGCCATTTAGCCCATTCACATAGATTCTCTGAAGAACATCCCATCCAGATACAACCTATTCCTGTAACCCTGCATTTCCCATGGCAAATCCACCCAGCTTGCATGCTATGGGCAATTTAGCATGGCCAATCCACCTAATCTGCGCACCTGTAGACTAGGGGAAGGAAACCAGAGCACTGAGAGGAAACACACAGAAATACAGGGAGAATATGCAAACTCCATACCCAAGTCACCCAAGGCTGGAATTGAACCCGGGCCGCTGGCACTGTGAGGCAGCATATTGTGCCATCTGGTGGTGGTAAAGACAAAAGCATGTTGGAAATACGCAGCAGGTCTGGTAACATCTGAAAAGAGAGCAAAGCAGGATGAAGACGGTTAGCCGTTACGAGTCCATGCTGCCCTGAAAGAATAGAGCTCAAAGAGCCAAGTGTAAAAGAATGAACTTGCCCTGGGAAAGCCAGGCCTTTGACAGAGCCTTTCTTCCTCCAAAAATGCAGAGTATTGCTCTATAAAGTAATTGTGCAGAAGAAATATAAAGGGATGTTGCGTTAAGCACCACCCAATTGGATGATGCCACAGAGCTTTTGGGTGAGGGTAGTTGTGTTCTTCTTGAGTACTTGAAGGGGGCAGAAAGCCCTTAATAATTATTCCCAACACGTTAATGCCAACTGCACCTATTGCTACCATGCAATAAACTGCTTTTTTATGTAAGACAACTGCCTGTTCCATTTTGTGCACCAGTGGTCAGTCCTCTGCCACGGATAATTCAACAGGTCCTAGACTCAGAGTAAAGAAAGGAGGATTGGTGGCGACAAGCTGCCAAAAATGGAATGCCTCTAACAGTGTCGGTGGTATCGGAAAATATGATTAGCATTTGCTGTTTTTATTTCAGATTTTCAACTTCTGTAGTGTTTTGATTTTGCATTGGCTGTAATGATAAATTGTCAGGATCAGGAACCCACATCACAACATTCAATTTCTTTCAGTTCTTTGGATGTACATCAGGTAACAATCTACAGTGATAATTTGACGGTTGGCCAGTGGGATTGAGATAGATGGAAAGAAACAGAAATGGCTCTATTAATTGAGTAGGAAAGATGGATTGGGTGGATGAATTAATTTGGGGTTAAGGAGGAAGTTGGTCAATGTCAACTGTGAAAAGAAGGAAGGGGAATGTTATGTCGTAGCCCTGCGGTATGTTATGCCAATCCTCTGTGATAATATCGATGTTCGTGTTGCAAAACACAGCACTTCCAGAAAAACACAAGCAATAGAACAAAGACAATGTAGAAAGTTATGAGACTAAATGTCGAAAATAATCTGAATGTCTGGACAGAGCTTTGTATAAAGTTGGTCATTTTGAGCTCGGCTGCAAGTTTCCAGTAATACGCTGACCAAAAGTAAAGCACCATCATTAAAACCAGCTCCATGCATTAGATAAAGCTGCACTGTCCACTATTCAACTAGAAAATTGTATAGGGGTTTGATGGGGGTGAGGGAAGCAAAAGATGAAATCCAAATTTCACTACTTTAAGAAGTTTATTTCCAGTTGTGAAGTTGCACATTTATTTGCTCACACCCAGAGAAGTCATGACAGGAATTCTGAATGTGTGAGTTATTTTCCAGTCCATCTGTTTGAAAAAGGATAGAAGGAAGCTGAAAATGCAGGAAGCGTAGTAAAAGAGTCAATATCCTTAAAGTTCAGACAGATAGAATTGACATTTTGGACAAAGCTGTCTTTATCTTACAAATAGATACTGACTGATCTCTGTTTGTCCAGCAATATTTTTCTTCCTTCCAGAATGGGCAGTTTTTAAAAGATGTGCGTGTAATGACTGGAAATAGAGCGATCATGTTTAACCAGTGACATTGTTAATGCTTTGATGAACTGTCAGTTAATGTGCAGCAATGGATTCGCAGACAAGTGGATTGTGAACATATTACCTGGATGTGAGATAAGCTTTATTGGCAGTAGAGGGTCAACTCTGCAACTTTAACACAACAAAGGGAGATGTCACTCCAAGCAAACTTTTGGTCTACTGTGCATTTACTGATGTTGTCATTTCAAATTGCACTGCCAACTGCCACATCACTTGTAAAAATGCATTGTATTTCTAAAGGATAAGAAGTCATGCAATTTTTGTCTGAACAATTTAGATCTATCAGGGATCAACATGCACATTATTATGAATTACAAAGAGGCCAGTGGATTCTGTAACAAACATCAGCTTTACTGACATTCGGTTCATGGGAGGGAGTAAAAATAAAAAAGACAAATTGAATATCTTCTCAATTAAGTAACAGGCAAAAGAAGTCATACATTGGGAGCAGTGTGACCCAAATATAGCCAAATGTGAAGGTGTGAAAAGTAAGATTTTGAAACTCTGAAATTAGAAGGCAGATCTGTCATTGTGTTGAGAAAGCACAGTTAATGATTTTGTATGTAATCTTTTTTCAGCACCAGATATGAATAAAAGGTCGCATTGCTGCTCATTAAGATTGTAACAACACATATGGGATGTGATCAGAGTTCATCTAAGTAAACCATTTTAAAAAATAGCCTCTCAAAACGCTGTTAAAAGCTAAAGCACTGAGAAAACTGAATGATAGAATTGAAACTTATTCACACACTATCTGTGTGTAAGGCAAATATATCACATCTTTACACACGGTCTGGGTTCCTTATTTACTCATGTTACTGCACATGACATACACACTACTGACTGACTGACTGAAGCCACAAGAGGGTGACTGAAGGCAAGGCATGTACAATTGTACTATTACACGTCATGATGCCATGTCGCTGTTTTACATGCCTGGCCAGTCTGGTCTTGAATAGTAAAATCAGAATCCATAGCAGGGTCTGGTGGTTTCAGAAAATGAGACCAAAGACCGATTTGAAGGGGAGACTTGCTCAGATTTCTGCCTTTATCGCCAAGCTGTCATAAAGCATGATTTTCACAAGGCTGTGGTCTTACTGACTCTAGAGATGAGTTTTCAATCCAGTTTAATGGTGGGGAGGCCAGAGATTAAGGAAATGAGCTACAATCTGGTACCACACCTCAGCCATTGCTGTGACAGCCCAACATGTGGGGTGTTAAAAGCATGAGGAGATCCTCATTTTCAAAGTAGCATGTGAAAAATGGAATGAACCTGGACCAAGGATAGAGTAGGGAAAAATTAGTTATTAAAATTTCATTGCTCTTTGGTAGTTTTCTCTGGTTTAAAGTTGCACTTTCTTTATTCCAACAAATAAACATTTTAAATAAAATGGTGCCATCAACCTTGTTTTGCCAGACCGTTTATCTTCATGGAGAATCTCTAGGCCTCACTCGCCTGAAGAAAATCTCAAAGACAGAAGACAAGCTCATAATGAGCTCTCTGATGATGTCAACAGTTATTGGCGGGGTAACATCAAGCCAACCTTGCCCTTGGGAAGCAGCAGAATTGGCAACGGAGGTGGCAGGCTGCTGCCAGCACCATTTTGTTGGCCACCTCTTCCTATTTCGAGGTGGGAAATTCTGGCCCAGGCAACTAATTTGCACCTTTTCTACTTAGCAGATACACCCCCGGTCGTTGAAGATTGATATTCACTGGCTATAAGTAATAACGTACATTTTATAGTACCGTATAACTTAACAGAATGTGATTCATACATGAGCAGCAGTGTGAGGGAGATCAAGGGAGAAAAGAGAAACTGAAGGCTTGGTTTCCAAGAAGACTTTGAAGGTAAGTAAATATGTGGCACGGCTGAAGGGTTTGGAATGAAGCAGCAAAGTATATTGAAATGACTGAAGATTGCATCATCGTAGACAGAATTGAGGCAGGAAGAATGCATGGTGGATCACAATTGAAGGAGCAAAGTTGCAAGGCAGGATGTCAAGTTGGAAGAGATGGTGGAAGTGGGGTTGAAGCCCACCAGTGAAAGGACCCACAGAATGTGACAAAGGTTTTGAAGAAACTACCCTGAAAATCATGATCGACAGGAATTTGGTCAGCAATAGAGTGATGCAGGATATTGCTGGGATGGAATGTGTGCATGATGTTGGGCATTGGAGAAGTTTAGTATGGACATAACAAAGACATGAGTAAGGATTACAGTCAGAATGAGATTGAGGTAACTGGATGTTGTGTTCAAAATTCAGCTCAAGTTGAGCACTGGACTGAGGAAGGTTGGAATCAGGAGTTAAGATGCAGAGTTTCTGGTGAACAGAGCTACTTTAAGTCTTACCAATATAAAAGATTTCTGGTTCATTTGTGATTAATAATCACTCAGCCAGGTGACCAGCATAGTGATAGTCACAGATGGTGGTGGTTGGGGTGAAGTAAAACTGGATAGCATCTGAATATGTAGGAAGGCTGAGCTCATGCTCATAAATGATGCTTAATGATGATTGAATAGTTACATGCAGAAAAAGGATTGGAATTCCGTAATGATGGGCAGATCAGAGGAAAAGTAATTGTGGAAATGTGCTGGCCATGTTGATTCAGATATGAATCTAATTATGGAGTGCAATGGAATGGAGGTAAATCATAGAGGAAGAGACAGCTGTACTGGAGGCAGGAGGAAGTTGAGAAGGAGGAAGAGGAAAAGTCCACAGTACTTTCATAGCCCTTTGTTAATGACATGATCAATACAGTCTCAGATCTGAGAGTGACTGAATGAGAATTGAAGGGATCAGAACAAGGCGTGTAAGCTCAATGATGGTGGCAGCAAATAAAGCCTTTATGAGGAAGGAAACTTGAGAGAAAGTATTCAATTTAGATAGGACTGGGGATTGTTCGGAGGATTAAAGGAGAGAAATGACTATGCTAGATTTTTACACTTTTGTAGCTTGTATTTTGTGGGTGAAATGTTTATGAGTGCATCACTGTTGAAACAAAACCATGATTTGGAATGAATTGTAACTGTGAGAATTTTCTTCAATCATATTTTGTCTCTTGCAAATGTACACCATCATTTTATGTGAGGGTAAGTAGAATATTATCGCCACAAACTAATTTTGCTCTGATTTCATTGCAGTGAAGCATATCTATTAGGGAACACTCATGTTATTGCATTAATGGTATCTTAGACTAAAGGTTAAATATTCTATTTGTACTCCCAAATGGGATAATTGTCTTGAAAACATTCTGGTGTGAGAATTTACTTTTTGTAATTTGTAATCAATTTAATTCCATTTCATGTAATTTGTTTTGCTTGTTCCAGTTACCACTAGAAATTGGCCATGATATCTCATGAAGTTTTTGTGCAGTGATTTTTGCAGAAGAGTTAACAATTGTAACAATTTTCTCCTCAATAATAATCTGCAGAAAATAACTCTCCTGGTAATGAGATTTTTTTGATCTCTGTGTGTGGCAGTATAAAGTATTTTGTGGGTACAGTAAAATGTGAAAAGGTCCTAATCAAATTCCTGCGATAGTTCTGGTCATGGAGAGGCCTGGATTCCTGTTTGAGAAGGTTTTCAGTTTGAATTTTCACTCAATGTCCCAGGTCATTCCCTTTGAATACAAGCAGAGATATGTCTGTGTGTGGGTTCAGGATTACGTACCTGCTCCACCAAGCTGTTAAAGTAACATCTGCAGGGAAGTGTGCTGAATATTGTATAAGGGTCTGAAATGGCTAACACTGCCGTAAACACTACCCACTAAGATAATGTCATATGGATTTATGGGCAGAAAAACTTAGGATTTTGAAGGAGTGAGGCTGAACATCTGGCTGTCTTCAAAGTCTCTGTAATAATATCAGTCATATAAATGTAATCTTTAACTAATTGTTAACATGCAAGAAACTTTTGTAGCCAGACCAAGAGGTGATTTTCCTCAATAGTACTAGATCAAGCAGAGGTTACCGAGGATTGTGGCAGCAGCTCATAAGGAAAGTGAGTGGCCTACCCATAAAACACCAAGAACTATTTCTGTAAAAGGATTTTTATATGCACACCTACTGATTGTTGGATCAATCCAAAATGGGCCATTCATTCTGTCAATTAACGTATTGCCATTTTGAGCTCCATGCTGCAGCCTATACTTATTCGAACTCACCCAAGAACAAGCACTATTTTAAATGCATTGTGAACTATTTACATGTTTGATGTATGACTGTTTATTTTGGTTTTTGTGGAATTTTGAGTACTTTTCCTGACGTGACTTAAAACTGTATGGGACATTGGAAGTGTGACCTAAGCTTGCTTTCTGGTCTTTGGCACCTACATATGCCCTTTCCCCAGCCTGACTCCTGTCGCTGTCATTTCATTACAGATCTGTGCCACGTTATAACCTTCAAAATTCACAGTGATACACTGAGCTGATACTTGAGTCTGAGAAATCGGGTTACGGTGACTCCTTGTCATTATTTTCTTCTTTGTTCTCCTCCTCCTCCTCTACTGACTGAGTAAATTCCAGTTCTTGAGTATCTTAAATAAAAAAAAACATCAAAGGCTGTGTTGTGGTGAGGGGGCACAAGGATCGTTGCTTACACCAGCTGCAGCCTCTCAGTCAGAAGAGATTCAGGGATGAGTGTGAAATGGGATGAATGATAGAAGGTGAGTAATGCTGATACCTTCATCATCAATTGCTTAAGTTCTGCCAATGGCAACGGCCTCAGGAATATCCCTTCCCATTTTGGCCAGCACTGTCCCTTTCATAGGGATTAAAACACACAGGTTTCACTCTGGTTATTTCCTGTTGCCATCTGGTTTGACCATCTTTTCCTGCAAGAATGTGTAAATTATATGAGTGAGGGACATGCACTTTATATGTATTTTTAATCAATTTGTATGGACATGTTATTGGCACAGTTTTGAAGTAAATGGAACTGTAGAGCAGACCTTCTAGCTTAGGAGGTGAGGACACTATCGCTGTTCAACAAGAGCCTGTTTTGTGCACATTATATTCTTAGCTTTTGTCGTTGAAAAGCTGTGAGTGTGTGAAAGCTATAAAATGAGGCATGCAATACAGGCTAATTACTAAGTGTATGAGGGTCAGGTAAAGTACAGGAATTTTCGGCTGGAGTCCTGCTTGAGACATTTTTGGTAGATTGAAGGGAGTGCGCTGAATTGAGTTGGGATTAAAGTGAGTATTACAGATAGTAGAATATGGCATTTGAAGCTACGTGGACTGAACTTGACAATTTGTGGGAAACATCAATGCGTTTCCTGGATGACTCCCAGGCTTTTGAGGCTGTACTCCTGCAGCCACGATACATCTCCCCTTGGAGAGGTGTAAACTAGCTGTGCAGTGTGTTAGGCACTCATGAAATTAGGACTCCCTGCTGTTTGGGGCAGCCAATGAACAGCATGGGCAGCTGTGGCTGCACACAGCATTCATTTCAAACAGAAAGCAGCAAGAATTTGATGCCCTATCTGCTTGTAGTAAAAAAGGGTATAGATTTTCGGGCATCTCAATCGCTCTCCTAATTGTTTTGGAGCCTTATTCAATTTAACACCAGTATCTTTGCTTCTGTCTGCAAATTATTATAAACTGTTTTAAAACATGTTAGCTAGATTATTTGATTTGCATGCATTCGTAAAGTTTTAGATAATGTGGAAATTTATTTAATGGAGTTAAGATTATTCAAACTCGCCTCATTTCATCCATTAATTAAGAGTCTCCTAGAGAGCAATTAGTCCTCTTAGTCATTTCTAAACTTATGTTGATGGTTATGGCAAATCACCTGAAAAAAGGGCTCCCTCTGACGCAGTTCATTTCAGGCCGATCTTATTTATAGAGAGTGCAGCAATATTTGTTGAATTCAGGTATAGATTTGCCTCGGGGATATTAGATTATCTGGGTACAGTTTTTACAACAAAACCAGACAGGCTGTATTAGAGTCACACACAGCTCACTTTCCAGTTTTCCTGTATTCTCCATGCTTAGGCGATCCAATAATAACAAAGGTAAGAAACAGGAAGATGTACCTAGTAATTTAGGTATATCTATAGTACAGTGCATCTTTCTTGTTATTTTCCTCTGTTGCAGAAAAAAGTGGTTGACAGTGTGAAACTATGTTTTCTTTGGAGAATATTTGAAACAATTGACTTTGATGCTGTCCTCATCGGGTAGCTGTTCCATTTGTGTTCTTCATTGCAAGGTCAAGGTCGTCATAAATAATCTTTACTGTGCAAGTGTCATTTATTGAATTACTCAGCAAGGTAATCTTCAATTTTCTCTTGACGCATCAATCCAAGGCCAGCTGAATATTTGTCCCAACATAAAAATTGTCAGAGGGAATGCTGCACATTAATCCTGAAGGCATAGCATATCCAAGTGAGAGGTTTCTCAGCACTTTCACCCTGTACTTACAGCTTAGAACTGCATGTTATTGTGAGCCAGTTTGGTGTTTAACTTGCAATGCTTGTTCAGTGGTCACTTTGCCTTTTGGATTTGTCAGACATGAAGAAACACCTGATCTCTCGCCAATTGTAACGATTGTCCTCGACAAGAAGGGCCAATGCATAGAAGTGAATATGTTTCTTTACTTGCCTTATCTGTTCCAAGTTCTGTAAGACATTATCCTGGAACTCTCTTCTAGATGTTAGATCACCAGTCTATCTGGTTGCTGTGAATCCCAGATATGGCTTCGGTGGTTCAGACCACCTCATTAGAGAAAGGGAAACTGTTGATGAGGTATGGGATTGTTCCCAACATGGAGGACTGTAAAACAGTTGTCCCACCAACTTATCATCTCTTGGGTACCAGTTGCTTTAGACACTTCTGTTACTAGCATTTTGATCCTTGTTTCTTAGAATTCCCGTATGAGTTTCTGTTTGCCCCTGATTTGTTGAATAACATCTCGCTGTTTGTTGCATGGCATAACATTCAAACCATGCGGTACCAAGGAAACGTTGCCACGACAATCCTGTTGCTGGTTAAAATAATTTTTGTATCAAGAAGTATTGAATGGATAGATTTGTTTTTGAAACAGGATAATTATCAATTTTCCACTACGTACTGTTCGTTTAGCTGCTACTAGAATATTTTGTAAAAGCCAGCACTTTGTACAACCATCTCCCCTCACCCCCTCTCCCAACACAGATGAAAAATTCTGCCTTGAAGAGGTAGCAGATTGAACTGACTTCACACTGGAAACATTTCCTGAAGAAGATTACTCTGACAAACTGAACCTGTGAGATTGCAGCTGGCATCTTCAGCTTTGGGGATCTGTTGAGCATTTGCGGCCAACCTGCTGATGTTTTGTGAAGGGGATTGTAGGAGCAGCCATGAAGACCAGCCAAGATGGAAACCAATTGAATTTGGAATGCTTGCCTGATCTCATAATAAGCTGTTTTTTGTGTCTAAAAATGTAGTCATAGACCATGAAAATAGGGTAAATCTGGAAATGCAACTGCCTTCTAATGGGCACAGTGCATTTGCACCCTGGCTGACACATACATGGAATATTGCTGAATCCAGATGATTGTGAAATACAGTGACAAATGGATTCCCATATCAACAAATGCAGTGTTGACCACTTGCACGTAAAGCATATAAGAATACACTTCCCAAGTGAGACAAAGCTACAAACATTAGATTTCCAAATAATCTTCGAGAAGTGGAATGCCCAGGTACACTGTTCTTTAAAATATCACCAACACCTCCAGAAATGTTCAAAAAATACTCATTGTTAATGCCTTAATATCTCGAGGGCCTGTGTACAAGCGGGTAGAATTCATATTTCAGCAATGTCAAAAAATCCTGGTTACACCACATCGAGACCAGTGAGCATTTCTGGACACCAGGTGTTTGAAAGGATATATTATCCTTGGAAGGACTGCAATGTAGATTGACTAAAATGATACCCGGGTTCCAAGGGTTAAAATATGCGGAGAAATTACACAACCTAGGATTGTATTCCCTAGAATTTACAAGTTTCAGGGTTGATTAAATGAAGTTTGAAGCATTAGGAGGAACATATAGGGTAATTAGGAACTATTTCTATTGTTCCAGGTATCTTGGACCATGTGGGTCATATTCAAAAACATTAGAGTTGGAACTTTCAGGAAGATTAAAGCAGAGGTGGTGGTAGTTTGCAGCTGTCTTTATCAAATGTTAATGCAGGCTGGGTCAATTGTTAACTTTAAATCTGAGATCAATAGATATTTGTCAATAAAGGTTAAGGGATATGTGAGGCAAAGGTGAGTACATGGAGTTCTGTCAGAGTTCAGCCACAATTTTGTTGAATGGCAGAACAGGTGTGAGGGGTCTACATAGGCCGACTACTCTTCCTATGATCTTAATTCTGGAAGAGAGTGTTTTGACAAAGGCAAATAGCTTTTTTTTGCTGATTACATCTCGTCATCAGTAGAAGGGATGAATTTTTGGAATTGTTAAATAGACATCCTGCTAAATACCTTATTCTAAAACCTAAGGCAAGTTCAGAATTATAGAAACCTATAGCAGAAAAGGAAACTATTTTGCCCCTCATGCCTTGACAAAAACTATTCAATTAGTCTTTCCAGCATTTCCTCCATAGTTATGCAAATATTTCCTCTGCAAAAATATACCTAGTTCCCTTTTGAATGTTAGTGTTGACTCTGCTCCACCAACCTTTCAGGCAGTGTGTTAGCGACAATAAACCCTGCTTAAACATATGTAATTTCTTCTTATCCCCTCTCAATTTCTTCAGCCATTTATCTTTTTTGAAATGTACTGAATGCTTAGGGTTCACTCAAGGCCATTAAGCTTCTTGTTGTGTTGTATGTCTTTAGTGCAGACAGAAATATTCCAGCCTATTTAAAAATATTCTCATGTTCTTGACAGAGTGAGGTCTGAGTTGTGCTGATTTTTTGGATTTGGTATTTCATGTGTTGGAGATTATACTGGCATTCCCAAACAGAATTTTTGAAATTCCTTTCTTTGGCTGGTGCCACTGCTAGGAATCGTTAAAGCAAAATTCTTCTTCCTTTCTGATTTGTACAGTTACAGTTTTATGTTTTGATTTGTATATGGAAAACATTTAGAAACTATCCTAAAAATGTCTTTTGGAATAATACAGAAGACGTCATTGAACATGTTTTCTATTTTTCAAATAAGTATACAGAGTATAGAAAAGGTAACTTTTTACCTTCAATGAAAATGCGTTTGATGCGAAAGGAAAAATGAATTTTTGGCTTTTAATAGTAAAAGGTAATATTTCTAAATGCGAGAATCTCAGTTAAACTGCGGATTCTTGTGACCACAAATGAAGTAAATGTTAAGTGTAATTGTTATGTATTTCCTATAATTAATTTATCATGTTATGCATTCATTTATGTATACCTTCAGGATGTAGTACTGTTGACATCAAGTGTGATCAGTTTTATGTTCCCAGTTTATTCATTTGATAGATTTCTCGATTAATATCTGCTTCAACAGTCCATTACGTAAGATGTTGATTATACACATTAACCAGCCAGATCTTATCTTATTATCACAGTAATTTGCAAGCTTCTGTTGCTGTTATATTTTAGTGAGTCGTGACTGCAAAGATTTTATTCTTTTGGATAAACCTAGGACACGTTTAACCCTATCATTGCTCCTGTGCCTCAGTCACTGCTTATTGGTTGAATGGAACAGTAACTATTGTGCACAGAATAGTGCTATTAATCAAAGGAGCCAGAGCAATGATCTGATGAGTGTCACCAAAGGCGAGGAAGGTAAAGCACTGAGTGAGGCCAAATATGGCTTCCAGAAAGACACTTGTGGAGGTTTGATAAGTCAAACATCTATATGCCACGACTCAGTAAGTTACACATTTGAGAATCGGGCTGATTGGTGAAAAGCACTGTCAGTTTAAACATCCATCTCGAGAGTATGCAAGGCTGGCATCTGCCCACGTTGATATTTTTGGCAGGCTTGGGCATGGAGAGCCTCATTAATTAGGTGGAGCCAGATGACAGGTGCAATGCTACTGCTCAGAGGTTTATCACCACTGGGAGTGAAGTAAGTTGAGATCTGCTGCTGTGTTTGAACTGCTACAGCGGGCCAAATGGAGAATGTGTTCATTTGTATACAAAACGGCAGCAAAGAGCACCAACAACTGAAGAAGGATGTGCATTGAGTGAGGAAGTGAAAGTAAAATAAGCAAAGATAACACAGTGTGGAGCTGAATGAACGCAGCAGGCCTGCCAGCATCAGAGGAGCAGGAAGGCTGACATTTCGGGCCTAGACCCTTCTTCAGAAATGGGGGAGGGGAAGGGGGTTGTGAAATAAATAGGGAGAGGGGGGAGGTGGATAGGAGATGGATAAAGGAGAAGATAGGCGGAGAGGAGACAGACAGGTCAAAGAGGGGAGATGGAGCCAGTAAAGATGAGTGTAGGTGGAGAGGTAGGGAGGGGATAGGACAGTCCAGGGAGGACGGACAGTTCAAGGGGGCGGCATGAGGTTAGTAGGAAGAAGATGGGGATGAGGCTTGAGGTGGGAGGAGGGGATAGGTGGGAAGAATGACAGGTGAGGGAGGTGGGGACAAGCTGGGCTGGTTTTGGGATGCGGTTGGGGGAGGGGAGATTGTTAAGCTTGTGAAGTCCACATTGATACCATTGGGCTGCAGGCTTCCCAAGCGGAATATGAGTTGCTGTTCCTGCAACCTTCGGGTGGCATCATTGTGGCACTGCAGGAGGCCCAGGATGGACATGTTGTCTGAGGAATGGGAGGGGGAATGGAAATGGTTCGTGACTGGGAGGTGCAGTTGTTTAGTGCGAACTGAGCGTAGGTATTCCGCAACGCAGTCCCAAGGCTCCACTTGGTTTCCCCGATGTAGAGGAGGCCACAACGGGAACAGCGGGTACAGCATACCAAATCAACAGATGTGCAGGTGAACAATTGCTTGATGTGGAAAGTCATCTTGGGGCCTGGGATGGGGGGGAGGGGGAGGCGTAGGGTCAGGTGTTAGCACTTTTTGCTGGGTGTGGTGGGGCTGGAGGGGAGTGTGGTGCAGACAAGGGAGTCACGGAGAGAGTGGTCCCTCTGGAAAGAAGATAAGGGTGGGGAGGGAAAAATGTCTTTGGTGGTGGGGTCGGATTGCAGATGGTGTGAGTGTTGGAGGATGATGCTTTGGATCCGGAGGTTGGTGGGGTACCCGTTGTGGTCTCTTCTATATCGGGGAAACCAAGCGGAGGCTTGGGGTCTGCTTTGTGGAGCACCTATGCTTGGTTCACACTAAACAACTGCACCTCCCAGCCACGAACCATTTAAACTCCCCCTCCCATTTCTCAGGTGACATGTCCATCCTGGGCCTCCTGCAGTGCCACAACGATGCCACCTGGAGGTTGCAAGAACAGCAACTCATATTCTGCTTTAGAACCCTGCAGCCCTATGGTATCAATGCAGACTTCACAAGCTTCGAAATCTCCCCTCCCTCTACTGCATCCCAAAACCAGCACAACTTTCCCCGCCTCCCTAATCTGTCCTTCCTCCCACCTATCCCCTTCTCCCACCTCAAGCCCCACCACCCATCTCCTTCCTACTAACCTCATCCTGCCCCTTTGACCTGTCCATCCTCCCTGGACTGACCTATTTCCTCCCTACCTCCCCACCTACACTCACCTTTACAGGCTCCATCCCCGCCCCTTTGACCTGTCTGTCTCCTCTCCACCTATCTTCTCTTTTGTCCATCTTCAGTCCACCTCCCCCTCTTTCCCTATTTATTTCAGAACCCCCTTCCCCTCCCCCATTTCAGAAGAAGGGTCTTGGCCCGAAACATCAGCTTTCCTGCTCCTCTGATGCTGCTTGGCCTGCTGTTTTCATTCAGCTCGACACGTTATTATCTCAGATTCTCCAGCTTCTGCAGTTCCTACTATCTTTAAAATAAACAAAGTTTTATTAATACCTAGTAAGAAATTATGACTATAGTGTCATGTGCTATAAAGAAGTGGTAGGAATGTTTTATGGGGAATGTTCAAAACAACCAGTGAAGTCTCAAACATCCCAAGAGCAGAGAGGTGAGGAAGCTGGAGACAGAAGATCTGCCCTAAGCAGACATGATGGGACAAAGGATTGTACAGTGTTCTACACAGGAACCCATTAACTGCAGGGGGTGGTCATGTGCTGAGTGTAGTATTACAAGAGATGTCCCAGAGGCATCTTCGAATTACTCAACATCTCATGACTGAGGGAGCATGAAATGTAAGTAATTGATTGGAAGCTAGAGCAGGTAAGTTAGCAGGTTTCAAAGATAGATATAATGCTGAGACATAAGTACGGTGAAAATGTGTGAAATTAATGGAAGTTCAGGTGAATTTGGTCTTAAAAAGTACAAAAAATGATGATTTAGATTTTGAAGTTAATTTTTCTTACATGTACCCAAATGCACTGAGCTGATGACACAAGAGAATGATTTCTGTGGCGTAGAGGCAAGGAAACATAACCACAGTGGATTTGATTGATAATGTAATGACTAACTTAAAACAGCTCTGATATTGTCAAATAACATAGAACATAGGACAATTAGCGCAGAACAGGCTTTTCGGCCCTCGATGTTGCGCCGACCTGTGAACTAATCTAAGCCCTTCCCCCTATCTCATCATTATCCTTATGCTTATCCAAGGACTGTTTAAATGCCCCTAATGTGGCTGAGTTAACTACATTGGCAGGCAGGGCGTTCCACGCCCTTACCACTCTCTGAATAAAGAACCTGCCTCTGACATCTGTCTTAAATCTATCACCCCTCAATTTGTAGCTGTGCCCCCTTGTACAAGCTGAAGTCATCATCCTCGGAAAAAGACTCTCACTGTCCACCCTATCTAATCCTCTGACCATCTTGTATGTCTCTATTAAATCCCCTCTTAGCCTCCTTCTCTCCAATGAGAACAGATCCAAGTCCCTCAGCCTTTCTTCATTGGGCCTGCGCTCCGGACCAGGCAACATCCTGGTAAATCTCCTCTGCAAAGGATGCACCACTTTGAAACTCTCTTAATAACACCAAACCTAGAGTAGAGTATGAAAGGTAAAGCATATCTTGTCTAATTAAATGGAATTTTTAAGCATTTTGCATAAAGGTGTAAAACACATGGACCAGATGGATTTTAGGAGCCAATATCCTGCACATTAAGGATGTCTGAGAAATACCTCTAATGACTCACTACAATGGGGTCTGAGCCTCTTTTTAAGTACCTTCAAGAAAATTGGATTAGTATGAGTGGGTCAGCTGTGAACTAAAGGAAAGAGGATGAACTTAAAAAATTGAGTTACAAGGTTTATTAATTTTGACTGCTCATACTTTCACTAACAGCAGCTACACAAAATATTTCACCTTCTCCAGCTTTGTACTCACTCAGCACTTACTAATAATGCCAGAGAGACAGGCAGTTTAACAGTCGTTGCTGGAGAAGGGAGAGTGTGTCAGGCATGTGAGTTCACTCACATCGTTCAGATGAAAGCCAGTGTCCAATTTACTTTGTGTGTGGTCCTTTACAGTTTGAAACCTGGGTGCCAGTGACTTTCAACCCATTGCCCCTAACTCTAAACATTGATTTGGTTCTTCTTTCCAGTCTTGGCCATAGGCTAAACAAAATTCTTTGAATCACCTCATCTCACTATCCCACCTATGTTAGCCCATTTGACTCAGATTTTGGCTTTTGACCTTATATCTTCTCCTTTGCAGAACTTTTGTGGAGTTCACCTCCAACACATTGCCATCCCTGCCTTAGTCAGTTTGCTTCTAAAAACCTCAAACATGTTCCTTGCCCCTCCTGAGTTGACCAATCCAATATTTCCGTGGCCGATGTCATGTCCTTCACTTCTCATCCTTCCACTCACTCGAAGCTCTGCTTGTATTGTTTTTCCTGTTATTGTCCACTTGCTCATCATCCCTGACTTTGCTGACCTACATTAGCTCTGGGTCTCCAGTACTCCAAAGTCATAAATTTCTTGCTCTTGTTTAAACAACATGGCTGTGACCAAATCAATAGTAAGCTAGAGACAATGGGTTGAAAATTCACTGGCACCCAGGTTTCAAACTGAAAGGACCACACGCATTGGCTTTTCATGGTCTTATTTCTCCCATATCTCCTTGAGCTTCCTCGAAAACGCCCCCAAACTTTCCGTTTCACCAAATCCAATGCGTTATGCATTTCTCTCTTTGCAAACACCCTGGAATTCCTTATTTAAATTGCTCTACTTTCCACCTCTCCACTCCTGAGAACACATTCACTTGACTAAACAGTTGGGCAGTCTTTTTAATATCTCATCCTTTGGTCTGGGATGCATTTTTGTTGGACTATGTCTTGTGTTGCACTGTAGGAGGCATTTTCATATTAAAAATGAAGTATAATTGCGGATTGCTACGTTGATGCTGCTCCATTAATGAACGCCAAGGAAATAGTGGAGAACTGCCAAATTTATCTTTGTTCAAGCAAGGAGCCATCAGTCACACTTCATGGGATCTCAACTTCAGCAAAATGAAACGACTTGTTTCTACCAAACCCACAAGTGGGACTGCTTCAGAGTCAAATCTTATCTTTTCAAAGTGTTGCAATAATGAGTTAACTATCTTTCAAGTAACTCTCCAATTTGAAAATGAACATAGTCTTATTCTAAGTTATGCTACAACTGAAATGAGATGTAAGCTACAGAGTTGTGGGATAAGGAAGTGAACATGCGCAAAAATTATACAACATTCAGTAAATTATTACAGTAGTAGGCTCAATGCCCCTTGTATGTGTGACCTGTCTCAGCAACCAACATGTTTTATTTTACAGCTTTTATGGCTACAGTACCCCTTTAAGTAATGAAAAGACAATTATCGTAGTATCATTAATATGCATGAAAGGTTAATTAGATGAATTAAAACAATGATATCCGGTTACAGTAACAAGCTTGCGATGTGTTTGATTAATACCTTTTGATCTGATTTTTTTATTGAAGATATTAGAATGATTACATGTCTCAGCTCATAGCATATGGTTAATTAGCAGAGGATTTAAATGTTGAAAACTTGTTCACGTGACACATTAATTCCATTGTGCCTGGCAGAGAAAGTCATATCATTACCTTACGCTATATTTCTTGACATCATTTGGAGGCATAATTCAAATAGAAATTTAAACTGTTGCGTGGTATGTGACGTGCAACACTGAGCTAGAACACATTTTATTATTAAAACAAAAAGTTCTTAATCTGATATAATGATCCAAATGAGGTACAGGTTAACATTTAAGATTACATTAATTTACGGAGAGTAAATGACTCATCTGAATTGTGGATACTCATTCCATTTGTTGTTGAGTTGTTTCTTCATTTCACAGCTGCTTCCAACACACGTGAGAATTGTTTACCACTCAAAGTAAAGTATTAACATCTTTTAGTGATAGGGCTAATTAGGGTCATTAGAACATAGTATTTATGGTTTGTTCCTATTATGGCCAGACGTGACATGGCAATTTAATTGAAATTATTTTTATTTTGTCTTAGCTTGGTGATCTGGGGTGGACCTGGTTTCCAGGTTGCGACCTTATTTGTAATCTCAAGTGAATGTAAATTGCTAGGACAGAAACAACTCAAGTACTTCAGAAATTATGCAGACAACCTACGATTCATAACAGGCAGCAATTTGCATCCCCCTTTTTAAATCATCTCAATATTTTGAGACCCTTATGGAATTTTACAAATTTTTGAAGATATTACTCTTGTTCTTGCCCAAAACCCATTCCTTTGTTCTCCAGAACAGTCACTAGATGGTGAACGACAGCAGAAAATGATCAGTTTTCCCTTTTCTTCGCATTAAGGCACAGAGGCCAGTTATGGTTAAAACATCCAAAACTAAAATTGTGCAGATGCTAGCATCACAGAAGCAGGCAATTGTTATGGTGTCGAATGAAGCAATTTACACATCATGTCTACATTGGCTCTTTGAGCATTTTGATGCAGTGTCGGACTCCTGATTTCTCTCCATAACTCTGCACATTGTTTCCATTTCAAGAATCATCCAATACCCTCTCGACTACCTCATTGAACTTGTCTCCATCACACTTCCAGGCAGTGCATTCCAGATTCAAACCAGTTGGGTTTGTTTCTTTGCAACGTACTTTAAAACTGTGCCCTCTGGTCCTCGAAGCTTTTACAAGTGGGAACAGTTTCTCCTGACTCATTCTGTTCAGAGCCCTCAAGATTTTGAAAACTTCTACAAACTCGCCCTTCAGCCTCTCCTGTCGAAGGAAAACAATCCCAATTTCTCCAATTTCTATTCTCACAACTGAACTTTCTCATCCCAGGAAACATTCTTTTCAACCTCTTCAGAACTGTCTCAAGTCATTTCCTAATGCATGACATTCAGAACTGAACACAGTATTCCAGCTGAGGCCTTACAATTGTATACATAAATCTTATTTAAGTTTAACATAATCCCTCTGCTCTTGTAATTTATGCCCCACTAATGAAGCCTAGAATTTTGTTATACCACTTAGAGTAGTGTCATTTACTTAAGGTTGTCTGTCCATGGTTTTTGCACGAAGTGCGTCCCCTCTTATTTGACCTTCACCTGCCAACTCTTCAGCATCTCTACCGACTTGTCAATGACTTTTTGAAGTTTAACACTGTTCTCCTCACAGTTTACGATCCTTCCAAGTTTTGCAAGCTTACTGTGGGAAGGGGGAGGATCCAATTGTCTCAGTCAACATCAATACCAATACATAGGTAGAAATGTGTGATGATGACATAGCAAGGATGCAGATTTTATAGATAGGTTATGTTAGTGGGAAAAAAAATCTGACAGATAGAATATAATGTGGGAAAATATGAAGATGTTCACTTTGGCAGAAGCAATAAAATGACAGTATTATTTAAACAGTGAGTGCTTGCAGAATTCTGAAGTGCAGAACATTGACGGCGGCCCACTGGGTGAATTAGTACGCAGGTAAAGCAAACGATTAAGAAATCTAATGATTACTATCTTGTATAATGAGAGGAACTGAGCATAAAAGTAAGAATGGTATGCTTCAGTTATACTGGGCATTGGACCACATTGCAAATACTGTGTGATAACAATAACAGGAGCTGGAGGAACACAGCAGGTCAGGCATCACCAGAGGAGCAGGAGAGTCGACATTTTGGATCAGGACCCTTCATCAAGACTGTGCTTGATGGGTCCTGATGAAGGGCCCTGACCCAAAATGTCAACACTCCTGCTTCTCTGGTGATGCCTGACCTGCCGTGTTCCTCCAGTTCCACATTGTATTGATTTGCAAATACTGTGTTTTGGTCTTATTATTTAAGGAAGGATTTAAATGCATTTCAGAAGAGGTTTATGAGATTCATACATGGAATGAGAGTGTTATTTTATCAGGGAAGTTTGACCAGGCTGGATTTGTTTTCACCAAAGTTTAGTAAAGTGAGGGGTGATGTTTGGTAAGTTGGATATGGAAAGTTGTTTACTTCTGTGGGTGAGCCCGGAACTAGGAGATACTATTTTTGAGAACATTTGTAGCTTGGGTTCTGGATGAGTTTGTAGACTTGCTCACCGACCTGGTGGGTTTTGTTGCAATCATTTCAACACCCTGCTAGGTAACGTCGTCAGCGTGCCTCCGGTGAAGCGTCAGTGTTCTGTCCTGCTTGTTATTTATATGCCTCAGTTTTCTGGGGTGTTTGGTACCACTTCTAGTTTTGTTTTAGATAACTGTTTTAAAGTTAGTCTCCACTTGGGAGAGAGTTGAACGGTATTTTTTTACTGCCAGGGGTGTGTGACTTTGGAACTCTCTGCCTCAAAAGGCATGGTCATTGAATGTTCTTAGGCAGTGTCTGCTGATGTCTGAAAATACACATGCGGATATGGGTAAGTGTAGAATTCCAAACCCATTAAGTCAACGTGTCGAATTTACATATGATGTCACACACATCGTGCAGAGAAGAACGTGATTTCAAAATGGGGTTTGGCGTAGGGAGTCTAGACATGTGACAGGGGAGTGAGGACATGGGACAGGACATTGGGAATGATGATGCTGGACAGGGCAGAGTGAGGACTTGGAAGGGTGGAGTGAGGGTGTAGGATGGGATGGGCTGGGATGGAGTACGGATGTTGGGGATGCAGGGGACAGGAGAGTGAGAATGTGGAAAGGGGGAGAGTAGCTTGTCATGTTCTTGACAGATCTACTTGTCCTTAATGCCTCTCTACCAGAAGGACTTCTTGTTCGCTGTATGGATTAAGTAATTAGAACCAGGTTGATCTTGTTGACTGCTGTCGTTGGTTAGGGTTGTTAACCTGAGCCAATTGGGAAAGCCCCGGCTGACCAATATAACCAGGAGATTAGAAACCCCTCAGTTCAGGAGAGTGACTCTAAGCTGGGTGGCTACAGCCAGTGGTACAGGTAAATAGAGGGTGAGTTGGTGATGGGATACTAGCCTCTGTGCAATTATTTTGATGGCCTTGGGTTAATTACCCATGATCAATTTTGTAGGGAATATAGTTAATTGAATTGTCTCTTTCTCTCCATTGAAATAGTCATAACATGTAACATTGGGGGAATAAAGTCAAGAATCTGTGCTAAAAGGAAATAGAGGATAACAAAGTGTGAAGCTGGATGAACACAGCAGGCCAAGAGCCCTCTGACGAAGGGTCTAGGCCTGAAACGTCAGCTTTTGTGGCCCTGAGACGCTGCTTGGCCTGCTGTGTTCATCCAGCTCTGCACTTTGGTTTCTGGGATTCGCCAGCATCTGCAGTTCCCATTATCTCTTAAAAAGAAATAGTGTTGATTTCAGAAATATTAGTTTCTCAAGTGGTATTGATTTTACCTGCTTGGTGCTATGATAATAGCATTAAGTGACTGCAGTGTAACAGTTATGATGATATGGTTGAGAGGGAACATGGAAATAATAATAATTCAACCCCATATCGTGTTGGCCTTAAAACATGTGAATTTCCCAATGCTACCACAACTGTCATGTAATTTTCTCCAGATATTTTATGACAAATTATTATCCTTAATTAGCAATTGACAATGACCTTTCACAATGCTTCTAGGATATGAGGATTCACAGCTTTAACAAAATAGTCATACAGCAAGTTGTGATTCATATGTCACACCAAACATAGCAAAACCCAGTCACTAACATAATATTAAGTTAGTCAAATGCAAATTCTCACTTGTAAGTTTGACATTTTGTGTATTAACCTGTGAAAATTAGGACCTATTTTTCATATTACAGATTTTGTGCAACAATAAAGTCCTTTCGCTGGAGCTCTAGCACCAAAAGAAGTTGGGGGACAGCTATGAACAGGCACAGTGGCTCAGTGGGTTATTACGGCTGCCTCAACACTGCAGACCTGGGTTCAATTCCCCTTTGAGTAACTACCTATGTGAAGTTTGCATGTTGTGTGCATGGGCTTGTTCTGATTTCCACCAAAGATATGCAGATTAGGTGGAATGGCCATGCTAAATTGCCTGTGGTGTCCAGGGATGTACAGGCCAGGTGGATTAGCCATGGGAAGTGGAAGGGTTCTGTGTTGACTTGATAGGCTGAGTGACCTGCTCCTACACTGTAGGGATTCTATGGTTAATCACAGATCGGTTCCTGCTTCACAGCAGTTTTAAGTATTTAGTTGTTTCTCTTTGTCAATATTTTAAAATGACTCCTCCACAAGTCCCCCTTTTCTAAATCAGCATTTTCCAATAAGTTTCAATTTAGTAAGCTGTGAAGTTTATGAACATATCTAATTACTGTGGCTGTTTCCTGATAATTAGGGGAATGGTCAAAACTTCACAAGGCCAAATAATTAGAGCACATTTGTTCCAATGGCCTGTGTTTCACTCATCTCAACCCATGAAGTATTACATCTAATATAATGAATTAATAATAACAATACCTAGAAATTCTGATGAAAGTTCAGGACTTGAAACGTTAACTTGGTTTTTCTCTCCACAGATGCTGCCAGAGTTGCTGAGTATTTCCACCATTTCCTCACTTTTTTATTTCTGATTTATTGTGGGGCACCTTAACCCAAATATAGACTGAGATAGTGGTGGTGTACTGAAGTACTGGAATTAGAAGGAGTAGCAGGGGCAGGCATTCCTGGACTGTGTTGAGAAGAATTTCTCCAGTGGAAGGAGGCACTGCTAGACCTGATTTTGGAAAATGAAATTGGGGGAGCATTTGGGGAGTAATGACTGTCAACTGGCAGGGTGCCAGTTTCCATGGACAGGAATGAACATGGGCCAAATAGACTGAAACCAAAGGACAGCAGGGGGAAAATAGCTGTACACTGAGCTATCTTCAAAGGGGAGGTTGTTTAGGCCCCGTAAATATATTCTCCCTCCTGAAGGGAAAGGTGGGACAAACAGATCAAGACTTCCCAGGATGAGAAAAGAGATGGAAAATAAGTTTTTTTTTTAAAAAGAAAGTGTGGATACGATAAATGCCAGGTGGTAGATACAATTGAGAACCAAGCTGAATAACGAAGGTTTAGAAGGAAGGTGATAAAGCAGCTGCAAGAAGCATTGAATGATTGTATGAAAAGACAGGAAGCCAATGTAAAAGAAATGCCAAAGTCTTCCATAAGCAAATCAATAGTAAAAGGAAGAGTAGGGTTGATGAGGGACCAAAAGAGATTTACACTTTAAGGCAGGGGTCATGTCTAACATGTTAAATGAATACTTTGCATCAGTCTTTAATCACAAGATAGATGCCCCCAGTTTATGATGATGATGAGGAGGAAACTTATCAATTTTAAACCCTAATAATTACTAAGGAGGAATTAGTTCAAATGACTGTACTTTAAGTTGGTAAGATACCAAGGTCAAATGAAACACTTTCAAAGATATTGAAGGAAGTGAAAGACACTGGCAATTATCTTTCAATATTTATTGGACTCAGGAGTTGTACAGGAGGACATAGATAAGCTGCAGAGCTGGGCTGAGAGTTGGCAAATGGAGTTTAATGCGGACAAGTGTGAGGTGATACACTTTGGTAGGAGTAACCGGAAGGCAAAGTACTGGGCTAATGGTAAGATTCTGTAGATGAGCAGAGAGATCTGTGTCCATGTACACAGATCCTTGAAAGTTGCCACCCAGGTTGACAGGGCAGTTAAGAAGGCATACAGTGTTTTAGCTTTTATTAATAGTGGGATCGAGTTCCAGAACCAAGAGGTTATGCTGCAGCTGTACAAAACTCTGGTGCAGCCGCACTTGGAGTATTGTGTCCAGTTCTGGTCACCGCATTATAAGAAGGATGTGGAAGCTTTGGAAAGGGTGCCAAGGAGATTTACGAGGATGTTGCCTGGTATGGAGGGAAGGTCTTACGAGGAAAGGCTGAGGGACTTGAGGCTGTTTTCATTAGAGAGAAGAAGGTTGAGAGGTGACTTAATTGAAACATATAAAATAATCAGAGGGTTAGATAAGGTGGATAGGGAGAGCCTTTTTCCTAGGATGGTGACGATGAGCACGAGGGGGCATAGCTTTAAATTGAGGGATGAAAGATATAGGACAGATGAGGTAGTTTCATTACTTGGTAGTAAGGGTATGGAACGCTTTGCCTGCAGCGGTAGTAGATTTGCCAACTTTAAGTACATTTAAGTCGTCATTGGACAAGCATATGGACGTACGTGGAATAGTGTAGGTTAGATGGGCTTCAGATTGGTATGGCAGGTCGGCACAACATCGCGGGCCGAAGGGCCTGTACTGTGCTGTAATGGTCTATGACTGGAGAACTGCAACCAAAACACCCTTGTTCTAAAAGTTTGTAAAGATAGGTCCAGCAAGTACAGATTAGCTTAATGTGGTGATAAAGAATGTGTAGAACCAATTATTCAGAAGGGAATTAATAATTACATGGAAAGATGTGGATTGATTCAGAAGAGTCAGCATGGGTTTGTTCAGGAAAATCATGTTCTAACTAACTTGCAGAAGTTTTATAAAGAGATAAGAGTGTTGAATTTGGCTAGCATGATGATATGGTGTACATGGACTTTCAGATGGCATTCAATACATTACCACACACTTGAGAAAAATCATAGGGCCATGGAATAAAAGGGATGGTAGCAACATAGATACAATATTGAATGAGGAATAGGAAGCAAGGAATCCCAATTATAGATATTTTTCAGGCTGGAGGAAAGTTTGTCATTGTGTTCCCCAGGGGTTGGCATTGTGGGCCTTACATTTCCTGATGTTCAATTTAAAACAAATGTATTCTCGGGATGGATGTGTTGTTGGCTAGCCCAGCATTTATTGTCCATCCCTAAATTTGCCGAGGGCAGTTAAGAAACAACCACTTTGCTGTGGGACTGGAGTCACATGTAGGCCAGACCAGGTTAAGCATGGCAGTTTTCTTCCCTAAAGAACATGACTGAACCAGATGGGTTTTTCTGACAATCGACAACGGAATTATGGTCATCATTAGCCTCTTAATTCCAGATTTTTATTGAGTTCAAATTCCACTGTCTGCCCTGGTATGATTCAAACTTTTGTCCCCAGAACATTACCTGGGGCTTTGGATTAACAATCAGGCAATAATCCCACTAGGCCAACACCTACCTGTAAAGATGAAGGGTCTAGGCCCGAAACGTCAGCTTTTGTGCTCCTGAGATGCTGTTTGGCCTGCTGTGTTCATCCAGCCTCACATTTTATTACCTTCCTGTAAGGAATTGCTATTCCTTCAGCCTGTGTTGGATTTCATTGGAACAGTGCAGCAAGCCAAGAACAGAAATGTGGGCATGAGAGAAAGATATTATTTTGAAATGGAAAGTGACCAGAAGGTCAAGGTCATGGTTGAGGGAAGAGCGAAGTAGTTCCACAAATTAGTCACCCAGCCTACATTTGGTTTCTGCAATGTAATGCAGACTGCATTGTGAGCTGTTATTATGGTAGACAAGATTTCAAGAAATACAAGTAAGCCACTACTTCACCTGGAGGGTGTGTTTAAAAGTTTATACAGTAGTGAAGGAGGAGGTAAAAGCACAGGCTTGACACCGCATATAAGGGAAGATGTTGGGGATTGTCGAGGAATGGACCCTTCAGAATGCTTACAGGGAAGACAACAGGAGGGGGAAAATCTGTTTGGGAGTAGCATCATCCAGGAGATGGTGAATATGATCTTTGAATGCAAAGGCTGGTGACGTGTAGGGTGAGGATAAAGGAAATCCTATCATAATTCTGGGAGAGATGGAAATGAGTGAGGGCAGAAATGCAGGAAATGGGTTGGATGCAGTTAAGAATCCTGCTAACCACAGTGGGTGAAAATCCTTTATTGAAGACAAGTGTGGAAGGTAAGGTGATTAAGTGGAGATCTGATAGGGGTTTTCAAATTACATGGACCTTTAGTAAGATAAATAATGATTAACAATTTCTGATTGATTGTAAGGTAGCCAGGGGCATGTGTCAAAACTGTCAAAGAAATGAAGGGAGGAATTGGGGTTAGTTTTAGGAATATTGTTGTTGGGAATTCTCTCGCTGGACACTATAGTTGAAACAGCAATGTACACACGTTATTAAGCAGAGTTGATTAACATTTCAAATCAAAATAATTCTTAAAAGTCCTTGGAAAGGGCAAGAGATTAATGATTAGATGCAGGTCTGACAAGATTAATAATGTTTATTTATGTTGTTAATTTCTATAAGGAAATAATTGATCTATTGTGTATATTTTTAATACAAACTGTTTGGACATGTCATGACATACCTGTGGAACAAATAGGACTTGAACACAGGTCTTCTGCCCTGATGTAGGGACATGGCCATTATGGCACAAGACCATATTCATCAATGTTATGGAGTTCTATCAGGACATAATTAGCCCATTGTAAAGGGATTGCATTTTTAATCAGGACCAACCTACATAAATAAACATAAGCACTAATCAGGACAACCTAATCTACATAAATACCATTTGAACCTGTGAACAATTACATGTAAACGATCAGAGATGTTTTAAAAGTAGTTCTCCTTCAGTCAACGAATAGTGTGAAATTGGCACATGAATGTTAATGTTCTGACATGAGAAATGTCTCAGCAACCTTTAATGCTATAAATTCTTAATGCCTGCATTGGCTTGTAATGTTCAAGCTGCTATTTTTGTCTTTTCACTGGGAATTGGCAGCCGAGGCAATTTATTCCAATTTCAAGAGCAAATGACACAATGTAACCACTGAATTGTATTGGGTCTCTGGATTATGACGTGTTGCATGTGCAGTACTGATATGGGAACATTAAACTTCTATTGCCCTGACAGCTGCATAATTCCCAATGACAGGTGGATGAGATGATCATAACCAACAGACTTGGGCTGTTTGCCCTATACTTGCACAGGGTTCTACATGGATTTGCTTAGAGCTTTGCCAACTGAGTGTAAATCCTACTCAGGAGTGTAGCTCTTGGCCAATCTGCTGGATCGTCAAAGCACTGCAGCAGCCACAGCTGAGCTACACCTTCCCCACCCTGACAATACAGCAAAGGCCCAGCATTGGGCAAGCTGGGCAAGCAGTGTTCAATTCCCCTCAACAATGTGCACCCTCTCTCCTACACCCTCAACAATGCACACGTCTGTATCCTTGTCAATGTTCATTCTCTCACCCACTAAAGCACTGAAAATGATCCTCCTGCCACAATGCTCACCCCCATCAAACCTCTCATCTCCTCCTCCACCCAGACAATGTTCACCCCAATACACCACTTCTAGGTAATTGGCTTTACTGCAGTTTTCTCAACAATTGGACTCTATTTTTGTGACATGTAAGGTGTTGTAGTATGGCATAGGTTCCAGATCAGACAGACCTATATCTTTAAGACAGTTATACAGCATCCTGACATGTGACATTCTGATATAAAGGTACTCACATTGTCTGAGGAAGGGTCACTGGACCTGAAATATTAACTTTGATTTTTCTTCACAAATGCTGTCAGACCTGCTGAGCTTTTCCAATAACTTCTGTTTGACACCTTGCCTATGTTCACTCATCCTGTGTAGAGTCATACAACATGGAAACAGACCCTTTGATCCAACCAGTCCATGCCAAACATAATCCCAAACTAGACTAGTCCCACCTGCCTATGCTTGGCCCAAATCTCTCCACACCTTTCCATTGACAGTGATTAAAAAGGCATTTAACACACTTGCCTTAATTGCTCTGTCCTTTGAATATGGGAGATGGGAAGCATAATAGTGTGGAGCTGGAAGAACACAGCAGGCCAGGCTGTATCAGAGGAGCAGGAATGTTTCAGGTTGGGACCCTTCTTCAGAAATGGGTTCTTGGGCCTCTCCATCTCCATCTTGTGTTTTTTTTAAAAAAAGCCCACTTCTACAGAAGAGTCCCAACTCAAAACACCAGCTTGCCTGTTCCTCTGATGCTGCCTGGCCTGCTGTGTTCCTCCAGCTCCACACTGTTATCTCTGACTCCAGCATTGGCAGTTCCTACTATCTCCGAGATGGGAAGTCATGTTGACGTTGTACCGGATATTGGTGAGGCCTGTCCTGGAGTACTATATCCAGTTCTAGTTGCCCTGTTATAGAAAGGATATTATTAAGCTAGAGTGCCATCAATGAGCTATGTGTATAATATACAGTAACATCAGTAAGTACAGAATCTAGGCCATGTGTGTAAGTGTGACATCTCGGCCTTGTAACAAGCTAGCTTTATAAGTAAACTTTGGACATGTCTCTCTCAAAAAATCAGGCTCTTTGTGCCATATGTTACATGGACAAACATATAAGAAGACACAAGTCACAGCATGGTGGCAGTACATGGGCACAGAAATCTAGCCATGTCAGCTAGGTAGTGACTGAGACAATATTAAAAGCTGAAAATGCGACAGCTTTGAGAAGTCTTTTTATCAACAGTCATCTATCAATTTTCTAAATTTTAGAGCTTAAGTTACAACTACAACCAAATCAAAAGTGCAACAACCAGAACTAAAGACTACAAATTTCTCCTGAAACAGTGTGTATCCTCCCTCTGGATCAGTTTTACAAAACAAAATGGTAGTTTAAATGTGCTGACTGAGGGACTGATCTAAGAAAAATATCCTGGAATAATATGGAGATTAAAAACATCAAATAAATCATTTTCTATACCTCAGAGGCCCTATTTTGTGTCCAGACACTGGATGATTCCACCATGTTCTATTTTCAAATAGAGGTGAAAAGAAAAAAAATGTCATTACCAATTTTTGACATGCATACCATCTACAGAAAGAAAAGCTTCAAACATAATCCTGAAACGTTTAATCATACAGCCAAAAACGGAAGAGATAAGCCAATAACTAATTTTAAAGCCACAAGAAAAGAAAAATCTACTGCTACAGCAAGAAATAAAGGAGAAACTAACCTTGGGAGACCAACAACAAAAATAAAAACACATTAAAAAGCACTATATTGCAATGCCTGTTGCATCTGACATTTGAAAGAGGATAACGCTACGTGAAATGAAGTTGGATAGCAAATGTCTAACCCATGGACTGGCAATCTATTGATATTCCATTAGAACTTCATTTTTTTTTTAAACAAAATCTGTCTTTATTTCTTGGATCAGGTTAACTGACAAAGAACACCAGGTGGTCAAAATTCTTCTTTCTTTGGGTACTGAAGGGTTAAGAAGAAAAAAACTACTCTAGTATTTCCACAAAGATTTTCAGATTTTTGAAGGTCAGTTTCCAGTTTGAATCAATTTTGGGATACACAGGCTTGAGTTCATTTTGTACCAACAACAGACTGATGAAACAATCAATTCATAGCAGATGTTAATACAAATGTACAGAATGTAATTTCATTGAAGCTAACGTACCTGAAAAGATATGGAACTGTTCATTCCTATCAAATCCTTCAGAAAAGCATTTCTCAACAAGCCTAAGGAAAACACTATCGGCGATTTACTGGAAGAAGAATGCAACTTCAAAACAGTATCAATCTGCAAATGCTTTGCCCTGGCATAACACCCAAATCAAGACGTCCCTTGTGTCATCCACCAAGACAGTGTCTAGCATTTAATGATACGCTCAATCTATATTCCATGAGAGGACATTGGCGAAAGGTGTCTCACATGAATCCTGTTGTTTTTGGGCTAGTATTTGGAAGGTGACAAACAGCAATTTGAATTCCAAATCAATCCTTTTTTCAAACTTGAAATGTAACCTGTGAAGACATGAGTGTAACATGGGATGGTGACTGCACACCCCAGCCGCCAACTCCCCACTCCCATTGCTGATCAGAGAACTGTAATACCTAAAATGTTTGATATGTTGCTCTGATGAATGAACTCAAAACATTAACCATCTTGAGAAAAACAAAGACTGCTACATTCACTGTACTGAAGTAGTGGTATTGATTAAACAGGAATCATCACGTGGACTGTAAATGCAGTATTGAAGTGTTTCTGTCTTTTAGGTTATGTAAGGTCCTTAGCTCAATGCCATCAGTATTATCACAGAATAATGTGCAATGTTGCCAACCTTGAAATATTATTGGAAGGTGTTGCTCCTTATTCAGTGTATATCATTCTTCAGGATGATTTGAAGAAATTCGTTAGAGATTCTCACACTGAATTTTCAAGGATCCCTAGAAAAATAAATTAAAATTGCTAAAGTCCATCAAAAACATATAAATTTTCCAATTACTTGATTCCCAAATAAAGCTCAACTACTTCACAAGGAATCCATAGGGCTGTTGAGGTTCTTAGTATAAGGTGAGCCTATTTGGCTCGTAGTACCATACCAGCTCTTTGCTTGAATAAAATGTTAATCTCATTACATTGTCCTGTTTCTAGAGCACTGAATCTTAATGCGCTTTTAAAATAGGTTTCAGTTGTGTTATTGTGAGGAAAACACTTTACCTGTCCTCTCAGCCTGTCTCAGAAAGCCATCTCATGTGGCTGGGTAATTGCTGAAGATGCAAAAACTAATGGAAGACTTCTGTAATGATTTCAGAGATAGTAAGAATTACTGTTGCTGGAGTCAGAGATAACACAGTCTAGAGCTGGAGGAACACAGCAGAGGCAGCATCAGAGGAGCAGGAAGGTTGATGTTTCAGGCCGGGACCCTTCTTCAGAAATGGGGAAGAGGAAGGCAGCTTTGAAGTAAATAGAGAGAGGAGGGGTAGGGCTGGGGAAGGTAGGTGGGGTGGTGATAGGTGAGTGCAGGTAGGTAGTGGGAGGATTGGGGGAGGAGAGGATAGGTGGGAGAGAAGATAGACAGGTTGTGTCAGATCAAGGAGACGAGGATGGGATGAGGCTGGGCCGGGGGCGGCTTTGAAACCGGTAAAGTCCACATTGAGACCATTGACCCTATAATGGTTTCAGCATTTGTCTGGAACTTCCACATGATTCAGATAAACAATGTTCCACTCTCCTATATTCATTGAGTGCTTTAAGCCAAGGGCCTTGTACAAGTGAATAATCACTGAAGACAAATATAGTCAGAAACAGGGGAAATTATAATGGCAATATGTTCCACACACCTACTACCCTCTATATAAAAAACTTTCCTCGCACCTGTCCTTTAAATATTTCCACTCTCACCTTAAACCTGTGCCCCCTAGTATTTGACATTTCCACTCTGAGACAAAGACTCTGACTATCCACTATCCACCCCTCTTATAATTTTATGTATTTCTATCAGGTTGCCCCTCAGCCTTTGGGAAAACAGTCCTAGTTTGTCCAACCTCTCCTTATAGCTGCTACATTCCAATCCAAGCAGAACCCTAGTAAACCTCCAAAGCCTCTACATCTTTCCAATAGAGTGGTGGCCAGAACTGCACACAGCCCTCCAAATGTGGCCTGATTAAAATCTTATACAGATGCAACATTACTCGCCCACATTTATAATCAATGCTCTGACCGATGAAGACAAGCATGCCAGAGGCCTTCTTTACCACCTTACCCACTTGTGTTGCCACATTCAAGGAGCTCTGGACTTGCGTTTCTCTGCGTATTAATGCAGATGAGGGTCTTGCCATCTACTATACACTTTCCCCTAGCTTTGACCTTCCAAAGTGCACCACCTCACACATGTCTGGATTAAATTCCATCTGCCATTTTTCCACCCGACTTTCCAACTGATTTATATCCTGCTGTATCCTTTGATAACCTTCTTTGCTACCTAAGCTCCACCAAATTTTATGTCATCTACAAACTTACTAATCAGATCGCCAACATTTTCACACAAATTGTTTATATGTAGTATGAACACGAGAGGTCCCAGCACTGATCCTTGCAGAACACCAATGGTCACAGACCTCCAGACAGAAAAAAAAACTCATTCCACAGCAACCCTCTGGCTTCTATGGCCAAACCAATTTTGTATCCAATTTGCCAACTCATCATGGATCCCACATGACATAATCTTCTGGATCAGCCGAACGTGTCAAATGCTTTAGTAAAGTCCATGTAGATAACATCCGTTACCCTATCTTCATCGATCATGTCTGTTAGTCCTTCAAAAATCAAGTTTGTGAGACAAGACTTTCCCCTGGATAAAGCTATGCTGACTATGTCTAATATGTCCATTTTTCTCCAAATGCAATTAAATCCTGTCTCTAAGAATCTTCTCCATTCATTTCTCTACCACCAATGTAAGGCCCACTACCCTATAATTCCTGGAATAAACAGCAAGTACAGTGGAAACTCTGATTTTCTGTCTGCAGATGCTACCAGACCGGTTGAGATTCTCCAACAATTCTTATCTTTGTTTCAGATTTCCAGCATCCACAGTTCTTTGTTTTATTATCTCAGAATACTAAAGGAAATGACCCTACAAATAGTGAATGCATGGTGATCCTCTTTCAAGATACTGTAGACCCTGAAACAGTTCCTGTAGACTGGGGAGTGGCTAGTATAAACAAAATATTTTAAAAAGCAGGTAAAGAGAAAACGGAACTATAGAGCAACTTGGCTGACATTAGTAGTGGAGAAAATATTAGGATTCATTATACAAGATTTAATAGCTGAGCAGTTGAAAAACAGTGACAGGATTGGACAGAGCCATGCTTGACAAATCTATAGAAATTTTACAAGAACATAACAACATGAGTTGAAAGGGGGAAGCTGGTGGATGTTGTTTACTTGGAATTTCTGGAGGCTTTTGATAAGATCCTGCATAAGAGCTTAGCATTTAAAATTAAAGCACATGGGATTAAGGGTAGTGTACTGACATGGATAGAGAAGCATTTGGCAGACAGAAAGCAAAGAGCAGAAATAAAGTCTTTTTCTGAGTGACAGGCTAGTGGGGATTGGTGCTTGGTCCCAGCTCTTCACAAAATATGTTAATGGTTTTGATGAGAGAACTAATGTAATATAAACAAGTCTGGAGATGTCACAAATCTGGGTGGGAGGATAAATTGTGAAGACAATGTTGAAATGCTTCATTGTGATTTTGACAAGTTGAGTGGGTGGGCAAATGGATGACAGATGAAGTACAATGTGCATAAATATGAGCAAAAACAGGAGGGCAGATTATTATCTGGATGGTGATTGGGAAAAGAGGAGGTGCAATAAGACCTGGGCATCATTGTAGACCAGTTGCTAGAATGTTCTGATGATGGTTACTGAACTTGAAATGTCAAATCTGCTGCTAACATCCACAGATGCTGCCAGACCTGCTGAGTTTCTCCACTAATTACTGTTTTTCTTCCTGAAAGTCTTTTTTTTTATTCATTCACGGGAAGAGGGTGTTGCTGGCTCAGCCATCACTTACGTCCCATCTGTAATTTCCCAGAGGACAGTTAAGAGTCAACCAAATTGCTGTGGGTGTGGAGTCACATGTAGGTCAGACCATGTAAGGATGTCAGTTTCCTTCCCTAAAGAACATGCGTGAATCAGATGGAGTTTTTTCAAATATCGACAATGGCCATTATTAGATTCTTAGTTCCAAATCTTTTTTTATTGAATTCAAATTCAAATCTGAACCCAGATCCCCAGAACATTAACTGGTTCTCTGGATTAATAGCCCAGCAATAATACCACTTCAGCCCTCTCACGCAGTTAACAATACACATAGGTGTAGCAATTGTTGAAGTTGGCACATAGTATGGTGATCTTCATCACAAGAAGATTTGAAGCAGGGATGTCTTGCTGCATTTATACAGGGCATTGGTGAGACCACACATGGAGTATTGCATGCATTTTCCATCCCCTTACTTGAGGAGAGGTACACATGGAGGGAGTGCAATGAAAGTTTACCAGACTAATTTTTGAGATGGCAGGACTAATGTATGAAGAGAGATTGGAGCAGTTAGGATGATGTTTACTAGAATTTAAAAGAATTAGGAAGTATTTCTTAGCAATCTATAAAATTCTAACAGGACTAGACAGGGTGAATGTGAGAAGAATGTTTCCAATGCACTGGGGATTACAGAGACAGGGGTCACAGTTTAATAATAAAGGTTAGGCCATTTGGAATTGAGGTGAGGATAAACTTCTCAACCAAGAGCCTATGGAATTCTCTAGAATGCAGTTGAGGCTAAAACGTCAATCATTTTCAAGAAGCAGTAACATATACATCTTAGGGCTAAATGGATTAAAGTATATGTGGGGAAAGTGGGAACAGGGACTGAGTTGGGTGACCCAACCATGATCAAATTGAATGGCACAGCAGGCTCAAAGGGCCAACCAGCCTACCCTTGCACCTGTTTTCTGTGTTTTAATGGTTCTCAGTAACTGTCAGCCCATTCGTTTTCCTGTAATCACTGTTTGACTAATTTTGTTTTGGTCTCTCGTGTTACATGTCATTATCAAATAGCACTGAACTCTCCTTGAATATACTGAAGTATGAATCAGTAAATAGTGACATGTTCCATTTCGTGTGAAGTGCCATGACGCTGGCTCTCATCTTTATTTGTGATGTCGTGTTGTGTGTCTTGCCATTTAGACAATTTCATTTACATCTAAGCACACATAATGTTATGTTTAACTTTATTTCCATAAATTACTGGATAGTACTTTCAGTTACTTTTACTTATGAATAAACAGTATGCAATGTAATGACATTGGCAAGAGATAAATAGAGGAACCTGTAGACCACTGGCATGCATTCAATGCGTCTTTTTTATCCATTAAAAATGTAACGAAAAGAGCAATTTGTCTTTAAGTCATCCATGACTTAATTATTCTGCACTTTGGTGTCGAAAATGATCTTTGATTAAAGTTACAGAGGTGAGTGAAAGAAACAACTGTAGCAATGCCTCCTTTCATGCACAAAAATGCCCCTGTGTATTTTATAAAGGGAGAATCAGACACCAAGCTAGAATTTAAATTAGACTTGGGATATTCAGGGAGTTAAATAATGACTTAAGTGTTTGAATTGTTTTTGCATGTGGGCAAGGGTGCAGGAAAAGTAGTTTAGGATGATAAGTTTAGAATGCACAGCCCTTACTATGCCCTACTAGGGAAACATGGAAGGAACGGATGGTAAGCAGTAGTCAGACTCAGAAAAGCAGAGAGTGTTCAGATGTTCACCCACTACTAGTTAATAATTGGATAGAGTGCTGTCACTAATGCATCTTCTTTCTATGCTGAGTCTAAGGACCTGTTTGGTTAACAGTGATAGAGAATAAATCACCCAAAAGTCTTAACAAGAAGAGGCCCTGCCTTAACAATAAGATATCGTATATTAAATGAGCAAAAGCGTAAATTTACATTGGCTTGCCAGACGTAGCTACTAAGGCTATGACGAACTAGGGAAGTTGAATCTGATTCCATTGACATCTAGAACTGTATTCATTGAATCTCCATCCAAGACTGTGTGACATCATCAGATTGGCTGCAATGAAATGCATTAGCCCTTTCAAAACCTTTATCTTCTACTATAAATGTGAGCAGAGGCTCAAGCATGGAGAAAGGCTAAAGAATGACTTGCATGCATTTTAAAGTCAATTCCCTGTAGGACAAGAACTCAGTGCAGCAGGTAGGGCCACAGTGATAGATAATAAATGATAGAATGCTGGCTGTGATGCCTAATAGTATAAAACATTATACAAGGTGTTCTCAAAAAACAGGAGAGGTTGGACACATTCAGCCTGTCGGTAGCATAAATGAGGATGAGGTTTCCAGCAGTAGTGATATTCAAGGAGGGATGAATGTGCTTATGTTTTGAAAATGGAAATTCTGATTTCTGGCAATGGTGTATGTGAACATAGAAGTCAACTCAAGGTGAAGCAAGAGCTTGAAGATGTACATTGTCAAGTTCACTCTGGGGAAGGGATTTAGGACAGAATACAGAGTCTCTGGTGAGATAAAAGGACAATTTCAGTTTTGTTAATATTTCAGTGGATGAATTCTTGATGTAGCGATGTTAAGCTGACAACCAGTTGGATAACAAAAGAAAATTTCAAATTGGAAGTAGAAAGTGTTGGAAATAATATTCATAAAATTAAAGGACAGATTGGAATTTTTTGTGCTCCTGAGATGCTGCTTGGCCTGCTGTGTTCATCCAGCCTCACATTTTATTATCTTGGAATTTTTTGTGATGTTTTTGTATAATTGATCTTTAAATTGAGAATGGAAAGACAAACTGGTATTCAGGGAAAATTGTAGTGAAAACGGGAGAGAATCAGCAACAATGCCGTTACAGAGGAATTAGCAGGGTGGAGCAACTTGAAGGCTTCTTAATATAGAACTGTTAGGTGATAAAAATATCAACAAACAGCCAATGTGGTGAGATGAAAAAATTATAAGAATGGAGGGTGGATGGACATGCGAGAGGTCTATGCAAAAAAAGTAAACAGAAGAATATCTGTATATTCAACTGTCTGGTTAAGCTATAAAGTGTAGGAAAACACAAGTGCCTTGAATTTTTCTGAGGCTTCTTATTGGCAGAACACTAGAAAGTTAGTGCAAATGATTATTCAATGATCTTCCACTGAAGCCATGACAAGAATTAGAGAGAACCTCATAAAACCTTTCTCCCATGCTACCCACTTGAAGCAAGAAGTGCAAAAGCATTGTTAGATTATTGAACTGCTTTACTGAACATTTCTGTTTCATCTAAAAAGTATTAGAGAGTGAGGGATTCCCTACGAGAGTGTACATTGATACTAAAAAAGTACAAAATATCAGAGGAAAGCCTAATGTTGGAACCAAGGGCTCTATTCTTAAACATGCAAGAGAAAACATATACATGGGGAAGAAGAGTGACACAACGATGGAATCCTGTTGCATATTGAAGACACAGGTATATTGATTGTAATTAGCAGTGTTAGGCCATGCATAACAGTTGATAGACAGGAACAGAGTGGTCACTGATATCAAAGGCTGCAGAGAGATAGCAGAAAGGAATATTGTGCTGTGGTTGAGTGTCCATCGGTTACATTCATTAAGCAAATAATTGTTGCTAATGAGACAACTGGAGGATGCTGTTTTACATCTAGCTAGCTCATTGTTTTTTCTATTTAGTTCTGGAATTACTGACAGTACAGAAGCTGTGTCCAAATAGTTAAAACTTCACTCAGAAAATTCAGGGAAAAATTATAATTGTAGTCTTTGATTTGTGACAGATGAAAATATCTAAACTCTAATTTGGATTATAGTTCATACTTTAATTAACCAGAAATCAATCTGCGGGCTAGGGAAGTTTAATTAAAGGTCAGTTTTCTCTCTGGTTGTTTAGAATGACAAAAAATACGCTGTAGAAATTTCAACCTGGGGTACAGTCACAAAAATGTTTAGACTAAATTTGATGCAGCTTATGACTTTTTAAAATGACTGATGAAGTCTTATAACCCTTGTGACAGAACATTGGATTTTCAGCCAGAAGCTTGATTGTTAGTCAAACCTGGAATTGATTTCACATTCAGCATTGAATATTTTGGACATGCTCCATGGTCACCAGCTAAATACACTCCACTCCACAGACTTTGGTACTCAAAATGTGCCAGCCTAAATGAACTCTCATGGCACTTCTCCGAGCCACTTACAGGACGCTTCTGCACTTCAGTGCTGCAACTCAGGCTGCATTGGCATCTCTTATTGTAAAGCTTGTGGACTGAAAGAGGTTGCATCACAGGGCTGTCATAGTGTTCACTCAAACAGCCCTGCCTTGCCTTTTTTGCACTTTGCCTTGTCCGCCAGAGATACCTGGCTAATATTACTGCAGTCTTGTCTTGCCTTTTAGTGCAGACACAAAACCAGGAAACTTATCATGATTGTCAGCAGGCTTCAGCCTTGTCAAGGAGGATAGCTTTCACTCGGGGGTCCTGGATCAGGAAGTCAATGACAGCCTTGGATAGCCGTCCAAGCCCTTCCTGGGGCATCAGAGTTAAGGTTTTCCAAACATGGTGAGAAGCTGAATAATGGGCAGCACATCAGGGGTTTTGACTCTTCCTGTTGTGGGCTGTTTTGCTTCTGGAATGAGAGAGAGGTAGGTATGTATGGAAGGCTAGAATGCATGGCCCAGTTATTACTGTTGGTGTGAGGTGAGTCGGCAGCACAGAAGGTATGCAGGGTTTGTCATATTGCAGTTTGGGGTGGGTGAAAGTGAGTGGGGATGATGTTGCAGGCAATAGTGAGAGTGGTAGGGCATGAGCCTTAGTGGAAGATGGGTGCAGTAAGAAAGGTAGAATGATATTGTACAGAATTGTTGGCAGTTATGCTGGTGCAGTGGAGCCGAGATTGAATTCCTTCCTTTATTGCTGAGGATTTCTCTAAACAGCTTCAAAGCAGCTGTCAAACTCAAATCAGGCTGGGGTTGTCTGGTGTCATGTCCTGCACTGAAGGTTCTACAGATGAGGAATTCTCTCCTGTTTACCACCTCATCCAGCAGAATCTCCAGGACCCTGCCCACATCAGGGATGACAGCATCCTCCGACTACCCTGTCTGGGATAAATGTCAGCAGCCATGCATAGTAGCTCTGGGCCAAGAGTGCTTGTCCTGCTGCGCAAGAGGTGGAGAGGGTTTGAGGGATGCTGGTGAATTCTGGGATTCCCGGTGAGTGGGCTGGGAGGGGAATAGAATGTGATTATTGCAGTAGAGGCTGAAACTGCATTAAAACTGAATTAGAAAGCAGTGAGTTTGGTGCGATACAGTGTGAAGACTCGCCCTGCCTCTCAGTGAGAATCACTCCCTCACACTCAATGCAACTTGTACTTAGCCACAAAATGGTAAGATCCCTCTCTTGGATATTGATCTGGTCATTGCAGAAGCTCAGGAGTCAATAAAACTGCAGCTAATATTATTATTATGGCTGTAGTCTCATCTCCAGCAGGTACTGTTCTGAAATATCACCCTCTGTTCCTTATTCTGGAATTTATTTTAAAAAAAGGCAGGAGACTGTACTACAACAATTAGTAGACAAATCACTTCTGTCGCCACATGCTATTGAAAACAAATGTTATTCATAGAATTCACAGCTCCACTGGGAATTATTGCCCAGTGGCCAACCAATCAAAACCTATGAAAAGCACAATAAACTAATTTGGTAGCAATGTATAAACAGAATTGATTAGCTTGCCCTTTACTTCTGTCTGCATGATTTTATTTGGTTTCTTCCCGTTTTGACCTTATTATTTCTTATTGATCTAGATTTTGTTGGGAGCTGGTCGTCCTGCACCATGTCCTGTCAATTAAGTATATTCAGATATATTATGTTTGCAAGTTGCTTGTTGTTACGATTGCTGATATTGGTGGAGCAAGGGAAACAGGGCGTCTGGTAAATTGGTCAAAAGTGTGTCCAAACAGCTCCTTAACCACCAATATTTGAGAATCAGGAATCAGGTACAGAAAGTAAAATGGAGCGAGAGAAGGAAAGGTTAGATTAAGAGAAAAAGCAAAGGCAAAAGCAAACATTTCAAGTTTGACATTTTTCAATTCAACTTGGTAGACCGTTAATTGTCCACTTTCTGGTCATAACACGTTCATGAGCAGTCTTTAAGAATCAATGTATCCCTAAAGCGTACTACCACTATTAATTACTAAGGTTTCAAAAGCTAGTCTAATGCAAAATTAATGTGCAAATACAGCAACTTGATGGAACCCATGGGGAAGTTAAGGACAAGGTGCCATTTTCCAAAGTTAATGTCAGGTGCCAGAAATAGCCCAACCAGGAACGGTGATTCACTGTTTACTGGGGTTTTTCTTCCTTTTCAACAGTTTGCTGAATATTACAAATCTGTGCACCATATTCAAATACTTTTACTTTTCAGCACCACTGACTTAATGTGGCCTTCCCTGTGTTATGGCAGTTTTCCTAATGTCCCTGACATTTTGCTTGCTTGAACTGCTAAGATGAAGTTCTTTGCTGAATTACAAGAAGACCGAATTGAAACAGGTTTCAACTGTAATCACTGTTTGATCTATCATGATGGAACATAGACGTTCTGGTAGCTGATAAATTTTCAGAAGGTTTACTGAAATAAAACTCTGGTCTTAGGCAATCCACTCAATTAGAAATGTAAATACTATTTTAAGCAGATGATAACTGTTTTTTTTAAAGAATGTAAACTATGGTATTTTCCCCAAGGGACGCACCTGGTTTCTTGGGCTATTTATCACCTTTAGCTGTATGTGGTACTGGATAAAGATTGTTTGAAATGGTTGCTGCCATCAATCCTCCTTTGTCTTAGCTTTGTCTGGATCTTATCCTGAGATTAGTGGTATAGAACAAACCACTGTAGAGCAGCTGCAGCAAAGACTCTGTTTTTAGAGAAAAAGGTTTATTGCACGATAGAAGTAAGTACTTTGCCATTTTCTTGCAAGTAATTATAAGGACCTTAGGGAACTAGTACATTTGCACCTTTCTAAAGCTAATGTAGAGCTTCATCCAAAGACTGTGTATGATATCAGTAGCATGGGTGGATCCAGTATAAAATGAACAACTCCTTCAGAACCACCAGCTTATACAGCAATTAAGTTTAAGGTTGATACACTCTGTATAGATAAAATGTGCGAACATTTTCAATTGCACCAATCAGACTTTCCAATGATATTATAGTGTAGCACAGTTGGTGATAAGATTTCCATCCAGTCTGAAGGTTGTAGGTTCAAGTCCCGCTCCAGCAGGTTGGGCACTAATATCTAGGCTTTCACTTCCGTACTGCACTGTCTGAAGTGCTGACCTTCAGTACAGATGCTCAACTTGTTTGCTATCTCAGGTGGAAGTAGAAGATACCACCTTGAAGCAGAGCAGGGAAGTCTTGTTTAGTTTCTTGCAAATATTTACCCCTGAACTATCATTGCTAAGAAGAGTTTAACTGATCATTTAAAAAGATAATATAAGGGAAAGGAGCAGGAGTATGCCATTTGGCCCACCCAAGTCTGTTCCACCGTTCAGTGAGATGATGGTTGACGCTTGATTCCAACTCTACTTTCCCACCCAATTCCTAAGTCTCAATGCTGTATGTGGGAGCCTGTTGCGTGCAAATCAGTTGCCAGAGCTGTTACATTGCAACAGCAGCTGCATTTCAAAAATTACTTACTTGGCAATAAGTCACTTTGGGAATTGTTGATATCATGAAAGGTGCTATACAAGGACAAGTTCTTTCCTTACTGGGATAGTATCATCTGCAGTTCAGTTAACTAAAGCTAGTTATGTGATTAATCGAGCAGTAATGATAAAAATGATCTATTTTCTATCTTTGTGAAGGAGCATTATTAATCATCTTTCATTTAATATTTGCCATTTTAAATTTCAGTAATTTTTTTGATATTATTCTCATCATTTTAATGGTATAATTTATTCTATACCATTTTCACCTTATTTCATATTAGATGCCGCTGTAAGTCTGCCAGAGTAGAAATAACTGATTTGCGGATAATTGCTGGTCCTTGCTTCTCCTTGTCAAGGGGAACATTTTTCAGGCATTCTAAATGTCTGACAAAGTTGGAATGAGGTGTCAGATTAGAAGTGTAGATGTTAATGATTTTCCAACTCTAAAGTCAGACATAGAACCCTGCTCTGGTTCTCAGAGATTTTGTGTTCTTTGCCAAATCTTTTTTGATTGAGGTTGAGATGACCTGACTCATAGGAAGTCTCAACACAGTTCTTTCTGAGTCATGAATGAGATATATAGCTGTGGCTTGGAATGACAGCTATAAGCATCAAACAATGCTGCATTTTATATTGTTTAATTACTTGTAGCCATCTTCACTTAAATCGTATGCAATAAAAACATGTTCTCTTATGTTTTATTCATTTATAGCAAACTAAAAAAGTTCCAATCTGACCAGTTGCTTCAAAAATGCTGTTAAAGCTGGAAAAAACTCTCACTTCAAGAACAGTGCTCATTATAAACCTAGAATGGGTGAAAACAATATAGTTACCAGAATCTCATAAGTTCAAATGTCAGACATGTGTCATTTGTATTAAGCATGATGGGCATCAACATAATGAGAAAAGAAAATTCAAATGCTGAGAGAATTCAAATGTATCATTTGTTTCCGAGGGCAGGTTCTCACAGACTCAGATGTTTACAGCACAGGAGGCCATCAGCCCATTGCGTCTGCATTACAGATCTGATGACACGAGTCCCATTTTTCCAGCTCTTGATCCATAACCCTGGTGACTGTGGCAATGCAAATGTCTTTCAAAATACTGCTTAAACATGAGAGTTTCTGACTCAACTACCCTTTCAGGCAGTGACTTCCAGACTCCCAGCATCATCTGGTTTAAAGAAACCTTCCTGTAATTCACCCCTTAGCCTTCTACCACTTACGCTAAATCTATTTGACCCCTCAACAAATGGAAAAGTAGCCTTCCTACCCATTCTATGTATGCCCCTCATTGTCTAATATACCTCAATCAGATCACCTCTCAATCCATGCTGCTTCAAGGAAAACAAACCCAGCCTACCCAGGATTATAAAATGTGAGGCTGGATGAACACAGCAGGTCCAGCAGCATCTCAGGAGCACAAAAGCTGACGTTTCGGGCCTAGCCCCTTCATCAGAGAGGGGGATGGGGTGAGGGTTCTGGAATAAATAGGGAGAGAGGGGGAGGTGGACCGAAGATGGAGAGAAAAGAAGATAGGTGGAGAGAGTATAGGTGGGGAGGTAGGGAGGGGATAGGTCAGTCCAGGGAAGACGGACAGGTCAAGGAGGTGGGATGAGGTTAGTAGGTAAGAGATGGAGGTGCGGCTTGGGGTGGGAGGAAGGGATGGGTGAGAGGAAGAACAGGTTAGGGAGGCAGAGACAGGTTGGACTGGTTTTTGGATGCAGTGGGTGGAGGGGAAGGGCTGGGCTGGTTGTGTGGTGCAGTGGGGGGAGGGGACGAACTGGGCTGGTTTTGGGATGCGGTGGGGGAGGGGGAGATTTTGAAGCTGGTGAAGTCCACATTGATACCATTGGGCTGCAGGGTTCCCAAGCGGAATATGAGTTGCTGTTCCTGCAACCTTCGGGTGGCATCATTGTGGCACTGCAGGATGCCCATGATGGGAGGGGGAGTGGAAATGGTTTGTGACTGGGAGGTGCAGTTGTTTATTGCGAACCGAGCGGAGGTGTTCTGCAAAGCGGTCCCCAAGCCTCCGCTTGGTTTCCCCAATGTAGAGGAAGCCACACCGGGTACAGTGGATGCAGTATACCACATTGGCAGATGTGCAGGTGAACCTCTGCTTAATGTGGAATGTCATCTTTGGGCCTGGGATAGGGGTGAGAGAGGGGGTGTGGGGGCAAGTGTAGCACTTCCTGCGGTTGCAGGGGAAGGTGCCGGGTGTGGTGGGGTTGGAGGGCAGTGTGGAGCGAACAAGGGAGTCACGGAGAGAGTGGTCTCTCCGGAAAGCAGACAGGGGAGGGGATGGAAAAATGTCTTGGGTGGTGGGGTCGGATTGTAAATGGCGGAAGTGTCGGAGGATGATGCGTTGTATCCGGAGGTTGGTAGTGTGGTGTGTGAGAACGAGGGGGATCCTCTTGGGGCGGTTGTGGCGGGGGCGGGGTGTGAGGGATGTGTTGCGGGAAATACGGGAGACGCGGTCAAGGGCGTTCTCGATCACTGTGGGGGGAAAGTTGCGGTCCTTAAAGAACTTGGACATCTGGGATGTGCGGGAGTGGAATGTCTTGTCGTGGGAGCAGATGCGGCGGAGGCGGAGGAATTGGGAATAGGGGATGGAATTTTTGCAGGAGGGTGGGTGGGAGGAGGTGTATTCTAGGTAGCTGTGGGAGTCTACCCGATTGTTCATCATTGCTCGATAATAAAATCATATGTGTGGAAGCAGACCCTTCAGTCCAATTCCTCTGCAATGACCAGGCATTCCAATCTGATGTCGTCCCATTCGACAGATTGTAGCCTATATCCCTGTAAATCATCCCTATTTGTATACTTTCCCAGATGCCTTTTAAATGCTGTAATTGCCCCGGGTCCACTACTTCCTCTGGCAGCTATTTTCATTCATGCACCACTCTCTGTGTCTAAAAGTTACCCGTCAGCTCCTTTCTAAATTTTTCCCCTCTCACCTTAAATCTATGCCTCTAGTTTTGGACTGCCCAACCCTGGGTAAAAGGCCTTGGCTAATCACCCTATCCATGCCCTTCATGATTTTATAAACCTTTAAGAGGTCACCCCCCCAGTCTCCAGGGAAAACACCCCAGCCTATTTAGCCTTTTCCCATAGTTCAAACGTTCCAGTCCCGGCAACATCCTTGTAAATCTTTTTGCATCCTCTCAAGTTTAACAACATCTTTCCGATAGAGGGGCAAGCAGAATTGTAAGCAGGAATCTAAAAGCAGCCTTACCAATATTCCCTGGAACATTTTGCATTTTAACATTAAAATGAAGCATTCCAGTTAATTTTATGCCTTTTTGATGACATTTGTCTTCACTATTTAGGATACAAGTACCATCTCAGAAATAACTGTACATCAGGAAATGGAAGTGAGGGAGGAACTAAGTTAAATTACAGTCACTGAGGAATTAGTACTGAGCAGGTTTGCAGGTCCCTGAGTCATGATGGACTTCATCCTGTAGACTTGAAAGAAGTAGCTAATGAGATGGTTAATATATTGATTCTAATTTCCCAAAATTCCCTCGGCTTGGGGTATGTTTCATCAGATTAGATGATATCAAATGTAATTCCTTTACTGAAAAGAGAGTGAGACAGAAAGTGTGAAACTACAGGTCAATTTGCTTAACGTCTGTCACAAGGAACAAGTTAGATGCTCTTCTTAAAGACATTAAAGCAGGGCACTTAGATAAAGTCAGGGCCATCAGGCACAGAAAAACTTGGTTTTGTGAAAAGGAAATCATGTTTGACCAATTTAGTGGAGTACTTTGAAGAAGTAATATATGCTGTGGATGAAGGGAATCAAGAGGATTCGCAGAAGACATTTTGATAAGGTGCCATATCAAAAGTTGTTGTGGAAAATAAAGGCTCATCATGCAGTATATAACATATTCACTTGATAGAAGATTACCGAGCTAACAGGAAACAGAGAGTGTAGGCATACATAAACCTTTTCCTGGTTGGCAAGAAGTAATAAGTGGTGCACCACTGGGTTCATTTGGGATTTCAACCTTTTACTGTTTACTTGGATGAAGGAACCAAAGGTATGATTACTATATTGGCTGACAGTACAAGAAGACGTGGAACATAAGTTGTGAAGATGACAAGAAGCGGCTACAAAAGGGTATGGAAAGGTTAAGAGAGTGGTGAAATATCTAGCAATTGAAGTACGATGTGGGAAAATGTGAAGTTGTCAATTCTGGCAGGGAGAATAAGAAAAAACATATTATCTACACGGTCAAAAACAGAAGTTGCTGGAAAAGCTCAGCAGGTCTGGCAGCATCTGTGGAAAAAAAAATAAGATTTAACATTTTGGCTCTGGTGACCCTTCCTCAGAACTCTCAGAACTGTAACTTCTGTTTTTGTTCCTGATTTACAGCATCTGTGGTTCTTTCAGTTTTTGTCTACATGGTGAGAGACTGTGGAGCTCTGAAGTACAACACAGATTCAGGCCATTTAGCCTATTGTGCCTGTACCAGCTGAGTAAACTTGCCATCTATCCATGTTATTGGATTTATCCACGCACTTCGTTTATAGCTTTGCAGGTTACTGCATTTCAGGTGTAGATCCAAGTTCCTTTGAAATGAGTCGATCGCTTCCAATTCAACCACCAAACTCAGCAGTGAATTCCAGACATGTACTGCCTTCTGAGTGAAAAAGGTTTTCCTCAGGACCCCTGTAATTCTTCTACCAATTCATAAATCTGTGTGCCCTGGTAATTGACCTCTCTGCTATTGGAAACAGTACTTCCCCTACTCTGTCCAAGCCCCTCATTATTCGGCATACCTCGATTAAGTCACTCTTCAGCCCCAACACTAGCCAGATAAGATTGCTTCATATCTGCAATTTATAAAAGATATCACTTTATCCTTTGGCTCAGTTTGTTAACAGTCTACCACGTGCAACCATGCCAAATGCCTTCTAACATTCACTCAGCATTGCCATCATTAATCCTCCTTGTTACTTCATCAAACAATTCAATTATATTAGTAAGGCATGGCCTTCCCTTAATAAAACCATGGTTATCCCGATTAATCTGTGCCTCTCCAAGTAATCCTATCTCTTTATATTGATTCCATTAATTTGCCCAGCACTGAGGTCAGATTAATTGGTCTCATGTTATTTTACCCTGTTCCTTTGGATATTGGCCTTTTTTTGATACATATTGGTGTAATGATTGCCGATCTCCAATCCTCTGATATTTTACCTGTACCTGGCGATGATTCAATGTAGATTTAAAGGGACCTGAGTGTCCTAGTCCATGAATTTTAAAATAATAGTATGCGCCAAGTAAGAAGGAAAGCTAATAGAACGTTATTGTTTATCACGAGGGGATGAAGAGTCATCTCGACTTGAAATATGAGATTGCTGTCTCTCCATGGATGCTGCATGACTTGTTGTGATTTCCAGCTTTTTTTGTTATAAGTCGAGAGGTAGAGGTGAACAATCTTTTTCTCTGCATTTAGTCTTTTATCCTTTGGCAATGACATTCTGTCCTCCACCAGTCTTAAATTGAGATGGCCTTGTTGGCACTTCTTTTCTCCTTCAGTCCACCAGTGTATTTATGTCCTTAGCTTCCTTTATTTTGTCCCAATATTGTCTGCATGTTGAAAATTACATCAAGTACAAGGGCATGATTGTAATTCACTTCAACGTATGACCCATGTTCTTCTCCCTCTTTTCCCAGCATGTGGCATGAAGTCTGCAAATATTTCCAACAACGGAGGAATCTCTAAAAATAAATCGGAACGAAAGTTTCACTGCAAACAATAAATTAGAGTGATAAAGTCCCTGGAGAAATTACTAATCTATACTGTAATTACCAGGACAGGATGTTTGTTATGGCTTTTTAGAAAGGCCCATTACTTAGTTTTAAATGATCACAATATTGAGTGTACTGTTTGGACACAATATGCACACGTGTTACTGCAGTCAATCTGTCTATTTAGTACTAACAGCTAAGGAAATTAGAAGGAAATGGTAGCTGAGGTAGCTTTTTGAACCTGCAGTGAAAATGAGACACAGAAATGGTAAAACTACCACAATGATGATTTTCCCAAAATTGTGCGCAGTCTAGGATTTCAAAGTGGTGTGCCCCATCATTCAGACACTTTTAAAAAGAATCAAAACTTCTCCTGCATATTGCACAATTTATTTTCTTTATTTCCACGTTTTGTTCAGGAAAACAATCCAAAGTGGTCTTTGTTGTTTAATTGTTTTGATTTTCCTAGGAGAATCTTACTTACAACTATGTAATAATACAGACTATGGGCAGAATCTCATATGACAATTTTTTTTTAATAACCAATATGTGGCAGAATCAGACAAGAAAGGCCAGCGATATCTATCTCAACATTGGGAGCCTCTTATACCACCTTTTATACATCCGCCAAGCAACAAGTTGAGGTTCTTGCCGTGCAGTGGTGAGTTGCTAGTTAAAGGGGATAATTGTTTATTAAATACCCTATTAGTAGCCCAACTCACCTCATTAATATTGAGCTTTCTATCTTACCAAACACATTGAACAAGCAAGACATTGAGGATTTTTGACATAGCAGTCAGAGTGTGTACCTGGTGACTTCAGCTGGCGGCTTGCTTTAAAGGACCTCCATTTTGGAAACTAGTCACCAGCACCTGAGGGCAGGCTCTGTGGGCATGGGCCACACACACCCCACGATCAGGGATATTGCTGTTCAGCATGTACCAGCTTCTAAGAACTTACATGGCACTTCTCTGATTCTCTTACAGGACAGTTCTGCACTTCAGTGTTGTACGTTAGGGCTGCACCAGTAACTGTCATCATAATGTAGTAGCAAGGACACTATGTGCACAGGACACAAACCCCAGCTCTTGGCCTTGGAAAGACTGCATCACTGGGCTCTTCTCTGTCATAGCACTCACTCATTCTGAGCTCACCTGGATGCTCATTGAATCGCTGCCAAGCATTGCCTTACCTTACCTTTCCCTATTGTACTGTGCCTCCTCAGCCAGACATATCAGGCTCATCTTTCTGCTGCCATCACTTGCCGGTAACTTTGGTTGTCAGCAGTTCTCGGTCAAGTTATGGGAGGGAGTCTTCACACAGGGGATGCAGGAACAGTAAGTCAAGGACAGCCTCCAGTAGCAGGCCAGGGGCTTGCGCATGGTCAGTCGGCCGCTTGGGGCGATAGAGATAGGATCACTCTCCTTATAGAGGGAGAGCTGAATGTCGGCTAACTGTCCACCTGTCTCAGATAATAAAGTGTGAAGCTGGATGAACACAGCAGGCCAAGCAGCATCTCAGGAGCACAAATGCTTTTTATCTTGGATTCTCCAGCATCTGCAGTTCCCATTATCTCTGTCCACCTGTCTCAGCTCTTTCTGCCCTACTCACTGCTGCTTTTCCCCTTGAATGAGAGAGAGACATGCCAATGGGAATGAAAGTGGGTGGCAAAGCTGCTTGAGGTATGTGGGAGCTGTCCTGAGCGTGTGAGCAGGCTGTGCAGAAGGCATGCAGGATTGTTGGGGTGGGTGACAGTGAGCGAGGGAAGGGGTCAAAGGCAGAAGTGAGAATGGTAGAGCACTAACCTTGATGGGAAGTGGGTATAGTAGGAGAGATTGAGTGTGTGAGGTAGTAGAGAGAGGATTGTGGCACTTACACTGGTAAAGTGGAGAAGGTTATTGATTTTATTACTCCGGTGCTGGGCATTTCTCCACAGATGGCTGAGACTACACTGCCCTGGATGGCAAGCTCAGATCAAGCTGGCATTGTTTGGTGTAATGGTCCCCTTTGCTGGTCCTGGAAGAACAGAAAGTGTCTCATCTGTATCACCCCAACCAACAGGAGGAGCTCCAGGACACTGCCCTTCAAGCCACGCACCAATTAACCCTCATCTGAGGCAAATATCAGGCACCATGGAGGGCAGCTGTGGACTGACGTGCTTGCCTGAGTGTACAATGGGCTTTTAAAGATGGCACAGGTACAACATCTCCACCAGTCTTTCGATGGATATCTAGTGAATGTTGAGTTGTTAAGTTGTTGAGTGATGAACAGTGTATGCGAAGATGAGATAAGAATCAGATCTGAGGGATGCCATGGAGTGAGGAAAGTAGATATTGAAGCAAATTTGGGAAGATGTGGTGAGAAATTTTGTTCGGCCTTGCGTGAGAAAACCTTCAAAGAAACTCAGCTCAGTCTGAAAAATATGACGTTCAGCCCATTTTCTTGGATTTGTAACATTTCTGCTTTCTCTCTTTGTTTACTTATTCCCTCAACTCTCTGCTTCTTTTCTCTGTGATGGTTTTTCCATTTCTTCCATTTGATGAATGTCAATCACATTTTTAAAATTTTACACTCACTCGTCTATTTCCCCTCTTTCTGCTTCATTTCTATCACTCAGTCCTGTCCAACCTGAGGCTTGATATAATTCGTAACCTACATTTCACTGATGGATGAGATTCTCCGCATGTTTATTGGCTGTAGAAACATCTGTCCATGGGAGAAATACATAGAAACTATAAACTCTCCCTCTAAATCCCCATTAACTCTCCCTCACAAGCCTCGTTACTTTCACAATGACAACCATTACCATTTCTTATAAAGCTTTTAGTGCAGAAATAATTACTGAAACATAATCATGAAAATGGGTGCTGAGCCAAAGAGAGGGATGATGAGTGTGATCAAAATATGTTTTCAAAAAGTTAGTTCAAATATGAGTCTTATTTTGTACAACAGGATGAGTATTTAAAATGGAGAACAAGAAATTGAAGCAAATGCCTACTTGCCTGGATGAAGGCAGCTGCAACAGTACCGAAGAAGCTTTGACACCATCTAGAACAAAGCAGTCTGCTTGGTTTATAGACATTCATTGCAGTTGAATAAAGGGAACTATGGAGCTATGAGGGAGGAGCTGGCCAAAGTTCAGTGGTACAAGACCCTAACAGGGATGGCAGTGGAACAACAATGGCAGGTATTTCTGGATATAATGCAGAAGGTGCAGGATCAGTTCATACCAAAGAGGAAGAAAGATCCTAAGGGGAGGCAGGGGCAGCCATGGCTGACGAGGGAAGTTAAGGACTGTATAAAAATAAAAGAGAAGTATAACATAGCAAAGATGAGTGGGAAGCCGGAGGACTGGGAAGCTATTAAAGAGCAACAGCGGATAACTAAAAAGGCAATACACAGAGAAAAAATGAGCTATGAAGGAAAACTGGCCAAAAATATAAAGGAGGATAGTAAAAGCTTTTTTAGGTATGTGAAAAGAAAAAAAAGGTTACGACTAAAATTGGGCCCTTGAAGTCAGAAACGGGTGAATTTATTATGGGGAACAAGGAAGTGGCAGATGAGTTGAATAGGTACTTTGGATCTGTCTTCACTAGGGAAGACACAAGCAATCTCCCAGATGCAGTAGTGGCTGAAGGACCGAGGATAATGGACGAACTGAAGGGTATTTATATTAGGCAGGAAATGGTGTTGGATAGACTGTTCGGTCTGAAGGCTGATAAGTCCCCGGGACCTGATGGTCTGCATCCCAGGGTACATAAGGAGGTGGCTCTAGAAATTGTGGACGCATTGGTAATTATTTTCCAAGGTTCTTTAGATTCAGGATCAGTTCCTGCGGATTGGAGGGTGGCAAATGTTGTCCCACTTTTCAAGAAAGGAGGGAGAGAGAAAACAGGAAATTACAGACTGGTTAGCCTGACGTCAGTGGTGGGAAAGATGCTGAAGTCAATTATAAAAGATGAAATTACGACTCATTTGGATAGCAGTAACAGGATAGGTCAGAGTCAGCATGGATTTACGAAGGGGAAATCGTGCTTGACTAATCTTCTGGAATTTTTTGAGGATGTATCTGTGAAGATGGATAAGGGAGAGCCAGTGGATGTAGTGTACCTGGACTTTCAGAAAGCTTTTGATAAAGTCCCGCATAGGAGATTGGTGAACAAAATTAGGGCACATGGTATTGGGGGCAAAATACTGAGTTGGATTGAAAATTGGCTGGCTGACAGGAAGCAAAGAGTAGTGATAAACGGGTCCCTTTCGGAATGGCAGGCAGTGACCACTGGGGTACCACAAGGTTCGTGCTGGAATCGCAGCTGTTTACGATATATATTAATGATATAGATGAAGGCATTAAAAGTAATATTAGCAAATTTGCTGATGACACAAAGTTGGGTGGCAGTGTGAAATGTGAGGAGGATGTTATTACAATACAGGGTGACTTGGACAGGCTAGGTGAGTGGACGGATGCATGGCAGATGCAGTTTAATGTGGATAAATGTGTGGTTATACACTTTGGTGGCAAGAACAGGAAGGCAGATTACTATCTCAATGGAGTCAAGTTAGGTAAAGGGGAAGTACAACGGGATCTGGGTGTTCTTGTACATTAGTCAATGAAAGCAAGCATGCAGGTGTAGCAGGTAGTGAAGAAAGCTAATAGCATGCTGGCCTTCATCACAAGAGGAATTGAGTATAGGAGCAGAGAGGTCCTTCTGCAGCTGTACAGGGCCCTGGTGAGACTGCACCTGGAGTATTGTGTGCAGTTTTGGTCTCCCAATTTGAGGAAGGACATTCTTGCTATTGAGGGAGTGCAGCGTAGGTTCACGAGGTCAATTCCCGGAATGGCGGGACTATCATATGTTGAAAGATTGGAGCAACTGGGCTTGTATACTCTTGAGTTTAGAAGGATGAGAGGGGATCTGATTGAGACGTATAAGATTATTAAGGGATTGGACACTGTGGAGGCAGGAAGCATGTTTCCGCTGATGGGTGAGTCCAGGACCAGAGGACACAGTTTAAAAATAAGGGGTAGGCCATTTAGAACAGAGTTGAGGAAAAACTTCTTCACCCAGAGAGTGGTGGATATATGGAATGCTCTGCCCCAGAAGGCAGTGGAGGCCAACTCTCTGGATGCTTTCAAGAAAGAGATAGACAGAGCTCTTAAAGATAGTGGAATCAAGGGTTATGGGGATAAGGCAGGAACAGGATACTGATTGTGGATGATCAGCCATGATCATAATGAATGGTGGTGCTGGCTTGAAGGGCCGAATGGCCGACTCCAGCACCTATTGTCTATTGTCTAATCCCTCCACTGCCAAAGTACAGTACAGGCCATTTACAAAATACACTGCAGAAATTCTCCAAGTTTCCTTAGACAGTCTCTTCCAAACGCATGACCACTTCTATCTTGAAGGACAAAGGCAGCAGATACATGGGAACACCTTCACTTGTAAGTTCCCTTCCAAGCCACCCACCATCCTAACTTGGAAGTATATTGTTGATCCTTCACTGTTGCTGAGTCAAAATCCTGGAACTCTCTCCCTAATAGCACAGTATCTTAAACTAAAGGACTGCAACAATTCAAGAAGACAGCTTATCACCACCTTTTCAAGACCTATTAGGATGAGCAATAAATACTGTCCCAGCCAATAAATCTCATATTCTATAAATGAATAAAAACTATTTAGCCAGTGAGGGTTAAGCCACCTAGCATGAGCATCAGAGTTTTGGATGGTTCGAAGTCTGCAGAGCTGTAGGAAAGGAGTAGGGCAAAAAGCCAGTGAAACAGTTGAGTCTGCGGATGAAAAAGGAGAAGGTGAGAGTTTCAGCAGCAGATGAACTGAAACGAGGGTTGGTGGCCACTGAGGGAGAGGAAGATGATGTTACTAATGTGAAACGAAGTTCCCCTTCTGATGGAGAAAATAAGGAATTCAAGTTCTGATTGAGGGTAATTATTTCAATCTCCCTAAAGTATAATTGGAAGAAATTATGGATCATGCAGAGTGGATGGTCTGAGAAGAAAGTGTCAGAGGAAAGACTATGGGAATGTGGGACTGGACACGTAAGCCCATATGTTATGCCCATATATCTAACCCTGTTGAATTTCTTCTACTTTACTTCTGTTCCTTTTTCAATCTTGATGATACTGTTTTTGAGTGGCATTAGAATGAACAGGAAGGTCCCTTGGGCAACTGTAGAATGGTCAGAACCAAATGGAGCCAAGTGAGGGAAATAATGGTAAACTGGACAGTGAAGGAGAACTCTTGGTGAGGATTGGTCATTCATTCCGTCCAAGGTTGCAGAAATGTTTGATTCAATTTAATTCTGTGCTAAATCAGCATATTGCTTCTTCCTAAAAGTGCAATAATTAACTAGAGTTTAGAATTGTAAAGTTTGATTTCATGTTGTAGAGCAGTTCTTGCAAGCACATATTGGATGGTTAAGAACAAGATATAAGGGAGTAATTGAGTAAAGTGCTTCTGCTGTGTAAAACATCGGAGATGAAGTTCACTAGGAAGAGAAGATAATGCATGTCTTTAAAATGCTCAAAGCCATGTGTAATTTCAAGACAGGTGGGTTATTTAACTTAATCTGTGGCTACAAAGCTTCGAGATAGCATTACAAAATTAGTAAGCCTCAAGCAACATCAGAGATTGATGAATATGTTTTCCCACAGAGTAGATGTATGCAATAGAGATCTATCAATTTACTTTACTGTATCAATTAAAGCAGCCATCACTGGAAAGTAAGAGAAGAAAATGCTATTAATCCCAAACTGTTCTCTGTACTCCCAAAACCTAAGGTGAAAAAAATAAACATTTGCTCTATTTCATGGTCTTTTACGGGCTCCACCATTTTGGGCTTAGGCATGAGAAGATTATTAGAATGATGATGAAGGTAATAATAAAGAATTTAGCCCAGCCGAGGGTGAAAGCTTTAGCTTTTTACCTCCAAGGTACATGACCTCATCTTAAATGAATGAACAAGGTCATTTGAAGAATTTTGTCTGATTAAGTCAGACTGTTTTCCTCAGGCTCCAGAAAATGTTGATTCATAGAAAGCTTCAGAGCCACTGACATCAGCAGCCATTATTAATTAATGCAATTGAAGATGATCACATTTCCTGAAAGCTGTAATAACAAAATATTGAACTCATCAAATATCTTGACGAACAGAGTTCATGTACAGTGTGAATGTCCATCTCTTAATTTATATCACACAAGTTGGAGTTGAGCAACTATGGTCTGTGTTTATTAGTGCTTTATAAAAGCAAAGTACTGTGGATGTCTGAAATCTGCAATACGAACATAAAGTACTGAAGACCCTCCATGGGTCTGGCAACATCTGTGGAAAGAGAGAAGCAGAATTAATGTTTTGAGCCAAATGTGACTATTCCTTTTAACTGTGAGGAAGACTGCAAAGAACAGTCAGATTGGATTTGGAATACTTACTCTGTTCACCCCTCTGCAGGCGTGGCAGACCTGCTGAGTTTCTCTGGCACTTCTTGTTCTTATTGTCGAACAGTATTTGTTTGTCTTTGGAACTATTATGTGAAATTGAAAGAGTCAGTGTTTTTCAGTTGTTGGGCTGCAGCATGCAGGAGATGCTTTACTTACAAGAGTGACTTGGTTTAACAATTCTAGCACACCTCCCACATTCTTCCATGTGTAAGCTTGAGTCCATCCAAATTCTGCTGCCAATGTCTTTTCTCCCACCAAGCTCCTTTTATGTTTTACCTCTCTGTGCGCTGATTCATATTGGGTCCTCTCAAGCAACCTTCCATTTTAAAATTCTCTAATCCTTCACATCGTCATCACTTAGTTATGTCTGCAATCTCCATTACCATTTAAGATCTCTGCATTCCTCTTAATCCTGGTCCCTTGAGCATCCACAATTTTAGTTGCTCCATTGTTGTAGCCAAGCATTCACTTTTCTAGGCCCCAAACTCTGCAGTTCCTTTCTGAAACTCCTCTTCTTGCCCTTCCTCCTTTAAAACAGCCCTAAATCTTAACCTTCTGACCAAGCTCTTGGTCATCTGCTCTGATGCCTCCTTGCATGGCTCCATGTTAAATATTGCTTTATAATGCTTCTCTGAAGCAACTGGGACGTACCATGCTGTTAAAGTTGTGTCATGACCTTGGCTGATGTGAATGGTAGACAAGTCAGATCCTAAAGTGAAACCTGGCTTGTTAGATGCTTGCTTAGATTTTTTTTCTCTCTGTGGTCAGTTTCTGATGACATTCGCAAGAAGCTGCCTATGTTCTTCCAAAACAAGAATAAATATGAATTTAGTTAGACTAGACAAACATTTGGAATTATTCAGAGCAGACATCAGAAAAGCATTCTGATTCACACCGTTCCTTCTATCCTAGCAATATTATTGCAGACATCCAAATCTCAAGGAAATCTTACCATAGTCTCCACGCTAAAGCTACTAGCTTGGATGCAGGCCAGTAGAACTATAACTAGTTTCCTTTGGCATATTTCTGTGTAGTCGCGAGATTCTGTTTTACTTCAGATAGTATCTCTTCGCCAAACACCAAAAACAAACACGACTTTAACTTCAGAGCAACTACAGGTACTCGAGTTTCCTAAGCTCACTATCCAGCAGTCTTCCTGACTCTGATATACACCATTATTAAGGAAGTACTATATTGTTGGAGGTGTCGTTTGTCAGCTGACACATGGAACCAAGGACCCATCTGTCTGCTCGGATGGTCCTAAATGATGCCACACCACTATTTGAAAATGTTCAGGAGAGTGTTCCGCTGTCTGATAGTGATTGATTTTTAAAAATCGGCAGAACAGTTTGTCCAGTCATTGTGCAGCAGCTGTTTGCAGGTATAAATGTTGCTGTGTCTCCTACAGTACAAATGGCATGTTGGCCTTTTTTGCAAGGGGATTGGAGTCAAGAAATGTAAGCCACAGTCCAAGGATGTGCAGGCTAGGTGGATTGGCCATGCTAACTTACCCACAGTGTTCAGGGATGTGTTAATTAGGTGGGTTACCAGGAAAGGGTAAGAACTGAAAGATGACATACACCAGATCTGCAAGAGCCCAGAAACTATATGAAGAAGAACTACTTACAGTCAGGCATAACTACTCGAATATTAGGGAGCTGGTGCATCTGCTCCCTCTGAAAGCTTGAATAAAATGCCTTCTGTCCTCCACACATTGTGTGTGGCCTCAATAGAATGGAAGTGGCCAACGCAATATGACAATGAACCCCTTCAGAATCACTGTCTAATACAACACAATGCATTAGGTCCTCACAAATAAGGCAGAATAAAGTTTCATCAGTGATCGTACAGTGAAGATTCACCCCCTGCCTTCAGCATATATACCACCTATTCCTAGCTACTATCAGTTCTTATGAAGAATCACTGGACTCAATATTAATTCTGTTTCTTTTTCCATCAATGCTACCAGACCTGTTGACTTTCTCCAGCAACTTCAGTTTCCATTGTGAAATTACTTACCCTTAGAGTTGTGGATGCTTCATTGTTGAACATATTCATATATATACTATAGACAGTCTTTCAATCTCTTGGGGAATTGAGGAATCCAGAGAATAAGTGGGAAAGTGCAGTTGAGATATAACATCAGCATCTTGGTATTAAATGGCAGAGTCAGCTCAATGAGTGAATGCTATACTCCTATTTCTTATGCTTTTACATTCGTAATTAAAGCTGAAAAATAATGACTGTGAAACATTCTGGATTACTGTGAGGCTATAAACAATACCAGAAAGTGCCCGATAAATGCAAATCTATCCTTCGTCAGGCAATGGCTAAGGGTGACATGATGTTTGTGGATATGGTGTTGTCATATGACACAGCCTACCAACTTTGCTTTGCTGCCCTGGTACAGCATCTTACAAAAGGTCGTAAGTAAGTGCTTGAGCTCCCACTTGTGTGATGTAAATGAGAAATATCATTAGTGTTGCGTCCATGAGTCATGGCTATTAATGAGCTCAGCATTTTGCTGTTGCAGCATTGTGTTGTAATGGACCTTCAGTGATCATTTTCCCTCCTGGATACATCCTGTCAGTCTCATTATTACAAAGCTCAGCTGTCTTTTGTTTGAAAAGCAGAATAGTTGGAAGATAGGTGTAAGATCCTCAAAATGTACAAGACCCCAGTAATGCACAGCAGGTTTATTAGCCTTTGAAAGGGTAGGCAGACAGAGTCGCTGCGATTACACTGCAGCACAGCCTTTGCCGCAGCATCACAAGCAGACAGGGAGAGTTTGTAGGCGTGGCTGGAGCATTGGCACACTGGCCTGGCATGGGGTGCCTGTCGTTAGACACTGGAACTACTTTCTGTGATGTTGGGAAACTGGAAGCATACTGGAAAATCCTACTGTGCCCCTTTGTAGTAGCCTTTAACAGGACTCTGAATGTGTCCAATTGGCTACCTGCTTTGGGGGAAAGTGGCCCTTACAGAGACCAGCTTTGGAAAATCAACGCACTGGCCTGTGGTGGTATGTTCTGTCCCCAGGCTACTCTGTTCGCAATCTCAGCAGGTGCAGTAAATGCCATCCAATGCTGCAATTATGGTAGTCTTGCCTCTGAATCAAAGATTGTGGTTTAAAAATCAGACTCCAGCCATCCGAGTACAGATTCCAGACTGACATTTACTTCGGTGCAGCACTGAGGGAGTGCAGAACTGCTGGAGGTGCTGTATTGTGAATGAGATCCACTATATTCTATTTTATAGAATTATACGCCAGTTTTTGTTTAGGAATCAACTCTACATGGCCAAGATACCAAGGTGTAGAGCTGGATGAACACAGCAGGCCAAGCAGCATGAGAGGAGCAGGAAGGCTGACGTTTCGGGCCTAGACCCTTCTTCAGAAATGGGGGAGGGGGGGGAAGGGGTTTCTGAAATAAATAGGGAGAGAACGCGAGGTAGATAAAAGATGGATAGAGAGAAGTTAGGTGGAGAGGAGACAGACAAGTTAAAGAGGCGGGGATGGAACCAGTAAAGGTGAGAGTAGGTGGGGAGGTAGGGAGGAGATAGATCAGTTCAGAGAGGACGGAAAGGTCAAGGGGGGCTGCGTGGGATGAGGTTAGTAGGTAGGAGATGGGGGTGGGGCTTGAGGTGGGAGGAGGAGATAGATGGGAGGAAGGACGGGTTCGGGAGGTGGAGGTGAGCTGGACTGGTTTTGGGATGCGGTAGGGGTCGGGGAGATTTTGAAGCTTGTGAAGTCCACATTGATACCAAAGAGCTGCAGGGTTCCCAAACAGAATAGGAGTTGCTGTTCCTGCAACCTTCAGGTGGCATCATTGTGGCACTGCAGGCAGCCTAGGATGGACATGTTGTCTGAGGAATGGGAGGAGGTGCAGTTGTTTAGTGTGAACTGAGCATATTGGATTCCCCGATGTAGAGGAGGCCACAATGGGAACAGCGGATGCAGTGTAGCACATTAGCAGATGTGCGGGTGAACATCTGCCTGATGTGGAAAATTTTCTTGAGGCCTGGGATGGGGATGAGGGGGGTAGTGTAGGGGCAGGTGTAACACTTCCTGCAGTTGCAGGGAAAAGTGCTGGGTGTGGTGGGGCTGGCGGGGAGTGTCCATCTTTTGCAGCCTGAGAAATTCTTCTTAAAAGAAACATGCAGTTTCTATCCTACAATGAAATTGACTTGAAAATGACTGAGAAGAGGCAATTGAAGGTGCATTGGTTTTTGGATTAAATCGGATTTAGTTAGTTCATGTCAGATAATGTGAAGGTAATATTATGATTGGATGGCAAGATAAATTCAGTAAAATAGAGTTTGTATCATTGTAAGTAATAAATTCATTTTGCATTGTACTGGTCAGTGCAGCAATTTTTGTAGCAAACTCTTTTCTACTAGATTTTTATTTAATCACACTGTAACTATTTAGCAACTGTATAATCTATACTTAGCTTTCAGAGAGGGAAATATGACCTTTTGAAAATTCAGTACGTAGAAAAAGACTTTTTTGTTCAAAGTGCAAACTACCACAATCTACAGGTGTCCTTCTCTCATCACCTTAACAGATACTAATATTTGTGACACTGCTGAATGAGGCAGTTTTGTTAATGATCTCAGAAACCTCATTCTCACTGCTCAACTGTTAATTTCCGATGGCTCCAGTCAATACCCCAAAAAGTCTTTTCCAGCTTTGATAGAAGATCACCGTCTTGAAACGTTAGCTGTTTTTCACGCTCTACATATGCTGTCACACCTCCTGAGCATTTGAGGCATTTTCTGTTTTTATTCCAAATCAGTTATATTGTAATGTTCTCTATTATCTCCAATGCACTGACTGTTCTGTGGAATGGAGTGGTGGGGGTAGGTGAAGGAAGAGAATTTTTCTGGTCCTTAAGGTTTGTGAATTTTTGAAACAGATGTTTATTAAAATAAAGTCTGATTTTTCCATGTAAAAAGGCCACAATCTTACTGAATGGTACAACATGCCTGAAAGACTGAATGGCCTATTCCTGCTCCTCGTTCATATGCTAAACTGAAGCCCTGTATACCTGCTCAGCTAGATGTAAAATGCTCCATTTGCTCTGTTTCAAAGAACAGTGGAGTTCTTCCCAGTATCTTGGTTAATAAAAGGTGCTATGTAAATGCAACTGTTTCCACTTTCCAGGCAGGATTGATTAGAAAATAAAGAAAAGTAAGGAAAGATAAGACCATTTCTCCATGTTTCATCCTCACTGAAGCTGTATGAAGCAACTCAAATCTAAGATTGGGATATTGGTTGAATCGGAATAGTGACAAATACCAGTGAATAACATTAAAATGATCGAGAACCATAATAAGCACAAGCAAGAACACTACACTGCTGTAATTTAATGTATTACAGAGTTGATCATATCAGTGGGATTGGAGTGAGTGGCAGAAGGGCTGACAGAGGGAAGAAAAACTAGGGATTAATAGCTATGAGATGCAAATCTGTGCTCTTGCCAAAAAAAATTAAGACTTCAACTTAATCTGCTGTTTCACTTGACAATTAAACCTTATTTAAACAATATTTAAACCTTTCCGTTGTGCCATGGGTGTTTCTGGGAATGGAGGGTTTGAGATATAAAAGTAGGCTGCATAAGCTGGGACTTGTTTCACTGGAGCATAAGAGGTTGAGGGGTGACCTTCTTGAGGTTTATAAGATCATGAGGAGCATAGATAAGATGAATAGCAAGGGTCTTTTCCCTAGGGTAGGGGAGTTCAAAACTAGGGGGCATATTTTTAAGGTGAGAGAAGAAAGATTTAAAAAAGGAAACAAGGGTCAACCTTTTTACGTGGAGTAGTTTGTGTGTGGAATGAACTACCAGAGAGAGTGGTGGATTCATGTATAGTTACAACATTTAAAAGATATTTGGATAGGTACATGAATAGGAAGGGTTTGGAGGGATATGGGCCAAGTGCAGGCAGGTTGGACTAATTCAGTTTGGGAACATGGTCGGCATGGACTGGTTAAATCGAAGGATCTGTGTCTGTGCTGTATGACTTTATAACTCTATATGGTAACATTTTAATGGTCTATGATTGTACAATAGGTTTTCCACATAATCCAACCTGAAGGAAGACTGTAATATGAGTTATTTAAGGATACTAAGGAAAACTAATTTGTTTTTAAGTCTGATGAAATTAACAGCCATAAGCAATACAACACAGAGTGAAAGGCTCAATTAAAAATATTCAGTCTGTTAAGGAAACTGCTGCTAACTTTCCAACGCATGTTTTATCTAAAAGTTGAAGTTCAGGTATCCATCAATATGTACGTGGCATTTAAAGTTCATAGAATCAGACAGTCCAGAAAAGGCTGTTCACCTCGAGTCTGTGCCAACAAAATTACTCTGTATGTACACTAGACACACTTTCCAGTAGTTGGCCGCCATTGGGTTGAATGTTATGACATTTCTAATGCTCTAAGTACTTCTTAAAGGTTGTGTGAGGTTTCGTGGCTCAACTACCCTCCCAGACGGTGCATTCCAGAACCCCACCACCCTCTGGGTGGAAAAAAAATCCTTAAATGCCCTTTAAGCCACTTGCCTTTCGCTTTAAATTTATGCTGCCGGGGTGTTGACTGTTCAACTAAAGGGAGCAGCTTCCCATATTGCAGTGACCAGAACCACATATTGTATTTAATTGGTGAATGAACCAAAGTTTTGTCAGCCATAACGTAAACTCCCTGCTCCTATAATTGATGCCATGACTGATGAAGACGAGTGTCCCATTTGCCTTCTTATTAACTTCTGTTGCCTTCCAGGATTTGTGGATAAGCATCCCAAGATTCCTTTGTTTATCTGGGCTCCATACCATTCACTTCTTCCAAAATGCATCACCCCACAGGGTCAGTTCATTTGGCTGGATGACTAGTGCATGTGGCGGAGTGACACCAACAATATAGGTTCAATCCTGTACCAGCTGAGGTTACTGTGAAGGTCCCATCTTCTCCTTGCTTGAGGCAAGGTAACTCTCAGATTATGGCACCACCAGCCACCTCTCTCTAATGAAATAACAGCCCTCTGGGGGACTATAGTGACTTTAACTGTATTTAAACAAAGTCTAAGTCTAATTAGGACTCACTTTACTTCTGTCCAGCAGCAGCAGCTTTCCGTTCTAATGCCGCTATATATTTGTTAACTCCAACTCTACACGGTCGTTGATGTATTCAGCCCCAGCCTGGCGTAATGAAGGAAAGTCATAAATGATGTTGATGTGTTATTTCTGGGATGGTTAAGAGGTGTCTGAATCGTCCCTCTTTACACTGGTGCTCTTACTTTTGTTTGTGTTTTAACTTGCCCGTATTAAGAAAAAATATAAAATGTTGATGAAAGTGGGCTGAGATGCTGGCATGTTATCACTTAACGTTCAAACTCGTCATCAATAGCTATTCCCAAGCACAGTTGACAAATGATGCATAACTTTATGGAGGAAGAAAATAGTTGAAAATAGTTGATTATTTCTCATTTGCAGATGATAGCATAATGATTACCTCGGATTGTGATATGAGACTGAAAGACAATGGAAAAACCTCAGGCCATCTCACAAATCACATTATCAAGACCTCGTTTAGATGGCATGGAGTCAAAATGCCTGACTCACTGTCAGATTACACTAACAAAGAGAGGTACTGGTTCAATTTGATTTATTTATTGTCACGTGTATTTTGTTGCAAATACAGTGAAAAGTATTGTGTAGCATTGCCACTCTCTGGTGCCATCTTAAAGCTCAGAAAAATAAACTAAAAAGTACAATATAAAGGCAGAAGAATAAGGAGATAAAGAAGAAGTGTTCAGCATTACAGTCTTTCTTGTTAAGTGCTACATGCCATGGGCCATGAGCCTGGTGGCCAGGCATGAGTTCCTTGACACTGTTGCTGCTGCTGGAACGAAAGTCGCCAATCTTTGACACTATCTTGTCTCCACCGACGCCCTGGCCACGATGAGTGCTCACTGGACCTTGCCAATGCAGATGCCACCATCGCTGCTGGGTGTTGCAGCAGCACAAACTCGACTCCACTGGCTTCATGAGTCTGCATCCGGCCCACCTCATCGATGCAGCCACTGCTGATGCCGCTGGGTCTCGTACTGGGCCCGAACTCACCTCCACTGCCGCATCCATGAATCTGCCCTGGGTGCAGATGCCACTGGGAGCCCAAACTTGCCTCCACTCCAGCAGCCATGAGTCGGCACTAGGACTGCCTCATTGAAGCAGAGATAGCAGGAACTGCAATGCTAGAAGCCAGAGTCGACACAGTTACAGTTAAAGTTACAGTTACAGTTACACACTGCTACAGTTAGTGTTATGAAGCACATTTTTAATTGGAAGCAGGGACAGCCTTATGCTAAAAAGAAACTTAAAGCTTTGTTGAGATTGACGGAGAAAGTTGGAAAGAGGGGAAATGGCCCACCTCTTCTCAACTGGTTGTGACAGATGCTGAAAATTTGATAGAATCCCATATTTATCTCAGTCTGTTAAAAAGAACAACAGCTTGAAATGTGTTTATTACATTCATAGGCACCTAGAGCTCTGCTGGAGAATAAAAGTAAAGTGATCTGATTCTAAACTCTGCCAATTTAATTCTGGATATTGCATTCACTAATACCTTAATATCAAAAGCATTTGTCTAGTCCACACAAACATTTTTAATGATATCCATTCATTAGATTCTGGAAAACACATTAATATTGAGGGGTAGATAATAATACAGAAATATGAATTCAGGGACAATTGGAAAGCAAGGTTCCTGGAAATGAATGCGGCTACAACCCAGAAACTGAAAGCAACTTGATTGAACGTTCAAAATCAATTTGCAGTATCTCAACAGAATTTGAAAGACTTGGAGAGGATGGTTTTCCTCCTACGACCCTTTATGTGCTAAGTAATACAAGCTAGCACTGTCTGACCCCGAAGTTATCACTTGCATCTTGACCTTACTTGGAGCCTCATAAATCAAGATGCCTTCATTATGCAGCAGTCCTCTTTGTCAGCTGCATTGAACCAACTAGCAAACATAAGGGCGGCCACTGGGCACCAAGGTCTATCCACAGACTACTTGGCTAATGACTCTGGAAGGAACCCATGCACGTGTGGGCATGATAGAATACAAGCAATGTTGCAACAAAATGCGATAGAGCAGAGCACTGGCATTCTGAAAGAATGATTCTGCTGCTTGGACTGCTCCGGACGAGTTCTGTAGTACCTCACAAGCTGGTTATCAAGATTTTGGAGGTCTGCTGCATGGCTTTGCTGTTACAAGGGGACAGGCCTTATCACCTGCTTCACAGTGGGTAGCTGAACAAGAGGAAAGGAGTGTGCAACCTTGACCTCCCTTTTCTGATCAGGCCATTTTTGGAAAGTCTCGTCAGGCTGCAAAACTAGTAACTGAAATCCCAAATGAATTCTCCTTTAGTTGTCTCAGATCTTACCTTGCAACTGCCCTTTGCAATATCTGCTTAGCCACAAATATAAAAGTAAAAGTGTCTACAAAATAAACATTCAATAACAAATTAGAAAAGAAATTATACAGAGGTCATCAATTACCCACTTCATCCCTCAGCAATTTCCTGCAGCTCACTAGTATCTGTTTCCCAATGTCTTAGCTCGGTGAGTGGCCTCCATGCAGTGCTATTCCAATAGTGACAGGTAGTGGGTGCTAACTTTGCACAGAGAGAACAGGTGAACTGTGGGGATCACCTTGGTCATATCTGCGGCTGTTTACTGCACCATCTCAGTGCCTGGCGTAGTTTGATAACTATATGAAAAGAATGAATGTTTTCTTTCCAAGAGAAAGCATTAGGTCTATTGTCTATGATACCATTGTCTCATCCCTGTGATGACATCCAAGCAAGTGTCGGCCAATCCCCCATTTGAGCCTGTTTTGGCATTCAAAAACATCATGGCTGCTCTGATTTTAACCTCATCTCTATGTTCCTGCATATGCCTGAATGATCTGTTGGAGATCTGCTGAACTGCTGTGACACCACAAGCCCCTTTGAACACTGGTAGATACAGCCTTATGACTACAGTATCTAGGGTATCGGGGAAAAAGCCTGGTTGGAGTCATACCTGGCACATCGGAAGATGGCCGTGGTTGTTTGAGGTCCGTCATCTCAGCTCTGGGACATCTCTACATGCGTTTCTCAGGGCAGTATCTCAGACCCAACCATCTTCAGCTGCTTGATCAATGACCTTGCCTCCATCATAAGGTCAGAAGTGGGGATGTTTACCTATGATTGCACAATGTTCAGCACCATTCTTGATTCCTCAGATACTGAAGCGGCCCATGTTCAAATGTAACACGATCTGGACAATATTGCACTGACAAATGGCAATAACATTCACTCCACACAAATTCCAGGCTATGACCATCAGCAATAAGAGACAATCTAACCACTGCCCTCGACATTCAGTGGTGTTACCATCACTGAATCCCTCACTATCTACATCCTGGGCATTATCATTGACCAGAAATTTAATTGGACTCACCAAATAAACACAAAAGCAAGTCAGGGGCTGGGAATACTGTGGCGGGTAACTCACCTCATCATCTACAAGGCACAAATCAGGAGTATGATGGAATACTCCCCACTTACCTGGATGAGTGCAGCTCCAACAACACTCAAGAAGCTTGACACCATCCAGGACAAAGCAGCCCACTTGACTGGCACAGCGTCCATAAGCATCCATTCCCTCCATCACTGATGCTCAGTAGCAACAATGTGTACCATCGACAAGATGCATTGCAGAAATTCACCAGATATCCTCAGACAGCACCTTCCAAAGTCATGACCAATTGCATCTAGAATTACAAGGGCAGCAGACATATGAGAACCACCACCATCATCAAGTTCCCCTCCAAGCTACTCACCATCCTGACTTTGAAATGTAAAGCTATTTCTTCTGTGTCGCTGGGTCAAAATCCTGGAACTCCATCCCTTATGGGATTGTTGGTCAACCCACAGCAACTGCAGCGATTCAAGAAAGCAGCTCAACACCACCTTCTCAAGGGCAACTAGGGATGGGCAATAAATGTTGACCAGCCAGCGACACTCACATCCCAGAAATTATTAAAAAAAACTGAGCCACCACTATAGTATTCCAAGGGTGGGTGGTTTCTAGCTGTGCAGTGATGGAAACAGCAGTATAGTGGGACATTTTTGGTCACCATTCCCTTGTTAGAAGGGATATGCTCTAAATTCTTTGTTGGGTTCAAGTTGATACCTGAATTTTTGTATTGAAAGCCAGCTTTGTGGCAGTCATCCAGAGGCATGATGTATTTTGTTCTGTATGTCCAGCAGCGTTCTTCTGCAGATTGCCACATCAAAGTCTTGGCGGTTCATCAGAACTCAATGTGACCTCACTCTTGGAGAAGTAAGCATCTGCATTATTCTTGCCCCTGCCATGCTTGATGGCCCACCATATGCATACCCTATTCTCTAAGCTACAGCCTGTGTCAGTGCTTGAGCTGGCAGCTGCAATAACATTACAACAAGTCCTTCTTTACTTTTTTGGGATATGAGTGTCACTAGCTAAGCCAATTTATGTTGAGAAGGTAAAAACCAAAAGAACGGTGGATGCTGTAAATCAGGAACAAGAACAAAATTGCTGGAAAAGCTCAGCAGGTCTGGCAGCAACTGAGAAGGGACAAACAGAGTTAACGTTTTGGGTCTGGTGACCTGCTGAACTTTTCCAGCAACTTTATTTGTGTATGTTGAGAAGGTATTGCTGAAGTACATTCTTTATCTGCTACCATCCAGCTGATGTAAATATACCCAAAGTGAGATAACAAGGTGTAGAGCTGGATGAACACAGCAGGCCAAGCAGCATCACAGGAGCAGGAAAGCTGACATTTCGGGACTAAACTCTTGTCAGGTGTGAATTCCAGGATTTTGATCCATTCATGGTGCACGAACAATAACATAACCAGGATGCTGAGGGATCGAAAGAGAACTGATAGATAATGATGTTTCCATGCATCTGTTGCCCTTGACCTTCTAGACGGTAATTCTTGAGGGCCTGGAAGGCTGTCTAAGGAGTCTTGGTCAAAATGCTAGTGAAGGAGGCTTGAATGAGCTGCTGCAGTGCATCTTACATATGATACAGCCTGCTGTGAATGTGAGTTAGTGTTGGAGAGAGTGATTATTTAGGTTGGAGTTCCAATCAAGCAAGCTGGTTTTTTTTCATGATATTGAGTGTTGTTGGAGCTGCATCCATCCACTCAACTGGAAAGTATTCCATCACAATCCTCACGTTTGCATTATAGATAGTGAATGGTCTTTGGGGAGTCGGTAAGTTATCACAAAATTATCAACCTCAGTTGACAGTGTGTCTGAATTGTCAATGTCATCTTGCTGTTCTTCCACTGTCTGGCCAGATTGCACTACTTGGATATCTGAAAGGAGAAGGGCACAGAGTATAGTACTGGCGAATAAACTGGTTATAGGAAGTAAATGATGCATGTTTCCACCACCTGCAACTTGTAAATCAGACCAGTGTAAGATGAGAAGCAGTGGCATGTGAGAAATAGGATCGAGTATGAGAAGCCCAATTTTGTTGGCTGTTGCTGCATGGTTAGAACTAGTAACTGCGGTATCATTAATAGCTGGGACTGCCTCTTCCAGTGGGATGGAATATGCCACTGTCCCATCTCCTTGTTCCTGTTGCTTGCCATTTCATCCTGCAAGAGTGGAGCAATTGTGACAAAGAATGTCTTGCAATTTGGGTGATGAGATTGTCAGGGTTTAATTGCTCGTATGACAACTTTGGGGTGTGGTCGGGAAGGTTGCAACAGTGCTAAGTGTATGAAGGTGAGCTAGAGCATGTGAATATGAGATATGAGTCCTGATTTTGAGGATTGCCAGTGAGTGAATGCTGGAACTGTGGTCAATTAAGTAGTTTTGAGGGCCAGTGTCATAGTTAGTGGGACCTGATATTTGAAGGTGAATTCATTGGCCACTCAGTTGAAATCACTGACCATCTTGAGGTACTGCATCCAGGTCCTTAAGGCTTTTATCTGAGTGTGTGTTTGGGATAGCCAGCTGTGGATGTAGATCATCTGTTCTTCCGAATTCGTCTATCAAGGCCTCAAGTACAGCTGTCTCCCATATTGTTCTCTTCAATATTTTGCAATTCAAATACTTCTTGTCCAGCGAGTTTTGAGAAGATTTGTAGCTCAGGTTGAGGTTCTGGATGTGAGTTTGCTCGCTGAGCTGGAAGGTTCGTTTTCAGACGTTTCGTCACCATTCTAGGTAACATCATCAGTGAGCCTCCGACGAAGCGCTGGTGTTATGTCCCGCTTTCTATTTATCTGGTTAGGTTATCTGGACTTCTTGTCCAGTTTCTAATATCTGCTGCAACTACAATGCAGCTCCCTTCAAGGGGTACTTTATGTGGTGTTAGCTATTCAGTATATTAGCATTTGGCTCCTTGTACTAGCCAGTCAACAGTGCAGTTAGAGTTGGCTGGTAACTAAAATGAGCAGGCACCTTGATGTTGGTGTGCTGTCACCACCATAAACAGTGGGCATGGGTTCACCACGTATTTGGATCCCCACAATTGTTTCCGAGTGCTGTTGAGTGTAGATTGGTCAATGCTGGAAGTTACAAAGACATAGACAAGTTGGTTACTTATATTGAAACTATGCCATGTTTCACAGTTCATAGATGGTCAAAATCACCAATGTGAGATCTGTGCTATCTAGTTCCCCATCCTTTCACAAGCTGTCCTATATGTAGAGATTTCAGGATTTATTGAGTTAATGCTCATGATAGACAAACTGTTTAATTCCTTTATGTTGAAGCTTTTCGCTTTTTCCAGCTGTGACCGTTCAACAGTTTGCCTGAAGTTTGAGTTTAAAAGATATTCATTTTTTAATCAAGATTAGGCAAGATTTTTTAAAAGAATTGAAGCCTAGAAATTCAATGATACAGTCGTGTTTTTGGAAGCTAAATAAATGCCTCAAGTGGTGGACAGGAAAAGTGCAGTGATTATGGATTGCACTACCTGCTGTACTGATTTAGAAAAGAAACTTGGTGTCCATGGCTTGAAAAATACTCATTTTGCATATAGAGGGATGAAAGTTTATGTCTGTTTGAAGCCCCCTTTGAAAAAGTAGGGTGCTGTGGTCAGCGCTGCTGCTAGGTTACTGTACATCTGGCTTAAGTGGCAGTGCTTAAGGGTTTGTGACCTCAGTACATTTCCTGCTCGTTCAGCTTGCCACAGTTCCTTCTCGTATAATAATCTAACTAAGGGGCAGCAGCATGCAATTTGATGCCTATTCACCAGTAAACAGCCTATGGGTGCCAGGCAGGTGCCTGCGGCTTATCAATTTCATTTAAATAAGGCCTGAGGCTGAATAATGTGTGCACCTGGAGCCTATGCTTTCACGTGCAAAATGTGCATCTTGTTTGTGGTACCATTGCAAGTGGGTTTCTTGGCTGATGTTGCTGCAATGTTAATATGCCTGCCATTATACCAAAGCAGAGTGTCGTGACCACTAAACTTTTGGGGGTGTTTTGAAGACTCTACAGCTTTCAGACTTTTGTGTATTTACAGCTAAAAGCAACTTTGTGGGGCTTGGCGCTGTGATAAAATGAATCCAAAGCTGTCTTGATAAACGCAGAAATGCTTTCTCTGAACCTACAGGTTTGTAACTGAAATAGCATAGATCTTGCAGTTATCTGCAATCATGGCTGTAGCCACTGTTGCTGAAAATGGTTGGTTAAAAAAATGAGTAAGCAATTGCAGCAGGCTGCTCGAATAAACCGTTAGTTAAGTTACTGTTTGAAGACAAATTTGTGATTAGCTTCAGATTTTATACTTTAGTGGTTTTCTGGTTTGGTTATTAAAATCAATCAACTACTTCCTTGAAGCTCTGTTATTTCCAGTATTATTGACCTTTTTCAAGCTGCTCCCTCTTTCAACCTCTCTATCTGTCTATTTGATGATATTAACTGTCAAAGTATTTACCCTAAAGAGGCACTTATATGAAACATATCCTTTTCTTCGGTGTCACAGCCTGAACTTCCCTTGTTTAGTACATAACAGCATGAATAGTGGGCTCACATGCTTCTCCACCACTGAGCCAGGAGTCCTGGTTCAAGTCCCACTGCTCCAGAAGTGGGTAGTGACTTCTTTAAACATGTTGATTAGAAAATACCTATAACAGTATGGGTGATCTTCCCTGATGCCTGCAAGAGAAACCTGTTGGTTCAAGCTGACCCTTTCAGAAAGGGAAAAACTGTACCTTCAAATAGGGGAGATGGTCAGGTCGGGGTTATTCTCCTTGCTGTGTTGAAAGCTGGAAGTACCTCTCTTCTGAATCCCTATTGCACTTCTCCTGCATTGCCATTGTTCATAACATAGAATCATAATTACGGGTCTTTAAGACCTGTTCTGTTTTATTTCGTTGGAATCTTAATTTCACAGTGAATGGTTACTGTCAATATTTTCAGTCAATTCATTACAATTTATATTACTCCCATTTCATGATGACATTTTTCTGAGAATCACCCATAGAGTCGTAGATGTTTGCAGCATTGCAAGTAGTACGGTCAGTCAATCTTGCCTTGCAGCTGTACATTCGAATAATTCAAAACAAATCTTGCTGCTCTGATCTTTTTCCCTGCAAGCCGATAGCATCGGTGCTTTTTAAACAAAGCAATGTTGTTAGTTTTAGCTATTCCCCATGTCAAAGTAAGAGTGGACTGTGGAAATCGTGGTAGGAAGAAACAGTGAATGCCACAGTTAGCATTGTGTGACAGGGATGATGTACGTGTCAAAAGATTTTTCTATTCCGCCTTGAACTGCAGTTTTAGCCCAGCCTAACCAGACAATGCCAGCTACTAATCTCCAGATGGCTTTTTTTTAATGAAGAATACATTTTGTCCATACCGTGTGGCGTTGCCAGTTTTAGAATTGGCTGTGATATTTTTGGACATATAGCATGAATAAAATACTTAACACCCATTGTAGCATCAAACGATGCCTGTCCTTTCATTTGAAAGGCATTGAGCAGATGGAAAGCACACCTGTGCTCAGTCCAAAGCTGGAATATGGCAACCGAGTGATTAAAGGATAATAGAGTGTGTGCTTTCCCCCTCTTTCACTATGATTAATGGCCACTAAAAAATGATGGATGAATTTCATTCAGCCTCCGGCGTATCATTTTGAACACAGACTTAGGTCAACATAAAGCGCTGTTGAGTGACAGCTGTACAACTATTTGTGAAACTCTATGTTCTGACTTCTTTATCAATCTATAACTTTCTAAAATAAGATCTGAACAATTGACTGTTAAATGTGCGAATGGTAATTTAGAATTTACAGCTGTACCTTGATGAATATAATCAGTTTGTTGAGAAACATTACACTCATATCAAGATTGGCTCTGTTTAACAGCAACTCCAATTCAAGAGTCCATTGATAAATCTTTTTAACATTTAATCATTTATGCAATACTTCAACTTAATGAAGAAAAACATTGAATAATAAGTATATATGGAGGATTATTCTGATTTCTGCACTTCTGGCAAAAGGAATGTGTTTCAGAAATTCTGCACGTAATCTCCTGAACATTTAAATTGAATGAATGAAGATTGTGAGCAGCACAAGTCTGCATTTCCACTTTCCACTTCCAGTGGTGAAGGTTCTCTATCAAAAAAAAACTGCTGTAGTTTACATAAAGGTGATCAAACAGCGACAGCAGGCTGATCAGACTGCACAATAAGATTCTGGTATCCACATGACAGTGAGCTTTCGATCGGAACAAACAGACTCTCCTCTTCCCACCTTACACAAGAACAGTGCATGTTTGAAACTCTGCTTCTTGGGGAGCTAACCTTCTGTTGTGGCACATGCCACAGGTTGAGCTGCAGAACATTGAATAAAAACCAAAAGAACTGCAGATGCTGTAAATCAGAAACAAAAACAGAAGTTGCTGGAAAAGTTGCAGGTCTGGCTGCATCTCTGAAGAAAAATCAGAGTTAATGTTTTGGGTCCCTTGACCCTTCCGCAGAACTGCCACCTAAAGCATGTTAACAAAGTGTGGGGTTGGATGAACACAGCAGGCCAAGCAGCATCTCAGGAGCACAAAAGCTGATGTTTCAGGCCGAGACCCTTCATCAGAGAGGGGGATGGGGTGAGGGTTCTGGAATAAATAGGGAGAGAGGGGGAGGCGGACTGAAGATGGATAGACGAGAAGATAGGTGGAGAGGAGAGTATAGGTGGGGAGGTGGGTTGGGAATAGGTCAGTCATGGGAGGACAGACGGATCAAGGAGGCGGGATGAGGTTGGTAGGTGGGAAATGGAGGTGCGGCTTGATGTGGGAGGAGGGGATAGGTGAGAGGAAGAACAGGTTGGGGAGGCAGGGACGAGCTGGGCTGGTTTTGTGATGCAGTGAGACTTGAGAGTTTGAGTCTAGGATTCTGTTAAGGTAAACTTGCAGATTGAGTCAGTAGTTAGAAAGCCAAAAATAATGTTGGCATTTATTTCGAGGGGACTCAAATATAAAAGCAGAGATGTACTTCTAAGGCTTTGTAAAGCTCTGGTCAGACCACATTTAGATTATTGCGAACAATTTTGTGCCCCATACCTAGGAAGGATATACTGGCCCTGGAGAGATTTAGAGGAAGTTCATGAGAATGATTCCAGGAATGAAAGGCTTAACATATGAGGAGTGTTTGAGGACGCTGGGTCGATACTCGATGGAATTTAGAAGGATGAGACGAGATATAATTGAAACTTGCAGAATACTAGGCAGAATAGACATTGGGAAGACGTTTCCAATAGTAAGAGAGACTAGGACCCAAGGACACAGCTTTAAAGTAAAGGGAAGACCCTTTAGAACGGAGATAAGGAGAAACGTCTTCAGCCAGAGAGTGGTAAATCTTATGGAATTCACTGCAACAGAATGCTGTGGAGGCCAGGTCTTTCAGTATTTTTAAGACAGAGACAGGTTCTTGAAAGTCAAGGGAATCAAATATTACAGAGAGAAAGTAGGGGAATGGGGTTGAGAAACTTATCAGCCCTGATTGAATGGCGGAACAGACTCAACAGGCTGAATGGTCTAATTTCTGCCCCTATGTCTTATGGTCTTATGTCTTATGTAACTGTGAACCCTGTTTCTCTTTCCACGGCTGCTGCCAGACCTGCCGAGTTTCTCCAGCGTTTTCTGTGTTTGTTTCAGATTTCCAGCAACTGCCGTATTTTGGTTTTAATTCTAGTTTGGACACCTTCTTAGATTTTGCTGCCTCTTGGCCATTTGCCAGATGTTCAGCTCAAGACCCAGAGTGACTCTCAAACAAAATTTAGCACTTCTACCTGGTGCGTAATTTCTAAAATAATCTACTGTGAAGTTAACATAACCTAAGAAGGTATTAAACTATTTTTGTATTCTAAATAGTTCTGTAAGTTAAGTTGAGATAGCAAACTTAACTGAAAGGGAAGTTGTCATCCTTGTTACACATTCACATTGGAAGCCTGCATAAGGTCCTCCTAATTTTGTTACTCATGTTTATCTGTTGGGTATTCCTTCCATTTGTAACTTCATGTGAAGACCAGATACCTATAACGATAGACTGATAAAACAGGCAGATCATTGAAATCATTAAAGGCTGCCCCCAAGCTTTAATCTCAAAATATTATAGATTTCAGAATGCAGGCAAGGCCAACGGAGGTTAAATACATTTTATGGCTTTGATATCCTGCATACCAGTTAATCAGCCTCAATAATGTCCCGAGGAAAATGTGTCAATGGGACCCAAATTGAATTGTTACGGAATGAATTTAGAACAGATTTTCTACCATTGGTTTAGAGGGTTGGGGGACAGAATCCAGCTTTTGAACCTTTTGTGATTTGATCTGGCTTCTAGTTTCATGTGTTCTGTTGAAACATTTTCATGAATTCCGTAGCTTTTTTCCTGACAACAGGAATGGTTTAATATGATTACACAAAATATTGTGATAGGGAAACAGCTACTAATGTAAAAGCAGCACTGATGGATAGAATGGCAAGATGTTTACAGATAAGATGATCGAGTCAGCTTCTGATCCTTGTGTCTTTCGCATGTCATTGTTTCAACATTGCCTGGCAGGTGAAAATCATCATTGACTACGGAAGATTGAGTGATGTGAATGGATAACTGCAGAGTTTCTGGAAAAAACCCAAGTATATTTACACACTGGATGTCAGCAGGTAGTTGTACATCCTGGCAGTAAACTCACCATAGTCCTGCTCTCTCTTTGGACACAGAGATGACTGTTGGGGAGTTTCACCCGAAGGTCACCACACCTCAGGTGAGGCAGGAGGTAGAGGAGGAGAGTCCTTCATGGTGAGCTCAGCTGGAGCAGAAATTGAACCCACACTGTTGGCATCAATGTGTATTGCAAACTGGATGTCCAGCCAACTGCATACACACATCTGCTGTGATATTGAAAGCCAAGCCGCACACCACTTCAGATGCTACAAGCCAAGAATCAGCCTCTCAGTGGTGATCAACCAATGTTGCCAAACACACGGTCCAGGAGAAAGGCAATGGCTCTGTGCTTTGCAGACAGGGACCTAAGGGGTTTTGGTGAAAGGGGTGGTGGGAAAGAGGGCAGTCTGTTTTCCTGCTGACTGTCACAGGAGGCCAGGCCATCAGACCTAACCAGCCTCGACACATACTGAAGCCTGAGGCAGTGCTGTGCCTTGGTTGGAAAGGAAAGCACAGCAGCATGGAAACTTTCTCATTGCCACCTCACACTTGCAGGGCCAACATTCTATCTAACTTTGCCTCGGCACACACATCTCAAGAAGGCTCATGAACTCTAACGCTCACTATTGCATGCATCAAGATTCACCTCACCTGCCTCATCCTCCAAAACTACTAACTCTTCCTGCCCTTTTTAATTAATCTAGGGACACCTGACCACCTCTCCTACTCTTCCATCCATTTTCATTCGACTCAACCCATCTCTTTGTTTCACTGCAGAAGTAAGTGGCTTAGAACTGGGCTGAGAGTTCCAGGTCTGGCAGGGGTGTGTGGTGGACATTAGGCTCCTCATTATCTACAAGGAGAACATAGTGGAGCTGGCTGGAGAAGAACATGACCACTCATGTAAGGGTGAGTGACCCCAATGGGAAATGAGCCCAGTAAGCTACATTATACTGTGCTCAGCTGTTTTCTGTTACCATCAGGGCTAACTTCTTAATCGCGCAAACTTCTATGCATTTTCAACAACTAATTCCCTCTTTACCCTTATGTAAAAACTATTAGCTGCCAGCAAACTTCCATCAAGAGGCCAGCACCAGTGACCCTCAGCTCTACCTCCATCTCTGAGGAGGAACCCTCTGATCACCCTGTACTGGCCAGGCTTTAGCCTGCACTCTCGACCAGCTCAGAGACCTTCTTCTTAGTGTGTACTCTGTGCTCCAAATATAGATAATCAGGTGAGCACATCACCAACACATCTTTGTTGCTGCTTCAGGACGTTACGCCCCAGGGTCTCTGATACTCAGAAGACTTCTCAAGACCAGGAATCTGTTCACCTCTGGCACAAAAGGAGCCCCAATTCTCAGTCATTCGTGACTTGGTCAAACTGGAGAGTCAGGCACTGGACTATTAGGCAATTTTATCACAGGCACTCGGTGAGCTGTATTGAAAGATGGAGAAGTCTATCGACATCATTAAGTTTGTGTTGGCTCTGGCTCCCATGTGCCCAGCTGCCTCCATGGACAGGCTGGTGAGTGTCATGGAGTGCCAGGTCCTACACATTCATAGAACATAGAACAATACAGCGCAGAACAGGCCCTTCGGCCCTTGATGTTGGACATGGTGCTGTGTGGCTGGCCTGTGAACTAATCTAAGCCCCTCCCCCTACATAATCCCATCATTATCCATATGCTTATCCAAGGACTGTTTAAATGCCCCTAATGTGGCTGAATTAATTACACTGGCAGGCAGGGTATTGCACTCCCTTACCCCTCTCTGAGTAAAGAACCTGCCTCTGACATCTGTCTTAAATCTATCACCCCTCAATTTGCAGCTATGCCCCCTGGTACAAGCTGACGTCATCATCCTAGGAAAAAAACTCTCACTGTCCACCCTATCTAATCCTCTGATCATCTTGTATGTCTCTGTTAAATCCCCTCTTAGCCTCCTTCTCTCCAATGAGAACAGACCCAAGTCCCTCAGCCTTTCTTCATAAGACCTTCACTCCAGACCAGGCAACATCCTGGTAAATCTCCTCTGCACCTTTTCCAATGCTTCCACATCCATCCTGTAATGGGGCGACCAGAACTGTATGTAGTTCGTGTCTGCCAGACATGTGTATGGTATTGTGCACCAGAGCTGTAAACATTGGTGCTCAGTGTCAATAGCAAGGCAAGAGGGAACAAAGGATTTTGACCTCACTCAAGCTGCGCTCTCCTCTAATGGAGTTATGATGGTGCCAGTAGGCACTGACAAGGAGGAGGAGCAACACATAAGGACCTCAGAACGTCTTCTCAGCGCATTTCTCATGTGCCTAGCCACTCTACCTATCTCCTGCCTGTGATCCCAAATTGTGCAGCAGTGAAAGCTGAGGCCAGTGAGCCTGTATTTGGGCAGGAGACTCTCAGGAGACATGGGCTGTCAAGGCCCAAAGCACCAGGGGTTGACTAACCACGTTTTCCCGGCCAACAGGACTAACTGAAGGTCTGATGTTTGACATTGAAGGGTGCCACACAGCACCATGTCCAGCCCTTGTCCAACTGATAGATTGAAAGTTTAGTGCCCCGTTCCGTCCCAAGCTGCCTGCCTCTTCCTCTGCATGAAGACTCTTGCAAGCCATGGCAGTTTGTAACTGAGCACTAAAGACCATGTGAACTACGAAAGCATTGCAAGTCCTAAAGCCTGTTGCTCAGCACTGAGGTCAGTGAGTAGGTGCAAAGAAAACAATGCGAAGTAGACAGAGACCCTTACCCTCCAAGAAACTAGTAAAGCAAGAAAGCAAACTAAAAACCACAAGATGCAGCAGCAGGTACCTGCTTTGATTTACATGTCAATAATTTATGCTTGCTGGTTTCTCAGGGATGGAAAGGAGAATTGGAAGTGGCATATCAATCAGGCAAGTTGGGGATTTAATGAGTTTCGAGTGCATGGAAATAAGGTAGTTGCCACTCAATGCAAGAGTCTGAAGTCACCATTTAAAGTTTGAGGAGAATATTAGGAAAACCCATCTCAATGTCCAATTTTTAAAAATCATTCTCACAATATTTCCCCACATTTCTCACCTTTCATCCTGCCACACCAGGGAGAGGGGAAATTCTGCCTACTGTTTCCTTGGTCAATATTGTGGCATCCTCTGCAATTCTAAACCACATGAAGGAAGTAGTACTTTAGCTGTGGAAAAAAAAAGGCTTTCTGAAAGGATTTCAAGTCTTCAGAAAGAAAATTACATTTTTCAATGCATTAACCGAAGATATTGTATGATTACTGCTCAATATTTGGACAGAAAGTGGAAGGAGATGGACGAGGAAGCCATTATTCTGGATTCCCATCCACTTTCAGCTCACTTAATCTTCTGGTGGAGGGTGAATATAAATTATTAATAACGTAAGAACATTATCAATGTTATTTTCCATCATTTTTCCTTCTTTGCCGTTCAGGAGTAGCCTTCTGATATGAAATTGGTATTCGCTGAGCAGGATAAGGCGGAAAGTAAATTTAAAGTAGTAAAACAGAGACAATTAAAAGATTTGCTGAATCCTTATTTTGCCACTTCATTTGTCTGCTAGTTTTCTGCTGACTGGTTTCAGTCTTTAGATAACCTGATGATATCAATGCAGCCGATTATTATAGTATTATTCCATTTGGGTTCCCTGGATATGCCTCAGTCTGCAGTCAGGAGATCACAACACACCTATTTTAGGTGTGCTATTTTCTTTTATTTTATTTGTGCCTTTTAAAAACCAGTTTTAGTCCACAAAGGGTCATAGGTATAAAAACCAAACGAGGGAAGTTGAATATTCAAGTTTTGACTTTGACTGTCAGACCACCCCAACACAATGAACAAATGTAGACAATATTACTATTTTTTTTCTTGATGCTGAACAAACTAGAAGGTCAATATGAAATAGCAAGATAAAAATTAGACCCAAAGAACTCTGTATTTACTCTCTTCATGTAAACCTGCTTTTGGAAAAACAGTCGGACATATTCACTGAACTATGTCACATTTCCAAATCTTTACCCTTTGTTGCCCACTTCTATAATCCATGTACTGGATTCAGGCATTTTTACAAATTTGACTTCTAGGAGGTTGGTCGGTAGCAATCAGAGGTTTGCTTCCTGTCAGCGATCTGGACTTGCATCCTGCATCTCAATCTCATTTAATGTTACATCATCTCAATTGGATTGGTTGAGGTTTGAAATTTGGTTCCATTCCGTGTTCCCCCATGGGTAACTATTCATACCTCTGTGGGGGTTATTCCCTTCCCTTGTCTCTTTAGTTTCGGAAGGGAATTTCCCCTCTCCTCTTCCACTTTCTCTGCAATATCAGCACCATCAGGTGATTGTTTAGGTTAGCTGTACTCCATTAGGGCTCTTTCACTGAGCGAGGCTTCACCTTCATTTTCTTTTGGTCTGTTTGAGAATTCCACTGGTCTGCTTACAATTTTACTGTAAAGGTGTTGGTTGATCAGATCTCTAGCTCTGGAATGTCATCTTTTGGTACATTCCCAATCCCCTTTAGGCATTCTTTAAGGCTATTGGGCTTGCTCTGGCCCATTTGAAGTCTATTGAGGTCTGTCCTTTGTCTTTCTGACATTTATGGTAGGACTTTAACCCCATTTAATTTTGTTGATTAGATTCAGAATTGCTGATTGGCAGGAGACAGACGCTGGTCCAGAGATGTTTTTGTTATTGGAAGCCAGTGTCGAGTGGAGTTCTACATGGACCAGTGTTGGGGTCCTTATTGTTTAGATTTCAATGTGCAATAGTTGACCAGTAAGTTCACGGATGTTACAAAAATTAGTGGGGTGGTAAATAATAGGGAGAACAGCTTTAGATAATAGAAGGTTATAAACAGACTGGTCAGCTGGCTTGATCAGTGGCAAATGGAATTCAGTCTGGATAGGTGATGAGATGAGGTTGGGTAGACAAACAAGGCAAGATGAATGGTTTAACCCTGGGCAGCACAGAGGATCAGTGGGATCTTGGGATGCATGTCCATCACACGTGTAAGGGGTTGAGGGGTAGGTAGTTAAAGGTGATTAAGGCGGCATATGCGATACTTGCCTTTGTTAACCAAGACATAGAGTTTAACAGCAAGAAGGTTATGCTAGAACTATACAACATGTTGGTTAGGTCACAGCTGGAGTATTGTGTATAGTTCTGGAATCCACATTACAGGAGGAATGTGCACTGGAGAGTGCGCAGGGGAGATTTACCAGGATAAAACTGAAAGAACTGTGGATGCTGTAAGTCAGGAACAAAAACAGAAGTTGTTCGAAAAGCTCAGCAGATCTGGCAGCATCTGTGAAGAAGAATCAGAGTTAACATTTCGGATCTGTTCTGAGGAAGGGTCACCGGACCTAAAATGTTAAATCTGATTTTTCTTCACAAATTTTTCACAGAAAGACCTGCTGAGTTTTTCCAGCAAATTCTTTTTTTGTTCCTGATTTACCAGGATGCTGCCTGAGCTGGAAAAGACTGGGGCTGTTTTCCTCAGAGCAGAGGAGATTGAGAGGGGACATGATTGAAATGTATAAAATCATGAGGAACAGAGGTGATGTACACAGAAAGGAATTTTTCCCCTTGGTGAAGGGATCAATGACCCAGCAGGTCTGATTTAAAATAAAGGGTAGGAAGGTTTAGAGGGGGACGTGAGGAAAGTATTTTCCATTCAGGGGATGGTGGGAATCTAGAACTCACTACCTATAAAGGTTGTAGAGGCAGAAAACTATTAAAGATTATTAATAAAGAAGTATTTAGATGTGCACTTGCAATGCCAAGGCATACAAGGCTGTGAGCCAAGTGCTTGAAAATGGCATTAGATTAGCTGGCTGGTTGTTTTTTGACCAGTGCAGACTAGGTGGGCTGAAGGGCCTTTATCTGTGCTGTAGACCTCTATGTTTGATGAGTTGCTTTTGATATAAACTCCTGACAGTCGTGCTTGAACAGACATAGCAACACTTAATGTTGCAGACAGTGGTCTTACACTTGGAGTTTTTGGGCCATGCTGAAACTTTAGATGCCCAAGCTTTGTTCAGTGGAAGAACAAGGTTCCGTTTCTCACCATGTCTCCCATCCGAATCTCTCTTTATGATGGTTGGATGCGATTCTGCTTTCTCTGCCTAGCTTCCCTTTTCTCTGCAGCTTGTCTCAGGGGTATTTAGGTTAACTTTACCTCTTGCTCACCTGTAACATCTTCCAGACTCCAGCTTCTCAGAGGCTATGGAGTTATGTATTAACTCATAGCAGTTGAGCTACAGGTTGTGCCTTCCTGGACCCTGCAACACTCTTCTGCATGACATCCTCAAACAGCATTGGGCAGCCTCAGTTTGGAGTGCTTGTACCCTGTGTTCAAAAGCAAGTTGCTTAGACCATCCAAATATTAGGCAAGGTTGGTTACAGCATTTCTTGTGGTTTCTAATTTTTCCCTATATGCCTCTGATTCTGGCTGGTGTGAACTTAAAATAGCTCTTTGTGCTACCTCATGGTCAGTGATGCTCTCCTCAGGTTAGGGCAAGTAAACGTTGTGTTTTGCCCATCAGCCTGGTCTGTAATAGCAGTTTCCTCTGCTAGACTTGCGGTTTTATCTGTTGTAGTAATCTTTCAAAAGAGATGAAGAAGGTCTTCTGTATTAAATTTGGGAATTAAGTGGGCAAACTGAAATTTTCATTGAACGTGTTCCTCACTGGAGGTGCCTTCAGTCTCTCTTTTCAGCTCAAGCTATTTCAATTAGAACTCTTTATTTCTGCCAGTATACTAAATATAACCTTAGCTGCTGCAGTTTTATCAATTTCATTTTCATAGAATAGAATCCCTACAGTGTGGAAACAGGCCCTTTGGCCCAACAAGTCCACACTGACCTTCAGAGCATCCCACCCAAACCCATCCCCCTATAACCCACCTAATCCACACATCCCTGAATGCTACAGGCAATTTAGCATGGCCAGTCCACCCAGCCTGCACATCTTTGTGGGAGGAAACCGGAGCAAACCCATGCAGACACGGGGAGAATGTGCAAACTCCACACAGACAGTTGCCTGAGGGTGGAATCAAACCCGGGTCCCTGGCGCTGAGGCAGCAGTGCTAACCACCGAGCCACCGGGCTGCCCCCTCCCTCTGTTTATAGCTCTGAGTGTTTCACCATGTAGTTCCCAATTTCTATTTGTCTGACCATCAGGTGGAATCTAAATACCTGTCTAGCTGCCTTTTAAATCTTAATGACTCAAGGAAACCTTTCTGCAGTTTCTCTCTTAGATAATAAAGTGTGAAGCTGGATGAACACAGCAGGCCAAGCAGCATCCCAGGAGCACAGTGCTCCTGGGATGCTGCTTGGCCTGCTGTGTTCATCCAGCTTCACACTTTATTATCTTGGATTCTCCAGCGTCTGCAGTTCCCATTATCTCTGATGCAGTTTCTCTCTTGTTCAGTCAGAAGTCACACAACACCAGGTTATAGTCCAACAGGTTTGTTTAAAATCACAAGCTTTCAAAGAACTGCTCCTGACAAAGGATGTTGGACTATAACCTGGTGTTGCGTGTCTTCTGACTTTGCCCATCCCGATCCAACACCAGGATCTCCACATCATGGCTACCATCTCCTTTTTCATAACAGCATTTTGGAAGAACAATTTTTTCGCCAAACCAATTCTGTTGTTTGCCTTTGTGCACATTATTGACTGAGCTACTAAATTTGTTATGGCCTGCTGAGGTGGGGGAAATTAGTTCTCCACTTTTTAACCTGAGTTGGCAGTAACAATATTTTTTATTTTCATTTTAGCACATAGCTGTTGCACAGCAATTTAAATGTAGTCAACTAGATCAAAATTAAAGAGGCAATTTGAAAGCTTTCTTGAGTGGAGTAAGGAAGAATTTGTATCTAGTGCTCTAAAAAAAGTGACATGAAACACCCACATAAACACAAGTAAATAAGCGTAAAAAGGTGGGGGAGAGAGAGTATCTGATACAGACAGGATGATGAAAGGCGTGACAGTTTAAAATGCTTAGAGTCCTTAAATTGTGACAATGAAACCTGGAGACTACTCCTGTTTAGTTATTGGAATGTTTTCTCGTCAGATGCCGGAACTTAACTATTTTATATCTATTTAAATTTTGATTGTAACAAAGTGTGGGAAATGGTTTACTTCCTATTTTCTCCACTGGGTGAAATAAAGTACACAACTTTGTATCGATCTGCTAACATCCAAAGTTAACATCATCTTCTCCTACACTCTGCATTTTTTTTTGGTTGTTGATAGGTGACTTCTTGCATTTGGATTTCTGCATCATCAATGTGTTGCCTGAGTTGTGGAAATTAGGAAATTGTTTTTTCTGTAAGTAGAACCGAGGAGATCCTTTCTGTGTTGTTATGATTTTGCAATGGGTTGCATACCTTTGTCAATGAAGTTAGTATCAGGCACCTATCTGCATCAGATTGTGCCTAGACTTTGAGGATTCATGTTCTACAGTTTTTTTTTGGTTATATTGTAAAACAGGTGAAATGACAATTCTGTGGCAATTTCAGACAGTGACTCTGCCTCCCCACCTCCCATTAAAAGTCAGCAGCTTTCTTTGTGTTTCACTGTCTCTTTCTTCCATTTGGTAGTGAATCTGTGGAATGAAATGTAGAACTACCGAGCAAGCCAATGCTGTCACTTACATCAATTTCCAAGGCCCACAGGATGTTAGGCTTCCCTCTATCTTATATAATTGGGGTTGATCTGAAATTAGAATATCTTGTTATCAAGTACTTCCATGGGTCCACAGAGGGCATAAGCAAAGATATAGCTGGAAATCAGTCATGATAGTTGATCTATCACATGCATTGTCACAAGGTCCATAAAAATCACGACCTTCAGGTTATTGTGGCTATTCAGGTAATGAATAACAATGCAGCTCTGACACCAAATCAGGAAAGCATGAAAAATACTTCCTTTTACTCAGTAAATTTCACCTCAATATGTTTTGAACCACAGATATGTCAAGGATCAAGTTGTTTTCAGCCACCAAACTCCAGCTGTTTTAACGTCACCAGTCTTCCCATTGTTGTTCTGTTAAAAATGGAATTGCTTTTCTCCCTGAAGCAGAAATTTCTGCCTAACACTGAACAAGTTTGATAATGAAAAATAACATGTAACTGTCACTCAAGTCTATTTGTTCCATAGTCTTGGTTAACATATAATGGACTGAGGGAGAAATCTGAAGGAAATGAAAGTTAAACATGATGAATACAGTTTCTTACATTTCACATTCTGAGATGATTAAAAAACATATAAAGTCAGGGTCTATTTTCTTTAACATGGTCTTGACTTGAATCTCACCAATACACAAGTAGATGAATGGATGAAATAATTTTCCTGGAATGGGAGCCTTTTTTTAAAACTGATCAAATACTTGCATTTTTCTATCCTGCGACAACACTCCCAAACCATTACTGTTACGATTTTTAAACGTTGAATGATGGAAAAAGACATGGTAGTTACAGGAAATAATTGTTTCAGTTCCACTTGTAAAATGGTACCTATAGAATTATTTTTACATCATTGCTATAGTCTTGGATTTTGTAATTGACACTGCAAGTTGACTGCTAAAAAACACATTTATACAAAAAATGTTAGGCTTTTGCAAACATTGTGTATAGTTGATACTTGGTACAAGTAATAAGTGTTGCATTAGTTGAACTTTTCTGTCACTCATTGTATCTTAGAGCAATCTTGCAGCTACTCCTTTTTCATTTCATGTGCCCTGTCCCTGTTTGCCATCTTTTTCTACTAGGCCTATATCGAGCACTTTTTTGTTTACTTTTCTCTTTGTGTTATTACTTTTCTACCACACATTTGCTGTCACACCTATCTGTAATGCTTTGCTATTATTTAAGCTTGCTATATTTAAATCTTACATTTTATTATCTGTCTCAGGCTCTGATTCATTCTTCCCCATTGATTCACTCTAGGTCTGATTCACATCTTGTGTGATTGGACTTTTTCTTACTCTACCATAAGCTTTGAGTTTCTTGATAAATTTATTGAGCATTCTCTATTTTTTTTAAATGTTATACCACTTAAAGCACAGGAGGTTTAGTCCTGTCCAGATCCCTCCAATTTTCTGTAATGTTTTGATGACCACATCAGGTTTCTGCTGTACAAATGCTCTGGGAAAATTCCCCTCCTGACATTACACACCACTGGCCTGTATTGCTCGACAGTCCGGGGAGACTGGAACCTGTCGATCCACAAGATCTCGGTTGCTAAGAATTTCACTGCTGGAGTTTTAACCTCGTGGAAGGCCCACTGCTGGCTTAGCAAGGAATGCTGATTAGATTGTCTCTTATTGGAGATGGTCATTGCCTGGCATTTGTGTGGCGCGAATGTCACTTGCCACTTGTCAGTCGAAGCCTGGATATTGTACAGATCTTCTTGCATTTGAACATGGACTGCTTCAGTATCTGAGGCATCATGAATGGCGCTGAACACATGCAATCATCAGTGAACATCTTCACTTCTGACCTTATGATACAGAGAAGTTCATTTGAGGGTAGCTGTAATTTCCCAGTCAGGAAACTAACCACCTATCTCAATGGCCAGGGAGGCAGGTGATCTGGGGAATTGAGAAATTTTGGCCTACAGGCATTAATTGAGTACTTAAGGACCTTAATTCATGGTGCATCAAAAAAAATTGCTATGGAAAACAGAGTAGTTCAGGCATCTGAAAATTGAAAGCCTAAACTGTACACAATAATGTAATAAGCATCCAACTTTATTATATATCAGCTTAGACCAGTTTATCTTAGATTTTTTACTTTTGTACTCCATGCTCTAATATTTAAAATACAAAGTAGCGATGATTGGTTTGGTTAAAATTACCTGTATTTGTAATCAGTGAGTGACATCATTGAAATTTTAACTGCAACTGCTCATCCACTGTCTTCAGAGATAATATGGTGTGGAGCTGGATGAACACAGCAGGCCAAGCAGCATCAGAGGAGCAGGAAAGCTGATGTTTCGGGCCTAGGCCCTTTTTCAGAAATGGGGAGGGGAAGGGGGTTCTGAAATAAATAGGGAGAGGGGGGGGAGGCAGATAGAAGATGGATAAAGGAGAAGATAGATGGAGAGGAGACAGACAGGTCAAAAAGGTGGGGATGGAGCCAGTAAAGGTGAGTATAGGTGGGGAGGTAGGGAAGAGATAGGTCAGTCCAGGGAGGACGGACAGTTCAAGGGGGCAGGATGAGGTTAGTAGGTAGGAGATGGGCTTGGGACTTGTGGTGGGAGGAGAGGATAAGTGAGAGGAAGAACAGGTTAGGGTGGCGGGGACGTGCTGGGCTGGTTTTGGGATGCGGTGGGGCAAGGGGAGATTTTGAAGCTTGTGAAGTCCACATTGATACCATTGGGCTGCAGGGTTCCCAAGCGGAATATGAGTTGCTGTTCCTGCACCTTTTGGGTGGCACCATTGGGCTTGGACTGCTGTATTCATCCAGCTCTACACCTTGTTATCTCGGATTCTCCAGCATTTGCAGTTCTTACTATCTCTGAAACAATTTCAACCCCACTCTCTTAAGGATCTTTCAACAACATTGATTTGCATTTGTATAGCACTTTAATAAATTGCTTCTGTCATCTGTCTGCCAAGTTCATTTATCTATGTCGGCAGTCTTTTTCAGTCCACCTGGCTGTTTGACAAGCCAATAAAATGTGAGGCTGGATGAACACAGCAGGCCCAGCAGCATCTCAGGAGCACAAAAGCTGATGTTTCGGGCCTAGACCCTTCATCAGAGACAAGCTTCTTACTTTGGCATTGTCAGCAAATTTAGTTTCTCTGTTTCCGATACACAAATCTGTGCATACTGCATGGGTGACAAAAGTGTTCATGCTAAGGGATGCTGCTTTAAGTTCATGCCAATTCTGAAAAACATATTTACTCAACATTTTCCTTCTGTGCGTCACTCAGTGTTAAATCCATGGAACTATGTTTCAATTGACACCTGAAGTTCTGTAACAAACCCCTCATAATACAGCTTATTGATGGTTTCTGAAAAACTGCAAACACATCTACTACATTTCCACTCAGAGATAGTAAATACTGCCGATGCTGGAGTCTGAAATGATACTGTGTGAAGGTGGAGGAACACAGCAGGCCAGGCAGCATCAGAGGAGCTCCTTCATTTCTGAAGAAGGGTCCCAACCCGAAACATCAGCTTTCCTGCTCCTCTGTTGCTGCCTGGCCTGCTGTGTTCTTCCTGCTCCACACTGTATTACTACATTTCCACTATTGATTCAATCAGTTACTTCAAATAACTTAATCATGGAAGAGTAATTTCATTTCTTCCATTTATTGGGTACCTTTTGATTGACTATAGAAAGATTGAGAATGGGGCAGTCAGCACTTTATTATCAAACATAACAATGAATTTAATCCAGCAAGTGACCATTCTCATTGCTTGGAATGTTTCTGGCTTTTGGTTACAGCTGCTTGGTCAGGCTGTGCCCACTTCCGGATTAACCAGTCAAATCATCCAGCTGTGCTGTCATCATTCTGTACACCTTAACTGTCACTGTAACTCTCCATCCCTGATACCCTCTTGTAAGGTTGCATTTGGTGTGGTGGAAGGGCACAGTAAATTGTGGGGTGATCTATTATGATCTACCAGCTGCTTAGCTTGTTTCAAACCAAAATAATTTACCAGAACAGGGTAGAGTTTTGGACTTTATATACTTAAAACAAGACGTCAACATAGCTTCAACTATCTGCAGTTTTGTAAAATGACCCCTAGAATTCCTTTGCATTATAAAGAATGGAGCTCTAGCACTGGGATCAATGCAGAATGTTGCATAATACTCAGAGCTATGGCTTAAATGTGGGATTAGAGAGGCAAGGCAGCTCACAAGTACTCAGGCATAAGTTTTACTTGTGTGAATGAATTAATAATCAGACAATAATTTAAAAACCATCATGCTCCCTACATGTTTGTGTGGGATGTGGATTTTGTGATACCAGTTTTTGCTTAGGATTAATTGGTAGAATTAACCTATATATTTCACAGAAGCTTACCTATCTCAAAGGTTGCTTCACAATGGACTAATACAGCATCGTTGTTGGCAGGAAGTGCACTGGTTCCTTTGTTGAGCTCAGTGATTAATCATAAGCAGCTTTCTGAGATCTTATCAAGCAATTTAACTAATATTATATTGAAAGGTTATAATAATAAACAGCAGACTCTGCAGAGAAACAAAAAAGGCAAGGTAGCCAGAATTCACTGGCACTCACTCTAAAATAATAATACTGACCTTCCAACATCCTTTAAAAAGCCACATACTTAATAATACTGTACTTGCTTATGCTACAATCTGCAAATCTCTCTCGAGAAAAGCAGTGTAGAGAAATTTCCATATTGTGCTAAATTACTGTAAGTGTTCACTGAATGACATATTTAAAAGCTATAGGATGGAATATAAAGCAGTAATGGACTCACAAAGGGCATGTAAAATAAATAAATAGCTGCAGAGGTAATATTTTACCCAATGATGTCATTAGGACCTTTATAGCATGTCATTGCCTTTAAACTCCATCCTCTCCATTGTGCCATTGGAAGCCACATTGTCAAATAATCTTCAAAATGATAATGTTGCTACTTTGTTTTTAGATGCAATTTTGAATGCAGCTACTGCTCATCAATTACTGTACAGGTAATTTATTTAAAAGCCTTATGTTGCATCTGTTTTAATTCAGGCTTATTATCTACTACCCTGACCAGGCTTGCCTTTCATGCCATAATGCAATCTGCATGTCAATATTTGTAATATTCTGCCTCACAAAGACTAAAATTGACTAAAATTCCTCACAGAATAGAGGACAAACATCTGGCTGAGACAACCAATGGTACAGTCATAAGTATTTACATAATGAAATATTTGTGTATTGCAAAGTTATATTACTCGTCATTTTTCAAACTGACGTCCAGTTAAAAATTTGACAGATTCAGCGACTGACGTTAGAGAATCATTGACTCATAGCGTCATATAGCATGGGAACAGGCCCTTTGGTCCAACTTGTTCATATTGACCAGGTTTCCTGAAATAAAGTAGTTCCATTCACCTGCATTTGGTCCATATCCCCTAAAATTTTCTTATTCATGTACCTCCCCAAATTAGAAAAATAATTTCATTGCACTATTTAAAACAGAGGAAGGGCTTTGTGTGCCTGGTCAAAATTCCTCAACAAACTATAGCCCAACATAGGACCATCTGATCAATGATTCGTCTGTTGATTTTTTTTTTGTCTTTGCTGTATGGAAATTGATTGCTGCATTCACCTGCAATTATTCCATGTTCTAAGTTGATTATTATTAACAATCTATTTAGGTAAAATGTCAGGAATTACAAGTAAATATAACATAAAGGAGTAAAGACGGAAATGTAAATCTAGGATGACCTCCAGCACCTATTTGTAGTGTTTTTTCACAAACCTCCTACCGTGTAAGGGCATTAGGACTGAAGGGAGACAGAGAGCTTGGTGACATGGTGCATTGAGAACAACCTCTCTCTTAACATCAGCAAAACGAAAGAGCTGATCATTAACTTCAATAAGAAAGGAGAATAACACGCTCCATCTACGCCAACGGAGTTGAGGTTGAGAGGGTGGACAACATCAAGTTCCTCAGACTGATGATAACCAACAACATGTCCTGGACTTCCCACATAGATGCGATGGTCAAGAGGCACAACAACGTCTCTTCTACCTCAGGTGGCTCAGGAAATTTGACATGTCCAAAAGGACCCTAAACAACTTCCGCAGATGCACCATTGAAAGCATACTGTGTGGGTGCATAATGGCCTGGTCTGGCAACTGCTCTGCCCAGGACAGTAAGAAACCATGGAAGGTGGTGTGCACAGCCCAGACCATCATGGAAGCCAACCTTCCATCCATGGAGTCCATTCACACAGTTTGCTGCCGTGGAAAAGCTGCCAACATCATCAAAGACTCATCACACCTTGGTAATGATCTCCTACAACCTCTTCTGTCAGGCAGAAGATACAGAAGCCTGAACACACGCACCAGCAGGTTCAGGAACAGCTTCTTCGCAGCCGTTGTGAGACTGTTGAATGGAGTCTGTAGCTTCAACTAACACTGATCTTGTTAACATTGATCTTACCTAATGCACGCCCTGTGTAATGTAACCTGCATACCTGTGTCTTAAGTCTTTTTGATCTGTACATCTTTGCTTACTATGATCTGCCTGTACTGATTGTAAACAGCTTTTCACTGTACTTTGGTACATGTGACAATAAATCAATTGATTAATTAATCAATAAGCAGAATTTAAAGCATCAGAACCTCATCTTGAGGAGACCAATTGATGTCCACATGACCCTAGTTGAAGAATGGGCTCCAATGTGCTTGTGACTGGTCTCAGTCAGGAAGTTGCATAATTGAGTCATCCCCATGGTTGCAGCAGGTAGCTCTTGTCTCTCAGTAAGCATCCTTTTAAGGCATCCAGCCATTGAAATGAACCAGGAGCATGAAATTTCTCAAGTATATGGGATTCATGGCAGCTCCCAGGTTGCCAGGTGTGTATTCTAAGATGCGGTATCGATGATTGCAGTTGACTTGATGGAATGGTAACATGTTCTGTTGATGAACTCAGCTGCATTACAATATAGTGCTCTCAATGCAATGCCTGCTCAGTCTGTTGCGCTGTGCAGTGGGGGGATGCCAGTTATGGTGGCAAAGCCTACTACCTGGGGTGCAACACTGACCCCGTCATGGAAAGAAAAGAGGTGTGAAATGCCGCAAATTGCATCAGTTACATCCGTATATATTTGATGGTTGAGGATTGTGAGATTGCACTCAGGTCCCCATTGGCACCTTGGGAAACAGCTAGTTGCATAAACATCCAGCACAGCTATCACCTTGATCACCACTGGGATAGCATGACCACCCTCTCCATCATGTCACAGGTGTCAATCCATGCTTGGCCTGCACAATGTTGTCTGGCAATGTTCCCCCAAAGTTGTGTGGCTGCAAGCGCACACAGTTGCCGAGATTCTGTGCAAAGCAATTGCCAACAATGTACTGTTTGCAACAGTTCCAGTTCCAGAATGCACTGCCACTCATGGATGTCAGAGTCTCTTACAACCTGAACAAATATTAGAGAGTACATTGATCAGCATTTTGGGGGTTACCATTGACCAGAAACTGAACTGGCTTTGCCATGTAAATACATTGGCTCCAAGAGCAGCTCAGAAGTGAGGAATCCCACAGTGAGTAATTCACCTCCTGACACCTCAAGGCTTGTTCACCATCTATAAGGCACACGTCAGAGCTGTGATGGAATCCTCCCATTGCCTGGATTAGTCCAGTTCCAACATAGAAGTGTTGGCTCAGTGGTTAGCCCTGCAGCCTCACAGCACCAGGGACCCAGCTTCGATTCTACCCTTGTGCAACTGTCTGTGTGGAGTTTGCACATTCTCCCTGTGTCTGCATGGGTTTCATCCAGTTGCTCTGGTGTCTTCCCATAGTCCAAGGATATGCAGATTACGTGGATTGGCCATGCTAAAATGTCCATAGTGTCCAGGGATGTGCAGGCTAGTGATGGGAAATACATGGTTGCAGGAATAATATGGGTCTGGGTGGGATGCTCTTTGGAGGGTCAGTGTGGGTTTGATGGGCCGAATGACCTACTTCCACACTGTAGGGATTCATTCAAGAAGCTTGACACCACCCAGGACAAAGCAGCCCACTTAATTGGCACTGCAACAACAAACATTCACTCTCTTTATTTAAGCCCATACGAGGAGTTCTACAGTACACAACAAGGATCTTTGGCAACAAACAACTGCACCTCCCAGTCGCAAACCATTTCCACTCCCCCTCCTATTCTCTAGATGACATGTCCATCATGGGCCTCCTGCACTGCCACAATGATGCCACCTGAAGGTTGCAGGAACAGCAACTCATATTCCGCCTGGGAACCCTGCAGCCATATGGTATCAATGTGGACTTCACCAGTTTCAAAATCTCCCCTTCCCCTACCACATCCCTAAACCAGCCCAGTTCGTCCCCTCCCCTCACTGCACCACACAACCAGCCCAGCTCTTCCCCCAACCCACTGCATCCCAAAACCAGTCCAACCTGTCTCTGCCTCCCTAACCTGTTCTTCCTCTCACCCATCCCTTCCTCCCACCCCAAGCCGCACCCCCATCTACCTACTAACCTCATCCCACCTCCTTGACCTGTCCGTCTTCCCTGGACTGACCTATCCCCTCCCTACCTCCCCACCTATACTCTCTCCACCTATCTTCTTTACTCTCCATCTTCGGTCCGCCTCCCCCTCTCTCCCTATTTATTCCAGTTCCCTCTCCCCATCCCCCTCTCTGAAGAAGGGTCTAGGCCCGAAACGTCAGCTTTTGTGCTCCTGAGATGCTGCTGGGCCTGCTGTGTTCATCCAGCCTCACATTCTATTATCTTGGAATTCTCCAGCATCTGCAGTTCCCATTATCTCAGGATCTTTGGCCCATTGAGTTGGCACAGTCAAAAATAACCTAAATATTCTAACCCCATTGTCTATCACTCGGCCCATAGCCTTGCATGTCGTGGCATTGCAAATGAACATCTAAATACATCTTAGAGGTTTCTGCCTCTACCACCCTGACAGGCAGTGAGTTCCAGTGAAACATACTTTCCTCACATCCTTATGTAATGGTCTGCCCCTTCCCTTAAACCTATGCCATCAGGTCATCAATTTGTTCACCAACCGGAAAGGTTTCTTCCTGTCTACCTTGCCTGAGCCCCTCATAGGTCTTTCCCTGTCTCTGGAGTCTAAACTGCAAGTGAGTGATGGCAGGAGGGGGTTACAAGGAGGGGACGTCACAAAGGAGGTGGGGTGGTATGGGGTGGTATGGGATTGGCTCTCAGTACCCTTCCCTTTGCCTATGTGAGCTCCTCCAGTCAGGTACTGAGTGCCCTTGAATAACAAACACTGCAGTAACTTCAAGCAATCCCTGTAAGTTAATGGGCCAATACTAGCAGATGTGGAATGAGACCCTTAGGTGGGTATTAATTACTCACATAACAGCCACAACTTGCAAGCCTTCCTGTCGCATGCTTGCATAAAAGTATAGAAACATAGAGGCGGCACGGTGGCTCTGTGGTTAGCACTGCAGCCTTACAGCGCCAGGGACCCGGGTTCGATTCCCATCTTGGGCGACTGTGTGGAGTTTGCACATTCTCCCTGTGTCAGCGCGGGTTTCCTCCGGGTGCTCCGGTTTCCTCCCACAGTCCAAAGATGTGCAGGCTAGGTGGATTGGCCATGCCAAATTGCCCGTAGTGTTCAGGGGTGTGTGGGTTATAGGGGGATGGGTCTGGGTGGGATGCTTCAAGGGGCAGTGTGGACTTGTTGGGCCGAAGGGCCTGTTTCCACACTGTAGGGAATCTAATCTAAAAAAATAGGAATAGACATAAGTTATTCAATAATTCAATAGGAACTCTGCTGTTCAACGTGATCATGGCTGATCGTCCAACTCAGTACTCTGTTCCTGTTTTCTCCCCATACCCTTTAACCCTTTTAGCTCTAAGAACTATATCTATCTCCTGCTTGAAAACATTCAGTGTTTTGGCCTCAGCTGTTCTCTGTGGCAGAGAATTCCCCAGGTTCACCACCCTCTGGGTGAAGTAATTTCTCATCTCAGTCCTAAATGATCCACCCCATTGCCATAAACTGTGACCCCTGAAATCATTGGGAACTTCTTTCCTACATTTACCCTGTCTAGGTCTGTTAGAATTTTATAGAGTTCAATGAGGTACCCCCTCATTCTTCTAAACTCCAGTAGGTATTGTTCTAATCTACCTAGTCCCAGACTTAATCAGGACGGAGGTGCGAAAGTAGCAGTCTACTGATTGATTAAATAGTCTGGAGCACTAAACTCAACAATGAGAACAGCATAAAAGTTTGCCTGGAAGTTGTGATGATGATAACCTGAGATCTGTCCTTGCAATCGACTTGTAGCTTAATCAAAACAGTATGCACTTATGTTTCTTGAATCTCAAGTAAAATAGAAAATTTCTCTATCCTGTGTTAATAATTTGGTAATGTTTCATAATTTGAATGTCATCTACCATTAGTTGGAAGCCTGGTTTATTGCCTAGTAACCCTCACTATTAGTAGCAACCAGTTTCATAGATCTGTGTACCCATGAAGGGCATGGTTGCAGCATAATGGCAGTGTTACAAACCACTGCCTCAAAAATAGCAAGCTGAGGCTTTGTAAAAAAGTAACTGCAGGACAAGTCCTGCATTTAGCTAAAACTGTCAAGGGAACATAATTTAACCACTGTCTGAATAATGCAAACGTTATCTTTGGACAAAGGAGACTGCTTTGGATAAATTGTTACAGAGATAGTAGGAACTGCCGATGCTGGAGAATCTGAGACAACAAAGTGTGAAGCTGGATGAACACAGGAGGCCAAGCAGCATCAGAGGAGCTGGAAAGCTGCCGTTTCAGGTCCAGACCCTTCTTCAGAAATGGCGGAGGAGAAGGGGATTCTGAAATAAATAGGGAGAGAGGGGGAGGTGGAGAGAAGACAGACAGTTCAAGGAGGTGGGAATGGAGCCAGTAAAGGCGAGTGGAGGTGGGGAGTTAGGGAGGGGACACGTCGGTCCAGGGAAGACGGACAGGTCAAGGAGGCGGAATGAGGCTATTAGGTAGGAGATGGGGGTGGGCCTTAGGGTGGGAGGAGTGGAAATAGGTGGGAGGTCAGCTTAGGAAGGTGGGTACAAGCTGGGCTGGTTTTGGGATGCGATTGGTGGAGGGGAGATTTAGAAGCTTGTGAAGTCCATATTGATACCATTGGGCTGCAGGGTTCCCAAGTTAAATATGAGTTGCTATTCTTGAAACCTTGAGGTGGCATCATTCTGGCACTGCAGGATGCCCAGGATGGACATGTCATCCAAGGAATGGGAGGGGAAGTTGAAATGGTTCGTGACTGGGAGGTGCAGTTGTTTATTGCAAACCGAGCGTAGGTGTTCCACAAAGCGGTCCCCAAACCTCTGCTTGGTTTCCCCGATGTAGAGGAGGCCACATCAGGAACAGCGGATGCAGTATACCACGTTAGCAGATGTGCAGGTGAACATCTGCTTGATGTGGAAGGTCTTCTTATGGCCTGGGATTGGGGTGAGGGAGGAGGTGTAAGGCCAGGTGTAGCATTTCCTGCAGTTGCAGGGAAAAGTGCCAGGTGTGGTAGGGCTGGTGGGGAGTGTGGAGCAAACAAGGGAGTCTCAGAGAGAGTAGTCCCTCCAGAAGGCAGATGCGAGTGGGTGGGGGGAAAATGTCTTTGGTTCTGGGGTCACATTGCAGGTGGCGGAACTGTCGGAGGATGATGCGTTGGATCTGGAGGTTGGTGGGGTGGTACTTGAGGACAGGGAGGATTCTGTTTTGGTTGTTATTGTGGGGAGGGGCTGTGAGGGATGAGTTGCAGGAAATGTGAGAGACACGGTCGAGGGGACCACTGTGGTGGAGAAGTTGCAGTCCTTGATAAATGAGGATAAATTCCACTTCCGGCAGTGGAATGCCTCATCTCTGGAGCGGTTGTGGCGGAGGCGAAGGAATTGGGGGGAATAGGGGATGGCCTTTTTGCAGGAAGGTGGGTGAGACGAGGTGTTCTGTCAGTAGCTGTGGGAGTCGGTAGGCTTGTAATGACTATTAGTTTCCAGCTGGTTGCCAGAGATGGAAATAGAGAGTTCCAGGAAGGAGAGGGACGTATTGGAGATGGTCCAGCTTGAAAATCTCCCCTCCCCGACCACATCCCAAAACCACCCCAGATTGTACCCACCTCCTTAACCTGTCCTCCCACCTCTCCACTCCTCCCACCTCAAGCCCTACCCCAATCTCCTACCTACTAGCCTCATCCCACCTCCTTGACTTGTCCATCCTCCCTGGACTGACCTGTCCCCTCCCTAACTCCCCACCTACACTCACCTTTACTGGCTCCATCCCCGCCTCCCTGACCTGTCTGTCTCCTGTCCACCTATCTTCTCCTTTATCCATCTTCTATCCGCCTCCCCCTCTCTCCCTATTTATTTCAGAATCCCTTTCCCCTACCCCATTTCTGAAGAAGGGTCTAGACGCGAAACGGCAGCTTTCCTGCTCCTCTGATACTGCTTGGCCTGCTATGTTCATCCAGCTCCACACATTGTTATCTCTCCTTTGTATAAATTCCTTGCTAAGGACAAGCGAAAATAAGAGTTGTGTATGTCATTGGTTTCTTAGTATTCAACGCAAACCATTACATTAAAGGTAACGTGTAGAGGTTTCAGTGTTTGAATCTGCTTTCTTAAGATTTGAGCATAGGCTTTGTGAATTTGTAAGTCACTGTGCTCACTTGGGTATATCTTATATTTCAATTAAAATTTCAGCTATTGGCCAATTCCCATAAAATGATTGCTTCTATCTGGGAAAAACAGATGATGGGTAAGAATGTAACATGCACATCTCCAGTGCGAAGCAGAACCGTCTGTTTCAGTTGAAGTCTGGTACACAAGGAAAGGATAACATCTGACATATCCCGTATCAGGTGTGAGATTGCTTCATGCAGGCATTGGCTGCATTGTGCACCTAACTGACAGTGTTAGGCTGTCGCTGGGCAGACAGATTGAAGACGAATTCCAATTTTCCATCACAGTTACCCTCTAGGTCTGCTGAATTTATGGTCTCACACATATAATACAGTCAACTTCAGATACTTATTGCTGTTTGTGCTGTGGGTTGAAAGACGCAAAGAACATTCTAAGGAATCACATTGAAACATTATTCTTTTAATTTATTGATTATGCTGTTGTTGGCACATGAACCTGCCACATCACTGCCTCACCATCTCAGGGCATGCTACATGGGCAGTGAATGCATGTGCCCTAAATCCACAAACATTGTCATCTGACATGCACCAGCCTCACCATACCATCAGGGCATATCTCTGATCCACTTACTATATGATTCTGCATTTTAAAGCTGCACTTCAGGGTGCACCTGCACCTTTCATTGCAATGCCGCTGAAAGGTCCCTTTGCACACTAGGATAGGCACCCTGTTAAACATACTGAACCAAGGTGCATCTCAGGATTCCTCATTTGCTCTTTTAGGAACCACTCATTTAATACCTACCAGAATCTTGCAACATTCCTGCTTTGCCTTTTCTTGCTTTGGTCCCTGAACCAGAGCTTAAAGGCTCACAGTAATTCTGTCTTGCTTTGCTATCCAAAACAGACAGAAAGCCCGGCAGCTTGTCATAGTTGTCAGCAGTCATCAGTCAAGGGGGTAGACAGCTTGCTGTGTCGCACCGTGCTATCACAGTGCCATCCTGACAGCATGAGCCAGCAAACTATGCAGCAAAAGTACTGTATGTGCATCAGACAAATGACCACATCTCAAAGTTGAAGGGGAGTAGCGACCCAGTTCAGTTTTAAATTACACACGTATCCCACTGACCTCATTGGAGCCTGATCTGCATGCTTCAATGGCGTCCCGCCAACTAGAAATGTGCAGTTTCTGCTGTAGGGATTTTAAAATTGCAGCTGCCTACCTTGGATGTGAAAAGTGTGTAAAAGCCTCTTGCTGCAATATAACTCAACCATGTCTGGATCCTGTTTCTTAGGAAGACTGAGGATGGTGGCGGGGTGACAAACTGATGGCTGCGTTAAAATTAAGCCTGACATTTCTTTCTCTTGACAGCAATAGGAACGGGAGTCATTTTGCCTCTGGAGCCTATTCTGCCATTTGATGAAATTCATGTCCAATTTGCCCTTGTTCTCATCACAGTTATTACAATTAAAACAGTCATGAAAGAAACTCTGTTATTAAACCTTTCATTCTGGGGTGTATATAGAATGGAGTTGACCTTTACATTTTCACAAATAAGAAATAACTGAATATAATTGCCAAGAATAGGGTGATAGAATTTAAAACCAAATTCTTTAAATTGAGCTAGTGGATTTAATTAAATTCAATCCACAGATTAAAAGCAAATGATCAGAAATATACCAAAAGGTTAGGAACATGTTGATGAGATTAATTACAAACACCAAAAACTCATATTTTAAGTATTTTCTTTTGAAACAGTTACTTTTTATTTGGAAATCAATACCTTTTAAACTTCTCAATTCCTTGGACCATTGGAGGAATGTTACCCTTAAAACAGGGATAAAATTGGATTAATTAGTCATCTGTATTTTTGCATCAGTCCTGAAGGAGTAGTACATATCTTTCACCTCACGGATGGCCCCTCACCAAGTGTGCACAGACCTTGAGGGCTCTTCTGACACAGTGTAGTGGCCCTATATCTGGGCTAGGGGTTCTGCATTCAAATTCCATCTACCCTTAATACCTGTCATAACATGTCCAAACAGGTTGATCAAAATAACTGTACCTACCTCTGAGTGAAGATTGATCTAAGCTGGATATGATCCAGTGTAACACCCTTAACAAGATTTCCTTGGCACCTTTGAAACAAAGAAAGCACCCAACTGTGAAGCTCCATTGACCAATCAAACTGAAGAATGCTGACTGAGCCAGGTATAGTCTAAACCATAAAGTTGTATTTAGATTCAAGTCATGCATAGGCCCTGAATAAAAGGTGCTAAATACGTAGAGAAAAAAGCTGTGGATTTTTTAAAGGAACACCCCTAACACTGAATTAAATTTGAAGGAATGAAAGTACACATCTTTATAATTAAATTTGCAGGGCCCGAGATGTTGCTGGAAGTAATCATCAGCTGTTTAAAAATATTTCAAGCCTTGAACGAACCCAGCCCTGTTTCTTTCTGTGACTGCTGCATCTTCTAACTGGGAAATTTTACAACCGTCCCAAGACGCAATGTCAAGGCTTTATTAATCTTTATGTATATCTGATTGATCACCCGTTTATCTTCTGGTGCTAGAGATACATTTGATAGCTTTTGTTCTAGGTAGATGAAATAGTCTCCAGGGTAGCTGAACGTGCTGCACTGAGAAAGTGCCAACTGGTTGGAATTTCAAGAATATTTGTAACTCGTGGTGAGTGACTAATTGTTTTTATGTGGTACAAGACATGCAGGGGAACAACAGTACCTGAAGTAGCAAAAATATATTACTTGAAAACTTGGCTGCTTTTGAGTACACTTCTCATGTGGGAAACTTTAGGATAGTGGCTTTGCCCATTGTTACACCTTCTCCAGAAGGGTCAGTGATACATCATTGAGGGAACAGCTCTGCCTCTGTAAAACTGCTTTCACTTTTTAACCACCAGTCTACCTTGTTTTCACACAAAGGCATGCAATGTACAACTTACTGCAGCATAGGAGTTTTGAACCAAGAGCAAAGCATCTCGAATGCCTGTCTTATACTCCAGAATCTTAACATGCCTCAAGACTTGGATGTCATTTGGAAATTTGTTTTTTTTTCCCCTCACTTTGCCTCCATTTTTTTTAAATACATCGAACATAAATGAGTATAGCACAAGAACAGGCCCTTTGGCTCACCATGTCTGCGTCAACAATGATGCTACTCTAAACCACTCCCATCTGCCTACACATGGTCTGTATCTTTTTATTTGCTTCTTGTGCATGTCTCTTAAACATTTTTATTGTACCACCTGCCCGACAGTGCATTACTGTCAGTTATTAATCCTGTGCAAAAATAACTTGCCTCACACATCTCTTTGAATCTTTTCTCTTCTCACCTATGTCCCCTAGTATTTGGCATTTCCATCCTGGGAAAGAGACTCTGACTATGCATCCCATTCATGCCACTCATAAATTTTATACACATCTGTCAGGTTGCCCTTCAGCCGAGCAAAAACAACCCAAGTTTGTCCAACTTCTCCTTATAGCTAATGCACTCCAGTCCAGGCAACATCCTGGTAAACCTCCTCTGCACCCTATCCAAATCCTCCACATCCTTCCTACAGTGTGGTGGCTGGACTGCACACAATACACCAAATCTGGCCTGAACAAAGTCTTATATAGTCTTATTCAATGCCCTGAGTGATGAAGGCAAGCATGCTATCCACTTGTGTTGCCACTTTCAAGGAGCTATGGACTGGCACAGCAAGATCCCTTTGTATGTCAATGTTTTTAAGGGTCCTGCCATTTACTATATCCTATCCTCTTACAGATGACCTCCTAAAAGACCACATCTCTCACTTGTCCAGATTAATCTCCATCTGTGGTTTCTTCACCCAATATTCCAGCTGATCTATATCTTCCTGTATCAGTGGGTATCCTTCCCCACTAACCACAACTTCACCAATTTTCATATCATCTGCAAGCTTGCTAACCAGACCACTAACATCTTCATCAAAATCAATTATATATGTTACAAACAGCAGAGGTCCCAGAGTATCTAACTTGTCAATTCACCATGCATTCCATGCCATTTGATTTTCTGGACCATCCTACCACGAGGGACTTTGTCAAATGCTTTAGAAAAGTCCATATGGATGACATCCACAACCTTGCTGTCATCGATTATCTTGGTCACTTCTTCAAAAAACTGAATCAAGTTTGTGGGGCAAGACCAGTCCCACACAAAGCCATCCTGACTATCCCTAGTAAGTCCATTCTTTTCCAAGGAAATCCTTAGGAAATCCTGTTCCTAAGAATATTCTCTAATCTCTATTCCCTACCACTGACGTAAGGTTCACTGTCCTATAATTTCCTGGATTATTCCTGTTGCCCTTTTTGAACAAAGGAACAATATCGGCTATTTTCCAGTCCGCTGAGAGCTCACCTGTGGCTGAAGAGGATACAATGATCTCTGTCAAGGTCTCAGCAGTTTCCTCCCTTGCCTCCTTTGATGTCCTGGGATAGATTCCATCAGACGCTGGGGACGGATCCACCTTTAACAAAAAAAAACAAAGTTCTAAAGAAATGTCCCTGGACCCAAAACATTAACTCGGCTTTCTCTACACAGATACTGCCCCACTTGCCGAGCTTTTCTAGCAATTTCTACTTTTGACTTATCCATCTTAATGTTTTTCAAGACACCCAAAACCCCATCCTTCTTAATATTGACATGCCTTAGGCCATTAACAACCCTTCTCTACCTACCATCATCCATGTATTTCTCCTTGGTGAAGACTGATCTGAAGTACTCATTAAGGACTTCACCATCTTCCTCTTGCTCCACACATAAATTCCCTCCTCTGTTCTTTAATGGATCTACCCTTTCCCCCGTTACCCCCTTGCTCCTAATGTAGGTATAAAATGCCTTGGGTTTCTATTTAATCCTATTTGCCAAGGGCATTTAATAGTCCCTTCTAGACTTCTAATTTCTTTTTAAGTTCTTTTCTACATCTTTTATACTCCTGAAGGCCCTTGTTTGTATTTTGTTTCCTAAACCCTTTATTTTCTTCCTTTATCTTTGTAACTAAACTTACAATATCTCTTGTTATCCATGATTCTTGAATCTTATTTTTCATCCTTGTAGGAACATGCTGGTCCTGAACTCTGGTCAACTGGCTTTTGAAAGTCTCCCACATGCAGATATGGGTTTAGTTTCAAATAGCTGCCCCCGATCCATTTCTCAGTTCCCACTTGATACTGTTGTAATTTGCCTTCCCCCAGTTTAGAACTTTCACCTGAGGACCAATCTTATCCTTTTCTATAACCATCTGAAAAGATGTGGAGTATGATCACTGTTCCTAATATGTTCTTCCATTGAAACTCAAACACCTGGCCAGGCTCATTCCATGATACAAGGTTTAATACCACCCCTCCCTCATTGGATTAATTACATTTTGTTCCTCCTGGATACACCTAACAAATTCTGCCCTGTCTAAGCCCCTGGTACTAAGGGAGGCCTAGTGAATATAGGGGAAATTAAATTTTTACCTCTTTCCATGATTTGCTTACAGATCTGTTCCTCTAATTCCTGCTGACTATTGGGAGGCCTATGGTATAACCCCACCATAGTGATTGCATCTTTCTTATTCTAAAATTCTACCCGTATGGTCTTGCTGGACGAACCCTCCAAGATATCCATTATTAGTTCAGCTGTGACATTCTCCTTTATCAGTAATACTAATTCTCCACCCCTTTTTGCATCATCTTCTCTCATATCTGAAACATCAAAACCCTGAAATGTTGAACTGCCAGTCCTGCCCTTTTCTCAGTGAAGTTTCTGTGAGTGGTACAGGCAATAATCCGTACAAGAATATTGGTGCCCCTCCAGATTAGGTGCAACCCGTCCTTCTTGTACAGCTCCCTCCTGCCCTGGAACAGATTCCATTGATCCAGATTTCTGAATCCCTCCTTCCAATACCAGCTCTTTAGCCACACATTCAATTGTACAATTCTTCCTACTTCTGGTCTCACTAGCATGTGGTACAGTGAATAAGATTAAGATTACAACCCTCAAGGGCTTGCTTTTCAACTTCCTACCTACCTTCCTAAACTCCCTTTGTAGGACCTCATCTCTATTTCTGCTTACGTCATTGGTACCATTATGGACCTACCTCTGGCTGCTCACCCTACACCTTCAGAATATCGTGTGCATGCTCAGAGACATCTTTGGCCCTGGCACCAGGGAAGCAACACACCATCCAGGAGTCTAGCTCGTGGCCACAGAAATGGCTGTCTGCACCCTTGACTGCAGAGTCTTCTATCACTACTGCTGGCGGACACTTTGACCCTCCCTGCTGTACAACAATGCCAATTGTGATAACACTGATCTGGCTGCTGCTCCTTTCCACTGACAGGCCATCACCCCAACTGTATCCAAAATGGAGCACCTGTTTGAGAGGGGAATGACCACAAGGGACTCCTGCATTTGCCTGCCCATGCTTACTCATCTTCCTGGTAGTCACCAACCTCTGCTCTATATCTGTGTAGCCCTTACTTGTATGACCAACCTGCTAACAGTGCTATCCATGACATTCTCAGCCTCATGGATGCTCCATCATGAGTCCATTGCAGCTCCAAGCACTTCATGCACCAAAGTTGGAGTTGCAGCTGAATACACTTACTGCATAATAGTTACCATGGAGACTGCAGTGGCTCTGATTTCCCACATATCGCAGGAGTATTTCATGTGGATAAGTTCTCTTGCCACTTTAAACTTTATCAACTACAGGCAATAATCTAGGAACCAATTGCAGACCCTTTCCCACTATTTACCAAAATACAGTTCCTGAAGACTGTTTAAATTTTTGCACGGATTCCAATGCCTTCTGAATCATCACATTTTGAGTGAATTACGGGTTGCACATCAGCGGTTAATAAGTTTCCAGGTAAACTCATTACAATAGATTCCTTTATGTAAATTTATAAGGGAAATGTTGACACATTAATGTGAGATTGGAGTTTCAAGTTGCACAGGAGGCAAGTCCACATGAACAAGAGACTTTTAATGAGATATTATTATCATTACAAGCTCAAGGTGGTAGACCAGAGCCCCAAGTTCAAATTCTACCACAGGATTTGATGGCCACAGAAGATGTTTACATTATGGGGCAAACAGGGCATTTATCAATCAGTGAATCTTTCCAGTACACATATGGCAAGACTGGGTGAGTTCCTGGTCAGTAAGGACTTTGTAGTGACTGGAACTCAACTGGTTCGATGCAGTAGAAGACTTGCAGGTTATTGCCAATAGCAAGCACTGTCCTTGTTCTGAGGGATGATCATGCAGACACAGGCAACACACACCCTAGGGCGCATTGATAAACCAAGATTATATAATATATAAGTAATATATACGGAGCGACAAGATAAGAAAGCATAACGCAGTAATCAGTACAATAAGATATATAGAAAGAGAGAAGATAAAGGTAAGAGAAAAGATAGGGGAGCAAAGCTTGAGGCAATTGAGGAAGAGTATTTAGCCATCAAATAGGAAAAAAGGAGCTGGAGAAGTCTGCCTAGTTCCTCAAGTAGTTCTGTCATTTAATGAGAAAATGGTCCTTCTGATCTTAACTCCATCTACATGTTTTGGCCTTTTGCTACAAGATACTGGAGCGGAATCCAAGCATGAATATGTATCTGGATGTGAGTTTACTCGCTGAGCTGGAAGGTTAGTTTTCAGACGTTTCGTCACCATTCTAGGTAACATCATCGGTGAGCCTCCGATGAAGCGCTGGTGTTATGTCCCGCTTCTATTTTTCTGTTTAGGTTTCCTAAACAAGGACATGACCCACTATCACTAGTATCCTTACATACAGATGAGGAAGGACACCACTTTGATTGGGACAACACATTCATCCTAGGACAAGCCAAACAGAGACACGCACGATAATTCCTAGAGGCATGGCATTCCAACCGGAACTCCATCAACAAACACATTGATTTGGAGCCAATCTACCATCCTCTGAGAAAAAGAACAGGAAATGACATCACCAATGCAGGAAATGACATCACCGACCCAAGGAAACCTAAACAGATAAATAGAAAGCGGGGCATAACACCAGCGCTTCGTTGGAGGCTCACTGATGATGTTACCTAGAATGGTGACGAAACATCTGAAAACTAACCTTCCGGCTCAGCGAGCAAACTCACATCCAGAAACTCAACCTGAGCTACAAATCTTCTCAAAACTCGTTATGAATATGTATATGCTTAATAAAACCTCATGATAGCTCTTCTGTTAATTATGTGACCTGTAATTTTCAGTCATGACATTACATAAGGTTACTAACGGTAATACCCTGTGTTAATCGCACAGTGCTGTAAAATCTAGTAATGATGTCACCAAGGCATATAAACTAGATTTCCAACAGTGAGTCATGCCATCACTGCAATGGCCAGCAGCCAGTATGCCAGAGAGCTGACAGCTCACAGCTGGTGACCCATTTTAAATTTATTTTCTGCAAAAAAAGAATCAGCAATGGTAGGGAATATTATCAATATCAAAAACAACCAGGGAGTGAATTACAAGTTTGTGAAACAACCTTGGATTTCATGTAGTCTTTCTAAATCACCCAAACCTTGCTTTTGACGTCATTTGAATTCAGAACAATATCCTCATATATCTGTAAGGCTTTGGAAAGTGTGATGTTTCTCAGTGTGGATAAGGTGGTAACCAGCTGAAACTTACTTCCTTTTGGCTGAATATCCTCCCTACTCAATTTTCAAATGTATTGCAAGTGGACTAAAGAAATGTCAACTGAAACAGGAGGTACCTCATTCTATTTAATTTAGGATTCAATGCCACATTAATTAGAATTCTAATCTTCCACTGGATGGTGTGCATTGAGCAGTGAGGGGATGGCTGTTTTCTCCAATGATCCTACCCATATAGCTATAACAGGAGTTGGCCATTCAGCGTCTTTAGCCTACTATATCAACCATTAACTTCCAACATTGTGGCCCTAACTCCACATTCCTGCCTGGCCCCTATATAGTAACTGACTCTTTTCTTAGTGACGGATCTATCCTGCTTTGCCAATGATCATTCTCCCTTTGATGGTGCATCCATTATCCCTCAGGTTTACTGGACTTCCTCTTTAAGCAGCTATGTTTGATGCTGTGCTTTGGTGGGACCAGTCAGATTTCATAAGGCCTAGGTCATTGTGCTATCTATCACTATCCATTCTGTGCTGGGTGCTCACAAATATTAATGGATTATTATGAAAACTCTCTGGGTTCAGGATATCTACGATGTAAGGAAATTAAAACTTTGCTTAAATTTGCCGTGGCAGTGAGCTAACAATTCTCAGAAATTACTAAAACCACTTCCCAAAAAACAATCAGAGTGCCTTTTCAGTGGCTCAAAATGAGAGAAATTGTCATTTAGTCAAAGTATAAAATCAGGCCAAAAACTTTCATCAAAACAATCTGCTCAGAATGACACCATCGGGTCCTAACTCGGAAAAGGATTTGCCTTTGTCAGATCGGATCCAATGACCCTGCAGTCAACATGACTAACTAGAGGGTAACTAGTTGTGTTTAATTACTCTACATTGGCAAGAAACCCGTTGGTATTATGGTGACATGTCAGTGTGATTCTCAGCTCTTGGATGTTACAAAATGGCTGGCTTCAGCTTTGGGGCGGCACGATAGCTCAGTGGTTAGCACTGCTACCTCACAGTGCTCGGGACCCGGGTTTGATCTGACCTTGTCTATGTGAACTTTACACATTCTATCTGTGTCTGCGTGGGTTTCCTCCCACAGTTCAAAAATATGCAGGCCAGGTAGAGTGGCTATGCTAAATTGCTCGTAGTGTCTAGGGATGTTTAAGCTAGATGGGCTAGATGTGGGGAAAATGCAGTAGTAGGGAAATGAGTTGGGGTGGGATGCTCTTTGGATGGGCAGTGTGGATGTGTTGAGCTGAATGGCCTGCTTTCACACTGTAGGGATTCTATGATTCTATGAGATTGAAGCAAATTGACACAAGAAGCCTATCAGAAGAAAGGGGTATATGTACTGTGGAGGATTTATTTCACAAGCATGTAATAGGCAAAATCAAGGTTTTGGAACCACACAAAGAAACAAGCAGAGAGAAAAATTCAGTGGAAGATGGCAGCATGGGTAATCAACACTCCTTCAAAGCTGTGATCAATGAAAGCCACATGGTTTGGGACTCATGTGATTTACTTGCAGGATGGGGAGGAAAGGATTAGAGTTGGAAAGGGTGCAAGTATAAACAGAGATGTGATTGGTGAAGTATTGCACAAGAAAGAGAAATTGTGGAATAATAGTGAGAAATTCTGTGTACTAAATTATAAGACGATCAGACATAGAAGCAGAAGTAGACCATTCAGCCCATCATTACTGTTCTAACATTCAATGAGATCATGATTGATTGGGTATTCTTGAATTCTACTTTCTTGCCTTTTCCCATTCTTTTAATCATTAAAAATCTGTTTATCTCAGACTTGAACTATTTAACAACCCAGCCTTAATAGCCCTTTATGGTAAGAAATTGCATAGATTGACTATCTTCTGAGAGAAAAAGTCCTCCTCCTCCCTGCCTTAAATAGGTGACTCAGATTATGGAGTCTTATGGAAGAGGATAGGCCTTGTATAGAAGTTAAAATTCTTAACTGGAGTAAGGCAAGTTTTGACATTATAAGACAGGAACTTTCAAGAGTTGATTGGAGTAGTCTGTTTGCAGGTAAACAGGTGACTGGCAAGTGAGAAGCTTTCAAAAGTGAGATAATAGGATTTCAGAGTCATTATGATCCTGTTAGTGTGAAGGCTGATAGGAATGGGGAACAGCAGATGATGAGAGATATCGAGGCTCTGGTCAAAAATAAGGAGGCATATGTTAGGTATAGACTACTGGGATCAAATAAAGCTCTTGAAGAGTGTAAAGGTCATTCTGAGAGGAAAATCGGGAGTGCAAAAAGGGGATATGAGATAGCCTTAGCAGATGAGGTTAAAGATAACCCAAAGAGATTCTTCAAGTACGTTTACAACAAAGCAGCAACTAGGCAGAGAATAGGGTCCCTTAAAGATCAACAAAGTTGCTACATGTGCTGCCACAGGACATGGGAGAGATACAAAATTGATATTTTGCAGCAGGATTTACTGTGGAGAAAGGCTAAGGAACTCGGAGAAATATGTATTGATGTCTTGAAAACAGTCCATATTATAGAAGAGGAGGTGCTGGAGGTCTTAAAAAAACATAAAGGAGGATAAATCTCTGGGACTTGATCAAGTGAATCCCAGGACGTTGTGGGAAGCGAGGGAAGAAATTGCTGGCCCCCTCGCAGAGATATTTGTATCATCCTTCGTAACAGATAAGGTGCCAGAGGACTGGGGGATGGCTAATGTTGTGACTTTATTTAAGAAAGGCTGCAAGGAGAAGCCTGAGAACTATAGACCCGTGAGTCTGAGATCTGTGGAGAGGGGGTTTTTGGAGAGGATTCTGAGAGGCAGGATTTATATGCATTTAGAGAGGCAAGGGCAGTTTAGGGATTGTCCACATGGCTTCATGCATGGGAAATCATGTCTCACAAACTTGATTGAGTTTTATGAGATATAACCATAAAGATTGGTGAGGCAGAGTGGTACTGTTTGTCAACATGAACTTTATAAAAGCTTTGACATGGTTCTGCATGATAGACTGATTAGTAAAGTTAGATCACATGGGATTCACAGAAACATTGTCAGTTGGATACAAAATTGAATTGACAGTAGGATAGAGAGGGTGGTGGTGGAACAATGACTTTTGGACAGGGGGCCTCTGATCAGAGATGTTCCGCAGGGTTTGGTGCTGGGTCATTTGTTTATTGTTTATATAAATTATGTGGATGAGAATTTAGGACAAATGCTTAGAACATTTCTGGGTGACACCAAAATTAATGGTATAATGTACAGTGAAGAAAGTTATCAAAAATTACAAAGGGATCTAGTTCAGTTGGGCCAATGGGTTGAAGAGTGGCAGATGATGTTTAATTTGGATAAATGTGAGGTATTGCATTTTGGTAAAGTAAACAAGGGCAGGACTTATATAATAAATGATAGGGCCTTGGGTAATGTCGTTGAACAGAGAGACTTGTGTATTAAACAGGAAATTCGAAAATGTGTGCAGTAAGAGTACAATATTTATTATGGGTGACTTCAATCTACATGGGCAATAGACAATAGGCGCAGGAGTAGGCCATTCGGTCCTTCGAGCCAGCACCACCATTCATTATGATCATGGCTGATCATGCACAATCAATATCCTGTTCCTGCCTTATCCCCATAACCCTTGATTCCACTATCTTTAAGAGCTCTATCTATCTCTTTCTTGGAACTATCCAGAGACTTGGCCTCCACTGCCTTCTGGGGCAGAGCATTCCATATATCCACCACTCTCTGGGAGAAGAAGTTTTTCCTCAACTCTGTTCTAAATGGCCTACCCCTTATTTTTAAACTGTGTCTTCTGGTTCTGGACTTCCCCATCAACGGAAACATGCTTCCTGCCTCCAGAGTGTCCAATCCTTTAATAATCTTATACGTCTCAATCAGATCCCCTCTCATCCTCCTAAACTCAAGTGTATACAAACCCAGTCGTTCCAATCTTTCAACATATGATAGTCCCGCCATTCTGGGAATTGACCCCGTGAACCTAATCTGCACTCCCTCAATAGCAAGAATGTCCTTCCTCAAATTTGGAGACCAAACCTGCACACAATACGCCAGGTGCGGTCTCACCAGGGCCCTGTACAGCTGCAGACGGACTTCTTTGCTCCAAGACTCAATTCCTCTTGTGATGAAGGCCAGCATGCTATTAGCTTTCTTCACTACCTGCTGCACCTGCATGCTTGCTTTCATTGACTGATGTACAAGAACACCTAGATCCCGTTGTACTTCCCCTTTACCTAACTTGACTCCATTGAGATAGTAATCTGCCTTCCTGTTCTTGCCACCAAAGTGGATAACCACACATTTATCCACATTAAACTGCATCTGCCATGCATCCGTCCACTCACCTAGCCTGTCCAAGTCACCCTGTATTCTCATAACATCTTCCTCACATTTCACCCTGCCACCCAGCTTTGTGTCGTCAGCAAATTTGCTAATATTACTTTTAATGCCTTCATCTATATCATTAATGTATATTGTAAATAGCTGCGGTCCCAGCACCGAACTTTGTGGAACCTCACTGGTCACTGCCTGCCATTCCGAAAGGGACCCGTTTATCACTACTCTTTGCTTCCTGTCAGCCAGCCAATTTTCAATCCAAGCCAGTATTTTGCCCCCAATACCATGTGCCCTTATTTTGTTCACTAATCTCCTATGTGGGACTTTATCAAAGGCTTTCTGAAAGTCCAGATAAACTACATCCACTGGCTCTCCCTTGTCCATCTTCACAGTTACATCCTCAAAAAATTCCAGAAGATTAGTCAAGCACGATTTCCCCTTCATAAATCCATGCTGACTGTGACCTATCCTGTTACTGCTATCCAAATGATTGATTGAACTAACTAAACTGGTAGAAACGCTATGGAGGAGGATTTCCTGGAATATATGAGGGAGTGATTTCCACAACAAATGTGTCTCGGAACCAACTAGCGAGCAGGCCATCCTAGACTGGGTATTGTGTAATGAGAGAGGATTAATTAGTAACATTGTGGTGCAAGATTCTTTTAGGAAGAGTGACTATAATATGATAGAATTCTTCATTAAGATGGAGAGTGAAATAATTAAATCTGAATAGGGTCCTGAACTTAATGAAAGCTAACTTTGATGGTATGACGCGTGCATTGGCTAGGATAAAAATGGCAGACATTTAAAGCACACATGAATGAACTTCAAGAATTGGACATCGCTATCTGGCATAATTAAAACAGGGAATGTGGCTCAACCATGGAAAACAAGGGAAAACAGGGATAGTGTTAAAGTCAAAGAGGAGGTATATAAATTGGCCAGAAAAAGCAGCAAATCTGATAACCGGGAGAAATTTAAAGTTCAGCAGAGGAGGACAAAGGGTTTAATTTGGAAGGGGAAAATAGAATATAAAAGTAAGCTTGCAGAGAACATGAAAAAAAATCTTTCTGTAAAAGCTTCTATAGATATGTGAAGAGAGAAAGACTGGTGAAGAGAAATGTAGGTCCCTTGGAGTTAGAATCAGGTGAATTCATAATGGACAACAAAGAGATGGCAGACCAGTTGAACAAATATTTTGGATCTGTCTTCACTACGAAGGACACAAATAACCTTCAGGAAATGCTAGGTCCTTTTTAAATCTTGCCCCTCTCGCCTTAAACCCATGCTTTCTAGTTTTGGATTCCCCTCCTCTGGGAAAAGACCTTGGTTATTCACCTTATCAATGCCTCCTCATGATTTTATAGACCTTTATAAGATCACTCCTTAACTCCAGGGAAGATGTGCCAGGCTTACCCAGGCTCCCCTTATCACTCAAACCTTCCAGTCTCAGTAACATCCTTGTGAATCTTTTTTCCACCCTTTCCAGTTTAATAACATCCCTCCTACAGCTGGGCAACCAGAATTGTATGCAGTGTACTGAATGTGGCCTTACCAATGTGTTGTACATCTGTAACATGACGCCCCAACTCCTGTATTAATTCCCTGACTAATTAAGGCAAGCGTGACAAACACATTCTTTCCCACCCTGTGTACCTGTAATGCCATTTTCAAGGAATGATGTACTTGCATTCCTAGGTCTCTCTGTTTGACAGTGCTCCTCAGGGCCCTACCATTAACTACAGAAATCTTCCCCTTACCAAAATGCAACGTTTCGTCTTACCAAAATACAACACTTCGCATTTATCTGCATTAAACCCCAGCTGCCATTCCTCGGCTCACTGGCCCAGTTGATCAAAATCCCATTGTAATCTTAGATAACCTTCTCACTGTTGACTCTACCACCAATTTTGGTGTCATTCGCCAACTGACTAACCATAGTGGTCACGTGATTTAAAGTCTTAAAACAATCTGTTGGAGATGAGCAGTTGTTAGTTTCACCATCGATTACCCAGGCTGCGAATAAAAGGGAGGCAGGCTCTAGCACAGCAACTATTTTTGGGGCTGCTTTGCGGTCGAAGTGGTGGCTTAGGTAAACACTGGGCTATGTTGAGGAGCGTGAGCAGCAACAAAGTAAGACTTTTTTCTCCCCAAAGTCTGCTAGTGTTAAAGGGGCAGAGATGGCAATCAGTGGAGTGGCATGCTCCTCCTTTCAAATGTGGGTGATCAGGGAGTAGTCGAGTGTCCCTGAAAACCTGGTCTGCAGGAAGTGTGTCTGGCTGCAGCTCCACTCAGACTGCATAGATTGGTTGGTGCAGCAGTTAACCTCACTGAAGGGCATACAGGAGGCAGAAAGTGTGATTGAAAATAACGTCGGGGTAATCACATGCTGCAACTGTTGAATTCAAATGTTGAGTCCTGAAGGCTGTAAGGTGCCTCAGCAGTAGGTAAGATGTAGTTATGTTGTTAATGTTGATGTTAAATTGGCTGGAAATGAACTCTGTAGTTATGGGTAGACTACTGCTTGTCCCCGTGGCAGCTTGCAATGCAATGCTCTTGATTCTGCATGAAAGAACAGGCTTTTAACATGGAATTGTTGCTGAAAGATTCTGTGTGGACCTATTCTGTATAGTGTGCTATAGTGGAATAGTGTAGAAACATGAACAGGAAACAAAACTGTTAGTGGGTATGTTATTTGCTTGATCAAGTATAGTGCCTGTTTGTTTTACTGCATTTAAACCTGTTCAATCTGGTGTTCATACTTTACCCTGGATCTATCCATATGATTGGACTAATATTTTGAGTATTACAGACAATGTAAAGATTGATTTGGAGAAATATGTTGTCAAGATTGGCTAGGAAATATCCCGTCTCCCAGAGCACTTGGCTGCACTTCCAAAAGATATTGATCTGTCTAGGAAATGCTATTATCAACTTCATCAATTAACATTCTGAATTGTGAATCTTTCTGGTTGAAAATTTGGGATTAAGTTGTGCCAATTCTCAAACTTGCATACAGGTAGCTTCTTCTGATCTGGCGTTGGTACAGTTAGGGAATAGTGATATACTTACTGATTATCTGGCTAAGTGATGAAGTAGCAAATGGCCAAGAAGATTGAAAGATTAATGGTTCTGGGATGGAGCATCAGGGGCAATGTTGGGGGACTATAAGATGTGTTTCAAGATTGGTTTAAATTTTCTGTGGAAATGTGTTTACAGTTCTCAGGACATGATTTAACTCATTCCACAAACCAATCAGGGAATGCTAACAAAGTGGCTCAGAAGAATTGAGCATGAGAGCAATTGCCATGCAGCTGAAGTATCAAATCAGACTAAAAACTTTAATCACAAGGGTGCCATTGGGAAGAGTGATTGGATATAACCAGTTGCAGTCAGTCTAGCCCTGAATGACTAGGGGGTTAAGTGCATGTTTCTAAATTGTTCTGTTTTCAAGTTTAATCTTTGCCAGTTAAGCTGGTGGATTCGCGGTGAAGTTGTGTCAGTCTTGATTCTCAATCTCTCAAAGGTTACAAAAGGCAGTCTAAATACTCCATCCATGGTCGGCTCGATTGATAATGAAAATAGAACTTAGCACTGATAATTCAAACAATTCTCACGAGTATTTTGTATTTGGTTGCACCAAAGCTGAATTCCATTTTATACAATATTCTATCAGTCGTTAGCGGAATTGTCACTAGTTGGAAAATCCCAGTTATGAGACTTCCAGGTACCAGTCAGCCACAATAAACCTGAGGTGTCACTTGAGACTGAAAGTATAAATGTAGAAGTAAACTGCATTCTATCAAATGTGTCTACTGGGAATGCTGTTTTGCTTTAATCGAAGTTTTCAGCCCTATAATCACTTATGTCTTGGCCAAAAGCCGCTGATGCTCAGCACTGATCATCAGAAAACCAGCCTGATAATTACATAGATAACATGCACCTAGCTATATATTAGCAAGTGTCCTCTTCCATTAAGAAAGATGGATATTTGTGGCAGTTGTAAATATCTAGTTTATGGTTCGCAAAAACATTTTAGAAGTGATTTTTAGTTCTAATAAGTTTAAAGTTGTAAACGTGAGGTAGTTAGGATGCTGGACTTTAGAGATTTCCAAAAACTACTCAAAAATGACAATTTAATATGTGACCCAGGTATGTTTAATAAAATTATGAATAGAAGACATTGAGCTTTCAAACAGTTCGTGAGATTACGTATCTAGATATGACGTCTGCAGTCCTTGGAGTATGGCCAGTTCACATTAATTTTTTTTGGGAGTTAGAGCTGGAAGCATTCAGTCAAGCCTGAAGATTGCAGACAGCTTGGAGCAGGCCTCCTCATTATGGAAATGTAAGCAGAAATTGCTGGAAAATCTCAGCAGGTCTGGCAGCATCCGTGGAGGGAAATCAGAGTTAGTTTTGAGTCCAGTGGCTCTTCTTCAGAACTTATTTCAGATCTCCAGCATCCACAGTTCTTCGTTTTACTTTAACAAATTATCATGAAAATAGCTGCAGTTATGGATTTCTCTGGTTTTAACTTATCTCTAAGTTTGCTGAGAGTTAGTCGCAGTTCAGATTTGTATAGTTTGCACTTCACTGAAAGGAGTTAGCCAAAGTAACTTATAGATGGATAGACCTTTGATGTTAACAGAGTAAAAAAAAGACTAACTTCATAATTAACTGTTTGGAAGGTGGCTGAAGCTAAACTTCTGTTTGAATTTTGAGAGCGAACAGAGCTTGCCTTGATATTGGTGGAGGAATCTACAGTGCTCCTCACAAGGTCTGGTGTATAGGAAGGCAACAAGCATATTGGTTAGGAAGTATTGAAAAAGTAACCAGAACATGGAGTGAGAGATCCAGTCAAAAATAGTAAATGTAAGCTTTACCTCAGAGTATGGCTGACACTGTGAAGAAGTCTCCAGAGATTGTGAAATACAAACGGCTGTTCCCTTCAGAAGTAAATCACTTTAAAATTGATGTGTCTTATAAGATAATTCTTGGAGAAGTGAGAAGCAAATGTGCATGAGATATGTAGTTATAAACAATATTGTTGAGACAACAGTGCTTGTTTTATTTGAGTCATTTATATCCAAAGTTTACTTTTATGACATCTTTTGGTATTGTTCTGTTGGTTAAAACAAAGTACTTAGATTTCCTTATTTAGATGCTACTTGTCTCCAATACTAATAATGGTAATACTGTAGCATAAAAATATTAAACCCAGCCAGAAGATAAGGTTAATGTGATGCACAACTTGCATTTATATCATGTTTAATGTGGTGAAAACAAGATGCTTCATAGCAGCATAAGACCATGAGACATAGAAGTGGAAGTAAGGCCATTCAGCCTATTAAGTCCACTCTGCCATCAAAATCATGGCTGATGGGCATTTCAACTCCACTTCCCTGCACTCTCCCCGTAGCCCTTGATTCCTTGTGAGATCAAGAATTTATCAATCTCTGCCTTGAAGGCATCTAACGTCCCGAGCATCATCAAACAACTCTTGATACCCAGTTGTACAAGGAAATAAAGGGATCATTTCTGTCTTTAAAGGAGCAGGGAGAGGTTGAGATGTATATGGAAGGACTTTCAAAACTTAGGACCAATGCAGTAAAAAGGATTGCCCCCACTGGAGACGTGTGAGGACAACAGTGGATGTACAAGGTGCCAGAATTGGAAGGGTGAAGGGTTATTGGAGGATTGTAGAAATATGGGAGGCTATGGAGCTCCAGGAGGCCAAGGTAGGTAGGGGATGTGAAAACAAGGATGAGAATTTTAAAAATCAAGAAGTTATGGACTCATAACCAACCTGGGACCACAGTTAAATCAGATAGCAATTTTGACAGTTGTTTTCACTGAAAAATCACACTCGTCGCAGGAGCTGGTGTATGAGGTTCTTGTGGCACAGTGGAAGTGTCGCTACCTCTAAGGTATAGAAGCCTAGGTCCCACATGCTCCAAATATGTGTCTTACCATCTCTGATACAGGTTAGTTCGAAAATATCTAAAATACACCACAGGGTCTGCCATGCAATGTTTTGACCTTTCTTACCTGTTGACTGTGTGCACTGTTCATATTGTTGACATCTTTCACAATCCCACTGTGTCCTAGAGCTGAGGCCAAACCATTCTATTTACTAAGCCTACATTGAACAAACTTTGCATTGTATCTGAGTTAATGAGTTAAGAAATTCTTTCATAATACAACTAACCACGATCACAAATCATTTGGTCCCTTCTGTGTTACTGTTGCTCTCTGTCTCACGTGCACTTTCAGGAAAGTCTGGGATTCCAGCAAAAATCCTGTGGAATCCGTGAACTCAACACATTTTCTAATCAACTTGTTCAGGGATGTTATTACACATTTCTGGAGCATATGGGACCTGATCAAGTAGGGATATTACCAGGGTACCGTAAGAGCCCTCTCAAACTGTTAACGACATAAATGCTAAATTCCAAGCGTTTGTGCAGGTATAGAGGTACGCACTTAATTCACAAAAGGAAATGTTAAGAGGTTACTGATCACTGTTTTCCTTACTGCGCTATTTAATAGTTATTCCCAACCCATTTAATGCTCACCATGTTTATGTAGAAAATGATTGTAAAAATGTAAACACTTCCACACATACCGAGGAGCCATGGAATGACTGTGAGAAAAGTAGGCAGGTGCAAAATTTAAACAGCAATCTGCTGATTTTTCGGGGGGAGCTGGGGACGGATTTTATGTAATGCCGAGTTTTCTGAAAGAAACTTTGCTACCCACATTCCCACACGGCAGTGACCTTGAAAACGCCAATACCCATGATTGCGATCTTCATTTGTATGTAGCTGGTATTAATCACTAGCCACGTTCCAGAGGATTTTTTTTTGTGAGCCAAACATCGTGTGTCTTCGCTGCAGAATGCTTTTTTTAATGAGCTGGTGTTTACATCAACGGACTTGGAAAGAAAGCGGAGATGTGTTCATTTAATTTGACAGACTAACCTTTTGCGGTAGTGCAAAGGCTTTTTCGAATTGTGAAACTGATCCTGTTCTCTCCCTGACTTCGAACAGAATAGACCCGCAGACTGGGCAGTTACCTATCTGTACAGTTTAATGCCTCTGTAAGCAATCCGGTGTGCACAAGACAGAGTACTGCTGTTAGGCTGATTGGCTGTTGTCTCGCTGAGAGAGAAGTCTCGGAGCCTAGGGGCTCTATCTCTGCCACCGCTTCTTGCTCCCCCTGTCTGTCCTTGGCTTGCTGTAGGGACACTGATAGTTGCTGCATGCCAGCAATATTGATGATTCTAATTGGCGGTCTTATTTTGGTGTGTGTTAGCAATTAAGGCAGTGCGCACAGAGACGGGGTGAGCCTTATGTTTCCTATGCCTCCCCTTTCATTTCTATGCGTCCAATCTCAAGCACTCAGCTGATATTTGTATTGTGCCCCTGCACTCGATTGTCTAAATATTTGGATATAAGAAGACAAAAGATTTTATTTTGTTATTGAAAGGTAGGTTTCATAGAAATGGTTATAAATGATCTGATAAATGCTAAACAGCATTGCCCGACTTTGTAAAATCTCGTAGTGATGTAGCCTTTGTAGGAATGTCTGTTGAATTTAATAGGCAGCTTTGAATGATGAAAATAACTATGTTCTGCAAGTAACCATGTTAAATTGTTATCTATTTTTAATTTGTACAACTCCACTGCATGCATGGGCCAAAATAACTGCCAGTTTGGTAATCTGGAATGGAGAAAATGCATCAGATGGAAATCAGATTTTGTTATATAGCAGCTCTCATGTCAAAGATGCTGTGTCTCTCTTTGCAAAGTATACTAGAGGGGTCTAGTTTGAAATTTCAGAGGGAAACCATTTAGTCAATGGTGAGAGTTTATTCTGCACCTCTGGTGAGACTGTAGTTGCAAACAAGATAGATGGAAGGAAGTTGGACAAGTTAGTTGTTCTCTGACAACTGTCTATATTCCTCTAGATTGCCTGTCTGTATTTGTATTCTTGATTTTCATGAAGGTAGGCGCAGGGTCTTTGCTGTAGCTTGACATTTTATTGTCCAGAATGAAATTTTAAAAAAAAGTTTTTACATCTGTTTTTCATGACATTGCCAGTTTTATGTACCGCTTTAAATTTCTTGTCTGGCCAAGGAAGGTCTCACCTAGAGCATCAGTGACATGTGACTGAAGGCCTATGCTGTCATTTAAAGGTATTGTAATACAGTTGGTCACACACTGGTTAATCATTGGATTGTATTTTTTCAATGAAGTGATTTTTGAACAGTCAGCTAAAGCCCTTATAATCTCAAATGTTTAAATACAATGTTTAAAATGCAGTGTTCACCAAAATTTTAACAAGCTATGTATGCAAAGATAAAGCAAAAATGTTACTGGCATGGATGTCATTCACAAAATGCTCACTCTAGAACTATTTATGCCAGCAGTTTAAAATTCATTGATAATTTTGTGGTGTGCAGTGCCATGCTTAATAAACCCCCTTGTTTCTTATTACAGAACTTAATTTTGAGAATATAAATAAGAATAACACTTAAATGCCTATTAACACTCTCAGATAATATTAAACCTTTGTTCTGAATACCTGCAAATCTGCAGTCTATAGGAGAGATTTCTCATAAATGACGCACTTATTCTTGGTTCGTTGACAAAGAAGATCAAACGATTTATTCCATCTGAGTGTTTAACTACTTGGTGTTCTATGCAGCCTTTGCTAACTCTAAGTCACTTCAGTGCCATTTTGTTCTGTGTTCACGAGCTAATGATGGGTGGCAGAGCTAAAATTGGAATATTTCTCATTTTACATTGACTGATGACATCATATAGTTCCAAGCTCAGTGAAACAGGAGCTACTTTTGCCTATCAGTTTTTTGACATTAGAAAAATTAATATACTACAGTTTGATCAGTGAGAATTTGTATGTTAAATAAGATGTAATAATGACAAAACCAGATGAAGAAGTTGGATCTATTGACATTGCCCTCTTCTCACTAAGATGCCAACTGATGGGAGTTAACAATTTAGAATAATCGAGATTCTAATGGGCAAGAGATCAGTTTAAAAATCGGACATAACATGGTATCATGGTGAACAGCTTCCTTGTAGAAATAATATCAATTGGTGATCTGGGAGATGTCAGTAGGATTTGACAGAGGGTTACTTTGTGTCTGGGGAGTCAAGCCTATTTTGAGGTTGACAAATAAGGGGATAAAAAACAGAAGTGATGGGATAAATACAGATGGTACATGGCAATCAGTGAAGCATGGATAGCATATTGACTTCACACAATCTAATCTACTGCAGTCGCTACTCACAATGTGGTCTCCTGTACATTGGGGAAATGAACTGTAGACTGGGTAACCACTTCACAGACCACAGGCATTCTGTTCGCAAACAAGACCCTGAGCTTTGTGTTGCCTGCCATTTCAATACATCACCCTGTTCCCTGGCCAATATCTGTGTCTCAGGCTTGCTGCAGTGTTCCAGTGAAGCTCAGTGCAAGCTGAAAGAACAGCACCACATTTTCTGCTTGGGGACCCTGCAGCCCTCCAGACTCAATGTTGAGTTCAATAGCTTTAGGGCTTGAGGTCTCCCATGTCCTTACCCCTACCCCACACATCAGGCCCTGTTATCACATTATATACAACACATTGTTATAACAGAAGGCTTGAAATTGTCAGATTATTTCTTCAGCTGTAGAGAAAACCAAGGTGAGATTTAAGAGACACATTTAAAGTAATGCAGGATTTTGGGTCAGTGAAGGAGGAAAGACTGTACATTCTGATTCAGCAGTTAATTGCAAGGGGTCCTCAATTTCAAATGGTTGAAGGTTGATGAAAAAGGAAAAGTAGTTGAATATTATTCTTTTATTCAGCAAATGGTTGGAGCTTGGAACATTGAGACAGAGACTGGCAGTTTTAAGGGAAAATTGGATGATCATTTGAAGCAGACAGAGGTGTGAAGCTATGGAAGAAGAATGGGAATCAGTGAGAGTCTTAGTTAAAGTTAACCAAAAGTGCGGTATTGGGAAAATTTGAGCTTATGTTCCTTTGGCTGTGCACAAATTTATTTTTAACATGAATCATTTTTGTTCCTCCTATTGCTGGCAGCGCTAAGCCCTTCTGAGATCTCCTGAGTGGGGTAAGTCTTGAATCCCACCATGACATGGAACTCTTCTTCCTCTGCCACCTTCTTCAATAAACACTCCCAACCACCCCCCGGGGACCCCTTCTCCCTTCTCCCACCTCCAACCTTCCTCCTCCTCCTCTTGGATACTCCCTGCTAGTCTCTTACCCACCCTGGACATTTACACTGCTAACTCCCAATGCGACATCGACCACCTCAACTTCTCCAACCCCCCCCCCGCTTCATCCACTCCAGCCTCTCATTATCCGAACATGCAGCGTTCCACACTCTCCGCATCAATTACCCATTTCACTGTCCAACCCACCAACAAAAGGTGGGGCAACGATAGTTTGGGTTTGGACCTCAGTGTTGTACAGGCTTAACGCCAGCTCTCTAACACCACATCCTATCTCCCCCTTGACCACTATCCCGCTGTGGCCCATCAAGCCACTGTCTCCCACACTGTCAATGATCTCAGCGCTTCCAGTGACCTTCCCTCCACTGCCTGCAGCCTTATAGACTACCCCCCCTCCGTCCCGCACTGACCGGTTCTACCTGCTCCCCAAGGTCCACAAGCCCAACTACCCTGGCCGATCCATTGTCTCCGCATGCTCCTGCCCCACTGAACTCAGCTCTTCCTACCTCTACTCTATTCTCTCCGCCTTGGTCCCCACCTACATCCAGGACACAAACCATGCCCTTTACCTCTTTGATAACTTCCAGTTCCTTGGCCCCTAGTGCTTCCTGTGTACTCTGGGCATGCAATTCCTATTCACATCCATATCCCAGAAAGACAGCCTACAGGCCCTCAGCTTTTCCCCCCCCCCCCCCCCAACAGACCCATCTTGTCCCCCCCCACCAAAACCCTCCTGTCCCTCACACTCAATAACTTTTCCTTCAATACTCCCTACTTTCTTTCCATTTCTGCCGACAGTTTATGGACCAACATAAACCCACAGGCTCCTATAGCTACTTAGACTACACCTCCTCTCACCTGGTATCCTGAAAAACCTCCATTGTGTTTTCCCAATTCCTCTGTTTCCTCCACATTTCTCTGACGAGGAGACGTTCCACTTGCAAGCATTCCGGATGTCTGCTTTTCCCCCGCCCCGTCACCCAGACAGCCTTCCATGTTGCTTCCTCCATTACCTGCTCCACAGCTCTAAATCACACCCACCCCAAACATATTAATCACTTTCAACCCCACTAGCCTCCGTATCCAATTTATCACCCTCAGCTACTTGCGCCAACTCCAATTAGACCCCATCACCTGGAACATCTTCCTCTCCTCACCGCTCTGTCTTCTCTGAAGGACCATCCCCTTCGCCACTCCTTAGTTCGTGCCACACTCCCCACCAACCACTCCAACCTGCCCAGTCTCTTCCCCTGTAACCATAAGATATGTAATGCCCACCCACACACCACCTCCCTCACCTCCATTCAGGGCCCTAAACGGTCTTTCCAAGTGAAACAGAGCTTCACCCGCATCTCCTCCAACCTGGTCTATTACATCTGGTGCTCCCGAGGTGGTTGTCTCTACATCAGTAAGACCAAATATAGACTAGGTGACTGTTTCACTGAGCATCTTTGCCTGGCCCGTAACGGCCAGCCTAACCTCCCAGCCACTGTCATTTCAAATCCCCACCCCAGCATGTCCATCTTCAACCCTCTCAAGTGTCACGGTGACTCGGAACGCAAATTTGAACAACACCTTATCTTCTGCCTGGGGCACGCTCCAGCCCGGAGGATTCAACATCAAATTCTCCAATTTCAAATAATTTTTCCACTCATTCCCCGGCTCCCCTTCCAGGCCAACCTCCTCCCTTTCGTTCCACCTTCTCACCCTCCCTTCCCGTCACCAACTGGATTCATTCCTCCCATCGACCAACCAGGTCGTACTTACTACCAGTGCCCAGCTATCACCACCATTCTGCTCCACCCCTCCCCACCCCCACATCCAGGCCTGAAGGAGGTTTATACCCGAAACATTAGCTGCTCTTTCTCCAGATGCTGCCTGGTTAGCTGTGATCTTCCAGCCTCCTGTTTTGATTTCTTACTCCAGACAAATTTTGCAAAGGTGTCCATGACATAGGCAAAGTTTTCTCATTTGCCATGTAAGAGGGTTAATGCTTGTTTTAGGTGGGCAGCTGAGATGCACAAGTAGCCACCGTGGTATTTAACAATGAGATCTATATGCAGGTTGACAGCCGGCCATTTCCCTGCTAAGCTGGAGCACCTTTGGCCCATTTTATCCTCAGAATCCCTGCAATCCAATGTATTCAAGCTTCACTGGACTCCAGTTTGTGCAGCAAAACACATTGAAAATTTCACTCCTTTAGGAAAGAAGTCTGCTGGTCTGGGGTTATTAGGAGCGAGAAATGGGATGAAATTTGCCCTGCTAGTTTTCCGCCCCTCAAGCATTGCACCAGTAATATCTGATTAGAAGCAAAGGCTTTTACTGCCTTCTCAAGGGCACAGCCTCAGAGTGAGAGACCTTTTAGATCTGAGGTAAGGAGGAATTTCTGCAACCAGAGGATGGTGAATCTGTTGACTAGAGGGCTATGGATGCCAAGTCATTGAGTGTATTTAAAGCAGAGATAGGTACTTGATTCATAAGGGGATGTAGGTTTATGGGGAGGAAGCACAAGAACGGCCAAATTTTGTGCCTGTACCTTATCTTACGGTCTTATATTCTTCATGCCAAGGATAGATCTTGGAGGCCTGGAAACAAGATGATGATAATATATGAGCACTGATGTTTCCCAGAAGGAAACGTTAATAAAACTTGCAAAGGACACATGCTGGACCTACCTGTCTCCTACCCTTTGAGCAAGCAAGTTCATTTCCCAGTATTATTCATTTTCCTTGCATTGGCTTTTCCCTATGGATTGCTGCTTCTGGCCAAGCAAGTCCTGAGCAGGAATGTCTTACCACACTGCCTGCACTTCAAATGTTTAAATGGTACATTCATGATGATGACTAAGGGGCCCATTTCCATCAGCGCTACAATCTTGAACACAAACAAACTTGCTGGAAAAGCCCAGCAAGTCTGGTAGCATCTGTGAAGGAAAAACACAGTTAACGCTTTGGGTCCAGTGACCCTTCCTCAGAACGGGTTAAAATCTCGTTTGCTTCAGGTGGGACCAATAATAGGCAGTCAAACCATTAAGTAAGCCAGTGGTAAGTTTCATGTCAGTGGGAGATTGAGGGCAGTTCTCGATCCTCAGTACCGTTTGCATGGACGTGGACAAGGGGATGATCATTGACAACCAGACCATGCATTACTTCTGACCTACCTGGCTGCCAAAACACACACTTGCGAAATTTAACTCACACCCCCCAACACTTACCTTTGGTCCTGGTCATTTCTGTAACCTGGACTTCTGGGAGGAGCTACACCAGTCCCTCTACTGCTGCCAGGTGCAAGAGCTGCTAGTCTCTTGATTGGCCAGCAGCTCCACCTGGGGCAAACATATACTGAGGTTCTCAGTCAGAACCCAAAAGGACCATTCTTGCAATGACCCATTCCGGTTGGATGTACCTTGCATTCTTCAAAATGGCACTGCATTGTGAGCAGCACATTCTGAAATAACTGGTATCCCTTCACCAAGTCACCCTTTATTTACACATGGATAGTCCTCCACAAGGAAGCAGCTCTGAGAGTGAACAGGATGTCTGACACTCCTGTTCTTATCTATCAGCCAGGGCTCCCTCATTGGACCTGATTAACAGCCCCAAAAAGGGGAAGTTATTCTATGAGGTCCACCTGGCCAATATCATTACTATCACGACCTTCCTCTGAGTCCAAGGACATGGGCCAGTTCTTTTTTTCGTAGCTTTTTCTGGGGCGTCTTAGCACCGGGTCAGGTTCCTCCAACTCTGCCTGTGATTTGGGCAGCATGCAATGTTTCGTAGCTCACCTCTTGCACCCGGAGCGTCTCAGAAGAAATTAATTCACTTCAGGTGGCAGAAGCATCGAGGCAACAATATCCACGATGTCCATCTTAGATTCCGAGGTATCTTCAACGCTCGACGGAGAGGGAGAATCCACGGGCTCCAGAACAGTCGGAAAGGCAACTAAACATCGTCCCTCTCACTTAGCAGAGTCTTGTGCCTGGCATTGACATCCCTCATGTCATTTCACCCTCCCCTCACCAGGTCCAGGAAGATCTGACTTAACTCGGTGTGGCGTCTTCTGCCCATTGGCAACTTTGCTGGAGCTATCCCTGTCATTGTCTAACGGGTGGTCCAATAATCAAATGGGATTACGGTGGTCTGGTGCCTAGTGAAGCTGTAGGCTGTTCCTTTAAGCCTACCTTCAAAGTTTGGACTGCTGTTTTTGCCAGACCAGTGGACGATGGATGGAATGGAGCTGTCCTTTACATGTCAAATACCACTCAACTTTAGGAAATACTTAAATTCCCTACCAGTAAATGATGACCCATTATCTGTGACCAACACTTCTAGAAGTCTGTATATTGCAAAAGAAGCATGCAGTTTTTCTATCGTCATCTCTGTGACAAATGAACTCTATGCATGGCCAGCCACTTTGAGTGGACATTCACAATGACTTAGAATGTTGAGCTGATAAAAGGATCTGTGTTGTTGACGTGTAACAGAGTCCAGGGTTTACCCAACCATTCCCATAAATGTGGGGAAGCTATTGTGGTAGTTTTTGTCCTCATTTGGCACTTTGGGCACTGCCTTACTAATGCAGCTATATCTGCATCCAAACCAGCCACCAGGTGTAGCCTCTTACCAACATCTTCATTTTGGAAACCCCTGGTTGACGCTGGTGGAGTTCAGGCAGTATCAGGACAATTGCTGCTCCTCCCCGTGATAATATGCTGTCCTCTCGCTGTGATCCAGTCTCTACGGGTCCAAAAAGGTTTCAGTTCTGGTTGTGACACCCCTTTGGTTTCTCCCAACACCTCCGGTTGTTTCAGTCTTGCCAGGAACGTATCTTTCTGATTCCGAAGTCAGATACTGTCAGCTGTGACTGGAAGAGTGTCCAGGAAATTTAAAACCATCATGGACCCTTCCAGTGGTTGTACCACAGTTGGTGTGTCTGCAGGAGGCAGTTCAATGCATCTGCATTTGCTACTTAGTCTCCTGGATAGTGTTCCAACTTATATGCATTTATAATTAGAGCCTACTGCTGAATTCAGTCTGACACTGCCTTGTCCTCTTTAAGTAGACCTAGCAAGGGTTTGTCAGCTGTTATTATTTCCTTTTACAGATGTAAATTTGTATGGTCAAACATCCTGACTCCAAATATGGCTGACAACGCTGCCTTCTCTATCTGTCTGTATTTATGGTCTGCATGAACCAAAATCTTGGTTGCGTACATTATTGGGCATTCCTGTCCATTGGGCCATCTGAGATCGTACTAATCCCGTGCCGTATGGGGAGGCATTGCATGTCAATATCAGATCTCGCTTGGGACCGTAGTGTGCCATCACCTTGGTGGATGATAGCTGCTTCTCCATTTCCTTGAAAGCTATAGCTTGGCTACTTGACCATTTCCAAGGCTGATCCTTTATTAAGAGTTGATGCAAAAGTGCCAGGATGGAGGACAGATTATGCATGAACTTTCTGTAATAATTCACTAATCCAAGGAAAGACCTAAGCTCTGGTACTGGTTTGGAGCCAGGGTGTCTTTGATTGCCCTCACATTCTCTTCCAGTGGGTGTAACCCAGCCTTGTCAACTCTGTAGCCCAAGTAGGTCACTTGGGATGCCTGGAACACACATTTTTCCCTTCTCAGATTTACACCCGCCAGGGAGAAAAGACTGAGGATTATGTCCTAGTTCTGTAAGTTCTTTTATTGGCCTTCCTTGTTATTAGCATGTCATCTAGATAAATAGTGAACTGGAGTAAACCTTGTAAAGTGTCCTCCATCAGCTGAAAAATTGCACGGGCTGACAAATGGCAGTCTCATACATTGATACAAACCCTTATGGATTTTGATTGTAGCATACTTCTGGGAATCGTTATCTAACCGCGAGACATGGCTCATGTCCAGCTTCGTGAAGGACAGCACCACCACTTTGCCTATAAATTCTCTATGTGAGGGATTGGATATTTATCCAGCTGCAGAAAGCAGTTTCCCATTTGTTTAAAATCCCCACAAAGTCAACCGAACCTGTCAGGCTTCACATTTGGTCAGATTAGTGCTGCCCATTCCACAAACTGTACTGGTTTGATGATTCCTTTGCTTTGCAGCCTCCTGATTTCTGCCTCTACTTTTGTCCACAAGCCAAATGAAGCTGGGCAAGCCTTCTAGAATCATGGAATTGCTTCCTGGTCAACATGCAAGGTGGCCTTAGCTGTTTTGATAGTCTCTAGACTTTCCTGAAAAGCTTCCAGGTATTTAGCTAGGATTTCAGTCAGGCAGCCATATTCTAATTGAAAAATGTTGACCCAATCTGGGTGAATCTTTCTCAACCAAGTTTACCCCATCAGGCTTGGGCCTGAGCTGTTTACTACAATCAGTGGTAACTGAACCAGTTGCATCTTACATTGGCTTAGAACCAAAGTTGTACGCTTAAACTGTAGAGGTTCCCTGGTATAGGTTCTCAGTATAACCAAGGTCTTGATCGATCTTAAGGTTTGGAGACCGGAGCAATTTTGTTAAAGACTGGTTCTGTGATCACTGACACAGCTGCACTGGCATTGACTATCATTAGAACTGGGTGACCATTTAACCTGACACTTATTTTGATTGGTTCTGATTTGGATGTTGCTGGGCAATTTAATGTTTCCAAACCAGATGTAGGTTGACTTTCCAAGGGGATGTACATTCTCCTGGACACAGGCCTCAGTTCTCTTACTCAGTTGAGGATGAGTGGGACTTTTGTTGCTGTCTCAAGTCTGCAACTGCAGCCTTGCTGGCCCGGATCCTAAAGATAATTCTAATCATTTGGCCAAAGCTTGGTTTTATTTTGGGGTTTTGCTGTGGGCTGACTTAGAGTTCAAAATATGTCCTGAATGAGGCTATGCAATTGATGTCACTTGAGTGGTGTTCTCCAAACCCAGTCAGACTGACGAGGGTGCCTGCTTCCAACAGAACACACTGGAACTCAAAAGCTCCACTTACCACATTTTCCAGTGATAAAGCCAGCTCATGGAATCCCTGCTGTGTGGAAGCAGGCCAACTGGTCTATCAGCCCTCTGGAGAGTATCCCACCCAGACCTAAACCCTGCATTTTTCATGGTCACCCTACCTAACCTGTACACTATGGGCAATTTAGCATGGTCAATCTACTTAACTTCCATATCTTTGGACTGTAGAAGGAAACCGGAGCACCCAGTGGAAACCCATGTGGATATGGGGAGAATGTGCAAACTCCACACAGTTTCCTAAAGCTGGGATTGAACCTGGATTTCTGCTGCTCTGAGGCAGCAGCGCTAACCACCGTGCTTTGTGTCATCCAACAGTTGTTGTGCCTGTCTGAAGTGCAATAGGGCTTCAGTCAGTTGGTGCTCTTGCATGGTGACATCATTAATCCCACATGTTAAATGGTCACTCAACATCTCATTAAGGGTTAAATAAAAGTCACATGCCACTGCCAGTCATTTTAATCTAGTCAAAAATTCTAATATGTATTCCATGGTTCTCAAAGTGCTGAGTAAAACTGATAACATCCCAGAATTAGAGGAGGCTTGGGGTCGTAATATTTCTTAAAATCCGTTATCCCTTGCAAGGTTTTAGCATCTGGTGCTTCAGGAAAGTCAGGCACCTACTAACTGAAAAAGCTGTGGGTCCACAAGCTGTCAGGAGAAATACTCATTTCTTTTCACCTTCCCCAACGTCATTGGCCCAGAAAAAATAACAATTCTTTTCATACACTGCAGTCGAAAACTGAGCCCAGAATTGGACCAAATTAACAGCCCCAGTCAGGGAACTCATATTCTATGAGGTCCACATGGCTCACCTTGTTATAATCATGACACATTTAATTCCAAATATTACTTTTTAAAATTGTTTTGTTTCCTCTCAGAGGATGAAGGTTTATCGATGTCCACTTAAGTGTCTAATGAGATGAGAAACTGGCAGACCTTCCTTCAGAAGTGAAAGTGGCTATCTCAGAGTTTTTCCAGACAGCATGAGAGGCACCTTCCTAACAAAGAGGATTTCACCTCAGTAGGAGAAAGACAGGAGGGAAAGAGGTCTGGGCCAGTATACTGTTTAGCTAGTGTGGCTTAATTCCTCATAAAAAGAAAGCGAAGTATTAGTTGATTGGTAGCAGCTTTGCTCTTGATTCAGAAATTTGTGGCTTCAAGTTCCACTGCTAAGACCAGGGAGCTTAGAAAATATTTACTGGTAGTACGATTTTTGGAAATAATATTTTGTTTTTGAATTCTATTCTTTGGCTTTCATTTAACACGCACAGACTGTCTGTCTGCAAGCCGTAACTCATCTGTGCTGTTATTGTACTTTATCCTACCCCCATACTTCATTAGATGCGCTTCCTTTGTACCTCATGCTGCTCCCACATGTTTCACCTTCCATAATCTGAAATCATCTCCTTTTCCACTTTATTTCACATGAAAGTTCCAGGAGACGAGTGGTCTTTGAACTTGACAAGCATTCATACTCTGAGACATTTTGTAATCTGTTCCGTTGAGAACTTAGGTCACATTGTAAAGAGCTATAAACAAAATTCCCCTGTTCATGAAGGTGCTGATGCTCCTTTATGATGTGTTAAAAAAGTTATTGTGACATTTATTTTGTCTTGTAATTGTTTGAGTATCTTCTGATTCATCAGGTCGTGCACCATAAAAGGTGTTCACCTAATCTGTTCAGTGGGAGACATCCTGACATACAAGTGACCAAACTGATTGTAATATTGTTCTGCAGCAATGTTGGGTTTACATTGAATTCTGCGCACTGTTACTTGAGAGATTGTTAAATATGGTTTGTTACATTGAAAAATAAAGATGTTCTGCCAATATATCACAATAGCATTGAGCTATACAGACAAAGACAGAGGAAACAGAAGTTGCTGGAAAAGCTCAGCAGGTCTGGCAGCATCTATGAAGAGAAAATCAGTGTTCATGTTTTGGGTCTAATGACCCTTCCTCAGAGCTGATAGTAGCTAGGAAAATGTCAGTTTATATGCAGAAGTTGATGGGGTGGGGAGGAGTAAATTTTAGGTGGGGATAGAGCTCCGAGAGAGAGAGTGAGAGAGAGAGAGAAGGACAGTTAAACAGAAAAAGGTTTAGAAAACAAGATAACAAAGTGTGGAGCTGGATGAACACTGCAGGCCAAGCAGCATCACAGGAGCACAAAAGCTGATGTTTCGGGCCTAGACCCCTCTGATCACAAGGTTTAGAAAACAATTTGGCGAGGAGAGTGCATACATATTAATGAAGACTGCTAGTGTTTCACAATAGGTAGTGTGCAATGGCAGGCTGTCTGATAACAAGGCCTGGTGTGTGTGGGGTTGTTGGCTAGGACATGGGAGACTACAGGCCCTAGAATTATTGAACTCAATATTGAATCTGGAGGGCTGCAGGGTCCCCAAGCGGAAAATAAAATTCTTTCAGTTTCTGCTGACTTTCGCTGGAGCATTACAGCAAGCGTAAGACACAGATGTTGGCCAGGGAACAGGGTGTGTTAAAGTGGCAGGCAACTGGAACCTCAGGATCTTTTTGCAAGCAGAATGTAGATATTTTGTGATGTGGTCACCCAATCTATGCTTCGTTTCCCTAATATAGGGGAGATCACATTGAGAGCAGTGAACGCAGTAGACTGGGGAGTGCAGGTGAAGTGTTGCTTCACTGGGAAGGCATGTTTGGGCCCTTGAATAGTGGGGAGGGAGGAGGTAAATGAGCAGATGTTATACCTTTGGCGATTGCAGGGAAGGTGCCGTGGGGCTGTGAAGCAAGAGTGGACCAGGGTGTCCCAGAGGGAACATTCCCAGCAGAAGCGAGATAAGGGAGAGGAGGGGAATATGTGCCTGGTGGTGGTGTCTCGCTGGAGGTGGCGGAAATGGGTCTGATGATCTTCTGGATGTGAATGCCGGTAGGATGGTCGGTAAGGACAAAGGGGACCCTATCGCTGTTGCGGGAGGGAAGAGAAGGGGTGAGGGCAGAAGTGTAGAAGATAGGTCGGTTGAGGGCCCTGTTGAGAATAGTGCTGGGCAGTCCTCGTTTGAGGAAGAAAGAGGACATTTCGGAGACTCCCTTGTTGAAGTTGGCTTCATCGGAAATGCGCAACAGAGATGGAGCAACTGAGAGAATCTTTACAGGAAGCAGGGTGTGAAGATTTATAGTCCAGGTAGCTGTGAGAGTCAGTGGGTTTATAGTGAATATTAGTGGCCAGACTACCCCCAGAAATGGAAACAGAGATGTTGAGGAAGGGAAGGGAGGAGCCAGAAATGGACCAGGTGAAAGTGAAGATGAAATTGGAAGTAAAATCGATGAACGTTTCCAATTCCAGATGAGAGAGGGAAGCAACACTGACGATTCCCAGAAAGAAAGTCCTAGTTTTGATCTATAATCTGTTCTAACTTATCTTCATCCTACCCTTGATAAGGGTAGGACAATATGATTGGGATTAGTATTACAGTGATGGGAAGAAGACCTGGATTACACTTTCAAATCTCATTTTTTACCTTTATTTAATTTCTTCTTCCAGCGTAGGTCTCATGACACTTCAACATCTTCTCCCTCAAGTGATGAGATTGTGAATGTTGTACTGTAACGGGCCACTAGGAGGTGTAGCAAAGTTGTCCATCATGACTTACCTCCTTCTGCTGGTCTCTTGGTGTTTTCAGCAAAGCACTTGGTTGATAACAAAATTCTTTTCTGAAACCTTTTGTTTAGGGGAAAGTGAAGCCAGACATCTTTGTGGAGGCCTTGTTTAGAATAATGGAACAGTCAGCAATTGAGTGCAAATCTCTGCAGCCGAACCACTGCCTCAAAACAATGACTAGTCTGGAAGGACTGGTTGTCCCACTGCACCAGTGTCATTCCACAGCCTGAACTGTTAGCGCTCATATGTTATCAAGTGTCCCTGTCGAGTGAAATAAAATGACACCTGCACTCTCTCCTCGTTCTCAGACAATTCAAGTAAACCGAGGAAAATGTGATTAAGTGTGTTGTGACTGTAGAGAACAATCACAGTACACCAACCCCCCCCGCTATAGATGAGATAAAGGGTACAGTTTACAAATAATTACGAACTACCTTGCCCATGATCTGATTCACACTAACAAAACTGAAGTTCTTTAAGAATTTCATACTTTTCTATACGATAACTCCACAGCAGGAGAAAAGATAACACTGCAGTCTATCTGAAACAAATAGAAAATGTTCAGGGCAGCATCTTTGCAGACAGAAACAGAGTTAATGTTTCTAGCCTAATGAGCTGTAATTTCGTAGACTGCCTACAGTGTGAAAACAGGCCCATTGGCCCAATGACCCTCAGAGCCTTTCATCCAGACCCATTCCCTTGTGACCCACTATTCTAAACATCCCTGAACAATACAGGCAATTTCCCATGGCCAATCCACTTAGCCTGTGGGAGGACACCAGAGAACCTGGAGGAACCTACACAGACACAGGAGGAACACATGAACTGCACACAGACAGGTGCCCGAGGGTGGAATTGAACCTGGATTCCTGGTACTGTGAGGCAGCAGTGCTAACCACTGTGCCACCTTGCCATAATCAGTAGGAAAATGGTGGTATTCGCACCACATAGGGTGAAAATAGATGGAGATGATACCCACAGCAAGAGAGAAAAAGAAAGGAAGCAGATAAAGAGGTTGATGATAAACTGGGAGGAAGATAAGGGCTGAATGGGTACTAATGGGAAATCTGAGGGAATAGTAGCAAATTGGTTGGCTAAACTGGGAGCAACCCACACAAAACAGGACCTAAGGGTGTGGGGAATGGATAACAAACATGGAGGGTGCTGACATACTGAAATTGTTAAACTCAATGTTGAGCCCTGAAGACTGTAAGGTAACTGGGTGGAAGATGAGGTGTTGTACCTCCAGCTTGTGTTGGCTTCACTGGAACTTTTAGCAAGCCTGAGAGGAATTTTGGCACAAAAATCCAGTGGTGTGTTGAAGCAGCAGGCAGCTGGAAGCCTGGGGTCATTTTAATGGACTGAGCAAAGTGCTGTGAAGTGGTCAGTCAGTCTGCATTTTGTCTTCCCAATGCACAAGAGACCACACGGTGGGCAGCAAATATGGTAGATGAGATTGAGTAACGTAAATTGCTGCTTCACCTGAGGAGATGTGTCTGGAGATTTGAATCATGAGGAGGGGGAAGTAAACAGGCAGATGTAACATCTTCTGCAATTGCATGGAAGGTGCCATTGGGGTGTTGGAAGTGAAGGAGGAGTGGACCAGGGTGCCCTGGAGGGAATGACCCTTGCAAAATGCTAACAAGGTGGGTAAGGGAATATGTGTCTGGTGGTGCAGTATACTGCAGGCCTTCTCTGTGATTTATTCAAAGTACAAGTGTTTTTAATCAAAGTGAATTGATTTAAGAACGTTAAGTGGTGAGTCATGATATGTAATTATTTGAGCAAGATTTACTACTCAGTGCTGATCCTTTTGGATTCAAGAGAGGTGAGGGATTTAGATGAGGTTACAAGTTATCAGAAATGTACTGAAAGCTTTTCAGCTTCTGAGAAAGTGTAGGTTAAGATTTCAAGTGCTTCTGTCATCAGAGCTCACTGAAGAGAGTTTTATGAGACTCCTGTGCTTTTTAATGAGTTTGTGTTGCTATAGACTTGGAGTCAACAAAAATTGAGTGATTTACTGCATTGTTTGAACTGTCTTGTGGGTGGATTTGAACCATCAATGAGCCGGCCAGTGGAGTGAATGGGACATTTGGGCAGCCAATCACTCGAGTGGCTCAGTCCACTTTGAGGGCAGGGTCTCCATTAACAAACTGCTGCAAGAGATGCTGCTTGGCCTGCTGTGTTCATCCAGCTGCACACTTTTTGTTGTTTCAATTTACTCTCTCTTGTTTTCTTACCCTTGCTTTTTCACACATTGTAGTTAAATGGTTGTTGTACAATTTTGAACTGTGCTTGCAGGCGATCGCCTTATCTCTATGTCTACACAGTGCTGGCTGTACCATGTAACACAAATAGTAGGCCTATAGGCCTATGAAGCCTTAAATATCCAGCTTGACCAGGATTCTCAAAACCGAGATTGTAACAGAAGGTAAAATGTCAATCTGATCCACACGTAATGAGTGGCAATGAATGTACTTTTAAAGTAGGTGGTGGCAGGCTTTTGGAATTTTGTTTTCAGCAGCTTTCGGCCATCTTACTTCTTGCGTTATCTGTAGCTGACCCAACAAATGGATAACTACTAACATTTATCAGAGGGAAACTACTTTCTTGTGTGAAAGCAGTTCACTGCCAATCCTATCCAGTCACCCGTGCAGTCCTACTATTTGTGTTACATGGTACGGCCAGCACTGTGTAGACATAGAGATAAGGCGATCACTTGCAAGCACAGTTCAAATTTGTACAACAACCATAAGCCATGGGAAAAGAAATACATCACTGACTGTAGTGGCAGAGCTGAACTGCACAGAAATGATCACATTCATAAATAATACAAGACTCCTCAACAATATCCAACATGATTTAAAGATTCCTGGAATTGCCTATCAATTCTTTTAACTTATTCAGGTGCAGTTCTCTTTCTTCCTCTATTAATCAAGCTTACTGTCTTGAAGCTGGATGAACACAACAGGCCAAGCAGCATCAAGGGAGCAGGGAAGTTTGACGTTTCGGGTCGAGACCCTTCTTCTGAAGCAGGATCTCGACCCGAAATGTCAAACTTTCCTGCTCCTCTGTTGCTGCTTGGCCTGCAGTGTTCATCCAGCTTCACACTGTCTTATCTCAGATTCTCCAGCATTGGCAGTTCCTACTATCTCTCCTCCTGTCTTGAAGGTGTTGATTCTTTTGTGGAACAGTTCTGTAGTGCTAGCTGCCTCTGTATGATTATTCTTCACATGCAACTGCGTGTTGGCAGATGATTGAAATTAAGGTTTTACACAGCCAAGCCTAGTAATGTCCATATGCCAACCGCTTCTGATATGGGCCAATAAATAAAAATGAGGAATGGGAACACCTCTTACTTTCTTCTCTTCGCACCAAGAATAGTGCAGCCCAAAGTAGTATATTACCACTAGCTAATAGCAGTTACATTGGCACAAACGAGGGGCTCATGCTGACTGCATGATCACTGCACAACAAACCACATAATAGAGTAGCCTGACCACCTTGTTCTCTGCTCAAGCCCCTTTTATATAATATGAGCCACAGCAAGAGTGAACTAGGAAAGTAAGGTAAACTGCTTTGTATGGCTTCTGTTTCAGAAACAAACATTGCAAATTGTCTACAGGAGGAATCTAAGGTAATAAAATGTGAGGCTGGATGAACACAGCAGGCCAAGCAGCATCTCAGGAGCACAAAAGCTGACGTTTCGGGCCTAGACCCTTCATCAGAGAGGGGGATGGGGAGAGGGAACTGGAATAAATAGGGAGAGAGGGGGAGGCGGACCGAAGATGGAGAGTAAAGAAGATAGGTGGAGAGAGTGTAGGTGGGGAGGTAGGGAGGGGATAGGTCAGTCCAGGGAAGACGGACAGGTCAAGGAGGCGGGATGAGGTTAGTAGGTAGCTGGGGGTGCGGCTTGGGGTGGGAGGAAGGGATGGGTGAGAGGAAGAACCGGTTAGGGAGGCAGAGACAGGTTGGATTGGTTTTGGGATGCAGTGGGTAGAGGGGAAGAGCTGGGCTGGTTTTGGGATGCAGTAGGGGAAGGGGAGATTTTGAAACTGGTGAAGTCCACATTGATACCATATGGCTGCAGGGTTCCCAGGCGGAATATGAGTTGCTGTTCCTGCAACCTTCGGGTGGCATCATTGTGGCACTGCAGGAGGCCCATGATGGACATGTCATCTAGAGAATGAGAGGGGGAGTGGAAATGGTTTGCGACTGGGAGGTGCAGTTGTTTGTTGCGGACTGAGCGGAGGTGTTCTGCAAAGCGGTCCCCAAGCCTCCGCTTGGTTTCCCCAATGTAGAGGAAGCCGCACCGGGTACAGTGGATGCAGTATACCACATTGGCAGATGTGCAGGTGAACCTCTGCTTAATGTGGAATGTCATCTTGGGGCCTGGGATGGGGGTGAGGGAGGAGGTGTGGGGACAAGTGTAGCATTTCCTGCGGTTGCAGGGGAAGGTGCCGGGTGTGGTGGGGTTGGAGGGCAGTGTGGAGCGAACAAGGGAGTCACGGAGAGAGTGGTCTCTCCGGAAAGCTGACGGGAGGGGATGGAAAAATGTCTTGGGTGGTGGGGTCGGATTGTAAATGGCGGAAGTGTCGGAGGATAATGCGTTGTATCCGGAGGTTGGTAGGGTGGTGTGTGAGAACGAGGGGGATCCTCTTGGGGCGGTTGTGGCGGGGGCGGGGTGTGAGGGATGTGTTGCGGGAAATACGGGAGACGCGATCAAGGGCGTTCTCGATCACTGTGGGGGGAAAGTTGCGGTCCTTGAAGAACTTGGACATCTGGGATGTGCGGGAGTGCTAGGCGGATGAGAGTGTCGGTGGAGGGGGACTGGTCGGGCCTGCGGGACACTCTCATCCGCCTAGCTGAACTCGTCCTCACACTCAACAACTTCTCTTTTGACTCCTCCCACTTCCTACAGACTAATGGGGTGGCCATGGGCACCCGCATGGGCCCCAGCTATGCCTGCCTCTTTGTAGGTTACGTGGAACAGTCCCTCTTCCGCACCTACACAGGCCCCAAACCCCACCTCTTCCTCCGGTACATTGATGACTGTATCGGCGCCGCCTCTTGCTCCCCAGAGGAGCTCGAACAGTTCATCCACTTCACCAACACCTTCCACCCCAACCTTCAGTTCACCTGGGCCATCTCCAGCACATCCCTCACCTTCCTGGACCTCTCAGTCTCCATCTCAGGCAACCAGCTTGTAACTGATGTCCATTTCAAGCCCACCGACTCCCACAGCTACCTGGAATACACCTCCTCCCACCCACCCTCCTGCAAAAATTCCATCCCCTATTCCCAATTCCTCTGCCTCCGCCGCATCTGCTCCCACGATAAGACATTCCACTCCCGCACATCCCAGATATCCAAGTTCTTCAAGGACCGCAACTTTCCCCCCACAGTGATCGAGAACGCCCTTGACCGCGTCTCCCGTATTTCCCGCAACACATCCCTCACACCGCGCCCCCGCCACAACCGCCCCAAGAGGATCCCCCTCGTTCTCACACACCACCCTACCAACCTCCGGATACAACGCATTATCCTCCGACACTTCCGCCATTTACAATCCGACCCCACCACCCAAGACATTTTTCCATCCCCTCCCCTGTCAGCTTTCCGGAGAGACCACTCTCTCCGTGACTCCCTTGTTCGCTCCACACTGCCCTCCAACCCCACCACACCCGGCACCTTCCCCTGCAACCGCAGGAAATGCTACACTTGTCCCCACACCTCCTCCCTCACCCCCATCCCAGGCCCCAAGATGACATTCCACATTAAGCAGAGGTTCACCTGCACATCTGCCAATGTGGTATACTGCATCCACTGTACCCGGTGCGGCTTCCTCTACATTGGGGAAACCAAGCGGAGGCTTGGGGACCGCTTTGCAGAACACCTCCGCTCAGTCCGCAACAAACAACTGCACCTCCCAGTCGCAAACCATTTCCACTCCCCCTCCCATTCTCTTGATGACATGTCCATCATGGGCCTCCTGCAGTGCCACAATGATGCCACCCGAAGGTTGCAGGAACAGCAACTCATATTCCGCCTGGGAACCCTGCAGCCATATGGTATCAATGTGGACTTCACCAGTTTCAAAATCTCCCCTTCCCCTACTGCATCCCAAAACCAGCCCAGTTCATCCCCTCCCCCCACTGCACCACACAACCAGCCCAGCTCTTCCCCCCCCCACCCACTGCATCCCAAAACCAGTCCAACCTGTCTCTGCCTCCCTAACCGGTTCTTCCTCTCACCCATCCCTTCCTCCCACCCCAAGCCGCACCCCCAGCTACCTACTAACCTCATCCCACCTCCTTGACCTGTCCGTCTTCCCTGGACTGACCTATCCCCTCCCTACCTCCCCACCTACACTCTCTCCACGTATCTTCTTTACTCTCCATCTTCGGTCCGCCTCCCCCTCTCTCCCTATTTATTCCAGTTCCCTCTCCCCATCCCCCTCTCTGATGAAGGGTCTAGGCCCGAAACGTCAGCTTTTGTGCTCCTGAGATGCTGCTTGGCCTGCTGTGTTCATCCAGCCTCACATTTTATTATCTTGGAATTCTCCAGCATCTGCAGTTCCCATTATCTCTGATACAGGAGGAATCTAGTAGCTTTCCAAGTAATGTAGGCTCTGGTAAGGTTAATGGTAGAATTGGACAAGGTTATCTCTGATTCCAGCATTGGCTGTTCTTATTATCTCTGAGTGGATGTTGGGAAGTTGTTTCCATTGGTAGGAGAAACTGGGACCTGAGGGCATAGCCTTAGAGTAAAGGGAAGACCTTTTAGATTGGAGATAAGGCAAAACTTCTTCAGCCAGAGAGTGGTGAATCTATGGAATTCATTACCACAGAAGGCTGTGGAGGCTGGGTCATTGAGTATATTTAAGATGGAGATCGATAGGTTCTTTATTGTTAAGGGGATTGAGGGTTACAGGGAGAAAGCGGGAGAATGAGGTTGAGAAACTTATCAGGCATGATTGAATGGCGGAGCAGGCTCAATGAACTGAATGGCCCATGTTTTATGGCTGCTGCCATTTAGCCACAAGAGCCCTTAGGGCTACTGCAAATGGTATTCCCAGGCAGTATCCAATCAAAGCACTGACCAGAATCTGCTTAGCTTCTGAAATCTGCTATTTTCAGAATAGTATGCTCACTCTGTCTTTTTGTACTTCCACCAGTGGGATGGTGAATTTCTCTCAGGCAACAGTAAATTACTAACAAAAGATGATATTGCTTGTTAAAATCCTTGTCAATGCCCTAACCTGCCCAATTTAAGTTTTGGTTTCTTCCTTGCCAACTGCACGAAGCAAACCAGGCATTGAGAAAATTTCACATAGTTACCAGATTGAGTATTTGGTGATTTCAGCTCTCCACTTGCTCCAAAAGAACGCTCTTGTTAGACCCAACAGCATCTTGGCATGACCATTTCCATCAGCTGCTTGCCCCCCTTGACTGGTGGGCATTGATGCCTGGCATTCACCAACCACTCACAACCACCATGGCACCTCTCAGTACAGACTTACAATGCTGGGTGCACAGCCAGCTATCATTGTAAGGCTGCAGCAGGGACACTTTACCTGCATGGTCAGGCACCCAGGTGAAGGATTGGACCAGGCTGCACCTCAGAGCTGCATGATGGTTCTTAGTCCTCACCTCAGTTAGCATCTATCTGCACACTTGCAGCATGACTGTGTTGCCCTGCCTGCCCTACCAGCTAGTGCCTTGGTGCTTCAACCAAACCAAAAGGTTCCTAATAATTTCACGATGATGGGTTGTTTTGTACGGAAACACACCAAGCTGCTTGCTAGTAGGGATCTTTCTGGAGAGAGGTGGGGTGGGGAATGTATATCATGTGCCAGTTGCCTGCACAGCAAACACACACTGCATGTGCTTCCAACCAAAGTGCCATGTCAGAAACTGGGTGTGGGCTAATCCTTTGTCCAGCCAAGATGGGGCCAGTGCTGTTGGTCAGGGTGGTCCTAGTCCCATCAATCAAGGACACAGTCCACACAATGCAAGAGCTTTTCCATGGTCATTCGTTTGCTTTGAATTCTCTGGGTCCAAGGAATCTGTCTGAACACAGCCTCCAAATCGGGCACTGCCAGTCCTGTGGAGCCAGCAAGAGCTGTTAGGGGAATTAGTTACCATGTCAGACAGGGTCTGGCCTGTCATGTCTGTGGGTTGCATATTGAAAATGCCCTCTGGTCTGGGGCACCTGCAGTCCTGGGTGTCCATCTCTTCAGTATTTGGGAGGGTGAAACGGGGAGCCTGTAGGGGTCACTGGGGGTAGATCAATATCAATAGTGGCAGGGGTGCCCACGCAGGAGTGGGAAGTGGAGGTGGGGACCCAGTTGGCGATTGTGGAGGGGCGGATCTCTGGGTCTGTGGGGCTTATCTAGAACAGTATCGGAGGGCATGGTAGCCTGTGGAAAGAAAATGAGGTTAGTGCTACTGGCCACTTGTGGCCTTCGCAGGAAAGCAGAGGAGCAGAGTTGGTACAGTTTGGGGTAATTCAGGGCTTTGGGGGCAAGGAGGACAGTTGAAGGTGACATTAAATGGACAAGCATATGGACGTACTTGGAATAGTGTAGGTTAGATGGGCTTGAGATCGGTATGACAGGTCGGCACATCATGGAGGGCTGAAGGGCCTGTACTGTGCTGTAATGTTCTATGTTCTATGTTAAGTGTGACAGGTCTTCACATTGGCAAGGGGATGGGTGGAAATGGGCTGTTAGGCTGTTATGCGGTTAAAAAAGTGCAACATGGCTGTTGGAGGGCTATCTGGAAACTAGACAGGGCCCAGTGCTAATGGTGCCCATCATGAACTGTGTTCCCTGCCTTCAGCTTCAGTTGTCTAATATGACTGCTACTAGAAAATGGCAAGTAGCACCCAGGGTGGGCCGAATCAGTGTCAGTTTGATGGGCATAATCACAGTATCCATGTTTGACAGATGCTAGGACATTGGAGGGGCAAATACATGAAGCAGCCGTTTGCAAATGCTGTGTCAATGCATTTGCAATAACTTAATTGCCCATTTGCAGTGCGTGCGGAGTAAAGATGCTTAGGAGTCAAATGTTGTTCAAAGATCATCTGTCTCATGCCGTGGTTGCTTGAAAAGCCATCTCAATGGTGGTGAAGTTACCAGCAATGATGTTAAAAAAGACCAGTTCTGGTCATAATATGAACCGTTATTTGTGAAACGTTCAGGGACGCTGTAGGAGCTGCATACCATTGCTGATTCACCTGTCGTGCATGTATGATGATCTGTACTGAATGCAGTGAAGAATTGAACGGCTGATTTGGTTCTGGGATGGGAAGGGGTTTTGAGAGCAGCAGGCAGTCCCTTTATTGGTTTAATATCTTGTTTACTCAGCCGCACAGCATCCTCACCAGGTTCCTGTACGCACCGAGGCTGTTTTAATGGTAAGAGATGCTCTGTTATCAGAGTGTATGGAGGAGTGTGTGCTGCCTTTCGCTGCATGGTGTGCCAAAAATGCCTGTTTTGACATCGAAGAATCTCTTTCTCTACTTGCACTTACACTGAGACTTCCGCACCCAGCTGCTGGTGGAATGCCGCTCACTGCAGCTACCTGCCGAAAATGGCACAAGCTTCAGGGCCAAGACCAGGGCTGAAGGCAAGCCCAGAGCAGCAGCAGGTGACCGCAGATGGTGAGGAGGTCAGGGAACAGTTGCAAATGCGAAGCCTTTCAGGATGTGCAGGATCTGCAGGAGACCCAGAGGTTTTCAGCTCCAATTCCATTTCCAGGAGATGAGCAGGGAGCAGTGTGGGTACAGGCTCCCTGTGCCCTGGGATACTGTGAGGGAACTATGTCAGAGGCTGGAATGGGACCAGAGGGCTGCAGGAGTGGGAGGCCACCCTTTCCCAGTGGTTCTGAAGGTGACAGCTGCTTTGAATATCTTTGCAACTAGCACTTTCCAGCGATAATAAAATGTGAGGCTGGATGAACACAGCAGGCCCAGCAGCATCTCAGGAGCACAAAAGCTGACGCTTCGGGCCTAGACCCTTCATCAGAGAGGGAGATGGGGTGAGGGTTCTGGAATAAATAGGGAGAGAGGGGGAGGTGGACTGAAGATGGAGAGAAAAGAAGATAGGTGGGGAGGAGAGTGGAGGTGGGGAGGGAATAAGTCAGTGCAAGGAAGACGAACAGGTCAAGGAGTGGCATGAGGTTAGTAAGTAGGAGATGGAGGTGCGGCTTGGGGTGGGAGGAAGGGATGGGTGAGAGGAAGAACAGGTTAGGGAGGCAGAGACAGGCTGGACTGGTTTTGGGATGCAGTGGGTGGGGGGGGAAGAGCTGGGCTGGTTGTGTGGTGCAGTGGGGGGAGGGGACGAACTGGGCTGGTTTTGGGATGCGGTGGGGGAAGGGGAGATTTTGAAGCTTGTGAAGTCCACATTGATACCATTGGGCTGCAGAGTTCCCAAGAGGAATATGAGTTGCTGTTCCTGCAACCTTCGGGTGGCATCATTGTGGCACTGCAGGAGGCCAATGATGGACATGTCATCTAAAGAATAGGAGGGGGAGTGGAAATGGACGCCAATGGAACCCCGCCCACGGCCGACGCCGACGGAACCCCGCCCATGGCTGATGACCTCATCGCTCTGCCCACAACCTCCACAGCCAGCAACCCCAGAGGAGCCAGCCACGCTGAGCCCTGCTGCATCTTCACCATCCCCCCCCAGACCTCCCACTGACTGAGGACGAACGGTCAGTCCTAAGCAAGGGGCTCACCTTTGTTCCCCTACAACCATACATCAACGAATACCAGTCACGGTTAGACATAGAGCAGTTTTTCCGCCGCCTTCGCCCCCATGCTTACTACTTCGACCGGGAACCTAACCCTCCCTCACTGACCCCTTCGCATGCTTCCAACACAAGTCCTCCTCCTGCACACCACCCCCAGGCCTCCTACCCTCCCTCGACCTCTTAATCTCTAACTGCCGTCGAGACATTAACCGCCTCAACCTCTCCACCCCTCTCACCCACTCCAACCTCTCCCCCGCAGAACGGGCAGCGCTCCGCTCCCTCCGCTCCAACCCCAACCTCACCATCAAACCTGCAGACAAGGGTGGCGCAGTCGTAGTATGGTGCACTGACCTTTACATCGCTGAGGCCAAACGCCAACTCGATCATGACCCCACCCCCAAGCACCAAACCATCATCTCCAACACCATGACCTCATCACTTCAGGGGACCTCCCACCCACAGCCTCCAACCTCACTATACCCGAACCCTGCACGGCCCGTTTCTATCTCCTTCCCAAAATCCACAAACCTGCTTGCCCTGGTCAACCCATTGTCTCGGCCTGTTCCACCGAACTCATCTCCACCTATCTGGACTCCATTTTCTCCCCTTTGGTCCAGAAACTCCCTACCTACGTCCGTGACACCACCCACTCCCTCCACCTCCTCCAGAACTCCCAATTCCCTGGCCCCCAACACCTAATTTTCACCATGGACGTCCAGTCCCTATACACCTGTATTCCGCATGCAGATGGCCTCAAGGCACTCCGCTTCTTCCTGTCCTGCAGGCCCGACCAGTCCCCCTCCGCCAACACCCTCATCCGCCTAGCCGAACTCGTCCTCGCCCTCAACAACTTCTCTTTCGATTTCTCCCACTTCCTACAGACAAAGGGGGTGGCCATGGGCCCCAACTATGCCTGCCTCTTCGTAGGTTACGTGGAACAGTCCCTCTTCCACACCTACACAGGCCCCAAACCCCACCTTTTCCTCCGTTACATTGATGACTGTATCGGCGCCACCTCTTGCTCCCCAGAGGAGGTCGAAGTGTTCATCCACTTCACCAACACCTTCCACCCCAACCTTCAGTTCACCTGGGCCATCTCCAGCACATCCCTCACCTTCCTGGACATCTCAGTCTCCATCTCAGGCAACCAGCTTGTAACTGATGTCCATTTCAAGCCCACCGAATCCCACAGCTACCTAGAATACACCTCCTTCCACCCACCTTCCTGCAAAAATTCCATCCCCTATTCCCAATTCCTCCGCCTCCGCCACATCTGCTCCCACGATGAGGCATTCCACTCCCGCAAATCCCAGATGTCCAAGTTCTTCAAGGACCGCAACCTCACTCCCACAGTGGTCGAGAATGCCCTTGACCGTGTCTCCCGCATTTCCCGCAACACATCCCTCACACCCCGCCCCCGCCACAACTGCCCAAAGAGGATCCCCCTCGTTCTCACACACCACCCCACCAACCTCCGGTTACAATGCATCATCCTCCGACACTTCCGCCATCTACAATCCGACCCCACCACCCAAGACATTTTTCCATCCCCACCGTTGTCTGCTTTCCGGAGAGACCGCTCTCTCCGTGACTCCCTTGTTCGCTCCACACTGCCCTCCAACCCCACCATGCCCGGCACCTTCCCCTGCAACTGCAAGAAATGCTACACTTGCCCCCACACCACCTCCCTCAGCCCTATCCCAGGCCCCAAGATGACTTTCCATATTAAGCAGAGGTTCCCCTGCACATCTGTCAATGTGGTATACTGTATCCATTGTACCCGGTGTTCCCTCCTCTACATTGGGGAAACCAAGCGGAGGCTTGGGGACCGCTTTGCAGAACACCTCCGCTCGGTTCGCAATAAACAACTGCACCTCCCAGTCGCGAACCATTTCCACTCCCCCTCCCATTCTTTAGATGACATGTCCATCATGGGCCTCCTGCAGTGCCACAATGATGCCACCCAAAGGTTGCAGGAACAGCAACTCACATTCCTCTTGGGAACCCTGCAGCCCAATGGTATCAATGTGGATTTCACCAGCTTCAAAATCTCCCCTTCCAGCACTGCATCCCAAAACCATCCCAGCTCTTCCCCTCCACCCACTGCATCCCAAAACCAGTCCAGCCTGTGTCTGCCTCCCTAACCTGTTCTTCCTCTCACCCATCCCTTCCTCCCACCTCAAGCCGCACCTCCATCTCCTACCTACTAACCTCATCCCACCTTGTTGATCTGCCCGTCTTCCCTGGACTGACCTATCCCCTCCCCACCTCCCCACCTATACTCTCCTCTCCACCTATCTTTTCTCTCCATCTTCGGTCCGCCTCCCCCTCTCTCCCTATTTACTCCAGAACCCTCACCTCATCCCCCTCTCTGATGAAGGGTCTAGGCCCGAAACATCAGCTTTTGTGCTCCTGAGATGCTGCTGGGCCTGCTGTGTTCATCCAGCCTCACGTTTTATTATCTTGGATTCTCCAGCATCTGCAGTTCCCATTAGCACTTTCCAGCGTCTCGGGTGGGATCTCTGTCGTGCATCCACAACCACATCAGGACAGTGGCCAATGCCATCTGAACAAGACCACATTTCGTTCCCCCCAATGATGACATCAGTACTGCAGCCTGTGCGGTAAGATTCGGTAACATAGCTGGGTGCCCCCAGGTGCTGGGTGCCATCAGCTGTACACACATGGCACTGACAGGGTCATGTCATAACACTGTGGAGTTCATCATCAGTACGGGATTCCATGTGATTCATGTTCAGGGTGATCTGTGATCACTATTACCACTTGGAGGTATGTGCCAGCTACCGTGGTGCTGGGGTGGTAACCAGGGAGGTGAGGGTGTAGTGGTATTATTGCAAAACTATTAATCCAGAAACTCAGCTGATGTTCTGGGGATCTGAGTTCAAATTTGGATGAATCTGGATAGTGGAATTTGAATTCAATAAAAAAAACTGGAATAAAGAATCAACTGATGACCATGAATTCGTAGAAAAACCCTTCTGGCTCATTGGTCTTTCAGGGAAGGAATTCTGCCATCCTCACTTGGTCTAGCCAACATGTGACTCCAGACCCACAGCAATGTGGTTGACTCTCAAATACCCTCTGAAATAGCTTAGGAGGCCACTCAATTCTAAAAGTTACTGCAAAGTCCCATCAGAAAAAATGAAACCAGACCGACCATCTGATATCAGCCTTTGCACTGGAAAAGACAACAGCAGAAACAGTTCTGTTGACGCTGCAAATTCCTCCTTACTAATATATGGGGGCTAGTGCCAAAATTGGGTCTAAGAGAGGAGTCAAGTAACAGCCTGATATAGTCATACTCATGCAAAGATACCTTACAGACAATGAGCCAGACATAACTATCATCATACCTGGATATGTCCTGTGTCACCGACAGGACAAACCCAGCAGAGGTGGTAGTACTGTTATACAGTGGGGAGTGAGTCACCCTGGGAGCCCTCAACATCGACTCCAAATCCCATTAAGTCCCATGGCTTCAGGCTGAACATGGGCAAGGAAACCTCCTGCAGGTTACCACGTATCTCCCTCAATCAGCTAATGAATAAGTCCTCCACCATGTTGAACATGGAGGAAGCGCTGAGGTGGGCAAGAGCACAAAATGTGCTCTGGGTGTGGTATTTCAATGATCATGCTTAAGAGTGGCTTGGCAGGAGCACTGCTGATTGAGCTGTTTGGGTCCGAAAGGACATAGCTGCTATATTGCATCTGCAGCAGTTAGTGTGGGGACCAACAAGAACAAACATACCTGACCTCCTCCTCACTAATCTGCCAACTGCAGGTATGTCTATCCATGACAGTGTTAGTAAGAATGACCACCGCACAGTCCTTGTGGAGACATAGTCCTGCTTTCATATGGGAATGCCCTCCATTGTGGCACCATCACCATGCCAAATGAGAGAGATTTCAAAAAGATACAGCAACTCAAAACTGGCCATCAACGGCAACAGAACTGTACTCTAGCAGAATCTGTAACCTCATGGCTTGGCAAATCCCCCCCATAGCCATTACCATCAAGCCAGGGTATCAACCCCGGTTCAATGGAGAGTGCAAGAGGGTGTGCAAGGAACAGGAGCACGCATTCCTAAAAATGAAGTGTCAACCTGGTGAAGCTACCAAGCAGGATACTTGCATATCAAATGACATAAGTAGCAAGTGAAAGGCAGAGTCCACAATTGACGGATCAGTTCTAAGCTCTGCAGCTTTGCCGCATCCAGTTGTGAATGTTGGTGGATAAGTAAACATCTCACTGGAGGAGGAGGCTTCTCAAATAGCCCGAACCTCAATTATTGAAAAGTCCGGCATGTTAGTGCAAGTGATAAGGGTGAAGCGTTTGCAGCGATCTCCAGCCAGAAATGCCAAGTCGATGATTCACCTCGGCATCCTCCAGTGGTCCCCAGCATCACAGATACTGGCCTTTAGTCAATTCAATTCACTCCATTTGATATCAAGGAATGGTTGGAGGCACTGGATATTTCAAAGGCTGAGGACCCTGACATCATTCTGGTTATAGTACTGAAGATATGTGCTCCAGAACTAGCTGCTCCCCTAACCAAGCTGTTCCAGTACAATGCTAGCACCTACCTGAGAATGTGGAAAATTGTCCAAGTATACCCTGTACACAAAAAAAAGGACAAATCTAACCCAATGAATTGCAACCCTACCCATCTACTTGTGATCATCAGTAAAGAGATGGAAGGTGTCATCAGCTGTGTTATCAAGCAACAACTGCTCAGTGATGCCCAGTTTGGGTTCTGCCAGGACCACTCGGCTGCTAAGCTTGTTACAGCCTTGGTTCAAATAGGGACAAAAGAGCTGAATTACTGAGGGGAGGTGAAAGTGACAGCCCTTGACTGCATTCCACCGAGTGTGGCATCAAGGAGCCCTAGCAAAACTGGAATCAAAACTGGGTATCGGGGGCAACCTCTCTTCTAGCTGGAGTCATACCTGGCACATAGAAAGATGGTTTGTGGAGGTCAGTCATCACAGCTCCAGGACGTCTCTGGTGGAGTTCCTCAAGGTAGCCTCCTAGGCTCAACCATCTTCAACTGCTTCATCAATGACTGACCCACCTTTATAAGATCAGAAGTTGAGATGTTTGCCAATGATTGCATAAATTCAATACCATTCGCGACTTCTCAGAAACTGAAGCAGTCCATGCACAAATCGACAAGATCTGGACAATATCTGAGCTTGGGCTGACAAATGGGAAGTAACATTGGTGCCACACAAATGCCAGGCTATGACCATCAGCAATAAGGGACAATCTAACGACCGTCCCTTGCAATTGAATGTTTTCCCATCGCTGAATCTCTCACTATTAGCATCCTGACAGGGGTGGGGGCTGGTGGGCATTGAGGAGGTGGTAACTACTGAATGGAAACTCAACTGGACTGACCACATAAACACAATGGCTCCAGGAGCAGGTCAGACACTGGGAAAAGTGTGGTGAGTAACTCTTATCCTGACTCCATAAGGCACATACATCATTTACAAGTCAGGAGTGTGATGGAATACTCCCCATTCACCTGGAAGGATACAGCCCCAACAACATTCAAGAAGCTCAACACCATCCTAAGGAAGCATGCTTAATTGGCACCACATCCACAAGCACCCACTCCCTCCACCACTGACGCTCAGTAGCAACAGTGTGTGTTATTTACAAGATACACTGCAGGTATTCACCAAAGTTCCTTAGATAGCACCCACGACCACTTCTATCTAGAAGGGCAAGGGCAGCACGTACATGGGAACACCACAGCCTGCAAGTTCCCCTCCAAGCCATTCACCATCCTGACTTGGAAGTGCATTGCCGTTCCTTCACTGTTGCTTTGTCCAAATCCTGGAATTCCCTCTCTGGGCATCAACCTACAGCATGTGGACTGCAGTGATTTAAGAAGACAGCCCATCATCAGTAGGGTTGACACTGTGGCTCAGTGGTTAGCACTGCTGCCTCACACTGTCAGAGACCCATGTTCAATTCCACCCTTAGGTAACTGTCTGTGTGGAGTTTGCACATTGACACTGACACAGGGAAAATGTGCTTCAGTTTCCTGCCACAGTCCAAAAATGTGCAGGTTTAGTGGCTTGGTCATGGTAAATCGTCCATGTGTCAAAGGATGTGTGGGATAGGTGGGTTAGCCATGCAAAATGCAGGGTGACAGGTATGGGGTGGGGAGGTGGGTCTGGGTGATATGCTCTTGTGAACTTGATGGGCTGAATGGTCCACTTCCACACTGTATGGATTCTGTGATTCTCAGGGGCTAACGACTGGCAAGAAATGCTTGTCAGCCATCAATACACAGGTCAAATGAGTGAATGAAAACATCTCCAATGTACCCGAAGTGTTTGACAGTCTTGGCACCCTACAAGAGTGGTTACAGGGAAGGAGGATATGGCTACTCACTGCAACCATAGCTCATAACCCTGTTGCGGAACCCGTTGATGGATGCAAAGTGCAGATATAATGTCAATTATGCCTTGATCAGGGTCATTATGAAGCACATGACAGGGCTCCTGAGTAAGTGGTTCTGCTGCTTCGACCAGTCTGCAGGGGGTGCCCTCCAGAATAGTCTGCACAGGGTCTGCTATATTGTCCTGGCACGCCATACCTTGCACAATGGGAACAGGCAATGAGGTGGTGTGTTAGACGCTGAGGAGCTCAAATGAAGAAATAATCTTCTTCTGAGAAGGACAAGGACATTCAGACGGGCAGGTGAACATCTGCTTGATGTGGAAAGTCTTCTTGGGGCATGGGATGGGGGTGAGGGGGAGGTGTAGGGGCAGGTGTAGCACTTCCTGCAGTTTCAGGGAAAAGTGCCAAGTGTGGTAGGGCTGGAGGGAAATGTGGAGCGGACAAGGGAGTCCTGAAGTGTGTGGTCCCTCCGGAAAGCAGATACGGGCAGGGAGGGAAAATTGTCTTTTGGTGGTGGGGTCAGATTACAGATAGCAGAAGTGTCAGAGAATGATGTGGTGGATCCGGAGGTTGGTGGGGCGGTACGTGAGGACAAGAGGGATTCTGTTTTGGTTGTTATTGTGGGGAGGGAGAGATGAACGAATTACGAATAGAGGATGGCATTTTTACCGGAAGGTGGGTGAGAGGTGGTGTGTTCTAGGTAGCTGTGGGAATCGGTGGGCTTGAAATGGATATCGGTTTCCGGCAGGTTCCCAGAGATGGAAACAGAGGCCCAGGAGGGAGAGAGAGGTATCGGAGATGGTCCAGCTGAACTTAAGGTTGGGGTGGAAGGTGTTGGTGAAGTGGATGAACTGTTCGAGCTCCTCGCGGGAGCATGAGGTGGCGCGGATACAGTCATCAATGAAACAGAGGAAGAGGTGAGGTTTAGGGCCAGTGTAGGTGCGGAAGAGGGACTGTTCCACATACCCTACAAAGGCAGGCATAGCTTGGGCCTAAGATAATAAAGTGTGAAGCTGGATGAACACAGCAGGCCAAGCAGCATCTCAGGAGCACAAAAGCTGACGTTTCGGGTCTGATGAAGGGTCTAGGCCCGAAACGTCAGCTTTTGTGCTTCTGAGATATTGCTTGGCCTGCTGTGTTCATCCAGCTTCACGCTTTATTATCTTGGATTCTCCAGCAGCTGCAGTTCTCATTATCACTGATAGCTTGGGCCCATGCGGGTGCCCATGGCCACCCCCTTTGTGTGTAGGAAGTGGGAGGAATTGAAAGAGAATTTGTTGAGGTTGAGGTCGAGTTCCCTAAGCGGATGTTAGAATTGTCTGATTGCTATTCGTTATGTGATGTTCCCCTTGGACAATGTCAAGCTGTGGGTCTACACTGGGTATTGGGTATGAAGTAGCAGTGCGCAGGCAGGATGTTCCCAGGGCCAGCTAAAATGTGTGGTGTGCTGGGTAAATGGCGACGAGTGAAAAAATGGATTGGGGTTGTATGTTTGAGTGAGAGTCGGCCATGCCAGCTACATGCCAGGGACTGCATGCCTTCGTGGAGACTGTGCTATTAGGCTGCTGGTGAGGGGCAGCCCTGGATTGACACTGCTTCTCTGGATGCACCGCGGCTTTTCAAGAATGACGTGTACCAGGCTGCCAGTCTTTTGGTGGAAACCCAGTAAGTAGCAAGTTGTTCGGAATGGTGCATAGCAAAATGAGGTCAGAATCCGATGTAATCGGTGCTATAGAAGCAGGATGGGTAGTTAATGAAGTGAGTTTGGTAACACACACCAAGAATGACCCCATGGCAGAAAGCCTCCCAAAAAGCTTCAGGGACATTGAACTTGACCGAAAGGAATGCAAGATTCATGTCTACATTTCCCAAAGTTTGTAGCTGTTTGAGAAATTTTCTCAAGGCTGCCTACCATACACTAACATGGTTTTCTGTTATTTAGTATTGTATGTGAAAGTGACATTCTTCTGTGGAAAGGCATTCATTTCGTTAATACACATCTTGGTGTTAGCTTTGGGTAATAGGAGGACTAGTTTCCTCTGACTGATTTTTCTCTTCCTATTGCAGCTGCCTTTTGTCGACACAGGAACTCACAGTGGCGGATGCAGAATCACGTGCATGACTCTGGCGACAGCTCAGAGGATGAATTCTTCGATGCACGAGGTTTGTGGAAGTGCTATTTGTTCTGAAGAAATCGATAACCACTGTTGTCAGTTAGTTTCTTTTCCAGACAGTGCAGGCAACACAGTAAATAGGAAGAGTTGTTGAGCTGTCTTTGGCGTGAGATCCTGATTTACCAGTGAACCAAAATAGGGCCTGACTTTAATGATGTCCATTTTTCTTGTGTAGCATTTAATGATATAAAATATAACCGCAATTTATGTCAAGCATTTTAACAGCCCAAATATATATTGACAGTTAATGAAATGGGAGTGATCTAAGTCATGAGAGTTATTTTCTGCCAGCAATTAAATTCTCAAAATCCTGCTATACCCATTCTGACCTGTCTACCAACAGCTAATTTGTGAAGCCAACTTGGATTCATGACAATACAGAAAATTTCAAGGTGATTAAGTTATCTGGCTGTTGCTTAATGGTTTTATTCAGAACTTCGCCTCCAGTGTCATCATATATTTAGGCCCAAAGCCACGAATTATTTGCCTGAATAAGCAACCGGTGCTATACATGATAAGAAACTATCTCAGGATAATATTTATTGTGAATGATTGCTAATATTATATTTCAATTTTAATCAACATTTATACCTAGGAAAGCCAAACAATTGAAGATTATCAAGAGTGTGGGTTCATGAAGGTATAGGATGTACGTTGTAATTGCATCTTATCACAAATTTCTCATTCATCTGTTGGCCTGTCTTCATGACACTAGTTCTTTGGTGCGAATAATGCCTTGTCTTGACTATGCAGAGTCATTGTAGCAAACTAAGCTTTGAGATCGTACTTAGAAATTTCTGCAGGTGATTTGAGTGGATGAATGCTTAAAATATTTATCTGACATTGCTGTATGGGTTTTTTCAGGTTATATCTCTCCACTAATACAGTTATTCTACAGTTCATCTACAGTTAATTGTTGATATAGTATGCCAAAGCTTTATTTCCAATCGCACCAATTTGGTGCTTTTCCGCTTTTATAAAAATGCAAACAGGGAATGGATGCAGACTATTTGGCCTCTCGAGCCTGCTTGTGGGCTAGCCACTACATACATCCCTGGTGATCATCACAAACCTGTTTACTTCCTCTGTTGTGTGAATTCATTGTCACTCAGCGGTAGCTTCTATCATTTTAAAAGTGTTCACAAACCCCTCATGCAAAATGATTGATGGGCATCGTATTCATCTATAACTTTCTTTAACTTCCATGATACAGTGGGCAATTTTAGCTCCAATTTCTTGGTGTAGCTAAGGCCCTAAAATAGCCTAAAGGTTTGAGGGAAGCTGTTAAAGCAGAAGTTGTCTGACCATTTCATAAAGAGGTAGGTTTTGGGGGTGAGCGGAGGAGGAATGCTACGTAATCTCAACACGAATAGTCTGGCTCAGAGCCCCCTGAATTCCTCCCCTCCTTCAATGCTGTGGATCATTCTTCATTCCCCCCACCCAGTAATACTTGCCTGCTGGCCATCTTATTCTCAGATTGTCTCAATGAGTCAGGATTATCTTGGCAGTTTTTAAATGAGAAGGTTTTAAGTGAAGGATGCTGCTTTGCCTAGACGCTGTTGTGTTTCCAGAATTGACTTCGGCAACTCCTCATTTATCTTCAGGTTCCCGAGTAGGCAGACACCGCTTCAGGTTGAATGTGCCATCCCTCATTACTGTCGCTGGAATGTCAGTCTGGTGGACTGGCTTGAGTCCAGGTGTGACACACTTTATGATTTGGGCTGAACATGCTACCAACTGAGTCAAGCTGACTCTCCAGTATCTTTGTAATAGCATGCGTTATATCACAGCATAATACAGAAACATTCCATTCACGTGACTATGGAGCTCTCTGTAGGCAATCCTTAATACTGCCTTTTGATTGATCAGAGTCACAGGCACTTCTGTCTGTTAGGAAAACAGTTGCACAGAATATCCTGCATCACAACTGCAATACATGGGTGCAAATTGTGTGGTGTTTCTTTCCAATTATCCACCTCCCTTTGTTTAGTTTCAATTTCAATTATTTAGCCAAGTCTAGCTAAAACATAAAACAACCACAGAAAGTGCTGGAGAGACACAGCTGGTCTGGCAGCATCTGTGGACAGAGAAACGGAGTTAGTGTTGCAAGTCTGGTTATTGAAAAGAGTCATACTGGACTCGAAATGTTAACTCTGTTTCTCTCTTCACAGCTGCTGCCAGACCTGCTAAGTTTCTCCAGCATTCTCTGTGCTTGATTCCGATATCTTGTATCCACAAGCTTCTGCCTTTATTCTAGTTAAAATATATGCCTTTTGCTTAGGAAATGGGTTTATCAAAGCTCAATCAATACTAACAGGTAACTAAGCAGACAGTTAGAGACAGAAGTCACCGGTTTAAAAATCTATTTTATATTTGCTTTTATTCACCCCAAATAGCTAGAGGTAGAAAGTACAATGAGTAGACAATGAAATAAATTCCAGTGTGAGCACCAAAAACACACAAAGTCAGGAGCTGTGTTAATTTTTATCTTTTCTACATCACCCAAGTATTTAGAATAATTTGTATCAGTTTAACAAAATCTCCACCTTACAGAACGAATAGGCAGCAGCCAGCACAGAGCGGCTGTTTGATTGGCGCCCCATCAAACGCTCGGAAACATTTACTCCCTCTACCACCAGGCACTGTGGTTGCAGTGTGTAGTACCTACAAGATGCACTGAGGGAGCTCCCTGAAGGCTTCTCTCATTGTACCTCTTGAAACTGCGAGTGTCTAGCTTAACAAGTTCCCAAACCACACTGCTGTGACTTGTGACTGCCTCAGTGTTCCTTCATTGCTCCCAGTCAAAATTCTGGAGCTCATTACAAAACACACTATGGGCACGTCTGCACCAGTCAGATTGAACACAACAACACAAGAACTAGGAGCAGGAGTAGGCCATCTGGCCCCTCGAGCCTGCCCTGCCATTTAATAAAATCATGGCTGCCCTTTTTGACGCTCAGCTGCACTTACCTGCCCACTCACCATAACCCTTAATTCCTTTACTGTTCAAAATTTTATCTAGCGTTGCCTTAAAAACATTCAGCGAGGTAGCTTCAACCGCTTCACTGGGCAGGGAATTCCACAGATTCACAACCCTTTGGATGAAGAAGTTCCTCCTGACCTCAGTCCTACATCTGATTCCCTTTATTTTGAGGCGATGCCCTCCAGTCCTAGTTTCACCTGCTAGCAGAAACAACCTCCCTGCCTCCACCTTATCTATTCCCTTCAGAATCTTTTATGTTTCTGTAAGACCTCCCCTCATTCTTCTGAGTTCCAATGAGTATAATCCCAGTCTACTCAGTCTCTCCTCATAATCCACCCCTCTCAACTCTGGAATCAACCCAGTGAATCTCCCCTGCACCCCCTCCAGTGCTAGTATATCCCTTCTCAAGTAAGGAGACAAAAACTGCACACAGTACTCCCGGTGTGGTCTCACCAGGACTCTATACAGATGCAGCATAGCCTCCCTGTTTTTAAACTCCATCCCTCTAGCAATGGCAGACAAAGTTCCATTTGTCTTTTTAATTACCTGCTGCACCTGCAATCCTACTGTTAGCGATTCATGCACAAGGACACCCAAATCCCTCTGCACAGCAGCGTGCTGCAATTTTTTTACCATTTAAAACATAGTCCGTTCTCCTGGTATTCCTACCAAAATGCATGACCTCGCATTTATCAACATTGTACTCCATCTGCCAGACCTTTGCCCACTCACTTAGACTATCTATATCCCTCTGCAGACTTTCAATGTCTTCTGCACACTTCGCTCTACCACTCACCTTAGTGTCATCTTAAAAGTTTGATATACCACACTTAGTCCCCAACTCCAAATCATCTATGTAACTTGTTCATGAAAGTGACTTACCACCACCTTAGCTTGGGCAATTAGGGATGGGTAATAAATGTTGACTGTACTACTGATTTCTATATCCTGTAAACAAATGAAAGAAATATCCAAATTCAAGATCTGAAAATTCTAAACGATCCCTCTTTACTTGAATAATTCTACAGCACTGCTACCAATTCCTTTAAATGACTGTTCTTCTGATTTTATGTTCTCCTTCAGATCTCCAATAAGAGAAATAATGAAACCCCAACTGTTTAGAATATTTTAGACAATAAACAGGAAACACAGCATTTCATGTACAAAGCTTTGCTTCTCACCATGCTGAAGATATGCTTGAATAGCACAGACTGAAACAGTGCCAGCAGTGTTCTGTCCTGTCCTGCCTATCTAAAACAGTTTGCTTCATGTGGGTAATCTGTATGTTCCTGTTAGGAAAATCTCACTAAATGACCCTTGTCATTCAAGACTTGAATAAGTTACTTCCATTTTAGTCCAGGATTTAGTCCTGTTTTTAGGTGTGAAATGTACACTTTCAGATCCCCTGTAGTAAATGGTACATGTGTGAATATTGCATCAGGTGTCTGCTATTGCCATATTGGATTAGGCTTGCTCTAGGCATCCAGAGAACACAAGTAGGATGCAAAACCCAAATTGAATATTAATGATTCAGTGCTTGTTGGGAGGTCCTTTTGTGAATTGCCCTTGACTCAAACAGTGAATTATATAATAACCATGCAGAAGCTCTAAATAAATGGTTCACCTCTATCTTATAGGCTAGTCATTGCTCAATGCTTTTTGGCAGCTAACTACTTTGTGGGACAGGAAAAGAGAAGGAAGGATGTAAACACACAGCAAGTTTGGCAATATCTGTCAGAAAAGGAACAGGTTTAATATTTCAAGTTGCTGACCTCTCATCGTATAGCAGCGAGAGGTGGTGAATAAACTTTGCGTTTTTTTTATTCCACGGTTGACTTTGTGATATGTGGGATCAACTTTGTGTTACTCATGGACTGTTGGTGTGCCTTGGAAATATTTTCTTTTACTCATTGGCAGCCTGTTAGATACTGGGAAGGCGACCAGCATAAAAAGCAGAATGTTGAATGCCAGTGTAGTGTTTGGTGTCTTCATGACCACAGACCTTACAACTACCACCTGATAACATTGCTGATAGCCAGGAAAATTGGTCTTGTAATCATTTAAATATTAGTATTAGTATCAAGTAATGGGAAAGAAGTTCTTCACAAACACTCAGTTTATGCTTGAATAGTAGTTAGCTTGCTGAATTAAGAATCACCTTTTAAACCTTCTTAGTCTCTGTCTTGTGTGCTTGTTTAATTTATATAATGTGCATCTTCAGTGGCGACGCACTTGGGAAGGAGATTGCTTTCATCGAGAACACTTCAAATGGTAATGATGGACAACCTCAAGCAGCTTGGGGGCTGAGTTTCATTCTGCAGTATCCATTCATGAGATGTTGGCATTGTTGGGAAGGCTACCATCAGTGGTGAGGCCTTTCTTGAACTGAGATAATCCACCTGGTGCATATACACCCATAATGTGGTGTTGACTTTTTAGTAGAGGATGGCTTCCATTCACCATTTTTGAGTTCTCTTTAAAGGGTGACAACTGCCATTATGATGTTACCTTACATAAAGAGAACCAATATGTCTTGAAAACATGTGCAAATTCTGACAAAATGGCTCCCAGAAGTCACATGACCACCTTTTAGATTGTTCTGGGCCTAGACTATCAATGTCACAGGATGAACACAGAAATCTTTCAGAATTCAATGAATATTTCCAACAGTGAACAGAAACCCCTTGACAATGTTTCCCCTGGAGGCAGGCCCAGGTGTTCCTAGTTCACTGCAGCCTGACATGGAAGCTAGCCAAGGTGATGGCTGAGACAGTTAACATAGAAACTAGGAACAGGAGTGGACTATTCGGCTGTTTGAGTCAGCTCTGCCATTCAGTACAATCATGGCTAATCCTCTATCTTGTTATCATTTTCCCGATTTTTTTTTTTCCCCCATACTACTTGATGCCTTTAAAATCTAAACATTTATATGCCTCTTTATTGAAAATATTCAGTGAATTGTCCTCTATTGCCTATGTGGTACAGAATTCTACAGGTTCACTACCCTTTGAGGAGATCTTTTCTCATCCGAGTCCTAAACAGTGTCAGCATACAGGGTCCATGCCTGTGGTTCTAGACTCCCCAGTCGGGTTCCTGTATCTGGTCTGTCCAGCCCCGTTAGAATTTTATATGTTTAATTCAGATCCTCTCTCATCCTTCTAAGGTCTGGTTCATGCAGATCCATATTAAACCAATCCCTCCTCATAGGACAGTCCATCCATCCATCCTGGTGTCAGCCCAGTGAATCTTGGTGTGAACCTTCTGTGGCATGTGTCTTCCAACTTAGATAGGCAGCCCAAAACAGCTGCAGTACTCCAGATTAGCTCTCCCCAAGGCTCTGTTTAACTGGAGTAGGATATCCCCACTTTTGAACTCAAATTCTCCTGCCGTGAAGGCCAGTATATCACTTGTCTTCATAATTGATTGCTATTTATTACCTGAACCAAAAGACAACGCACAGGCCTGGTGCCCTGGGCCCCGACAACCTCATACCTAATGTGGAAGTATGCTTCCCCAGAATTGTGATAGCAATCGTTTGAAGTTTTGATCTGTATCGGAGAGACTCTGAGGAGCCATTTTGTGTAAAAGAAAACCCAGCTCTGAGAGACACCATGTGATAGAGAGAAAGGTACCATCTGCGAGAGACAGGGCTGTCTAAAGAGAGACAGTGGGGCAAACTGGGATGCTGTGCTGAAGCTGGCTACCAACAGCCATAATCTGCAGAGCTATTAAAGCAAAACACAGGAGCCTTCAACACCTTCCAGAAGCTGTTCTGCTTAGTCTTCCTTTGGAAGGAACCACAGAAACCATTGTAGTTGCTGAATTCTGACTTCAAGTTTTAAACCCTTTCATTTTAGATCAAGTACTTCTAAACAAGCCATCCCTTCAAGAACACTAGCACTTGATCTTGTTTTCATCTTTTCAAAGTACTGTTTACTTAATTTAAAGCTCTGTGTCTGTAATTAATAACAGCATTACATTTACTTAAGTAACTTTGAGAATTGGTTTGTAATAAACTAATCTTTCATCTTATTTGAAGCATAAATTAGTTATTTTAAAATGCAAACACTTCAAAAATAAAAGGGGACTATAAATGAGTTGTACAAATTTGCAGTTGACGGACCAGCCTAGGTATATGCCTGGTGTGGTTATGTCAGTCCCCTGGAACAGCAGGGTAATCATATCATTAGCTGTTTGTTAGACATTTGACTACTTTTTAAAATATCTTTCACCACTGAAGAGCTACTAGTATCCTTTGTGAAAAGGAGTACCTCTCTTGTTTATTTAATGATATCTTATTCAAATTTACACCTTCGCTTTTTGGCCAAATTACAAACCTACCCCAGTTTAATATCGTTCATGCAAACGCCCTGACACTTAGCAAAACTTCTGAATTACAGTGACCATCTTGGTATTAATTAAATAAATAATCTCCTAACATTCTAAATTGTTTTAAATGTGGTGGGCAGCTTTATATTGGTAAGTTAAACTTATCAGTTTAGTGTATAAAATTTGACTACTTTGGAGTTTAATAAGAGCGTGACTCATTAATTCTTGCAGCTGTAAAAGTATGCTGCTATTGAAAAATTTACTTTGGAAAATGCCAAGTTGTCATAATATAGAGTCTGCCAATTGGCAACTTACAGTATTCTAATTTAGAATAGTCTTAAGTACAATTATATAATCGCATTTTACATAACAGTCAAGATAACAAAGTATGGAGCTGGGTGAACACAGCAGGCCAAGCAGCATCTTAGGAGCTGCTTGGCCCGCTGTGTTCATCCAGCTCCACATTTTGTTATCTCGGATTCTCCAGCATCTGCAGTTCCCATTATCTCTAACATAATAGTCAAGTTGCTTCAGATAGTTCTGTCATAATTTTTTTTTTAAGAACAACATCAGATCATTTGGTACACTCTAACTCAAAGAGAAGATCTTGACAAAATATTTGTCTTTCACTACTAGTATCATAAGATGTTATCAGATCCTCTTTGACACCACTAGTAGCTAACCTATTGTGTGATGCATGAAGCAGCTGCTAAGCTAGGAGATGTAATGGCTTAGCAGTATTAATATTAGTCTATTAATCTAGACACCCAAGTAATGTTCTGGGATCATCGTTTCAAATCCCACCATGGCAAATGAATTCAATAAGAAGCTAGAATTAAGAGTCTATAATGATGACCATTATTGATTGTCGGGTGGAACAAAAATTTCGGTTACTAATATCCTTTAGTGAAGGAAACTGATGTCCTTACGTGGCCTTGTCTAAGTGTGATTCTTAAGTGCTCTCTGAGTGATTAGGGACAGCCAGCAATATTGACATCTCGTGAATTTAAAAAAAATCTTGTCCAGCTCTTGAGAACTGTTCAAGTATTCAAACTGGGAGCATATATAATAATATGAGCTTGTCTACGTATTTTCTCTGCTTTATAGTATGTGAGTCACAAACAAGATCTTTGAATAGATGTGGTGATTATTACTAATGGAAGATAAAATATGGTGCTTGACATTGTGAAGAACAACACTTTGATTTTGGCAGAAAATTAAATGAACTGTACCTAAAATAATAATGAAAAGCTCATGGAGACCTTTTTGTAAAAATATAGTGAACAATGTACATGTTGGAAGTTATTTCATGTGTATAATCAGAAGTCTGGCATTACTTTATCAGCAGATTAAATTCTGTGGTAAATACTGGAAATACAGAAAGTACAAGTTATAGATTATGGTTTTTGCATAGCTGTCAAGTTTCTTGCATATTTTTTCATCTGTTTGAATATTGTAAAGTCGCACCATATTCAGACAACTTTGCAAGTCAAAACTACTTAAGCACTGGAAAGGATAGTTTACCATAAAAGGATAGCTCCTCACTTAATTATTCTGAGTGACCAGATCTCCAAGTCTATTTTGTATTGTTCTTGCCAAGGGATATGTTGCTGAGCAACAATAATTTTATATTATGCTAAATCTGACCCTTAGGTAGACGACCAATTCTAGCAAAAAATTGCCTTGAAGATTTCAGTATGAGTTTGAAAGCAACTTGTTAATAAATCCAAAGAACTGCTGTTAGCAAGTATACTTGAAAGTCGAATATTTTTAGAAGACTGATTCGTGATAGTGGGTGGATTTTGGGATGCACTGTATTAATTTTAAGAAAATTTAGAAATAACGTTATTGGTAAAAATTTAATGCACTCCATTATTTTGTTTAGTTACCCCCATTATTTTATGAATATTACTAAATGATGAGGCTTGAAGATTTACCAAAGGTACAAAACTTGTGACGGTTGTGTGAAGTGTTGAGAAAAATGTGAGCGGAAAGCTGGGCAGAAAAAGGATAGATACTTTCTTGATGGTATGATGGAATGACATTAAATACAGTGGATGTCCAAAGAAAATTGGGGGATTCAGGAACGCAGATCTTTAAAATGTCATGAACAGATGCAAAAAGCAATGCAGAGAGCTAATGGAATGCTGGCTAACTTTTGCAGCCATTTGGACTACAAGGATACAGAAAATATATTGCAGCTATGCAAAACCTTGGTTGGACCCCTCTTCTAATACTGTAAACAGGTCTGGCATGATTCCTTAGGAAGAATATACTGGCCTTGGAAGGAGTGCATCAGAGGTATACAAGAATAATACTTGGACTTCAGGGGGTAAAGTTAAGAGGAGTAATTATACAAATTAGGCCTGTCTTCTCCAGAATTTAGAAGGTTCAGTGGTGATCTGATTGAAATTTTCAAGATATTAACAGGAAACAGCTGGGTAGATAAAGGTAAATTATTTCCACTGCTTGGGGATTGTAGAACTAAAGAGCAGACTCTGAGAATTAGGGCCAGACCATGCAGGGTTGTAGGGGTCTCAAAGTACAGTAGATGTCTCTTCCACAAACGACAGTGGTTGCAGGATCAGTTGTGAATTTTAAATTTGAGGTAGATACATTTTTGTTAAGCAAATGTGTTATGGAATACGGGCCAATGGCAGGCATATATAGTTAGGCCACAGATCACTCATGATTTTATTGATGGTGGAACAGACTCGGGACTCTCCTATGTTTGTGTCTAGGAAGGAAGCAGTGAATTCAAATTTATTTAGATGGGCTACTCGCATCATATAATGGCAGTGAAGGCCCCCTCTGTGAAGATGTAGGGCGTTGGCAGGTTCCTGTTTTCCAACAAATTTCGTGACTGCACAGGCAGCAATCGCTCAATGTAACAGGAAACTGCTGTTCACCCTCAGGATGCCAGCATTTGTCCTCCCACCTCTGTCACACATCAGTGCTTTGCTTTCATCCGTCAATGAGTCAACTCAGTGTTGCCACCCGTGCTGAGAGGGTGCAGTCTAAAACCAGGCTTTCCAACTGCTTGAGACCATCTGGCAGGACCATCTACAAACTTCCCCATTGAGAGTTATCAGAAATCAACCAGACAAGATGCAGCCACTGGGATAGCAATGCATAGAAGAACTGGGTAGGCAAAAAAGGCTACAGTGTGAGAACTAAAGAAATGCACAAGCATGATTGGTTAACTTGTATATTGGATTTGTTTAACAGAATTTGTTTGCTTTGTCATGACTTTCATTTCACCATTATGGTCAAAATGACATGAAGAGGAAAGCTCAGGTTGTTGCTTATTGTAAAGTCAGAGACGCGGGAGATAGAGTAAATATAATGCAGTTTATATGCTTTGAATAACGGGCTAAGTATTGGTGAAATATGTAATAGGTAATAGTTTTGAAGGGGTTAGTGTTCATGTTACATTGAGTTCTGCCCATTCTGTTAATGTCACATACAGGATGAGGATAGAGATCATGAATTTTAGAGAGCAGATGTGTTATGTACAGAATGCTGAGAGTCCTTGTGATTATTCCTGACCAGAAATGTAATTGTATTTATTCCTATAATTTAAAAAAAAACATTCTTCTTATTTAAGAGCAGTACTACTTCTGTAAAGCCTTTACAGTGGGGTATCCTCTACCATTGATCATTGGACAAGTCCCAAGTCAAGTACAGATAAGGGAGGGTTGGTGGCAGTGAACTACATGTTGATAGAGGTGGCAGACACCATGAGTTGTCAGTAGTGGTAATTGGGATGCTGTCAATTGAAAATCATTCACTCTTCCTTCCCCTCCTCTCTTTACTAACAGTCTGCCTTATTCTCTGATGCCTCTTCTCAATCTCCCATTCATGGTGAAAGGTAACTGAGAATGGATGGTCTGAGCAGAATTCAAAGTCAAACCGAAGCTTTTTTTAAATTTGTAACACCTCGCTCTGCAGACTTCACCAATTGTGATCAGCAGTAGAAAACTTATGGCATTTTAAACTCAGATTGAGCCAGTATAAATCACAAATAACCTAAATGTAATTGATAATGCCTTTGAATAGTGCTGGTAAGGGGCTAGGTTGGGGATTGTATGCAGGAGTAAGCTTCATTTCTTCCTGTTGTTGTACAGCTGGAAGTGTTTAATGGAAGGCACTATCTGGATTGGTAAATTGGAAATAGCACCAGTGGTGTCATATCAGAAATACACACAGAGCACGTTCATATTCCACTAAATCTGCATGTTTCCAGCATAAGTTCCTAAAGCCTATACTAACAGTATTGATCAAAACTGTTTCTGCATGGACTATAGGAACAAATTACTGCAGATGTTGGAATCTGTACTGAAAACAACAACAGCTGGAGATCACAATGGATCAGACAGCATCCATGGAGAAGGGAACAAGCTAACGTTTCATGTCCAGATGAAGAGTTATCTAGACTTGAAACATTTACTTTGCTGTACAACACTTGTTGTCTACCCAGAGTGTGTGTACACTACACTGAGATCATTTTGCCAGTTGTAGCACTAGCCAATATTTGTGGCCTATGACATAATAGGCATCTTTTTAGCAATTCACAGTTAAAATGGTAATGGAAGTAAGTCTACATTTCCTTTTTTAAATGAGATTGTGTGCTTATGCAGTTTCAGTCATTTTCTTAACTATTTTGTTGATATTTTCCACACCTCGTGGTATTCGTTCTTTGCCCATAGTTTAGGCATAATAATTGTTTTATCTCATCTTGATGCTATCTTCAAGCCATGGAATTATTTGCACCAACCTGTACAATATGTTTAACTGACCACACGAAGATTTACTAAAATTATATGCTTAAAAATAAAGGGAGGTTCATTTTGACCACAAAGAAGAAACAATTGTGATTCCTTGAGTTGATTTAAGAACTCAATGCCAGCATTGATAAGACCATAACCAGGGTATACTAGAATTTATGAAAATTTAACAAGATCAATATTAAAAATTGCATGCCAGGTTCAGCTTGAAGATAGTATGCACTAAAAATAACTTAAGACCCGGAAGGAACACAAAAGGTTAAGTGATCAATGTGAAGAAACACCATCCACAATTTCAGGTGGTTTTCTGGAACAAAGGAATGCACCCTTTGTAAACCTAATTACATTGGAGAGCAGAGTATTGAGTTCAGTGCACAAGCTGCTTCAATCTATTTGTTTAATTCTTTAAAATATATCCTGCATTTGCTATTGAACATTGTTTGTCTGACATGTCGCAGAACACCATGTTGGCATAAAGAGAAAAGGTAGAATAACAGTGAGCCCTTTTCCAGGCAAAACACATTGTACTATTGTGCTGTCAGCTATAATCTGAATAGTTTATTGTGTTTTCCTTTTGTTTGTCGAATGCTGCAGTCATTCCTCGTAATGTTGAGTTTGAGAGCAATATAAAATGAATTATGACAGCCTGAGATATTGTAAAGAAACTTTTTTCACTGTTCCATAGCTAACATTAAGTAATCTGGATGATGGATTGGAATTAATTATATATCTTCGATACGAGAGGATATGCATTTATGTAGTACGTGACATCCGAAGCATTTTACAAGCACCTAAATTGACGGTTCTTTTGAGGAAAACACAATAGAAATATGTACACAAAGTTCCATTGACCATGAATCCAAGTGACAAGTTAAGCAGTTTTGGGTGGCTTTTGTTGGGGAGAGAATTTTGATTCTCACGTTGTTATTTGAAGAGCAGCAGCAATATTTTCATTCTGGGATATTGTACAATCTGAATCTCTAGAGCAGGAAGCGAGGAGTTCAGTTTATCATCTCATCCAAAAGGCAGCACATCAGACTATAGAGAATTTCCTCAGTACCGCAACCAAGTTTCAAATTGCATCATGTGCATCAATAACTTGGAGACAAGATGTTTCTTTACAGTAAACCAAACAATGTGAGTATTGCTGGAACTGTCATCATTTATTGCTCATTCTTGTTTGTTCTTGACAGTGAGCCACATTTTTGAATGCATTGTTGGACTAACGTAAAGGCTAGTTAAGATCTGGACCCACATATAGGCCAGACTAGGCACGACAGATTTATTCCTTTTGAGTTACTAGACAGGTTTATACAACATTGGATGGCCATTGCAAGGTCACCATTAATGATACTACCTTTCTAATCCAGATTTTTTGTATTTGCTGTGACAAGATTTGAACTGTGTCTCCAGATAATTAATCCAGGCCTTTGGATTACTAGTCCAGCAAAGTAATCATTATGCGACTGCAGCCCTGCCTGTTATGTTTTGAGACAAGCCGTAGCTACAATTAAACCATTTCAAAGGGATGTCTTACAGTCTGTGTTCTGCACTTTACTTGCAATTCAGTTCTGAACAGTTCTGCAAATGTAAGGTAGTAAGCAATTTCTAGGACAAACTTATTAGCAAAATTATTCAAAGTTCCAAATGCTAATTTTGATAGATATACGGAGATTGTCTCATCAGGAGACTAGACAGGACAACTATGTGTGGGCAAAATGATTGATTGATTGGTAACTTTACCTGAGTTTTAATAGAGACAGTGATAAGCAGTCATGAACAAAATGAAAGGATGGAACAACCAAAGTGGAAACATGAGTTGTGGGCAAATGATAGGACAATTCAGCAAACTGCATTGACGTTATGTGATCAACCATTCCAGATTTGATGGGATCATCCCGTGACGACGGTCTTTATCCCATGCCCTGCATTAACTGCTGCCTGGATGTTCTTTGTCATGTATTTTTGAAACAATGTGTTGGGGCCTGCTTGTGAGTCTCGTCTTGCCCAGGGTCAAAGATTTGCATGATGTGCACGTGCAGAGGCCACTTGTGTATGGACGCGCTGTACTTTTCCCACTGCGCTGACCTCATGTTCACTGCCCTGACTCTACAATAAAGGATATATTTCCCTCCCCACCCCATCTGCCTTCCGTAGGGACCATTCTCTCCGCGAGTCCCTCATCCGCTCCACAGTCCCCACTAGCCCCACCACCCCCGGCACCTTTCCCTGCAACTACAGGAAGTGCTACACTTGCCCCTACACCTCCCCTCTCACCTCTATCCAAGGACCCAAACAAACCCTCCACATCAGACAGATGTTCACCTGCACATCTGCCAGTGTGACCTATTGCATCTGCTGATCCTGATGTGGCCTTTTGTACATCCGTTAGACCAAACGGAGTCTCAGAGACTGCTTTGCTTTGTAAAGCACCGACACTCGGTTTGTGACAAATGACAACACCTCCCAGTCGTGAACCGCTTCAAATCCCCTTCCCACTCCCTGGACAATATCCTGGGCTTCCTTCAGTGTCAGAGCAATGCCACCTGGAAACTGAAAGAACAGCACCTCATTTTCCACCTTGGGAGCCTACAACCCATTTGTCTGAATGTGGATTTTACTAGTTTCAAAATCTCCCTAAAATATCCGACCTCATCCCATGACCAGCCTTCCCTCTCATCGCTGCCTCCTTGAGGTGCCACAGCCTGTCCATCTTCTCTCCTACTTGTCCGCTCCTCCCACCTCACTGACCCATCCCCAGCACTGCCTACCTGCACTCACCTATCACTATCTCACCTACCTTCCCCAGCCTCTCTCATCCCCGCCTCCTTCATCTATCCATCTTCTCTCCCACCCGTCCGCTCCTGGCACCTCATTGACCCATCCCCAGCACTGCCCACCTGCACTCACCTATCACTATTCCATTTACCTTCCCCAGCCCTGCCCCTCCTCTCTCTGTTTATTTCAGAGCCCCTTCTCCCCCCGCCATTTCTGAAGAAGGGTCCCGACTTGAAACGTCAGCTTTCCTGCTCCTCTGAAGCTGCCCTGCCTGCTGCGTTCCTCCAGCTCCACACTGCGTCATCCAAAATCCCATTTTCTAGCACTTGATCCGTAGTCTTTTATTTCTTGGCATCACAAGCGCACATCTAAATCCTTCTTAAATGTTATGAGCGTTTCTGCCTCTATCACCTCACAGGCAGTGAATTATGGAAGCATATTCCTTTTATCTTTTATCTACTGGTATGAGCTGACTGAAGCACTTTTGCGCACTCTCTAATCAATTCGGTTGTCATCTTTTGCCATGTTGGCAAAATTACATTGCGCAATGGTTATGTTTTTGATTTTGAAAAGCCATGAGTATCTTAAATGAGCTACAGTGAAGTTAAAATCTGTCAATGTTCTGAAACATTTCCAGGTTCACACAATATTTAAAAGGACGTTTCTTGGTTTGGACAGTTTGTTACGGGGTGAGGCTGAATAAGCAGGGGCTTTTCTCCCTGGAGCGTTGGAGGCTGAGGAGTGATGTTACAGAGGTTTATAAAATCATGAGCGTCATGAATAGGGTAAATAGCCAATGTCTTTTCCCCAAGGGTAGGAGAGTCCAAAACTAGAGGGCATAGGTTTGAGGTGAGAAGGGAAAGATATAAAAAGGACCTAAGTGGCAATGCTTTCACACAGAGGGTGATCTGTGTACAGAATGATTTGCCAGGGGATGTGGTGATGGCTGTTACCAATTACAGCATATAAACGGCATCTGGGTGGGTTCATGAATAGAGATAATGGGAACTGCAGATGCTGGAGAATCCAAGATAATAAAATGTGAGGCTGGATGAACACAGCAGGCCAAGCAGCATCTTAGGAGCACGAAAGCTGACGTTTCGGGCCTCGACCTTTGTTATCTTGGGTTCATGAATAGGCTGGGTTTAGAAGGATATGGGCCAAATACTGGAAAATAGGACTGGATTAATTTAGGATATCTGGTCGGCATGGATGAGTTAGACTGAAGGGTCTTGTTTCCATGCTGTACAGTTCTGTGACTTTGTTCTTTTTTTCAGAGTTACTAAATTGCATGTGTGTTAAATAAGTAGGGTTATCTGAGTCAGAAAATGGGTTCTTTTGCACCCATCTTCTGAAGTACTATTATTGGTGTTAGAATTCCAAAGTTGTGTCCCAGGGGACCTGCATACACTGTGGTGAAGGCATTAGCCCAAGAACAATTATTAACTCCCAGAATTTGTGATGCAGGCAGACCATAATGGCAGTAAGTTTGCAACATTGATTTTACACCAGCAGAGCCATTTTGGAGCTCAGGCTCCAATTAATAATTGACATGAACCTTGCAAAGTTGAGCAAATGTTCAGCAACTGGGAACACCCAAATACTGATGCTATTTAAAAAGATTATTATCTGCTTGGTTGATCTCAAATACCTGGTGCTGCAATTCAGCATGTGTTTGGTATGTTCTTCTAGTGATTGAAGTTGTTGAATCCAACAGCCATTGTGCAATAGATCCTGAAATGGGTTTTTGCTGACTGTAAGCCTGCATTGCAAACCTATTGTTACCAGACATTGGTGCACAATTAGCCATTTCCCATGGAATTTCGTAAAATGCATCTTGGGGATTGAACAGAAACGATATGGAGTAGGATAAACTGCTGAAAAGTGAGAAGGAGAAGAGTAATAGGAGGAGAAGATCTCATAGCAATGAGATGACATTTACTCATTTCTTCTGCTGGAATCTCAATGCAGAGCAATGTCCACAGTATCTGCCGCACAGTCAAAATATACTCACTGATATCCACCGTGCATTGCAGCCACAATCTTAACCTCTTCACAGGGCAAGGTGAACATTCCTGTTGGTTGAGAGGGTGACCATAGCAACAAATGTTTGGCTGTGTGACTCCTTTCAGGCTGGAAAGAATGACATTTGTAACATCTTGAAGTTTACCATTAAGGTTGTTCTAAGGAACATCTCTGAGGCTTAATAGGGCTGCCTAAATGTTTTTATTTAGGAGCATGGTGTTGATGTGCTACCTAATACTTGATGAACAGATTTTGCACCCCCTACTCCATGTTGAACTCACATTGCATTTTCTAGATGCCTGTGCAATTGGCAGCATATTTGAATTATTGTTGTTAACATCTGATTTGCATATCAATTAACATTTTAAGTCAGAAATGAAAGAATTCTATATCAGAAGGAATTGGGACTCATGACAAAGAATAACTATTTCTGTCTCTAAAGACAAGAAATTTAATCAACTGTATCGCTTCATTACTTTTAAAATTTTCCCCAAATTGGTTCTGTATTTGTTTTGTAATGATGCTTCTTAATGGCATTTTCGTGAGAAGCTTCCATGGCATTGTCGAAGGTGCTTATCCCCTAGTCTATTGTGATTCTAATTAAATATTTTCTTCATCTTTTTATGATATTTCCTTGGGGTTCTATAAGTAAATTTTCCATCTTTATATGAAGAAGCTTGAGACTGCGGAACATTCTGGCACATTCCAAGCCAATAGGCAGCATTGTGTGTAAGCTCTCAACAGCTGACAGGAATAATCATGAGTAGTGTTGATGTATGGTTATCAGGGGACACTGCAGCAAGTAAAACTTTCCTTTTTTTATTTATCATTGTTGTTGATCAGTATTTCCAGAAAAGAGCAGAATGTTCTCTATGTTGCAGAGGTAGAATCTCTGGAATCAGGTTATTTCAAGCATTCAGATTTCAGCCTTTCAAATTGAATTCTACTTTTCAATCAATTTCAATGACTCCTTCTTAAGTCCAGTTTGGGATCTGACAATCTTGTATGCCTTATCGCCGCTCCAGCTTCAAATGTTCATTAACCGTTAACCGTAGCCAACCTTAAGAACATAAGAAATAAAAATAGGAGACTGCTCAGCCCCTGGACCCTGCTGTATCATTCAATGAAATCAAGACTGATCTTGTACTTCAATATCATTCCCTCATATCTCTTCAGTATGTAGAAACCTATCAGTCGCCATCTTGAATATACTCAATGACTGAGACTCCAAAGTTCTCTAAGGCAGAAAATTCCAAAGATTCACCACCTGCTGAGCAAAGGAGGTTGGAGACTTGTTGAGGATTACGTGAGTTCATTCTTTGTGCTAATGCACAGATAAGAAAGGGAATGAAGAGTATAACGAAGAAAGAGAAAATCTGAACCAAATCTGATCAAACATGAGGAATCATCTGGAGAAAATGCAAATTAAATACAGGCAAAGAGAATGCCTAACTTACTATAAATATAGAGAAGTACTTGTTCAGTTGGAACCGTACCGTTAACATGTCATGACCGCTTCACTGTCTTTACTCTCTCATTTTCTCCATTACAAAGCACAGCAACAGTGCATTAATTTTGGGATGGAAGTATCTTTTGAAGTGCTGTATTCACTCCTCTACCAGAAGGCTAGTATTAACTCCAGACATAATTTTGATCTTGCCTACTTCATGGAAATGAAAAGAATTAGTTAATTAGAATCACTGTGGGTATTCACCATGTGCTTCCTGCTCATTGCTTCATTTTCCACATTTGGAATGAATAATTGCCACATTCCTCATTTCCATTGCTGTGTTCCTTCTCCATGTTAGTTTCCATAACTCTGATACCCAATTTAACTCAACAGTGCAGAACCTCCACCTCATCCTGAATCTGTTTGTCAAACCTGCTGTATGCAAACTTACTAAAGTAATTTAAACTAAGGGCTCTGAAATGCAATTCGGTAGCTCCGAGGATCGTTTTGCTCTCTGGTTTGGACAGAGTGTTCCCATCTTGAAAATCACTGTCATTTTTCACTCTTTTGTTGATAAAAATTTAACCAGTTGGTAGGGTGGGCGTTCCACTGGAACTTGCTCTTGTCTTAAGAGAGCTGGCAAATAAAAGGGATTCGCAGAGGAATGATCCAAAACTCCCTCCTGAGACAAAAACAGAAATTGCAATAAAAGCTGAACAGGTCTGGCAGCATCTCTGAAGAGAAATCAGAGTTAATGTTTTGGGTCCAGTGACTCTTACTCAGAACTGGGACATGTACAAAGCCCAAGTTCAGCCAAGTGTGGAGGGACTCCATTGACTCTGGGATGTAGCATGCCATTTTAGAGGAGGGCTATCTTTTTCCATTTTACATGACCTGTTAGAGCTTTCCGAAGGTCAACGTTATGTTCTTGATGTGTCATTTTACACAAGCAATAAAGCCAGCATCATCAAAGTAAAATTTGGTTTTGGAGGCTGTAGCTTACCTTGTGGGGCTGATATGAATTGTGGAATTGATACAGCTTCATGTTTTATATTATAACCATTTGCTTGGATGAGTGCAGCTCCAATTAAGCTAAAGCTGGGCACTACTCAGGATAAAGCAGCCCTCTTGATTGGCAACACAAACATCCACTTCGTCCATCACTGATACTGAGTAGCAGCTGTGTGTACCCTCTACAAGATACGCTGCAGAAATTCACCAAAGATGCTTAGACAGCACCTTCTAAACCAATGACCACTGACATCTTGAAGAACAAGGACAGCTGATACATGGGACAGCTGCAAGTTCACCTCCAAGCCACTCACCATCTTTACTTGCAAATATATCACCATTCCTTGTCATTAAGGTAAAATCATGGAATTCCCTTTCTAATGGCATTGTGGGTTTACTTACAAAACATGGACTACAGCAGTTCAAGAAGCCAGCTCACCATCACCTTCTGAAGGGCAACTGAGATTGGGCAACAAATGCTGGCCAGCCAGTGATGTCTATATCTACATGCCTACGAGCAAAGAAAGAAAATTATTCATTGATCATAGAATCTCTACAGTGTGGAAACAGGCCATTCAGCCCAACAAGTCCACATTGCCCTACTGAAGGGCATCCCACCCAATTCACTATCCCTGCATTTCCCATATCTAACCCTACCTAACCTAAACATCTCTGGGCACTACGGGCAATTTAGCCTGGCCAATCCACCTAGCCTGCACATGATTGGACAATGGGAGGAAGCTGGAGCACCCAGAGGAAACCCATGCAGACATGGGGAGAATGTGCAAACTCCACACAGACATCCGCCTGAGGCTGGAATCGAACGCTGGTCCCTTGTGCTGTTCAGCAGCAGTGCTAACTGCTGAGCCACCATGCTGTAGAAAAGCGTTGACAACATTCAGTAAGTGTGATGTTTCTACCTCAACTGGCCTCAAAGGCTCCATTATGAATTAGCATAATTAGCTCCTGGAGTTCTAGAATTTCTAGCATGCAAGGAGCTATTTGGTTCAATCAAGTTGTTACTGGGTCCTATCTCCACCACTTCCTTGTTGTAGTACCATTTTCAGTTTTTTTTTAAAAAGATATTTGACATGCGTTTCCAGGCCTCCTGAATTTTGGAGATCTGCATGTGCAGAAATACAGAGCAAAAATCATTTTGTGCTATTCAGGAGCATATTTTTTTTTTGCAAACATTAACAAATTGGTGACTGATGTAGCAATAAAGCTATTTACTTTTGCTTTTCTCTCATGGCAACCTGCTTTTCACTTGTGAGTATCAGTGAATGGAAATAATACATCAATTGGTGGCTCCGCACATTGACGCTTCTGTGTTCAGCTTTGAAGATTAAAGAGCATTTACTGAAATGCATCTATGTTATTTCTCTTTAATGGAACAGGAGCATAATGGTACTGTAACTAGTAATTCAGAGGCTTGAACTAATGGTCCAGAGGCATGGGTTCACTTCACACCAGGGTAAATACATATTTCAAACCTATTTGCCAAAAATATTAATTAAAAATGACCATGAAACTGTCAATTTGTTATAAAAAACATTCCCAATAAGGTTTGTATCATTTACACGTTAGAAAATATTACAGCTAGCCCCCACATCCAAGCCATTGATTTAGTTCATGAGCAGGTGGACCCAAATGCTGCATTTTACTTTAACCTACTGGTAATATCCTGCCAACCTGAGACTGACTATAGAATGCATGGTTAGTAAGTTTGTGGATGACACCAAAATTGGTGGCATTGTAGACAGTGAAGAAGATTTTCGAATATTGTAATGGGATCTTGATCGAATGGGTCAATGGGCTAAAAAATGGCAGATGGAGTTCATTCTGGATAAATGCCAGGCATTGCATTTTGGTACAGCAAACAAGAGTAGGGCTTATACAATTAATGGTAGGCCTTGGATGGTTTCGTAGAACAGTAGGACCTGTTTATAACAAATGTATAAAATTTTTTTTTGAAGTTGGCATCGCATATTGACAGGGTAGTTAAAAAAGCATGTCTCTACCTGTAGTGGTCCATATTTGTCCATACTAATCTATTCCTCTTTATATAGCTACAGAAGCTTTTACAAACTATTTTTATGTTTTTTGCTGTTTTACATTGATATTCTATATTCTTTTATGTTTGCAATTTTTAGGTCCATCTTTGAATTCTAAAATTCTCCAAATCCTCAGGCTTACAGCAATTTTGGGCAATGTTTTAAGCTTTTGTACTGAATATAATTCTATATTTAAATTACATAATTAGACATGACTCTTTCACTTTTCCTGTTCTGGATATTTGCCTTAAAGGAATGTTTTTTTTTGAACACCAAACATTAATGATTTAAATACTAGTCATCGCCTTTCTCTGTCAAACTATTTATAGTGTTTTTTTTTTAACCAAATCATCAGAGCCAACCTCCTCAGCAAACTTTGATATTTGGCTTCATTTAGCGTTAAAGCCTGAGTTTCAGATTGAACCAAGTTTTTTCAAACTTAATGGAACATTCTATCATACCGTGGTCACTATTCTCTAAAGGTTCTTTTATAACAAATGTATAAATGATTCCTTTCTCGTTGCATAATACTAGATATAAAATAGTCTGTGCCTGACCTGCTTCCCCACAAAATGCTCCAGAAAGCTATTTGAAGCACATTCTAGGAATTCTTCTTCAACAGCCTTGGCATTCGATTTGTTAATCCAGCCCAGTTGTGAATTGAAGCCACCCATGATTACTGCATTCCCCTTCTCATGTACCCTCTAATTTACTGTTTTATGCCAAGCATTATGTCACCACACCTGTCTGGTGACCTGTTACCACTTAACGTTTGCTGCTGCTTGCTGTTCCTTAGCTCTCCTCAGATTCTATGTCCTGTTCTTCTGATTGGAGTCCCCTCTTACTAACACTCCAGTCCTATCCCTTATTATTGGCATTAAAGTACCTTCTTTTTCATTTTTTCTTATCTCTCTTCAATGTCACACATCCTTTAATAGTCTGTTCTTAGTCTTGGTCATTCTGCATATAATGTCTCTATTAGGGCAGCTAAATCATAGCTTTTAATGCCAATCACTGCCATCAATTTACAATCCTGTTTTCATAACTAAAAGTCTCCAGTACAGGTAACCTCCGAGTATATGTCCTCTGCACTTTCTTCAGTGCTATCGCATTCATCCTATAATGTGGATTCCAGAACTTCACACAATAATCTAACTATGGACTCATCAACGTTTTAACAGTTCCAACATGACCTACTGCTGTTAAACTCTATGTCTTGGCTAATAAAGGCAAGTATACCATTTGCTTTCTTAATTACTTTATGCACCACTCCTGAAACCTTAAGACACTGCTGTAATGCACACCAAGGTCCCACTGATTCTTGGTGCTTCCCAGGGCCTGACCGTTCATCATGCATTACCTTGCTTTGTTTGTTATGCCCAAGTGCATCACCTCACATGTCTCCATGTGTCGGCAGCTCACAGTGCTCGGATGATTCTCCTTCAAATGACAATCCTCAGCCAGTAGACGTAACAATCAAAAAACAGCTGCAAATGTTAACTTTGACTCCTTGTTCAACAAAGTAAAATCAATTGTATTGGAATTCCTTGTGATGCCCTTTCTCGTATCCTTTGCAACACTGCAGAAGCTTTGGGTCTTCACACCTTTTGAGGTTCCAATGGGCAATCCCTGAATTATTTAATGTCTTAAGGTAAAACAGTCTGTTTGCTTTTGATTGAACTTACATTCACAAGAGATATCATATAACTATTGGGAGCTATCATGTAAGATTCCTCCTGTTCATTTTAAAGACTTTTAATGTCAAATATGGTAAATACACATTGGTGCCCATTGCACCTACCAACAAAATGCTGCCTGACCTGGTTTTTATGGCTTGGTTTTTATTTTAGATTTCCAGCAACAGCAATTTGTGATATCCATTTGTGTTATCATGGTAGGTGGTTGTCATCAGCTAATTTGATTCGGAACGTTTTGAAATGGTATTAGCTTTTCAGATAAGTTGCCTGTTTCCATGCTTTGGGACTCTATGATGATATGAATTATATTGCTTTTAACAAAAATTTCTTTTTGGATCCCAAGTTATTTTTTGCCATAATGGCATTGGCATTACAGATAGATTTATGGCTTGAGTATAATTAGCATTTATGAAGTAATTGCTAAGATGGTGCTGTGCAACCATCTGCTAACATCAGTTGTCAGAAGATATCAAAACTACAAGCAGTCAACGTGATATAAACAGTATTTTTAGTGTATTTGAGCCAAAAATGTTACAGTAAACTGAGGATTTCATGGGATGTTTTGTGTTAGAATGTACATTTATATATTTTAAACAATAATTTGTGAGGAAATTTGAATTATAATAATTTACTTAAATGCACAGGGTGTTCCAGATTGTTATGATCCATTGATCTTGATGTGTGGCTGGAAATGCTATGAACATTCTGTTGTTTCCTGACTTCTGCATCTTTAAATGCATTAAAAGGAAATTATTCAGTTGAATGACATTTTTGAACGGTAGCTCTATGATGGAACTGAATGGCATTTAGAGTATTAATAGTAATCTTCGTTCCAATTATCGTCTGTTTTTGCAGAGGAGGTGGCGGAAGGTAAAAATGCTCTTTTACTAGGAATGAGCACATGGAACTCGAATGATTTGGTGGAACAGATTGAGACAATAGGAAAGTTGGATGAACACCAAGGTAGGAATTCTTCATATGAATACCAGTCCAATTGCATTCCTGTCACTGTTCTCAAATGTAATCTGCCATTGTCGAATGACAAGTAATTTCAATATTTGTATAAAATAAATGATTCAAGGTTCATTAATTGTTGTATGTTTTATTTATTATGTTCATGGATGATTTGCCTGATGTCTAGATTTAAAAAGAAACTAAAACCTTCCATATTAAAGAGTCCTAACCAGGCAAACGTCTCAATGAGGATTTGATTTTTTATTTGATTTTATGTAGTCACGTGTACCTGAGTACAGTGAAAAGCTCTGTTTTGCGAACAGTACAGGCAGGTAACAGCAAACAAGGATATACAGATCATAGGGTGCTTACACAGAGTGAGGCATACAGGTTACAACTGCACAAAGTAAGATCATCATTAGCAAGATCGACATTACTTGTAGTTAGAGACTCCCCGTCAGCAGTCTCTCTCAACAGCAGGGAAGAAGCTGTTCTTGAACATGTTGGTGCTAGTGTGTTCGAGCTTCAGTATCTTCTGCCTGACAGCATGGGAGGGGTCTTTGATGATGTTGGCAGGCTTTCTGCGGCAGCAAGATGTGTAAATGGAGTCCGTGGATGGGAGGTTGGCTTCCATGATGTTCTGGGCTGTGCACACAACTTTCTGTAGTTTCTTACGGTCCTGGGCTGAGCAGTGCCCCTACCAGGCCATTGTGCACCAAGGTAGAATGTTCTCTCTGGTGCATCAGTAAAAGTTGGTGAGGGTCCTTATCAACATGTCAAATTTCCTAAGCTGCCTGAGGAAGAAAAAGCATTGTTGTGCCTTCTTGATTGTTGCAACGACATGGGAAGCCCAGGACAGATTGTTGGTTATCTTCACTCCTAGGAACTTGCCACTGTCAATTTCAGCTCCATTGATGTAGATAGGGGCATGTCCTCCTCCTTTCTTCCTGAAGTCAATGATCAGTCCTTTTTGCCAACACTGTGGCAGAAATTGTTATTGTTGCACCACGTGACTAAGCACTTCATCTCCTTCCTGTATTCTGACTCATCATTTTTTGATATGCGGCTGACCACAGTGGGCTTGTCAATAAACTTGTAGATGGCATTCGTATGGAATTTGACCACACAGTTGTTGTACAGGGAGTACATTGGGAGGGGTGGGTGAGGGGAATGCTGAGTACGAATCCTTGTGCGGCGCCAGTGTTGAGGAGATTTAGTGTAAGTTGAGTCATGGTCTTGAACAACAATTCTCTTTTACCTGACTGATAGGCAGTAAGAAGTGCACTGGTGGAATGGTAGTGAAAGCATGGTGAATACTGTCATTCTGAGAGAGGATATAATTCTACACACCTCCGATCAATTGATGCTTCCCTCAGATGGCATTTTAGCAATCCTAATTGTCTGTTAATTATGATTTACTAATCCCAATTAACTGGTGTCTTCTGAGACTGTGAGAGCTCCTTTGAACACTCTTACAGTATCTTCAATCATGATATCTGTTGTCTACACCCAGGTGACAGCAATCACTACCTTAGTCTGAGGTTTTATGACGGCTTTCAGCAACCATTGTCTGGCTTCTGCCTGTGCAGTGGTGGAAGCTGAGACACTGCTCACTAGTTGCTGCATCACGCTGAGTCCACAAATGGTCTCATGGAATTGTCCAGCATTTTCACTTTGGAAAGGACAAGCTCCAAGACCTGCATAATGGCATGTGCCAAACTCTTTGGTGCCTTGACACAATGGTTGGCAAACCATCCAGAGAGTTTGCTATGCGCCAAACATTTTGATGTAGAGGCCCATTAGAGTTCTTCCACAGGCTGTCCCAGTCAGCTCCTTATCTGAGTCATCACATGCACATCTCAAGTCAACATGATCCTGCAAGGTATGCACAGTGCCAGTGGGCATTTGTCTTCCACAAAATTCTATAGTCTGGTTTAAAGTGGTTCACTTTGAAGTTTTCATGTTGCCTGTGTAATTTTGACCAGGTGCCAGATGATGGTGCCTTATGATCCCTGCATCTAAATACTTTGGGCTATTCATTTGAGCCCAATCCATTTCATTATGTTAGCCTTGGAAAGAGACAGTGAAATGTTAAAGTCTGAGGTTATCATCAAACTCTTTAATCCTAAGAACCTTGATTTTCTGTTATTGGCAATCTTATGTTTTTGTGAAATCTGCTCATGGTGAAGCAAAATGAGCCTACTTTATTTCTGGCCCTTGATAAGGGCACTGCATTTATTGGCATTAATCTATTTTCCTAATTTGTTCTATTGGGCATTTTGTAACCACCATTACAGAACTGTAAGACCTCCTTAAACATTCCAAGAAACAGCACCACCCAGATAATCAGGCGGTCTACCTTAGACCCGCAGACATGTGAGAGAAAATACTCATGAAAATGGGTGCCTTGGCACATCTGCAATGTTTGGCATATTGCAGATTATTTATAAAATAATGTAACATTTAACATAATGTAGAAATGAAATAAAGATGGCACGGCTTAATTGCACAAACCAACCACAGAGCGACTAACATATTCCTGAAGCTGCTGTTATATGCCTAACACCAGCACATGTCCAAAATAGTGTTTCTACTTAACATGGCCCCACTGTAATCTTAATGTGGAAGCAGTTCTCCTATTCCTGTAAGACAGTAAAATTATTGAAGCAATACGTCACATGATCATTAATTAAAATATTATTTTAAGACGTGTTGACTGAAGCATTAATTTAGCCCGTCACTGGACATATATTTAAATCTTGGGCATTTTGGAAAGAACAGTTTTCAATGGAAAAGAGACTGGCTATGGCAGGGAAATGTTGCATTTGTAGACTGTAAATTGTTTGACTGGAGATGCCCAGTCTGCACACTTCTGAAGAGGCTCAATGAACCAGCTTCTGTAATAAAACCGAGATAACAAGGTGTAGAGCTGGATGAATACAGCAGGCCAAGCAGCTACAGAGGCGCAGGAAGGCTGATGTTTCGGACCTAGATAATAAACCTACTAGCTTTGAATACATTGAATCAGAGAGTTGCACTACTGCTTAAAGAGAAAAGATGTTGACTCAAGTGATGTAGAAGCTGTGTGGATAGAATTGAGTAATACTGTAGGACAAAAAAACATTAGATATATAGACCACCAAATTGTTGGGAATGGCATTAAACAGGAAATCAGGGATGCATGCAGTAAAAAAAAATCTGTAATTATGGGTGACTTTAATCTGAATATAGATTGGTTAAATCAAATTAGCCACAATAGCATAGAGGTGGAATTCCTAGAGTGTATATGGCATGGTTTTCTGGACCAATTCAATGAGTAACCAACTGGAGAACAGGCTATCTTAGATTGGGTGCTATACAATGAGAAAAGAGTAAATGGTAATGTAGTTGTGAGACACCCTTTTGGAAGTCTAATACGACAGAATTCTTCTTCAAGATGGAGAGAGTATGTATGTCTGTGTGTGTTGTGCGTGCGTGTGTATGTGTGTGCATGCATGGGTGCATGTGTGTGTAAATGGGCATGTATACAGGTGTGTGTATATGAGTGTGTGCGCACGTGTGTGCTGGGGACCTTGGTTAACTTGCTTCTGATGCTACTCTAAATTCAGACATTGACTAACTAGTGGAGGAGTGGGACAAGGCAAGGAATTAGTTCACTGGTCCTAACTTGGTGTATCAATTCCATATTAAGTAGATACCGGTATGAAGCAAAACAGAATTATTTTCCATGGTAGTAGGTTTATTCACAGGGTGCAGCCTTACAGATAAGCGCCTCCTTGCTGAGACCCCAGTTTTTCTACTGACTCTCATTGTAACATTTTAAAAATTAACCAATTTGTCCATGTCATGGCACCCCTCCAGAACAGGTAGGGCTGAAACGCAGACCGTCTGGCTCTTATGTAGGCATACTGACGCTATGTCACAGGAACCCCCCTGACTTGCTTTGTATGTGACCCCTGTCCTTATTTAAACAATGCCAGTCATCTGTGTAACTTTAGCAACTCAAACAACATGTTATTAGTTTTACATACTGTGGTACTACAGGCCACAGAAATGATCATTCTAGTACTTGTCACCACTTCGTTAAACTTGCATCAGATGCAGTAATTTTGTTCTTCCATCCTTAAACCATTTTCATAGTTAATTGCATTACATGTTTTCGTTGTTCCCGCAGTAAATTTGTACCATGTGCAAGATCACAATTACAAAATAAGCCAGCGTGAAACTGGATCTGTGATCACTTTTTTAACTATTCGGTTAGGTTTGTTGTTGTTGGAATCATGCCAGCTGCTTGTTTGTCCTTTGTAGCCAGTGAAGTGAGTTATTTTCATGTTCCCATTGTTCAGAATTCACTTGAATAGTGCATTGGCCATTGTCATTTACCATGGCTTCCTTAAGCATATAATATTTGAATCAGCTTTGACTGGAAAAGATTAGCAAGTGACTGACACTACAGTTCCTGCGCTATCCTAATCAGGCTGATGTTTATCGTGGACTTGCCAGAATTTCCTGCATAATACCAATTGAAATCAGGTGAATGACTCCAGTACCCCAGCGCAGCCACATATCTTCATTCCCTTCTATATTTCGGCAGCGTATTCAGTCAGCCATCTTATTGTGGAATCCCCACAGTATGCAAGCGGGCCATTCAGTCCATTGTGTCCAATCCCACCCTCCGAGCATCGCACCACTCCATCCTGCATTTCCCATGGCTAATCCACTTAACCTGTACTTCCCTGGACATGATGGGTGATTTAGCATGGCCAGTCCATCTAACCAGCATACCTTTGGACTGTGGGAGGAAACTTGAGCACCCAGGGGGAACCTGTGGAAATACGGAGAGAATGTGCAAATGCCGTACAAGTGGTTGCCTGAGGGTGGAATCGAACCTGGGTCCCTGGTGCAGTGAGGCAGCAGTACTAACTACCGAGTCACCATGCTGCCCCATAAGAAGCTGCTTCTTATTTGGATAGAATCCCTACATTTCAGAAAGAGGCCATTCGGCCCAGTGTGTCTGCACTGACCCTCTGAAGAGCATCTCATGCAAATGCACCCTGTCCCCGTAGCCTCACGTGGCGTTTTTACCATGGCTAACCCAGTTAACTCTCACATCCCTGGACACTACATAGCCATTTTTGTTTTAAGCATGCCAATCCCACTAACCTGTGCATCTTTTTAGACTGGTGTACCCTGAGGAAACCCATGCAGGTACGGAGAGAATGTGCAAACTCCATTCTGACAGTTGCCCGAGGCTGGGACCAAACCTGGATCCCTGGTGCTGTGAAGCCTCAGTGCTAACCACTGTGCCACCGTGTGATATAGTACAGAGCTCACTGCCTCAGTTCTTGTCTACCACTGACATCAGGCCACCAAGAGAAGCACTCGTCAATAGGCTGCCTTTTGGAGGGTAAGGCCTTAGTATTGGGCACCTGTAACTTTTCTCAGACCAGTCAGCCAAGACCTATAACAATCATTGGAACCATTCTGTGTCGACTCCTTTCTTTTCCTTCAGTTTCTACTGCAGGTTTCTTGTGCCCTTTGGCCCTCAGTGCCAGGCTGTTCTGTGCAACAAATATCTTGCTGAAGCTCATATTTTTTCACTGTGGAAAATGATTGATGGTTCTGGTGAAATTAGGGTGGTGTAGCACATTGAGCGTTGGGCCATTTAGGCATCTAGAGCTTTAAGAACCAGTCCCTGCCTTCTCAATATCTAACTCAAGTCATTGCATGTGCTTGGGGGAGCTGCAGAATCTTTCTAAGATCATGAAAACACACCGTTGATGCTGTGTTGTGGCAGTGATTAAATACCCACAGACACTTGAAGCCAATACTATCCATTCTTTCCTTCCTCTTCTGACAGTGGACCTTCTGTGATATTAATTGTGAAATAAGAGCTCTAATTTGCTGGGTATTGTTCCACTGGTGATATTTACCTTTTACAATCTTCAGACTCTTAAACTTTAAGCTTGGTGTCCTTTAATTGCTGCTTTGTATATTTGTTTCTCCTTTAATTTGCTCATATCCCGTAGGACCTAGTTCTTAACCAAGCCTTTTGACTAAATTAAAAAAAAGACAGACATCTTAGTAGCTAGGTGGGAGCTTGGTATTCCCAGTGCGCTCTCATAGTTGCCTTGACAATCTATATATTCTTGCTGCATTAACTATGCTCTGATCAATGAATTTCTCACACTTGGGTGTACTCCAATTTGTTTCCATTTTCAACATAACCACAGAAAATTGTAAGCTCTGAATAACAAAAGAAACATGGTAGGTGTTGACTTGCTGATCCATGACTTTTTGTGAGGGGTTGTTGCTGGATTTGTTTTTGTTTTGTTCTGTCAGCAACGAGGCAAACTGTGCCACAAGAAGGCTGCTGGGTAATAATGTGTGCAATATGGTTAATGCATTTGGTATCGATCTTCTTGCAATAGAACTTGCGTTTCCGAAGAATATCAAGAGAATCATTCATAATAAAATAAATAAGGTACTTCCATTAAATTTAAGGTGAGCTTTGTATTCAGTGCTCTTGACTTTCATTATTTATCCGTTTAGATAAAATCATAAGTGCAGGGCAATTAATAATTTTGCTACTCAGCAGTTGTCTTGTTGAATAGATCACATGTCTACGATCCATTTCATTCATCTGAAATCATGCACTATCTTGTGTACTGCATTATGTCTCAAACATTACACCAGTGACTACAATCCATCAGTACTTTGGCTTTTTGCAGTTTCAGGCTTCCTGTGATTGTGCAAAGTGCTCTACAGAGGCAGGAGCCACTGGCTCACAAACCAGAGGGAATCCCGACTTGTTTCGTGGTCCCTCGATCTGAGAACTTGGTTGTCAGTTGAGATTCATTTAATCGTGCCCCATGAACTGAGGTGAAGTTTTGTACTTTCTCACAAATGTTCTTTTTTTAAAAAAAGAATGTTTTTATTGGATTTGAAGATCTGTCAGATTTAAAAAAAACATGGTTTGTACCACTGGCTTGCAGTTTTATTAAAAAGCTGTTAGTTTGCCTTAAGCTATAAAAGGAACAAAAATTACAAAATTCTAGAAACCTTATTTAAGCACCAATCCACCTGAACAATATCCAAGGTATTGTGAAAAATTTTAACTGCAGTTTTGTATTGTGGATTGATTTTTCTGTTGTGTAACTTCTAGCCTTAAGCCTTTGTGTAGTCTGCGTATCATGTTATTAATCTGTTGAATTTTGAATGTAGAACAGTGAGAATATGGAGGCATTTGTGGGTCTTACACTGAATCAGTAAAGTTAGACTGCATTGTGTGGTGAACTGACCTCTTGGAATGGACTTATCTAAATAAATTGACTGCTTCCTCTGCACATAAAATGAAACAGAAAGAGCACGATTGTTGAGGGGCTCGTGAAATGTTTCTCTTTGGGCTAAGGTAGTTCCAAGATGACATTCAGAAATGAAACATGTGAAATGAGCTTATCCTCTGTGGCATTTTTAATATCAGATAATTGAGCCAGCCAGGTTTTCAGCACTTCAGGTGTTGATTTTTCAGCAAGACTAGGTTATTAAAGTGACCTGGAGGGATAGAGATTTTGCTGTAAACTGGAATGCTTCCCACTTAGATCCAGATAACACTGCAGGAACATTTCATCTCAGCTATTACAGCTCAGCAGCTAGAAACTAATCAGTAACCTTTGTGTGTAGGTTGCCTTGTTTTAATTGATTACAATGCAAAGGAAATTTGGGGTCCCTAAGGATTTACCATTACCAGTCTTCAACTCAGTTCGATGTAGTTTGCTCAATGAAGAATGTTGTAGAAGTTGGACCCTGTAATATGACATTTACAAGTGTTAAGTGCAAAGAGGGCCAGTTTCTGAGAACAATATTGAAGCAGGCCATGTTTTCATTTCTTCCTGGTGATAGCAGGTAGTGGACCCCTTACATGTTTAGATGAGTTGTTTCACCTTGTTTCAAGCTTTTAGCAAATTGGATGCCATCAATTGGAGCAGGAGCTGGGGGCTTGCTCAACTCGACATTCTCAAAAAACAAAACAACTTTAAAAAAAATTGAAACAAAAACTTAGAAAAATTCTGCAAGACTCCCCATGAATCTGGGACCAGCGTGGGCATTCTGTACTGGATAAAGAGAATATTTGCTTGTGCCTATTTCTCAGTGGTTTGATTTGGGAACGGTCTTAGGCACGAAGGCAGGTTGACTATCATGTGATGTTTAAATCAAAGAAAATTTGCTTTGGAAAATAGCCATTGGGTTGAGGTTTCTTATTCTAGATTGGTCACATAGCTTTTAACCTTTCAACAAACTTGTGTGCTTTTCTGGCAAATAATGCCAACTGCCTGACATCCCATTGGATACAATAAATGTATATTGCTTTGTGTGATATCACAGAAAATTATTGATGGCATGAAGTAGCTTGATTTATTTCAATGTTTCAATGCATATAGCAAGTAATGAATTTAAAATTTGTTTTTGTTTAACACTTTCGCTATGAAATAATTAGAATTTTCAGTTGGGAAATGCAGAATATCTAATATGCAGCATTTGAGGTAAGTAGCTTGTGCTTTCAATTCATTCTGAAGGCAGAGCAGAAAATATGCCTCTCACTGTAAATTTTGCTCAGTCTTTTTACACTACAATAGGCCCTCCAACAATGCCCTGATGTTGCTAATTGGAGAAGACATCAGACTTCAAGAATCCTGCTCAATTCCACTGCCTTCAAAATGGTGACAGGCACAAAAGGACTTGCTTAATTGAAATCCTATATCTGGGATCCATTGTTGACTCAACTGGACAGTGATTTCAGTCCCTCTAGGAAGTGTATTAAATGAAAAAAAAACAATGTTTTCCCCTGCACCAGTACCTCAACAACTTTATTCTGTCCGACCTTCAGATGCATAAGCTATTTTAGAACCCTGTGTTTACCTTCGAGCAATGCGACTTCAAATCCAGTGGAAGCTTGGAGAACTGAAAAGTGTTCATGAAAAGTCGCAAGCTAGCTAATGAAAAAGGGGCAATTCAGCCCTCAGCAGATTAAGGTACTCCTCTAGGAGTTTGTTCACTGGTTTTCTAAAACCAGTGAACAAACTCCTAGAGGAGTACCTTAATCTGCTGAGGGCTGAATTGCCCCTTTTTCATTAGCTAAGTGTCAATTTTGGGTAGTTTCATGGAGGGTTTCCTGTGTGAGCCTTAGTGGGTTTAATCATGCAATTAACAAGGTGTGGAGTTGGATGAACACAGCAGGCCAAGCAGCATCTTAGGAGCAGGGAGGCTGACGTTTTGGGCCTAGACCCTTCAAAAGAAATGGGATTTCAGATGAAGGGCCGATGCTGCTTGGCATGCTGTGATCATCCATCTCCACACCTTGCTATCTCGGATTCTCCAGCATCTGCAGTTCCTGTTATCTCTCATTCATGCAATTGCCTGCTGCTCATCTCATTCATAATGTATTCTGCTTTAAGCCTCCATTCTTGCACAGTCTTGCAAGCAGCAGCGGAAGAAACGTTGGCAAGTGCTGGGACCCCATGGCGTTTGCGCAGTGGGTGCTGTATTTAAATCCCAGATATACAGTATTGCATGAGCTGAAAGCCACAAGTTGTCCTTAGTATGTTGGTATACAACAGTGACAACGCTTCAGAATTACAATTGGCTGGAAACCCCTTTGAAAAATCTTGAGGTTGTGGAAATATTAGCCGTTGTATTAGCTCTTCCTTTTTGATAGATAATTTAACTACTTTAGTTTTTGGATTTATAATTTAAAAGATGAATGAATTCATTAACATTTTAATTGAAAATTGTTGCTGAACTTCACAGTGATAATTTTCTCTGTTTTGTCAAAGTTGAAGTAATTGCGTTTTCTTAAATTGTCTCTGTCTCTAAGTTTTATCTCGAGGATTATTATAACCGCATTCAACTTTTATTGCGCGCTTTCTTTGTATTAGCTGAATTTGAAATGGAGATATATCTGATCATTTCTGTTTTTGTTGATTTTAAGCAATTGTTTCTGAATGAATGAGATGGAGTGCTAATATTTGAAAACAATTCGTGCAATGACGCTCCAGAGGAGACGGAAAGTTTAAAACAAAATTGAATTGCTTTAAGTCAGAAAGAATGGCAGAAACAAGATTTCACACTCTAAGACTACTGAAACAATCGGTGCACATTTTGGAGGCTATCTGTGCTTTAAACTGCAGGAAGGAACTTTGGAACAAAAGCTCAGCAGGCCTGGCAGCATCTCTGAAGAAAAAATCAGAGTCAACATTTCAGGTCTGGTGATCCTTCCTCGGAACCGGTCCGGAAATGTTAATGCTGATTTTTTTTTTTTCTTCGCAGTTGCTGCCGGGCCTGTTGGTCTCTTCCTGCAACTTCTGTTTTTGTTCCTGATTTACAGCACCTACAGCTGTTTCAGTTTTTAGAAAGGAACTTTGCCCTTTTGCTTTTAACAAAACCGAAAAACCCACGTCTCAAAAACCTTTCCTTAAATAATCATGTTATTTTTTTTCAGGCCCAGTGCAAGGTAGTTCTTAACTCTTGAGAGTTTACTGCAAACCAAGTACTTCCCCATCCTGGTGACCTTTAAACCCAGAGCAGTGTTTCATGTTCAAGGTTTCTGCTAGAGATTTACCCTCTAGTGCCAACAAGGCAACTCTTGCAGCCTCATTTGTGAATTGGGCCTTTTCAACCCGAGTGTGAGTGCTCATCCGCATTCCACAATGATGAATCGTAGGGATTTTCAACCTCTATTGTTCTCCATCTCTCTTCTCCCCCCAAGACCCTGGAAGACTAACTTGTCTCTGAGTTTCAGGGATATTTTAGAAATTCTTTGCTTCTGAAAGCCTAATGCATGGCAAAATGAATCACATGGGCCTTACATTCAGGTAGGAGTGCTAATGTGCTTTCCTTGAGATTGCAGCTCTCTTTTATCTTGCGAGTATACAGTTGAAAGAGTAATTGTTTAGAATCTGAAATAATCAACACTTTCCTGAGACTTCAGAGATTAGTAATCTGACGGTTGCAAACACAGATGATGCTGTGATTGGATTCCAAATATGATAACCTACACTTTCTTTCTGCAAAACAAACCAGATTTCCCCTTAATTTTTAACAGCCATATCATCCAACCCAGTTGTCAGATTGCCAACAGATCACATGACCCCATCCCTCATTTACATTGCTATGCTTCATTGTGTCTTCAATCTTATCAGACTCATATATGTAATATTAGTCAGAAAGCAGTGATCTGGACTGTCTGGACTGATAGTCAAATAATTATTAAAAGGCTCTCAAGTGTTAGAGTTTCTATTATGTCCTGCTGGGACAGTCAATTAAAATAATAGATATGGTTTTCTGATTTTTACTATGAAGACCACATTGGAAATCTGGACACATGGTGCTTATACCTTTTCTCCCTATAGATGAATCATGAGAACATTGTGGACTTGCTGCACAAGTTCAGAAAATTAATTCAGAGATAGTAGGAACTGCAGTTGCTGGAGAATCTGAGATAACACGGTGTGGAGCTGGATGAACACAGCAGGCCACGCAGCATCAGAGGAACAGGAAGGCTGACGTTTCAGGCATAGAGGGCCTAGGCCCAAAACATCAGCTTTCCTGCTCCTCCGATGCTGCTTGACCTGATGTGTTAATCCAGCTCTGCACCTTGTTATCTCGGAAAATTAGTTAGTAAGTCGTATGATAAAATGCACCTCCTTGTCTATATCTTTGTGGACTTTTAACAACTCCATTTCTGGTTGCTACAAACTAACAATTGTCTCTGATCAGCTGTTGGTTTTACAGTTCAACAGCAAAAGTTTTTAGTTCAGAATATTTCCATCATTAGTGAACTGTTCAGATTTCATCTACCATAAGGCAACCTCTCTTCAAATTGCAGATATTGTTATAAATTCTGCAATCATCAGAAAGCCAGACTTATAAGATTTTATTTGATATAGTCATGGCATTCAGTCTTTTTTCAGGAATCTTTTCCCTGGTTTCTCCAATTTCTGGAACCTCTTTCAGAACCGGCTCTCTGAAAACCAGATGTGAGAATGTGGAATGTTTTTTATTTGGATTTTTCTGTCTCCCACAATACAGTTGAAATTGGTAAGTCAGCTGCACTAAAAGATTGAACTTTTGAAGTTCCCAGACTACTCAGTTCTTCCACAACTCCTTTGCAAACCATTGCATGGATTTAAATATCGGGGAATGTTAGGGTTAACGGAAAGACTTTTCACAGTGTGGAGGAGCAGACGGATCTTGGGCTTCATGCCCACAGTTCCCTGAAAGCTGCCACCTGGGTCGGTAGAGTTGATAAGAAGGCACATGGTGTGTTAGTCTCATTAATAGAGAGATTGAGTTCAAGAGCCGTGAAGTTATGCTCCAGCTACACAAAACCCTGCTTCAGCCGCATCTGGAGTATTGTGTCCAGTTCTGGTCGCCTCATTACAGGAAAGATGTGGAAGCATTGGAAAAGGTGCCGAGGAGATTTACCAGGAATGGTCTTGTGAGGAAAGGTTGAGAGAGCTAGGGCTTTTCTTTTTAGAATGACGAAAGATGAGAGGTGACTTGATAGAGGTGTATAAAATGATCAGAGGATTAGATAGGATGGACAGTGAGAGTCTTTTTCCGAGGATGATGACTTTGGCTTGTACAAGGGGGCATAGCTTCAAATTGAGGGGTGATAGATTTAAGACAGATGTCAGAGGCAGGTTCTTTACTCAGAGTGGTAAGGGCATGGAACGCCTTGCCTGCCAATGTAGTTAGCTCAGCCACATTAGGGGCATTTAAACAGTCCTTGGATGATGATGGGATAGTGTAGGGGGAGGAGCTTAGATTAGTTCACAGGTTGGCGCAACATCGAGGGCCGAAGGGCCTGTTCCGCGCTGTATTGTTCTATGTATAGATAGAGTAGACAACCTGAGACTTTTTCCTAGGTTGGAGGTAGTTATTACAAGGGGACATAGTTTTAAAGTGAATGGAGGTAGTTATAGGGGAGACATCAGAGGAAGGTTCCTTACTCAGTGTGGTAGGGGCGTGGAATGCATTGCCAGAGCGAGTACTGGAGTCGACCTCATTAGGGGCATTTAAGCAGCTATTAGATAGGCATATGGATGATAGTATAAGGTAGGGGTGGAGGGTAGATAGACCTTAGGCTTAGGGTGAAAGTTTGATACAACATCATGTGCCAAAGGGCCAGTACTGTGCTGTACTGTCCTATGTTCTATGTTCAATACTCCAACTGTGAACTCTGGTTCGAACTCAAGTCCATGACAGTTAGTTGACAATGGGTTCCAATGACTCTCTCAGAATTCGGTTGCTCTTACTTTGGCATAGAGTAGATTATAATGACAAAAGACTATATTCAGGTAATGATTAGGAGAAACTTTTGACAGAATAATTTTAATTGCTTTTCCCAATTGGGAATGTGACAGTACAAACACAGGTAATGCCAGAGAAACTCGGCATCTGCAGAGAAACAAACGGAATTGATATTTCGAGTCTAGTGTGATTCTTCTTCAGAATGTGGTGGGATGTTCAGAAAAATGTCATGTTCCTGCTCTTAATTTATTCAGTGCCATTTCTTGCTTTTCCTAATAGTGGGCTGCCAGACTGTTCATTGTATGAGGATGGTGATGAAGTATGAAAATCAAGACTCTATAACATACATGAGGCCTTGCTGAAACTTGTACCTGCCAATGGACAAAACTAGGTATCTAGTTGCCTAACCAGTAAGCACTAATGAGGTCTGGCTATTAGCCATACACGAAAATGGTGACTTTTTATGACATTTGTAAGATCATGATGAGAATTAAAGTTCTTGGTGCTATACAAGATTTTCCCTACCCACTTCTATCCCTCAGTATTCCTTCCCCTGAGTGTCTTCCTCTGCTGCGCCACCCCTCTTTTTAAGTTCTAATGTAGCCACATGTCAGAGCTAACAGGATCCTGCAACCCAATTTGATAAGTTACTGATGCTCTCAGCTTCACAGTGAGATGTGAGTCAGATGGGAACATTTAAACTACAATACCCAAAGCTGAAATCGAAGCTGGGCTCTGGTGTACTCGGGTGCACTGTATTCTGGCAATGCTTGATCCAAGCCATGATTGAGTTTAGGGAGCAGAGGGAACTCTGCTGTTTGACTTTGTAGATTCACTCTCATGACCCCCATTTGAGTCTGTTGGGGAAGCAAAGAACTGCAGCTCCAGAAAATTATAGCATTCTAAGGGCACCAGGAATAATTGCAGTGGTATTTTCTAAATCCCTCAATGACCAGAGAATTCATTAAGCTTTAAAATAAAGTGCTTTCACTGGTGATGCAAAATCAATATTGTGATGTCGTGCAAGATCATAAAGAGCTGCGTCATAATAATTGCCTTTATTATGCGTTGAATAATTTGTAACTTTGCAAGCTGAGCATTTGAAAAGACTGGGGAATGGAGGAAGTTATAACAAAAATGATTTCTGGTGTGAAGTTCAACATGGAAGAGGATATAAGGCATGTTGATCCAGCAGAAATAATGCCAGTAGGTTCGTCCACTGAAGGATGTTTCAATGTGAAGCAAATGAGAAAGGCAAAAAAGTCTTCCGATACAAATCTGTATCAATGGTTTCATGTATCACAAATACCTGCTTCAAAGCAAAGATATGAGAGAACTGATCACACCTCGAAATCAGGAGAAGCAGATGAGATTGTTTCTAAGAAAGATGTTCAAATACATGGGCTACAGCATGGAGATCCTCGGGATAAGTCTACTGATCTTAATTGTATTAGCACACGTGAGACAGACACTGTGACTGATGACTTAGAAATAGAAGACCCTTTCCTTTACACTTTAAATATTCAAGGGCACGCAGACCGAGGGGTGAAGAAATTAGAGCTGAGAAAATCCTCTTCTAGGATAGAAGATCCAGGTGATACAGAATCATGCAGATCATCGCATCAGGTGAGGCCAGGAGAGCAGCTTGTAACAGATTCTAAATACAGAAGTGAATTGGACAAAGCAAACCAGGGTTATCACAAAAATGAGTTGATTAATAGTACTTCCAAAGCCAGCAAAGATGTGACAGACAATACCTTCCTATCTATTTGTGATTATATTTATAGGCCCAGTTCTGGAGACACAACTGAGAAAGGTAGGGATTATGTCAAAAGGAGGAATATTTATGCAACCGAGAAAGATTCTAGAGATTCCCCAGAATTATCTCTAATGCAGGAACAGTTGCACCAACTTGTTGCCCCCACTGCAGAGAATATGAATGTGACAGCAGAATCAAACCAGAAGAAACCTGCAGACCCCGATTTTGAACCAGCAGACAATGGAGAGTATCAAACAGATTTTACTGAAATAGGTTTAAAAAAGGCTGAATTGCTGGAACAATCCAGACAGATATCTGGAGATGCCGCTTTTGACAAAATACACAGTCAGCAATTTTGCAAAGGTGATGCGCAAAATGCGTTAAATCATCAGAGGGTTTGCAGCATCAGTTGTACACCTTGTGCTGACAATGGTGAGACAGAGACAATGTCAGCACAGAATTGTGCACCATTTCCTGTTCCTCAACAACAATGTAATCCAGCTGAAGAATTGAGAACAGAAGGTTTAATCGCAAAGAACAGTAAGAAAGAAAGCTTTTCTACTGAAGTCAAATTTTTGGGATGCAGTGTTGATCAAAGGGATAAAGAAGGGGCTAGAAAATTTGCTCAGGCAGGTGGACCAAATTCTAATCAATTCGCAAAAGCAGCCATTTCTGTTCAAATAGCCAAGCCAGCTGAGTCATCTGCTAAGAGTCACTCTCTGCAAGGCAGTCTGAAAACTCAAGGAAACTATGAGACAAAACCAGGGATTGAAGTAAAAGTATTGCACGCCCACCGGGAGAAAATCGGAGCCAGCAATGCAAAATGGGGTATTCGTAGAATAAAAATTGATGGTAAGGAAAGAATCGAGCAAGGTTATGAAAGATTTGGATTGAGTGGTGAGAACGTGGAGGCCAGTATTTCAGAAGAACAAACCAAGAACCCAACAGCCCAAATTCAATCAAGTATTAAATCAGTAAAAGAGAAAACAGTAAAGGATACTGGAAATGAAATAGATTTGGTGGGAGATGAAAAACAGTTTCTGAAAGAGTTTTCCAATAAACCAGCAAGAAAATCGGCTGTTTTTAACTATTGTCAGAAAAAGTGGTCAGCAACCAGCCTAGGTAAAGGAGAGAAGTCTCCACAGTGGGAGACTGCATCACCTGAGACATTTAATGGGTTGAAAAGCATACTGGAGAAAAAACTTGATCTTAATTATGCTGTCCTAGCATGGAAGGACTATTATGAAAGGAAACGAAGAAGGGAAATAGAGATTAAGGAGAAAATACTGCAAAAGCAAACAGCTTCAGTGCTGACACTGGACCAGAATTCAAGTGACAGATACCACTCTGACGCAGCTCCAGCTGAACCTCCTCGGAGAAAACCTGCTGCAGTCAAGTATGGAGTATCTATTCATTTAAAGAACTCTGCTCTCCATTCGCAAAAAGGAAAAGAACACAACACAAAATACAACAAATACCATAATGGAATAGCACCTCACTTATCGACAGAAATGGATTCCAACTGTATTGCATATCCCAAAACAGTTAGAGATGGGGATGCATTGTCAGGCAACTTTGAGCATAATTTCTACCAAGGCAAGAAGATTTTAAAGAAAAAGGGAAGTGAATATTCATTGATATCCTCAAATTGTTTCACATCTGAAGGAAACAATGAAAATCAATGTTCCTCACCTGACTCTGTAAGTTCAGACATATCTCTGGATTTTTATACATCACTGTACAAAGCATCTCAGGATGCTAAGAAACATTCAGATAATGCAACCCTCAAACAGGGCCAGTCTAAGTATCGATCCTGTCATGGAGACATGCAACATCTGTTGTATGATCAGAGAAAAACAAATCCAGAGGAGTTAGCTGGTATGTCATATGAAGATGAACACAGGCTGGAAAAGTGTGAAAGCAGAGTGTTAATTAAGACAAATACGCATTCTACCAGAATGGCTGAAGAAGAATTATCATGTGAAAAGCTTGACAGTGGAACATCTAGAGTGTGCAGTAAATTATACAAGTCACCCATCAGATCTTACAGTAAAGCAACTCAAGATCCCAATGACTCCAAATGGATAAGAAATGAAAAGCCAGCAACCAAGAAAATTGCTGAAGAAGTATTGCGCAGTAGCAGGTCTGCAGACAAGCCTAGAGAGGATTCTTCGCAAAGACCAAGAGACCAGGTATCGCCAGATTACAGATTGTACCCTGGAATGGAAGATCATCAGCCAGCTAAAGAAGGAAGATCTTTCAATGTGACAAAATGTAATCCTGCCAGAAAGAAAAGCACTGGACTGGTGGATTTCAGATTATCGAATAGTACAGCAGGTGAAGATGTCAGGCACTAAGTCACATCCTCTGGATTTTGTTCACAGTAGATAATTTGAAATGGGGATGGGCAGGTGGGTATGGTAGAGTGAAGAAAATATTAGCCCAAAATATAAACATATTAATTTTAGATATCTAAGAATTAATGAAGCCAAAAAGAATATATAACATACATAAATAAACAATTGGAAAGCTATAAAAATAAAAAGTAAAGAAAAGGCTTTAGTATTGTCATGTAAAATTATTTGAGAGGGACAGAGAAAATATTCAAGTACCTTTGTAAAATGAAGCCGGTCACACAGAATTATTCGTTAATGTGCTTTTATATTTTGGAACAAACATGTTGTACAATTGGTTTAATAAAAGTTGATGGGGTGTAATGTGTTTCAAATATAGATAGTTCATTTTTTTCAGCAAAACAGACTGGCTTACATTTGAAGGCATTTAATTTGCTGCAGGTAGCACAGGAAGTGGTTTTTGTATTTAGGATTGTCACAGAATGGAAAAGGCACAATTGCCACTGTGGAATGACACTTCTCTCTGTGATGTTTAAGGCTATCTTGGTAGTAATTAATGTGATAATTGCACATAGCCAAACTCTAATTATGACTATGACATTTTCCTTTTAACTAATTTTATGTCTTTCCATAGTTTAGTTTAATTGGTATATTTTGATTTTACTAACTGATGCAACCCTTTTGAGGAATCATGTGGATAAATTAACTTAACAAGTGAAAACTCTGGCATTACTGTAAACTTATGCAGTAACATTGGAAAGTGGGTCATATGTTCCCTTTAGACTATTGTGAAGAACCACATAATAAACAGACACTGTGTGATTGATGACTTGGGAACAGACGATCCTTTCCCTTATATTTTAAATGAAAATGAATTGGTGAATGTATGGTGATGAATGTAGAATTGAAAAGGCATATTTTTATTCATAAATGAAGTAAAATTGTACAACTTGTAACAACAGACTGTTCCCAGATAAGGAAATTGCCAGTCTGCTTGAGATAGATCCTAAATACATTTACAAATTGATCAGTAGAGGCAGGCAATATCTCAGACATGCATTGATTGATAATACTTCCAAAGATAGTAAAAGTTCAAAATAATTTCACATCCATTGTGATTAGAATTCCGGAACTAATTCTGAAACACAACAGGGAAAGATTACAAGGTAACAAAGCGTGGAGCTGGATGAACACAGCAGGCCCAGCAGCATCTCAGGAGCACAAAAGCTGACGTTTCGGGCCTAGACTCTTCATCAGAGAGGCTCTCTGATGAAGGGTCTAGGCCCGAAACGTCAGCTTTTGTGCTCCTGAGATGCTGCTTGGCCTGCTGTGTTCATCCAGCTCCACGCTTTGTTATCTTGGATTCTCCAGCATCTACAGTTCCCATTATCAAGGAAAGATTACAAATTATTTCAAATGAAAGAATATTTATACAATGGATAAAGATTCTTGAGATTGCCCAAAACAATCTCTCATGCAGGAGTAGTTGCACCAACTTGTGGCCCCACTGCAGAGAACATGAATGTGATAGCACAACTAGAGCAAAATCTGCAGCGGCAGACAATGGAGATTATCAAAGTTAATTTATAGGAATAGCCTTAAAATGATCTGAAAGGCTCATACACATCTCTGAAGATACTTCTTTTTGACAAGACACATATTCAGTAGTTTTGTAAAAATGATGTATAATATTTTTAAACCATCGGAAGGTAGCAGTGTATGTGCCATACAGTCTATTTTCAAGCTGTAATGATAGAAATTTCCACTTCTGCCATGATGCCACTTGGGAGGAGTTTGGGGTGGCTCTGGTCTATACCATGTTGTTCTTCACTTGGTCTCTGCAACATCCATAGCTGGGTGCAGTGCTTGCTTTCTTCCAGCATTGTATGAACATGTCAGAATTTGTCAAAACTGAGCTGATGTAGTTGTTGACCTTAGAAAAAATTCCAGCAGACATGTAGCTCATTGTAGACCATTGTAGGTGAAATGGCCAGAAGGCTTCCTATACAAAGATGTTTCTATTCATTTTCTCATATATTTGATAGAATGACAACAGGATGTATCATGGACAATAGTAACAAGTAGTGTCATAGATTATACTGGGAATGCAGAATGATGTGGCAAAATTCTGCTCTGGCACATGTGAGGAAACCATGGATGTTGCATAGCCTTCTGAAAACTAGACTAGCCCTTATTCAGCAAAGTAATGTTAGTTTGTTAACTGGCATCAGAATACCATGATGTTTTTGATGTTTAATTAACAGAGGTCAAGTATCTCTAAAGTTTAAAATATGTACATAACCATGCCATCCATCTAATTTTAACTTTGGAGTTCGTACATATATCCACAGATTAATCCCTAAATGAGAGAGTTGTGCTGGTAACACAGACTTCTGTCAGTGCTTGCGAACATACAAACATAGGAATCAGGAGCAAGAATAGGTCATTCAGCTCCTTGTGTCTCCTCCATTATTTAATAAGGTTGTGGCAGATCTGAATACACCACCTTCCCATTTACCCTGATACCTTTACTTCCCCTTATTTAACAAGAATCTAAATAGGTCTTGGAAATATTCAGCCTGTGCTTCCAATGTCTTTTGAGGAAAGGATTTCCAAATATTCACAGTCCTCTGTGAGAAAAAATTCTCCTCGCTTCTGATTGAAAACTCCTTATTTTTAAGCACTGGCCCAGTTTTTGATTCTCCCACAGAGGAAACATTCTCTCCACATTCACCCTATCGTGACTCCTCCGGATCATGTTTCAAGCAAGTTGCTCTTACAAATCTCTAGTGGATACAAACTGAGCCTGTCTAACCTTCCATCATAGGCTGACTCACCCGTTCATAGTATTGGTAATATTAACTAGCCTTGCAGGGCGTTGGGACCCGAAATAGTAGTGAGACAAAAGAGAAGGTTGGGGCTAGTGCAGAAGTTAAAGATCAAATTAATTAGAACAGGCAAGCAAGAGCATGACGGGGAATGAGCAAAGACTGATGAATTAAACTACATTTATTTCAATCCAAGAGGTCTGACAGGTGAGAGAGATGAACTCAAGGCATGGATAGGAACATGGGACTCGGATATCACAGTGATTAGATAAACATGGTTGAAGGAGGGACAGGACTGGCACCTCAATGTTCCGGGGTACAAATGCTAGGGGAAGGATGGAAGGGGAGGCAAGAGAGGAGGGAAAACATTACGGCAGTACTTGGAGAGGATGTTCCTGTTGGATCGTGCAGTGAATCTCTAGGCCTGGAACTGAGAAATAAGAAAGGGGTGATCACTTTGCTGGGATTGTACTATAGGCCTCCCAATAGTCAGTGGGAAATTTAAGACCAAATGTGGAGGGAGATCACAATTAGTTGTAACAATAGTAGAGTTGTAATAGGAAGGAATTTTAACTTTCCAAACATAGGCTACCATAGTGTTGAGGGCTTGGATGGGGAGGAATTTTTTAAGTGTGTTCAGGAAAACTTTCTCATTCAATATATAAATGCGCCTACCAGAGGGGCAAAACCCACCTTCCTCTTGGGAAATGAGGCAGTGACTAAGGTGTCAGTTGGCGAGCACTTTGGGACCACTCACTATAATTCTGTTAGTTTCAAAATAGCCATGGAAAAAAGTATGTCTGGTCTACAAGTTAAAGTTCTGAATTGGGGCATGGCCAATTTTGATGGTACTAGACAGGAACTTACAGAAATTGGGGAAGGTTGTTTGCAAGTCAAGGACGTCTGGCAAGTGGGAAGCTTTCAAAAGTGGGATAATGAGAGTTCAGGGATAGCATAGAACATAGAACATAGAATAATACAGTGCAGAACAGGCCCTTTGGCCCTCGACATTGCGCCAACGTGTGAACTAATCTAAGCCCCTCCCCCTACACTATCCCATTATTATCTATATGCTTATCCAAGGACTGTTTAAATGCCCCTAATGTGGCTGAGTTAACTACATTGGCAGGCAGGGTGTTCCACGCCCTTACCACTCTCTGAGTAAAGAACCTGCCTCTGACTTCGGTCTTAAATCTATCACCCCTCAATTTGTAGCTATGCCCCCTTGTACAACCTGAAGTCATCATCCTCTGAAAAAGACTGTTCTTGTCAGTGTGAAGGGCAAGGCTGGCAGGAGCAGGGAACACGGGATGACTGGAGATTTTGAGGCTCTGGTCAAGAAAAAGGGGGCATATGTCAGGTATAGGCAGCTGGGATCAAGTGAATCTCTCGGAGTATGGGGGTGTAGGAGTACATTTTAAGAGGGAAATCACGAGGGCAAAAAGGGGACATGAGGTACCTTTGGATTCTCCTTTACCTTAACTTCCAAAGAGATTCTACATGTTTATAAGGGCAAAAGAACAACTAGGGAGAGAATAAGGTCCGTTAAGGATCAGTGAGGCTGTCGACGTGTGGAGCCACGTTTGTATTTACTATGGAGAAAGACATGGAGGTAGGGGACTTGGAAATAAATAGAGATGTCTGGACAAGAGCTAACATTACAGAAGAGGAGGTGCTGGAGGCCCTAAAATGCATAAAGATAGGTAAATACTCGGGACCTGACCAAGTGTATCCTAGGGCATGTGGGACCCCTAGCAGAAATAATTGTCGCATCGACAGCTATGAGTGAGGTGCCAGAAGACTGGAAGGTGACCAATGCCATGTCATTATTTTAGCGATAATAGCATGGCTTTGTGTGTGGGGAAATTTGTCTCAAACTTGACTGACATTTTTGAAGAGGTGACCAAAAAGATTGATGTAGACAGAGATAATGGGAACTGCAGATGCTGGAGAATCCAAGATAACAAAGTGTGGAGCTGGATGAACACAGCAGGCCAAGCAGCATCTCAGGAGCACAAAAGCTGACGTTTCGGGCCTAGACCCTTCATCAGATGGTCTAGGCCTGAAACGACAGCTTTTGTGCTCCTGAGATGCTGCTGGGCCTGCTGTGTTCATCCAGACTCACGTTTTATTATCTTGATGTAGACAGAGCTTTGTTCTTAGGCCTTCATAATTCCCTTTATTTAAATTTAAAGTATTAATCTTGAATCCAATCTTCTCTTCCTCCAATAATGAAACATTCAATCATTTTATACAATGCTATCTCATTAAATAACGCCAGGTCTCATATTATACACTCTTTGGTTGACTTCACATTGTGCTGTTCAAAAAAAATTGTCCTGAAATCATTCCCTAACTTTGTCATTCTTCTCAGTCCATCTGATTTTTCTGATCCATGTGTATTTTAAAATTCTTCATGATTATGACTATGCCTTTCTGACAATCCACCATTATTCCTTTCTTTCCGTCGCATTTTACTGTATAGTTACTGTTGGGGGCCAGGTAGCACATTCCCACAAGTGTATTCTTGACTTTATCATTTCTAAATTCTTCCCGAACTGCTTTTCCATCTTGATTGCTTGAACTTGGATCATTCTCCTCATGAATTAATACAGTCACTCATGGAAATTCACTTTAGCTAGCTGTGCATGCATATTTGCCTCTACATAAAATTTAAAAAATAATTTTGGGCACACTCCTCTCTGCCTCAAACTAAAGATAAGGGTCGGTCATAATATGGTCACTGCTAGTTATTACATTCATTCTGAGACAATTAATTAATCCTATTATGGCATTGTACTGGTCTAGTTTAACCTGCTGTCCAGTTGGGTCCAGAACATGGGGTTTGGTACAGGGGTTGGGAAATCTGTATTAGTAGAGAAGTGATAATGAGGAAATTGACAGAATTGAAGGCCTGAGCCTGATAATCTGCATCCCAGAGTACTTAAGGAAGTCACCATAGAAGTAATGGAAGCTTTGTTTATAATATTACCAAGATTCTTTAGATTCTGAAACAGTACCTACAGCTTGGAGGGTAGTCAATGAACCCCTTCTATTTAAAAAGGGTGGTAGAGAGACAATAGGGAATTATAGACCAGTGGATGTGCTGTTAGTAGTGGGGAAAATGTTAGAGTCCATTATAGAAGAAGTAGTAGCTGAACATTGCAAAAATAGTGACATGACCAGACAGAGTCAGCATGGATTTATGAAAGGAAAATCAAACTTTTTTGAAGATGTAACTAGTAGAGTTGATAAAGGGAGCTGGTGGATGTGGTTTATTTGGAATTTCAGAAGGCTTTCAGTGAAGTCCCACATAAGAAATTAAGGTGTAAAATTAAAGCACATAGGATTGGGGGTGGTGTGTGGGGATGGATAGAAAATTGGTTAGCAGACAAGAAACAAGTATTTGGAATAAGTGGATCTTTATCTGAATGCCAGGCCGTGACTATTGCAGTACTTCAGGAATTAGTACTAGGACCCTAGGGACTGCAATATGGATGAATGATTTAGATGAAGCAACCAAATGTAGTATCTCCAAATTTGCAGATGAAACAAAGCTAGATGGGAAGGTGAAATCTGGAGCAGAATGCAGAGATTCTGCAAAGCTGGCAAATGCATGACAGGTGCAATATAATGTGGATAAATGTGATGTTATCCATCTGGGGAGAAACAGAAAGGCACATTATTATTTGAATGGCTGGAAATTGAGGGAGAAGAATATGCAATGTCACCTGGGTACCTTTGTATACCCATAACTGAATGTAAGTATTTAGGTAGAGAAGGCAAATGGTATGTTGACCTTCATAGCAAGAGGATTCGAGCAAGGTGGTCGATGGTTTTATCTCTTTGCTGATTTTTGTTTCCATTGGTATCATTCAAGAGAGATGAGAAATGGACAGCCAACCGTTAGGACTTGTTTTGAACAATTGCACAAAATCAAAGTTGCCCTTGTTTTTTCAGAGATTTCAACTACTGGAGAACAGGTAAATAATTCAAATGAATATCTTGGATTTTGCTCAAACATATTGTCAACTTGTCAGGATTGCAAATGATACAAAAATATGGTGAGCAGCAGAGCCAAATGTTGCATTTGAAGATTTGTGGAAGGATTTAGGTAAATTCTGTAATTGACTAGACCTATGTCAGTGTGTAAATTAAGGATCAGCAAATATAAAGTCTTGGCTAATAAGCGCAAATAAGCGTGACATAAGTATGTAATGAATGAATTAGAATTAACAACAGAGAACTTGGAAAGGCATTTGGGAGCACTCATACACACATCACTTTCAGGGAAGTTCTTCAAACATTTCAGTCATTTAATGTCAGACGTTGATAAATTGTTGAACTGTGAACTTATGTCTGCATTGAGACTGCTCAAAATCTTCCCATCATTCTGAGCTAGAAAGTGGAGCAAAGTAATTTTCAAAAGTGTATTAGAAGAATTGTTACGGTATGTAGCTAGAATAGTCAAGTACGAGTTTACAGAGGGCATTGTAAGGCTTTATAATGCTCACTCAGAGTCATGTATATAACTTATAAGGAAATTTGAAGGGTCTATTGGCCTTTCAGTGTCCTTGACAGCTGTTGTGAACATAATGAACGAGTTTTCCAGGAATTAAACCATTGACTGTTATTGAAGGATAAATTATTGTGCTATGAACCTGTGTCTGTACTGAGGATGTTCAAACTCGTCGAATCATTGAAGACACAACTGAAACTATATTCCAGATGTGAAAGGATTGTGTTTTGACAGTTGTACCATCCATATGCAGCTGCCGCTTAATCCCAATAATTGTGTTTTCCTGCCCCACTAAAGCAAATTTGTGGAAAAATCAGTTTTTGTAAATTTGCCCACTTCCGAGAGAGAGAACCCCATTTAAAAGACCCTTTGGTACCAAAGTTAATGGCTTTAAAAGCCAAATCAAATTTTTCCCAAGGGGTGAGGGATTGTAAACTGGCTCAGAATAAAATTCTACCCCATCTGGGATGGGTGTCAGAAACTTGAAGAGTTTCCATTCATTCACACACCGCAGCTGTCATGATTAGAGATGGCACAAGCTTGTGTCTGTTTAGGAGGTTTGATTGGGTGGCAGTTCTGTAGTCCCAGCTATGCCACTATTCCTTAGACTTCAGACAGCACCTGAAGAAGACAAGATTATAGAGTAAAATAAACATACAATATGACCTAAGGAAGGATATATCCTGCTGACATATTCGCTGTATGCAAATGCACATAACGTTCAACCAATTTTTCAAAATTGAAATAAAAGTTCTACTTTGTTTCAACAGTTTATTTCTGTCATCTGATAACTTTTTCATTAAAATTGTATCATTAATTTGTTTCTGTAAGTATTTATTCCTATACTTATGAGAGATATTGCTGCTAATGTGCATGATCCTTGGTGTCGGCAAACATAGCCATATTAAATATCATTTGATAGTTAGGTATAGTCATCTAAGATACATGATCGTCTCTTAGATAAAGGTAAGTTCGATTTAAGTAAATACAAATCACTGCTTTATTTTTAGTGTTGACAGCTTGTAGCTAACCACAAGTGTGCATTGGAGATAGGTGCAGCACAAGGGGTAGCTCCTCCCCTTTGCAGACATTTATATCCTCATGAGTGGAGTTTTTATTGCAATTCAGTCAAGCCTTTCAAGTCCTAATTGCATTACATAAAATTTCCACCCACCACCCACCCCACTCAAGTGTTTTTTCTGACTTTAAATTATTTTCACTATTGCTTCAACTAAATCCATTGGTTTATCAGTACCCCATCTCCCCACAAGTTTCTGACTTCATCAATTCATTCCATGTTGGCCTAGGACGATCTGTGTTTCTATCATTTGAGGACATCTGAATTTGCTGTGAATCTTGTGTTGGAGTTGATTGTGCCTGATCTGGCATGAGGCATTATTTATTAGGTTCATCCCATTGCATTAATGATGGCTTCTAGTTCTTTAGAGAGACAAGGAGTTTGTCATTTCTTCACTCTTCCTTCTGATAGGTTAATGTTGTGCCACCATTGCTGATATGGTACGTGTTGCATGACCACACCAATTCTTGTTGAGATAATTGATCCACTAAGTTTGACCTTGATCCAAATTTGACAAGGCTTTGGTGCGAAATTGTGTCTTATGGTTAGTCACTTGCTGCTGACAAAATTTCTCTTCCTGTTGACAAGTGTTCAAGGATCGGACAGGGCTCTAGAGGTCTACAAGGTAGCCAGGATTGAACTGAAGAATGCACTTAGGAGAACTAGAAGGGGGTATGAGAAAACCTTGGTGGGTAGGAATAAGGGAAACCCCAAGGTGTTCTATACTTATGCGAGGAGCAAGTGGATGGCCAGAGTGAGGGTAGGGCCAGTTAGGAATAGTGGAGGGAACTTGTGTGTGCAATCAGAGGAGGTGGGGACGGTCCTTAATGAATACCTTGCTTCAGCATTCACCAGTGAGAGGGACCTTGATGTTTGTGAGTATAGCATGAAACGGGCAGATGTGCTCGAACAGGTTGATGTGAGGAAGGAGGATGTGCTCGAAATTTTGAAAAACATGAGGATAGATAAGTCTGGATGTGAGTTTGCTCGCTGAGCTGGAAAGTTAGTTTTCAGACGTTTCGTCACCATTCTAGGTAACATCATCAGTGAGCCTCCGACGAAGCGCTGGTGTTATGTCCCGCTTTCTATTTATCTGGTTAGGTTTCCTTGGGTTGGTGATGTCATTTCCTGTTGTTCTTCTCAGGGGATGGTAGATTGGCTCCAAACCAATATGTGTTTGTTGATGGAGTTCCGGTTGGAATGCCATGCTTCTAGGAATTCTCGTGCGTGTCTCTGTTTGGCTTGTCCTAGGATGGATGTGTTGTCCCAATCAAAGTGGTGTCCTTCCTCATCTGTATGTAAGGATACGAGTGATAGTGGGTCATGGCGTTTTGTGGCTAGTTGATGTTCATGTATTCTGGTGGCTAGCTTTCTGCCAGTTTGTCCAATGTAGTGTTTGTCACAGTTCTTGCAAGGTATTTTGTAGATGACGTTTGTTTTATTTGTTGTTGTATAGGGGCTTTTAAGTTCATTAGCTGCTGTTTTTTAGTGTGTTGGTGGGTTTGCACCACACACTGCAGCACAGAGGAACGACGCAAAGCAGAGAAAAATCACCTATACAGCGTATTCAAAAAGAATGGGTACCCTATGAACACAGTCCGCCGATTCCTCAGCAATAAACCCAAACAAACAGACAAAACGGGCTCAGAAACCATAACCACTCTCCCCTACATCAAAGACATTTCCGAAATGACTGCCAGACTACTCGGACCTCTTGGCATCAGGGTAGCCCACAAACCCACCAACACACTAAAACAGCAACTAATGAACTTAAAAGCCCCTATACAGACAACAAATAAAACGAACGTCATCTACAAAATACCTTGCAAGAACTGTGACAAACACTACATTGGACAAACTGGCAGAAAGCTAGCCACCAGAATACATGAACATCAACTAGCCACAAAACGCCATGACCCACTATCACTCGTATCCTTACATACAGATGAGGAAGGACACCACTTTGATTGGGACAACACATCCGTCCTAGGACAAGCCAAACAGAGACACGCACGAGAATTCCTAGAAGCATGGCATTCGAACCGGAATTCCATCAACAAACACACAATGGTTTGGAGCCAATCTACCATCCCCTGAGAAGAACAACAGGAAATGACATCACCAACCCAAGGAAACCTAACCAGATAAATAGAAAGCGGGACATAACACCAGCGCTTTGTCGGAGGCTCACTGATGATGTTACCTAGAATGGTGACGAAACATCTAAAAACTAACCTTCCAGCTCAGCGAGCAAACTCACGTCCAGAACCTCAACCTGAGCTACAAATCTTCTCAAAACTCGCTAGATAGATAAGTCCCCTGGGCCAGACGGGACATATCCAAGGTTACGATGGGAAGCGAGGGAAGAGATTGCTGCCCCATTGGCAATGATCTTTGTGTCCACACTGTCCACTGGAGTAGGACCAGAAGTTTGGAGGGTGGCAAATGTCATTCCCTTGTTCAGGAAAGGGAATAGGGATAGTCCTGGAAATTACAGACTGGTCAGTCTTACTTCTGTGGTGGACAAATTATTGGAGAGGATGCTGAGAGATAAAATTGTGCTTTTCCAAATAATCACAAATACTATTAGAAATAGCCAGAATGGCTTTGTGAGGGGCAGGCCATGCCTCACAAGCCTTATTGAATTCTTTGAGGATGTGACAAAACACATCAATGACGGTAGAGCAGTGGATGTGGTGTATATGGATTTTAGCAAGGCATTCGATAAGGTTCACCATGGGAGGCTCATGCAGAAAGGAAGGAGGTATGGGATTCAGGGAAGTTAGGCTGTTTGGACACAAAACTGGCTGTCCAATAGAAGACACAGGGTGGTAGTTGATGGAAAGTATTAAGCCTGAAGTTCGGTGACCAGTGATCTGCTCTGGGATCTCTGCTCCTTGTGATCTTTATAAATGACTTGGATAAGGAAGTGGAAGGGTGAGTTAATATATTTACTGATGACATGAAGGTTGGTGGAATTGTGGACAGCGTGGAGGGCTGTTGTAGGTTTCTGAGGGACATTGACAGGATGCAGAGCTGGGCAAAGAAGTGGCAGATGGAATTTAACCTGGAAAAGTGTCAAGTGATTCATTTTGGAAGGTTGAATTTGATACAGAATACAGGGCTCATGGCAGGATTTTTGGCAGTGTGGGGGAACAGAGGGATCTTGGGGTCCACGTCCCTAGATCCCTCAAAATTGGTCCCCAAGTTGATCGGATTGTAAAGAAGGTGTACAGTGTGTTGGCAGGGGAATTGAGTTTGAGCCATGAGGTTATGCTGCAGCTCTATAAAACTTTGGTTGGACCACACTTGGAATATTGTGTTCAGGTCTGGTCTCTTCATTATAGGAATGACATGGAAGCTTTACAGAGGGTGCAAAGTAGATTTACCAGGATGCTGCCTGGACTGGAGGGCAGGTCTTATGAGGAAAGGTTGAGGGAGCTATGGCTCTTTACATTGGAGCGAAGAAGGATGAGAGGTGACTTGATAGAGGTTTTCAAGATGATGAGAGGCATAGTTAGGGTGGATAGTCAGTCTTTTTCTCAGGACGGAAATGACTGTTATGAGGAGGCATAATTTTAAGGTGATTGGAGGAAGGTATAGGGGAGATGTCAGAGGTCGGTTCTTCACACAGAGAGTGGTGGGCGTGTGGAATGTGCTGCTGGCAGTGGTAGTGGAGTCAGATACTAAACAGACTTTTAAGTGAGTCTTGTATAGGCACATAGAGGATAGTAAAATGTAGGGTATGCAGGGTAGATTGATCTTAGTAGTATAATAGTTCGGCACAACATGGTAGATCGACGGGCCTGTACTGTGCTGTATTGTTCTATGTTGTTCTTCAGAGGCTTTTGATGGTTTGGACAAATCACTCAATTTCACTTTTTGACTGAGGATATCTTCGTGAGCCAGTAATTTGTTGGAACCTTGAAAAGGTTGAAAAATTCTTTGTTTCAGTTGTAAATTGTGGGCCATTTCTGGGTGTAACTGCATCAGGGATTCTGGTATTGGCTTTTCCGAACAGTTTTTCTCCGCAGTGGTGGAATATTGTTTCTTATTTTGATCCATTGAGAGGAACAGTAAACCATTATCAGATGAGAGCATCCTCAAAAACAAACAGCTAAGTTGCTGCAAGATCTGACTGTCAAACTATGTTGCAGTCTGGCTAAGGACCTGCCACTTTTCTCTTGAAAGTAGACTAAGTATGATATTCCTGAGATTTAGTTAGAGAATGTAGCTACAAGGTGTCTGCAGTTGTGAACAAGCAAACAATAAACTAATATACAGTGTTGGAACAGCAGTACAATGTTAGCTTATTCTAACAGTCCGAATCAATGTGTGTTAAACAAAGGAAATGCGTTACAATCAAACACCTCTCCGCAATCATCAAAATATAAATATGATCAAGACAGATCCTGTAGACATCTCAGCAGCTCCATCAAATATCAACGACACAGATCTTATAAGACTCCACAAGAAATTGCAACTTTTCACTTTTGCAGTCACTGTCTTTTGCTGGATCTAGCTCTTGTCGCTAAAGTGATCAAGGGATATGCGGGGAGGTGGGATTAGGGTTTTGAACTTAATGATCAGCAATGATGAATGGCAGAGCAGGCTTGAGGGGTCCAATTGCCTACTCTTGGTCCTAACGTCTATGTTTCTATGTTTCATTCACAAGCATAACTCTAGCTCTTCATGGACAGATCATCTCATCAAAACAGTCCTGCTCTTGATAGTTTCTCTGTTACATCAAAAATGTAGTGCTCATGAGATTTTCTCTCCACTGTGCAGCAATAGCTTCTTCTTAACCCTCCAACGCATCCACCAACACAGAGCCACCACATTCCCACTTTCTCAGCTCCCCAAGGCAATAACCGAATCCTGACTCGAACAGTTAGCTTCCTGTTTAATTCATGGCCTTCTACCTGAGTTCTAGCAGCACACAAATATCCAGCTGATGCTGGATTCTCACACTCAGAACACACGTAGTTCAGTTACCTTCCTGGCAGTACAACTAAAAACAGCACTCCTAGTATGGAGTCTTCTCTCTGTCTCACGTCCTCACTCACTGCCTGGATCCTTTTTTGATTTCCTCTTTAGTGATTGCTGGACTGACCTGAGCCACCTATTGAAAAGCTTGCAATAAGCCACTGCACAATTGCGGGGCAGAATTGAATGTTGCCACCTGGCAATTCTTGGATGTGTGTGTGCTCTGTTTGTTACAGTCCACAGACTGCTGCCTTCACTAGTACAATAGACGACAATGAGTAGTACTGGATTCCATCATACTTGATGCTATTTTCTGTCCTGTGTTTACCCAAACCTGTCAAATGTTTTCTCTACTTGTGAATTGTTGAGTTTACTGCAGGAGTATCAGTGCTTTTTTGCTCATCAACAAGCTTTGCTGATAATGGATGATGTGTACAGTCTCTGAACTGCAATAGTCTTTGTCTGTTAACATCCTGATTAATGTGGGCTTTTTTTTCTCCTCTTTCTGTTTTGCTCTCCTTCTCTCTTCTCTTCTCCCTACCCCCATCCCATGTAGCATTAAATGAGAAAGATGTTGTTTTATTTTCTTCAACCAATAGGTTTATTTTTCAACTAATATAGTCACCCTCACCCTGCGTCACACTTGAAAGGAGCTGGGTAACTGTTAACTGTGTGACTTGTCATACATGGCTCAGATGTGTCAATCGCTACCCCAAGGAAGGTTGGCCTCTATCTTTCAAATGTGGCACGTTATTATATAAATGATAACGTGGTCTAATGAAGGCACGTCCTCATATTCTGGATTGAGTTTCTCACAAAAGTTGCATTAGCCTGAAAAACTGGACATTGCTTCTGTATGAATATAAGTTCTCTGATTGGAGCTGTCAACCTTATTTTTTCAACTGCATGTGAGCAGTGACTTCTAGCTTTAAAGGTTTAAATGATTTGTTGTGTTGAACGATTGTGTGGTGTTATGGTCCATCAAAGACCCAGCCCACACTGCTCACTGGGGTAGAGCAGTCGAAAGATTAACAAGCTTCTGAAAAGAAATTCCTCTCGATCTCCATCTTACAGAGAGACAGCTCATTTTGAAAACCTGACCCAAGTCATAGATTCTCTCATGAATCTCTAGGACGCTTGGCACCTACCTGTCAAGATCCCTCAGAATCTTCATATGTTTCAATGAAATAATGTTGCTGTGAAGCCTAAGCTGGTGATAGTCCTTGACTTTCCCTTTGCCTCAGCCAGTCTGTAAAGAATCCAAACTCCTTTTGTGTCACTGAACCATAGGTAAGAGTTTGATTCAAAAACAGAAGTTGCTGGAGAAGCTCAGCAGGTTATGGCAGCATCTGTGAAGGAAAAAAAAGAGTTAACGTTTTGGCTCCGGTGACCCTTCCTCAGAATTCGATCCTGATTTACAGCATCCGCAGTTCTTTTGGTTTTTACTTAGTAAGAGTTTGACATCTATTTCCTCCTGTTATTTTCTCAGAGTTTGGAGGATCTCCTAGCCTGCTGTGGACAAAGGATCGATCTCTTCCCATGGACACCCAGGGCTAATGATTCCATGGTCACAGCTTGGAACCTCCTCCCAACCGTGTTACATCATTCCTGTAGTGATTGTAACAGGGTCAGCCAGGTGGACCTCATAGAATGAGAGTTCCCAGATTGGGTCTGTTAATCTGGCCCAATCAGGGGGACCTGTTGACCGACGTAAACCGGAGTGTTAGACGTTCTGCTCACTCTGAGATCTGGCTCTGAGGAGGCCCAACCGTTGTCAAGGACTTTCCAAGTATAAATAAAGGGTGACCAGGTGACAGGATACCATCCTCTGTGGAATTATTTCAGTTCTTCTGTATTTGTAGGTCGAAGAATGCCAGCATCTGGTCTACCAACATGCACCTCCTATTAGAGAATGGCCGGCCAGTATGAAATAATGCAGGCTAGCTGGAGTTTGTGCCAAGTTCTCACCATTCATTGCCACTGTTAATACACATGTAAGCACTCAATAGTATGCTCAGTACTGGCTGTATGCTGTGCTTATGTTAGCCGCACTAAGTTTGTAAGCTGCCTGGATCAGAATGAACAGTCAGACGTCAGTCATTCACTGCAATCCCAAAGCTTCCTATTCTTCTATTTATATGCACAGTATCCAAGTACTTTATTGACTGTTTTGTTAACTTGTCTGCCGTCTTTGATTAATGCATAGACACACCCATGTCTCTCTCTTCTGACACCCCCTTGAAAATGTTACCATTAAGTTTCAGAGTGATTTTATCAGGCAGTTATAGAGTGAAGGAGACGAGCAAACCTAATTTAAAATGACCAAGTTACATTCATGGTTAAAGGATATTCAGATCTTTTCAGATTTGTTTTTAGTTTGGCTGCACTCCAATGAACATGAACATAGAAACAGTAACTTGTACCTAAAGGATTAGGCAAGTGCATAATGTAACTGTTGTAAAGTAGATATTCATTATAGCAGCTCAGAGCTCTGTTTTACTGCCTGTATAGATGGTGACAATTAAAAGTTGTTTATCCAGGGCTGCTTTGGGATAAACCTTCCTGTTTTAAGCTAATAATCCTTTTTGTGGAGGATCGCATTTACTGTTTTATTGCCTGTGGAGTAAAGAGTAAAATGGTATGTGTTGAGTTCCTTTGGTAAAATTCTTAAATAACTCAAAATAGCTTCAACCAAGTGTATTCACATTTGTGAAGAAGGGCATGAGACAACATTTGTAATGATAGTACAGTTGTTGCTAAAATCCAAATGTCCAATGCTTGACTTAATTTCTTTCTCTGTCATTTCAGCAACTATGTTAATCCATTTATTTTAATTTCAGTGATATCAGAGACTTAAAAATAATTTAAAAGATGTGTGAGTCGCTGGTTATGCAGCATTTATTACTCATCCCTAATAGGTTTTACACACATGATGGTGAGCCATATTCTTAATCTGTTGCAGATGGTATGGTGTATATAGACTCTCAATGCTGCTAGAAACGAGTTCAATGTTTTGGGCCTAGTGACAGTGAAGGGCCGTTGATACTCTTGCAAGTCACAATATTGTGTAAGAACCAAAAGAACTGCTGATGCTGTAAATCAGGAACAAAAACAAAGTTGCTGGAAAAGCTCAACAGGTCTGGCAGCATCTGTGGAGGAGAAGAAAGAGTTAACGTTTCGGGTCCGGTGACCCTTCCTCAGAACTGTATTGTTCCACAGAACAGCTCTGAGGAAGGGACACTGGACCCGAAACGTTAACTCTTTTTACTCCTCCACAGTGTTGTGTGGTTTGGAGAAAACTTGCTGGTGATTCTGTTACCTTGTTCCTTCTTCTCTTTTGGTCGCCTGGTGGGTCGAGGTCACTAGTTTGAAAGATTCTGTTGAGGGCAAGCTGCTGCAATGCATCTTGTATAAGGTTCACACATTTACCACTGCGCTATTGTCGAATAGAATGAATGCCTAACATGATGCATGTTGTACAAATCAAATGGCCTGCTTTGCCCTGTATATCCTTCAGTGCTTGGACCTGCATTCATCTGGGCAAGTAGGGAGTACTTTATCACAGTACCGACTTGTGGTTCTCTCCCAGGAAGTGCTTTTGGGGAATCAGAACATGAATTACTCACTGCAAACTTCACAATGCCTGAGCTACTGTTTTGGCTGCAGTGTTTATATGGCTAGTCGAGTTTAATTTCTGGCCATTTGTGACGGCAGGATATTGATTGTGAGTGATTTGACATGATCATACCATTAAATATCAAGGGGGAATTATTAATCCTGTATTGTTATACTTATTGTTGCCTGGCCCTTGTGTAGCACAAATGTCACTCAGCAGTTATCAACCTAAGCTTGAATGATCTTGATGCATGTAGATGTGGTGTGCTTCTTCACTTTGAGGAGTTACAAATCAAACTGAACACTGTAGTCAACAGCATACACTTCCATCTTTGGTTGTTATGATCGAGGGATGGTCATTGATGAAACAGTTGAAGGTGGTTGGTTCCAGGCTTTTAGCTAAGAATGCCTCTCACATGCCCGCTTTGGGCTGTCATTTCAGTTTCAAATCTCTGTCATTGAGAGTGATGGTAATGGTACACAGTACAATGGAGGGTGTCCTCAGTGTGCGGATGGGATTTTGTATTCACAGGCACTGAGATGTTCTCTGCCACCAAAAATGTCATTCGTTATATACATCTGTTATATCTAGCTTGCCATGGATGAGGTCAAGTAGTCTTTTCGCTCACGTTGTTTCTCTCACTGTTGTTGCCTTTCCAGTCTAACAGCTTAGTAACTATTTTGGTTTGCTAGTTTGCTGTATTCACCTCAAACTGGTTCTACTGCAGTTGCATGTTTACTGTTGGTTAAACTGTGTATCAATAAACTTGGAATAGAGCATTTGCTGCAACTGATTCTGAAATAACTCTCTGGAGGCTGGTATCCCATCACCACATTACCCTTTATTTACATGTACACAGCAGATGGGCTGTGAACATCTAGTTCAGACCAAACCCTAGAATAGTGAGAATCTTTGAGAAACCTGTTTGTATTTGTCAGCCCGGGCCCCTTGATTGGCCCATGCTAAAAACCACAATCAGGGATCTCATACTCAATAAGATCCATCTGGCCCTTATTTCAAGCCCTACAGATTCTTACATCACTCTCCTTCAACAAATGATGTCCACCCCTTTTCCTGTGCTTTCCAAACTGTAACTGGACTGAAAATAACTTCTGTTTCATGAGAGAGTACGAACTGCCGATGCTGGAGAATCTGAGATAACACGGTGTAGAGCTGGATGAACACAGCAGGCCAAGCAGCATCAGAGGAGCAGGAAAGCTGACGTTTTGGGCCTCGACCCTTCTTCAGAAATGCCAGTTTCTCTGCCATTGTTCTGACAGGGCACCTTTCCATGCTAACACCCCAGATTTCCTCAACTAACAATACATTCTCAACATTTGACAGCCCTCATGACATGTCTGTTCTATTTCATGCAATTATGCTGTCACTGTTACCTCTCAGGACCATGGAAAGAGTTCCTGTTGTCCAATCCAGCAGCCTCCATATTCTGTATGTAATTTCTGTTTCCAGTATGATCTCATCACCAAACACAAGCCCTGGATAACTGACAGTAGTAGTCAGCTGCAGTAAAAACATTTTTAAAGAGAGTAGAAAGGAATAAGTGAATAACTTTTTATTGTTGACTTAGGGTTAATTAGCATTTTACAGCGTGCATGGTGGATGGAGACATAGAAGAACCTTAGCTTGAGTATGAGGAACCACTGGGGTGTGTAGACAGTTGCATGGAGGATATGGAGGTCATTTTGGGAAATATGAAGGGGCGTAGCTTTGCATGGAGGGCATGGGTAAGATCTTTTCAATATGCCTTTCAAAAGCTATCCAGATTGTCCCAAATATGTCACACAACAATTCTGAGGGCTCATAAACCATTTCTTTTAAAAACTGTCCGTGATGCTTGTAGAGGACTATCACCACAGTGGAGCCAGTCAGATTGGGAGGGCAGAGTGAGTCGAGAATAGTGCCTCCCTGACTCCATCAAAATCCATCCCATTAGCTCAGTATGTCTTTCCACAGACTTACTAAGTATTTCCAACATATTATTTGCTTATATCTATTTTCCAAGCTGATTTTTATATTGTTGCCTCTGTTCAGCAGTTAGTCAAGAAATTGCTTCAATAGAATGTTGAATTCTGAGTTGATCACTTAAGTTGTGTGTGCAGCTGATATGGAAAGATTTAGTAAACATTTAGAATAATTTCTTAGAAAATTAGTTGTAAGCAGTAACAAACATTCAAAACCGACAAGTGACTGCTTCTGGTAATTTTTTCTAAGAAATGTTAACAATAGTTGATGTGTTATCAGAAAACTTTTCTTTAAATGACCCTCAACTTGAACTTTAAAAAAATTCTGGCTAGTGTTTTGGATTTTGAATTGCCTTCCATTGGTGAGTTGTGTGAAATGACCAAGGAGAGGCTGTTAGATGAATTTCACAGAGATTCAAGTAAAAACTACTGAGTTGTTCTTTGTGGCAGTTATAAATAATACAAACTGAAGGCTGCTCAGTAGCTCAGGTGTTGGCCTCTTAACTATAAGTAGAGTCAAATTTGCTTCTTGACTGAAATACACCTTCTTCTATTATTTGATGGGACCATCAGAGCAGAAGAAAATGCCTTTGAAAATATTTATTTCCTGTGCTGTTTGAGAATATCTCCTGCTGGATCAACCATGGAGGGAAATTGATTCTGGTCATTTAGAACTCTACTTAGTTGAGTCACTAAAAGAAAAGTGCGCATTCAAATTATAGAGGTAAGGCTGTCAACATAAAAGGCATTGGACTTAGTTTCAAGTAAAACTGTAGAAAATGAAACTAGCTCCATGGATGCTGGAGATCTGAAATAAAAACAGAAAATGCTGGAGAAATTCATCTGGTCTAGCAGCTGGTGCAGAGAGAAATGGGGTAATTTTCAAGTATAATATGGTTGAAAATGGAATTTGTTATAATTGAGAGGAAGCAACAGAGAGAGGACTTTATGGAGTATGCTAGTTATAGATTAAATGAGTTTGGGGTTTCAGAATGCACTTGGATGTGGGAGCAAAAAATAAAGATAAGAATGAATGAAGAAAAACTTAAGATGGAAGAAGGTCAATCTCTCAGGCCTACTCAGGGGTCAGTTAGATTGTGTGATGGGGGAATGTGATAGTTATTGTGAGTGAATGAATGAACACAGAAACAGGAAGGTGCCATTTACTACTTTAAGCCTGATCTGCCATTTGTGAGATTGTAGCTAATCTGTGATCTAACTTCATATATGTGCCTCAGTCCCATTTACCCTTTATTCTTCTGGCAAATGAAAATCTATTAATCGCCATTGCCTGAAAATAGCTAAATATTTTTCCTTATTTGCACCTTTCTTGTGATCTTGGAATAGAATTCCTTGTGGTATTTGCATAACTAGGATTGGGAGTCAATAGGAAGCTTATGGATGTGAATTTTCAGTACAGACCCCAGTGGTCTGTTTTGAGTAATGTTGAAGGGATGCATAATTTCTGATTTACCACTAAGATGTTACTTACATCTGTTGTTTTCCAATACATAAATTTCACACTGTTCCTGGATACTATAAATGAACAATCAGGTTGGATATGATTTCAGTCTTAAGCTTATGCTTAAAAGTGTGCTTCTGATGTTGGAAGCAGAATTGACTGTTTTAATTGAAATGACATAATTATTGTAAAAATTGTGACAAGAATTTGCTTTAATTCATCTATTTCCTTTAATTCGCCTATTAATTTATTTCCAGTCTTGGGCCACCTGCCTCCAGACTGTGAGTAACAAAAATTGAGGCACTTTTTTTTTTGCTCGGTCTCTGTCATACTTAAAATAGAACACCCGATCTAATTCTGATACAATTAAAAATAAGACTCTTAGAATTGCCAGGCTGACCTTTCTATTGGATTTCTTTGTTGGTTGATAGGTCAAAATGGCAATGACTGCATTGATACTCGTGATTACTGTGCCAAAAAGTGAGATTCAACATTCTGCTTCACGGTTCTCCTATGTGATCATCCTGAATTGCAAGGAAAACAGCTTTCATGGCCAATGGAGGGGGAAAAAAGGATAAGAGAATCTGACTGTGATATCTCTAGGCTTTTGAATCCAAACACACCAACAGAGAGAGACCTATGGGAGAGTCAACTTCCTGGATGTTAGGACAGAAAATAATTGGTATGCCCACCCAATTCTCCCGAACCTTAAAAAGGAAGAAATAATTTTCACACTGTTCATGGCTCTATAAATGAATAATCAGTTTGGATATGGTTTTACTTTTAAGTTTATAAATATGCTGCTGATGTTGGAAGCAGAATTGATATGTATTGGGACTTCAGTGCTCCTGCCAGTTCCTGTAAATAAAAGCTTGGCCTGCAGCTGCTTCAGGGACACCTCCATTCCTCGTCTAGATTTGATTCTTCCTCTCTATGGTCTCGGGACTATCTAATTTTCAAACACCAAAAGCCAGCAAGCAGGATGCCTTCAAATGCCTTTAGGAGATAAGCAACTAGCTGCTTGCTAAAATTTAGATGAGCCCAACCTATTAAAATGGATGAGGGCTCCCGTTGCAGCTCCACAGCAGGTTTCCAAATGTTGAAATACACTCAACCTGTCTCAGTCCCTTACTGTGTTTCCAAAGTGTCAGAGATTGCAACCTCTCTTTCACAAATGTCAGAAATTAGATTCTCACTCACAGATATAGACCTTTAGAACATCCACCTCTTCTAATTCAACACAACACACTTAGTTATTTGGCTTCAAACTTCAGGAATGGCTTAAGATAATTGAACAAAAGGAGTGGTTGAAGCCACAGCAGGATCTGAACATTAGGATGAGTATTTTACACTGAACATATTGCTGCACTATTGTAGTTCAGTGAGAGCAATAGGGTGAATGCCAATGCAGAACTCGCCACAGATGTGAATATGGTTTTACGGAGCTTTGAATAATTGAGATTGAAAATGTTGAATTACGAGGCTGCTGGGAAAGTATTACAGTAGTCATGTCTGGAAATATCAAAAGAAGGGTTAAGACCATAAGACATAGGAGTGGAAGTAAGGCCATTCGGCCCATCGAGTCCACTCTGCCATTTAAATCATGGCTGATGGGCATTTCAACTCCACTTCCCTGCACTCTCCCCTTAGCCCTTGATTCCTTCTGAGATCAAGAATTTGTTGATCTCTGCCTTGAAGTCATGTAATGTCCTGGCCTCCACTGCACTCTGTGGCAATGAACTCCACAAGCCCACCACTGTCTGGCTGAAGAAATGTCTCCTCATTTCTGTTTTAAATTTACCCCCTCTAATTTTAAGGCTGTGCCCACAGGTCCTAGTCTCCCTGCCTAATGGAAACAACTTCCTAGCATCCACCCTTTCTGAGCCATACATTATCTTGTAAGTTTCTATTAGATCTCCCCTCAATCTTCTAAACTCTAATGAATACAATCCCAGAATCCTTAGCCGTTCATCGTACGTTAAATCTACCATTCCAGGGATCATCCGTGTGAATCTCCGCTGGACATGCTCCAGGGCCAGTATGTCCTTCCTGAGGTGTGGGGCCCAGAATTGGACACAGTATTCTAAATGGGGCCTAACTAGAGCTTTATAAAGTCTCAGAAGCACATCACTGCTTTTATATTCCAACCCTCTTGAGATAAATGACAATATTACTTTCGCTTTCTTAATCTCAGACTCTACCTGCAAGTTAACTTTTAGAGAATCCTGGACCAACACTCCCAGATCCCTTTGTACTTATGCTTTACGAATTTTCTCACCATTTAGAAAATAGTCCATGCCTGTATTCTTTTTTCCAAAGTGCAAAACCTCACATTTGCTCACGTTGAATTTCATCAGCCATTTCCTGGACCACTCTCCTAAACTGTCTAAATCTTTCTGCAGCCTCCCAACCTCCTCAATACTACCTGCCTGTCCACCTATCTTTATATCATCGGTTGAGGATAGATTGAAGATGGGTGGAGACTCTGAGATAGATTTTCATCTTCAGCACTTTGATATACTCCGTTGAGAGAATAATTTTGTTTATGAAATACCTGAATTTCACTGTTTAAACACTGCTCAATATAAATGCTACTCAAAATGAAGGTTTCAAAGTTTTATTTAATTGATCTTTAAAAGTTGCTCCATAGAAATCTCTAAATATTCCAGTAATACTGAATCCTGCCAAATGCAACTGATAAATTTGGACTAACTGTACAAGTTCGAATTCAGACCATATCATTGCAGTCAGCTTCACTGTCTGGGTACACACGCTAAGTGAACCTGTCCAGTTATCATACGATCGAATCAATGATATGAATGCTGGGAAACTTCTGAGAGTCACGTTGTGTTCTGTCTGAATTTCTGGAGATGCAGAGGATTTGAAATAAAACCTCCACAAGGATATTAAATGATAGAGGAGGCATTCCAGCAATTTTTGTTTTAATCAAGTTATTGTGAGACATTAATTTACAATTCTTGTTCTTTCTTTAAACCTTTGTTGAGAAGGATGTATTGCCTTTTGTCAATATTGTGAAGTGTGCTCACAGAAAATCAGCAGGCTGCCTACACAATCATTCAATGCCATCAAAGTCAATAAGAATGAAATATGTGAGGTTTAAGATGGGACCTTGCTTCAACCGAACCTGTTTTGGCCATCTGGTCTGAATTGCAAAAGTTTCACTTACTGGAATCAAAAAGAGACTACCTTTTCTCTCCAGAGAACATTTTAAGTGACTTTTGCAGACAAAAGTTAAATTTGTTTATGGTACCAGGTCACTTATTAAAACAGAAGCTGCTATTTGAGTGGCAAGGTGTGCTTTCTCTTTCCCCTCTCCCCTTCTCTTAACCTCCATCCCTTCTTGTAATCCCATTTCTTCCTCTCTACTCATTATACACTCTGACCTTCCATTCTCTGATGCTGAATGATCTGTGCTGAGCAAAGCACTGAGTTTTATTTCTTTATGCCCCACTTCAATGAATTTTGAGCATCTGTAAGAAGGGAGTGGTCGATACTCCCCACACTCCACCGATAACTAAAACTGAAGCACCCAGAGAAGTTCACCTTGCCTTGTAATCTATTAAATGAAAGAAATCCCCAATACTCACTTTATAATCCACCAGAAACAATTTATTTATCTAACTCTAACAGTTAACAAATTAACTGAACTATTAACAAACCAAACAATTCTCCTTTAACTACTAACTAATCCTGATTAAAACAAAATTCTAATTGTTTCCTGTTCCAATAGATATAAGACTCACTTATATAAACCAAATTAATTTTTTAAAAACTCTGTCAAAATTACAGCCAGGATAAATCTTCCAGGATATTCTTTGCCTTCTCTGCTGTCATCCAGTCAGGAATGCCTTTCTTCGTTGAATTGTTCTGTCAGGAGTATTGGCTAAGAATGCCATAGTACCTTTATTTAGATGATGCTTACTCTGAGATCTTAGAGATTTCTGTGAGAGCCTGTGATTTTCTCTTTCTTTAGAGCTGTTCTCTTAACAACTGGCAATGTGCTCTCACACCATTGTTAGAATGTCCTCTTCTCTTATACCCATGATGCCTGATCATTTTTTTTATAATAGTATTGGCCTGACGTTGTCAAAACCATCAGATTTAAATTTGATTGGACTTTGGTATCTCGGGTCTGGTTTAAATTAGTTGGCCAAATTCAAAAACCTGTTATCTTGGTAAAAATGAGATTACAAGGTGTAGAGCTGGATGAGCACAGCAGGCCAAGCAGCATCAAAGGAGCAGGAAAGCTGAAAGCCTGCTGTGTTCATCCAGCTTTATCCCTTTTTATCTCAGATTCTCCAACATCGTCAGTTCCTACTATCTTGGTAAAAATGCTGCTTTTTCGGCTAACAATATAGCCTTTTGATACAATGCTTCAATTTTAAGAACTCTCTGTGCATCTGCCGCTGCTAGCAGTCATTTTTGTAAAATCTCTAAGCCTAAAAAAATCTTTTAAAGGGACCATGCACTCCCTCCAACCCGCACCCCGGCAATAATTTTACAAACAAGTTCTAACGTTCTGCCTTCCAATCCACGAGTACTATACTTACTTCACAACACTGCCACCCTTAAGTAAAAATGAATCATCATTATGAAAAAGGTCTAGGCCTGAAACGTCAGCTTTTGTGCTCCTGAGATGCTGCTTGGCCTGCTGTGTTCATCCAGCTACACACTTTGTTATCATTATGAAAAGATGGCTTCACTTCTTTTTCTTTAAATCTTAACACCATTATTACTATATACATGGGTCATTGATGTAAAGTTACATGTTTCATACTAATTCTATATATACATGTATACAAAATTGAACAGTACCATGTCTATTTTCTATTCACAGTTTCCTTTTAAACCTGTGATAAAACATCTGCAACAACATTTTCACGATCTGTAACCTGTACAGTCTGTAAATTAAATGCATGTGCCATAAGACTGCAATGAAACATTCTGGTGTTCTTGTCTTTAAATCTTTCCAAAAATGTCAAAGGGTTGTGATCAGTGTACACAACTGTCTCCAATATGTTGTTTGCATGATAAACATTAAAATGTTGTAAGGTTAGTGTGTGTGTGTATGTGTGAGAGGGAGAGATTATGTGTGAGAGAGTGTACAGTGTGATAGGCTTACCTGTAGTGCAACATAAACCCAAAATCCCTGCTGAGGCCATCCTCATGGGTACTGAACCTGGCTGTCAGCCTGTGCTTGGTGACTCTGCGTTGTTGTGTATCCCAGAGTCCGCCTTGGAGGGTATTTACCCGAAGATCCGAGGCCGAATGTCCTTGAACACTGGAGTGATCACCCACTGGGTGAGAACGTCCCTCTCTGGTGATTGTTACGTGGTGTCCATTCATCTGTTGTCACAGTGTCTGCATGGTATTGCCAGTCTACCATGCCTTGGGACATCCTTGCCTGCAGTGTATGAGATAGACAACATAGGCCGAGTTGCATGAGTATCTGCTGTGCACGTGGTGGGTGGTGTTCCCACGTGTGATGGTAGTGTTCATATCAATGATCTGACATTTCTTGCAGATGTTGCTATGACAATGTTGTATGGTGTCGTGGTCAATGTTGCACTGAAGGCCGGTTAGTTTGCTGCAAACAATGGTTTGTTTAAGGTTTGGTGGTTGTTTGAAGGTGAGAAGTGGAGGCTTGGGGAAGACTTTGGTGTGGTGCTAATTGTCATTGATAATGTGTTGAAGGCTGTGAATAACATGGCGTAGTTTCTCTAATCCCCGGGAAGTACTGGATGACAGACGGTACGCTTTCAGTGGGTCCTCTGGAGAAATCATTATGATTTTTCGCCGTGGCACGTCAGAACTGGCGATTGATCAGTTGAGCATTGTATCCCATTTTTATAAGGGGGTCCTTCAATCCTCCCAGGTGTCCAATGGGTTCCTCCTCCTCTGAGCAGTTCCTGTGAATGCGTGGGTCTTGCCAGTAGGGGATGCTTCTTTTAAAATGTTTGGGGTGGCAGCTAGAGAAGTGCAGCATCATGAGGTTATCCGCAGACTTGTGGTACAGTGAAGTACTGAGGTGTCTGTCCTTGATGGAGATGCGTGTGTTCAAGAATGAGACTGATTCTAAAGTGTTATCCATGGTAAGTCTGGTGGTGGTATAAAATTTGTTAATCTCACTATGTAGTTGTTTCACTGATTCCTCATCATGAGTCCAAAGGGAGAAAATATCATCAATGTATGTGATGTATAGCATTGGTTAGAGGTCCAGTGCAGCAATGAAGTCTTGTTCAAACATGTGCACGAAAATGTTGGCATATTATGGGGAAAACCTCTTTTCCCATGGCTGTTCCATTTGTCTGGTTAAAGAACTGGTTTTCGAAGGTGAAGAGGTTGTGGTTGAGGATAATGCAATGAGTTGTAGCATGACATCTGGAAGTTGGCATTTGTTGGTTTTGAGTACTGAGGCTGTTGCAGCGATGCTGTCGTCGGTGGGGATCCTGGTGTAGAGTACCAAAACACCCATTGTGAGGAATGTTCCTGGTTTGACAGGTCCGTGGATGCTGAGTTTCTCTAAGAAGTTTGTAGTGTCACAACAGAAGCTGGGTTTCCCTGTACAATGTGTTTCAAGATGTGTTAGACATAGCCAGAAATGTTCTCACACAAGATCCCTTTGCCTGATACAATGGGATGTCCAGGTATGTTGGCCTGTGTACCCTTTGAAGGCAGTAGTAATCCCCTACGTGAGGGGTATATGTGAGGACGGTGCGTACAGACAACTACCTGCTGATCTGACCAAAGAACATACCCTACAACTGGACAGACCAATCAAAACTTCTGATCCATTCCTTCAGAGTACCCAACTCATGCTCATCCTGTGTACCTCTTCCTCTCTCTTCCACTGTCAGCACCCTAGTCCACTCGTCCATCGCTCCTAACACTACTTCACCCCTCTATGGCTCCTTCCCGTGTAATTGCAGAAGATATAATGCTTGTTGTTTTACTGTCTCCACCCCTCACTTTTCAAAAGCCACAGACACACCTACCAGGCAAAGCAGGGTTTGGTTGTGTTTACAATCTAGTCTATTACACTTGGTGCTCATAATGCTGTTCCTATGTGTTGGTGAATCCTCTACAAAAGCTGATGGGTGGGAGTCACTGTCTACACGAATGACCCTGACCTCCGTCTTGCCTGATATTTCAATAAACCATCCTGCTCCCATGGTAACATTTCTGTCCTAGGCTTGCTGTAGTGTTCTAGTGAAGCCTAATACAAGATGGAGCACCTCATTTTCCACTCGGACACCTTACAGATTCCAGGATTCAACATTGAGTTCAAAAACTTCAAAACATGAACACTCTTCTTGATCTTGGTTATGCTTACATCCCCCCATCTGCTGTTGCGTGACTTTGCTGTCAGCACAGCTGACAATTCATGCCTATCATTAACACTATTTTATATTTTGCACCTCAATTTCTGCTTTACTACCATCAATACTCCCTTTGTCTTTTGCTCTAGGAACCGTCACCATCACTTCTGCTTACTCCTTTGTCAACAGCACAAAAAAACCCTGTTCCCTTCTATTCTGAAGAAGAGTCATCAGACTAAAAATGTTTTCTGTGTTTCTCTCTTCACGATCTCTTTACCTGTTCAGTTTCTTCAGCATTTTCTGCCTTTATTTCAGATCTCACGCATGGTCAGTGGTTTGCTTTTACAGTGGTGTCTCAATATGTTGCTTACTAGTAATTGTGAAAGAAGTGGAAGCTTTCATTGAGATTTCCCATGGTGGATTTTTTATACGTGCATTTGTAAAAATATCCAAGATAATTATATTTCTTGAAAACAGGATGAACATTCTACATGTTCATGCACAAGAGATGTGGATGTGCCGGTATTAGACTGGGGTGGACAAGGGCAGAAATCTCACACCGCCAGGTTATAGTCCCACAGGCTTATTTGAAAAGACAAGGGTTCCAAAAGCTTGTGTTTTCAAATAAACCTGTTGGACTGTAACCTGATGTCGTGTGATTTCTGACCTAGTACAAAAGACGTCATCATTTTTAAACATATCATTTGTTATAGATTGAATGTTTTTTACTTAAGGTGCATTTCAGCTTGGGAAGTGAACATACTTCAGTACTTCTTTTCTGTTTATTTGGGAACTGTGGAGTTTGAAATTTAACTGTGTAGAAATAGTGGGGTAGTGTTTCCTTTTGAGTGGAGCGCATTGACTTCCTAATTATCATTTGACTTCAAAGGCACTGATAATAAATTTTCTAACCCAATGTAAAATCCTCTGATTTGGCAACAATTGGAAAACAACTGACCTAACAAAGTGTAGAGCTGGATGAACACAGCAGGCCAAGCAGCATCAGAGGAGCACAAAAGCTGATGTTTCAGGCACGGAGGGGAAGGGGGTTCTGAAATAAATAGGGAGAGAGGGGGAGGCAGATCGAAGATGGATAAAGGAGAAGATGGGTGGAGAGGAGACAGTCAAGGTAAAGAGGCAGAGCGAGCAGAGGTGAGTGTAGGTGGGCAGGTAGGGAGGGGATAGGTCAGTCTGGGGAGAACGGACAGGTCAAGGGCGAGGGATGAGGTTAGCAGGAAGGAAATGGGGGTGAGACATGAGATTTCCCCTGCAACTGCAGGAAGTGCTACACCTGTCCCCACACTACCTCCCTCACCCCCATCCCAGGCCTCAAGAAGACTTTCCACATCTAGCAGATGTTCACCTGCACATCTGCCAATGTGGTATACTCCATTGCTGTACCCTCCTCTACATTGGGGAAACCAAGCGGAGGCTTAGAGACCGCTTTGCAGAACATATGCGCTCAGTTCCCAATAAACAACTGCACCTCCCAGTCGCCAATCATTTCAACTCACCTTTAGACGACATGTCCATCCTGGGCCTCCTGAAGTGCCACAACGATGCCACCCGAAGGGTGCAGAAACAGCAACTCATATTCTGCTTGGGAACCCTGCAGCCCAATGGTATCAGTGTGGATTTCGCCAGCTTCAAAATCTCCCCTCCACCTATTGCATCCCAAAACCAGCCCAGCTTGTCCCTGCCTCCCTAACCTGTCCTTCCTCTCACCTATCCCTTCCTCCCACCTCAAGCCACACCCCCATTTCCTATCTACTAACCTCATCCCGCCCCCCTGACCTATCCCCTCCCTACCTCCCACCTACATTCAACTTTACTGGCTCCATCCCCGCCTCTTTAACATGTCTGTCTCCTCTCCACCTATCTTCTCCTCTATCCATCTTCGATCTGCCTCCCCCTCTCCCTATTTATTCCAGAACCCTCTTCCCCCTCCCCCTTTTCTGATGAAGGGTCTAGGCCCAAAACGTCAGCTTTTGTGCTCCTAAGTTGCTGCTTGGCCTGCTGTGTTCATCCAGCTCCACATTTTGTTATCTCGGATTTTCCAGCATCTGCAGTTCCCATTATCTCAGGACTGATGTAACATTGCAGTTGTGAAAGAAAGACTTAAATTAATCATCTATCAGCAGATTTGACTCCTGCTGCTTTCAGTAGGAGGTGAATGTAGGTAGTTTTGAGACCACATGGAAAAGCAGTGTTCTTTCATGCTCTTGTTTCATACCAGCTTTCTGAATTTAATCATTACCTGCATCTTGTATGTCCTTGTTCTTGACCTTGAGATTCTCTTCTGTTCCATTTCAGTTTAAACATGTTTAGAAATTACAATGAAATCCTTCAGGCAGGAAATTAAATGAATAAGTATCACTTCTGGCTTTTGAACAATATGAAGGATGGTGTTATGTATTTCATCTTATGGTATAAGAGTCCAAATAGCACATGAGAAGGCTCAAGTTATCAGGTGTTTTTGGTCCATGAAGGATGCTTCTTTAATGAAGATAATTTAACTGATGAACATAAAGACTTTTGCTAAAATGTTAGAGCGTGGGATTAATATAGATCACAAAAAGCAATACCAGCCTCTGGGGATTTTATTGTCTACCTTTCTTCAGTTGGAAAAACAATCGTTTACCACTACTCAAATCAAAAAACAAAGTTGCTGGAAAAGCTCAGCTGGTCTGGCAGCATTTATGAAGGGGAAAGCAGAGTTAATGTTTTGGGTCCAGTGACCCTTCCTCAGAACTGATGGCGGCTGGGAAAATGTCAGTTTATATACAGAAAATTCATTTAAATTATTTTTGGTTGGAAACCAACTACTATCAGTTCTGAGGACGGGTCACTGGACCCGAAATGTTAACTCTGTTGTTTTCCTTCACAGATGCTACCAGACCTGCTGAGCTTTTGCAGCAACTTTGTTTTTGTTCCTGATTCACAGCATCTGCAGTTCGTTTGGTTTTCATTTACCACTACACTCTGTTTCATGTCGCTTAGTATTTACGATACGACTCTCCCTTTAATGAGATTGTTGAATTGTTTGCCAAGTTGGTTTGTTTTCACTCAGACGTTTTGTCACCATGCTCGGTAACATCATCAGTGAGGCCTCTGATGAAGCGATATTATTCTACTCCACTTGGAATTTATATTGCCCAGTCTGTAATGGTGAGTAGCATCATTTCCGATTTTGATCTATGAGTTTGAATATGGGCCCCAATTCTATATGCTTGTTGATTGCATTGTGGGTTGAGTACCATGCCTCTAGGGATTCCCATACGTGTCTATGTTTGGCTTGGGCTACTATGGTTACGTTGTCCCAGTTAAGCTGATGGCCTTCATAGTCCGAGTGTACTGATATTAGGCAAAGTTTGTCGTGTCTTTTTGCTGCTGGTTGATGCTCATGTATTCTGATGGCTAGTTTCCTTCCTATCTGTTGGATATAATGCTTGTGGCAGTGATTGCATGATATTTTGTAAACCACGTTGGTTCTGCATGTTGTGGGAATGGGGTCTTTAATTCCTTGTAAGTGTTTGTCACAGTGTGGCTGTGAGCTTGTGGGCCACCATGATTCCGAGTGGTCACTGGCGTCTTGTTGTCAGTCTGACATGTTCTTGATGTAGGGCAGTGTGGCCAGTGTGTTGGAGTGTACTGTGTCCTCTTGTCTGTTTTGTAGGCATTTATGGAAGAAGTTGTGGAGACATCTGTTTAAAGTGAGGAACTTGAGTAAGTGATCTTCCTCTATCCTGCATAGTTCTGGCATGTTGCAGTGAGTGGTGGCCCATGTAAATAATGTCCAAATGCAGCTTGGTTTGTGGACATTGGGGTGGTTGTTGTGGAAATTGAGGATTTGGTCAGTGTGGGTTGCTCTCCTGTATACTGAGGATTGGAACATTCAACTCTGATGTCCAGAAACAGAAGCTGTTTGTTATTTTCTTCTTTTGTGAACTTAATCCTGGCGAATACTTTGTTGAAGAAGTGGTGGGTCTCTTCTAGTTTGGTGCGTTTAATAATGACAAATGTGTCGTCCATGTGCTGGATCCACAGAATAAACGAACACCAGCTAGCGGCAAAAAGACACGACAAACTTTCCTGACTATTACTACGCTTGGACAATGAAGGCCATCAGATTAACTGGGACAATGTAACCATAGCAGCCCAAGCCAAACATAGACATGCACGGGAATTCCTAGAGGCGTGGTTCTCAACCCATTATGCAATCAACAAACATGTAGAATTGGACCCCATACACCAACACCTACAGAATAAAACTGGAACAAAACTACTCACCATAACGGACCAGACAGTGTAAATTCTAAGCCGCGTGGAACAAAATTGCCTCATTGGAGGCCTCATTGATGCTGTTACCTAGCATGGCGATGAAACATCTGAATGAAAATAAGCCAGCTCAGTGAGCAAGTTAACAATCTCACCCACAACCCAATCTACACATCTTTGCCAAAACCGTAAATCTCCCTTTTATTCCATGGACTTCAGTTTGTTTAAACGACCTTTTAGGCAGCATTTTATCAAGTTTGATAATTTCATAACCTCAATATATAAGAGGACTAAGTCTGGACATAGATTTTCTTCAATAACTTGACTAAAACATGTAATTTATCCTTCTACAACTGTTTTTCGGAGGTTTTACTGACTTAAATAAAAATTACAATGACTACAGGTATTATCATAGGCACTTGCTTCACACTGCTTTCACTTGCCCTTGATGTCATCATCTTCTTGGCTACTTTCATAGGCTGAACAAGATTGTTTGCAACCTTGACATTCTGTTTGACCCCATTATCTCTGTATCATAAAAATTCCCTGCTTCCGCTTCTAACATTGGCCATCCGTGCCTCAGTCTCAGCTTAGCTGCTGCCGAAACACCCATCCATGTTTTTGTTAATTCAAACTGAGATGTTCCAGTTTTCTGAGATAACGGGAACTGCAGATGCTGGAGAATTCCAAGATAATAAAATGTGAGGCTGGATGAACACAGCAGGCCAAGCAGCATCTCAGGAGCACAAAAGCTGACGTTTCGGGCCTAGACCCTTCATCTCTGATGAAGGGTCTAGGCCCGAAACGTCAGCTTTTGTGCTCCTGAGATGCTGCTTGGCCTGCTGTGTTCATCCAGCCTCACATTTTATTGTCCCAGTTTTCTGCTGGACAATTTCCCGTCATCCAGCTTCCATAAATCGAGCCTATGTAAAACTCTACTGCGTTGTACTCCCATGCATCTCCACTCTACCCACTGACCTACAATAGCTCAATCCATTAATGCCCCAACGATAACATTTTTATCCTGCTATTAAGATTCTATCGTGTTCTTGAATAAATCCATCACTGTGCCATCCTCCATTTCAACATTCCTCCAAGAAATCCATTTTTATCTAACTCTGCCTGTCACTCCACATTATTGCTGTACCATTGCATTCAATGCCTAGCCTATAAACTCTGGAATTCTCTCACTAAACCTGTCTTCCTTTTTGACTCTTCCAAGTTTGCCTATTTGGTCATATGTAACATAGTTACCTTTGTTTCCATGCCTGTTTTTTTCCTGCTAATGGCCCTGTGCAGTCATCGGAGATATTTTCCATTTGCGACATGGACTTGTTATTCACCCACTCAACAGTACAGATAGAAAATAGGCAGGCTTGAATCCAGGCTTGATGCTCCCTCTCCCCATGTCAAATCACTCAGAATGAAGGTTGACCTCTCTAACATTGTAATTGTGCTGCATCATCAAACTCTGCAAGCAGTATTCATTTTAAGACTTATTCCATTAGTCATAGAGTGAATGCAGAAAGCCATTACATCTGTACAAGCTAAGTCAAGAAATCATCGATTTATTTGTTTGCTATAGTACAGCAATAAATATGACAAACAAAAACGACATGCACATTACAATTGATTAAAGGGCGTGATTATATATGAAGATGATATATTGAGCCTTGTTGGTACTGCAGTGCTCATGTATATTACAGTGTCAGAGAAATATAGTGAGATTGACAGCCTGTTGCTCGCGTAGACAGATCAGATAATGGAAAAATACAGTGAAGGCATATAATTGGCTGACAACTATTGCAGTCCATCCGATAAACCCAAATCCATTCAAACTCTGATTTCTTCTCATTCATTTGATTCAAAGCTTATGTTGTCAAGCGTAAAACAAAAGCACAGGCAGCAACAGAAAATGAATTTTAGAATAGCATTGAAATGAAAGGAAGGCAACACGTGACTGTAATCTCATGTATCTTATGGCTAGGTGGATTTATTGAACCTTTAGTGCTGTTTTCTTATCAATATGCCATACCCCGCTGCCTGTTGCATGAAAACCCAGAATCGACTCTTTATTTCTTGCCTCTTAATCCTGCACAGTTTGCCAACTTTCCTGTCGAGGATGAAGGACAAAAGATTTTGAATGTGTGCAAATGAATATATTTCTCCAAGAAGAGTTGGAGCTGAAATAAAAGTAAAAAAGCAACAAATGCTTGTATTCATGTACCTCCCAATATTGCTGTTCTAAACTGTCAGTTTTATGCTAACAGTTCTATTTATTGTATACATGTATCATGAGTTATTCTTGTGATAATGAGGCACTGTTTTGATGATTATGACATAATGTTCAAGTGGTGTGAGAAATAATGTAATAAATATGGATGAACATTGGAAATTAATTAGTTCATGTTTGGAGAACAAGTACAGAATATATGAGAAACTCAGCAGATCTGGCAGCATCTTTGGACAGAGGAAAAGAGCTAATGTTTTGACTCACCTTCAGAACTCAGAAAGCCTTCTGAAGAAGGGGGTCAGTGGAATATGAACATACCATCATCCTCAATCCTTTCAATCCCTCTGCCTCCCACAGTCTCATACAGTTGTTGGATGCTGTAGTAATGCCAAGTATAATAGCCTCTATAAGAGTGAGGGCATGATACAATGCTTGCTGTCTACTAGTTGATCACGATAGAAAACCTGCAAGCATCTTTTGCAATACACAGACCCCTGGAAGTGTTGGTCCCAGGTAATGGGCCACTGTTTACCTACAGGGAATTTGAGTACATCCTGGAGTCAAATGGCCTTCGACATATAAAGAGAGCCATCATCCATTGGTCTGGCAGAAAGAGCAGTCCAAACTTTGAAGGCAGGCTTAAAGAAATGGCTTACAGCTTCACGAGATACCAAACAGTCCCAGTTCCCATTGATTATTGGACCACTCCTGATGCAACCCCAGGGGTATCTCCAAAAGAGTTGCTAATGGGGAGAAAACTCTGTGCCAGGTTAAATCTGATTGTCTGGACCTGTGGGCAGGAGAGCGAAATAGCATTAGGAGCCGGACATAAGACTCGGCTAAGCGAGAGAGAGTTTACTTCAGGGGTCCAAGTTTGGTGTAGGAACCCTGGAAATGGCCCTGCATGGGTAAGAGACATAATCGATGTGAGGTCAGGTACTGTGAAATACAAAGTTTGGTTAGGTGTGATGGCCCCAAACAAGCACATGGACCATATGGTAGCTACAAACTTGCAATGGGGGTGGGAGCAAAATGAGCCCCACTCCTTGTTGGAAAGGCTAGCGGAATTTGTCAGTTCTCCCTCTCTGTCTAGTGAAATGTTGAAGAGACGTTTGAATGCGAGATGAACACAGTGGGTGTCGCTGTCTCAATGCCTTTACTGCCTGAAGAGGTGAATGAAATTCTTCCAAGACGCTCCGGGTGTAAGAGGTGAGCTCCTGTGCTTTACCTGAGTCAGAGGCAGAGTTGGAGGAAGCTGAGCAGGTGCTAAAATGCCCCAGGAGGAATTACAAGAAAAAGGACCGGCCTGTGCCCTTGGACTCAGATGAAGGGATCCCTTTCATTCTGAGAGCTGGCTCTGAGGGATCTAGATCAGGTCAAAGACTTACCACATGCAAATTTAGGGTGACTTAGTGATGGGACACCGGCCTAAATTGATCTATTTCCCCCATACCGCTTGATGCCTTTAAAGCTTAAACCTATTTATCTATTTATTTGTTGAACACGCTCGGTGACATGGCCTCCATAGCCTTCCATAGGTTCACAACCCTTTACTACTCCCTCTGATCCTTCTGAACTCTAGTGAATTTATGCTCACTGTCTACACTCGTTTAACTTGCTACCTCCTCTCTCAGCATTATGTTCAGAATTAAGCCACTCACCAATTTCCGTATTGTTTTTAAATTTGGGGCCTCCTCTCTTGCCTCTGTGGTCAGGATGAAACCACCTCCACTTCCTGCATTCCTTTTAAACTTGCTGCATTTCCTGTTGGTGCTGTTTCAGAATGAAGTCAAAATGGGGAATCTTTTTGTGCTGTTTACTGTCATAGGGAAGGGGCATCGAATTGAAGTGACATAGAAACAAGATGAGTTGAGCTAATAATGAATTGCAAATGCGAGTAAATAAGATAGTTGTCACTATGTAATCAGATTCTGAGAACACGACATAAAGCTAAAGTTGGAATTTAGAAGTCTTTTTGACATCGAGATTCCAATTTTAATTTTTTGCTAGATTTTACCATATTTAGCCAACTGTCTGACCAATGCCATAGTGCCCTGGGAGAGGAAAATTGTACCCAATAATTCCAGTTCTGGTGTTTTCTCACATTCCTGTCTCAGCCAGTAAGAGTGTAAATGAGATGTATATCTTGTCTGTATTTTCAGAAGTATTACTTAATTGCTTTCAGACTGTTTTTCTTTGGTTTCAACATGCTTTTATTGATGAAGAGGATGTCAAGAAATCTTGATGTGATATTGCTGTACAAACATTCAAACGTTAATCTGGAAACAATTTATTTTTTAAGCTACATTTTAAAATATAAAAGGAAATAGTAAGCTAATTGAAAAGCTCAACAGCAGGCCATTCAACCCCTCAAGTCTATTCAAGTCTTCAATTAGATTGTGGAGGGTCTACACAGATTTGACTACCTTTTGTGTCAGAGATAAGAGGAACTGCAGATACTGGAGAATCCAAGGTAACAAGGAGTGGAGCTGGATGAACACAGCAGGCCAATCGGCATCTTAGGATCCTACTCTTAAGACGCTGCTTGGTCTGCTGTGTTCATCCAGCTCAACACCTTGTTACGGGAGGCACGGTGGCTCAGTGGTTAGCACTGCAGTCTCTCAGCGCCAGGGACCTGGGTTCGATTCCTGCCTCGGGCGACTGTTTGTGTGGAGTTTGCACATTCTCACCGTGTCTGCGTGGGTTTCCTCCGGGTGCTCCGGTTTCCTCCCACAGTGCAAAGATGTGCAGATTAGGTGGATTGGCCATGCTAAATTGCCCGTAGTGTTCAGGTGTGTATGGGTTATAGGGGGATAGGTCTAGGTGGGATGCTTCAAGGGGCGGTGTGGACTTGTTGGGCCGAAGGGCCTGTTTCCACGCTGTAGGGAATCTAATCTAATCTCTGACTACCTTTTGTGTAAATTTTGTTGATCTAAGTGCTGTTAGCCAATTACTGCCCTTGCTCAGTTGCCTTTAGGAGGATGGCTTATACTGTTGCAGCTCATATGGTAGCTTAAAATGCATTTTTGAGGAAATAAATAATCAAATAAGCCAGTCTCAGTAGTAAGACGTACAGTTGCTAGGAATACTTTGCATACATTAGGCAAAAGGACATACTTAGAAGGTTTGTGCTGAACTTGCTTTACAATACCAGAAAGTAATTAACTTTTATAGCTTGCTAAGGGCTTTGAAGATATAATTAATAACTCCAGTAGTTGACAAATAAACCTGAGATATAAATCAAAGCAGAACTATTGATAGCATTTGCAAAATATATTTGATGTATTGAAGAATGACATTGTTAACATAGCAACTAATCTTTTTAAAATACGTCAGCAATGTGAAATTGTACATGTTATCATTCGTCATTACTTTGAAATTTAAATGACCACAAATGGGGAAATTTATAATGGTTCATGTTGTGCATTTCTGATTCAGGGCCTTTTTTTTGAGAAATACAGCTGTAATATTCTTGGTTTTGTCATTCTGCTGAGCTAAGCATGAACTCATGTGGCTTGATCATAGCAGGATGCTAGTGAATGCACAATCATGTGACATCACATCATTTCCTGTGATTGCTCATGCTGTCTCGAGCACTTTATGTTGTCAGAATTAACCTTCTATACTATGATAACCATCTGTAATTTGCTGGTCCCCATACATTTCTGGAAATTTAATGGTGAGTTAAGGATTGAAGCTGAAACTTGAATATTGAGTTGAGGTGAAAAATATTTTAAATCAGCTGTACCTAACTTGGTCAGACATTTTATGAAACATCTCTGGGGCAGGTGTTACGTGTATCCATTCATATTTGTACTCATTGATAGTTATTATTTCAACTATCTGGAACAAAATTGCTTTTTTTTCCCATTAATATCTGTGCTAGTCTTCGGGATTTTCCTGATCTCTGATCCACTGGGCCTGAGAAATAGGGATATTTAGTTGGATCTTTATTAGTTTTTATTAACAGCAATTTAGTTAAATTATTTAAAACTTTATAACAAAAAACATTGGAGTACTCTTTACATTCTGTAAGATTTGTTTATGCAGACCAGTCTGTCATCTTAAGGAGTGCAGCTGAATATTAGGTTGAGTCTTTCATAGAATCCCCACAGTGTGGGGAGAGCATTTGGCCCATCAAAGAGCATCCCATCTAGCCCCACATATTATGATGGCTAATCTACCCCGTGGACACTGCAGACAATTCAACATGGCGAATCAACACATCTTTGGACCGAAAGGAGATTGGATTACCAGGAGGAAACCCACACAGACATGGGAAGAACAAGCAAACCCTGCACGGTCACCCAATACTGGGATTGAACGTAGGCCCTTTGGTGCTGTGAGGCAGCGGTGCTGACCGTTGAGTACTCTGCTATCCCAAATGCTTTTCTTCGTGTTTTTTCAAGGTGTTGATATCATTTCAATTTATCTTTGTGTGCTATGTCGACAAATAATAGTGTAATTGGCAAGTATTTCTTGTGATTCTTACAATGGTTAACAAAGTTAGTATCATTGAATTTGCAGAATCACAGAAGTGTTCTGGTGTGGAAGAAAGCCAGTCAGCCCATTGTGTTTGCACCAGCTCTTCAAATGAGCTTTGTTATCTCATCCAATCTCCTGCTTTCCCCCCATACACTTGCACATTATCTTTGTCCAAATAATTTTTCATTGCCCTCTTGAATTAAATCCATTCTTCATTGAACCTATATCTTCGGTTGAACCTGCTTTCAAAACACTTCTAGAATGTGCTTTCCATACCCTAATTGCACACTGAATGAAAGATGTTTTTCTGTATCACCCTTTCTTCTCTTGCAACTCACTTTAAACCTATACCGTCTGGTTCTTATTTCTTTTACAACCTGTAACCAAGACTGGGTTTCTCCCAAACTACTCTATCCAGCCTGCTCATAATTTAAAAATCCTCAGCCTTAGCCTTCCTTTCCTCAAAGATAACATTCCCAACTCCTTCAATCCTTTCTAGTAATGGAAGTTTCCCACCCGTGGAACTGTTCTTGTAAATTGTTTCTGCACTTTTTTCAATGTTGACATCTTTGATAGAGACTGGCACAGAAACTTTTTATAAGTAACTAACTATCTTCCATATTGCATATGGAGAATATAAGGAACGTTTCTTTAAAAAAAAATCTAGCAATTGGTTAGATCGAAGTGGGATGTTTTTAGTTGTGAATGCTGGGAGTTTGGAAATTTGGTTACTTGCCTCACTCAATTTCTGTCCATCAAATTTGTGAAGTTTCAAGGTTAGCTTTAGAAACAGTTTTAGCACCTTCAATTAAAATGTTCAGAAACTAAATAACTGCCATAAATGTGTAATATTTTCTCTCTTACTCATCTACAGCTCATTGGAATATAGTGGTACAGAGGAAAGGTAAAATGGATCAAATTTTTAAAAAATCGTTCACAGGATGAGGGTGTCGCTGGCTGGGCAGCATTTATTGTCCATCCCTAATAGCCCAGAGGGCAGTTAAGGGTCAACCACATTGCTGTGGGTCTGGAGTCACATATAGGCCAGACCAGGTAAGGATGGCAGTTTCCTTTCCTCAAGGAGATTAGTGAACCAGATGGGTTTTTCCGAACAATCAGCAATGGATTCATGGTAATCCTTAGACCTTTAATTCCAGATTCTTTTTTTTTAATTCAAATTCCTTCGTCTGCCATTGTGGGATTCAAACCTGAAACTCCAGAACATTACTTGGGTCTCTGGATGATACCACTAGGCCATTTCCTCAATCAGAATAGCTTGCATTCCATTACAAAAGGGAAAAGCCAAATATCAAAAGTTTTGATTAACTTGAAAATGAATTGTAAATAATTAGATCTGCTGAAAGACCATAGTTCTGAGTGATTTTTTAACTTTATGGTCTTGTGTAAAATATGCAATCAGTTCACTCAAGCATCTTTACAATATGAATTGCTTCGAGTTGGACCATTGCTAATCCCTTAGTTATGTAACCTGGTGACAAAAATGTGTAGAAAAGATGTAACTACTGAATCATAGTGTTCAAAATTTATAAATTACAGCTATCTTCGCAACTACTGGTAGAAAAGACATTCTGTAAAAACCTGACATTTGTACAGAAGAATTACTTGAGTCAGAGAGAGTTAATAAGTCATAGCTAGAAAATACAGAAGCTGAATAACTTGTGCAGTGAAAAGTGGTGAATGTTGTAGTGACTCAAACTTCTTCAAAGAGTAATGATAGAATGAAGAGAAAATATCCTGTGGAGAAGTGATTAGAATCTTCTGCTTTTGAATGATGGTGTGTGATATAGGGAAACTCCATTTATACAATTACAATGGACGTGGAGACAATAATCTAAGCAGGCGAGGAAACAGTGAACAGACCATGGAGTTTAGGAAGCTATCAGTTTTGCAAAGAAGCTCAACTATCGAGTTTTGAGAAGATTTGTGGCTCAGGTTGAGGTTCTGGATGTGAGTTTGCTCGCTGAGCTGAAAGGTTAGTTTTCAGACGTTTCGTTACCATTCCAGGTAACATCATCAATGAGCCTCCGATGAAGTGCTGGTGTTATGGGACGTCGGAGGCTTCATCGGAGGCTCACTGATGATGTTACCTAGAATGGTGATGAAACGTCTGAAAACTAACCTTCCAGCTCAGCGAGCAAACTCACGTCCAGAAACTTAACTATCAATGAAAACCATACACACTTGGGCTAATTATTCTGAGGTAATTGTAGGGAAAGCTCTTCAATCTATTAGTGATGTTTGTTTTGCTTGCTTTTACATGGAAGACTTTTCACATAGTTTATTAAGTTGATTCCATGTCTGCAATCCAGATTTGCTGCAGAAATGGGTGGTTGTCACAGTGATGCCTGGTTTATAAACAGTAATATACAGTTTATTCTCATTTTGTCAGCAATTAAAGCGTGAAGTTCTTCATAATGGTGTTGACACTTGCAGTGAATTGTGAAGAAGATCTTTCTGACGGCAGCACACGTTATTTTAGGCTCAGGACTTGGATCTGCTATCAGGCACCACGGCAACCTGCAATTTTAATTTTCAGTTGCATGTGTCAAAGTCCATTTCAGTGCAGAGAAGATGTATATGCAGTTGTGCAAGGATTGATGCGTTTACCGTAGATGGATCGCATTGGCTGAGGTCTTGTGAGGAATGAATATAATAGTGTATTTGATCATTTAAATATGTGATCCAAGAACATGCATGATGTATTCGGATATTTGTCTAAGGTTGGGTATTCACTTGGGTAAAAAAGTGTCTTTAAAGGAACAAAAACCAAGTTTCTGGAGAAGCTCAGCAGGTCTGGCAGCATCTGTGAAAGAAAAAAACAGAGCTAATGTTTCAGGTCTGGTGACCCTTCCTCAGAACTGCCAATTCTGAGGAAGGGTCACCAGATCCGAAAAGTTAACTCTGTTTTTTGCCTTCAGAGATGCTGCCAGACCTGCTGAGCTTTTCCAGCAACTTGGTTTTTGTTCCTGATTTATAGCATCCTCTGTTCTTGCATTTTTTATTTTGTTTTATTTTAAATGCCTTTAAAGCTTAGTTTTCTGTCAGTGAAAGTCTTGTCTTTCCATATTTACCTCTTTCTCAATGTACAGTTTTTTTTAGGGAAAAAGAATGGGCTACGTTAGACCAATGAGGAAACAGCAATGTTAAGTTAAAGAACATAACAGTAGAATTATTAATAATGAAGAAGAAAGAATGAATGCAAGAAGACCTGTAGGTAAGGGAGAACGTAAGTATTTATAGTTTTAGTGAAAGCCATCGGGCAGAATGACCCCTGCCCCTGCAAGAAAGTAGCAATAGCGAGTCAATTATAGTTAATGGCGTGATCAGAAAATTGAAATTCTCCACATTGAAAAAAAGACTGATTTTCCACTTGAGGTTTTTATAATAAGATAGAATTCTTATGCAGTGAGTTGTGAGGGGCATTTGCATGTATTAACAACTCATTATTATCTATGTCATCTTATATCTCTTAATTTATATATCTTAATTCATATGCAGTTTGCTAAAATTCCAGGCAGTGTAGAGAAACTGGGCAGTGTCAATTCATCGAATTGAAAGTTTAAGTACCTGGAAGGGACATCCAATATAATCCAAGGGGAGACTGGTGATCCGACCAACTTGAGTTTGACAGAACCTATCAAAGTCAGTGGACATCTCATTAATTACGAGCTTAATACAGGATGAATGTCACGGTCTTATCAGATTGTTTACCATGCGTAAAGAGACCGAGGTTACACCCTACAGGGATGAAACTACATGGCCCACGTGGAGCCGCTCTTTAGAATAAAGACATGTTACAAGAACGCTGCCATAGAAAGCTTGCACAATAGTGAAAAATGTATATATAATTTATGGCCAAGAAACTACTCTTCTGCTTGCTTGCTTGTATTGACCTCAAAATTCTTGATTTAGCAGGAATAATTTAATTTGTTGCAATAAACAGTGAATAGGTCAAGAGTGATCAGGTTAAAACAATTTCTGTCCAAAACACAAACACAAACTGCTGGAAATATTCAACAGATTTGGCAGCATCTGTGGCGAGAAATCAGAGTTAACATTTTGGGTTCAGTGACTGTTCTTCGGAACTGGTTTTGATTTCTGTACCCGTCTAAAATAAGCTATTCATGTAGTTAGAGATCGTCCAGTTAAGGTAATGGACTGACTATCTAGTGCACAAACAGCAACATTCTCAGTAAAGAACTGCCAAGAGATAACGGTTTTCCTATGATGAGGGATGTGTTAAACTTTGCAGTGTCAAGAACAGAACCAACACAACAGCCTTCAAGCCAAAGACTGACCAATCTTCCAAATCTGAAGGGAAAACAATCTTGAAAAATTATGAAACTTTCAGAGTGCCTAAAGTTTTGAAGTTGGAAATAGGATGGTAGTGGATGAAGTAGCAGGTAAATGCATTTATATATATATGAATATATAAATGCTAACTATGGGGGGAAAAGCCTTGAAGAGAAATGAAAATGATAATGGTTCTGAAATGGTTAATGTAGCAGACTGCATTGGGCTCCACCCCAGTCTGACTTTGCCAAATAGACTTGGCTAGGGATAAGGCAGTACCTTCAGGATCTGTAGAAGTAAGGCCTCTATTGACTGATCTGTTATTGATCAACAATAAGTGACATCTTGTTTTAAGATATTCTCTTTAAGACTCAGTTGGTGGAAGAAAACTATTGCCATTGTACACTGCCAGTTGGTCTCAAAAAAACCAAACACAACTGACCCCAGAATCTTTGGTGAGTTATCTAAGTACGAAACTAAGATTGGTAACATTACCAGCAGTACTGATCCCTAAGCTGTGTGTTTTGTGCAGTCGGCCACAAGCTCAGCTTGCTGGATTCACCATATGGGAATAGATAACTTCAAATAAAAAGGTATTCTTGGTGACCAGACATTGTGAAGCTAGAAGGTTATGTTGGCATTCCCACCCACAGTATGAGATCTGCATTTCAGATGTTGTCAGTGCTGCAACCCTCAAAGCCCAGTATGCCACAAGTTTCAAAATAACCTATGTTGCTGTAATCTACTGGTACTTCCATGTAAGAAGACCCCAGTCAGGACAGATTTACAGTGCTTTTAAATCTGTGAAGAAGCTCTAAGTTATGAACTTGTGTTTTGTTAAGCTCCAGAGACCAGTTTTAATAACATTGTGAAATCTGCCAGCTAATCTTGTTAAGAACACAGAGAACTTGTAATGCATATGCATTTAGTTCTTATGACAGGATTCTCAGTAGCGGCAGTATGCGGTAATATCTTCATTTTCATTTTCGGAGTTCAAACCAAGCAGCTCCATTGGAAAAACAAAATTTTGGAATGAGCCAGTTATTTTGATTTAGCAAGCTAATGACAGCATTAATGGGAAGAGCACTGTGATAGTGTAATAGGATTAGTCTGCAAAGATATCCAAGCCGCCTAGTTGTCACAGATTGAAATTCTTACCGGCATGTAGACGTAGAACTTTATTGCAAATTTATTGAAATATTCTTTGAATATTACCTTGGTAAAGAGCAGTTTTTGGCTTTATTTTATCTGTATGGGGAGCAATCTGTTTGAGGATAAGTGCTTTCTGTTTTCCATGACCTTTGTGTGCATCAAACGTTTATATTACTTGTATTTATTAATTTATGGAGTGGAAGCATATTCATATTCAGTTCTATGTCTTGTATTGCAGTAAACAATTTATAAGCAACCCACTTGATCCAAATGAGATGGTCCCAATCTCTTGCCATCACCCTGATCATACCCTGTACTTAGCTACCACCCTTTCCCTATCCAAACTCTGAAGTCTCAGAATGTTTTGTTAGCCAATACAAATGCAAATAGTCTTCATCATTCCTCAATTTCTTTACCTACTAATAGGCAACAAATTTCAATCAGGTAGGCCCTCAGATAGGGGAAAAAAAAGAGTGGAAAACATCTAAAATGTCTTCTGGACTAATGAAATGGCATGGTCTCGTCTTGTGAAAATCCTCTCTCTGCTCTATCCCAAAATCACAGTTATTACAGGGAGCCATTAAGTTGAGATTAATCCTGAGTAAATTTGGATAATTCAGTTGATATCCAGTACAGTATAGTTTGAATTTCTAACTTGGATTCATTTGAATTCTGAATTGGTTGTAAAGACCAATTTCCAAACATTATCCAGATTTGACCAATAACCAACTCCTACAGGATATCTTGAATAGCTGTTGGATAGCTCCAGATTGCAAATCTCATATAGATGACAATGTAAATGATGTATGCATACTAAACAATTATAAGTCGTGGAATTTGGTTATTCATAAACAAATATTGCCAATCAGACTATTATTCCCCAGTCTTAAATAGTGAATAACATCTCTGTGCTGTCAACTATATTTGCTGATGTCATGCATGAAATTGATATTTCTTTAGGTTATTAAAGAGAAGCTCAAACACTCTTCTTGCTGCTGAAAACTAGTATTTGTTTAAACAGCCTAAAAGATTATGGAAAATCAAGAATGCTGCATTCCATATCTTTAAGTCCAGCTCTGCAATTTTGGTTATTTTCCTAATTAACATTACAGCGATGATTAGATATACTATTAATCACATTTTTATGGAATTGTCATTTTCACATGCAGCTAATAAACAGTAATTTCTAACAGTGATTTCATGCAATAATTTAATAGTGATATTGTATATTAGTTTTAATGTGAGTGATCAGTTGTGACTGCTATTGAGGGGGTGGAATGATATTGCACCCACCAGCATGCTGAGGTGCGCCCACTTGGTAGGCTTTAGGCAAGTGCAGTGCTGAAGAATGTACTCTTCCAGACCTCTGACCCACTCATTAAAGCAGTATGATCCCTCTTGTCCAGCCATTTCAGCTACTTAATTTTTTCAAAGACTACCTTTTGATTTTTGGGAGCTTGTTTTTGATATTCATATGCTATTTTTTCATTCTCCCTCACTCCTTTATTAGGTGATCCAGTCATGCAGTAGCATCATCTACTGTCTTTGCATTGATGTGTTCTACATTTGAACTTTCACAGAAGCAGAATTAGAAGACTTAAACAATGTCCTCAATAATGATCAACCATCCATTAACCAAATGCCAAGATACACAAGTGAAATGTTGATTTCCTCAATGACATAGCATATAATTTGGTGCAAGACGATGGCCATTAGCTAACAACAGAATTTTTTTTTTCAAAAGAAGTGCCGCATATTGTACATACATGAGTATGGGCAGAATGGTGGCTCCGTGGTTAGCACTGCAGCCTCACAGTACCAGGGACCTGAGTTCGATTCCAGCCTTGGGTACTGTCTGTGCAGAGTTTGCACATTCTCCCTGTGTCTGTGTGGGTTTCCTCCGGGTGCTCCGGTATCCTCCCCTAGTCCAAAGATGTGCAGGCGTGGCCAATCCATCTAGCTAAATTACCCATAGAATTCAGGGGTATGAGGATTATAGGGGAATGGGTCTCGGTGGGATGCTCCAAGGGGCAGTGTGGACTTGTTGGGCCAAAGGGCCTGTTTCCACACTGTAGGGAATCTAATACACAAAGCCATCATCTTAATACACCTTCTAAATTGGTGAGGCCACAGCTAATGCATTTTCATCTTATACTCACAAAGTTGTAATGTTTCAATAAGCCAGCCGAGCAATTTAAACTTAACAATTGACATGGTATTCACGACAATAGCATCCAGTGCATTTTCCCATATCGTAACTCTTGGACCATATGCAGCCTTAAGATTCCACTTCCATTTGCAAGTATTTCTTTATTTCAGTGATATGAGGGATTTTTAGCTGCAAGTTAGCTGCCTGTTCCTTAATTAACAGGGTTGAATCTGTTCACTCACTTATTTAGCCTGTCTCCTGCAGCCTCCGTCTTTTCAAGTAATGCTTGTTGTGTCAATGACAGTGACATTTGTTTAGTTATTAAATCATCAAACAATGTAAAGTTTAGAGAAGTATTCCACCGCAAGGGTATAATCTTCCTTGTGTATTATGAATAGATCAATTGCTATTTTCATCTAAGGAGTAGATGGAAATGGCATAGATGTAGATGTTCTCTCCGCTGCTGGCGTTAAAACATTTGACATGTTTCACAAGTCCGTGAATATTTTAATTCACCTCTGGCTAGTACACAGATACATCTTGAGCATTTAATACTTACGTGTCCCTGGTGTGACATGAGGATGATATTTTGGCATAATGATTTTGGTAGTCGGTCTGGTTATCACATGACATTGATTTGTCATGCTAAACCACATTTCTTGGAATCAGCTGTTGCTTCGTCTGTAAAGCAAAACTGCATACATTATATGCACAGTTGCAATACAGAAGAAGATATTGTTGGATGCCCAGTCCATAAGCAAGCGTTTGCTGCTCATTTCTCTTTGGAGTTTGGTTCTGTCAGGAAATGAGTGCAGTTCCTTTTTACAGGCTTCGTTTCTCTCTCTTTATTTTTCTCTTTTCTGACTCTATTTACCTTTATTGTTTTCTGTTGTTGCTCCTTTACTGGCCTTGGTCCCTTTAACAGTTTTGCTTTAAGAGATATATCATGTAGCCCCAGGTTTTTGCCTGTAGATGTTATTCACACTAAATAAGATGTGATGGCATAGTCCACTTTTTTAAAGCACCAATTTGTTTTAAAAAAAACTGCACAACCTCAAGACACAGGTGTAGAAAACTGATTTTTTTAGTTTTTTTTTAAAACTGTATTTTCTTTTAGGAGAGCTTTGTAGCTCTACTGTGAAGGCAATTTATTTTAAAGATTAGGATTGCAACCTCTTGGTTTTTTAAAAAGAGGAAGTGAGACAGAATTCATTGGTACAAATCTACAGCCTTTGGTTTTGATTAGATTGGTAGCTTCAGCCTTTTTGTTTTATTGTTAAGTTAGGCAGTGTTCAGAGTTTCTCCTAACTTGGAAGACATTAGGTTTTAATGAAAAGTAAGTTAGCTTTAACCTCTTAGTTGGTCAGTGCTCTGTCCATGGATCTGTATGGCTATCTGTCCTCACAGTTGGTGATGCTGCTGATTCATATCAAACTCATTGATATCTAGGGCTGATTGTGAGTTGTTCTTTAATCAGTTTTCCAAATATCTGCCACTGAGATCTTGGATTTTTTTTAATAGACAGCCACCATTGCTAACCATATATAGATTTTGATTGCAGCAAGATACATAACGCAATCATTGCTGCATAAGGTAATCTCCCATAATGTAGGTAACCCTGTGAATAATGTGGTTTGAAGAAACCAACAGAATTCTTTTTACAGCTAACTAATATTTATATATTAATATCACATGTACATCCATGTCAATGTCTGGGCTCACCTTAAGCTATCAAGGAACATGTAGCAGTATGGTTTCAATAGTGTGTCATGTATAATGTGTCACTATACCTAGTGATCCAAGTTATATTGGAATCTAAATATTTATATCCTCAGGTTAAATGCCATGGTACTATGGTGACATCATGAGCATGTCTGTTAGGTATGCTGACAAGATGACCATGAAATGCAACTCAAAACCTGCTGTCTGGCAAGATTAAATATAGTCAGCTTTGAGAATACAGTGTACTAATAACCATGCTCTTATAATACTGAAAACTGTGAGGGACGAGATGGCCCGAGTTGATTGGAAGGGGAATTTAGCATGTAAAATGGTGCAGTGGCAGAAGTTTCTAGGGCTAATTCTGAAGGCACAGCAGAAATTCATCCATGGAAGGAGAAACATACTAAAGGGAGATTTTCTGCAACAAGACTGACAAGGCAAATCCAGGACAGAATAAAGGGAAGAAACAGCAGATTATGTGGTGAAGACTAGTGAAAAGACAAAGGATTGTCGGGCCTTTAAAAACCAGCAGAAGGCAACTGAAAAAGCAATAAAGGGGGGAGAAGATGAAATATGAGAGTAAACTAGCTACTAATATAAAAGAAGATATCAAGAGATTTTTAGGAGTCAATTACATTACGACAAGTCAGGGATCACATGTTGACCAGACTAGGTGAAGATGGCAGATTTCCCTCCCTAAAGGACATGAGTGAACCATATAGTTTTTTAATAACAATTGACAATAGCTTCATGGTCACTATTACCGAGATTAGCTCAAATCCAGATTTTTGTTAGTCAATTGAATTTAATAATTGAACTTAAATTCCAACAGCTGCCATTGTAGAATTTGAAGGGAAGTCCTAGCACATTAACCTGGACCTCTAGATTACTAGTTCAGTAACATAATCACATCTCTCCCCCTTCAAAGGTTTTCAAAGAAGTGGTGCTAGTCTTTTGACCAATTTGTTTGTGCATTTTTTTAAAATGCTGATTTCTTTAAATGCAGAACTTGACAGCTTACCATGAAAATACAGTTCTCATTAATGTTGGTTTTAGCTAAGGGACCAAGCAAATTATTAAATTTAAGCATTACAGTTTCAGAATTGAACAATAATTTGCTTGATTAACTGAATTAATGAATTTTTGCAATTTAATTACATTTCTTTTTGAAGCACATTTAGTACATACTTATAAATGACAGTCACAACTGAGTTGGTTGTGTTGCTTTTGCATCAAAGGTCATAGGTTGAAGCTGCACTTCAGAAACCTGAGCACAAAATCAAAGCTGAACGTATGAGTGCAGCACTGAGGGAGTGTTGTACTGCTGATTTGGCCAAGGTTAAGCTGAGGCCTCTCATGCTCTCTCGGGTGGATTCAGAATAAGAACAATGAATTGCTGCTGGTGCCTTGGGCTACGTTTATACTTCAAAACAACATCATAAGCAAGCAGATTATCTAGTTATTGTCATACTGCTATCAAATTGGCTGATGCATTTCTTAAGTTACAATGGTGACTACTTTGCAAAAGTAGCTTTAAAATGCTTCAGGTATTCTGAGTTAAAGAAAGACACAATTAAACTGTAGGCTTCTTCTCCAAATATGGCTTCACCAGCTGTAAAATGCTTTGTAGTGTCCTGAGGATGTAATGAGTGCAAGTTATTTTTATCTGTGTTCCTAACTCTTCTGAATCCTCCTAAACTGAGTGTTTGACGTCAGTGTTCTATTCTTAATATAACCCCATAATGGAAGGTTCGCTGCTCGAAGATATGCTGAATCCCAGTATCTCATCTTACCTCGCACAGTTAAACTGTAAGATCAATAATTTTAGTCTTAGTGGAGGTGCTTTTCACTGGATGTACTCAAAAATAGTGCTAACAATGACAGATGCCTATTTATTCCTTACACCGACTGCACCAGCCATGTGATTATCTGCAGCTATCTCCCAATCACCTCATGGTTTTTTTTGATGTTGCCAATCACTGCCCGCTGGATATATTCATGCTCCTGTTAAAATAGTGTAGCGGACAACTCAACATGTATTAACTGTACACAAAATGATGGATGCTTACAAGGGAGCCCAAGGCTGTAATACAGTTTCTAAGGTAGCAATAAATTCCTTCCATTAGCCCATCACAGTTAATGATGCCAACTCAATCTATTGATTTTATGTTATAACCTTTTAACTGCCCTCATTATCACATAATGCCAGTTTTTACCTTGGTGCATCTTCACTGTCAGATTGCAACCATTATTTATTTGGGTACTGAGTTCTTAGAAATGAAAATTTGATAGGAATAAAGCAAGAATAGATCTCTGCCATTGCACCACTTCATATCTAGCCAAGGTTAAGTGGAAAAAAAAGTTTCTTTCAACGCTAGAACAGACTGACTAGTGGCTTATGATTTTGTCCTTCAAGTTAAGTTTCTGATTTATGGTGAGAAAGAAATTTATAGAGTCATCATCGTATAAGTGTGCGCATTTTACAGAATTAGATTAGAGAAAGTGGGTGGTACCACAAAGCTATATAAATGGGATATGTAGTGGAATATGTATTACATATGTAAAGAATTTCATATGATCATTCTAAGCATCATTTAGCTACTTTGTCTTTTAAAAAGAGGCGCTGCAATTCTTTAAAACATACTTGCAGAGATTGACAAAAATGATTTGTATGGTACAGAGAAACATTGTGCGCAAAGAAATGGTTGGCGGGCAGGTCGCAAAGAATCAGGGTAAAATAAAATCTCACCCAACAAAAATGTGGTGAATGATGTTCCTTTAAAGGGTTGTTGCTGCTGACATGTATGACAATCATAAAAATGTTCTGGGGTTCCCAGGTGCGAGAGCAATATCAAAATCAACTGATGATACCAAGTTTAAGGTGTAGTAAATAGTGATGAGTCTGCCAAATTCTGGAATAAGAGATTAGCAGAGAAGCAGAAGATGCAATTGTGTGGAAATTTGAGGTAATGCACTTTGGAAATGATTTTAGGTTATGTGATAATAAATGGAATGGAGAGCAGGACAATCCCACCGTGTAGGTATAGAGGCCATTTCAATTCTATTGCAGTAGACACAGGTATGAAAATTCTTGGTTGTACTTAGAGAAATCGAATACAGAAGGATTTTAGGATAGTAGGAATTGCCGATGCTGGAGAATCTGAGATAACACGGTGTGAAGCTGGATGAACACAGCGGGCCAAGCAGCATCAGAGGAGCAGGAAAGCTTGATGTTTCGGGTCAGGAGCCTTCTTCAGAGAAGGGTCTGACCCGAAACGTCAAGCTTTCCTGCTCCTCTGATGCTGCTTGGTACGCTGTGTTCATCAAGCTTCGCACAGGATTTTAAGGATGTTCGTTTGTTTAAGAGCTTGGTTGCAGTTGAATTGATGCATATAGGTTTGAGCAAATAGATAGAAGAAAAACATGTGAGAAATGAATAAGAAGTATCATAAGCCATTGTTCCCAGGGATGAGTGGGAGGATTATCGTCATCAAGAAAAACTGAAAAATGAAAGCTACTGTTACTAGTTTTGGGAAAGTTAGTGAGTTTACAGTTTAGTGCAGTTATATTGTCACCAGACTAGTAGTAATCCAGGACCTCAGGTTACTATTCTGGGACATAGGTTAGAATCCTACCTGACAGATAGTGAATTTGAAACTCAATAAAAATCTGGAATAAAAATCCAGCCCATTGATTGTAAAAACAAACATTTGGTTCACCAGTGTCCTTTGGAGAAGGAGATCTGCTGTACTTACCTGGCCTACGTGTGACTCTATATCCACAGCAATAAGACTGACTCCAATAAATAGGTAATAAATGTTGGCCTATCCAGTATTGCCTGCATCCTTTAAACAAATAAAATGACCCTATAGTGATCTATAGAGTTATTCAAGGCTCAATTGTAAATGGTGATCCCAGGTTTCCATTGATCAGACAATAATATGTGAGCACAAATTTAAGACGTTCAGAGAATTAGAAAGAATTACATTTGGAAAGGATTTGCTTTCACAGAAGGGAAAAAATTGCTACAAGTCATTGTTGAGACAGAAGATGTTAATTATTTCAAAAGTAATTAGATATTTGCTTAAAAACAAGGGCTAATAAAAATTATTGGCAGAAAGCAGAGTGGGATTAAACTAGGCAGTTCATGCGAAGAAAATGTGTGGATTTTATGGGCTTGTTCCTGCACAGCAGGAGATTACTTGGGCTTATTTCTGTATGTATCGGAGATATGATGAGCTTTTTTCTGTACAGTAGGATTTATAATTGAGGGTTGAGTTCTTTAGAAGAGGTTATTAAGATTGTAGCTAAAGCTTGGGCTACTTGTGGAGTTAGTATTGTGAAGCAGGTAAGCCACTTGCTTGAGTACACACTATCTAGTCTGGAATTCATGCATTACATCTTAAGTATGTTTTTATGGAGTTGTCTTCATTGAGCACCACAACCAGCTGCAAGTTTGTCTCCAAGCCATTACCACCCTGACTTGGAAGTATATAACTTTTGATAACACCAGGTCAAAATCCTGCAACTCCTTCCCTCACAGCATTGTGTGTACCTAATCCAAATGGACTGTTTTAGTTCAAAATGGCAAGTCACCACCATCTTCTTCAGGGCAATTAGGGACTTGCTGGCCAAGCCAGCAAAGTCTATGCCCCCTGAATGAATACAAATAATATAGTTTCATTTCATATTTTGTGTATGGATCATGAAACTTTGTTTTCTTACAAAAGGCTGATGCAATAAGGATAAAGAAGAGCCGTCAGGACAGACTGGGAGTTATCCATGTCTTGATGCATTATTAAATAGACTATTTGAGTATCTGAGGATTCACAAAATGCTGCTGAACGATGTGTAATGATCAGTGAATATCCCTGCTTCTGACCTTATGATGAGGGAAAGTTATTGAAGCAAATGAAGATAAGTGGGCTTTGGACTCTACCCTGAGCAATTCAGGCTGAAGGAAAGAGTACAAATACCTCTCCTTTGCTGATTTAATAAAATGCAGTTCTTTACTGTTTCCCAATCTATGACTGTTTATTTTACAAAATATTTAAAACAACATTATTCTCTTGATTTTCATTTAGCTCCCAATAATATTATGTTCCTCCAGATACAGCAGGAGCTATATGAAGTGTCAGTTCTATACCCACCTTATTTAAACTAGTGATTAAATAAAAGAAACACTGAAGAGTCTCTCTTACACTGTACAATGTTTTTCCATGTTGCTTATTCTTTTTGTGGCTCAAGTTAGCTCAGTTGGTGTATTCATGCCTTTGATTTAGATCGTTGTGAATTTGACACAACTCTATAATCTAGGCTAATATAGGCGTCTCAAAGGAGTGCTATGACTGCCAAGAGACACTGTCTTTCAGATGAGACATGTAATAAAGCCCATGTTCTTTTTCCTATGATTCTGGTGCTGTGTCATTGGTAGTGCTCTACTTCCATTGCAGCATTAGGCTTTGACTCCAGACTGTATTTTTGTTTTGGGTTCAGCAACTCTAGTTGAGTCACTTCCTGAATTCTCAAAGGTGGCACGTTGCCATAAAGCTTCAGTGTCTAAGGGTCAAGTGTAGGCTAGCATTCGGGCTGTTGCCTCCTGATGTAGGCTTGAAGTGGCAACAGAAGTGGACTGGTTGTTGGGCTTGGGAATTGGAGCTGGGAGGAAAGCAGGAGTCCTTTTGGGATGTGAGTGATAATGGGAACTGCAGATGCTGGAGAATCCAAGATAATAAAATGTGAGGCTGGATGAACACAGCAGGCCCAGAGCATCTCAGGAGCTCAAAAGCTGACGTTTCGGGCCTAGACCCTTCTTCAGAGAGGGGGATGGGGTGAGGGTTCTGGAATAAATAGGGAGAGAGGGGGAGGTGGACCGAAGATGGAGAGAAAAGAAGATAGGTGGAGAGGAGAGTATAGGTGGGGAGGTAGGGAGGGGATAGGTCAGTCCAGGGAAGACGGACAGGTCAAGGAGGTGGGATGAGGTTAGTAGGTAGGAGATGGAGGTGCGGCTTGGGGTGGGAGGAAGGGGTGGGTGAGAGGAAGAACAGGTTAGGGAAGCAGAGACAGGTTGGACTGGTTTTGGGATGCAGTGGGTGGAGGGGAAGAGCTGGGCTGGTTGTGTGGTGCAGTGGGGGGAGGGGACGAACTGGGCTGGTTTTGGGATGTGGTAGGGGAAGGGGAGGTTTTGAAGCTGGTGAAGTCCACATTGATACCATTGGGCTGCAGGGTTCCCAAGCGGAATATGAGTTGCTGTTCCTGCAACCTACTGGTGGCATCATTGTGGCACTGCAGGAGGCCCGTGATGGACATGTCATCTAAAGAATGGGAGGGGGAGTAAAAATGGTTAGCGACTAGGAGGTGCAGTTGTTTATTGCAAACCGAGCGGAGGTGTTCTGCAAAGCGGTCCCCAAGCCTCCGCTTGGTTTCCCCAATGTAGAGGAAGCCACACCGGGTACAATGAATGCAGTATACCACATTGGCAGATGTGCAGGTGAACCTCTGCTTAATATGGAAAGTCATCTTGGGGCCTGGGATAGGGCTGAGGGAGGAGGTGTGGGGGCAAGTGTAGCATTTCCTGCGGTTGCAGGGGAAGGTGCTGGGAGTGGTGGGGTTGGAGGGCAGTGTGGAGCGAACAAGGGAGTCATGGAGAGAGTGGTCTCTCTGGAAAGCAGACAAGGGTGGGGATGGAAAAATGTCTTGGGTGGTGGGGTCGGATTGTAGATGGCGGAAGTGTCGGAGGATGATGCGTTGTATCTGGAGGTTGGTGGGGTGGTATGTGAGAACGAGGGGGATCCTCTTTGGGCAGTTGTGGCGGGGGCAGGGTGTGAGGGATGTGTTGCGGGAGACACGGTCAAGGGCGTTCTCGACCACTGTTGGGGGGGGGAAGTTGCGGTCCTTGAAGAACTTGGACATCTGGGATGTGCGGGAGTGGAATGCCTCATCGTGGGAGCAGATGTGGCGGAGGCGGAGGAATTGGGAATAGGGGATGGAATTTTTGCAGGAGGGTGGGTGGGAGGAGGTGTATTCTAGGTAGCAGTGGGAGTCGGTGGGCTTGAAATGGACATCAGTTACAAGCTGGTTGCCTGAGATGGAGACTGAGAGGTCCAGGAAGGTGAGGGATGTGCTGGAGATGGCCCAGGTGAACTGAAGGTTGGGGTGGAAGGTGTTGAAGTGGATGAACTGTTCGAGCTCCTCTGGGGAGCAAGAGGCGGCGCCGATACAGTCATCAATGTAACGGAGGAAGAGGTGAGGTTTGGGGCCTGTGTAGGTGCGGAAGAGGGACTGTTCCACGTAACCTACAAAGAGGCAGGCATAGCTGGGGCCCATGCGGGTGCCCATGGCCACCCACTTTGTCTGTAGGAAGTGGGAGGAGTCAAAAGAGAAGTTGTTGAGGGTGAGGTCTAGGCGGATGAGGGTGTCGGTGGAGGGAGACTGGTCGGGCCTGCGGGACAGGCAGAAGCGGAGGGCCTTGAGGCCATCTGCATGCAGAATACAGGTGTATAGGGACTGGATGTCCATGGTGAAAATGAGGTGTTGGGGGCCAGGGAACTGGAAGTCCTGGAGGAGGTGGAGGGCGTGGGTGGTGTCACGGACGTAGGTAGGGAGTTCCTGGACCAAAGGGGAGAAAATGGAGTCCAGATAGGTGGAGATGAGTTCGGTGGGGCAGGAACAGGCCTTTTGGGATGATAGCTTTAAATTGTCAAGAATCTGGCATTCAACATAATTTTAGTTTCTGTGACTTTGAACAATTAAAATGCATTACATGTACATACGGAAAGTTAAGAATGCGTAGTTCATAGTTGTGTATTTTGTGGTAACTTGACAGAGGTGTTTATCAATGTTTAACTATAATCTGCAAGTAACGTATCAAATCTATTAAACCCTAAATGATAAAGTTGTAAGCCAGTTATAATAATTGTCAAATATCTATTCAGTTCTTGTTTATATTGCAGGAACGTACACTTATAGGAAACAAACTGAAGGATCACCTTAGGGATTTGAGGATCATCAAGCTTTTATTTTCACTTCCTCAACAGGCGTTTCACTGCGCCGATTAATTGTGAAGTCCTTTCAAGTTCTGTTTCTTGAAAATGAGTTTTTAAACTTTTTTGTTACTTGTTCATGCATTTATTGCCCATCTCTAATTTCCCCTAAGAAGGTGGATGAGGAGTTGCCTCCCTCAACCACTGCAGGGGTTTGGATCACATAGACTGAAAGTGCTGTTAGGAAGGGGTTCCAGGGTTTTAACACAGTGGCAATGAAAGAATGACTGATGTAGTTCCACGTCAGAACGGCAAATGATTTGGAAGGGAATTTGCTGGTAGTGCTGTTCCCATGTATCTGTTATGCTTGTCCTTCAATCTATGGAAGGTGCTGTCTGAGGAGCCCTTGTGGGTGAGTTGCTGCAGTACAGACTAAACAATATTGTTACAATGCGTTGGTGGTGTAGGGAGTGAATGACAGTGGTGGCTGGGATGCCATTCAAGTGGGCTTCTTTATACTGGATGGTGTTGAGCTCCTTGAGCTGCACCTATCCATGGATGTGGGGAATATTCCCTCACACTCTTCATTTGTGCCTCGAGGTAGTGAACCAGCATTGGGGAAGCTAAAGATTCATTACCTGTTGTAAAATTCTCAGCCTCTGACTTGTTTTTGTTGTCACAGTATTTACGTGCCAGTCTAGTTAAGTTTCTATAAAGATATATTGTGCATCAATCCAACAAAATGAAAACTACATTCATCACTTGACTGGCTGCATGCACTATTATTAACGTGTAAATGAACTTTTTTAGTTCCCTTTTCTGGAGTTTTAGTCCATACCTTCATCTGGAGGGGAAAAAAATCTGTCAGACTTTGAAAATGGGCCATGAGATCATGATGTGCTATTAATCTGTGCCTGCTGAAATTGACATGAGCAGCACACAAACCTCCTGCTGTTTGCTAATTTAAAATAAAGCACTGCCTGACTTGTTGAGTGACTGTAGGTATCATCTATTGATAGTCTCTTTCTGCAACATGGATGCAACTGAGCTTAGACCTTCTCAACTTCAAATGAAATAACTCCTTCAAGGTTTTCACTAAACACTGCTGATCTGTAACCTCTTTCCAATCAGCACGAGGTCATTTCCATTTCTCAGGAGCAATTGTTTTGTACATCTAGCTTGGATAACCTTGGAACCCCTTCAGACACCGAAAACAAAACCGCCATTCCACCAGCTCAAATCCAAGCTCTAAAATAACTTGCATTACACACCTTACATCACACCATCTATAATTATGAAGATCTGAACAACTCAATATTGAGCACTATTAGCTCTTTAATATTGCAATACTTTTCAAAATTAATGTAATTAATTTAACATTGTTTTTTAAATGCTTACTGTATTCACTGGGTACTTCAAATGTATTTGTGGTTGCTGCAAAAATTGGCCTTCAGATTCAACCAAATTCTAGCCCATAAATCTTTAGATGCTATGATTTCCTGCAGTAATTTAAGTTATAACTCCAACTGTAATGAGAAATTTTCTGCTTGCAAACAAAATATTAATTGAATGCATCAAAATAGCCTAGGGTGAAACACACATTTAGTTTACAAGACATCAGAGATGTTATTACAGGTTGGATTATGCAAAACAGAAGGCAGTAATTTGACACTTCAAAAAGTTATCCAATATGTCCCACTCCAGTTCTCTTTTTTCCCATTGCCTTACAAATGTTTCCTTTTCAAATGAATATCCAGTTCCATTTTAAATCAAAGTAAGAGAAAGTCAAACAGGTTTTATAAGGAATGTGCCAGTGTACTGTCCAGAATGGAGATGAGAATAATCCAGTTGTCTTGACAGGAATGAATTTTGCTGTGACTTCTCCCGTTCTTACTCCATATGCTTGGCAGAAACTCTGTTAGATTAGCAATAAAAGTCTCACGTTAACATGAGGGCAGCTAGAGTGGGACCAAACCTCCGCAATCCCTTGTTTCTGCTGCCACTCATTTGACTGAAATTCGACTAGCAACTTCATCAGGTTTACATGTGCACTTGTGAATTGAACATTTTTACACTTTTATATATGAGCAGATGATGCTGATGTGAAATCAGTAGAGTCTCAAACTTTTGACTTGAAAATTAAGTATTGCCTCAGTCAATGGAATTAGAACAGTTCAATGAATGCTTTATTTGCAAACGAAAGCTACTTGTTACTTTGATAATTATAATAGTTAAAATTACTGATGCTGTTTAAAACCTAACTCTTTCACTAAATTTTTCGTGACGTCTATCCTAATGTCTTTTCCCCTGACTTGCTATAGTGTCTGTCTGATTGAGCTCATGTACAATACCTTGGAATAGTTTATTACATTTAAAGGCATTATATAAACAACCACATACAGTGGGTTGTTTTAGCTTTAACATTTGTGGCTTACAGATATTTTAATGAAATACTGTGTAGCCGAATCCTAGATGAACAACTTACTATGCCTGGACAAATGAAAGATTGGCTATTTTCATGATTTATATCCGTATAATAGCTGCATCAATGCTTCATATCTCTGCTTGTTAATACACACTCATCTCAATATGTAATTTGTGTTGAACACCATAGTTTCGATCTCCATTAACGTTTTGCAGCATTTTTTTGAAACCGTAAATGGAAATTGGAAAAGTAATGGTGATCTTGAAAATATAAGACCATAAGACATAGGTGTGGAAGTAAGGCCATTCGGCCCATCGTGTCCACTCCGCCATTTAATCATGGCTGATGGGCATTTCAACTCCACTTACCTGCGCTCTCCCAGTAGCCCTTAATTCCTTGCGAGATCAAGAGTTTATCAATCTCTGCCTTGAAGACATTTAACGTCCCGGCTCCATTGTGCTCCGTGGCAATGAATTCCACAGGCCCATCACTCTCTGGCTTTTAAGAAATGTCTCCTCGTTTCCGTTCTGAATTGATCCCCCCTCTAATTCTAAGGCTGTGCCCACACGCCCTAGTCTCCCTGCCTAACAGAAACAACTTCCCAGCATCCACCCTTTCTGAGCCATACATTATCTTGTTAGTTTCGATGAGATCTCCCCTCAACCTTCTAAACTCTAATGAATGCAATCCCAGGATCCTCAGCTGTTCATCATATGTTAGGCCTGCCATTCCAGGGATTATCCGTGTGAATCTCCGCTGGACACACTCCAGGGCCAGTATGTCCTTCCTGAGGTGTGGGGCCCAAAATTGGACACAGTATTCTAAATGGGGCCCAACTAGAGCTTTATAAAGTCTCAAATATGCATTCTTTAGAAATGTGTTTCAGTTATATTTACATGCAGAGCAACTTGTTTCCTGGATTGAATTTTTTTTTAAATGGAGTGTATGTAAATTTAATACCCATCAATGTATCACCAAATGAACCCTGAAGATATCAGAGGTCCTGGTGAATACTTCTGGATTACCATTGGGTAGGCCTAATCTTTTGCATCTGAGGAGTGAGGAAGGATGCTTACCGCAGCATATAGCTGTTGACAAGAATCTGCGTGTGGAGTCTTGAAGACTGTTGCACTGTAGCTACATAGGTGGGGTTCTGATTGACCAGGCGACTCTCCTACTCTTACACTGTTTGCCTTGGGTGCATTAGAAGGCTTTGACAGGTGACAATCAAACTGTTTGTCCACAGTAAATGTGACAGTACTTTCTATGGATAGTCAGTGTCAGGGTGGCTGTCAAACTAGGATTCCTGGCTAAGAAGTATTAGATTACCTCTGCACCTTCATGTGAACTAGATATCATTTTGGTCTAACAAAAGCTTCAATATCCTGCTTTACCATGTGTTTTACAAAATTGATTTTCTCTGTAGCCTTATTTGACTATATTGCCCAGCCATTTTGTTTTTACTGCATTATAGTGACTCGGCTAATCCTCACTGAAGATTTGCATTCTTTGTGCACAGCAGATTTTAACAATATATTTTCCTCAGCACTAATTACGTTGATTAATGGGTTACCCATCTCGCCATCCTGGAAAATAAATATGTTGTTTTTGTGCCTGGAACCGTGATTGTGTTACTGAATTCAAAGTCCTATCTCACTGTTGGAGAATGCTTGAGAGATTATTTTTGGCTGGAGAGCTGGTTGTGTCTACGCTATTGACCAAACTGTAAAGGTCAATATATTAAAGGATGGCTGAATTACCCAAGCAGCACGAGGTTAACACTGCTGAACCAAAGGATGAGATTAGATGCATCACATGAATGAATTGTTGTGTATCATGCTGACTGATATCATATCTGACAGTGCATCTTGAAGGGATTCTATAATTTCACATGATGAAAGACATCTTGGACAATTACATTGATAAGTTTTGAAGTGCATGGGAAAGGCTCATGGTCTGGTGCCAAGGCAAAATGTAGGGAGAAATACTTACAAAGATGGAATTAAATAATGCTGGATAGCCTAAATGGTTTTCTTTCTACTTAAATATGAATCCAATTATTACTGCAATTCTATTTGCATCTTTCATCACATTGAACTATGTAGGATTTGTGACACAGACAGGGCTTTCGCCCCAGTATGGTCTTTTATATTTCACTTGAACATCCTCTCATTTATCCTCATTTGAGTCATGCTCAGTAAAGGTGTATCATACTTCCACTTGTCAAGATACAGATTTTATTCATTACAAACTCTTTAGAAATAGACTATTCCTTTAATAAATTAAACAGTGTGTTGCAAAGGTATTTGGAGAGTTCTCGAAAGGTACAGGGCTTCTCACACACACTCACACACAATACCATATTCCCTTTCCCAACTGTATCAAAACCCTGTCTTCCCTTCTCATTTCCATATATGTCCAGCTTCTCTTGATATACATCTTTTACTATTTTCTTCAAGGACTTTCTGTGAAGGCTAATTCAATATTCTAATCACACTGTGATTAATGGAATAGCTTAAAAGAAAATCCGGAAATGGCTCTTATTGGCGCTAATAATTTCACTAACAGCAATGTGTGGGTATACATATCAGGGATGGGTTCACAGCCCAGCTTATTCTTCTCTTGAAAACAGTAGGCTAATAGGTAATGTAAATTTTAAATTCTTTGGTCCACTGGAAATAGGAAAGAATGCTTTCTGTTGTGAAGAAAAGCCTGAATTGGAGATCAACAGTACTAGAAGTCACTAATGAGAGACAGTGGTGTCATGGTAATGTCACTGAATAAGGAATCTGTAAACTTAGCTCACTGCTCTGGGGATGAGAGTTAAAATCCCACCATTTTCTACAGTGACATTTGAGTTCAGTAAAAATCTAGAGTTGAGCTAGCCAAACAGTGACCACTTTCAATGGTCATAAAAATACATCTGGTTCACTAAGATAACAAGGTGTAGAGCTGGATGAACACAGCAGGCCAAGCAGCATCAGAGGAACAGGAAGGCTGACGTTTCGGGCCTAGACCCTTCTTCAGAACTTCTGAAGAAGGGCCTAGGCCCGAAACTTCAGCCTTCCTGCTCCTCTGATTATGCTTGGCCTGCTGTGTTCATCCAGCTCTACACCTTGTTATCTCAGATTCTCCAGCATCTGCAGTTCCTCCTTTCTGTGGTTCACTAATGTCCTTTAGGGAAAGAAATCTCTCATCCTTACCTAGTCTAGCCTACATGTGACCTAAGACCCATGGTAATGTAGTTGACTCTTGTCTGCCCTCTGAAATGGCTCAAGCAAGCCACTCCAATCATTTGGGGATAGGTAATAAATGTTGGCTCAGAATGCTGTAATCTAATAATGAACAACACAAAACTAATCTTGAGTTCAGAAAACTCTTCTTTCAGCAGGGGTGGCTGAGCAGAGCCTTCCATGGTTGATAGAATGCCTGATTGGCTGCCAAGTTATATCCCCTGCTGTCTCCACACAGCCAAATACCCGTTTACCCTCGATTAAAATACCAGCAGCAACAGGAAGAGGCTCTTGATTGGCCTCCAATTGGCACTTTAAGGCTCTCTGCTGTACCCCCAATGCTCGTTGATATCATACCTTTCATCTGGAACAAAATTATTTTATTCCTTCAACAGTGTCATGCTTTCAAAGTTCAACAGATCAACATAGGGAGGCACTGTATTTACACACATCAGAGCTAACTCTTTCAGTGAAAATTAAATTACAACTTGCTAACAGCTTGCATCTCACAGATACTTGCTTGTTCGTGTAACTAATGAAATATTTAGCAGTAAATGACATTGATCATCTTTTATTCAGTGTGAGACAACAGATTCTAAACACCTTTGAACGAGACAAGATAAAAGAAATAATTTGGACTTTGGAAACTCACTGCAGGTGAGATGGGGGAGGAGAACACATTCAACATTCCATGGACAGAAGCTGACAGGACCCTGGATGATGTGGGATGAGATGAAAAATCCAGGAGAATCGTGTGAGGCCTTTCTCTGCATCAAAGCCAGTAGTCATGTTTTTCAACATAGTTTCAAACCTTCAGATGAGATTCTAGCTAGGGATTAGTGATAAGCCTATCCAGAGATAGCAAGAACTGCCGAAGCTGGAGTCAAAGATAATGAAGTGTGGAGCTGGAGGAACAGAGCAAGCCAGGCAGCAATGGCAAAGTTGATGTTTCAGGACAGGACCCTTTGAAATGAGGAGGGGGATGGGAACTTAAAAATAAATAGAGGAGGGTTGGAGCTGGGGAAGGTAGGTGGGATGATAATAGGTGAGTGTAGGTAGGCAGTAGTGGGTTTGGCCAATGATGTGGGAGGAGCAGATAGGTGGGGGAGAAGATGGACAGGTTGTGTCAGGTCAAGGAGGTGGGAATGAGAGGGAAGGTTAGACGTGGGATGAGACTGTGGGTGGGGAGATTTTAGAACTGGTGAAATCCGTGTTTAGGCCGATTAATGGGTTTACTGGGGAAGCCAAGCAGAATGGTGTTTAGATGGATTTGCTGGGGTCCTCAGGGAGGCACGGTGGCTCAGTGGTTAGCACTGCAGCCGACCAGCACCAGACATCTGGGTTCGATTGCAGCTTCGGGCGAATGTCTGTATGGAGTTTACACATTCTCCCTGTGTCTGTGTGGGTTTCCTCTGGATGCTGTGGTTTCCTCCCACAGTCCAAAGATGCGCGGGCTGGATGGATTGGCTGTGCTAAATTGCATAATGTCTAGGGTGGGACATGCAGGGATAGGGTCTGAGTTGAGTGTTCTTTAGAGGGTTGAATTGGACTTGATGGGTCAAATGACCTACTTCCACACTGTAGGGATACTATTCTATTCTAAGCAGTCTTGGCCATTTCACTTAGGTTAACAGATGAATCCTATAAATGTCTGTGATGCAATAGCCATCTCTTTTGACCTGGAGAGCTGGAGCCTGGTTACTTGTGAGTCACCCCATTACCTGCTCATGGTGCAGTAACTGTTCACCTTACAGCTTGGTCCATCCTCAATTGTCTAGGGCTAAGGATAGGTTGCATCAGTACATTGAAGATTGCTTCTTTGGTGTGAACAGTTGCAATTTCAGCGACACTGAGACTCTCCTGGATGGATGATAATCAGAAGTGGATGTATATTCACAAATGTGAGAACTTACTTATGTTCAAGTGCCCTCAGAAGGTCTTGTTCTTTCTCTTCCTCCTGTTACATCTCAGTGAACCATAGCTTGGCAGGAGGGAGTCAGGAGAAGCCAATGGCTCTGGAGCTTTTTTCAGATAATGCCAGAGGTGTTTGTGTTGAAAGGGCACATTCACCCCCTTACCTTCCACAGGGCTGAGGGCTGCCAGCAGGTTGGAGGTGGAAAGCCTTGCCATCTCCGAGTGTTCTGAGAGGAGACTGCTGGGTGAACCTGGTTCCTCCTTTGATTGGCTGCCTCCTGGCTCCTCTCTTTCTCCTTGTACCCTGGCTCTCTGTGACCGTTGTTCTGTGGTGGCCATTTGGCCTATAGTGCTCCTGTGTATTATTTGTATGAAGCCATAAATGATTTAGCAATCTGATCGCATTCCCAATGCAACCATTTTGTACAGGCAAGGGACTGGGATATTGCCTCAGTTGAAGCTTTGAGCTTCATCATCAGGTTTTACTCATTTTGCTGATTGAATGATGCTCAAGGTCAGAAATCGCTCAACACCACGTTATATTTGAAAATTTTCAAATGAACCTGTTGGACTATTACATGGTGTCATGGAATTTTTTTTACCTTGTCCAACACCGGCACCTCCACATCATAACTGAGGCTCAGAGATCCTTTTAACATTGTATCAGTTCTGCCAGCAATGCATATTGAGGATGTGATATTGTTTATCTCTACATGACCACTGGGGGAGCTTTGTAATGCTGACATAATCTTGCCTAATTGAAGTGAATTTGAAGAGAAAAATATCATTTAAAGGGAGCAGGGTATTAAGAAGATGATGCCAATTTGAGACAGAAATGTACTTTATTACCCTATGACGCATCTAAACTAATAAATGAGTTTAAATATTATTTCTGGTCTGTTCATGTGTCACTATAGCCATTAGATAAAATGAAATCAGGCTTGAATTATGGCTGTACACCATGGGACATGCTCACAGTGAGATGGAATGCAAATGCATTGGATTCTTAACATAAAATCCAAATAGTTTTTCAATTATTTCCTAGTAGCTATGCATGTGCACTTGATGTAAAGCTACTAGCAGCTTAAAAGTTTAGGGCACTTGAACTGAGCATACAAGGAAACTGTCACAAAATGTCAAAATCTGAAAAGTTGTTTAATGACAGGGAAAGAAAGTATTATTTTGTGTTTTGGTTAAAGCAATACAATTTTAGTAACGTGCATGGCTGTTTGTTTTTTTTGAACTGCTATTTCAAGCTATTAAGATAGAACCTCCAAAACTGATATGGTAATATAAAATGATTTTTGAGCATTTCAGTTGTGTTCTGTGATAACTTCAAAGAGCTGATTAGCCTTTGCCATATTGGTATCATTGGAATAGTCAGAGAAGCATAGTTTTGATCTCCAAGTATCAACCCAGAAATATTTTTTGCCTCCATCTCCATAGGGACTGAACTTTAAAGAAAAGGAATTTTGAATTTCCAATTAAAAGCTGAAACACAAGATTTTACATTAAGATGAAAGCATTAATTTTCTAGGCAATTTCTAGTTTAAATTACAAAATAAAACTTTCTTGTTTACTTTTAACACAAAACAGAAAATTACACTTTGGAAGTCTATAGTATGTTGCCCTTTAAACAGACATTCAGTTCTTTAGGAACCAGTCCAAAGTGACCCTTGGCTCGAGTGTTTACTTGCTTATTTACTTTGTTAGTCCGGTCGCTTGCAATCTCAGTGCGCTGTGTCATTGTGAATGTTGTTCTTCTTGGAAATTTCTCTTCAGCGCAACATAGCCTAATATCCCAGCCTCTTCTGGTTCCTTACTAATTTCAGTCTCTAGCTATTCTGTCCCTCTCCCAGGTGAACTAACTTACCTCTCAAATGCAGACACATTTGAGCAAGTCTATAATTTGATATCAAAAAGGCTTTCCCTGTACCCTCCCCCTCCCAAACCCAACTCCTTGAGAGTGTGAATCACATGGATCTTGTATTTAGACAGAAATGTTGATTAGCTTTTCCTTAGACTCCACCTCTATTCCATTGTGGAATTCATTGGGTTGTTTAAAGCAGAACTGTTCACAACCTGAAATGTTTAACACCTGAGATATTGGAGCCTAGCCACTGTGCCACCAATGCTGCTGTCATTATTATTTAATGTGAACACCTTATACCTTCTCTGCACAACAACCTATACCTTCAATCTTTAACAACCCTATAACCAGAACTATTATCAAGAAGATTTCACCTGACCTCCCCCCTCCACTATCATTTTAATTTATGTGATAGGTATAGTCCTAAAACACAGCACTCTCATAAACTATGAATAATAACACTTTCTAATGAGAGGTAATGATGTTATGCCTTGCCTCAACGAAACAGCACTATGCAAGCTGCAAAGAAACAGAGCCTTGTCTTGCATGCCGTTGACTCTCTGGTCATTGAATGAAAGCTAGCTTTTCTGTTCATGTAAGTGACCAGATTGGTCTGGGAATGCATGGCTGCAATCAACCACATGTTGCTGGGGTGGAGGTGTGAGGGGTGGAGGTTGGTGATGAATGAATGATTGGGGAATATTTGAAAGGCAGTAGGAAAAGGGAAAAATAATTGGATCACGCTTTCTAAAGAGCTGACACATGGAACAAAGAACATAGAACAGTACAGCACAGTACTTTATGTTGTAACTGTATGCTGTGCCGAACTTTTACCCTAATCCTAAATTCTATCTAACCTCCACCCCTACCTAATACTGTTATCTATATGCCTATTTAATAGCAGCGTAAAAGCCTCAGGTCTGATGGACGGAATGACCACTCGTGTGGCACGATTGTTTGTTTGTTTCAAATATACTTAATATGCCCTCAGCAGTCCAGTATAAGCTGTTGGCATAAAACTTTAGAGTGGCAGTGACCTTAACAGGTAGCGATAATGTTCTGTGTGTGATAGAGATGTACTGCAGGCTAGGTTCAACACAACATTTTCTAGACTTCTGTTGAGAATTAGAGGTTATCATAGAAGCAGCACAGTGAAGAATGAGGCCTATTTTGCCTGGACTAGCTCATCAAACAAGAATCATCCCCTATTGACAAATCTCCTGCTTTCTCCGCCAAGCTATTTTGATCCAAATAATCATCCAATGCTTGCTTGGATTCCTCAACTGAACCTGGCTCCACCACTTTTCCAGGCAGTGCATTCCATACTGGAGCTACCTCATGCAGGGTTCCTCAATGTGCAACAGTTAGAAGGCTATGCGTAACCAGGAGCAGCATGAATTTTCTCCGGTCTTCCTTCCTCAACCTCAAACATAGTTGTGAGGAAACGTAAATTGTCTTCCCTGTATATTAGCTAGTTGACCAAAAATGAAAGTGAATATTTCAGGAAGACTGGTCATTGGCTGCCACAGAGGCTCTCTTATACCACTTGTTTATGTACCTTAAAGAGCCTGAATCCTGTTCTGTATTGGACTCTTAATACAGTCTTTTTCTTTTCCCGTATGACAAATGGCTAGTTCTGGCTTGAAATGGTCTAAGAACATAAGATCTAGGAGCAAAAGTAGGCCCCTCACACTGCTCCACCTTTCAATGCGACCATGGTTGATCTGCTAGTCTTCAACTCCACTTTTTTGCTTTTTTCCTATAACCCTTGATTCCCTTATTTGAATATGCCTAGTGACTCAGCATTGATAACCCTCTGTGGTAAAGAATTCCATAAATTCACTCTCCTCTGTCCTGTCTGTTGCATTGGGATTTATTGGCTAGTTAGAGCCTGGACCACCTCACTGCTAGATTAACAGGCCAAACTTTTGTTGGCTTCAGTCTCAGTAGAGGCTTACAAAGACATGGCTTGAATGCTTCTTGGTAGTCTTGCACCTTTTAGTAACTTCTCCACCGCTTTCAGCATTTTCTGTCCATCTTACTTCTCTTTACAGTAGGAATTGCACTGGAACCTAATCTCATTGGTAAATTAACATTATCACCCAAAGAAAGGAAAGGCAAGATTTCATCACCAGGTTAACAGGAATCGTAGAAAATATGTCACTATCTGAGAGTCAGCTTCAGGCTTTTCTCTGCGTTCTTCCAGACTTTGGATATTTCCCTTGTGATTGTGCTTGGGTAACGTGAATAAAAACTGCCTTGTTACAGTTGTAGAAGGCTCTAGTGAGGCAGCACCTGGAATACTGTATAGATATAACACAGTGTGGAGCTGGAGGAACACAGCAGGCCAAGCAGCATCAGAAGAACAGGAAAATTGACGTTTCAGGTCAGGACGCTTCTTCATAAACGGGGGAGGGAGAAGGGAGCTCTGAAATAAATAGAGAGTGGTGGGGTGTGGCTGGGGAAGGTAGATTCAATGGTGATAAGTGTGTGCAGGTAGGCTTTGGTGAGGATTGGCCAGTGAGATGGGAGGAGCAGATAGCTGGAAGAGAAGATGGACAGGCTGTGTCATGTTGTGTCAGGTCAAGGAGGCGGGGATGAGTGGGAGGGTTGGTCATGGGATGAGGCTGGGGGCGGGGAGATTTTGAAACTAGTAAAGTCCACATTTGAGACCATTGGGCTGTAGGGTCCCAAAATGGAATATGAGGTGCTGCTCCTCCAGTTTCCGGGTGGCATCAGTATGACACTGGAGGAGGCCCAGGATAGGCATGTTGTCCGGGGAGTTAAAATTGTTTGTGACCGGAAGGAGTAGTTGTTTGTCGCAATCAGAGTGCAGGCACTCTACAACATGGTCTCTGAGCCTCTGCTTGGTCTCACCAATGTAGAGGAGGCCACATTGGGAATAGAGGATGCAATAGACCACATTGGCAGATGTACAGGTGAACCTCTGTCTGATGTGAAAGTTTTTTTGGTTCCTTGGATGGAGGAGAGGGAGGTGGTGTGTTGGCAGGTGTAGCACTTCCTGCGGTTGCAGGGCAAGGGTGGAAGGTGGAGGCGGGGGAATGCTGATGGGGAACCTGGAGTACTGTATGCAGTTTAGGTCTCTGTATTTAAGGAAGATGATAACTGCATTGGCAGTGGTATTAAAATGGTTCCAAGGATAATAGGGATGTCCTACAATTGGGATCTGAGTAAATTGCACCTTTCCTCAACGGATTTTAGAAGAATTAGAGGCATTGTGATTGGAAAATTCAAGGTTGTGAAGGGGTTTGATAGCTATCAAGAGATTGTTTCCCCTGACTGGGAAGCTACATCAAGTTACAACAGTGTCAGGACTAGGAATCATTTTAAGACATGAAGAGAAATTTTTTTCGTTGAACGGATTGTGAATCTTCGGTCACATTTAAGCTGAGTCAGACAGATTTTTGGTCTCTGTGGGGACAAGAGATATTGGGAGTTGGTGGCAAAGGGGAATTGCAGCCAAAGATCAGCCATGGCCATATTAAATGGTGAAGCAGGTTTGATGGATCATATGGGCGTCTACTCCTCCTATTTTTTAAATTTGTATGTTAATTGAACACAACTTTCAATCAGCCACATCACCAAAATCACTATAAAGTTTTTGACTGAAACTTTCAAGCCGAATTCATTCTCATTTTTGATTAAAATGTCTGTGCTAAATTTCAGGTGCAAACTTCTTTTAGATGGAATGTTAAAGGTTACTCATTCGACCAAATTTTGATAATTTATTAGGACTTCTGTTGTCCCAATTGCTCATCTCAGTGTTGTTGATATACATTGACACCCAGGCTGGCCATATTTCCATTTTAAAAATGTCATCCTGTCAATCCCTCCATATCCTTGCTCCACCCCTACCAGTCTAAAGACCTCCTGGATCTCTCCGTTTCTCCAAATCTGGATTTTTTTAGCATTTCTGATTTTTATTGCTCCACTATTGAGATGCATACCATCAGCTGTCTGGGCCCTGAGCTCTGGAATTCCCTCCTTAAACCTCTTGGTCTCTCCATCTCATTTTCATCCTTGAAAATAATCCTTCAAATAGTGAGGGCGTAAATATTGTGGAAGGACACTAACTTGGGGAAGGTGTAGTGTAAAGGTTTAATATTCAAATGTGGAAATAGTCTACATCTGCGGTGATATAAACAATCACATGATGTAATGGCTCTGAGGAGAGATGCTACTGTATAGAGCTCATGCTAAATTGAAGAGTATAAATAATTCATAGATCGTTGAACAAACAGTAACCTTGTAAAGATCTAAGACTCTAGGAATCTGTCTTAAGTGATGTAGGGCATGAACCTCTTTGCAAAAGCTACCTCATAAACAAAATTACCTACTTCTTTTACCAAGCTGTTGATCAACCTGTTCCAAAATCTCTCTCTGCATTTTATTGTCAGCCTGGTTTGCAAACAAACTTAAGAAGTACTGGGGGATGTTTTACCACATTAAAGGCTTTATAAACATGCAACACCGTGCAGTCTGATTTTTACCTCTGGTGGCTTTTTTTAATGAGGTTACACAAACTGAATTCTGTGCTATGTACTAGATCAGGCCAAATAATAATTTGGCTTGTTTTGTTTTAAGAGAGAATTCAGTGAAATGGCTGCATTGATACAAAGTGGCAATTATGAGGCACATAACTATGTCCCTTGTAGTTTGAATCTTTGGGATTTCTGGACGCACGGGAGACTGAGCTTTATTGCTCTGGATTGGGATCCTGATGTTGGCTGCACTTTATTTTCTACTCGTTTGTGGGATATGGGCATTGCAGGGTGGCCAGCATTTCGTGACCATCCCCAGTGGCCCTTGAGAAGGTGGCAGTGAGCTGTTTCTTGAACCACTGCTGTCCACCTGCTATGGGTTGATCCACAATGCCATTAGGGAGGGAATTCCAGGATTTTGACCCAGCGACAGTGAAGGAATGGCGATATATTTCCAAGTCAGGATGGTGAGTGTCATGGAGGGGAACTTGAACGTAGTGGTGTTCCTATATATCTGCTGCCCTTGTCCTTCTGGATGGAAGTGGTCGTGGGTTTGGAAGGCACTGTCTGAGGGTCTTTGGTGAATTTCTGTAGTGTATCTTCTAGATAGTACACACTGCTGCTACTGAATGTTGGTGGTGGAGGGAGTGAATGCTTGTGGGTGTAGTGCCAATCAAGTGGGCTGCTTTGTCCTGGATGATATCAAGCTTCTTGAGTGTTGGGGCTGCACTCATCCAGGCAAGTGGTGCGTATTCCATCACACTCCTGATTTGTGCCTTGTAGATGGTGGACAGCCTATTTATGGACCTTCCACCTCTAATGAGTTGTTTAATGGTCCACCACCATTCACGACTGGATGTGGCAAGACTGCTGTTTTTTGTGAGATCGCTTAGCTCTGTCTATCACTTGCTGCTTATGCTGTTTGGCGTGTAAGTAGTCCTGTTTGGTGGCTTCACCAGGTTGATATCTCATCTTCAGGTATGCCTGGTGCTGCTCCTGGCATGTCGTCCTGCACTCTCCATTGAATCAGGGTTGATACCCTGTCTTGATGGTAATGGTCGAGTGGGCGATATGCCGGGGTCATGAGGTTACAGATTGTGTTGCTATTGATGGCCCACAGCACCTCATGGATGCTCAGTCTTGAGCCACTAGATCTGGGTATCCGTGAGGCGCTGTGGGTCATCAACAACAGCAGAAAGTGTCTCGAGCTGCTGGCGCCCTCTGAATAGATTGTAAAAATCTGTAAAAGAAAGCTGTTACTGAACTACAGCTGGCTTCAATCTCTTGACTCTGATTCACCCTCAGTGAGGGGCTTATATACTACCTGGAGAATTTCAGTTGATGTTGTAATGGACTGCGTAACAAGAGTCGGGTAGGTAGCTATCCACCTCCTTTCTGACCCTCGTGAAATGCCCAGAGTTGGGACCACAAGGAGATTGGTGTACAATTGAAAAGTGGGAACATGCCAATCCTGCTTCTGCTGCCATTTGAGAATTTGGCTGTGTAGAGCAACCTGAACAATCATGAAAAGAGATGTTACAACCAAGGAAGATTTTGTGTGATCGTGTCATTCTTCTTGAATGAATACTTATCCTGTGAAGTTCTGCTGCAGTGCTTGTTCAGGCATCCATTTCATATTCAGTTTTTTTTAATATTGAGACCAAGTCAGGTTTGGAGCTAATTTCTGTTTCTTAAAGTGGATTTAACTGTGGAATGTGGCACAACTTGGATAAAAAAAAGGTGTTAAAAAAATTTCCTGCTGGTTTACATCAAACAGCAATCTGTTCTGATTAGCTGGAACATGCCCATTGGCTTTTGAATGTTTCATCACATTTTTAAAGAAGCAGTTACATTTTCTGGTAAGATACATACACATGTTGAAATTACAGTTTAATTTATTCAGCGCCATAGGTGAAAAATTTTGCAGTGCTGTAATGTTGAGATTGAAGTATACTGCACATCAAACCTTGGAACTTCATTCAGACGATAGAAAGCATTGTTACAGGAAGGAGTTAACTACTCCATGACTGGGACTAGGAAGCAATATGGCCCTTTATTGTTAAATGTAAAATGTTTGCTTCAGCTGTGGATAAATGATTCCTTAACAGTATACCAGGTGGCATGTTTGCTGCCTGCCTGCATCCAAGTTCAGTGGATAAGAGGGAAGGCAAATAGAATATTGGCCTTTATTTCAAATAAATTGGAGTATATAGGTAGGAAGGGTTTACTAAAACTATACAAGGCATGAGTCAGATCACAGCTGGAATGCTCTGAACAGTTTTTTGGGCTCCTTATCCAAGGAAAGATATGGGTATTGGAGGCCTTTTAGAGAAAGTTCATTACGCTGATACCACATATGCAGGGAGTGTATTACGAGCGAAGGTTGAGTAGATTGGGCCTGGACTCATTGGAATTTAGAAGAATATCTTATTTAAATGTACAAAATTCTTAGGGGATTGACAGGGTAGATGTGGAAAAGTTGTTTCTCCTTATGGGAAAAGTTCTGTCCAGGACCAGAAGGCATAATCTCAGAGCGAAGTGTTGCCCATTTAGGATGGAGATGAAGAAATGTCTTCTCTCAGAGTAGTGAATCTGTGGAATTATTTAGCTAAGAGGGTTGAAAAACCTGGGTCAAAGTATATTCAAGGCTGAGATAGATTTTTAATCAGGAATTGAATCAAGGGTTGTGGGGGAAAATACCAGGAGAGTGGAAGTAAGGACTCTCAGATCAGCTATGATCTCATTGATTGACGGAACAGACTTGATAGGCTGAATGGCCTACATCCTACACCTTATACTCTTATCCAAAACTTTAGAGGTCTCACAGTGATTGAAAAGGGGTTGTCATGTAAACAAACTAATTCTCCTTCATCAATGCCAGAAGCCTGTGGTCATCAACAAGCAGTCTAAGGTCTGTTCATTACGCCAAAACATTTTTTTAAATTGAGGAATCAAATCTAGCATCTTTCCTATTGTGTTCTATTGTAATAGTACTGAAACTAAAGTTAAAAATGTTTTAAATAATGTGTAGCTAAATGTGTTGACAATTCACGCACTGTAGCAACTCACCAAAGCTGTTTCGACAACTCCTTCCAAATCCACCACAGCTACCATACAGAAGGACAAAGGTGAGCAGATGCATGTAAACATCACTACCAACAAATTGCCCTTCAAGATATTCACTGACTTGACTTGGAAATATATCACCATTCCTTCAAGTTGCTGGGTCCAAATCCTGGAACTCGCTCCTTGATATCATTGTGGGTCTACCTAAACCAAATGGACTGCGGTGTTTCAAATGTCAGCTCACCATCGCCTATCTAGGGATAGGCAATAACTCCAGACAGTGATGGCTGCTCATATTGAATGAATAAAAAACCTTTTTGATTCTGTAATACTCAGATTTCAAATTAACAGATGCCTTTGTTCTTGGACTCGAAGAGAAAGTAGAAGTTTGGGGAGACACTTTTTTAAAAAAATCTTTTTGAAACATGTAGTCCCGGCGTTAACTGATACAAAAGGAAAAATTATCACCTTTTTGAGATTTTTACCTTTCCAGAGATGAAAACTGCATCAATGGGTAACATTTTCATGGAGAATCATTCACATTCAGAAGTCTCTACCCCAGAAAGCTGTGGAGGTTGGTCACTAAATATTTTTCAGATTCAGTGAAACAGACTTTTGGTCAACAAGGAAGCCATTTATTTTGAAGGGCAGGCAGGAAAATGGACTTATTAGCCTTAATCAGAGTAGTCCTGATCTTACCAAATGGTGGAACAGGATCAAGAGACTAAATAGATGCTCTAAGTTCTTAACAGTGAGAATCTTTTTCCGAGGATGATGATGTCCGCTTGTACGAGGGGGCATAGCTGCAAATTGAGGGGTGATAGATTTAAGACAGATGTCAGAGGCAGATTCTTTACTCTGAGTGCTAAGGGTGTGGGATGCCCTGCCTGCCAATGTAGTTAACTCAGCCACATTAGGGGCATTTAAACAGTTCTTGGATAAGCATATGGATAATGATGGGATGGTGTAGGGGATGGGCTTAGATTAGTTCACAGGTCAGCGCAACATTGAGGGCCAAAGGGCCTGTTCTGCGTGGTATTGTTCTTTGTTCTAAGTTCTGTGTTCCATGTTCTTATTTTCTTCAGCCAAGATTATAAACACACCACAGAACATGATTGGTAAATTTACAATTTGATGATCTTATGAGCAAGTCTCAGAATTCAGCATTGCAAAGTGAGTAGATAAACTGTCTTATAGTTAGGCCAGCCTTATTAATATAACAAAGTGTGGGGCTGGATGAACACAGCAGGCCAAGCAGCATCTCAGGAGCACAAAAGCTGACGTTTCGGGCCTAGAACCTTCATCAGAAAATATGATGAAGGGTCTAGACCCGAAACGTCAGCTTTTGTGCTCCTGAGATGCTGCTTGGCCTGCTGTGTTTATCCAGCTTCACACTTTGTTATCTTGGATTCTCCAGCATCTGCAGTTCCCATTATCTCTGATCCCAGCCTTTTTAATGATCGTTGTACATTGACACTTCCATTCGTTTTGATTATAATGGACATGTTTATGTGAAAATGATCTGCCTGCTGTATGCAACGGCTGTTTACAACACCTGACAAATTTTAAGAAACCTCCACAAACATATCCAGCTGGATTTGGCAACATTACCATAGTGCTGGATCAGTGTTGGAATGGGGAGCCGGAGAACATTGGGCTACTTAGTAAAATAGGAACTGAAGAAGGGATAGAGCAGGGAACAAACCATATTAGTATATAGCAGAGTAGAGTTTTCATTTTAAAATATTTTTTATTAACTTTTTTTCTCATCATCCTATTCAGAGATGATATCACACACCTCTGGAGCAAGTGGGACCTGAACCAGGGCATCCCAGTCCAGGGTAGCGACACCATCACTGCCGGACGAGAGCCCATCCAGAGCTGAGTTTTCATCAACTTTCAAAGAAAAAGGCATAAGTTAAGGAGTGTAAGCCTGTAATAAGATCCTTTGAAAGGCAATAGGCATTCATTAACCTGTGCAAGGCTCCTACACAATTCTACAAATTTAGCAGTTGAACGCAGGCATACGTTGAGCACAGTCCATCCAATTGTTAATTGATATCCCATATGCTCAAGAACATGTAAAACACACCAACATCTTAATACAGTGGTGTAGGCAATAATTTGTTACATGGAAAACATATTATTATAATATAAAGCATATGTCAAATACATATGTAAGGTATATAAAAATAATGCAATTTAAAAACTGAAAGAACTGCAGATGCTATAAATCAGGAACAAAAACAAAGTTGCTGGAAAACCTCAGCGGGTCTGGCAGCATCTGTGAAGGAAAAAACAGAGTTAACGTTTCGGGTCCAGTGACCCTTCCTCAGGCACCATCTAATTTTTCTCGCAACAAGTTGTGAATTTAACCTAAAAATATAAGAATTCAATATAATGGAGGAGACTGGGGGAGTCCCTTAATTGAGTTGCACACAATAATGATGGAGAGGGATAAATTAGACAGGAAAGATCTGATTCCATCTTCGAGAGGTCATTTTCCAGGGACACAGTTTTACCAGTCACCACAAATCTATGAGATGAAGAAAGAGAGCTTACAGCTAGAGCGAGATGGGTATCTGGAATTTGCTGCCCAGTTTGATGGTGAAGGCAGAAGCCCTTTGGCCATTTAAGGCTACAGACCAGATGATAGAAGATAGGAACAAAATAAATGGATTTATTTTCTGGCCAGTGCAAACATGATGGGCTGAATGGCCTCTTTCTGTGCCATAACTTTTCAATGATTCTAGTGCTCTGAGAAACATATGGTATTAGCGAAAATGTATATGCACAGCACCAAAGGTCTGTTTAGGAAACTTGAACAAATTCAGTGAGATGAATGTTGATTTTTATCTCAGCTCCATCAATTAATCTCCCTTTGTTCTAATGACACTTCACAGCAATGGCTGCTGAATTTTCTTCTGTAATCCATCAAATCAGTGTGACCATTCAGAGAAAAGATGTCACTATATGTAGAACTGAGAAACTTTGACAGGAGCTGACCCTCCAATCACAGGCTGCTTCTTCCTCATGTTTGCTGCTGATCAGTTATCTATCGACAGCAAGCACAGGAAGTAAACATCCAATCTGCTGGGCAGGGCTGAGTGAGGTCACAGGGAAGCCTGCTGGGTGAGATTAGGGTATTGGATGTGCCAAGCCTGGGTTAGAGATTACTTGAAGTGGTGAGTGGTTGCAAAGGATGTGGGAGAAACCAGTAGCTGAAATGGGAGAAGGAGTGAGGTTGCCAAGGAGTGCAAGCTGTGTTAATCCTTTCAACAAGGAAATAGCCAGATAACTGGAAGTTGGATAATTTGAAATCAATGGGGTGAAGAAATCCTTAAATTATGTACTTTTTAATGAAGTGTGTGTCAGTTGTTTCGAAAAAATATCTTTTGCTAACTTATGCCTGTTGTCTTTTCCAATTTAAACCTACAGTGTCTAGGAAGTTAAAACTTTCCGTAAGTGTTGTGGTTTTAAACCGAGTAGAGGGGTGATGATCATTTGACGATGTTGTTGAATTCAGCTAAAACTGTTACTGTGTGAGCCCAGATGTCCTGCATGTTACACGGGTACAAGAGATATTGTCCCTATGTGACTAAATCTAACCTAATGAGGGGGAATGAAAATGTAGTCCCAGCATGAAAAAGGCAGTCTTTAAGAAAGCTTAAGAAAGGCCCTAAAAGAAAAAAAAACTTTGACATCCATTGTATAATAGAAATTAACCCAAATCAGATTTTAAATTTTAGCAATCTTTTATTAATAGTTTTCTTGGATAGTTTCCCAGATTTCTTTCTCACATTGTGACATGAAATGCCTTTCATCATCAGCAACGGTGGTGGCCCTTGTTTTGGTCTCCCCTCAATAACAGGAGAAATTGTTTCCCCCACAGCTCCTTCAAAGTTGCCACCCTGGTGGATAAGGCTGTTAAGAAAGCATATGGTGTTTGGGCTTTCATTAACATCGACTTGAAGAGCCGCAAGGTTATGCTGCAGCTCTACAAAACCCTGGTGAGACCACACTTGGAATATTGTGTCCAGTTCTGGTCGCCCTATTGTAGGAAAGATGTGGCGGCTTTGGAGAGGGTGCAAAGGAGGTTTATCAGGATGCTGCCAGGGCTGGAGGGCTTGTCCTTCGAGGAGAGGTTGACTGAGTTCGGACTTCTCTCTCTGGAGAGAAGGAGGAAGAGAGGTGACCTGATCGAGGTGTACAAGGTAATGAGAGGCATGGATAGAGTCGATAGCCAGAGACTTTTCCCCAGGGCAGGATTGACTTCCACGAGGGGTCATAGTTTTAAGGTGTTAGGAGGAAGGTATAGAGGAGACGTCAGAGGGAGGTTCTTCACCCAGAGAGTTGTGAGCGCATGGAATAGTTTGCCAGTGGTAGTCGTGGAAGCGGAGTCATTAGTGACATTTAAGCGACTGCTGGACATGCACATGGACAGCAGTGAATTGAGGGGAGTGTAGGTTAGGTTATTTTATGTTTGGATTAGGATTATTCCACGGCACAACATCGTGGGCTGAAGGGCCTGTACTGTGCTGTACTTTTCTATGTTCTATTTATCCTGTGAAAGATTTTAAACAACAATAAACCTCTCAATTAAATCATCCCTCAGTCTTCTGTACGCAAGCCATTACAAACCTAGCCCAGTCTACCTGTACATCAGTGAATTTGCACTGAACTTTCTCCAGACCATGGCTTCGAAATGAATGTACTTCCCAAGTTACAACTTACATACAACTTATACTCCTTTATATTACAGCTGTTTTGAGATTAAAAACTAGTATGCAATGGATTTCAAAATCACTTTCAGTATCTATCCACTAGCGTTTGTTAATTTTTATATACGTGACCTTCTAAATCTCTCCACTTATTCACAATTTTTAGCCTTTGTATGTTTGGAAATTAAGTCTTTCTTGAGTCTGTGACATTTCTGACTAAAAAAATTACTTTTGTCAACTCTAATGACACACATTTATTTCCACCCAGTGGTAGATACATCACCACCCCAATGCGCTCAGTTAATTTAATGAAACAATTTCCTGTGGGAAATGTTGGCTGCTTCCTAATGCACGCCACTTACCATAACATTAACACACAAAGAGTATATCATGATGGATGTCAACAGTTGTAATTAGGATACCTGAAGGCTGTTTTGAGTCAGCAGTTGGGGCTTTCTACTTTGATGTAAAAGTTGCTTTTAAGTACTTGGAGATTATTTGAGAAATAATGACTTTTTTTGTTCTTGGAGGGCATCAGCTTGAATAAAAATACATTTAGACTAGCATAAAAGAGCAAAATCACAACAGGAGAACCTTACAGATATTAGGCCCTCCTCTGTAAGTCTGATGTTACTTCATTCTAATAACAGACTGGTGTCTGGAACTGGATTGGGGCTGTTTCTGTGGTATAATGTCATTGTTTTTCTGAAACAAAAACATTATGCAGTGATTTTAGAATGGACATTTAAATGATAACTTAGTATACAGCATAAAATCTAAAAATCCATCATCTGACATAATACAAATTGGCGATAATTTGGATTAAGAGCAACTTAATTCCTCTCAATTTCCTAATGGATAGCTGTTCCTGATTAATACCTCTTGATTGTAAATCCAACAAAACCTGTCGCTGTTTGCAATTCTCGTTTGCACAACTCAAGTTGATGAATTATTATAAATTAAAATTAGTCAGTTTAGTATGCTTTAATGGGATTTTTAGTTATTATTACTTTTCATTGCTGAACATGTTTCATTAAATTCTGTATGGGCAAGGAAACAGCCTGCTGGTTACCACAAAATTATCAGCTCAGGTAGAGAGGGTGCTGAAGGAGGCTTACAGGATGCTTGCCTTAATTAGTCAGAATGTAGAATATAGGAGCAAGGATATCTTCTTTCCACTTTATGAAATACTAGTTAGGCTACAGTTGGAATACCCTGTGTTGTTCTAGTAACCACACTATTGGAAGGATGTGATTGCACAGGAGAGAGTGCAGAGAAGATACACCAGGATGTTGCCCAACATAAAGTCTCATTGTGAGGAGAGACTGGATAGGCTGGCTTTGTTTTCCCTGGAGCAGAGGAGGCTCAGGCAAGATCTGATTGAGGTATACAAAACAGTAGATTGTAAGAATCTCTTCCCTTGCGGCAGACGTTCTAAGACTGAGGTGGGGTGAAGGTGGGGTTTGCATAGGCTGAAGATGAGGAATAAATGGTTTAGAGGAGATCTGAGAAGAATATTTATTCACCCAGGCGGTGAAATATAGAACATGCCACCTAAGAGAGCGGAGGAAGGTATTCTCTCAACATTTAAGAGACATCTGGATGAGCACTTAAAACACCTGGTCATAGTTAGCTGTGGGCCAAGTACAGGTAAAAGGAATTGCGATAGTTTGGTGTTTGTTTGTTGTCATCGATGTACTTGGTCAAAGGTCCTGTTTCTATGTTGTATGACTCTATGACGCTATGTATCATCCTTCTTCAGCTGATTAATCCATGTTAGACAACATTTGGAGGAAACACTGAGGCTGGCAAGGGCACAGAATGTTCTCTGGCTGAGGGCATCTTAATATCCAACACCCAAGAGTGGCTAGGCAGCACTACTACTGATAGTCATAGAGTTATACCGCACAGAAACACGTCCTTCAGTCCCACACGTCCTCGCCAACCAGGTTTTCTGGACTGATCTAGTACCATATGCCTTCATTTGGCCCATATCCTTCTGTTCACATACACATCCAGATGTATTTTAAATGTTGTGGTTGTACCTGCCTCCTCCACCTCCTCTGGCAGCTTGTTCCATACGCACACGGCCCCTTTGCATCAACAATTTGCCCCTCAGGCCCCTTTTAAATCTTTCCCCTCTCACCTTAAACCTATGCCCTCTAGTTTTGGCCTCGCCTACCCTGGGAAAAAGACCTTGATTCCCGTTCCACTACCTCCTGATGCCCCAGAACCTTTCCATCATCTACAAAACACAAATCAGGAGTGTGATGGAATAATCCCGAGTTGCCTGGATGAATATAGATCCAACAATGCTCAGGAAACTTGACACTATTCATGCAAAGCAGCCCACTTGTTTGTCACCCCATCCACAAACATTCACTCCCTCCACCACTGATCCTCAGTCGCGGCAGTGTTTACTATCAAAAGGTGTAATGCGGAAATTCACAAACATTCCTTAGGCGGCACCTTCCACACCCATGCTCAATTACATCTGAAAGAGCAAGAGGGCAGCAGATGCATGGAAACGTCTAATTTCCCCTCCAAGCCATTCACCATTCTGATGGGGAAATATATTGCCATTCCTTCAGTGTCATTGGTCAAAATCCTGGAATTTCCTCCATAATGGCAGGTAACTGTGTATGATTTGTGTGTTCAAGGCAGCTGCTCACCAGCGCCTTCTGGAGGGCAACTAGGGATGGTCAATAAATGCTGGCCCAGCCACAATGTCCACGTCGTGGCGAGCGAATAGAGAAAAGAAAAAACTCTTCCATATGGCTATTGAAAAGTTCGAACTAAAAGAAATAACAGGCTAGACATTTCTTCATGGTGTGTTCATGCAGAAATAAAAGGCTGGAGTTGTAAATGACAGGTCAGTGGCTTGTGGACAAGACTGCCTGTTGTGCTGGAGACTCATGATTTTAAATTACTTCTTCATCCTTTAATCAATGCAACAGGTCAGCATTTGAAAAATCTGATTTTGGAGAAAACCTACCTAGAGCTTAAATGTACGTTAAAGCAAAAATCACAAACACAAATGCAATATATAATTAGCACAAGGGATTTGTTGAGTTCAAAAAGTCACTGTTGCTAAGAGATTTTTTTTTTCCCCTGGTTCATTTGGATTGAGCGTTAATGTCAAATGTTACATTCCACCGCTGATTTTCAATTGTTTCATTATGGCATAGAAGAAGGCCATTTGTTCCATTGTTTCTGTAGTGGCTTACTGTCACATAGATTCTCTGAATTTCAATTTGTTTTTCTCTCTGATCAGCATTTCACCTGGAGTTATTTTCTGCATTGTTCTTTGACTTGCATTCATACATCTTCTCTTGGCAATGAGAAATGAATATCCAAGACCATGGATTGAGTCTGGCACTAGATAAATGACCAGCAAGAGCTGCTACTATTTATTGAGACTGGGGCTGATCTTGCCCTTTGATTAAAGGAAATTTGTCAATTATAAAGACAGACTCAATCTAACTGTCCAGCAATATTAAATCAGGCTTTAGCCTGGCAGAGATTCCTACATTATAAAAATAATCAGGGGAAAGATTGGGGATACTTATTAAGTCTCTGCAATAGTTATTTAGAAGTACAGGTTAGTGATTTGGGGACATGCAATCAAATCGGACTGTGGCGCCTGATGGAATTTAAATTCAGTTAATAGATCTGGAACACAAAGCTAGCCTCAGAAATTGTCACCATGTCTACCAGCACTAATTATTATAAAAATCCATCTTGCTCTCTAATGTCCTCCAGGTAAAGTACTCTGCTGTCCTTCCCTGGCCTGGCTGACATGTGACTCCCAGTCCTACAGGTTGACTCTTAGCTGCCCTCTGAAATGGCCTCACAGGTCACTTGACTCATGGACAATGCAGAATGAGCAACAAATATTGGCCTGGCCAGGGATGTCCATACCCTGTAAAAGACTAAAGAAAAATGAATTAGCCATTGATACGGTATTTGCAACTTCTTCAGAAGAATAAGAAGAAGAAAAATAAATTAAATACTAACCAAATATTTATAGAGAAAGAAAAGTAAAATGATTCATTTCAACACTTTATGCTACTTACTGTTCACACTGTCTTCAGTTCCCCTTATTCTCCTGCTACTAATGGTGGCTAAATGTAACCTCCTAATTCACTTAATAAACTTCAATTGTAAATAATTTTTTTTGCATTCATTTATCAAAACTACTAAAATGCATCTGAACACATTTCTTTGAAAGCATTTTGTCTCCATGGTAAATAGAAAGAGTAATTAACTTCTTCCATTTTCATAAGCACACATGAGGCACCGTCATAGTGCCAAGACCAATCAGATGCTGGTTACCTAGTTAAAAGAAGAGTCATTGGAGAAAGAATGACTACAAAATGAGCATACTTGAAATGGATGTTAAATATTAATTGCATTTTCATTTGTTCATTAATTTTCCATGTAATTGTTCTTTTAAATAAGGCAGCTAGAATTATAGAATTGATGTAAGGGCTGAAGGAGAATCCAGAAGGAAGCTATTTGGCCTGTAATATTTTTCCCAGCCCTTTGCAGGAACAACTCAGTTTGGCCCATCACATGATCCCAACTTTCTCCAATGGCACTGTGAAACTGTTGTCTTCAGGTACTTGTCCAATCACAGTTTGAAAGCTCCTTGCCATTGGCTTAGTGCTGGTCACTTTAATTCATTGTTCTCTCGTTATCAGGCCTTCTATCAATGGGAGGGGTTCCTCTCTACTCTGTCCCGATCTCTCATTATTTTTAACACTTCCAAAACTCCTCTTAGTTTCTTGGAGGAAGGATTTCATTAGTCTATGGATGAATCAATTCCTGGAATCTCATTCCTGGAACTATTACATAGAACATAGAACATAGAACAGTACAGCACAGAACAGGCCCTTCAGCCCACAATGTTGTGCCGACCATTGATCCTCATGTATGCACCCTCAAATTTCTGTGACCATATACATGTCCAGCAGTCTCTTAAATGACCCCAATGACCTTGCTTCCACAACTGCTGCTGGCAACGCATTCCATGCTCTCACAACTCTTTGCGTAAAGAACCTGCCTCTGACATCCCCTCGATACTTTCCACCAACCAGCTTAAAACTATGACCCCTCGTGCTAGCCATTTCTGCCCTGGGAAATAGTCTCTGGCTATCAACTCTATCTATGCCTCTCATTATCTTGTATACCTCAATTAGGTCCCCTCTCCTCCTCCTTTTCTCCAATGAAAAGAGACCGAGCTCAGTCAACCTCTCTTCATAAGATAAGCCCTCCAGTCCAGGCAGCATCCTGGTAAACCTCCTCTGAACCCTCTCCAAAGCATCCACATCTTTCCTATAATAGGGCGCCCAGAACTGGACGCAGTATTCCAAGTGCGGTCTAACCAAAGTTTTATAGAGCTGCAACAAGATCTCACGACTCTTAAACTCAATCCCCCTGTTAATGAAAGCCAAAACACCATATGCTTTCTTAACAACCCTGTCCACTTGGGTGGCCATTTTAAGGGATCTATGTATCTGCACACCAAGATCCCTCTGTTCCTCCACGCTGCCAAGAATCCTATCCTTAATCCTGTACTCAGCTTTCAAATTCGACCTTCCAAAATGCATCACCTCGCATTTATCCAGGTTGAACTCCATCTGCCACCTCTCAGCCCATCTCTGCATCCTGTCAATGTCCCGCTGCAGCCTACAACAGCCCTCTACACTGTCAACGACACCTCCGACCTTTGTGTCGTCTGCAAACTTGCTGACCCATCCTTCAATTCCCTCGTCCAAGTCATTAATAAAAATTACAAACAGTAGAGGCCCAAGGACAGAGCCCTGTGGAACCCCACTCACCACTGACTTCCAGGCAGAATATTTTCCTTCTACTACCACTCGCTGTCTTCTGTTGGCCAGCCAATTCTGTATCCAAGCAGCTAAGTTCCCCTGTATCCCATTCCTCCTGACCTTCTGAATGAGCCTACCATGGGGAACCTTATCAAATGTGTTGTTTTCTTTATTATGTAGGTTGCACAGCCAAATGGCTTTATTAATCCACAATTCTGCTCTCTGAATCCAAACTTTTCCCTACTCTTGTGCATCCACCACTTTCAGTATTTACTGACCTACTGTCCCACAGTATACGACATATCAATTTTAAATCCATTATTTTCATATCACTCCATGGCCCCACATCCCAGTAACATCTCACCCCTTTACTGTAACCTCCTCCAATCCTCAGAGATCGTTTCACCCCTCCAGTTCCTGTCCATTATGCACTGTTCCATTTCCAACCTCTCACCATTTGACAGGCATGGCTAGACCTCAAAATCTAACTCATCCAACCATTTCCAAAAGCTGAGATCTCTTCCTGTGTGCGGCTCCCTCACCCAAATAATCATTCACATTGAGTGGGGTTTGGCCATTTGACTGGGGGTAGCGTCACAACTGAGCCTTGATCAACCACCGTGCGTGTGTAACAGCCAGGCTGCAGCATGAACTCATCTCTTGCCTGGTGTTTATACGAGTTGTCTGTGAGCTGAAACACTACTCAGATTTCTCTCCCTCAACCCAAATGTTCCCAGGGCAATCTGCATTGATTGTACCGAATCCCAGAATCTGCGCTCAGATGGTTCTGTCACTGAGCACATAGAGGGTGGGAGCAGCTCCATTGCAATCCTGGTAGAATACATTGGTTTTGATGGGATCTAAGGATCAGCACTGAATCAGAAAGCTGGTGGAGAGTTCTGGTTGCCCTGCTATAGGAAGGATTTTCTAAAACTAGAAAGGGTGCAGAAAAAAAATTTACAAGGATGTTGCTGGGACTGGAGGTTTTGAGTTATAAAGGAGAGGCCTAATTAGATTGGGGCTGTTTTTCCTGGAGCATCAGAGGCTGAGGGGCTGATGTCATAGACGTTTATAAAATCATGAGGGGCATGGATAAGATGGATAGCCAAGAGTAGGGGAGTCCGAAATTATGAGACATCAGTTTAACGTTAAGGGGGGAAAGATTTAAATGGGACCTGAGGGGCAATGCTTTCATGCAGAGGATTATGTATGTGTATGGAATGAGCTGCCAGAGGAAGGCATTTCTATAAATGCATGAATAGGTAAGATTTACAGGGATGTGGGCTAAACACAGGCAGCTGGGACTAGTTCAGTTTAGGAAACGAGGTCAGCATGGAAGGGCCAGTTTTCGGGGCTGAATGACTGTATGAGTTGTGTCTTTAAACTCCATTGTTCAGCTGTACTTATTTGCTCTGTCTCTCTCTCTCTCTCTCTCTCTCTTTGTCTACGTTCTCCTTGTACATTCCATTCTCTGTCAGTGGGCTGCACTCTATCAAGTATACGTTTTAGCCAATCATGCTTAAATGTCACCAGCTCTGAGCAGCCAATAGCTGAAAACACTGTAGTGCTCTAATTGGGAAAAGCACTGACTGCTGGCCACTGTCAGAACCAGCCAATTAAAACAAGCAGAAGAAAGGAATCAATCTGATTCAGTCTAATATAGCCTGTTGTGTTTCTCATTCAGGGCTGGGAAGGAGGCAGGTTGCATTTTTACAGAGGGCTGCTGGATTTTACCAACAGACCTGGGGTGAACTACACTGAGCCAGAGTCTTATCACTAAGCATGCATGTCAAATGTTGGAGATACAGAACGTAGATTTTACCTCACTCCAGGAACTGCGAGGATAATGGAGAAAAATTGTAGCATCATTTCTGTCTGCATTCTGCTCATACATCGCTATGTGCGCAATGTAGAAAACCATTCAGTGTTTCTTTTTTCCTTTAAGACCATAAGATGACGGAGCAGAATTAGGCCAGTCAGCCCATCCAGTCTGCTCCAACATTCAATCATGGCTGATGTTTTTCTCAATCCCATTCTCCTGCCTTCTCCCTGTAACCCTTGATCCCCTTTCTAATTGTGAACCGATTTGTCTCTGTCTTAAATACACTCGATGACTCGGCCTCCACAGCCCTCTGTGGCAACGAGTTCCGAAGATTCACCACTCTCTGGCTGAAGAAATTCCTCTCATCTCAGTTCTAAAGGGTTGTCCCTTCATTCTGAGCCTGTGCCCTCGGGTCCTAGTGTCCCTTACTCGTGGAAACATCTTTTCCATCTCCACTCTATCCAGGCTTCTCAGTATTCTGCAAGTTTCAATCAGATGCCAACTCATCCTTTTAAGCTCCTTCAAATACTGACCCAGAGTTCTCAACTGCTCCACATATGACAAGCCCTTCATCCCAAGGGTCATTCTTGGAAACCTCCTCTCAACCCCCTCCAAGGCCAGCTTGTCTGTCCTTAGATACAGGGCTCAAAATTTCTCACAATATTTCAAAGGCAATCTGACCAGTACCTTACACATCCTCAGCAGTACATCCCTGCTCTTGTATTTAGCCCTCTTGAAATGAACGCTGACATCGCATTTGCCTTCCTAACTGTCAACTGAACCTGTATGTTAACCTTAAGAGAATTCTGAACCAGGATTCCCAAGTCCTTTAGTGCTTAGATTTCTGAAGTAGATCCAAACAGGTCAAGTCCACTGGCTCTCCATTGTCAAACTTGTTTGCTACCTCTTCAAAGAATTCTACAGATTTGTTAGGCATGACCTCTCCTTGATGAAGCTGTGCTGACCCAGCCCTATTTTACCAGGTATTTCCAAATATTCTGCAAGTTCATCCTTAGTAATGGACTCTAAAATGTTACCAACAACCAAGGTCAGGCTGAGCAGACCAAAGTTTCCTGTCTTTGGCCCCCTTCCCTTCTTTAGTAGGAGTGTTACATTAGCCATTTTCCAGGACTCTAGGACCCTCCTTGGCTCCAGTGATTCCTGAAAGATCACCACCAATGCCTCTACAATATCCTCAGCTATCTCTTTCAGAACTCTGAAATTTGGGTGATTTATCCACCTCAGGCCTTTCAGCTTCTCCTCTGTGATTGCCACTATACCATTCTCTGCTACCTGATTCTCTTGATGTTCTGGTATGCTGCTAGTGTCTTTGAAAACTAATATAAGGTACCAATTCAGTTCCTCCACCATTTCTTTATTCCCAATCAACACTTTTCCAGTCTCATTTTCTAGCCTCTCTCTAACCTTCTAGATATCTAAAAAACACTCTTACAATCTTTGTTTTCATTAATAACTAGCTTACTCTCATATTTCATTGTCTACCTCCCTTTATTGCTTTTATAGTTATCCTCTACTAGATTTTAAAGGCTTCCCAATCCTCTGGCTTCCCACTAATCTTCAACACATTGTATACTTCTGCTTTTATGCTGTTCCTGTCTTCCCTTGTCAGCTATTGTTGCCTCATGCCCTCCTGTAGTGATCAGAACCAGGTAGATTTTGTTGACTGAGATAACAAGGTGTAGAGCTGGATGAACACAGCAGGCCAAGCAGCATCAGAGGAGCAGGCTAACGCTTTGTGCATAGACCCTTCTTCAGAAATGGGGGAGGGGAAAGGGGTTCTGAAATAAATAGGGAAATAGGGGGTGGCGGATAGAAGATGGACAGAGGAGAAGATAGGTGGAGAGGAGACAGACAGGTCAAAGAGGTGGGGATGGAGCCAGTAAAGGTGAGTGTAGGCAGGAGATAGGTCAGTCCAGGGAGAACGGACAGGTCAAGGGGGTGGGATGAGGTTAGTAGGTAGGAGATGGGAGTGGGGCTTGAGGTAGGAGAAGGGGATAGGTGGGAGGAAGGACAGGTTAGGGAAACGGGGACGAGTTTGGCTGGTTTTGGGTCATGGTAGGGAGAGGGGAGATTTTGAAGCTTGTGAAGTCCACATTGATATCATTGGGCTGCAGGAATCCCAAGCGGAATATGAGTTGCTGTTCCTGCAACCTTCGGGTGGCAACGGTGTGGCACTGCAGGAGGCCCAGGATGGACTTGTCATCTGCGGAATGGGAGGGCGAGTTGAAATGGTTCGCGACTGGAAGGTGCAGTTGTTTAGTGCGAACCGAGCGTAGGTGTTCTGCAAAGCAAGCCCCAAGCCTCCGCTTGGCTTCCCTGATGCAGAGGAGGCCACAACAGGAACAGCGGATAGATATACCACATTAGCAAATGTGCAGGTGGGTGAGGTGGGGGCTGGAGGGGAGTGTGGAGCGGACAAGGGAATCACGGAGAGAGTGGTCCCTCCAGAAAGCAGCTAAGGGTGGGGAGGGTAAAATGTCTTTGGTGGTGGGGTCGGAAGATCTTTGATTAGGGTTGTTAACGTGGGCTGACCAATATAACCAGGAGATTTAGAATCAGGAACTGGCTCTGAGCTGGCTGGTCACAGCCTGTGTACTGTGCACAAATACATACAGAGTGACTTGGAGGTGGGATCTGGCCTTTGTGTAGTTATTTCCTCCCCTCAGTATGTTTCTTCTTCCTGGGGATGAATTTCTGCTGTGTCTCCTGAATTATCCCTAGAAACTCATGCCTTTGTTACTCCACCATCTTCCGTGCTCAGCTCCACTTCCAATCAATTCTGGTCATCTCCTCCCTTGTGTTTTTGTAATTACCTTTTTACTCAATTGTAACACTGTTAGATCTGATTCCAGTTTCTCCATCTTAAACTACATGATAAATTATATCTTTATCTTTGAAAGGAGAGGGGTTGCAAAGGCCTACTGGTATTATCACTGGACTGTCCATCCAGAGGCCCAGATGATGTTCTGGGGACCCATGTTCGAAACCTGCCATGGCAGATGGTTGAATTTGAACATTTAAAAAACCCCGAAATTAAGAGTCTAATAATAACCACTTTCAACTGCTGGAAAAACCCATCTAGTTCACTAATATTCTTTGGGGAAGTAAACTGTCTGGTCTGGCCTATATGTGACTCCAGACCCACAGCAATGTGGTTGATTCTTAACTGCCCTCTGGGCAATTAGGGATGGGCAATAAATGCTGGCCTAACTGGCAATACCCTCATTCCATGAATGAATAAAAAAATTATGGTCACTGCTCCCTAGGGGTTCCTTTACCTTAAGCTACCAATTCAAGTTTGACTCATTACACATCACCAAATCCAGACTTGGCCATTCCCTACTGGGCTTGACCACAAGCTGCTCCAAAGCAAACATCTTGTAGACATTCCAAGAATTCCTTTTCATAAGATCTGCTACCAACGTCATTTTCCCAGTCCACGTGCATATTGAAGTCCACCTCTATTGTTATAATAGTGCCTTTCTTACATTCTCTTTCTATCTCCTGATTTTGTTTCTTCCTCACGTCCTGACTATTGCTAGGAGACCTGTGTACAATGCCAATCTTTTTTCCTTTGCAGTTCCTCAACTCAATGCACACAGATTCTATGCCTTCTGACTTTGTATCACTTCTCGCTATCAATTTAATTTCATTTCTCACTGAGAAGGCAACCTCACCCCCTATGTCCATTTGCCTGTCCTTTTGATAGGACATGTATTCTTGGATATTTAGTTCCCAGGCCTGATCACCTTACAGCTGTGTGTCTTTGATAATCACATCGTACTTGCCAATTTCAATCTGCACTACAATACGGTGTTTTGTATACTGCGCGTGGTTATGTATAACACCATCAGTCCTGGGTGGACTGCCCGTTTCTCTTAGTTGTTTGCTCATCTGCTGTGCCTGAAGTTAGACCCCTGGCTCTTTCCATACTCTCTGTCCTATTAGTTGTTCTGGAAACTTTCATAACCTCTGCTGAGCTCTCCCTCCCTTAACTTCTTTCAAAAATTTGAGGTAACTGAGCCTGTCCCTCACCATTTAGTTTGAAGCCCTATCCAGTCTTAGTTATGTAATTTGCCAGGACTCTCGTCCCAGCATGATTCGGGGGAGCCTATCCTATTGGAACAGCTCCCTCCTTCCCCAGTAGTGTTGCCAATGTCCCATGAATTTGGCACCAAACTTTGAGCCACATGTTTACCTCTTTAATCTTGTTGACCCTCTGCCAATTTGCTCATGACTCAGATAGTAATTCAGAGATTATTACCTTTTTGGCTTTGCTTTTTAATTTAGCTCGAACTGCTCATATTGCCTGAGCACAGCATCTTGCCTTGCTCTACTGATATCATTGGTACCTACATGAGCCATGACAACTGGATCTTTTCCCTCCCACTCCGAGCTTCTCTGCAGCCCTGGTGAGATATCCTGAACCCGAGCACCATGCAGGCCACACAGCCTTTGGGATTCTTGATCCGGGCAACTCAGCTATATAGTCCCTAGTCCCTGACAATACTATCCCCGATTACACCTACATTTCTCTTTTTTCCCCCATCTTCAATGGCTCCCTGTACTCGTGGTGCTATGGTCAGTTTGCTCATCCTCACTACTGCCCCCAAAGGGAGCAAGAATCTCAAACCTGTTACACCAGCTTGAGGGCTCAGGCTCCTTCAGCATTACCCCTCGGATCCCTCTATTTGCCTCGCTGGAAGTCACACCCTCTCGTCCATGACCGCTCACCAAATTCGAGGTAATTAATCCAAGGGGTGTGACTGCCTCCTCAAACACAGCATTCAGGTAACTCTCCCCCTCCCTGTTCAAAACTCAGAATCCAGGTCATCAAATCTTAGCTGGAGTTCCTCAAGCAAACAACACTTGCTAGTGTCCAACAGTGCAGCACCCCCTCTGCACTGACGCTCTGACAGTGCGGCACTCCCTCAGTTCTGACACTGGTTGTGTCGGCCTGAATTTTGTACTCCAGTCACTGGTGGCACTGAACACAAAACGTTCTGACTTAGACAGAGAGCGCTCTTTGCTGAGCCATAGTGAATGCCGTCTACAGCAGACAGCACAGAAGGAGGTCATTAGGCTCACCTCTTTTAATGCCTTCCCACCTTTTTCAAAGTATGGTACCTGTATATGGACACGATATGCCAGTTGACATTTAACCAGTATTCTTTAAAGACGCACTATTACTTCCTTGCTTTTGTCTGCTGTGTTGCTAAGGCCCAGATCTCTTAAGCACCGCTGTGCCACCTTTAAAAATTTATGAACAAATGCATGCATGCCTGACTGTTCCTTCATGCCCATTAGATTTTGTTGTTCTTCTTCCCTAAAAGTGTCACTTCAATTTCATTTGTTTTATCCACCCATTCTACCAGCCTGTATGTCATCATGAAGTTTATTGCCATTCTTCTCAGTTCGCTGTACTTCCAAATACTATGCCCTCTGCAATATTGAAATTGTATCCTGTCCATTCCAAGACTAGGCTATTAATGTAGATCAAGATAAACAGTGGTCCCAGGACTTACTTTGGGGAACCCACGTCATTATTTCCTCTGCTGTCTGCTTATTATCACTCAGCATATTTGTATCCATTCTGCCATGGATGGCTGTATTCCATAGCCTTCAAATTTGCTAACATGCCTATTATGTGGCCCTTTATCAAATGCTTGTGGAAGTCCATGCAAACTCTATCAATCACCTTATCTTCATCAACCCTCTCTGCTACTACTTTGCAAATATACATTGAGTTAAATGCGGTTTGGTTTTAGCAAGTCCATGTTGACTTTCCTAACTTCTTCCACGTTTATCCAAGTAATTGTTAATCTTGTCTAAAATGATCACTTCTAAAGTCTTTCCAGTGGCAGGTCAAACTTACAATTGCTTCGGTTGGCCCAACACACTTTCTGAAACAAGGGTATTAATTGAAATTTCCAGTCCTCCGCTACCACCTCACCTTTCCGTGAAGATTTGGAAAATTGTGGGCAGAACCTTTGTAATTTCCACCCTTTTACCCGCGACATCATCTGGTCCTGGGGATTTATCAAGTTTAAATGCAGCATGCATTTCTAACATCTTATTATTTTTTAGCCTATCTACTATCTTAATCACCTTTTCTTTCACAATGACTCTCTAAGAGCACATTTTTCCTTGGCATAGACAAATAAAAAGTACTTTTGTATTGCAGACATGCATCCATTTCAATCAGCTGAGATTAGTCTCCGCTTCCCCTTATGGACTTTGAGCAATTTATTTCTCGGTACAAAACTGTCATTTTTTTTACATTAGTTGCTTATCACTTTTCACAGTCATTTAGTTACTTTTTCACCACACCCACCCCAAACTTTCTAAAGGTAGCCAGGCCTTTCTAAAAATTTTAGATTCAGTCTGTTTATGCCAATCACATAGCCATGTCGGAACAGCTACTGTGAAATGCTAAATATTTACTTCAGAAATATGGATAATGTCAGTTTGTTGATAACAGCACATTCATTTTCCAATTTACCATGCCCTGGTGAGGAATGGAGTTGTGCCTTGCACTTCTACATATGGCAAATTTCAGGTAAGTAAGTTGGAGACCCAAGTATATCAACACATGGAGTAGGGAAAGCATTGAAAGGAGTGGTTGATTGTAAGTGCCCTCCCATTTCTGTCTGATATAAACTGCCTGGTCATAAACCCTATGAATTCCTTTCAAAGTCGCTCCATTTCTCTACCTCTCTTTCTTCCTTAAAACATTTCATTTTCTCAAGCTTTTGGCCATTTGTCCTAATATTGCCCTATATGATTCAGTGTCAAGTTTTGCTTTGTAACAGTCTGGTGAAATGCCTTGTGATGTCTAATTGTTGTAAAGCAATTATTTACCCACAAGTTGTTGCTATTGTTACCTGGTTATTGGTTTTGCATGGTAGACAACTTAAATTGTCTCAAGCCAATGGAAAACTATGCCCTTATTTGTCACTTGAGTAGTTAATATGGCAGCATTTAATTTCTAGCTATAGCTAATTGCAACAGAGATCACCAAACTCTTTGCTGTCTTTTGCCATGAGGAGTTACCATGTTGCCTATTGTATTCAAGTTAAACCCAGATTGATTATTTTACAGGCTGTGTAATTACATAGATTCAGAGCTAGGCAACAATAAACTGACAGTAATTTTGAAAACCTTGAGGAAATTTTACACACCACAAAAGTGAAGGATAAGGATCCTACACATGAAAGACCTCCTCTAACTTTCATTCTATTTAGGTCTCTAAGTAGACACAACACTTGTCTTGCAGTGCTTTTGAATCGCATCTAACCATTTTAGTACTACCAAGAAAGCTTTTAATGACACTCTTTTGGGGTCATTTCTGACTCTGATTTTTCTTTGTGCTACATTGGTCACAAGAGAAGGCACAGTCCGCATGCAAGACTTCTGGATAAAATAACAGACTAGCTCCAAAGACACGTTTTGTATACTGACAGAAGATTTCTATTGCCATTCAGTACTTGTCCCGCTCAATAGCTGGGAAAAGCAGGTGAAGTTGGAGGCTTTGGAGAGATGATGGGACTTTGGCAATAAGATCCACAGACAGAATTAGCTGTTGATCCAATTTCTCCACCTGGGATGGGTTAACATTATCAGTATAGTGCTACCTAACTTCCGTATATCCTGCCTTGTTCGAGATGGGACTGAGCTTTTTTTAAAATCATCCTTCTAGATGGACAAGAATAAAATTTAGCTTCTCACTTTAAAACCTGCAAGGAACAAGTTTTGAACTTGTTCGCCTTCATTGTTCATAGCATTGAGTAGCGAGTTGGGATGTAATGTTGCTGTACGGGATATTGGTGAGGCCACTTTTGGAATACCATATTCAATTTTGGTCACTCTTTTATAGGAAGGATGTTGTTAAGCTTGAGAGGATGCAGAAAAGATTAATTAGGATGTTGTCAGGACTGGAAGGTTTGAGCTATAGGGAGAGGCTGAATAGGCTGGGGCTATTTTCCCCAGAGTATCAGGGCCTGAGAGGTCGCCTTAGAGATTTAGAAAATTATGAGGGGCATGAATAGGGTGAATAGCCAAGGTCTTTCTCCAAGGGTGGGGGAGTCCAAAGCTAGAGGGCATAGGTTTAAAGTGAGAGGGGAAAGATTTAAAATGGATATGAGGGTTAACTTCTTCATGCAAAGGTGTTTGTGTATGGAATGAGCTGCCAGACGAAATGGTGGGCATAGGTACAGTTACAACATTTCAGAGGCATCTGGATGGGTATATGAATGGGAATGGAATAGAGGGATATAAGCCAAATACTGGCAAATGGGATTAGGTTAGATTGGGATTTCACGTCAGCACGGACAAGTTGGACCAGCGGGTCTGTTCCTGTGCTGTATGACTGTGATTCCTCTTGTAGCAAGCAATTCACTGCAAGTAGAGATAGACAGCAATGGACGTTAGACTGATAAGCAGTACTTTATCTTTTCCGCTTTAAAAAAAAGCAAGCCAATATCTCTGTCAAGAAAACTTGATTAACCTTGCCAGTCCATGCCTAACCAAGATCTCTTTTTTTAAGGTTGCTTACTCCATCCCCACACCTCTGTAATTGCATTTTGAGGCAAGCAGGTGGCAAAGCTGGAATGGAAGTAGGAATTTTCAAAATGTCCACAAATATGCCTTCCAGTAATCAACAGAGGAAACAATGAACTTGCAGGTCAACTCGGTACAGTTAAAAGTCAATTTCATTGGACTGTGTGAAGTTGCTTTTGCTTATTCTAGGCTAATGACATACCACATCCTGGGCATGCACTTTACTCTCAATATGGTGTAAGCTAATTATAAAATGGCTCCACAAGAGAATTGCTAACACCTATTCAGGCCTCTGTGTTTGTGCTGACTGCTGCAGCACTATTTTAGTGTTCTAAGTGATTGTAAGATACTCTATTTGAATTCCAATGAAAATTTTCACATCGCAGTGAAACGTATCCAAAGGGATGACACAGTGGCCCAACAGTTAGCACTGCTGCCTCTCAGTGCCAGGGACCGGGGTTCAATTACGCCCTTGGGGTGACTATCTGTGTGGTGTTTGCACATTCCCCCTGTGTCTACGTGGGCTTACTCTGGGTGCTCCAGTTTCCTCCGACAGTCCAAAGAAGTGCAGGTTAGGTGGATTGGCCATGGGAAATTGCCCGTAGTGTTCAGGGATGTGTAGATTAGGTGGGTTAGAGGAGGATGATCTGAGCGTCCAGGTGGACTTGTTGGGCTGAAGGGCCTGTTTCCACACTGGATGAATTCTATGAAGAAAAAAAGTGTTTCTAGACCATTTTGCAATTTGTATCTGTTGGCGTTGAAATGATTTAGGGTTTGGAACAGAAGGAAATAGGTGGAATCTTCCAGTCCCGGACGTGAGAGAGAGGCCTGAGGCAGAAAGGCAACTTAACGAGGTGTGATGATGGTGACCTAGTGCCCCAGCACCACCTCCACCTCCATCCACATTGTCTTGGATACGAAGACTCAAGCTTAACCTTCCACTCCGCCCTCAATTGAGGCCCTAAAGCAGTCGATAAATGACCATTTACAAACCATTTAAAGCCTGTCCTGGCCTGCAATGTTCTCAACTTCAGCTGGAACAAATAAGAGATGGCCCCATGATCGGTAACCTTGGGCAGGCAAACTGTAAAACTGTTGGTGGGTTGGCAATTCCTCAGTCGGCACTAATTTGTGTACACTTGAGGGACTAGATATAGGGCAGGGGGTTAGCGACTTGAGGCACACAGGTAGTCAACCCTACATCTTGGCCAAAAGAATGGAGTTCAAGTCCTATCTCAGGACATAATGGCCACAGAAACATGTCCCAACAGGTTGATTAACAGAAAAACATGTTTATTTTTAGGGCAGGGTTGTCTTCTTGAGAACCAACAACCTACCCTTATTTCTAGCCCCTGTTGCACCTCTCCCCATGACCCCAAACTTCTTTTCTCACCCTCACTCACTGCATAATTCTACTTTCCCCAAAGAAAAGCACTTACTTGACACCCTCTTCTTGTGATTTGGGTTATCCTTCTGATAGTAGCAACGGTTTTCAAGGTGACACTGCTGAGTGTAAGAGCCAACAGCCTCCTTTGCTCTTACTGTGCGGAGTTTATGCCCCTGGGACTCAATTTCAGAGGAGGGGGGTGGCCCATTGTTGCCCTCAAAACAGGTTAATTGGAGAAAGACACATGCACCTTGCTGTGGAGCATCAGCTAGGGTCTCTCTCCACCTTTTGAACAAACAAGCAAGACACCAATGCAAATAGAGCATTCCACTTGTTGTTCCCATTCCTTGTTGAGGATCCATTTTCTCAGTGTCAGGTGCCACAAGTGAAATTCTTACCCATTGAATGATTTGTTCTAATTGTTTGGAAACATTTACAATTCATACCATCTGTTTAACTGAGCAATGGTAGGTAACCAATACCTTTATGTTTTGCTGCTTGTGGACAGCAAGTATTGGTGATAAATCTGAGCAAGATTTATAAGCAAGAAAATCAGGCTAATCCAAAGCCTAGGAATCCAATTCTCACTCCTACTGACTTTTTTTACTAGGTGTATAGCAAAATACATCCTGTGAATACTAGCTGTAAGTGTATTAATGGTTAGGACAAATTATGTTATTTGCTAGAGAAGCATGAGTTAATAATATCTAGCATCTCAGAAAGGAATAAAACCAACATAGATTCCTTGTATAAGTGGCATATATCTGAGGCGAATTGTGATATTTCACGGTCAAATAGGATGTTTGAGTTTTGCCTAAAACCTTGATGTGTTATATTTTTGTGGTAAGGGGGTTCCTGCACTCATTGTTTCTTGGCTTGCCAGTAGATTTATCACCAATCCTGATGCAAAGATTACTCAAGTCAAACTCTACGGCCTCGAGCAGGCAAAAGAACATTGGCAACATGACCTTACGCAGATGCTTCAAGTTAAAGCATATTGACTAGTTCAGCAGTACACAAATGTTTGACAAATACTTTTAATGTTCCTTGATTTCCAGAAGTTTCAGAAGCTCAAAATCCCAATTGGGTGCATTTAAAACATAGCATATTTAATGTGCAAATGAAATTGCCAAGTGCTGTTTCAATGGCAAATGAAGGGACTGTGGACCTCTGTATGTTGAAATCTGTGGGTATAAGTTGAATAAATGTAATCACAACCCACACCCTTTGTGGACCGAGCACATGCAAGTTGATAAAAGTCCATAGATCCCATCTTGAGTTAAAATATTTCTATCTTTCAGTCTTACCAATATTAGCCAGCACTGAAGTTAACTTGGTTTGGTTTTGCTTTTCTCATTCAATTGAATTGATTGGTACTTGGCATTTCAATTTAAACATATTGCAGTGGGTTACATCGTAATCATTATATTGATATGGGCACAGAGACAATACTATAACTTTTTCCCTGGAAAGTATGGTGACATGAATATCCTTCATAAAATACTTTCAAAAAAGACATTTGTAAGGTCAGTTCTTTTGTCCATATTAAAGACGTTTGTTGAGGTATTATGCTTGGGTGAAGCGGAAGAGACATGAACAAAGGACGTTGTCTGCACCGGTGCTATAATTTGTTACATTTATAATTGCTGAGATTGTTCTCAGTTTGGAGTTGTTGGTTGGCTCATTGAGCTGACTGGTTTTCATGCAAACGTTTTATCTCCCTTCTAGGTGGCATCGTCAGTAGAAGGGAAGTGAAATATTAGCATGAAAACCTGTCAGCTCAGCAAGAACCAACCAGCAATCCAACCACAATCCAAGCTACAGATCTTCATTATAACATGTTCTCAATTTCCTCCAAAGAATTTGGAACAACTTACTACTTATGAATGATGTTATATTCTTTCTCCAATAGTGCCAATGGGATTGTTACAGCTGTCTGAGCAGACAGACAGAACCATGGTTTGGTGACACATTTGAAAAATGCTCCTTTCAGTAATATAGTACAACGTCAGTATCATGTTGAAGTACATGTATCCTGTCAACTACTGAATAGACTCAGATTTATGGTGCACATGTACTAAATGATAAATAAAAACAGTCTGACGTGGAAATCACAGAAGTAACATTGTCCTTTTATAATTTTATTTTAAATGTATTATGGCATATTGTTTTATGGGAGCTGATGACTTTACATTTTAAATTCAATGAAATCATTTGCACCAATTCTCTGCAAAATCAGACTGTTGAAACAGGAGACTCGTTGACTAGATGTCTCCTGGAGCTGAGCTGTGTGATCAGGTGATTCCACCTCCTGGCTGCGCCCAGAGGGCACAGGCTTATCGTTCCACCATTAACAAATGCTGCTTAGTAGTCAATCAATGGCAGGCAAGGTATAGGCCATTCGGTGTGGCAGCCTAGAAATTGCGACCCTCTACAAAGTGTCCCTTGTTCAAAGGCTCTTGTCCAATTGTGCCGTCTGGCATCAGGAAGAGAGGGCACACAGGATGTCATCCTCTTGCCCTTAATGTCAGCTGGCCCCACCCCTGCTCGCTGGTTCCCCTCCTTAGTCCTCACTTGTTCGTCCCTGGACGATCCATTGCTGATCCTCTAGGGAGGTTTCACTACAGTATCGGCAGTGGTCACCACTCCTGGTGCTGGTAGCTTCTGGATTTTCATTGACTGGCAGTTCTTGGTGCATGATGTCAAATCCGGACACTGCAGGTCAGTCATTCAATAACCTTGAGAAATCTTGGAGTCCCAGTGGCAAGAGTGACGCTCTCAATTAGGCAGTTTAATCCACTGGGACTCCTGGAGATCAAGGCGGTTGGGGGATGGGGGTGGGGAATTCTACCAGATTTTATAGTGGATCAATGTCTATCTCTCTCCGTTTCTCTTCCCCCACCAACTCTTCTCTCCCATTTCTCACATTATAGCCAGTGTATTGGTATTGTATGAGAAACCTCAGAAACATTTTTTTCTTGCAGGTGATATGTACGGTGACACTCACATTAGACAAGGATGCTCTACACAAGGAAGTATAGAAGGACAGGAGGACACAGAGGTCAGTATGTTGAAAAACTGAAATATATGCTTTAATTGATAAAATAGTGTCACTATGTTAGTTTGATGGCTCTCTATTTAGATTATGCTATTTGAAAGCTTTTTGGAAAGAATCATGAAAAGAAGTCAAAAACCAAAATTGCTGAAAAAGCTCAGCAGGTCTGGCAGTGTGTGTGAAGAGAAATCAGAGTTAATGTTTTGGGTCTGGTGACCCTTCCTCAGAACTGATGCTAACTAGGAAAATGTCACTTTATATGCAAAAGGTAGGGTGGGAGAAGAGGGTAAGCAGTAAACAATAGATGGGGTTTGAGTCCAAAGAGAGCGAAGAGCAATTGGACAGACAAAGGAGTTGATAACTGGCTAAGAGGATGAATAGCTGTTATTGAAGCCTGTTAGTGGCTAGCAATAGGTATTGAGTAATGGCAGACTATGTGATAACAAGGTCTGGTGTGTGGGGTGGGGGTATGGGAGGGCTGCAGTGTCCCCAAGCAGAAAATGAGGTGTTCTTCCTACTTGCGCTGAGCTTTGCTGGAACTCTGCAGCAAGCCTGAGACACAGATGTTGGCCAGGAAACAGGGTGGTGTGTTAAAGTGGCAGGAAACAGGTAGTTTAGGGTCATTTTTGCGAGCAGAATGTAGATGTTCTGCGAAGCACTCACCCAGTCTGTGCTTCATTTCCCCAGAGCAGAGGAGACCATGTTGTCAACAGCGAACGCAGTAGGCTAGATTGTGGGAATTGCAGATAAAGTGCTGCTTCACCTGGAAGGTATGTTTGGGCCCTTGGATGGTGGGGTGGGAGGAGGTAAATGGGCAGATGTTACAGCTTTGGCAGTTGCAGGGGAATGTCCCATGGGGCTGTGGGGGGATGTTGGGAGTCAAGCAAGAGTGGACCAGTATGCCCCAGAGGAAATGGTCCCTGTGGAAGGCAGGCAAGGGAGGGGAGTGGAATATGTGTCTGGTGATGTCTGTCTCTCGCTGGAGGTGGCAGAAATGGCGTCTGATGATCCTCTGGATGTGGATGCTGGTGGGATGGTAGGTAAAGACAAAGGGGAACCCTATTGCTGTTGTGGGAGGGAAGAGAAGGGGTGAAGGCGGAGGTGCGGGAAATGGGTCGGACCCAGTTCTGTGAACAATGGTGCTGGCGTCCTCAGTTGAGGAAGACTGTGGACATTTCGGAGGCTCCCTTGTCGAAGTTGGCCTCGTTTGAACATATGCGACGGAGACGAAGGAACTGGGAGAATGGAATAGAGACTTTACAGGAAGTAGGGTGTGAGGATGTGTAGCCTCAGGTAGCTGTGGGAGTCAGTGGGTTTACAATGGATGTTAATGGCCAGTTTATTCCCAGAAGTGGAAACAGAGATGTCGAGGAAGGGAAGGGAGGAGTCAGAGATAGACTGGGTGGAAATTGGAACAGAAATCGATGAACGGATGAGGTAGGGAAGCAGCACTGATAAAATCATCAATATATCAGAAAATGAGTTGTGGTGGAGACTGGAATTGGACTGGAACAAGAAATGTTCCATCTACCCTGCAAAAAGACAGGCATAACTGGGGCCCGTGCGGGTATCCATGGCTACTGCTTTGACCTGAAGAAAATGAGAGGAGTTAAAGGAAAGTTGTTGAGGGTGAGGATGAGCTCAGCCAAGCGGAGGAGGGTGGTAGTGGGTGTAGATGGTTCAGGTCTTTGCTCCAGGAAGAAACAGAGCCCTGAGACCATCCTGGTGGGGCATGGATGTGTAAAGGGATTGCACGTCTATTGTAAAGAGGAGGCAGCTACAACCTGCAAACCAGAAATTCCGAAACTGACATAAAGTGTAAGAGGAATCATTGGTGTACATGGGCAAGGACTGGACCAGGGAGAAAAGACCAAGTCAAGGTAGGAAAAGGTGAGTTCTGGGAGGCAGGAACAGGTTAAACGAAGGGGTCTGCCTGGGCAGTTCTGTTTGTGGTTTATTGGAAGGCAGTAGAAGCAGGTTGTGTGGGACTAGGGGACTATCAACTTGGAGGCAGTCGGTGGGGTAGGTCACCGGATGAAATGAGGTTAGTGACTGTGGTTGATAGTGGTCTGATGTTCCATGGTGAGGGTCATGTTCTGGGGGAACATAGTAGGAGATATGAGGGTTGGTGCTTAGCCTCTGCAATGTTCAGGTCAGTCCATCATACTACAACAGCACCTCCATTATCGGCAGGCTTAATAACAAAGTCCAGGTTGGCTTTAAGTGCATGGAGTGCAGTCAGTTTGGAGGAAGACAGGTTGGATTGGGTGAGGGGAGTAGAGAAATTAAGGTGGCCAATGTCACATTGATAGTTCTCAATGAACAGATCAAGTGTATTTAAAAGGCCGGAAGCAGGGGCTCAGGTGGAGAAAGGGTGTTTGAGCTGGGTGAAGGGGTCAGTGGGATGGGGAGAGGAATGTTGTCCAAAGAAGTGGACATGGAGGCAAAGACGGTAGAAGAAGACTTCAACGTCAGTCATGCCCGAAATTGATTAAGATAGCAATGCGGAGGGGTAAAACTGAGACTTTCGCTGAGCACGGAACAATCAGCATCAGAGAGTGGAAGGTAAGGAGAGATGGTGAATACCCAACAGAAGGTGGGATTGGGGGGGAAGAGATGGATTGGAAGGGGATGGGGAAAGGTTCCAGAGGGCCGTGGGTATCTCTGAGTTGTTGCATCTTGTGGACCTTGATGCCTGTGTGAGCCAAAGTCTCTTGTTAACACATTGAATGACTCAGAGGATGAAGTGGACCGATGGAGTGGTGCAACCCTGAGCCAGTGTGATCCGATGCTAATGGAGAGACAGGCCGAGAGCATGAGTGTGGATCTCAGGATGCAGTGAGAGCAGCAGTGTGTCGGACATTGAGCATCACAAAGACACGCGTGACCCTGTGTGGATTCAAAGCATGAGGAATGAAACTTGAGTTGCAACACCTGCCCTTTTACCTGCTGCCTCCTAAGTATCCAAGGGGCCCAAATGAACCAGCACTTTACCTACACTTCCCAGAATCTAGTCTACTGTATCTACGTGCAAAAAAGACCGAGTTTCTAGTTGCCTGCCACTTTAACACACCACCCTTTTCCCTGGCCAGTATCTCTGTCTCAGGCTTGCTGCAGTCTTCCAGCGAAGCTCAACATAACCTGGAAGAGCATCTCACTTTCCACATGGGGATCCTGCAGCTTTCTGGACTCCATATCGAGTTCGGTAATTTTAGGGCCTAAACTCTGCCATGTTCTAGCTCCCTACCCCACAGACCAGGCCTTATTATTATGTAGCCCGCCATAACACACTACCTATTGTTAGTCACTAACAGTCACCATTAACAACTATTCACTCTCCCAGCCAGATTGTTATGTACTCCTTTGTCTATTCAACAGGTCATCTGTCTCTTTGGGCTCTATCCCCATCTACTGTTTTCTCCTTACCCCCTTTCTCCACCCTATCTTCTGCATATAAACCAACATCAGTTTTGTGGAAAGGGCACAGGACTCAAAACATTATCCCTGATTTCTCTTCGTAGATGCTGCCAGACTTGCTGAGCTTTTTCAGCAACTTCTGTTTTTGTTTTTGATTCACAGCCTCCACAATAAGTCTTCATACTGATACTTGGTGGACCAGGGATTCTTTTGCAAAAGGGAATGATTGGTGCACACACCATTTCGTAAGGGAAGTCTAAATCCATTTGAAATGCAGTAAGAAAGTGGGCTAAGGAATAAGTCTTGAATTAATCCATCAATGAGCCAGCATCAACACAATGGTGCAAATGCCTCCTTTCTGTGCTGTAAATGTCTGTTTTGTTTTTTTGGAAGTACAGCAGATAGTGTATTTCTGAAAGAAGATTATTTCAAGGACTATTATGATCTCACTTTTTATTGTGTGCTAACTACTAGAGTTAGTAACAATAATACAAATGTGCGTCGTGTGTACAGTCAAGTAATAAGGATTTTGTATTGATATTGTGTGATTGATTTTAAAGTAATGAGTCTGAGGGAATTTGAGATCAAAGGAGGCAACGGTGTTAAAATTCAGATGTAGGGTTTAGCTGTTCATTGTAAGGGTTCCACATAAAACACCCAACCATCTTCAGCTGTGACCTTCTGTCCATTATAATTTCAGGGTGGGGATTTTTGCTGATGAATGCACTAAGTTTAGCACTACTTATGGCTCCTCAGAATCTAAAGCTGTCCATGTCCAAATGCATCAAGAGCTGGGCAATATCCAGGCTTAGCCTGACAAATGGCACATAACATTCATTCGACAGAAGTCCTATCTCCAACAAGGGAGATTCTTTCCATCAACCTTAGGCAGTTGATGACATTACTATCACTGAATCCCCTACTACCCTTTGGGGATTACCACTAACCAGAATCTCAACTGAATATCCATACATAATATTGCACACCAGGAGGACATCAAAGTCTAGAAATCCCAGAGTGAGTCCCCAAAGTCAGCCCACTGTCTACAAGGCACAAGCCAGGAGTGCTTGCCTGGATGGATGCAGTTCCAGCAATACTCAAGAAGTTTGACACTACCCAAGACAAAGCAGCCTACATGATTGGCACTATACCCACAAACACTCAGTGCCTCCGTCACCAATGCTCAGTGGCACCAGTGTGTACTACCTACAAGATGCACTGCAGAAGTTCACCAAAGATCCTTAGACAGCACCTTCCAAACTCACAACCACTTTCATCTAGAAGGACAAGGGCAGCAAAGGTGTAGTAACATCACCCCCTGCAAGTTTCCCTCCAAGCTGTTCAGCACAAGTCTTCGAAATGTATCACTGTTCTTTCAGTGCTGTTAGGTCAAAACCCTGGAATTCCCGCTGAAGGCGTGGTGGGTCTACCTGCAGCATGTGGACTGCACCGATGCAAGAAAGCAGCTCACCACCACCTTCTCAAGAGTGATTAGGGATAGGCAAACAAGTGTCGACCAGCCAGCAACGCCCACTTCCCATGAATGAGTTCGTTTTCAAAAAAAACTGAATGGTGCCACCTCTATTTGATTACTAGTGGGCATGGCATAGGACAAAGGTATCCTTATTTAGCACTAATTAGCAATCAAGTCACAGAATGGCAAGGTACCACAATGGAAATTATTCTGCCTCCCGGCCCTAAAATCTTAACCTTCATGAATACAAACATAAAAATGTAGTTAACTGAACATTTATTTTAATAGATTTGATGCCAGTCCCCATTTGGAAATTTCCTTCAAAACTTGAATAACCTACCAATACTATCCACAAGGAAAGGAAACTTGAGTAAGAAGCAATGCCTTCAGGAGAAGAAAGGGATGTTGTTTTATTTTTCTGGCAAAAAATATTGTCGGATAATATGGGTTTAAAGTTTACTCCCTATTATAATATATACATACGTGAGGATGTAGAAATGGAAACATGCAATAGCCAGGCATTACTCATCATGGTTTGTTCACCGTAGGGTACAAAAATAATGATTGGATTGAGTATACCATGTTTATATGGCTAGTTGGACTTTTTCCACTTGTAGTTGCAGTTATTCTCAGATTGGTATGTTTTAACAGGATACGAAAAAGTGCAAGATTCATGTACTTATCTTGGTACTTCACGGAGGAAGTATTCTGGACACAGGAGGAGGAGACCAAAGCTCCAAGGCAGCTGACGTTAATACTTTTCAGTCAGTTCTTGAAAAAGTCACCAGGGCCCATTTTCCAGCAGCTCTGGGACATTTCCTCATCAAACCTGTTCCCTGCCCTCCCATCTGCTCTGAGGCATTTTCACTGGTTTCTAAGTAAGTACCTCAAGATATATTTAAATACAGCATTTTATGCCATGTTGAGTCTACTTATAAATGACAGGTGCTATTTTTCAATCGCGGTGTCTAGGGGGCTGTTTTGAATCTTTTATCGGACACACGTGGAAAAATCTCAGATCTGTTGTAACTTTGTTGTTTGTTTTTTTGTTTAATCGATTCTCCTCATTATATTTAAAGAGATTTTTCTTTAGGTGGCCTCTTAAGTGACATTTGGGTGACCTCGAGCAAATCGAGCTTGTAGGTGGGATAAGATGAAAAGAAATGAAGGGTCACCTGAGAGGGTTTCTAGCTCGCAGAAAGAATCAGCACGTTGTATATTATTATTGAGCAGGGACTTGAATTCAATTTACAGCTTCCATGTTACCGTACAATATTTCAATGTGTCAGAATGCTTTGGTAAGCAGAGAAACTGGCCAAAAACAAAGGAATAAAATAACCAAAATTTTGCTTGAATTTTGACCTGCAGGATCACTGAATGAAAGATGGGTGACCTTTAGCAGATTCCTTGGAGTGTTCTTCTGGTGGCTACACTGCTCCTGAGCTGGACTGTTTTCCCACACCTCCACCTCCCTTTCTCTCGACATTTCTTCCCTTAAAACCTACCTCAGTGCCTATGCTAGTGTGACCTATGCCGTGTTTATGAGGCTCAATGCCAAATTCTGTTTGCCAACACTGCTGTGAAATAACTTGAGATGCTTTACTCTGTCAAGGGCACTATATAAATACAATTTATTGTTGAATTAGTCACTGCCAATGACTTTAATAGTCTTATAAGCTGGAACCACAACTATGCTCCTGACCTTTAACTACAGTATATGTGAACAGTAAGAAATAACAGCCCATTACATAATACAACTACCCTCACTATTCCATTCCTACATTGATGTCAAAGTTCTTATAAGAAGTTATCTTTTTGATGCTCCCTTTGATGTGAAATACTGATGAAAATTGTGAATATTTTGTTTTCAGTCCCATTTGAATTTATATTTAGTTTTATTGACAAGTTGTCATGCATGTGTCCAGCTTGCTTTAGACTGAGAAAAAAAATTAAACTGATGACTGGATTCAGGAGTGTTCCCAGCTGACTAACATTTTATTTCAGCTACAATCCAGTTTGATCAGGCTCAGAATTAATTTATTCAAACAATCAAAGGGCTGATTCTTATGATTCTTTTGGGTAACTCTTTGTTGCATAATGTTTTTGGGAAGGTTTCTCACTATGAGGCCTAGTGTGTTTTCTCATTATAAGTTCGCAAAGTCACTGCATTGATTATCTAGCCCATCCCTGTGGCCTGTCTCACATCTGGTTTCCACCTTTTTTGCATGTGCCCTTCCTTGATCAACTCACCACTCAGTGGATACCTGCCCAAAGACTGCATCTCTTGCACCTGTGCCATCTTCAAAATGCCACAGTGCACCCAGATAAGCATGGGCATTCTGAAGCTGTCTTGCTCATTGATGGGCAAAATTGGAACATGGTGGAGATGGGGAAGATGGCAACGTAATTCTCTTGACAGGAACCTGGAGATCCTGGTGAAGAGTTCGGTGCCAGGGAGCCCTGTTCCTCGGGTCTAGTGGAGGACCCTGGCAACCTGGTCTGAGGTTGCCACTCGAGTCAGTGCCATCTTCAGGGAGCAGAGGAGCAGATGAAGAATGCACAGAGAAGGTCAATGACTTTCTCCAATCTGCTAGCTGCCACGATCATCTCTCTGCCACTTGACATTCAATCAATGTCTGCCACCCATCTCTCTCCAAATTTCATGCTCCTTCACCCACACTGTTGTCTGCAGTACATTCCCTCACCTACTCCTACCCCTCACTAACTCTACATGCCCTTCATGCTGCCTCTGCAGTCCTTTGGGACACCTCATCACCTAACCTTCTCACCTCCAGCTCTAATCGCTGTCCTACTGAATACAGGGTCAGGGGTCCTGACAGCTGAGTCTTCACCCGAAATGAGGAGGGTATCCTGGCCCTCACAGGAGAAACCATTCCTGTGCGAAAGTCAAGAATTCCATGTCCTGCCAAAGGTGTAAGTCCCACTCCCCTACTAACTCAGTTGCCAGTCTCAATCATTGCAACCACTGGCCGTGACACCTTCATGACCGTCTGTCTTGCGGGTTCTCTGGGTGCCTCAACAGAGTCTGTGGAGAGGGGGCTGAGTGTGGAAGAACCTCCCTCCTGTACCTCGGAATACGACAGTGTCGAGGCTTTAGAGGAAGTATCAGTAAGGCAGTGTCCTGCACTCCCAGCTGCCCAGGTACAGACACCTTGGTGGGCACAGTAGAGACAGAGAGTGGGGGTACACAAACTGGTGAGCATCTCACTGTAACAGCTCCCCGCATGACTATGGAAGAAACACCCCAGGCAGCTGTCATTTGGAGGGCTATTGGAGACCAGGCACCCGCTCACCCCCAGCAGGAAAGACCCTGTAGCATTAACAGGGTGGAGCAGGAGCAACTGACAAGGATGTAGGAGTCCAAGGCCTTCATTGCCTAGAATCTGTGTGCAGCGGTTCATGTGACCATCTGCCACCCTCCATACCCAGATTGGCAGCTGCCCTGAAGAACCAGGGCCCAGTGTGTCAGGGGCTGCTGGAGAGGTACCAGCATCTATAGCCCTACCCATATTACTCCGGACCAAAGACATGATGACAGGGGTCAGGGAATTTGGTGCAGATTCCAGGAGCCCCTTCCTCAGGTGGAGACTAGGTGGTGTCAGGAGGCACCAGCTGAAAGTGGAACCACACACCAACAAACTCCTCCACACTTTCGTCTCGGGACAATTCACACAACACCTGGTTATAATCCAACAGGCTTATTTGAAGGCACAAGCTTTGAGAGTCTCTCTGTTTCTTCAGGTAGCAGTGAGAGAGGTCACACCAGACACAGAATTTATAAGCAAAAGATCAAAAGATCATAGAACTGATGCGAATGTGTTGAACAAACCTAAGATGGCTGTTAAATCTTTAATCAGTAGAAAGGACCCTTTAAATACATTCGCATCAGTTGTATGACCCCATGATTTTTTGCTTATAAATTCTGTGTCTGATGCCACCTCTCTCACTGACACCTGAAGAAGGAGCGAGACTGTGTGAAAGCTTGTGTCTTCAAGTACACCTGTTGGGCTATAACCTGCTTGATGCTCTCCATGACCTACTGTGCCCAGATCCCCTGACTGATGAGTGCCTCCTTGGACTTCATTGATAACTGCACCCCATAGAGTTGGAACTTGGTTGCCTGCGTACTGCACATGCAGTGCATTTGTCACAGACGCTTGCACCATGTACCAACAGAGTGAGATTGACATAGTACACCGCTGTACACTAAGATGTGTGTCCCTCGATTGAGCACCGCTCAGCAGCAAAACAAGCTGCCTACTTTATTGACTACACTGACTGGGAAACCACAGTACAGCAAGACCAGGCAGGTAGATTGTAAGCAATCAGATAAGTGTTAGATGAGCAAAAGCTAAGGAATCAAGTGACTGTTCCTCAAATGCAGCCTGGTGCATCCTGTGCCCCTGAACTCAAAGTTCCCCCACTGCACAGTTTCAGTGCTCACTGCTGGTGTGCCCCGCAATGCAAGTCTGTGCTTCCAGAGGGCACTGCCAAGGAATAGTAAAGGTGCCAGGCTGGTCTTGATGGATTAGCAGTTAGTGCTGCAGTGTGATCAGGGAGCAGGAGTGTGTTTGGCGGGTGCCTGCGGATTGTGTTGTAAGATGATGTTAGCCAGTGACCAAGATGGCGAGGGTGATGGTTTGGAACAGGTGGCAAGCTGCATCCATATGGTACCCCAAAACCAGTCCAACCTGTCTCTGCCTCCCTAACCGGTTCTTCCTCTCACCCATCCCTTCCTCCCACCCCAAGCCGCACCCCCAGCTACCTACTAACCTCATCCCACCTGCTTGACCTGTCCGTCTTCCCTGGACTGACCTATCCCCTCCCTACCTCCCCACCCACACCTTCTCCACCTATCTTCTTTACTCTCCATCTTCGGTCCGCCTCCCCCTCTCTCCCTATTTATTCCAGTTCCCTCCCCCCATCCCCCTCTCTGATGAAGGGTCTAGGCCCGAAACGTCAGCTTTTGTGCTCCTGAGATGCTGCTTGGCCTGCTGTGTTCATCCAGCCTCACATTTTATTATCTTGGAATCTCCAGCATCTGCAGTTCCCATTATCTCTCTCTCCATATGGTACCTGCTCTGGTTTCCATGTTGTGGTTTCCTGACAAGTAGCTTGTTTCATGAGTTGGATAAGATGGGACTCTGAATATGAAAAGGTGAGTAATGGCATCAACAAGGCAACATTCAATAATAACCAGCAGTCAGTATGTCACTGCTGCGTAGCAAGAAGCTCACTGCATTGGTCATGAAATTTGTCAAAGCTGAAATGAACTTTTCTCCATGTTGAGCTGGTCCAAGCTGCATTTGTGGCTCAATTCTACCACATATCTCACTGTAGCCCAAGTTGTTCAGATCCCTAAAGCACTACACCCAGTGTTTCTGAAATTGTGGACCAGCTACAAGTAAACATTGTCTGCAGTATGTTGATCCTTCTAATTTTATGGTTTCTTCTACCTTGCTGGTCAGGTTAAGAGGGTGATAATGTTGTCATAATGTCACTGGACTAGTCAGCCAGCAGCTCAGGCTCATGCTGTTGGGATATGGGTTCAATTCCACACAATGGGATTGGAGTTCAATTGATAAATAATCTGAAATTGGAAGCAAGTCTCAATAATTATGATCATGAAATGCCCAACAATTTAAAAAACCCATCTGGTTCACTAGCATCCTTTAGGGAAGGAAATACACCAGGTTTACCTGGCTTGGTTGATGTGGGACTCCAGACTCTCAGCAATGCAGATCACTCTTAACTGCTTTCTGAAATGGCTAATCGTGCATCTGATTTCAAGGGCAATTAGGGATTGGCAACAAATACTGGTCCTGTCAGTGATGCCAATATCCTATTAAAGAATTTTTTAAAAAGCGTCTCAGCACAAAAATCAAGAAATATTTATGCATGGAGAAGTGTTTGAAAGCTATGAATTAAACCTACATAGTGCACTTTTAAAATGTTCATTTACGCAGGGATTAGGTAGCCTTTTCATTTCAGCTTCATCTGACAATCACATCTTTCCATTCAGGTGTTTTATCTGCACTTTGTCATGGAGACTTTGGTAGAAATCTTGAACTCTCACCCTCACACACCCAGGAGCTGTGGATATGGGGAAATATTTTGGACTTTTGAGAGGAAGATTGACTGAATTTTGTTAGTTTTGGTGTTAAGGGATGCAGAGCTATGAAGTAAACATGCACTTGAGAAACATACCAGCCATAATTGAATTTAAGGCTGGAGCTGGTTGAAGGTGTGAAAGGTTAATTCCTGACCCAAATCATCATTAGTGTATTGGGCACAGGACTGGCAGATGGGAATAGGCCAGGGCCCAGTAACCACTGTTGGGGGCCTGCAGTGCCTTCGTTGAGATTGATGTTCTTGAATTGGGAGTAGGGCAACCGTGTTTGGTTCAGTTCCTGTGCCAGGAGCATGTCGGGCCTCTGTTCTTGCCCCTGGTTAGGTGCCTAGTCTCTAAGTGTAAGTATAAAGCTTTAGCGAATACAGAACTAACGAGGATCAATTCTTCTACCAGAAAAAGCATTCAGTGCCTTTATGTTTGAAAATAAATGTACATTTTTTTTCTAATCAACCTTTTCTACACACCACTGGGATTTGAAACATAGCCCAGAGGTGTGGACATTACTGCTTTGACACAAAGAGCCCTGTATTTTATTTAGTTTGTGCCAATGTCAAAATGTAGTGTTTTATAAACATGTAACAGGAAAATAATAGTGTTTGAGGATAACATTATTACATTTGAAGGTTTCACCATTTTTAGGATTAAACTGAATGCCTTTCAGCGATGATAAAGTGAAATTAATATGTCGGTTCAGAAAGTCTGCCTTGACAAGCTGCAGGTGTTAAGTGTTAAGAACTGAAGTACTGCCTAATACACATGAAATTCCTGAATGGTTTTGCCTTAAGACAGGTTTTTAAAAAGCTTATTTCACAGATTTTGCTAGCAATGCTCACAGCCATTAATTGTCCTCCACCCTAATTGCCCTCGATCTGAATGACTTGCTAGGGCAATTTCAGAGGGCAGTTAAGAGTCAACCATATTGAAGTGAACTGGGATCACATGTAGATCAGATCAAGTAATGACAGCAGATTTCTTTCCCTGGTAGAATTTGGTGATCCAGATGGGATTTTACGTCAATCAATGACAGTTTCCTGGTCATCATTGTTGAGACTAGCTTTAAATTCCAGACTTTATTAATGAACTTAAATTTCAACAACTGCCTTGTGGAATTTGAAACCCTGTCTGCACATGATCTCCTAGATCTCTGTCTCTGGATGAACAGTCCAGTGACATTGCCATCTTCCCTAATTACAAGAGCAAAGGCTGCACAGTTTATAAATGTGCATGAGATCTTTGGTGCCAAAATAATTAGAAACAAAATGTATTTCTCTCCTGTCTGGTTTCTGCACTTTATGGTTCTATGCAGAAGGAGACTAGAAATAGCTTCTGAAATCTTTAATTCCATATGGGTAAGGAGAGTTTTAGATAGAATCACTGCATGTTCCCTTGTCTGTACATATTTTCTGCTGATTCTTCCAAGTATGCGACTTTGCTTTCACTGAGCTATTTTTAGAACCGAGCACTGTTAAGAACAACAGGATCATTGCTAAGTTTTGAATATAATGAGGCCTAAGTGTTAATGAGCCTGACAGCTGCCAGTAAATCTGCACAGATAGAGATTAAAAAGGGAAAATAAAGAGTGGTTTAAATCTGAGATAAAAACAAATGCTAGAAATATTCAACAGGAATCTCGGCACCTTAAGAGATGAGAAATGTTAATGTTTTAGGTTAATGCATTTGATCACGGACCCTGCAAGAGAGTGCTAACTCTCAACATTTTTTTTATTGACTTTGGTGTCTGTATTCTGATATTTTTGTAAAGTAATGAATTTTGTAAAGTTGGGTTTTAAGCTGGAAGGCATTTTGAAAATTTAAATGATATTGCTCAGTCTCAGTCCCCTCGTTTCATCAACTCTTTCTTATGGTTTCATGGTTGCTATTCGGCCCTTCGTACATCACCAAAGTAACCAAATGTAAGACTCAATGTTGAGTGCTAGCATGTTATTCTGTTACAAGAGGACATCACATGCAGCCCTAATTCTCTCCTGAACCACCAACTGTTGTGCAATTCTAGCAAGGATTGAGGGATAATGATATGGTACAAGTGCGCTTTCTGTTTTTTTTTCCTCCTCTGGTCCATCTCGGCTGTTCAGTATTTTCACCATCTAGCTTCTGACTATAGAGCAACTTGCAGAAAGTCACAGTTTGATGTTTGAATAAGTTTCATCTTGGTGTTTGCCAGTATTTTCAGGAATACATACTATTTTATGGTAAAATCCCATCCAGAGAATGTATAGGCATTCCCAGAAATAGCAAACACAAAAATGTTAAATATTATTTGCGATTGCAAGTATAAACTCAGCAGGAGAGTGAATTGTTTCTGTTCATATAAATGGATTGTATCAAATGTTTTCTTTAAAGAAACAATTGCAAATAGATATTTATTTTCTATAATTTAAATGTGGAATTCCATAGAACCAGGATCAAATGTACATGGACCAGAGGGAGAGGTGAATTATATTATTTTTACTGCTCAACTATTCTGTCCATAACAGAGGTGGTTTTTAATGTTCTTTTCCTATCCACCGTTTTCTTTTAATAACCTATTTTAATAATTCAGTGGGGTATTTCCCCAAACCCTGTTTATGAAGTCCAGTTTGAAAATAACCCACAATAATTTATTTAGAGTTAAAATAGTGTAGGGTTTAATACTGTAGTCATGCCCAAAGGGAATTACACAACGCAAATTTACACACACATATGCAGGACAGTTACAGTAGTGTAATGGGGACAGTAAATTATTGAAATCCAGTCACACAGGTGTATGGGAAACCATTTTCCTTTCTACTCATCTGAATTTAGGTAACTCTGATATCGTCATGGCTACAATGGTTCACTGGCTGTGATATCAGCATTGTTATAAACATTGGTACTTGGTTGGACCCTGTTATTATCCTAAAACCAAGTTAACTATGAAATACTGCCAGCGTCAGGGTAACCGGACCTGAACTGATATCTAAGTGTGGGGCTGCCTGAATACAGCAGGCCAAGCAGCATCTGAGGAGCACAAAAGCTGACGTTTCGGGCCTAGACCCTTCATCAGAAAAATCATCCAGCCCCACACTTTGTTATCTTGGATTCTCCAGCATCTGCAGTTCCCATTATCACTGAACTGATAACTGATTTTTTTTCTTCACAAATGCCGCCAGACCTGCTGAGCTTTTCCAGAAACTTCTGTTTTTGTTCCTGATTTACAGCACCTGCAGTTCTTTCAGTTTTTTTCCAAAGATTATGCATTCATTTATTAATCAGTTTGCTCTTTATGAGCTTTCATTGGGTTCTGTAGCGCATTGAAAATAAAGATAATGCAGACGAAGAGTTTCATACAGATTTTGTACGCCTGTGCTTCCAAAGCCTTGATTTGTAATACCTTGCATTTAGATTTTGATTTGTAAACATTTTGGATAATGCCCAATTTATGCAGCAGTGTGTCAACCAATCTTGTGCTTATTGTGAATGATGTTTTTTACTTCATGGTAAACAGACTCTCTGGGATGCCAAAGCATGCAATGATTATAGAATCTTCTATTCAGGCAAACATCTCTCCAGAGTTGATTTTTTAACTTGCTACCCAGGTTGTGTTATTGGTCAACAATCCATTACTAAAACTATCTGATTTTCACGTTTATTTGAAGGGTGAAAGACTATCTTTTTCTCTTGTAATTTTTCTTAGAATTTACCACTGGCAATGAAAATGATTATAAGAAGGAGTCGTATGTAAACCTTATGTTTTCTCTTCATTTCATGCAAAACCCTTGAAAACATTAATGTGTCTTTCTGCAGGCAGGAGTGTTTACAGCTTTATGATTGTCAGTCTGCTCTTTTGAAATCATCCTACAAAGTACACTCCATTGTCCCAGCATTTTCAATGCTGCTTTCAATATTGTTTTGAGTTCAAAATAATGTTGGCACTGCACATTCACATTTTTGTGTACCATGCAAATGCCATTTTAGTAAGGCAAATAGTGCTGATACATGTCATGTGTACCAGAAGGATTTGGTTATGTGACATCTTGTGAAGAACTTAGTTTATGAAAGTTTCACTTTAAGGGTTCTACTGAGATCATCCTCTCAGATGTGGGCTCCTTCTGGCTCCGTGGTCTGCTGCGTGTGAGGGAGACTGAGCAGAGGTGACATAGAGAAGGAGGGGATATCCATCCTGGCTCTTCAGAGGGCAGTTCCTCCTTGCTGCTTCAGCAAGAATCAATCTATGTTATGTTGCAGAGAATGCTGGAGAAACTCAGCAGGTCTAGCATCATCTATGGAGAGAAAAATTGAAATAACATTAAGAGTCCAATGTGACTGTTCTTTAGAAGAGTGATGTATTATGTTGCTGTTTGTCTAAGAAGTTGTTCATTGAAATCTGCACCTTGAAGAGGGTAAGAATAGTATTGCTGTTGGCTGTGAAGGACACCATGATCCTGAAATTCCTCAAATTGGGCCTTTCCAAGCAAACACAGACAATCTTTCATTCACTGATATGCAAGGATGATCAGTACATTGGCTGTAAAGAGAGTGAGATACACCATCTGTTTTACAGAGAAAGTCAGATGGAGTGGTGCCAGGACAGCAGGCTTCCCTGTATATCAGATGCCATCAATACCAGACACATTGTTCTGTGGGCACTGTATTTAAAGCCAGGGTGCATTCCAATCACAAAGAGTTTGATTGACAAGAGTTGACTGCCATGGTGACAGGCAGGAAAGTGGAATTCAGGTCACCATCAGGTTAGCTCACTGGGCAATAAATGTTGGGCTCATTTGACTGCGATACCAGTAGACACAACTCCAATTCTCCGTTTAACAGTCCCACATCTTGCAATCTAGGGCAAAAATTAAGTGTCTTGTTTACACGTATTTACTCTCAGCATAGATGACCTATTTTCTGCTTTTCACATCAACTATTAACACCTATCTTGTATTTGTATGTCTCGTCTACTCCATTGTCACTGCCTTTTGGTTTTTTGGCTCAGGTGTCCACTCCATCTGTTTCACTTGCTCTTCCTCCCACTTTGTCAACAGCGTAAACACCATCGTTTTCCAGCCTCTCTGCTCAGAAGAAGAGTCACACCGAAATCAACATCAGTTTTGCTTCTGTTTCCACAGGTCCTGCAAGACATACAGAATTTCTCCAGCACATTGTTTTAATGTCAAATTTTCAACACCTGTAGAATTTTACTTTTATCAGAATTAATTTTGTTTTGAGGGGGTCATAAAATTTCTTTGAGGACTCTCTTATTTTCTACTTATTGGTTTTCAGGGTCACATATTGCATTTTCACTAGCTCATTTATTGGGTAATAAGTGCCTCTGTATTTTTAAAGATGAGGTATGGCATGTTGTTGTGACCCAAGGGTAGTAAGCCAAACCAAATCCAACATTATCACTAGATTCCTAACACAGTGAATTAAAATATGCAAATACCCTCAAAATCACTCATTGTTCCTAATCAGATTTTACAAACAACAGATCTTGGAAATCAAGTTTATAACTTAAACAAAAAATTAACAATTTGTTGTCAATAATGTAATTTTAGCAGTACACAGATAAACTACAGGCGATCTAATTAATATCTATGATCCAAGTTCAAACTCCTTTGCATATAAACCCCTCATTGCATGCACAAAGAGATAGACAGGCACAATTAAAGAATACATTTATAAAGAAAATGAAAGAATCACGATCTTCAGTTTGATAACCATTTCAATGATGAATACTGAGCTTTCATGAAATCTTTTAATGATGGGTTGCATTTCAGGTATATAGGACTGTCTATCTTGCTTGAAATTCAAAGTCACCAGCCAATGAAAACAGCTTCTTAAGGCCTCTTAGCGGTAGTAAGATCTGCCGATGCTGGAGTCAGAGATGAGTGTTTTTCTTTCTGAGGAAGGGGCTCGACCCAAAATGTCATCTTTTCTGCTCCTCTGATGCTGTCTGACCTGCTGTGTTCCTCCAGCTCCACACTTTGTGATGTCTTCAGTCCTCTAGATTTTTTTAACTTATTTCTTACAGACAGTGGTTCTTTTCTCAGAACTTTAAACAAATTGATGACTGGAGAATAACCAGAGAAAACAAAAAAATAACAGGCTTTCAGTCTGGCAGATCCTAAAATTAAAAATTTGCCCTCCACCCAAAAACCCAATGAGAATCAGTGTGCTCCTTGTTTTTTGTTCCTCTTCTTTTGTTTTCAACACATGCTGTGATTGGCTAATCACTATTGACCCTCCCTTGATTGATTGATTAACGTCCAATCAGTTGCCTCAGCACAACAACAGCTTGGTGCTGAAAGAAAGAAAGTGTCAATGCTAGAATCCAAGGTGGACAAACAGCAAGCCAGACAGTATCTGGAGGAAAGGAAAAGTCAATGCTTTGAGTGTTACCCTCTTTCAGGACTGGATGTGGGGAGTATGGGGACCTGCAGAAAGAGTCGGGGAAGGGTGGTAGCAGAATAGGTGGACACTGACAGTAGGTACATCATCTGCAGTATTCTTACAGCAATAATGATCCTGTATTATCTTTCCGGCCCAGCTGGTGATCAAAGTTCAATTCTGAACTTCAACTTACAGTTCTGAACCAAAAATCAGAAAAATGAAAGAAAAATAGTGATGGTCTCCGTAATATCGGACTTCTACAGAATTATATTTACCCAAATTTATCAATATCCTTAATAACAATAACCCCTACATTAAATATAAAGCCACAAAACACAAGGATGTCATCAATTCCTGAGAACTAAATTGGCACAAGGCAGCGATTACATTCTAACAAAATAGTTACTTTTCAAAATAGCCTTCCATTCCAAAAACCGTCCTCACTCTTCACACAACTTCTGCAAACTGGTGACGTCACAACTAATGTATTTTCATCACGTAAACACAAAGCTTGAATATTTTAATTAGGCAGCTACTACCATGCATCTCTGGTTGAAATTCATTCACTTTGTAGTGTCGAATGTGAGTGTTGGGGAGAAGAAAAGATACATTTTCTCAAAACTTTTCATCTCGCACTTATTAGGCCAATTTGCAAGAAATACCAAAGTAAAGGGAAAAGAACATTTGCACTGGATGAGAGGAGATTGCTGATTTTTTTCTTTGGCAAGTGGTCTCTGGTAGAGGTTTTTGCATGGAAAAATGTTAACTAATATTTCAAGTTAAATGACAGGTTGACTATGGCTAGCCAAGGCATTGCTCTGAGAAATAAACCAGAAAATGAGTGCTACCTATTTTCTTGACTTGAAACAAACACAGTATACATATGAGTTTTTCTTTCTCTCCACAAAGAGCAGGGCATTATGTATTATTTTGTAGCTTGCAATAGACGTAGAATCCTTCCAGTGTGGAAAGAAGCCCTTCACCCCAACAAGTCAACAACGAACTTCAGAGCGTCTCACTCAGACCCATCCAACTCTAACCTACCTAACCTACACATCCCTGAACACTATGGGCAATTTAGCATGGCCAATCCAGCTAGCCTGCACATCTTTGGGCTGTGGGTAGAAACCCACGCAGACACAGGTTAAATGTGCAAACTCCACACTGACAGTCACCCAAATCGAACCAGGGTTGCTGGTGCTGTGAGGCAGCAGTGCCACCCCAGTACAGATTAGTATCCCATACCGTGAGCCTAACTGACAGTGTTGAATTGGTTCTCAGCATAATCCGACATAGTCCAGATCGTGAGGCAAATTCATTCACATCTAATGTAGGACAATGTGTTATGAGCTTTGCAAGTGTGTGTTGACCGGGTGCAATCAGTACTTTGCTTGTTGCAAATAGGCAAAGGAGTATCTGACAATCATTGGAATGTAAATCTACACATGTAACATTACACTGGCAATACTGCCCATGCATCGTCTGACATTGCAGAGGAGATTTATCAGGATGTTGCCTGGTATGGAGGGAAGGTCTAATGAGGAAAGGCGAAGGCTGTTTTTGTTGGAGAGAAGAAGGTTAAGAGGTTACTTAATAGAGACATACAAGATGATCAGAGAATTAGATACAGTGGGCAGTGAGAGCCTTTTTCCTCTGATGGTAATGGCTAGCACAAGGGGACGTTGCTTTAAATTGAGGGGTGATAGATATTGAACAGATGTCAGAGATAGGTTCTTTACTCAGAGTTGTAAGGGCGTGGAATGCCCTGCCTGCAACAGTAGTAGACTCACCAACTTTAAGGGCATTTAAATGGTCATTGGATAAACATATGATAATGGAATAGTATATGTTAGTTGGGCTTCAGATTGGTTTCACAGGTCGGCGCAACATCGAGGGCTGAAGGACCTGTGCTGCGCTGTCATGTTCAATGTTCTCTGTTCAGGCCAGGGCTAGGCCCAGGGAGATAAGACTTAACATATGAACTTTTCCCTTTTTCTTTTGGATAAGGGCATGAAGATCTTGAAGGGTGGCACGGTGTCTCAGTGGTTAGCACTGCTGCCTCACAGCGCCAGGGACCCACATTCAATTCCAGCCTCGGGCAACTGCCTGTGTGGAGTTTGCACGATCTCCCCGTGTCTGCATTGGGTTTCCTCTGGGTGTTCTCATTTCCTCCCACAGTCCAAAAGATGTGCAGGTTAGTTGGATTGGCCATGCTAAATTACCCATAGTGTTCAGGGATGTGTAGATTAGGTGGGTTTGAGGGATGGGTCTGGATGGGATGCTCTGAGGGTCAGTGTGGACTTGTTGGGCCAAGGCCTGTAGGGATTCCATGTTCTGGGGATGTTCTCCTTTTCCTTTTGTTTTGTTTTAAATTCTGGTTTGGTATTTCAAAATGGCACCAGGAAATGGTGATTTTGTACATTTTTCACTGTGTTCCTGTACTTGAGTACATGTGACGATAAAGTCTAATTCCAATTTGAATTCCATACCCCATGATGCCTCTTGCCTGATGCTAACCCATTCCTGCTATCTCGTCACATTTAGAAGAGGTTCCCACTGCCTGGATTAGGCTGGTATTCTGAGTACCCACATTAAAAGCCGATTTGCACCAGAACAAGTGCTGCCAATCTAGAGCTGCCCCTGCATAGGAATAAATATTTGTCCCAGTCAAGGCAGAGGATGGGAATTGTTGCAGCCTACTTTGCAGAAATCTACCTGGTAGTCCTTGGGCGGGGCGGGGGGGGGGGGCGGTTGTTGATGTGGTACAGGGCAGTGACATTCTCTTGCCCCAGGACCAATAGAGAGAGTGGAACGTCATCACGTCCTGCCAGGCTGGCCCGAGGTTGCCACCTAGGTCATTGCAGTCACATCCATCTAGAGGAATGCTCACCAATGAAGGAAGATTAATTGCCCAAGGGAAGTGCCACCACCTTCTCTTTGCTACCTCACACTCACTTCATCTCTGCTACAGCACCAGCATCCCGCACAGGCTCATCTTCATCACCTCTGACTATTACATGCCACAACTTTCTTCACTCATTATCAGCCCCATCCCGATCGCACATTCTATTAACTCTGCATGGCCTCTATGCTGCCTACTCATTCACCCGGGACGCTTCACCTGCTTGCACCAGCATCAACAGCAGTGCCATCCCTTTTGTCTTGCACAATCACCTCACTCCCCCTCATTCCAGCAGAAAACAGACCACGCAATATGGTAGAAAGAGCCAAATCAGGCTCCCTCCCTTATGAGACCCGCTGACAAGTGTGATATGCTACCTGGCTTTGTGTCAGCACTAAATCATGAGGCAAGACAGCAGTAGTGTTAGCCTGGTAGCTGTGGCTGAAGGGGGAAGGGCACGAAATGGCCAGACAAGGCAAGCATGGAATGCTGTGAATATTCAGGTAGACTTCAGGTGAGCGAGCACACGAGCAGCCCTGGGATGCAGCCTGGTCCAATCCTGTGAGCTAGCTGCCTGCCCCAGATTGCAGAATGCTTTGCAACTGAGAGGTGCTGGTTGTGCAACTTCAAAGTGCAGAAGTGTCTTGCAAAAGCATCAGCAAGATGGCGTGACAGATGCCAGTGCCTGTTTTCCAGGGTTGAGGTTGGTAGATGGGGTTGAGTGTGGCAGGTACCTTTGGTGAGCTGGAGTCACCAGGTGCCTGCTCTGACTTCCACATCAGCAATATCTTGCCGTTCACAAGTGAGAATCTTACCTTGACAGCAGGAACTCGGTAGATGCAACAAGTTGCTCTCAAAGTCAAGAAAGGCCTCAGCAAACTTCTGCTGTGTTTCTGTCAGATTTCTTGCCACAGCCTATGTCATCTAGATCTCCTAACATCCTGCCCTGTGTTTTTAGCAGAAGATTCGCTGACTGCTATGACTAAAGGCTTAAGCATTCCTTAGGGAGAAGCAGAATTTTTAAAAATGTGGTAGAAGTGTTTTCTTCACCACTTCAGTTGCAAAGGCTAGAGTGGTTTTGCATTGGCAATGTTGGTAAAGTATACTTGTGTATGTCAAAGTTGACTCAAGTCTCCAGTTCCCCATAACTTGCCTTAATCCCTGTTGAATGACAAGGGGAGGAGATTTTTTCAGACCAGTTGGACTGCAAACTATGATGTACATGCTTGGAGCGCCTATGACAGTCAGTTAAATGGTAGAAGCTTAGAGACCAATTGCCAGCTCACCTTTTGGTTTTGGCTAGACAAGGGCAAAGCAAGAAGACAGTTAAAACAAATTGGGAAATAACTGCTTTGATATTTTGGCAGTTTATTGAAATTACGCGAAGTAATTAGCTCTTGAGAAGGCATGAACCTGATTGAAGCTCAGGCTGAGAGCACTGATTAAAGTCTCAAAGCTGGATTTTGCATTTGAATCTTCAGCGTTCAGCTCCTGACTCTGCAAGTATAAATATCCTTCAGTGTCAGATTTAACCATTCCTGTTCTTATTCTAGGGACCATGCTAATAACTCTTATTCCCAACTTCAGGGCAGTACTTTGTGGACGCACAGGAGGGGATTTTTAACCTGCAAGCTGGCAGACAGAGCCCCTCACCTGAGGGAGTTAAAACAACAAAATCTGGTGTTGGATCGGGATCCTGGCAGACACTAAATGACTGATGGGCCAGCCCCACCTCTGCTAATATTCCATATCTTTCCCTCATGTTTTAAACTTTGTTCTTCTGCAAGGCGAGAGTGAGAAATGTGAGAAACTGACTATTTAGAGAAAATAGAAGGACAGCATTTGTTGAGAGTGATGCTGAGGAATGCATATGACATGGTAATTAGTTGGGTGTGAGGAACTGCCTTGAGAGGAGAATATGCTTGGAGATATCTCCAGATGTAGATGTTCTGAGGGGTTGTCTGCAGGTAATGTCTTGGTACTTGAGATACTCTCCTTTTTTTTTCTCTGCTCTGATGGGACAATTTCCCCTCCTCTGACCTTGCCTCTGTGAGCTCTGCTGCTGCTCATCTCCTCCTCGGCTTACTTTCACATCTCCCTGGTTTCAGGAGGCCCTTACATCCCACAGGATGATCTCCAGGTGATACTGGTCGAGGGTGAAATACCTTTCACTTAAAGCTCAACTTTGTACAAGTACTGCCTCTGTCTCGACAGTTACAGAGTGAATCCATTCTGATTCCTGCCTCAGACCCTTGTAGGTCTTAAATCTTTTAGTAATCAGGTGTTGGTTGTGACCAAACCTGGACATGGTGGCACAGTGGTCACACTGCTGCCTGTCAGCACCAGGGACCTGGCTTTCGTTCCACCTTGGGTGACTGTTTGGAATTTGTACATTCTCCCTGTGTCTGTGTGAGTTTCCTCCCACAATCCAGAGATGTGCAGGTCAGGGGGTTTAGCCATGGTAAAATGCCTGTAGCGTCCAGGGATATACAGGCTAGGTGGGTTGCCACTGGTAAAAATGTGGGATTACAGGGATAGGGTAGGGGTATGAGCCTGCGCGGGATGCTCTTTGGAGGGCTGATAGATCAAATGGCTTCTTTTCACACTGTAGGGATTCTATCATTCTACAGGATACCAATTCCATGGCTGTGCAAAGTCAACTCAACTATCCTTCAGGTCCCTAACCTGATTGGGGCCTCCACTGCTGCACAAAGATTACAATTCTGTCTATTACTGGCACCATATCACTAGGATGCAGATAAATAGCCACAAATATATAGTGTAGTTTTGATCATTTGTGTGTTGTCAGCCTGATTGACTACAGTATACCATCGAAGAGACAATTCTGTTATTAACTAGATACTTCCTCCTGCCATGAACTGCCTCTTGACATCAACAGCAACAGGTGAGCATGTTAGTGAACATCTATCTGTATGCTTTGGCTCCCAGTTTATTATACAAGATTTGCTTCTCTCCCTAACCACATGCGTAGGAATATAATCAATGCACTGAATATTGATAGCACAGTACAAGTTCTAGTACCACAGACCCATGCAGAGGTAAGGTTCCACAAATCCATAGGTTTTGGGTCTTTTTTCAACATGTCTCACCATGTATAAGTCAATTTTGATATTTCCTTGTCAGGCTTGATGTTAATTATGGTAAAAGGGATTATTAGAAATCCATAACAGCAAGCTGTAAAGTATTCAACAAAAACAACTATAAAGGTGCCTAATGATATTTGATACATTACAGCAGCTTGAACTGAAGGAAGCTTTTACCTCGGTTCAGTGGTTCTCTATTAACTGATCACAACCTTGCCCAGAAACCTTAAACTTCACCTTTCTACTATTTAGCTGATGCCAGTTTATTTCTTCAGCAGTTTTCTGGTACTACCTTTAATTCATTTTCCTTCCCATGTCTTGACGCAATCTATTTCTCACACTTACATTTCTCAGCCGTCCATTCTTAGAGGAGAAGTGAGGTCTAAATGGATCAAAAAGTCTGAATGCCAGGGGTACAGATGGAGACGAGCCACTGGCAGCCATCCTGCTGGTTTACTGGAAAGGAGCTTTTCGGTAGATGCATGCAGATTTCAGTAATGATGAGCCATGAAATCTTGAGCTCCTGAGGCAGTGGTGCTCCGATATCTAGGAAGAAGCAATTCTTTGTCCATTAACCCAGTGTTGAGGGTCCTTCCAGCAAGACTCTAATCCCCATCTACTCTATCCCATGGAACGGCATATGGCCAAAACTCATTAGGCAACTAATACCGCTGCTTCTGTTTGCTGGTGGTCATGTACCTCATCATAGGTTCAAGATACAGCTGCATAAGTTGCTGCTGTCTGCAGCCCAGGCTGAGAGCTATGCATTGCAGGTCAAGGTCAGTGACATTCAAGGCAGCTGAAATGACTTCAGCTGGACACCACATGTCAACCTAAATGTGGACATTGAGACAAAAGGTGCTGTGATCATCAGCCTGATCTGAGCATGGCTGCAACTCTTCAATTTCACTGTTCAGAAATTTCTCAGTCTTTCAGTTTCACTGATTAATGCTCCCTGCTCTTACGGTCACCTGATTGACCTTGGTGAGCTTCGCACAGCTTGGGAAACCTGTACACCAGTGGCTAAAGGCAGAACTCCATGTTAGATCCTGAGTTAATAAAGGAATGGTAGTAACATTCCCAACAGCTTTTACCAGCTGATCTGTAAATCTACTATAAGTCTAAACAAATGGTACCATCTAGCTTTGTGACTCAATGCTCATTTATTGCCTGTCCTTAATTACCCGTGAAGTATTGTGTTGTTTCAGAGACCAGTTAGGTGTCAACCACATTGGTGTAGATCTGGAGTCACGGGGCAGTCACACAGGCTGGACTGACCCAAATGTGTTTTTACAATAATCCAGTATTTTCATGATTGTTATTATTGAGTGTAGTATCTCATTCCAGATCTGTAAAATTGAATTTAAATTTCTCCAGCTGTTGTGGTGGGATTTGAACTCGTCACTGGAACATTTGCTCAGTCGTAAGGATTACTATCCCAATGACATGACCAGTATGGTGGGATGCATGATAGAGCTGGCCAAGCTCCCAGACTGAATAAATCACCGAAGGAAATTTTAATTGTTTGCTGACTCTCTTTGTGAGCTTTCACAGAGGGCCTAAAAATTAAACTGGTTCCTTTAGGTGAAAGGACAGTCATATAAATGTTTTAAAAGCTTTTGAATACAGTTTAAAACTGACTCATGTAAACCAGTATAGCTTGAAAATGGTCCTGTATGTTATTATTAAAAATACATTTTAGTGATTTAAATTCAATTTATTTGCCTAAATGGATTAATAGAGTGATTAAACTGTTTATTTTTGCTTTATAAAGCCATTTTCATCTGTAACAAACAAACCATAGAATTTTTAATTCTTAATTAGGATTTTTCTGAAGCAAATTTTTGTTCTAAAACCGTGGTGATGCTTCATGGCAGAGTTTGTATTTAGCGGTGTGTGAAGGTACATGAGTTTAAAAATTGAAGGGAACAAAAAACACTCTCTCCCTGTGTCTGTGTGTGTTTTCTGAGCACTCCAGTTTTCTCCCACAGTCCAAAGATGTGCAAGTTAGGTGGTTTGGCCATGGGAAATGAAAGGTTACAGAGATAGAGTCGGTCTGGGTGGGATCCTGTTCAGAGGGCCAGTGTGAACTCAGTGGGCTGAATGGCCTGCTTCCACACTTGGGGGGGATTCTATGCTTCTATGATCCCCTGTTGTGTCTAGTTGTTCAGTTGTTCAGTAGTTCAGCCTCCATTCGTAAAGTCCAAGCTAAAACTGCTCGAACTTTGAATACTGAGTTAAATGTGTTTGTCTTGGGTGGGGTGGTTAGGCGGCGTGGTGGATCAGCAGTTAGCACTGCAGCCTCACAGCACCAGGGACCCAAGTTCAATTCTAGCCTCTGGTGACTGTCTGTGTGGAGTTTGCACATTCTCCCAGTGTCTGCGTGGGTTTCCTCTGGGTGCTCCGGTTTCCTCCCACAGTCCAAAGATGTACAGGTTAGGTGGATTGGCCATGCTAAATTGCCCAAGTTGGGAAATGTAGGAGGTGGGTCTGAGTGGGATGCTCTTCTGAGGGTCAGTGTTGGCTCAATGAGCTGAATGGCCTGCTTCCATACTGTAGGGATTCTACGAAAACAGGCAAGTTTCTGGACGAATAAAACAAAGAACTGCAGATGCTGGTGATCAGAAACAAGCAAAAGTAGAAATTGGGACAGATTTTGAACAGATCTAGCAGCTGAGGTGATGTGAGCCATTGACAGCAGCAGAATTATACTCAAACATGATCTGCAACCTCATGGCATGACATTCCCCACTCCACCACCACCACCAAGACTGTCGATTAACCTTGGTTCAACAGAGTGCATGAGTAGCACTGGGCCTACCTAAAAATGAGGTGCCAACTTGATAAAGCTACCAAACAAGACTACTTGTATATTAAACAACATTAGCGGCAATTATTAGAGCTGAGTGAATTTATAACCAACAGATCTGGCCGAAGATCTGCAGTCCTGCCATATCCAGTGATGAATGGTGGTGGAGAAAACAACAACTCACTGGCTCCACTCAAATACTGGAAGGCTGCACAAATTTCTCCATTGTCAGTGTTGGGGAGCCGAGAACATCAATGTTAAAGATAAGGCTGAAACATTTGTAATAATCTCCAGCCGGAGGTACTGAGTGGTTGGTCCATCTCCGCCTTCTCTGAAGATCCTTACTATCACAGATGCAAGTCTTCAGCCAATTTGATTCACTCCACATGATTTTAAAAGATAGCTGAAAACACTGGATATAGCAAAGGCTGAGGGCCCTGACAATGTTCCAATGATAATATTGAAGACTTATGTTCCAGAATCTGATGCGCTCGTTGCTATGCTGTTCCAGTACAGCCACAACACTGGCACTTACCTGATAAAATGGAAAAGTGTTCAGGTATGTCCATCCTGACTAATTACTACTCAGTGACACTCAGTTTGGGTTCCGCTAGGGCCTCTTAGCTCCTGACTTCCTTACAGCCTTGGTTCAAACATGCACAAAAGAGCTGAACTCCAGAGGTGAGGTGAAAGTGACAGCCCTTGACGTCAGGCTGCAAATGACTGCATCAATGAGATTTTGCAAAACTAGAGTCAAAGGAATCGGGGAGAAAACTTTGGCTGGAGCTAAAAATAAGTGGGTATAGTTGTCGGTTGTCTCAGCTGCAGGACAGCTCGGCAGGAGTTCCTCAGCATAGTGTCCCTAGGCCCAACCATTTTCAGCTGCTTCATCAATGACCTTTCCTCCATCATAAGGTCAGACTGGGGATGTTTGCTGATGATTACAGATTATTCAGTGCTGTTCCTTATTATAGGTTCTGGAGCAGTTTGAGTCCAAATGCAGCAAGTCTTAAACAACGTTCAGGTTTGGGTTGACATATGGTAAGTAACCTTCATGCCACACAAGTGTGAGACCAAAATAAGGCAATCTAAACATTGCCCTTGATAGTCAATACATTGCCATCACCAAATCGCCAACTATCAACGCCCTGCTGGCTATTGTTGACCAGAAACTAATATGGATGGGCCATATAAATAAGATGACTTCAAAAGCATGTCAGAGAATAACTCCCTTCCTATATCCCTAAAGCCTGTGTGCAATCTGAGTCACAACTCGGGTGTGTGATGGAATATTCTCTACATGTCTGGATGAGTACAGCTCCTATAATACACAAGACACTTCACACCATCTAGGCCAAAGCCACCTGTTTGATTGGCACCATATTCACAGACAGCCAGTCCCTCCAGTGGTGACACTCCGGAGCAGCAGTGTATACCATCTAAAGGCACGCTACTGAAATTCATCAAGTCTCCTTAGCCAGCATCTTCCAAATCCACGACCTCTACCATTAAGAACGACAGTGGCAGAACACCACTCCTGCAAGTTTCCCCCCAAGTCACTCACCATCCTAACTTGGAAATGTTTTGCTGCTTCTTCATTGACGTTGGGTCAAAATCCTGCCAGATAGCTCTTTGGGTGATCCTGCAGATCTGTCATATTTCAAGCTGGCAGTTCACTGTCACCTTCTCAAGAGCAATGAAGGATGGACAGTAAATGCTAGCCCAGGCAGCAAAGTTCATGTCCCCTGAATGAATTTTAAAGCAAACTCAAAGGCAGGTAGCTGTAGTGGTCAGATCCCATCTCCCACAAGAAAGTTCATAGGCAAGATTGTATCGTAGAGCCACCTTGTCCTGAGATTCTTGAATTCTGCCCCCAGACCCATCCCCAAACTCATCTAAATGGGATCAGGATATTTCAGCCCAGTGAGTTGTTGATGTTGTCCAAATTGTCAGGGAAAAAGTCATTTCCCCATATTAAGGAAAGGAAGCTCAGGAAGAATTCATTCTTTTGTTCAAAGGCAGCTGACGTTTTACCATTAATGACCATTTAATATTTGCTGCATGAAGTGAAGATTGCCCCTGCTCTGAAACTTAGAAGCATTGATTAACCCCCAATGTCTTCATTAAAGAATTTTGGACAAGAGTAATAGTAATATGTGTAGACTGACAATCTCCACTGAAAGTCTGTTTATCTTTAGTTCAGCCTCCCCCTTCCAAACAGAGCAACATTTCAAAATTGCTTTGGATACAACATGTAGATTCAAGGTGGACTTGAGCATGTATTGCACATTTGAAGATTTACATTAGTGTTTAATTAAACAGTTGCAACATCTGAAGTGATGATCATTAAGTTGCTTTAATATGAAATATTGCAGCTCCCAAAGGCGTTACGTTAATGTCGGCATAGTGCACCAGGTCATCGCTTTTAATAAACGTAGCATTACCTTATTGCTATTCAGTAAAACCAATTAAACCAAAAGAACTTTTAATCAGATAACTGACTCCAATGGGATATTTGTAAATAACAGTGCACAGTTGCAGGGAAGATTGTAGACGGGACGCCCCCGAAAGAAATACATTGGCAACTGCAAAGTAGTTCACCGAAAAGGTTGAAGGAAAGAACTTCCATCTGGACTGCACCTAGCCATCCCAAGACATTTTGCAACCACTGAGCTGTTTGTGAAGTGAAAACACTTTGCTGCTGTCTTCAAATGATGCCGTGGTATCTTTTCTGCCACTCTATTTAGTGTTTCATTTTTATGATAGCATTTCTGACAGTGCAGGCCTCCCTGTACTTCTCTGGAGTGTCAGCTTGTATCATGTGCACATGTCTCTTGAGTAGGGCTTGACCTTTGGAATCTGAGATGGGTTGAGAGCTTTACTAGCTTCCTGCAAAGGTTTTTGAAAATTTGTGTATGATATTGTTTTGATTCCGTGAAGGAGTGCAAGCTTTCGAGAATTTTTTTTCAGTCTGCTGCAAGTGATGATGACAAAGCTCTGTGAACAGAACTACTGAGCTTGATCGAATCACCGTTTCTCTGTTAGCCAAATTCATTGATGCATATGGTGCAGAAAAGGCCCGTGGGCCCATTGAGTCTGCACCAACATAATTACCACTAAAAGTGTGCTGATCCCATTTGTCCCATATCCTTGAATGTTTTGATGTTTGAAGTACCCATCCAAATATTTTTTTGAAGGTTAAGATTTCCAGCCTCCACTATGTTGCCAGGCAGTGCGTTCTGGATTCCCATCAACCGCTGAGTAAAATTTTTTTTTCCCTCAAATCCTGAATAGAACGTTCAGACCATGTCTAAGGTTAATTTTCTAAACTGAAGAGAGTGTATTAAGCAAAACTGTCTTCGTGCCCTTCTAGGGTCAGTAGTGCAGTGAAGTAGGGTTTTCCGGAATTAATTTGACGAAGTAACTCTGTTAGCTAACCTTCTTGCTAAACATTCCCATGCTTTCGGAAAGATTAAGTTTTAACAAAAAGCAAAATCCATTCTTTCACCATCAAATTAATACAATTTGCTTTTAATTGGAATAAAAGAATCAACTTGTCAGGTTCAGATTTGGTATAAAACAAACTGCCACAGTTTATTCCTTTTTATATGGTAGCCTTTTTAGAATTTTTTTTTGTAAAGATTATATTGTTGTTTATGTCAATTTAGTCACAATATATAGTTTATGCCTCAGTTATTTAATTTGTTAATTGCTAAAACATTAAATGAGTCAGACATTAAATCACTCTATACGTTGTATCTGTTTAGCTTCCTGATAATATCTATGGTAAGAGACATAGACTCTATGTCATAGGAGTTCCAAGTTCACAGAGAGTCAGGGCAAATAGCTGGTTCATCCTGCTACATGTTTATGAATGTAATCAAATATTTTAAAAACTCACTTGTAAAATTGAAGGTTTTTTTTCAACTAATTGTATTGTTGCTTCTGCACTAGCAATTCGTACATTTGAGTTCTTTCAAGAATAATTGAGCTATGCATTGAATAATAATTGTCCTACATTCTTGATAGTTCATGATACAGGTGAGGTGATAACCAAAGCTACATTTGTCTGTCCAATTCTGCTCTTTGTGGCATGTTGCAATATGTATACAAGATACGTATCATGAACACAATCATGCAACATCTGCATCTTGCAACCTAAGGATCAATGCAGCACTGATGTAGGGCACAAATCAATTTAATCTCACAGGTAGTTTTTTCACTGACTTTACGTTAAGGTCTGGGTGGTGGCACATATCCAAATGTCATTAGTCATAAAGCATATGTATAATCTATTGAGATGGCTGACATGAGAACTTACTGGGGACAATTTATATTTGTTCACTCTCTCTGAGCAGCAAACTGGGGCAGTAGTCGTATAGAAATGAAGGAAAACATGTATTGCCCAATGGTCTAATTTTCACGGAGGTCTAAAAATAGAAGCTGGCATTTCTATTGGAGACAAGTAAAAAACCTTATTAAATTATTTGAATCAAAATTATTTGTAGGGCCCTGAAGCAATTTTCATATACAGGGATGGAATAAATTCCACACAAAATCTGCTTATTGGTAGTGGATTTGAAAAGGCCTATACAGCATTTATTAAAAAGATTAATGAATGTGGCTCCCAGGGGTCTGGGAAAATCCTTTGCTACTAATTTTTCTGTAGGCAGGAGAGCAATACATTCATATTTCCCATTATCATTCTAAGGTACAAGCTTTAAGAAAATGGGGCCTCCTATTTTATCACTGTACAACACTGAGTGTAGAAAACCCTATTATACTGTTTCCGTGACAACATTTTTTTCCTATATTAAATTAGAAAATGCTTAAGTGAAAACTTCTGACCTGAACATCACATCTACATGTCACAGTATGGAGTCAGTATTCTGTCTCACTTAACATTTTGTCGGCTTGATTTCTGAATTCCTCATGCAGATAAAATTACTGCCTTCTGTCTCAGATTCTCAGATCCTCAAGCATGGAGATGGTTATCATAAACTATCAGTTTTGCCATAAATCTTGGCATCTTATCTCTTTGCAGCATTTGCTGGCAGCTGTGATAAAGGGACCTTGGAACTGTCAAATGCCATTGGTGCATTAAGCATTGGACCTGCTTTAACTTTCAATTTTGGAAGGGTTAAAGGTCAGATATTACAAACATACGATGTCAGGGAAATAGTGACATGGTAGCCTTATGTGGCCGTGATAGACAGCACAGTTAATCCACCAAGAGCTTGTTTACTCACTTCTGATAGACCATAAGCAACTTATACCTCTATCTGACATGACCACAGTGGGGATTCCCCCTGGACTGTTTCCAATTAGATATGCACTTTAATTCTTCCGTAAAAAAGTCTGAGGAATGTCAATACAAATTCAAAATAGCACAGCAAATAATCCGAGACCTGCCACAGAAAAACAACTGACGGTGCTAAAAACAATGGAAAGGGGAGTACTCTAAAAATATTTCAGCACTACATTCTATATAGCAACATTTTGGCTTCCATTTGAAGCAATGCGTCTAGATATCTTCAGCTTCTGTTCATTGGATTCCTCTCATAAATGAACACCCATTCTTTGCCCCAAAGTCAAACTTACCCTATCAGTGAAGTAAAATTCGTAGAATAGTACAGCAATAAACCATTTATTTGGAATTCTTGTCTGAAATAACACTTAACTAGGTTTTAATTATGTTGAACTGATCCATTCCTTGTTCCAATAAATAGTTCTCAACTACTACCTTAAACCATAAAATAATTTTTAAGGTGACAATTTTCTTTAAACACCAACAATGGAAACTTAATGGACTGTCTTTCTCTACCAAGCTTCTGTTATGAAGAAAGGTCGAATGGGCCGGATGTATACGTATTGGAATTTTAAAGAATTGTGTAAGATCAGGACGTGGATATTCAGAGCTTGTTCTTGTGGTGGAAACTGTAACTAGGAAATCTAGTTAAAGACAAAGCCGGTCTTCTCTTTTTTGGGTGGAAATAAGGAGAAGTTTTTTTCTGTTCAAGTCTGCAGAATTCTTTACCCCACAAAACAGTGGAGGCTGAATCATTGCATTTATTCAAAGCAGAGTTAGATTTTTTTTGATAAACAAAGGGAGTTCAGGGTTATGGAGGACAAATGGGAACATGGGATTGAGATTACAAGCAGGTCAGCTATATTTTATTAAATGCCAGAGCAGATCAAAGGGCTGAATAGCCGACTCTTGCTTCTAACTCTGAAGATTTAACTAAGCTTGCAGGTAGACTTGCTGAGTTGAAAAAAGCAAATTGATTTAACCTCAAACCACTCTTTGAGACCCAGTAAACTAACACAATTAATAGAGAAGATGCTGTCAGTCAAAAATATACTTTTTTAAGTTACAAAAGGGGTAATATTTTCATCTGTCATGGATGTTTGAATGGAGTCAGGAAATGCTGAACTTTATTTTTTTGCTGGAAATACAGTTCTGCTCTTCCTTCTGGACGAAATGGCATTTTTGCATGCCCTTTTTATGGTTTGGAAAAGCCTGGAGTACAAAATGCATAATCACTTCTCAGGGCAGTATTCCCATTGTGAAGATCACCGGGAAGTTAGATTTTTCTTTTGCAGATTATTTTCCCGTGCTGGTGTGGTTTTCTCAGAAGCTTTAAGAAGATGTATCTCCTCACTTGAGCTCTCCCAGTTTGGACGGTGTATTGGAACAGAGCAATTGTTCTCCAGCGTTTTTGTCAATATTTTAAAATTCTGCCTGCCAGGAAATCTCTGCTAGAGAGCAGAGCGTGGGGTCATGGGGAAGTCCCTGCAGGCCATTTGCAGCACAGCTGTAAGATGTCCAATGCAACACCAGAGGTTTTATCATTCAGGCCACTCCTTCACAAATTGTCAGTTTGTCATTGGTGCACCTGAAGGCTCCCATCAGCACATGGAAGTACAAGTGCAGCAACAGCAGCAGCAACTGCCTGGAATGTCTCATTCACCAAAGGGCCAGGGGTGCCATTGTTACCAGAGATATTGTAATAGCAAGTGGTTCACATGATGGGAATCTGCCAAGAGTACAAAGGCTGACCTGAAGCACTAAGGAAAGGACTTTGAAAGCAAACGCCACATGAGAATTGATGAGGTTTACCTATGTAAATCTACCAATGTTGCACGCAACTGCTAAAGTACACATAGACTCTGCCTGTTGGAATACCTGTTTCTGGATTGTGCAGCAAGCATATTTGTTACAGATGTTCAGCAGCTATATGTGTAACTGGGAAGTTGTGAGAACTATTTATGCAGGAATTAGGATTGAAGAGTTTGAGTCTGTGTAGCTATAGAGATAGTGGATGCATTTGGTGTTACCCTTTGTAATTCTATATTCAGGGAAGATTCCTTCTGACTGTAACATACCAATTATAACCTCATTAAATAATGAGGGAGAGTGGAGAACTACAGCTTGATGTCAGTAGTAGTATAAAATTCTAGACCATTATAAAGGATGTGATAACTTGATATTTAGAATAAATTTAAAACGGTTCAATTGATTGCGTCAATTTGGAATGATGAATGTGAAATTTTTTGAGTAAATTGTTGGCGTTTTTTGAGAATGTTACTTCCAGTATGTAGAAAGGAGAACCAGTGGATTGGTGTGTTTGGATTTTTAGATGGCTCTTGATAAGGTCATTATTATGACATGCCGGCACATTGCCAAACCAACTCAGCCTTTTTACCTCTGTATTCGCAACATTGTAAAGTTAAAGCATTGAAGATTCCCAGTAGTTACTTCAATGGTATCAACAAATTTTGAATAGCCAATCCCAGACTTTATTAATAACAAATTCCAGACACTATTTTTGTATCTCAAACAAAAGACGTAACTATTTATTAAATACACAATAACATTAACAGAGGATAAAATGAGGTAACTGACTAATGCCTGTGCTTTAAACCTGAAACATTTGTTTTCAAACCCCAGTCATACAAAAGACAAAAAAAGTAACAAAACTGGCCAGATTACTTAAGCGGTTTTCACATTGTGCTATTTCACAGACGTAGGTTTTGACTCCTTGATTGCTCTTTTGGAACCGCAGATCAGAGTTACCTTCTCACTTCACTTGGGTATATAGTAATAGTTCTAAAATAGCATTCTACTCTCTGAGCTTCTGGAAGCTGGTGCGGCAGATTAGGTCAGGAGCTTTCAAATCTTTATGCTGTCTCAGCAAAAGTCAAAACTATCCCCTCAGAAAACATAGTGTATAAAAGAAATTCCAATTCTGGTTCTGTCCTGATAGACTGACTGTCGCTTCCTAAGGCCTCAGTTACCATTTGACAACAACCACCACAGGATCTCTTCCACACTTGCCAGAACCAATTCCCTGAGCTCATTAGAGTGCCAAATTCTGCCAGTAATTCAAACACAGTGCTCTTCCCTGAGCCATTGTGTCTTTTAGAATCCATCTACTCGATGGTCAGCCTGCAATTAATTTCCAAGCCTGGCCTCAGAAATAAATAAAACTTATTTGGCTTGTACTTTTCCTTTTATTACAAACTGTCCCAAAGTCTGCAAGTCATTTCCAGCTCACAATTCCCAGTTCACAGCTCCAAACCAAAATTGGAATAATGATAAAAATTAAAAATAATGAAAAGTCAATCAGTCTTCTAACACTTTACCCAGGAGGTTATTAATTAAACTTTGAGTGCAAGTGATTGGGTTATCAACTAGTACAGATTGAGAATTCATTAAATGAAAGTGGAGAACAAGAATAAATGGATCATTCTTAGGATTGCAGACTGTTACCAATTGGTAAGGGTCAGTGCTAGACCCAGAACTGTTCACAATCTGTATAAATGATTTGGATGTGCAGGCTAATTGTTATTTTCCAAATTTGTGGATGGCACCAAACGAATAGGAATGTAAGTTGTGAGGAAGATCCAAGAAAGCTTCAGGAGGCTCTTGGACAGACTAAATGAATGTAGAATATGGCAGATGGAATGTAATGTGAATAAATTTAAAGTTATTCACTTTGGGGAAAATAACTGAAAAATAGGATTTGTTTTAAGTAGTGAAAGGTTGGGAAATGCACCTGTTAAAAGGAGTATGTATGTCCTTGTACATGAGTTACTAACATTCATTATGTAGGGCAACAAGTAATTAGGAAGGAAATAGGCATATTGATATTCATTTCAAATGAATTTAAGTATAGAAGTAAAGATGACTGGCATTTGTCCAGAGCCTTGGTGAGACTGCATGTGGAGTATTGTGCACAGTTTTGATTTCACATGTAATAAATAATATGAAGACTATGTTGTAATCTTTTTATACAGTTCTTACATGGCATAACAGGGCAGATGTAATAGGCTATTTTCCTGGTTGGTGACCCCAAACATAATCACAGATTAAATGCATAGCCATTTAAAATGGAGATAAGGAAACTTTTCTTCACTCAGAGAATGATGAATCTTTGGAATTCTCTCCTCCAAAAGGCTGTGGAAGCTCAGCCATTTCATTTGTCAAAGACAGGGGTGAATATGCTTCTGGTGACTGTTTAGGGAGTTGAAGATAGTGCAGGGAAGCGACATTGAGGTAAAATATCAGCCATGGTCTAAATGAATAGCAGGGCATGCTCAGTGGGCTACTCCTGTTCCTATACATGGTTTAGCAATTGCCCTGGATGTTGTGATGCTATAACCTTCCTGAGATTATTTGGTTGTTCTTGACTTTTGGATGTGCTGGTATTTGTGTATTGTTGGTATACCGGAATTTTTTTATGTTGGTCTTCCACAGTTTCACTCTTCATAGTTGTGTGTGTTCTATTCACAGTTTATTTGGTTAGCCTCTGTCTCTTCTTAATGTTAGCCCCTTAATTATAGAGACTTTATAGAACCTAGGCATATTTTGGATATTTCTGTGGATGACCAGATTGCTAGGCATTGTTTGACTCAAACCTTTTTATCCTAAACTCATATAGGCACATGGGTCATGTGCTGTTTTGTTCCCCTTTGTCTTTCAAGACATTTGTCCTGTATTTCTGAAACCTTAGACAGCTGATCATTTGACAATGCTACCCTGACTTCTGAATGTGTTTTCTGCTGATCTGTAGAGGTCCTGCTCTTAAATGGAGCACAGAAATATGGAGATCCTGTTTTGTCACCCTGCACTTCATGATTAGTACCTTGGTAATGCAAAGTATTGCAAGCCATTTACCCAGCGAGACTGTTGGATCTGAGGCAGTGTGTTTAAACAATCACATGGTTTATTCCTGTTTGATACACATAGCTCCGAAAGGCTTGCCAGTTTCTTGTGGCCCATTGTCACATATGACGTCTATAGATATACTGAACAGGCTGAATGTTGCAGTCATTGTATCTGTCACAGATGCACAAGGAATCCTTCAAATTTCTGACAGTAAGAAACTTGGAAAAGCAATGAGTTTCTAGAAGAAGATCATGGACATGTGTGGCAAATAAATCCATTTAAATTTTAGAAAAGGAACACAATGGAATCTCATGAGAGTGTACAGGTTCTTTGTGCAGATATCCTCACTGCTTTCTCAATATCATTGTTGATTTTGAGCCAATGTAAAGTAGCCCTTTCAAGGCACCTGTTCACTCTATGACCATATGTCCCTGATATAACTGTGACTATATGACCTGATGAAGTGCTTCAGTTACAAATGCTTGTTTTCCTTTAGAAAATATGCCCCTTTAGACATTGTCCCTTGAGCAACTTAGTACATCTGTGAGTCAAAGATATCTGAGAATATCTACCACTTCTATTCCACCAGGCCAACCTTCTGTTATAACATTCTATTGATCCTTCAGCTGTGGATCATTTGCTGTTTCTTTCTGAAGTTAGTAGCATTTCCATTGACCAAAATTCATCAGATTAACCTTGAGCATATCTAGTTCCGTGATGTCTACACCGTCTATCTCTTAAGTCTAGTAGAACTTCCACAGTCTTTATTGGATTTGATAATCTGCACAGTGCGTCTAAAATAACTAATCTAAATATGTTACCAGTTTTTTTTTTACCAGCAGTTGTTGTAGTCTAGGTCTGTGCTAGTTATTGAATCATTTCTCATTGTTTGTGATCAGTTTCCAAATGATTGCTTACTGAACAAGTACATGTAGAATAATGTGATACTGAATACCAAAGCAAGTGTTCCACACTCTGCCTCCAAGAAATTAGATTGAGCTTTCAATAGACTTTTGAAGCCAAATGCAGCTGGTTTGCTTTCTTGCGTGATGCAAGCTTCTATCCCCTTTTCAGGTGCATTTACTTTTAGGACCATCTCTTTCCATGGATCATGCAGGAAATATGTTTCTTCTGATAATACCTGTTAAAGTGATTTGAATATGTGTTGATTATCCTCCTGCTGTAAATATAGACTCCTCCTTAAGAGGTCTCTTAGCAGCAATGATTTGTTGGTAAAGTCTTGTTTATATGTTGCAAGGGAGTTTAAAAGAATGTTTAAGACATGTTTTGCAGGTTCTCTTTGTACTGGGAGTAGGCATGTGCTTTATATCTTCAATTCTGCCTGAATGAAGATGGAGCCTAAACTCGAATAATAGACCAAGTCATTGATCTGATCAATGTTTGGTTGTCTCTTCTTGTTGTCGAAGATGAATCTCTCACAATGACTTCCTGCCCATCAGTGAGCATAGATTTTACGCATGCACTTCTTTGGTTTCACCTTCAATATTATCTGCAATACACATAGCATCCAAAAATATTTTCAGTAATTCAATTCCTTTGCTGGTGGAACTGATCCTGACTAACAGATAAACCAAAACTTACAGTATCTTCGATAAGGTGCCCTGAAGGAAGTGATTTCCTGAGATTCCATTCCCATGAGAATAAACCAATATCTGAGGAAGGGTCACAGGACCCAAAATGTTAACTCTGATGTTTTTCTTTGCAGGTGCTGCCAGACCTGCTGAGCTTTTCCACCAACTTCTGTTTTTGTCCTGAGCTACAACATCCACAGTTCTTTTGGTTTTTATCAACCATTATCTATGTTTGACATTTAGTTTAGAGATGAATTTGGCATCTGTGAACTTGGGATTCAATCCTGTACTGTTGAAATTTTGTGTGGATATCACTTTAGAGTAATATTTAGACTGTTTTTGGGTTTGAACATTCCTGGATTTTGCCATCTTTTCTAGCACAAATGAGATAGAAGTGCACCAGTCAGTGTGCTGATGCCATTTATATTGCCAGGGCATCCAATGAGCTCTGTGGCTTCTCCAACTCAAATGGAAGGTGATGGCCTGGTGACATTATCATTGGACTAAGAACTTAGTTAATGTTCTAATGATGATGGAATTTGAATTCAATAAAAACAATCTAGAATTAAGAAGCTACTGATGGCCTTGAACCCATTGTCAGTTGTCAGAAAAATCCATCTGGTTTGCTAATGTCCTGCAGGGAAGGAAATCTACCATCCTTGCCTGGCCTACATGTGTCACAGAGATGTGGTTGACTCTGAAGTTGCATAGCAACCGCACGGTTGTATCTCAATGGAGAAATTAAACTGTTTGCCATCGACTTCGGTACCAGAAAAGACAACGGAGGAAACATTCCTGCAAAGTTTTCCTTACTAACAGCTGGGGACTGGTGCCAAAATTGAGAGAGCTGTCTCACAGACTAGTCAAACATCTGCCCGACATAGTTGTATTCACAGAATTGTACCTGATAACATGTGCATGTGTCCTGTCCCTCCTGCAGGGCAGACCCAGCAGACGTGGTGGCACACTGGTATGCAGTCAGGAGGGAATTGACCTGGGAGTCCTTAATGTTGACTCTGGATTCCCATGACGTTTCATGGCTTCAGTTTAAACATGGGTGAGGAAACCTTCTGATTACCATTTACCGTGCTTCCTCTGCCGATGAATTAGTGCTCCTCCATGTTGAATAGCACTTACAGGAAGCGCTGGGGTGTATTCTGGGTGGGAGGATTTCTCCACCCTCGAGAATGGCTCCACCTACTGATCGAGTCCTAAAGGACATTGTTGCTTGACTGAGTCTGCGACAGATGGTGAGGGATCCTCCTCCAGTGAGTTGTTTAATTGTTCGCCACCATTCACAACTGGGTCTGGCAGGTCTGCAGAGCTTAGATCTGATTTGTTGGCTGTGGGATCCTTTAACTCAGCCTGTTATTTGCTGCTTATGCTGTTTAGCATGTAAGTAGTCTTGTTTGGTAGCTCAATGATGTCACCTCATTTTTAGGTATGCCTGGTGCTGCTCCTGACATGCCCTCCTGCATTCTCCACTGACCCAGCGTTGATCTCCTGGCTTGACAATAATGGTTGAGTGGGGGATATACCAGACCATGAGGTTTCGGTTTGTGCCGGAGTACAGTGCTGCTGTTGTTGGTCCACAGCATCTCATGGATGCCCAGACTTGATTTGATAGATCTGATCGAAGTCTGTCCCATTTAGCATGGTGATGATGTCTCACAGCATGATGGACAGTATTCTCAATTTGAAGGATGGGATGATGTCTCCATAAGGGCTGTGTGGTGGTCACTGTTACTGACGCTATCATGGACAGATGTGTTGCAGCCAGCAGATTAGTAAGGATGATGTCAAGCATGTTCCCCCCCTACCGCACCCCCCCCCCCCCCCCCCCCCCCCGCCTTGTTGGTTTCCTCACCACCTGCCACAGACTCAGTCTAGCAACTATGTCCTTTAGGACCGAACCAGCTCGATCAGTAGGTGGAGCCATTCTCGAGGGTGGAGAAATCCTCCGACCCAGAATACACCTCTGCGCTTCCTGCCAGTGCTGTTCAACATGGAGGAGAACTAATTCATCGGCAGAGGAAGCACGGTACGTGGTAATCTCCCCATTCTCAATGAAGAGCCCAAAGATAAGGCTGAAGCATTTGCAGTAATCTTCAGCCCGAAGTGCCAAGTAGATGATCTTTCTCAGCATCACAGATGACAGACTTCATACAATTCAATTCACTCCATGTGATATCAAGAAATGGTTGGAGGCACTGGATACTGCAAAAGCTATGGACCCTAACAACATCCTGGCAATAGTACTGAAGACTTTCCATAACTTTCCACTCTAGTCAAGCTCTTCCAGTAAGTACAGTTACAACACTGGTATTTACTTGACAAAAGTTACCCTGGTATATCCTGTGCAGAAAGGTAGGACAAATCCAACCTGGCCAATTACTGCCCCATCAGTCTACTCTCAAACATCAGTTAGTAATAGAAGCTGTCATCAACAGTGCTATCAAGCAGCATGTGCTCAGCAATAACCTGCTCAGAGGCACCCAGTTTGGGTCTTGCCAGGGCCACGTAACTCTTGACCTCATTACAGCCTTTGTTTCAAACATGGACAAAAGAGCTGAATTCCAGAGGTGAGGTGGGAGTGACAACCCTTGATATCAAGGCTACATTTGACCTAGTATGGCAAGAGGGAGCTCTCGCAAAGCGGGAATCAGTGGAAATTGGGGGCAATAGATCCGCTGTTTGGAGTCGTACCAGGTGCATACGAAGATAGTTATGGTTCTGTGAGGTCAGTCATCTCAGTTCCACAGCATCTCTGCAGAAGCTCCTCAGGGTAGTGTCCCAGTTTCAACCATCTTCAGCTGCTTCATCAATGACCTTCCCTACGTTTAAGGTCACAGGTGGGGATATTTGCCGATTGCACAATGTTCAGCACCATTTGTGACTCCTCAGATACTGAAGGAGTCCATTTTCCAAATGCAGTAAAGTCTGGACAGCATCTAGGCTTGGATTGACAAGTGGCAAGTAACATTCTCAATACACAAATGCCAGGCAATGACCCTCTCCAAAAAGAGACAACCTAATCATCGCCCCTTGACATTTAATGATGTCACCATCACTGAATCCCCACTATCAGCATCTTAGGGGTGATCATTGACCAGAAGATCAACTCGACTCACCATATAGAAACAGTGGCTATAAGAGTAGGCCAGAGACTGAGTATACTACAGCATGTAACTCCGTGATTTCCCGAAACCTGTATACCATCTATATCATCCACAGGGCACAAGTGAGGACCACAATGGAACACTCACCACTTGCCTGGATGAGTGTAGCTCCAATAGCACTGAAGAAGCTTAACACCACTTAGGATAAAGCAACACCCTTGATTGACATTACATCCACAAGCATCCAATCCCTCCATCACTGACAATCAGTAGCAGTAGTGTGTATTAACTACAAGATGTACTGCAGAAATTCACCAAAGATTCTCAGGTAGTGCCTTCCAAACACAGAACCACTTCCACCTAGAAGGACAAGGGCAGCAGATACATAGGAACATCACCATATTTCCCTACAAGCCCCTCACCATCTTGACTTGGAAATATGTTGACTCTCCTTCATAATTACTGGGTCCAAAGCTTGGAATTCCCTCCATAATTGCGTTGTGTATCTACCTGTAGCATGTGGACTGCAGTGGTTCAAGAAGGCAGCTCACCACCACCTTCTCAAGGGCAACTAGGGATGGGCAATAAATGTTCACCCAGCCAGTGATGCCATGTATTTGAACAGCCTTTAAAACAAAACCCTGCACTTTCTCGGTGGGATATTGAAAGGATTGCATTGTCTCTGTGACCTATAATTGAGCATTGTCTTTGAAGTTTCCTATGACATCAAAATTATCTGCGTATATCTTTTGACAGAAGTGCACTGATACAATGTGTTTATTCTGGAACTTTTCTGCTGGAATTATGTGGGCAACTAATGCTTTTTTAAAGCTGTTGCAGTTCAAAAATCACAAAAGGGTCAGTGCCTTTAGGAAGCTTTTTGTGTATACAAGGGGGGGGGGAAAAAGCAAGGTTCATAATTGCTATTTGCTGCCATTAAATGCAGACTTAGTGGAGGCTGGTTGAACCAATGCAAAGTTGTTAGTGGTGGAGTGTAGTTGGAGTACAATTATTATGTTAGCATAGCTAATTGCAGAGAATCCTGGGAAGCATGTGAAGAAGGCATACGGTGTGTTGGCTTTCATTGGCAGGGGAATTGAGTTTAAGAGCCGCGAGGTTACACTGCAGCTCTATAAAACCCTGGTTAGACCCCACTTGGAATATTGTGTTCGGTTCTGGTTGGCTCATTATTGGAAGGAAGTTAAAGTTTTAAAGAGGGTGCAGAGGAGATTTACCGTGATGCTGACTGGAGTGGAGGGAAGGTCTTATGAGGAAAGATTGAGGCAGCTAGGGCTTTTTTCATGGAGCAAAGAAGAATGAGAGGTGACTTGATAGAGGTGTACAAAATGATGAGAGGCATAGATAGAGTGGATAGTCAGACACTTTATCCCAGGGCAAAATGACTATTAGGAGGGGCCATAATTTTAAGGTAATTGGAGGAAGGTATAGGGGAGATGTCAGAGCTAGGTTCTTCACACAGAGTGGTGGGCATGTGGAATGCGCTGCCGGCAGTGGTAGTGGAGTCAGATACTTCAGAGACTTTTAAGCAACTCTTGGATAGGCACATGGAAGATAGTAAAATGTAGGGTATACAGGGTAGATTGATCCTAATAGGATAATAGGTCGGCACAACATCATGGGCTGAAGAACCCGTACTGTGCTGTGTTGTACTGTTCTATGTTCTAAAATTGCTAAGTGCTAGACTTAGAACTGTGAGCTTAAGATAAGCCATTGACTTAGATTATAACTGTAGTGATATCGTTGGTTAACATTTACAAGTGGTGCTACTCCTGTATCCAGATGTTGTGTTAATGTTAAATTTAACGTAATGTTTGAAATGCCAGGAGAATTTTTGCAATGTTGCTCAATGAAGTTGAGAACATATGGAAAGAGTAGACCCCCTCTCCTATCAAATGAACCAGTGGACAAAACAGGACATGAACTGGAACTGAACCCAGTTTCCAAGAAAATAAGCAGAACTACACAGGCATTGACCAGTTGCTGCTCGGATGTTGGGTTGTGGAGGGTGAAAATTGGCTAATCACAGACTGTTCTTATCAGTGAAGTGGGCCAGTCATGGATTGTGGCTGCTATAGAAATGGGTCAATCAAATTGTGGAGGGGCAGTGGGTGGGGGTAATCACTGGAAGCATATTTTAGCATTGTCCTTGTTGAATTCAGTGCCATTGCAGGTAGACAAGGAAAGGGGACAGCCAAGTCAGCTATCTGCAAGTGGGGTGGGAAAGACTGGGCCAACCATCCATTCCTGCCTGATTCTTGGGGAAAGTCAGCAATTAATGCACTGAACAGCCACTCATTCGTTTGGACATTGTTGAACTGTTTGATCATTGTTTTAACTCAACAGATAACTAGGCGCAGTTGCTTTGTGCAAAATTTTGAGTCTTGAATCTTGACATCTTATGAGCTAAATCATGCCTGATCACTATGTTGCAGTTTTGTATTTACTCACACAAGCTTACCAGTCTCACACTAGGAAATAGAGATAGGTTCTGTTTATTCAAATATCTGTTACAAGATTGCACAGGCAGGAAGATTTGTTTCACACACTCAGCAACTGTTGTAATGTGGGAACCCAGCCACAGTGCCTAACACTGAATGCTGCAAGGTAGACTGACAGTGGCTGCCAGTCACATCCTGATTACTTGCTTCAATCATGTTTTCTCATAAAGTCCTGCCACAAAAACCAAGTAACAGATGAGAATTTTTTTTAATTGTGTGGAAAGTCTAATATTCTGTAAATGTATTGTAATTATTTATAATTTTACACACATAACATACCATAACTTATCTGTGTACCATTGTGAACCACCCAATGTTGTGGGTGGTGCAATGACACTCCAGTCTCCCCTTTTTGCACTAGGATGTGAAACCAGGTTGCTCACTTCCCTCTTTATATGGCTCTGATGATCATAGTGGGTTGGCCTTGTTCTGTGGGGTTTGTATTAGGAATGAGACTGCCATTCTTATTTGGATCCATATAATGGATAGTGAGCCTCGTTGAGGGCTGAAGAATTAGAGGAGGGTGAGATTTTCCCAGCATGCATGGTGCTACAACACAGAGACAGACAGCCAGATCACATCAGCCTTTCTACTTCTCTGTTCTGTAATACAGCAAAGTTAACTCCTTCAAAGACCCTCAAAATTGACCCTTCTGGTTCCTAACCAGACTGTTTTGAATAACCAATTCTAGACTCTGTGAATAGTTAATTATTGACAGTAGAACTAAAAACAGAAATTGCTGGATAAACTCAGCAGGTCTGGCAGCATCTCTGGCAGTATTTCTCTACAGAGTTTTTCTCACAATTTGTGTTTTTGTTTCTGATTTCCTGTGTCTGTAGCTCTTTCCGTTTGTAATTTTTGACATCAATTTGTGGCTTAAACAAAAAATTTAGCAATTTATTAACAATACAATAATTTTTTTAAAAAGCTAACCTAATTGATGTCTATGCTTAAACCCAAAACCTTTATTTTCAGCCCCATTCATACAAACAAGAGACAGACAAACAAACACAGTTAAGGGGCAGATAGAAGAATGCAATAAAACTCGCAAGATTACACGAATAGCTTTCCAAATGTGTCGTTCCACAGGCATAGATGATTTTTCTTCGTTGATTTTCTGAAGATATTATTCAGAGCCACCTTTTCAATTCACTCAGAAGAGGTCAGTGATACTATAACTTAGTTCTTATTTTTTGAATATCCAACATTTGATAATAGGAGGTCAGGCAGAGAGCTTTCAGATTTTTATGCTGTAGCATCAACAGCCAAACTCCTTGTCTCAGGAAACACAGTCAAAATTGCAGTTAAAACTCTGGCCTCTTCCTGTTGGACTGATTATCTGTCTAGGAGATCCCAGTTTACCATTCAACATCTGCCATCTACTTAAGAATAAGATCTCTCCCAGACTTGCTGGAACCAATTCTCAGGTACTAACTTCAATACTGGCCAACTTCTGCGATCTGTTTGAACATAAATGCTCTTCCCTGATGACGTCTATAGAACTTTTTGATCAAAATCTAATCTGACATTAATTTCCAGGCCTGGCCTCACAATAAACCACGGTTCGTTTATTCTGAATTTCTGTTTATAATACAAGATGTTGCTCACTGTCCAAAGGTCATCTTCAGCTCACAATGCTTAGTTCACACCTCCAAACCAAAATTGATTAAAAGGATAAAACAAAACCAATGAAAAATCAGTGAGTGTTCTAATGATGGATCACTCAGCCTTCTATTCTGTCTGCTCACCTGCCGGTGTGCTGAACGGATGGTTGACAATATTTGGGAGCAGCTGCCATCGTACTAACCACTGAAGTGCCACTTAAGAGATAGTCCTGTCCAGTGATCTGGTGCTTTCCTAATACTGCAACAGAGCATTGTCACTGCAGAGAAGATCCTGCTCATCTCACATACAATGTAAGTGCTATTGCATGGAGTTCGCCAGGAAGCTGGCCACTTGGGCATCATGTGCACCAGGGCCTGAGGCATGGCTCAACATCATTTAGTTGAAGCCATGCACAGCATCTCCATTCCCAATGACCTCAGTACAAAGCCATACGGAGTCAGACTTGCAGCAGTGAGCAGCAAAAGACTGGTGCAGCATGGTACTGATCCAGGTTTAAAAAGAATTGATTAACTGTTGCAATAACTGAATAACGGTGAGCTCAAATACTGCTTTAGGATATGAACTTTCAATACTGTGATAGATTTACTCAAAAGTAAAATATCCTGAATGTTCAACAAAAATGCTAAATTTTGTCATAATAACCAAAGAGATATTTGAAATACAATCGGGGCAACATTTTGCTTTAAGCATGTGATCACTAAAGAGGCTGCAGAGGAGGTTTATGAGAATATTGTTAGGACCTGAGAATGTTAGGAGCATAGCAACTGCCAAAGCACCTCGCCCCCCCACTCCCGCCCAAATGGGGACAAAGACTGAGGCGGCAGACAGGATTCTGGCAAGTGCCAGACTTTTAATCAAGCAACAACAGATTAATGCAGGGAGAGGGCCAAAGACCTTCCCTGAATATGGCCTTGACGTGAGAAGCCAAGCCTTCTCTTAATCTGTTGCTCAGATTGGAAAAGACATCAATGACACACTCATTTTTAAACTGAAATATGGCATTTTTATATATGTTGAGTTACAGTAGTTACATACATTGTGATCACTGTGTCCTTCCCCCCGTGTAGCATACATCCAATTCAGTGAAATACCTACTCAATGATGGGCATTCCTGTGGACAGCCTCAGGTTCCCATGATCTCATGGTATTTAACAGACATTGCAATCTTCAGGCATTGGGATCTTTGTATGCATCCTCTTAACCTGCATTCCAAAGTTACTGTTATACTGGTTTGAATCTGTCCCTGACCACCTCTAAGGACTGCTGGAATTCAGTTATTCATTGTATTCCATGTGCTATCTCTATCAAATTCTGTTATTCCTTTGACATTTTCTACTGTCTCAATTATGTATATAAAATATACATATCATACAAAAGACAATTGGTTTTAACTAACTTCTATAAGATACATAGTATTAATTTCCCACTGTAAAGTTAGTTTTTAACTAATAAGTTACAAACAATCTATTTTGTTCAGGACATGCTAGGCATCTTTTTAGACATAAGGAAAACATTTTCTAAGACTATTTAACTTTCACATTTAGATTTAAACATTTCCCCCCATGATGTTTCCACTATACTTTGGTTGTAAATGTGCTTCAATAATTATTGTAACTGATCTATATAACTAAAACCTATTTCTTAATATTGTGAATAACCAAAGAAACAACTGATTATGTAAAATGACTTTAGCTGTTGTTTTCATAGCTGCCTAATGAGTTAGTCTGCCTGGTTCATGGACTGAGATTTACACCCCTTGTCTAACTGTCACTGTTCACCTATTGGGACAACATCCCTTCATTGATGAGGCCAGAATCAATCACTTGTTGTACTTTAATGAGCTGTGTAGGATGGTTGCTTGTAGGGCCTCCCACTCACCTTGTAGAAGCCCTGTTCAAAGGTACCATTATGTTTCACTTAATGGCTGGAGCAGGCTGTCTAATCCAATTCGGGTCATAACGTAATACAGTATGGAAACAGGCCCTTTCTCCTAAACTGGTCAATGCTAACCATGGTGCCCACTCAGCTAGTTCCAATTGCCTGCATTTGGTCCATATTGCGATAAAACCTTCCCATCCATGTATCTATCCATACTTTTTTTTTAAATTGTTGCTATTGTACCTCCCTCAACCGTTTTCTCTGGCAGCCCATTCCATAACCACACCACTCACTGTGTGACGAATTTGTCCCTCAGATCCTTCTTTAATCTTACTCCTCTTACTTTGAACCCATGCTGTCTAGTTTTCAATTCCCCAGCCCTGGGAATAAGACTATATGCATTTATCCTATCTATGCCCCTCATGATTTTACACACCTCAATAAGGTCATCCCTCATTCTCTTACTTTCCAAGGAATAAAGTCCTATCCTGGCCAACCTGTCCCTATAACTCAGGCCTATTAGTTCTGGCAACATTGTTGTAAATCTTATTTGCATACTTTCCAGTTTAACTAGGCCTTTTCTGTAACAGGGTGGCCAAAACTGTATAGAATACTCTTAGTGCGGCCTCACCAATGACTTATACAACTGTAACATAATGCCTAAACTCCTACAGTCAAGGCCTTGACCAATGAAGGCCAGCATGCTAAATGCCTTCTTCACCACTGTGTCCACCTGTGACGCCATTTTCAACGAACTGTATACTTGTTCTCCTAGGTCCCACTGTTCCACAACAGTCCTCAGGACCTTACCGTTTACTATATAAGTCCTACCTTGGCTTGACTTTACAATGTGCAGCAGCTCAGACTTCTCTATACTAGTTGCATTTGCCAATCCTCAGTCCACTTCCCCATCTGATTGAGATCCCTCTGTAATTTTTGATCACCTTTCTCACTATCAACGATACCTCCTAATTTTGTCTCCTCCGCAGACTCACTAATCATGCCCTGTACATTCACATCCAGATCATTTATGTAAATAATAAATAACAAAGGTCCCAGCACTGACCCCCGTGGCACACCACTCGTCACAGGCCACCAGTCCGAGAAACAACCTTCAACCATCACCCCTGCTTCCTACCTTCGAGCCAATTTTGAATCCAATTAGCCAGCCCCCTCTGGATCCCATGCAATCTAACTGTCATGACTAGGCTGCTGTATGGGACCTTGTCAAAGGCCTTACTAAAATCCATATATACAACACCCACTGCCCTACCCTCATCTATCCTCTTGGTTACCTCTTTGATAAACTCTAAAAGATTTGTCAGACATGACTTCCTGTGCACAAATCTATGCTGACTACCCTCGCCTATCCAAATATTGACTGATACTGTCCCTCAGTGTCCTCTCCAATAACTTACCTACCACTGATGTCAGGCTCACTGGCCTGTAGTTCCCCGGCTTGTCTTTGCTACCTTTCTTAAACAATGGAACAACGTTTGCCACCCTCCAATCTTTTGGAACTTCACCAGTGGCTAAAGATGAAGCAAAAATCTCTGCAAAAGCTTCTGCAATTTCTTCCCTAACCACCTCCAACGTCTGAGGATGGACTTGATAAGGCTCAGAGGATTTACCCACCCTAATGCAATCTAAGGCTGCAGACACCACCTCTCCGGTAACATGCATGCGGTCCAAAACATCCTAACCTGTTTCCTTTGTTTCCGTAGCATCCATATCAGTATACAGAAATATTCATTAAAAATCTCCCCTGTGTCCTTTGGCTCCACACATAGGCGGCCATACTGATCTTTAAGTGGAATTATTCTCCTCTGGCCACCCTCATACTCTTAAAATAGCTATAGGATCTCTTGGTATCATCTTTAACCTTATCCGCCCGATTCATCTCATACCCTCTTTTTGCTGTTCTGATTCCCCTCTTAAGTGTGCTCCTACACTTTTTATAGTCATCTAGAGATTCACTTGAGCCCGATAGCTTAACCTCAATGTGTGCCACCTCCTTTCCCCTGATCAGAGCCTCAATATCTCTCGCCCAGCCAGGGGTCCCTAAACTAACCAGTTCACTCTAACAGGGACATATTGTTCAAAAGCTTTTAAAAGCCTCTCATTTGCCAGTCATTCCTTTTACTTCAAATACACTCACTCAATCGACTGTTGCTCGATCCTGCCTAATGGCCCCAAAATTGGCCTTCCTTTTTGCACCGTAACCTGTGGCCCTGTCCTATCTTTTTGCATAACTGTTTTAAAACTAAGAGAATTATGGTCACTGGACCCAAAGTGCTCTTCGACTGACACTTCAGTCACTTGCCTGACCTCATTTCCTAAGAGGAGGTCCAGTATTGCACCCTCCCGAGTAGGGGACCTCTACATATTGATTTAGGAAACTTTCTTAGACACATTTGCCAAATTCCACCCTGTTCAGGCCTTTTACACTTGGGAAGACCCAGTCAATACAGGGGAAATTAAAATCTCCAACCAGTACTACTGTGTTATTCCTGTAGGCATCTGCAATCTCTCTACACATCTGCTCCTCTAGTATTTATCCAAATTGGCCATTTTGTGTCTTAACTACTGCAGCAGGGTGTTTCATTCTGTTTAACCCTTGTCGGCCATTTTGTGCCTTGCAAACATGGGCCTAATCTACAAGATAGGCAGGGTTATTTTCTGCGGTAGTGAGGAGGCTGAAGGTATGTTTAACTGATTTGTGTCAAATTATAAGGGACCATCTGGATTAGATAGGAAAGACCCTGGGCAAAGGTATCAGTTGTTATGATTCTTGTAAAGACTAATAAGCAAAACTTTAATCAAGAAATTGGAATTCCTAGTAACAAGGTGAAAGGAGCATACAACAAGATGGCATGTTCTAAGGGTGTTATTGCAATAAATGAACTAAAAGCATTGTTGACCAAACATTTGAAGATAGCAAGAATTGCAGATGCTGGAGTCAGAGATGACAGTGTGGATCTGGAGGAATACAGCAGGCCAAGCAGTATCGAAGGGTCAGGAAAGTTGATGTTTTGGGTAGGGAGAAGGGTCCTGACCTAAAACGTCAACTTTCCTACTCCTTTGAACCTAAGAAAATTTATCAGCCTTTTAACTTTTTGTCAAGACCCAAATGAACTTCCTGAGGAATTGGTGGATGTGGGTGCAATTATTGATGGATGAGAGTACAATTACAATGTTTAAAAGACTTTTGGATGGATACGTGAATAGGAAGGATTTGGAGGAATATGGGCCAGGGGTAGACAGGTGGAACTAGTTTATTTTGGGATTATGTTCGGCATGGACTGGTTGGACTGAAGGGTCTATTACCAGTGGTAACTGTTACCACACTGTATCACTCTATGATTCTATGACCACAGCTATGCTTTGCCATCTGCATCTATCTGCATGTCGTGTTATGTCACACAGCTGGTTCGTGAACATGCTCACGATATTATTGTTGTAACTTAACATGTGACCTGCTGGTTTAATGGTGTCAGTCTCCATCTTGCTGAGTTCTTGTACAGCATGATGTGCTGAGAGAAGTGTGTTTAAAGTTTATGTCTGAATTGCTTAGCTTTAACCTGGGCGATCAATTGTCTCTGATTGTAGGAGCTGTATGAAAAGTATATTAAACTCTTCAGTGGTAAATAACCCGTATCTAGTTCTTGAGTTATGGGCGCTAACATAGGTATCACTTCATTAAGTATGTATACCGTGCTGAAGGTAAAAATCCCATCACTGTGTCTGTGACAGATCGCGAGGGCAGAATGACTCAACGGTGATGCCGGCTAAATGTAAGTGTCTCCCAGAATCCGCATATTTTACCACGCAAAACTATAACTTTTAAAAGGAGCTAGCCCAATGTCATTCTCCACTTTGCTGTCCCCAAAGTCCTAAAGATCTGGGATTTTTGGCAGGTAGAATTCAAAGCAGATCACATGATCCTGTGTATTACTCAACATTACCTGGAATTAAAGAGACAGTCCCAAGGCATAATTATCTTAATATTTCACATTAATAACAGCATAACTAGCAGGCATGGGTTTCATGGTAATTGGAAGAGGAATAAGAGTGATGAGTTGAGATGGAACATTTTCATTCATAGAATGTTGAGGGACTGTAGCTCACTGCCTGAAAGAATGATAGAATCAGAAATATGCCTTGTAGGTAAGAAGTACATGGACACATGCTGGAATGCCAGAAAACACAAGGCTTTCAATTATGGAAAGTGTAATTGTGTTGGTTAGTTTTTTTTCACCTGGTTTGGACAATGGGCTGAATGGCTTCCTCTGTGTGGCAAGTTACTGTGCTTCTCTGAATGTTCCATGGATGCAATTTGAAGCAAGCATCGAATTGCTTTTGGAATCAAGTTAAATCTGGCACAAACTGGGCATATATTTGCAGGCTGGTTCAGTCTTAGAAAGAAATGCAAGATAGGGTATTTTTATTTATTATTAAGGATGCAGTGTTAATATCTAAATGTTTCACACAGTAAATTATTTTTGGAATGTGCCTCTTATTTGCAATATTGGAAGAGCTTGAACCCTACAACAAAAGCTCAATATATTAATGTTAGATACATCAAAGTAGAAAGAGTAGCCTGGATAATATTGAGATTGAAGAAGAATATAATCTCCTGAGATACATTAACAAATAACGAATGGTTCAAAATAAAAGAAAGCATATCACAAAGCAAAATGTGAAAAGAAGTAGCAATTGAACTCATGGAAGAGTAAGAGCTTGTGGTGGGATGATGAGAATATGCTGATTGAGGTGATATTCTACATCCAGGTTCACTGTGCTAATTTCAGAATAACTGCATAGTTATTGCTATTTAAAAATTAGTGAAAAGAGCATTTAAAAATGTGAGAAATTAAATGATGCCTATTGTGATTTTGCTGGTTTGATGCATAATAGCAGAATACATGAATATATGTTGTCTCTGAAGTATGATAGAAACAGAGGCACAAACATGAATAGTGATAAAAACAAGGGAATTAAGTGCTGATTAATTCATCACTTTCATCACTACTACAATATTCAGTTCTACTACTTTAATTAAATGTATACATGGCAATAGGAGACTGTTTGTTTATTATTTCTATGGACACAAATTCCATGTTGTATATTGAATGAAAGGCATATTCACAAGTGACGTGTAAAACAAAGAACTGTGGATACTGAAAATCTGAAACAAAAGCAGAAATAGCTGCAGTAACTCAGCAGGTTAGGTATCAGCTGTTGAGAGAAAGCAGAGTTAACATTTTGGGTCCAGTGACCCTTCTTCAGAACTAAATAGTCTGTGTGTTTGTTCTTATGAACTTTATGTTTATTACTAATAAATCTCTTATGCTTTTTAACAGATCAGCAGGATTTAATTGGCCTAATGGCTTCCTCCTGCAGTGTCATGATACAATGGGCAAAATATAATGTGGCTAATAGGGGGCTCCATCTATTGGCTGGAGAAACGATTAAAAACCTTAGAAGGGTCTGCAATATTGTGCAGCGGTAAATGAGTGGTTCTGGCCCTTCCCAGGATCAAGGAGACCAAATGTGGCAGTCCCACCTGCCAACAGTTGTCACTAATTCTGCAGTCAGTAGCCTGTCATTATTTCACAGTGCCACTGCGATACTGGTGGCTGTAGCTGGTACTGCTTCCATCCAAAATCTAACATTGCTAGGGGACCCAGGTACTGTGAATGATGGCAGATGGAGTGGTATCATAGGGTTGGGGCTGTGGAGAAGGTTGGTTGGAAGCAAGCACAGGAGGTGGCTGTCAGATGCAACCCTCTTTTTCTAAGCATAACCCTCTTTCTGATGCTGAGGGAGGGCAGCAGTCTCTCCATAACTATTCTAACTGGCCTTGGCTAATCACCCCATCCATGTCCTTCATGATTTTGTAAACAAGTCCAGGATTCCTCAGATGGGCTGGTGGGGTGGGGCTGGGGAAGGTAGCAGGAAACAGGGAGATGTAAGAATGTAAAGTGAACCCTGAACTTAACCTGAAAACTATCATTAATCAACTATGTAAACATTTCAGAATATCACAACTGATCAGATAGAGCTGAATAGTGTATTGTGATTTATTCAGTGAACACTTTCATCAATCATTTGGTGCATTAAGACAATACAAAGTTCCTGAATGATACCTAACTCCTCCACCTCCATTACTATTCTTGACTCTTCCATTCCCTGTTTTGTCAAGATCCTCATCTGATTGGTCTTGCATGCACTGTAATGTCCTCCAGGAAATTGATAGAAAAATCTCCAAAACCACACAACAACACCTTCATCAAAATTCCATGCTCTTCATACGAATTATTTCCCCATTCACTGCCCAGTGTCAGGCTGAACTAGACTGTCACCATTAGTACCTTGTTCAATTCTGAGCTGACCTCTGACTCTTGCAAACAGTCAAGCTCTGTTTCTGCAATATTGCTGCAATGCCTTCTATCACCACTGTGGGACCGAATTACCCCAGGGCTGTTCTTGCTGGCCTTCCATGCTCCAGCCTTTGTAAGTTTCACTATCCAAACCATTGCTGACTGCTCACTGACCCCAAATCATCTAGTGCTCTCATTAAAATTGTAATGCTTTTCATGATGATAATGATAGAGGGAAATAGAAAAATTTAGAGAGAAAATGCACCATTATGGAAGAGTTGGAGATAATAAAGTGGTGAGAAGAGCAAGGAGGAGGTAAGACACAAGATTGATATCAGAAGAGATAAGAGGATAAGAAGAGTGACAGAAAGGAAGGCTGGATGGTACTATTGTCTGGGATAAAGCTTGTCTCCCTTATTCTGTTAAATTGTGAATTGCTGAATTTTGGGCCAGTGATAATGAAGGACTGGTGACTTGTATTTTGGCCAGAGTGATTTGTAAGTTGGAGGGGTCTTTAATGATGTATATGCTCTTATGCTGATGCTCTTTTTAAGTTTGCAAGCTACTACTAAAGATCCTTTGCTGTGTTGCTGTCGTGCTGTATATGTACACATTACAATTACTGCAAGGCATGGTAGTGGGAATGGATATTTGAGCTGGAGACACTAATCAAGTGGACTGCTTTTGTCTTGCAAGGTGTTGAGCTTCTTCAGCTTTGCTGCAGATGTGAACATTGCTTTTTGAGGTCAAGTTATCAGTTAATTTAAATGCATTATCCAATTTATCTAGACTAACAACTCCACTTGTGTAATAGAGGAAGGTATTTCAGGTTAACAAGTTGATGCAATTAAGAAGCTGGGCAAGAATGTGAAGGAGCAAGGAAGAGAAAGATCCATGAGAGGGGTCAGGAGAAGCAGGTGTGGAACATGAACACCACTGTGGATCAGTCAGACTGAATTTGGACTGTTTCTATCCTGTAGGTCCTATGTACCTTGATATCAGTGTGTCACTTTATCAGAATCTCACTGCCTAATTTCATAAACTTTGCATTTTCCTCAGAAAACATCGGCAATTCTACTTTCAAGTTAACTTGTTAAAATACAGCTGTGTAATAAACATGGATGTAAGTATACAAAATGCATGCTTTATTAATGAAGGCTTGTAGTGATTATAGCCATCAGAAAGATAATGCTGACTCTGACCTGACAATGTAGTGAAGGCACAGTACAATGCTCAGCCTGAGGATGCAGGTGTACAAAATTGAAGTCAGAATTCATTGATAATAAAATGTGAGGCTGGATGAACACAGCAGGCCAAGCAGCATCTCAGGAGCACAAAAGCTGACGTTTCGGGCCTGGACCCTTCGCCTGATGAAGGGTCCAGGCCCGAAACATCAGCTTTTGTGCTCCTGAGATGCTGCTTGGCCTGCTGTGTTCATCCAGCCTCACATTTTATTATCTTGGAATTCTCCAGCATCTGCAGTTCCCATTATCTCTGTCAGAATTCATTAATGGGTCAAATTGGCGTGTCTGAATACTTGGCTAATTTCTATATGCTTTGAATGGGGGTTTGGTTAGTATCTACAAATTATGAGTGGAGCTTTGGTTATCTTTATCTACTTTGAATGGTTTGGTTCTGCATACTATATAAAAATAACTATTTTTTAATTAAAATGGAAATATGAAATGGTGAATTTTCATTGTACCTTTTGTGACTGTAGACAATCTCAAATCACATTGCAGCTTCTGAAGTACTTTGTGATGCATAATTATGAATGTCAGATGGAGGTAGCCAAGTCGCACACAACATGATTCACAACTGGCATTGAGATAATGACTAAATAATTGGACTTTTTTTTTTAAACTTTGTGTTTTTGATTCGGAAATAATTATTGGCCTGAACACTTGAAAAGATGATCATTTTGTATGTCAAAATAGCAACCTAAGATCTTTTCTCTTTACCTGAGGTTGCAATCTGCTTGTCTCTCAATGCTTTATCATGTTAGCTACAGAACTGATGTGTCAGTTTGGATTTTGTACCAAAAATGAAGCTTTCATTCTGTTTATTCTGACATCAATTTGGACAAAGCATCTGTTAATATTACACCATATAAAGCTACTGAATCATAGAATTCCTACAGTGTGGAAGCAAGCCATTGAGCCCATACCAATCTTCCGAAGAGCAGCCCACCCAGACACACCCTACCCCTCTAACCGTGCATTTCCCATGGCTAATCCACCTAGTGGCACATTTGTGGACGTCTATAGGCAATTTAGCATGACCAGTCCACCTAATCTGTACATCTTTGGACTGTGGGAAGAAACGTGAGCACCTGGAGGAAACCCACGCAGACACTGGGAGAATGTGCAAACTCCACACAGTCGCCTAAAGGTAGAATTGAACCCGGGTCACTGGTGCTGTGAAGCAGCAGTGCTAACCACTGAGCCACCAAATGTCTTAACAAAAATCATGCAACTCTATGTAGAAATAAATTGTTTGCAGAAATATGTAAATTTTAACAGTTTTTTAAATTATTAATTTTATTTGTGCTTCATTGCATGTACTGAAATAAATCAAGCAGTTTTCAAGCTGCAACGTTTGGTGAAGTGTATTTTGATATTAATTATTCCTGAGTTTAGAGAGGGAATGTTGTTTTATACTTATTTCACAATAATGTGGTTCTTTTGAACTGAGATAAAGCTTCCTTCACAGCATGAGACTTCACAATACATTAGCCACTGAAAGGGATCATCTTTCTTTATCTCTTACTGTTCAACTAATGAGAACAGCCATGAAGAACAGATAGTCAGTGTGGCTATTTTTGAAGGTTTCTACATTGTAATTTGAAAAACTGGGAGAGACCAAGTGTGCTCTGACATTCCAGAATGACAGCACACTCATGCATGATATGATCTGTAAGCACAAAGTATGAAAGGCAGTCTTAGCTGTGCCCCAAGAGACAACAGGCACATAGCAACCTTGGTGAATTGTACGAACTACAACCGTTTATTGCATCTCTATGTATCCCTACGGTGCAAGGAGAGATGAAGCTATGAAGGAGTCAAGCCATGGTAAATGCGTCTACGCAGGGAAAAAAAATTTAAGGTTGAAGTAGATTAAAACATGAAAAATCAAAATAATTTCCTGTCTACTAGCATTACATTTATTAATCATTTTTCTGTCTGCCTGTTTTAAAGGAATGACACTAGTTTTCTCCTAAAGCTGTGATTGTTGCCTATATTCTGCTCAACGTGGCTATCATCCATAATATTTCTGCTATTCAAACAAACATAGCAACTTAAAATGTAGTTCCCAACATGCATTGTTTTGATTCATTGCATGTTTAATTGCAGCTAAAATTCTATGGATTTTTAATAGATTCTCTTAGACTGAAATTATTGATAGTAAACAAAAAGTCACCCAAGCAATAGGGACTATCATGTACATTTAACCGGTAATAGATTGTCATAATGCAGGAGAAAACCCCTCAATAAATTAGGGATGTTACAGTGGCTCAGTGGTTTGCACTGCTGCCTCACAGCGCCAACAACCCGGGTTCAATGTCGTTGCAGAGTTTGCACATTCTCCCCGTATCTGCATGGATTTCCTCTGGGTGTTCCAGTCTTCTCCCACAGTCCAAAGTTGTGCAGGTTAGCTGGATTACCCATAGTGTCCAGGGATGCGCAGTTTAGATGGATTGACCATGGGGAATGCAGTGTTATAGGGATAGGAAAGGGGGGTGGGTCAGGGTGGGATGCTCTTAGGAGGGTTGGCGTGGACTTGATTGGCTGAATGGCTGCCTTCCACACTCTAGGGATTCTTTAACGACGAATTGAAAACATGGACAGGAGAATGCCCTGCTAATGTTTGTTGGGCATAGCCTTGCATCCTTGTATCTTCAGCTGGGTGTTGTTGAGGCCCGTAGTCTGACTGGAAGAGTTACACCTTCTAGCTTTGAGATGCTGGAAGCTTTGATAGCAAGAGGCAAGAAGCAGACTTTACAGATTTCATGCCACAACGTTCTGCTGACAATTTCCGTGCTTAGTCAACGCTAAGTACCAGGACTATGGCCGAGATTTGTATGGGAGCTCGTTTTAACTCCCAGGATGGCAAAACATGCCAAGAAATACATTAGCCATTGCCTGGATCTGGAGAAGCTCTTACAGATATCTAACAGCTTGTAGTTTCCTCTGCCTCTGCCACTGAAGCTACTGCCCAGGTTAATACTGACAGAAATCAGAGACAAACAAATAGAAAACACCTTCTATGGAAGGTTATTAAAATAAAAATCAGTTGTTCTGAGGCTGTTTAAACAAACAGCTGAAATGAAAGATTTGGGAGTTGAATTGCAAATTTTAAAAAATTATGTAAACTCTAAATTGTGGATGGCATTGGGAAAGATACAGGCAAAGCAAAATACTTAGTGGAGATTCCCTATTAAATGTTGGTGGCTTTCTTCACTAAACCTCATGGTTATTGTAATAGTGATGTTAAGGCCAGGGTGCCTTAGGTAGAATGCTGCCATCAATTCTTCCTCTAATGGTACCCTAGGGCTTTCAGTAGTTTGTGTTGGAGGATGAGCCACAAATAAACCTCGGAAGAGGCAGTTACCTCGCCTAACATCATATTAGTAACAGCATGCAGGTTACTGACACAGTGATATCAGGAGTAGAAGTCATGCTTGCCTCCAACTACAACTGCCTCAAACTGAACTGAAGCTGCCCGCTGCTCCTCTCTGTGGTTGTGTTGTGTGTCAGAGCTCATTCACGTCCAGAACTGTACACAACCAGAGTTATCTGCAGAAGAGTTTATGAAGCATACAGAAAATTATCATGATCTTTCGTACTTTAGCTGGGCTACATTAGGGCACGCTCCTTCCTGAATCTTAAATGGCAAGCCAAGAAGGCGGCTCTGGATAGTGGGTGGTGGGATGGTGTGAAAGGAAGTTAAGGACCAGAAAAGTGGCTTCAAGCTGAGATCTCTGCCACTTCCAGGTTTCACTGGGGAATGTTAAAGATGAGTGACGTAACTAAAATATTTAAAAAGCCAATGATTTCTGACATAAACAGCCAGCATACTTGTTTCCTGAGCTGTGTGGAACTCTTCAGTGTTGCTAGAGTAACAAGTGAAACTGAAATCCTCGGAAGGTGTTACCCAGGGAAACTGAAGGGCTATGGCCGTGCCCAGCTGAGTGGCTTCCTCATGCAGCAATTCTTCTGATACAGAACCTTCACTGCTTGGCAAGTTGCAATCATTGAATAATTAGATCACAGAAAGAAGCTATTCAGCCCAATGAGCCCATTGCTGGAAAGTTAGTTCACTTGTCTTGGACTTCACTCACCCCACAAACATGTGAATTAGAAGCAAGATGAGGCCTGTTTCGCCCTCAAACTTACTTTGCCATGCAATAGGATCATTGTGGATCTGTTTCTGTTCCATGTTCCATTTGCATCTAACACTAATAACCTTTAGTTGTCTGGCTAACAAGAATCTACCCCCATCTGCCTTGAAAATATTGCACTATACCACTGTCTTGTCAGCCTTTTCTCTGGCATGGAGACAGTTTTGTAGGTTTATCTCAGAGATTTGGTGAGACACTGGCAATAACAACATTAGGAGCAACAGCATGGCCAATGCTAGTTACTTTCTCTTCAGTCACAAGCTCCACAGTGCAGAGGGGATGGGTATGAGGGTCCGTGTGGGTGAAGGATAGAGAGGCACATACTGTTTGCAATGGACCCTGTTCACATCTGCGATCTCCAGGGACAAGACCTCCTTTGCAGTTGTGTGGGGGAACTAGGCCCTCGCCTTAAGTGCTCAGAAGGCACTTTCTTACTTTGCTCTGTGGAACGAATATAAATAACATTGGTATTTTGCCTTAAAACCGGGCATTGTAACCGTTGTTGGGGAGCAAACCTCATCCTGTAATCTGCAGTGATTTTGAAGAAAGCTGCACTGAGAGATATGACAGTCTTGGTGGTGAAGACTTTAACTCCCACTCCACGAGTGATTATAATGCAATACAACTGGGATTCTCTGCATCAAGCAGTAAAGATGTGGTTATGTCATTTAAGTGGTCAGTCTCATTAAATCATTCCCATAGACATCCAATCTTTCCGGCCCCCATTCACCGTAGCGCGTTACCCCTACACAATTAGTATGCTCCCAACTGGTATCTACACTTGATGTCATGCCTATGGCAGCCTACCCACTTGGCACCTTCTACCATGACACCTTGCTCCATAGACATTTACTCTAACATTGCACCCTATCCCATCTGCCGCTCTACTTACCTCGCACCTAACCCTCCTATTTAGAGACAGTTAGTCAGGAAAAGAAGTAAGAATCTAATTTGTAATGTTTTGACAGAGGATGAAATTAAGATTGGGGTAAAGAAATTAGATTAAGATAGATGCGGAAATTTTCTGAGTAAATTTTAAATATAATTTCTCGTCATTAATCAGAATAGTGAAATTTAATAACAATCTACAATGTTTTTCAGAGCCACATTAACTGTTCAACTACTTATTTCCCAGGCTACCACGAATAACAGGTTATTGAACAGGTTTTAACTGGGTTTTATAAATGTGACCATTGAGGGGAAAAGTGGAAGCTGTCCTCACGTCAACTGATTTCATGGCTTGCAGGCTCTGGGGTGGGGAGGGGTCACACAGCATAGCCTGTGGTACAGCAGCAAACAATAAGCCAAAAAGTCAAGATTATGCTTTAATCTATGCTTGTGTCAACTCCTGAAATTGTCAGATTCCGAGAAATAATGACTGTGGTGGTATTTTACAGTTTTAAACAATACCCTGCTACTTCCAGACCATTGTTATGCACACTGTTTGTTGTCAAGAAGTAGCCCCTAAATTTAAAGGGATCGGAAATTATGGAGACAAAGAAGGAAGAATGTACTTAGTTGGATGATCAGCCATGATCATATTGAATAGCAGATCAGGTTTGAAGGGCTGAATGGCCTATGACTGCTCATTTATTCTATGTTCTATATTCTCTTGATAATAGGAAAAGAAAGAAATAGGTTTTATTTTAATATCATTCTGTTCAGATATGTTTTGCCATACCTCCTGGAGTAGGTAGGTCTCAAACCATGGCCTCCTGACAGAGATATAGAGACATGACCACCGCACCACAAGAGCCTTCCGAAATTGCATTTGTGTAGCACCCTGTATAAACTTGGCATGTCACATACTCCTTCATGATTGAAAAGTATCTTTGAGGGATTAATTATTTTTGCAATCTAAGACATCCCTACAGAGAGCATATTTCAGTGCTACGGAATGTGGAGCTAGAGTGGGGTCGATGCATTTCAGGAAGAGATGGAGTGGAGAGAGGGGTCTGTGCATTTCAGAAGATGGGGAGAGGAACAATTTTTATTTGTAAACAGTGAATGAATGGGTAGAGGGAGCTCAAAGGTGGGAGTTGTGTAGAGATTGGAGACCAATGTCACCTGGGCCAAGCCAACACAAAGGGTAACCAGAACGCAGTGTAGAAACCACAACAGGAAAATCCTTGGTAAGGACCCAAACAAAGGGAATGGTGCAGTTTGGGCAGCCTACTTACACAGTGGGGTTAGCACTGTGCCTCCCAGCACCAGGAACCTGGATCCAATTCTAGCCTTGGGTGACTGTCTGTGAGGAGTTTGCACATTCTCTCAGCATCTGTGTGGGTTTCCTCCTACAAGCCAAAGATGTGCAGGTTAGGTGGGCTGGTCATGATAAATTACCCATAGTGTCCAGGGGAGTGCATGGTTAGGTGGCTTTGCCCTGGTAATTGCAGGGTTATGGGGATGGGTTGGATCTGGGTGAGATGCTCTTTGAGGGTTGGTGCAGATTTGATGGGCTGATTGGCCACTATCTGTACTCTAGGGATCCATTGAAATGGGAGGAAAGGAGACATGGAGAAGAGAAAATTGAACATTCTCAAAATAGACACAATCTTTGACAAAATGTGCCTTTTTTCAGCAATATTGAATTTCTATACTTGCAAATGACTGAAAGATAAATTTATTTAAAAGGCAGCACAAATTTCACTCTGTTCAAATATTTGTTTATGATTTATGTATGTTTTGTAAACTTTTAAATACACTGCAGAACTTGGTCAAAATAACAAGATTTTTTGCATGAATCAAACCCCAGCCAGCTGGGTAATTTCCATATAAAAGAACAAATTCTCATTTTGGAAATACACAGGAGTAAATATTGCACAATGACATTTTAATGTTTTTACTTCACATATTTGTGTTTTGAATAGAAATAATATAAATAGTGAGTAAGTTGCCAGTTTGTGAGTGCCTATATGAATATTTTGTCATCTGTTGCTCAACGACTGGACATTTCCACATGAAATGTGGGATCTTGTTGTAGAAATGACTGAGGCTAAAAATGCTTGTCATTTAATTCAAGTGGAAATTGGATCACAACTTCAGATATCCCAAACGCAGTTACACCTGGAAACCAGAACCTGTTGTCCGACATGCTTTGCTCCTCCAAAAGCTGTGTGAGAATGACAAAAACCAAAAGAACTCCGGACACTGTCGATCAGGATCAAAAGCGAAGTTGCTGGAAAAGCTTGGAGGTCTGTTAGCAACTGTGAAGGAGAAAACAGAGTTAACGTCTCGGGTCCAGTGACCCATCCTCAGAATTGTGTGTGAGAATGATGTATTGTTGAGGGACTTGCCACTGGGACAAGTGGTACAGTAATAAGTTATCCCACCAACAGTGTGGGTTAAATTCCTGCAGTGACTGAGGCTACTGTGAAGGACTGTCGTTCAAAACCTCTCCCATTGCCTGAGGCGTGGTTATACTTAGGTTAAATCACCACCAGTCATGTCTCTCTCTCGAAAGAGAGTGCAGCCCTGTGGTCTGGTAAGACAATAGAAACATTACTCTGGTTACAGGTAATATACTCACTGGAAAAACGTGGGCTTCTTCATTTCAAGGTAAGTATATTTTTAAAAGTATGAGCATCTCAGTAAGCACATGCAACATGCCTTAATGACTACCCTCCAGTGGCTCTGACTTCAATAATCATGAAGTGCTTTGAGAGGCTGGTCATGGCCAACATCAACCCCACTCTCTCAAAATGCCTCGATCCACTACGATTTGCCTGCTGATGTAACTGATCCACAGCAACATTGTATCCCTAGCCCTATACTCATCCCTGGAACATCTGGACAACAGGGACATCTGTGTCAGACTCCTGCTTGCTGACTAAATCTCTGCGTTCAACACTATTGTCCCCGCCAGACTGACCTCAAAACGCTGAGTCCTTAGTCTCGGCTCAGCCCTCTGCAACTGGATCCTCAGCTTTCTGACTCAGGGACCACAATCAGTGAGGATAGGTAACTGGACCACCTCCATGATAATACTCAACACTGGAACCCCCCAAGGATGCGAACTCAGCCTCCTGCAGTACTCCCCGTATGCACACAACTGCGTAGCTAAATTCCAAATGAATGCCATCTATAAGTTTGCTGATGACACCTCCGTGGCAGGACGGATATCTAATGTCAACGAGTCAACACACAGAAGGGAGATGGAGGGCTTGGTGACGTGGTGCAGTGAGAATAACCTTTCTTTCAACGTTGGCAAAACTTTAAAAAACTGATCATTGACTTTAGGAAAAAAAAAGACGAGAGCACGCCCGCATCGAAATCTGAGGTTGAGAGGATGGAGAACAGTAATTTCCCTGGAGTAACAATAACTGACAAGGTGTTGTAGACTTCCCACGTAGATGCGATGTTCAAGAAGGCATAACAACGCAGCTTCTTCATCAGGCAGCTCAGGAAATTTCATAAAGTCCATAAGGTCCTCAGCAACTTATACAGATGTAACTTCGAAAGCATACTGTCTGGGTGCATATTGGCCTGGTATGGCAACTGCTGTGCCCAGGACCATAAACTATAGAAGGTTCTGTTCACAGCCCAGACCGTCACAGAAGTCAGCCCTCCATTCATGGATCCCATTTGCACAGCTCATTGCTGTAAAAAGGTGGCTAACATCGTCGAAGATCCATCACACCCTGGTAATGATTTCCTACAACCTATTCTATCAGGCAGAAGATACAGAAGCTTGAACACATGTACCAGCAGGTTCAGGAACAGCTTCTTCCTGGCCATCATTAGAGTGATGAATGGACTCTCCAGCCTGAAATGACACTGATCTTGTTAATGTTGATCTTGCCTAGCGCATGCCGTATACACTGTAACTTGTATGCGTCTAAGTTTTTTTTTACACCCTATGAACTGTATGTCCTTGCTTACTATAATTTGCCTGTACTGCTCATAAACAAAGCTTTTCACTGTACTTTGGCAAACATGACAATAAATCTATCAATCAATGAATAATTGATGCCAAATAATGTTTCCCACATTGAATATCATTCCTTCCGATTATTGTCTATGTGGGAAAAGGGGGGAAAAATGTCTTTCGTTTCCTTCACTGAGTTCCAACTTTTTGTACCTAATTTGGAAAATATTGACTACTAACTGATGTTCTCATCTCATTTACAGCTTTCCCCAACGTTTTGACAAGCAGATATTTGATCTTCTTTTAGTGTGGTTTTTAACAGGAGATCTTTCACCTGTTAGGCAAACATGATGACTGTTACACTGTAGAAACAATGCACTACCTGGTTTGCATCTGTAACCGTATATCAAAGCTTCTTAAATCTTGTTGGCTAATGAGATCACAAATCCTCTAAATATCTCACAGTGCATGCTGCATCCTTTTGGCTTTTCCGTTAAGGTACAGAAGATAATTGTAGGGAAGTTTAAATGTAATGATCAACTGCAAGTGTATTAACTCACAGAAAGGATGCAGTTTTTATTGTCATTATCTGCTGTGGCATGCCATGGATACAGCATCTGAATGCAAATCCTCATTAAGGACTTTGGAGCAAATGAACAAGAGAAAATTGAGATATATAATTTAATTGCATTCTATTCTGCTTTCAATATTGGACAAGTGATTAAGAGACGCAGTAAACACATAGTACACTGAGTGCCTGTAAGACTTTGGCAGGGGCAGTTTGGGGGTTCTGGGGTGAGTTGTGGAAAACAGGTGGTGATGGCAAACTAACAGCCTGTTTCACAGTTGGCTGACTTCGTTTTCCATTTACTCCGAGTCAGTACCTGAGTGATCTTTGAAAGAGCATTCTGACTCTATGAGCTAAATTGAATTGCATTGCCGAAAGCTTTATCAGGCACACTTCTTATGTTAAGAATGAGTGATCAGACACTAATGTACTATGCATATTGATCAGCGTTACAACTGATGCCTGGATGCATGTTGGCCTATAACTATACAATTGATTGCTCAACTGCGTAGAATTTCTCCCACTATGGTCTTGATTTATACCTGAAAATCAACCTCCATAATCTGTGACTGTTGGTGGAGAAATTGCTTTCATTGATAATGACTTCCTACTTATGGTGAGCAAATTTTCAGACAAACCTAACCCTTATAAACCCTTGGAGCCAGCAGTACCAGCAAGTAGAACCATACATATCAATCTTAAAACCTTATGAACAGGAGTAATCTGGAATAAAGTTTTCCCTCCTGTTCCTTGTGAGAATGAAATCTAAACTTCTTCTGTCTGATCTCTTGTTTTGAAATGTTCACTGTTCCTTTGGTCAGAAGTCAGATGACGCCAGGTTATAGTCCAACAGGCTTATTTGAGGTCACAAGCTTTTGTAGCGTAGCCCCATTGTCACCTGTTGGGCTATAACCTGGTGTTGTCTGACTTCTGACCTTGTCCATCCTAGTCCAATACTGGTACCTCCACAGTGTGCCTTTGACTGTGTGACCAAAAGAATCAGTTATAGAGCTGCTGACCTGACTTGAGTGTAGCTCTTTGTACTCACTAAAATTTCCTTCTCGTCAATAGAAATCACAACTGCTGTTTGCAGCACTGAAAGCTTTGTAAAGTCACCATTAGAATGACTTAATGGACATTCATTAAGACTGTCACTCTCCTCTCTTGCCCAAAGCAGTTTCAGAGGTGTGTGTCTTTTTTCGGCAGCTCCGATATCCCACACTCAGGAGACTGTAAAGCTTAGCGAAGATACTTTTTGCAATTGATTCTTTCAAAACTGGGCTTGATGTAGCATGCTCGTTCCCTCACCATGTGTTGGTTGGGAGAGGTCAGACAGGGGATCTCAATCCACATGGACAAGGAGAACCACGACTTTGACTGGGACAACTCCAAGATCCTGGGACAGGCTAGGCACAGACAAGCATGAGAATTCCTGGAAGCTTGGCACTCATGAAGCAAGCTATTAATAAACACATTGAACTCGACCCCATATACATTCCACTATGAAGGAAAACCAGAAGTGAGGCAATCCATCTCAATGGACCCCAGAGTTTAAAAACCAGGCGGGAAGACACACTGATGCTTTATCAGAGGCTGCACTGAGGATGTTACCAAGCATGGTAATGAAACGTTTGCAAAACACCAAGCCAGCTCAGCGAGCCAACCAACCTCAGCGCCCACAACCCGAGCTACAGATCTACTCCAAAACCTGACGGATTAATATATCAGGATTGGATTGCCCAGCCCCATTCCGAACTCTTAAAATTTTAAACTGAAGAATTCAGATGGTGGGTGAAGCTCTCACTTCAGATAGGAGGTGGTATTATTAACATACTAAAGCTGTGTCCTGATGACATTATTGTAACTGACATGAATTTAATAATAAGTAAGGGAAGGGCCTGGTATGCCAGATTCCTGGCAGCTGTTGCACAGCAAGAACAAATGGTCAACTTTCAAGTCAGAGATGAGGAGGAATTGCTTCTTTCAGATGGTAGTGAATCTATGGAATTCTTTACTGCAGAGGGGTATCCAAGCTGGGTTATTAGGTATTATCATGGTTGAGTTAGATTTTTCCTTCAATAAGGGAATCAAGGGTTCTGTGGAAGAGGCTGGAAAATGGAACTCATCAGATCAGACAAGATCTCATTGATGAGCAGAATGATCTACTTCTGCGCATCCATTTTATTCCTTGTGGACTTCTGTGGGAAACCACTTTAAGCATGCTTTTGGCAGGAGGATGATCTTTCCAAACTATTCTCCGGCCACTAGCCCTTTTTGGACAAATTCTTCTCCCTATGACCAGCATTTTGCCTTGCCTCCAACCCTGTGGTCCAACAGTCTCTGCCCATCTTTTCCCAGCTCTCCTCCTCATCAGGGTCTTACCCTCTTGCCTTAACCTCCTGATAGCCTTAGCCTTAGCTCCAGGCTGCAGTCTTTGCCAAGAAGCTTTTCTTGAGTGTATATCTACATCTGTACTTTAAGCTAGCTATATATGCCCTTGCATAAACAGCAATTGAATTACTCAAATTGAAATTACATTTTCCTGATTCAATCTGCATTACCCATCTTCTGAAATCTATGCATAAAATTTCATTCCCTCTAAATATCGGTGTTCAAACTCAATTGCATATATATGAAGTCCCTGTAAAGATTCATGTTTTATATACTGGTTTCTCTTACGAGTTTTCAAATATCTAAGATAATTTAAGTTTACAATCTATGAATGTGATTTCTTGGCATGCCTATAGAACAGTGAATGTACTAATAAACATTTTCTCCTTCTCTGGTTGATCCAGGGAAGCTTTAAAGATCCTTAATTTAAAGATATTGAAACCCTCTGCCATTACACAATGGAGATAGCTTCCTTAGCCCCATAATCTTAATTATTCTAATTTCAAAAGCTAAATTTTTCAAACAATTAACCTTTACTCGTTGAATGATAGAATGATAAAGTACAAAAGTCAATTGTGTTATTTCTGGCTCTTTGCTCCCATTGAAAGTGGCGCCTAATTGGTGCGAATGTACTGGTCTCTTTCATAACACCATAGTCATATGCCACAGAATCAGAGCCTTCAGTCCAACCAGTCCACACCAACCATGTTCCCAAACCAAACTAGTCCCATTTGCCTGCAGTTGGCCCATATCCCTCCAAACCTTTTCTATTCATGGCCTGACAATTCTTTCCCCTTAGGGACATTGTGAAATATGCTTTTGAGAGATGTTATTGAATCTGCTTCCACCAATCTTTTGAAGCGGCTTATTCCAGATCATCATAAGTTGGTTGTCGCTTTTCAAAAAAAAATTTAACTTGCATCTTACAAACTATTATCCAGAACTTGATAAACGTACAAGCAAACAAAAGGCAGAATTGTCCTCGGAATCCACAGAAACTCTAGAATGCCAAAAGAGGCCATTTTGCCCATGAGATTTGCAGGAACCATCCAAAGAGCAACCCCCCCCAGACCCAGCTCCTACCCTGTAAACCCCACATTTCCCTTGGCTAATCCACCTAGCTTGGACATCCCTAGTCACTACAAACAATCTAGCATGGCCAATTCACCTAACCTGCACATCTTTGGACTGAGATGAAACTGGAGCACTCAGAGGAAACAGATGCCGACATGGGGAAGACAGACAAATTCTACACAGGGCTGGAATTGAACCCAGGTCCCTGGCACTGTGAGACAGCAGTGCTAATAACTGAGCCACCATGGAGTAGGGGTTGCCAGCAAAACCTGCATCCTACGGGGAGAATCTGCTGCCTTTGCTGGCAGCTGGTTGTGGAGAGAAAACAGGAAAACAAAATCAGTTAGCGAGCAGAAGCACTACAGAGACTTGTTGATTTATCACTGAAGACCTTTAATGGGCCCAGATTTTCAAGTGGTGAATGTTTGAAGCTGTTATGTAGGAATGAGACTGAAATTGAGAGAGAAGGATAGCCATTACTGGGCCTTCCTCATGAAGCAACAACATGAATCCCTTCATTTGCTGCATTAGACTTTACCATCAAATCTTCTCCTGCCTGACTGTGTGGGATCAGTGACAAATGAAAATGAGCTTTTTCTCCCCATCATATGTGAGCCCAGGCTGTGGCTGTGGTGGTTCAGATTGAAGGTTGGAAATCTCTGGGTTGTGGACAAGAGGAATGGAGTAGGTGTAGTCTCCCCCTTCCCCTCCACACACCTCAATCATTGTGGTATCCTCTTATTTACAGGTACAGCACTACTCAGTTCAGATGGTAAAATTGAAGCTCACTGACAATAGGGCCCGTTAATCAATACAACACCATGCACTTAGCAAACAAATTCCTCACATGGTATAATAACAGTTGCATTTGGCATGAACTTATGGTGGTAGCAAAATTACTGCCCAATAGTAATCTACAGAGTAGCTGATTTTTGACTGCTTTTTCAGTCTGTTCTTCCAATCATGTATAACATGCAACTCCTCTTTTTAAAAAAAAACCCAACAGACAAATGAAATATGAAATATTGCAATCAGGCCTTTCCAAATTCAACTTCATAGAATCCTCACAGTGTGGAAGCAGGCTATTCGGCCCACTGAGCCCACACTGACCTCCAAAGAGCACCCTACCCAGGTCTACTCCCTACCCTGTCCCTACATTTGAGACCCTAGACACTACGGGCAATCTAGCATGGCCAGTCCACCTAACCTGCATATTTTTGGACTGTGGGAGGAACCTGGAGGAAACCCACGCAGCCACTGGGAGAAAGTGCAGACTCCACACAGACAGTCGCCTGAGGCTTGAATCGAATCTGGGTCCCTGGCTCTGTGAGGCAGTAGTGCTAACCATCACGCCACCCTAATTTTGATTGGTTAAACAAAACTTGTTAAAGTGATTTAATATTACAGTGTTGGGGTTCTGTGGATCCGGTAACAGTTTGCAGAGTTCCATACTCGGCATTGCGAGAGATATTAACAGAAAATAATTTTCATGGTAAGTGCTTTAGTGATGACAAGGACTGGCAACTCTTGAGACTGCACCATAGTGTCACTGATTGATGTATGATGGCCTGATGTCATTCACTATTCCATCCATTTAAAACTAGAACTCCAAAATTTGCATTCATTGGAATCATAGCAAGCATCCATCTCATTTGTTATAAGGTCACCAGGCAGCACTGTTGATAGACCATTCCATTTTCTGTAATAGATCTCCAGCTGTCTTGTAAAACTACACTTTGTGCCAAATAACATCCTGATACTGCCTTTAACTGCTACAATATGCTGTAATCATTTTTTTATTTCAAATTCCAGTTGCTGGTCTACGGTTAAAAATAGAAATGTATGTCTTTTTTTAAAGCTAGAATGCAGGAGTCCAGCTGTTTTATTTAAACAGAGGTCTGCCTCTGACCATAATTGTCATGTTACGTTATAAAGGTTAATGGTTGCCAGGGACATCCTTTGAAACAGCCCAATAGAAACGGTTGCCTTTCAGACTAAAAATACAAGCCAGTTTTAAAAGGTAACCCACTAAGGGGAAGGACAAGCAACCATGGCTGACTAGGGAAGTCAGGGACAGCAGAAAAGGAAAAGCAAAAACATACAATGTGATGAAGGTTAGTGGGAAGTCCGAGGATTGGGAAGCCTTTAAAAACTAAAAACAAACTAGGAGAACTAAAAAAGCAACAGTGTTGTACAGCACAGATACAGACCCTTTCAGTCCACCTTGTCCATGCCGACCAGACGCCCCAATCTGACCCTAAACTCTTTTGCCAGCATTTGGCCTATATCCCGTAAACCCTTCCTATTCATATTCAAATGCCTTTTAAATGTTGTAATTGTACCCACCTCCACCACTTTCTCTGGCAGCTTGTCCCATACATGCATCACCCTCTGATGGAAAAAGTTACCCCTCAGGTCCTTTTTAAATCTTTCCCCTCTCTCCTTAAACCTATGCCCTCTAGTTTTGGACTACTCCACCTGAGGAAAAAGACTGTGACTACTTACCCTATCCATACCCCTCATGATTTTATAAACCTCTATAAAATTACTCCTCAGCCTCTGCTGCTCCAGGGAGAAAAGCCACAGCCAGTTCAGCCTCTCACTATCGCTCAACTCCTCCAATCCCAGCAACATCCTTGTAAATTTTTTCTGCAGCCTACCAAGTTTAACAAGCTTAGAAAGGAGACTAGCATTGTACGCAGTATTTCATAAGTGGCCTCATCAACATTCTGTACAGCCGCAACATGATGTTCCAACTCTTATACTCAGTGCTCTGATCAATGAAGGCAAGTGTGCCAAATGCCGCCTTCACCATTCTGTCTATCTGCAACTCCACTTTCAAGGAATAATGCACCTGCATCCCTTGGTCTTTTTGTTCGTCAACACTGCCCAGGGCGAATTAATGTGGAGAAGATAAAATATACGGGTAAGCTAGCTAGTAATATAAAAAGAAATGCAAGGGTTTTTTGTACATTCATAAAGGCAAGAGAGGGGCTGGAGGAGTAGGAATGGGGAACAAAGAAGTGGCAGAGGAACTGAATAGATACTTAGCATCAGTCTTCATGGTGGAAGACACCAGTAGTATGCCAGCACTTCAAGAGAGTCGGGAGCAAAGGTAAGTGTAGTGGCCCTCACTAAGGAGAAGATGCTGGGCAAGCTGAAGTGTCTGAAGGTGCACAGATCACCCCGACTGAGTGGACTATAGCCAGGGTTTTGATGAGATAGCTGCAGAGATAACGGAGGGATTGTTGGTAAGCTTTCAGGAATGACTGGAATCAGAGAGGGTTCTGGAGAACTGGAAAATAGCTCATGTAATATCCATGTTTAAAGAAAGGGCAAATGCAGAAGATGGGAAATTATCGGCCTGTTAGCCTGACCTCATAAGTTGGACAGAAAATTGGCTTGATCATAGAAGACGGAGGAGGGTTCCGCAGCAGTTTTTTTTCCCACCTGCAGGTCTGTGACCAGGAGTGCTCTGCAGGGAATGGTGTTGGGACCCCAGTTGTTTCTGATTTATATAAATGATTTGGATGAATATGTAGGTGGCCGATGACATGGGAATAGGTGGAGTTATAAATAGTGAGGAAGGTTATCAAAGGACACAACAGGATATAAATCAGTAACTGTGAGATGGAGCATTTTGGGAGGTTGAATGCAAAGGAAAGCATATAGTGAATGGCAGGACCCTTAGTAGCATTGATATACATAGGGATCTTGGGGTGTAAATTCGTAAGCTTTGTGAAAGTGGCAACAGAAGTGGATAAGGTAGTAAAGAATGCATACAGCATGCTCATCAGTTAGGGCAAAGAGTACAAAAATTGGCAAGTCATGTTGCAGCGGTATAGAACTTCTGTTTGTCCACATTCGGAGTATTCTGTGCAGTTCTGATCACCGCATTATAGAAAAGATGTGGAAGCTTTGGAGAAGGTGCAGAAGTGCTTTACCAGGGTGTTGCCCAGATTGGAGCATATTAGCTATAACGAAAAATTGGACAAACCTGAATCATTTTTTGCTGGAGTGTCAAAGGCTGAGCAGTGAATTGGAAGGAATGTATTAAACTGAGAGGCATGGATAGAGTGGATAGTCAGTCTTTTTCCCAGGATAGAAATACCAAATACTAGGGTACACAGGTTTGAGATGAGAGGGAAAAAGTTTAAAGGAGATGGGTGAAACAAGTTTTTTACACAGCGTTGGTAAGTGCTTGGAATATACTGCTGTCGGAGGCGGTAGAAGCTGATACAATAGCAATGTTTAAGAGGCATTTGGACAGACACATAAACAGGCAAGGAATAGAGGGATATGGACCATGTGCAGGCAGAAAAACTGAAGTTGCTGGAAAAGCTCAGCAGGTCTGGCAACATCTGTGAAGAAAAATCAGAGCTAATGTTTCAAGTCTGGTGACCCTTCCTCAGAACCGATGGTAGTTAGGAAAATGTTGATTTATGTGCAGAAGATAAGGAGGGGGAGGAGGTAAAGAGTAAATGCTCGGGGTGGATCCAGCCCAAAGAGAGAGAAGAGTGGGCAGATACACAAAGCAGTTGATAGCTATTCACCCTCCTAGCTAGATCGTTATTAATGGGGACTATTAGTGACTAAAAGTAGGTAGTGTGTAATGGCAGACAATATGATAACAAGGCCTGATCTGTGGAGTTGGGGGCCAGGACATGGGAGAGTTGAGATCCTAAAAGTGTTGAACTTGATATTGAGCCCAGCTGCAGGGTCCCCAAGTGGAAAATGAGGAGTTGTTCTTCCAGCTTGCCCTGAGTTTCGCTGGAACACTGCAGCATGCGTAAGAGAGAGATGTTGGCCAGAGAATAGGGTGGTGTGTTAAAGTGGCAGGAAACTGGAAGCTCAGGGTCTTTTTTGTGGGCAGAATGCAGGTGTCCTCTGAAATGGTTATCGAGTCTACACTTCATTTCCCCAATGTAGAGGAGACCACATTGTGAGCGGTGAATGCAGTAGACTAGATCCTGGGAAGTGCAGGGGAAGCACTGCTTCACCTGGAAGGTTTGTTTGGGTCTTTGGACAGTTGGCAGGGAGGAGGTAAATGGGCTGGTGTTGCGCCTTCAGTGGTTGCAGGGGAAAGTGCTGTGGGACTGTGGGGGAGAGTTGGGAGTGAAAGAAGAGTGGATCACGGTGTCCTGGAGGGAACTATCCTTGAGGAAGGTAGACGAGGGAGGGGAGGGAAATTTGTGTCTGTTGGTGGCACCTTTCAGACAAATGGGATTGGTTTAGAATGGCATCATGGTTGGCATCGATGTGATGGGCCAAAGGGCCTGATGAAACTTACTTAAAATTAAATATTTTTGCAGGTTGAGATAATGCACCTCAGCACCTGTGGTCCTCATTGGTCATGTAAAGCCTGAATCATTCCAGCGAACGCTGTATTACTCACTCTCCATGGAAACCCCGATGCAAATATTACCATGGAAGGGGATAAGCAGTTGAGCCAAATGAACCCAATTGCCTCTTTATATTGCACGCATAATTATCCAAAGACCAGCCCCCAGTAGGGACTCATGCAGATAGACCTAAGTCTTAATTTATAAAATCAACATTATTGGCCTCATCACACTACTATCAGTCCTTCCTGAAAAACATACAAAACAACTGAAGGGTGCAAGGACAAGACTGACCTAAAGGGGCTGCCTGGAGATGGCCTATCCCAGCAAGTTCTAGGAAAGATCTCAAGTCCTTTGAGATTGCTTGATGTGTTGTTTTGACAGTCTATTAAACAGAAAATTCCATTTAGCACTTCATCACTGATTCGTTCCAAGCATTGCCCTTCTGCCTCATTCAATTAACTGTTGTTTAACTTATATAGAGAGGTTTAACTGATGAATGCCAGTGAATTTCTCATTTCTGGAGAGTGCGTGAATAACTCTGTTTGGCCCAAATTGCTGCTACATTAATGTCAATTAGGATTGGTAATAAAACTTAAAACTCGATTTCAAGGTAGGTGCGTTTGTTTTGGTGCTTAGGCAAAGAATAAGATTGTTCACTTCCAACAGGAGGCTGTTCATCTCTTACCTGAACAATGAAGAGTTGCTATAATTTTTTTAAAAAGAGGTGTGCGTATGGAGGAAGGGACAGTTCAAATGCTTCAGCTGCCTATGAGGGTGCCCAAGGATGTAACTGATTCACATAGCAGCTGGACCTGTGCATGATGGGCAGCATTCCCCCTGTGTCTGGTGAGAAATCGATCTTAACACCTAGTCTGCAATTTTCATGGAGCAAATAGGGGCAGCTACTCTACGCAACCAGGCAATGAGTGGACTAATAAATGGTCCTTAACTACTGGTGGCTGCCCAGCAAAAGAGCTTGCAAGTTGTTTGGCATAGCTGATGTGCTGCCAGAAGAAAGAGGTCTTCCTGTCTTCTCAAGTATGCCATTAGCCCATTGCTGCCCACCAGTAACAGGGATCACCATTGCTGGCTAGCTCAGTGATCAGCCTACCACTGTCTCCAAACTAGTTGGCCTTAACATTGTGCCCTGTTTTCTTAACCTGAATTTCCATGAAGTTGATAACATTAGAGCTAGACCAGAAAATCACTTCTGGTGGCCTCTGAAATAATCCCACGGGGCTAAAGAGTTTCTTTAACATCAGAAGTTTATTGCACAAATGATGAAAACTAAAAACAAGAACAAAGTAATCTAAATATAGGAGACAGCTTGAAAGATCTTAAGACAAACAGCAAAACAAGGTCTCATTGTGTTTCTAACAAGATCCACTACAGAAACTCAAATCCTGAGAAATTACTTCTCTATACCAAATCTTTAAAGTTTGACTTAACTGAACATTCCCACTTCTCTAAAGTGTGAAATCTTCTTATATGAAAACTCACAAAACTGAGAGCTCAGACATTCTCAGCTTTTGATAAATTCTAGATTTCTAACCAAATACTCTTGGTTTAGAAGTTTCATAAACTAACCTTTGATACTGCTTATTGGGGGAGAAACTGTATTTGCTTCTGACCACCATGAGGTAGTCTTTGAATGACACTTAAAAAAATTAATTACTAGTCTTTCTGAACCAAAATAAATGCTTGATTGGGCTGAACCACAAACAAGCTCACGCGTGGCCTTCAATGTTTACTTGAATTGTGGTAAATTGCCACAGTAAAAACATTTTTCCATGATCACAGGAGGGATTGCTGCTCTCTGGTACATGCTGGATTAAGTCACTGTTCTGGAAGGACTACCTGACCTATGTTCGTCCAGCTCCACACCTTGATATCTCAGGCTCCAACATCGGCAGTCCCTACGATTTCTGGCTGACCAGTTTTGCTTATGAAATAACTCCTCATAAAAATAACAATGATTTAAAATCCAAACTCTTAGAAAATGATTTTCTATGTGTGTAGATATCACACGTCACGTCACATGACATACCATGTATCCTTCGCCTATGAGACAACACTAAGATTTCAGTGCAGTATTCAGATCCTCCAATTTGGTGTTTAGCTCATTCCAAATGCTTATCAATTATGTCATTGACTCATATCTATTATGCATATTTTCAAGTCCAATACCAAACTACTGGTGAACTTAAGATCTATTTAATATTCCAAACTCTTGTCCTTTTGAGAATTACATCAAGCAACCAAATTCCCATCCTGTCTCAATCTTAACTGACCTTAGAGCAAAAGAATTCTCCAATATATAACAATGCCAAATGGGCAAAAATAACTAAGTAAATCAAGAAAAAGCATTCTGCTTGAAAATGTCAAATGTACAGTCCCCGCGGATTTATTTATTAATAACATTTATCTAAAGCAGCTCCTTAATTTAGATTTCACATTGCTCAGGAGAGCCTCATTACAGCAGCACAGACACAGACCATAATTCAGTTAGTGAAAGCACACGAGCATTGGGCAGGATTATTTTGTGAGCTGCCTGGAGCAGTGTACTGCCTAAAATTAGCCTGGTTTTGTCTGATTACAACAACCTTTAACCTTTATGGGTGTGTAATTTGTGCAAGTAGATTTAAACTGAAAAGATGTTTGGAACACAACAGAAATCAGAATTGAGATCAGAGATAATGGGAACTGCAGATGCTGGAGAATCCGAGATAACAAAGTGTGAAGCTGGATGAACACAGCAGGCCAAGCAGCATCTCAGGAGCACAAAGGCTGATGTTTCGGGCGTAGACCCTTCATCAGAAAAGGGGGATTGGGAGAGGGTTCTGAAATAAATAGGGAGAGAGGGGGAGGCAGACTGATGATGGAGAGAAAAGAAGATAGGTGGAGAGGAGAGTATAGGTGGGGAGGTAGGGAGGGGATAGGTCAGCCCAGGGAGGACGGACAGGTCAAGGAGGCGGGATGAGGTTAGTAGGTAGAAAATGGAGGTGCGGCTTGAGGTGGGAGGAAGGGATGGGTGAGGGGAAGAACAGGTTAGGGAGGCGGGGACAAGCTGGGCTGGTTTTGGGATGCAGTTGGGGGAGGGGATGAGCTGGGCTGGTTTTGGGATGCAGTGGGGGAAGGGGAGATCTTGAAGCTTGTGAGATCCACATTGATACCATTGGGCTGCAGGGTTCCCAAGCAGAATATGAGATGCTGTTCCTGCAACCTTCGGGTGGCATCGTTGTGGCACTGCAGGCTTTCTCTACATTGGGGACTGCTTTGCATGTGGCTTCTTCTACATTGGGGAAACCAAACGGAGGCGTGGGGACCGCTTTGCCGAGCACCTCCGCTCAGTTCGCAATAAACAACTGCACCTCCCAGTCGCGAACCATTTTAACTCCCCCTCCCATTCTTTAGATGACATGTCCATCATGGCCCTCCTGCAGTGCCACAATGATGCCACCCGAAGGTTGCAGGAACAGTAACTCATATTCCGCTTGGGAACCCTGCAGCCCAATGGTATCAATGTGGACTTCACCAGCTTCAAAATCTCCCTTTCCCCCACAACATCCCAAAACCAGCCCAGCTCGTCCCTGCCTCCCTAACCTGTTCTTTCTCTCATCTATCCCCTCATCCCACCTCAAGCCGCACCTCCATTTCCTCCCTACTAACCTCATCCTGCCTCCTTGACTTGTCCATCCTCCCTGGACTGACCTATCCCCTCCCTACCTCCCCACCCATTCTCTCCTCTCCACCTATCTTCTTTTCTCCATCTTCGGATTGCCTCCCCCTCTCTCTCTATTTATCTCGGAACCCTCTCCCCATCCCCCTCTCTGATGAAGGATCTAGGCCCGAAACGTCAGCTTTTGTGCTCCTGAGATGCTGCTTAGCCTGCTGTGTTCATCCAGCTCCACACTTTGTTATCTCGAAATCAGAATTGAATATGGTGTAAGTCAGGTGTGAGGGCAAGTTGGCTGGGTTGTAAGTTAGGCAGTGTCTCAGTTGGGTAGCATGTAAATTGGCAGGAGATGGAAACTGGACAAAAGAGGCAGGAAGTCAGTCATGGTGTAAATCAAGTGGTGTGTAAATTGTGTGGGGTGCATTTTGGGTGGATGTAAATTGAACTGGTACATAACTGGGGAAAATCGGGCAGGTTACAAACCTAGAGTTGTGGTAAATTGGGAGGATGTAAACTGGATGAGGGAAATGTTAGGCATTGGAGTAAACCAGGAGGCACCCAATTAGGCAGGCTGAAATTGAGTGGGATGCAAATTGAGGCAGGTAAATTGGGGTAAATCAAGATGGATGTAACTCAATATGATGCAAATGGAGGAGGATGCTGAATGGGGTAAGTTTGGGGTGCGAATTGGTAGGGGATGGAAATTGGCTAGTTGGTGTATCAGTCAGGGGTAAATTAGATGGCCAATCTAATACTGCCAGCTTTCTGCCCAGTGATTTTATTGTCTATATCTCCAAATTAATCCGATGTTCTTAACTTCAAAGTTGTACACAGCTATGTTATTATATTAATGCTTAACAGTATATTGTAGTATTTTGTCCTTTATTTGATGCAAGCCTTTGTTTAAATGGATGAATAGCTCTATTAAGATAGCAGAAATGAAACATGGAACAAACAGATTCTGTCTTTGCACAACAGAAGCATTCAAGATCACATGGGGGTAACATAGTTGAGGATTCTGATGTGCTGCAGAAGGATGATACTTGGATGAGTCCTTGGCTTTGAGAGCTGGTTTCAGTGAAAGCCCACGCCTGCAGGTTGTAGGGTCAATGTAAAATGAGCTTAGACAATCTTAAATCAGATCCAAGAGTGGAACATGGTGGTGTGGTGAAGTGATAGACAACTGAATGCTCGGGGTCATTTTTGCAGAATCAGTGTCAGCATTCCTCAAAGTGAACACCCAATCTGCGTTTCGTCTTCCCTATGTAGAGGAGACCACATTATGAACAGATTGAATGAAGTACAGTCAAATCGCTGCTTCACCTGGAAGGTGTGTCTCTGAAATGTTCACCTTTCTCCTCAAACAAGGATTACCCACTATCGTGGTTGACAAGGCCATTGGCCATTTTTGGCCTATCTCCCACACTTCTTCCCTCACCTCTTCCCTCCTACAACAATGACAGCATCTCTCTGATCCTCACTTACCGTCCCACCAGCCTCCACATCCAAAGGACAAGACCGTTGGCAATTTTTGGCCCATCTCCCACACTTCAGCCCTTACCCCTTCCCTCCTACAACAATGACAGCATCTCTCTGATCCTCACTTACCTTCCCACCAGCCTCCACATCCAAAGGATTGGAGGCTGCCATTTCTGTCACCTCCAAATGATGTCACCTCTGCACACACATTCTCATCGCCTCCCTTATCAGCATTCCACAGGGACCATTCCCTCTGGGATACTCTGGTCCATTCCCCTCCATTCCCAACATCTACCACACCCCCCCACTGTAATCACAGCCGGTGTAACACTTGCTCATTTAAATCCTGGGTCCTTACTGTTCAAGGCTCCAGACATACCTTCCACGTTAAGCTGCGATTTACTTGCACTTTATTCAATCTGGTGTACTGAATTTACTGCTCACGATGTGGCCTCCTCTACATCAGGAAGATGAAATGCAGGTTGGGGTGACTGCTTTGCAGAACTCTGCTGTTTCTGCAAAAATTATCCTGAGCTTCCAGTTGTCTGCCAAATGACCACATGACTGTGTTCCCACATCAACTTTTCTGTCGCAGGCCTGCTGCACTATTTCAGTCAGTCTTGGCGTAAGCCCAAAGAACAACATCTTATTTTCAGTTTAGGGAGCTGCAGCCTCTAGGACTCAATATCGAGTTCAACACCTTTAGAACCTGATTCCAACCTTTGATATTTTTCAACACTGCCCTCACACCCGGTCCCTTTGTAACATTGGCTTGCTTTAGCCAGTCCCCCGTCCCATGTACTGTTAGGCCCATTATCATGATACATGGGCAGGATTCAGCATAACTAACCCTTTTCTCACTCTTAGCTATTCATTATCACTCACAGCTTTTCTCCTGTTTTGGCCTGCTAACCATTATCTCCTGTTTTCCGACCCTTTTCATATCTATCTCCCTGGGCTTCAATTCCCACCTGTCCACTTGCCTTTCCCCTTCTCCCTCTCTCCCTCCCAAACTTTGACATCAGCATAACTATCACCTTTTTCCTAGCTGCTACCAGTTCCGATGAAGAGTTACCGGACTCAAAACATTAACTTCCCATCTTCCAACAGATGCTGCCAGACTTGCTGAGTTTCTCCAGCAATTTCAGTTTTTGTTTCAATCTAAGAACTTATTGGGAAATATGCACTGGAACCCGTTTGAATTACTGCATCCAAGAAACCAACTAATCAACATCTGCCCTTGTGTCTGTGCGTGTGTGTGTGTGTGCTCAAATGAATACATGAATGTTTTTGTCCGGTGTTGCATATTTTTATTATTTTCCTTTGCTTAACAGTTAATAAACTTACTCTTTTGATTCAACCCCTTTGATTTGCTAAACGAAAACCAAAAGAACTGCGGATGCTATAAATCAGAAACAAAAACAGAAATTACTGGAAAACCTCAGCAGGTCTGGCAGCGTCTGTGCAGAGAAATCAGAGTTAACGTTTCGGGTCTGGTGGTCCTTCCTCAGAACTGAGTTAACTCTGATTTCTCTGCACAGATGCTGCCAGACCTGCTGAGCTTTTCTGGCAATTTCTGATTTTGTTCCTTTGATTTGATCCTTATTGACACCCAAAATAGTTGACAATAGTTTTAATTAGGATAAGGTATAAGCCTGCGTAGAAAGGACTTAAACCTTTGTTGTGATTAATCAAGAAGGTTGAACAGAGGGAGCTGGTTCCTCCTTTCTCCCCTGGTTTTAGCATTGTTAACCCGAGTGAGAAAGGCCTTTCTAAATCTAATTGTAAACATGGAACAATATGATACTGGTTTGATAGGAAATGTTCTTTTCTTGGAAAGATGCAGAGTAAGAAGAATATTTGGTGCTGCTGACTGAAGCTTGCGTAATGCTGATTCTGTACATGTGTGATAGAATCTCAATGCTCACATCATGCAGCATAAATTATTTAAAAATATTGTTTCCCGTTCTATCTCAGCTGTACTTGAGTTATTTTATTGATGGAAGTACTGAGGTCTATCTCCTACTTGCACATCGAATCAGACAGGCACTCTTTGCATTAATGTGACAAATTTTAATGGTGTTTTCCAATGCCAAGTGTGTAGTGGTACCACTGGGGCAAAAAAAAATCAGTGTGAAAATAATTCATTCTCATGTGCCAGTTTCCCAGACTAGTAACATAATTCTGATACGAAAATCAAAAGTAAACATACATTCTGGCTGCTACTTGCCACTAAATTCTGTAGGTGGAATCTCATTATTTAAGACCAAGTGTGGGAGTGGGTTGAAATGCAACATGTTCATCTGCTTGAGAATTGGCCAGATTTCTGGCAGAGTTACATTCTTCTCAGCTCATTACATATTCAATGTGAAGAAAAATGGTGAATATTATGGCCAGGAGTTCCTGCCATCTCCACATGAGAAGTATCTTTTGCCAGAAGGTAAGAAATAACAATGGGAAGGGATCGCAGTGTATAGGCCCCCTGTAGTAGCTATACTGCAGGGCTGAGAACAAGTCAGGAGATACTGAGAGTATATAAAAAATGCAGCACATTAACGATTGATGACTTTAATCTTCAAGTAGATTGGGAAAATAAAATTAGCAGAAGTAGTCATGAGGAAGAAATCAGAGCATACTTGGGATGGTTTCATCGAATAATACATTATAAACCCAAACAGAGATCAGGATATTATTAGATCTGGTAATGTGTAATGAGGCAGGTTTAATAAATGATCTTGGAGGAAAAGACCCCCCAGAAACAGTGATCATAACACAGTAGGGGTTAGTGCTCAGTTTGAGAGGGAGAAATGTGGGTTGGAAACAACTGTGCTAAACTTAAATAAGGACACTTACATAAAATAAGGGATAAGTTGACTACAGTGGGCTAGGACAGTTTTGCAGCGATGACTGCTGATAAGTAGGGGGAGGCAATGGGCTCGTGGTATTATCACTGTTAATCCCCAGAAACCTCCACCTCTTCCAGGACTTCCAATTCCCTGGCCCCCAACACCTCATTTTCACCATGGACGTCCAGTCCCTATACACCTGTATTCCACATGCAGATGGCCTCAAGGCCCTCGCTTCTTCCTGTCCCGCAGGCCCGACCAGTCCCCCTCCACCGACACCCTCATCCGACTAGCTGAACTCGTCCTCACCCTCAACAACTTCTCTTTCGATTCCTCCCACTTCCTACAGACTAAGGGGCTGGCCATGGGCACCCACATGGGCTCCAGCTATGCCTGCCTCTTTGTAGGTTACATGGAACAGTCCCTCTTCCGCACCTACACAGGCCCCAAACCCCACCTCTTCCTCCGTTACATTGATGACTGTATCGGCGCCGCCTCTTGCTCCCCAGAGGAGCTCGAACAGTTCATCCACTTCACCAACACCTTCCACCCCAATCTTCAGTTCACCTGGACCATCTCCAGCACATCCCTCACCTTCCTGGACCCCTCAGTCTCCATCTCAGGCAACCAGCTTGTAACTGATGTCCATTTCAAGCCCATGGACTCCCACAGCTACCTAGAATACACCTCCTCCCACCGACCCTCCTGCAAAAATTCCATCCCCTATTCCCAATTCCTCCGCCTCCGCCGCATCTGCTCCCACGATGAGGCATTCCACTCCCGCACATCCCAGATGTCCAAGTTCTTCAAGGACCGCAACTTTTCCCCCACAGTGGTCGAGAACGCCCTTGACTGCATTTCCCGCAACACATCCCACACACCCCGCCCCCACCACAACCGCCCAAAGAGGATCCCCCTCGTTCTCACACACCACCCCACCATCCTCCAGATACAACGCATCATCCTCCGACACTTCCACCATCTACAATCCGACCCCACCACCCAAGACATTTTTCCATCCCCACCCTTGTCTGCTTTCTGGAGAGACCACTCTCTCCGTGACTCCCTTGTTCGCTCCACACTGCCCTCCATCCCCACCACACCCGGCACCTTCCCCTGCAACCGCAGGAAATGCTACACTTGCCCCCAACCCCTCCTCCCTCAGCCCTATCCCAGGCCCCAAGATGACTTTCCATATTAAGCAGAGGTTCACCTGCAAATCTGCCAATGTGGTATACTGCATCCATTGTACCCTGTGTGGCGGCTTCTACATTGGGGAAACCAAGCAGAGGCTTGGGGACCGCTTTGCAGAACACCTCCGCTCGGTTCGCAATAAACAACTGCACCTCCCAGTCGCAAACCATTTCCACTCCCCCTCCCATTCTTTAGATGACATGTCCATCATGGGCCTCCTGCAGTGCCACAATGATGCCACCTGAAGGTTGCAGGAACAGCAACTCATATTCCGCTTGGGAACCCTGCAGCCCAATGGTTTCAATGTGGACTTCACCAGCTTCAAAATCACTCCTTCCCCCACCGCATCCCAAAACTAGCCCAGTTCGTCCCCTCCCCCCACTGCACCACACAACCAGCCCAGCTCTTCCCCTCCACCCGCTGCATCCCAAAACCAGTCCAACCTGTCTCTGCCTCCCTAACCTGTTCTTCCTCTCACCATCCCTTCCTCCCACCCCAAGCCGCACCTCCATCTCCTACCTACTAACCTCATCCCACCTCCTTGACCTGTCCGTCTTGCCTGGACTGACCTATCCCCTCCCCACCTATACACTCCTCTCCACCTATCTTCTTTTCTCTCCATCTTCGGTCCACCTCCCCCTCTCTCCCTATTTATTCCAGAACCCTCACCCCAACCCCCCTCTCTGATGAAGGGTCTAGGCCCGAAATGTCAGCTTTTGTGCTCCTGAGATACTGCTGGGCCTGCTGTGTTCATCCAGCCTCACATTTTATTATCTTGGATTCTCCAGCATCTGCAGTTCCCATTATCACTAATATTCTGATGACCCGGATTCGAATCTGGCCCTGGTAGATGGCGAAATTTAAACTCAATAGATATCAGGAATTAAGAATCTATTGGCCATGAAACCATTGTCAGTTATTGGAAAAACCTATCTTGTTCCCTAATGCCCTTGAGGGAAGGCGGCTGTGATCTTTACCTGGTCTGGCCTATGTGTGACTCTAGACCCACTGCAATGTGGTTGATTCTTGGGTAATTAGAGATTGGCCCGAAATGCGATGCTTTCATTTAATGAATGAAAGAAAGGAAAACATTTAACAAAATAGTTCATGGACTTAGCAAAGGCATAGAATTCCTACAGTGTGGAAACAGGCCCTTTGGCCCATCAAGTCCATACTGACCCTCTCAAGAGCATTTCACCTAGACCCATTTCCCCACCCTTTCCCTGAATACTGTGGGCAATTTAGTATGGTCAATCCACCTAGTCTGCAATCGTTGGACCGTGGGAGGAAACCGGAGCATCCAGCAGAAACCTATGCAGGCACACGAAGAATGTGCAAACTCCATACAAATAGTCGCTTGAGAATGGAATCAATCCTGGGTCCCTGGTGCTGTGAGGCAGCGGTACTAACTCATGTCCCAGTGAGTTAGAAAGATTCTGGGCAGGGATAAACCAACCATAGTTAGCCAGAGAAGTTTAAAAAGAGTATCATATTGAAATCAAGATGTCAAAAATAATTGAACAAGAGAATATAATAATTTCAGGTAAACTAACCAGTAATATAACAATGGATGTGAAGAGCGTCATTTAGGAAATAAAATGGAAGAGACAAACCAAAGTGAACTTAGGCCACTTAGAGAATGAGGATAGCGAAATAACAATAGGGAACTTTGAAGTGGCAGAAGAGTTGATTGAAGTACTTCGCATCAGTCTTCACAGTAGACAACTCTAATAAAAATAGTCAAAAGGAAAAAATAAGGTGAAGAAATAACTACAATGACTATCAGCAAATGAAAAAACAATGTATTAGGGAAACTAAAGGAGCTAAAGGCTAATAAGTCTCCAAGAATTGATGTGTTGCATCTGAGAATATAAAAGGAAGTAGCGACAGAAATAATGGACGTGCTAGTTACTGAATACCTGACAGGTGAGCTGGGCCATGAGCACTGGCAGGGTGACTGAGGCACCCAGCACTTTGAGTTCAAAATATTTTTACAGGTATGAAATAGGCCAGTGGGCAGTTGAAAAAACTACCTCTATCTTGTGATTACTGAGGCATGAAACAACAGTTGTAAGCCATTGACAAATCACATGGCCAGCATCCATAGGCTTTTCTGGATTAAGTGAATGGATCCAGTATGGGTGCAATTCTTGGGCTTTTACAACTTCACATTATTTTTCAGCAATGAAGAGCAAACAGCACATTTGCTGATCTTGCCAAACTGATTGTAATTACTGCTACCAGTTCTTCAGTTCAACTTGAATGACGAGCCTGCAGTGTTTGATACAGACTTAAAATAAGTTTAGAACTCTTGATTGCTTTGTGCAGCCAGTTGCTGCTGAAATAAATCCATGCTGTAGGTGCAATGAAGACCACTAGCCCTCAGATAGTATAATAAGTGATGGTGTCAATTGTTTAGATCTCTCACTGCCTAACAGGTGTCATGTTTAACATTGCATTTGCTACAGTAACCTTAATAAACTACATTGACCTCTTGAGCTTGGTGCCACTTTTTAGTTAAGTGTCAGTGACATCTACACACTCATGATGTTGGAAGAATTGTACACCACGTGAGAAAGAATTTTCCGAAAAGGGAATTTTGATGATCAATTATTTTAAATCCCTCTTCTCTCCTTCCATTTGCACATCAGCCCAAACATACTGAACGAATGATGCAGCTTTGCCTTCCCCTGTGTTCTCCATCATCACAGATGCTGACTTGTTTCACTCCATGTGATATCATGGCTGAACAGCTCATTTATAGCAAAGGCTATGGGTTTTGATAACATCCCAGCTTTCATGCTGAAGATATGTTTCAGATATAGCTGCCCTACCCACCTTTCTTTCACCGCTAATTCCCAAGCCAAGCTGTTCCCAATGCAGCTACAATACTGATATCTACCAGGTAAAGTGGAAAATTGCTCCAGGTATATCAGGCATGAAGGATTGGACAAGTCCAAATTGACCAGTTCCTATTCTGTTAGTCCATTTCCAATCACCAGTAAAGTGATAGAAGGTACCATTGACAGTGTTACCAAAAGTCATTTACACACTGATGACCTGCTCACCAATGCCACATTCAGGTTCTACCAGGGTGTCTCAGTTTCAGATCTCATTGTAGCCTTGGTCCGAAAATAAATGAATGTGCTGAATTCCACTGATGAGGCAAGAATGATTTCACTGAACATAAAGGCAGAGCTTGTCCTTACATGACAACAAGAAGCCCTGGCTGCATTCAAGTCTGTAGGAAAACCCACTATTTGTAGCTACTATACCTCACACAAAGGCTGGAGTTGTTAGACAGCAGTCACCCTAGGATATCACTGCCATTCCTTAGCGCAGGGGCCGAGGCCTAAACACCTCCAACCATTGTCTCAATGATCTTTCCTCTAATATAAGGTTTTTAGTAGGGACTTTTTAAAATTTGATTTATTTATTGTCACATGTATATTATTACAAAATACATTGAAAAGTGTTGTATAGTGTCACCGCTCTCTGGCACCACAATGCAAGGTATTCAGTTCCATTTGCAAATTTCCTGATAAAAGTAGTCGGTGCCTGCATTTAGGATGGCCTGAATGACATTGACACTGATAAGTATCGAGTAACATACATATCATGCAGATGCACAGGGAGCAGTGGGGTGCAGCAGTGCTGTCACTGGGCTAGTAATCTAGATATCCAGGCTAACATATTGGCAACATGGTTCACATCCCACTGTAGTAGCTGGTGCGTCTTGAATTCAGTTCATATGTCTTGAAAGAAAAGCATTTGCGTTTCTTACTATCTCTGAAAGAAAAGCTAGTTGTTTTATGAAACAAATATTGATTGTTGAAAATCCTATTTTGGTTCACTAGTGTCCTTTCAGGAATAAAATCTGTTCTCTTTGCCCAGGCTGGTTTACATATGTGTCCAGAGCCACTGCAATGTGATTGACCCTTAAATGCTCGTCTAAATTAGCTTCACATGCCAATCAGTTCAGGAGCCATTAGTGTTGGGTGACAACTATTGGCCTTGCTAGCAAAAGCCACAAAAGAAATTTTATGAAATGATAAAAAAGACACTGACCATCTCCAAGAAAAGAAGTGTTAACTACCTTCCTTTGAGCTTAAGGATATATCTTTCACCAAATTTACTACTGTCAACATCTTCAGGGCCATCATTTTGTCCAAATCCAACAGTGATGAGCTCACCTCTTGAGTCTTCAAAGCCTGTGCACTGTTACCAAGTCAAAGTCAGGATTGTGCTACAGCACTGTCCACTCATCACGATGGACGTAGCTTTAACAACACAATAGAAACTCACGATCATCCAGGATAAATACAACACTTGATTGTTGCCCCATACACCGCCTTAAACATTTTCTCCCACCTTCAGTAGACATGCACTGTAACAACAGTATGTATAAATTGCAAGATACATTGTAACAACTCACTAGGTCTTCTTGAACAACACCTTTCAAATGTGAGACTTCTAACCCCTTGAAGAGCAAGGCAGTGGATGTTTAAAAACACGACCTCCTGTACTTTCCCCTCCAAATCTCACACCATCCTGATTCAGAACTCTATTGCTATTATACTTTTCTTTACTTGCGGTCCAAGTCCTGGATATCTTTCCCTTAGAGCACGCTGGACCCTAGCAAGTCAAAAGGCCCCTCTCCACCACCTTCTCAAGTACAGATAGGGTTGGGGCAATAAATGCTGGTCGTGCTAACGATGTCCACGTCCAATGCGTGAAAACCTGCCTAAGAATGAATTGCCTTAATTTTATGCCCTAGACTAGTGCTAACTCAATGTTGTGTATTGTTTACTTAAAGCTTAGCAACAGTCAAACTCAACCTGGATCATCTGAAATAATGAACACCGATACATTCCTTGTGTTTATTCAGTGTAAGTTTGAACAAAGTGTCATCTCATCCCTCACAATTACTTTGAAGTAACCAAACCCGTGATAAAGTTACTTGCTTACATAATGATGAAATTTGAACGTATTTACTATTTGCATGTCGAAGGGTCTGTTTCTGTGCTGTACAACTCTGTGACTGTATACCACCTAAGAAATATACTTAGCAAGTGTTACACAGTAATCACTATACTAATACAAGTATATCCAGGGAAGTGATGGCCTAGTGGCATTGTCACGGAGCTATTGATCCAGAGACCCAGATAATGTTTGGGGATGCTGGGGGCCATGGCAGATGGTGGAATTTAAATTCAATAAATATCTGGAATTAAGATTCTAATAATGTCCTCGAATCCATTGTCGATTGTCAAGAAAAACCCATTTGGTCCACTAATGTCCCTTATGGAAGGAAGCTGCCGTCCCTACCTGGCCTGGCCTACATGTGACTCCAGATCCACTGCAATGTGGTTGACTCTTAACTGCCCTCTGCACTATTAGGGATAGGCAATAAATGCTGCCTAGCCAGCGACACCTTCATCCTGTAAATGAATAAAGAAAATAAAAGCATTTAACAGATTATCGTGTTTCAAGGGCCATACGTGGCTAATTTTTTAATCAAAGTATTCACATCCATTATATCTTTCTTGCAGGTATACACTGATAATACAGTTTGCCAGTCTGAATCCAGTTTGACATCTGTATCTGCTTTAGCATGTTGCAGCACAGCAACTGGATATGTAGGGCCTCTGGGGAGGGTGCAGAGATAACGACAACATTTTAATTCTGCTGATTCTGCTAAAATTAATAGTGGAACTTATTTATTAGTCTTTTCTTTGATCAGACTGACAGAGTGTGGGCAAACCAATTTCAAGAAGCTACAGGTGGTGACCCTAGGGAATGGTATCTGGCAATTGGGAACGAGAGAGCTGCAACTGATGGCTTATGAGTGGGAGAGAGTAGTTGTGATCGGCAGAGAATTCAGAGGAAGGGCCACCGGACCCGAAATGCCAACTCTGACTTTTTTTTTCTTCACGGATGCTTCCAGACCTGCTGAGCTTTTCCAGCAACTTTGTTTGTGGTGTAGAGAGGAGGTGTAAGGCTTCCTTGAGGAAATTCCCAATCCTTCTGGCCCACAGGATGTGCTGTAAAATGTACTTCACTTCTGAAGCTGTAACTTCTACCTCGATTCCTGAGCCCTGGATTAACCCAGACAGCAAGTGTTATATTTTAATTACTCTGTAATCCTGATTTAAACATTTTAAAAGGTGCCACACCTGTCATGGCTAGCTCATTTGCAACAAGGCTGCTATTGGCACTATAAAAATGGCAATAGCTATGTCCATGGGTTTGGAACAGATTCCCTGATGTAATATTTTCAATCCCCTCCCCTAATTAAAGTTGGGCCAAAACAAATGTTTACTGTAATGAATTAAAATGGAAATAAAATGATTGAACCTTTAACTGGACAACGTGATGCCAAATAACGAACATGGATCAGATAGCATCAGATCAGGTCATTAAGTTCCAAATCAGCGTGTTATAATCATTTTGCCATGGCAACAGATCTTTGAAATCAACAATGAAGACAATAAATTTGGACACTTAAAATAAAATGAATGAGAGCAGGAATCAAACTGAACTGAAACAGGCCAGCATGAAGCCAGGAGAATGAGAGAATGAAGCAATTATCAGGAGCACATGCAAGTTCAGAAACAAAGTGCAATTATTCACATTTTAGGTTTGTTTTTTTAATTAATTTGCTTTCCACCATATGGCAACCTCCACCCAAACAAATTAAATGCTGATAAAAATAAGACTAAACAGCCCGCTGTTTGAGAGAATAGCCTGTCATCCGTCTTGGGGTGGTATTAATAAAGAGGTGTAATCGGGCGACACTGTGTCAGTCACCCTGAATTAAATATCTCAGCAAGCTCTGTGGGATTTCAGAGGTGTCAACCTGCTGCACATCTCTGCAAAATACACTTCCTACTCTTTCAGCATTAAATGAACACTTAAAAAAGGATGTGAAGTGAACGTAACGGATAATGTGGCTCAGTTGGATCCCATGAATTTGAATATTTGCTGAGAGTTCTGTGTCTGGGAGAGTTGAGCAGAATATAACAGCTCAGTAGGAGCATAATGACGTAAATGCCAAGAATGGGCAGCCAGCAAGATGCTAGCCGTAGTGTGCTGTGCATACAGATTGAAAGTGTAGCCTTCCTTTGCCTTTCACTGAAAATCTCAACCCCCCCCCCCCCCCCCCCGCAACAAAGGTTAAAATATAGCTCTTGAAATGTATTTATCTCCAAAAATGGTGAGGGTCCTTTTCTAAATTTATGACCTAGCTTTGTTAACTATGTTGAAGAGATACTGAATATATACGCTTATAAAATTAAAAATACCTAAGTTGATCAATTAAGATCTTCCAACCTATTGCAGTCAGATTTTTGAATAATATCACACTGCAAAAGTGTATGTGTGGTTCGAATCTCATAAATACATCACCAGTTATTGATTTTCAAGAGGTGTGTTGTGCATTGGTGAACACGAAACGATAAAAGGCAGAATGCACAATGCCAAAATTCCTGCTCTTGTTTTGACCTTAAGCTTTTGAACCCTATCTCGCTTGAATGATATAAACTGTGGAGATGTTCATGCTGCTGAATACTAAACTCGCAAGTGTGGATTATCACAAATGGAATGGGCTTGTTCAATGTTTTAAGTATTCAGCCGTCTGCTGCAGCCTTTTCTATTTATACTTTGTTTTGGAAGTGTAATGAATACAGATTTCAGCCATTTTAGTGACTTGTGTTTTTTTCTCGGATTCTTAGTACCTGTAGGACATTTGAATAGAATTGGGGAACTGTCGTGATAATACTGTGAATTACAACCATTATCACCAGGTACCAGAGGGCACAAACTGTTGCATGTTTGGTATATTTTTGCAATGTAATATCCTAAAACTGTATAATGTCTAACTGTGGCTGCATCTTCTTATTTACTTAAAGGGGCTGGGCAAAATGACAATTTATATTCAGCAAAATAATTAATTATGATTCAATTTATATTGTGCTGTGTTCACTCAGCATACAAAATGTGGATTACAGTGGAATATTTAAGGTAAACTATAATTCAACAAATGTTTAGCCCTTTTTTGCGGTAGGTGATTTTTTTTTTGTTTTGCAGTTGTTGTGGATTTAGAACAAATGGTATGTTGGTGCAGTACATTGGTTAATTCTGAAATACTGAAATGTGATATTAGCCAAGAATTTCCTGCAACGTATGAATAGTAACATATGCAATGATATACAACCTCTTGTGTATTACTGATCTTCTAATTGCAAACTTCTTTCAAAATGGCCTGACCAAGTAATTTGAATGTAATGGCATCAAGAATCTCCAAAGTGACTAGTTGTTTCACCACATGTGTATTAATGAGTTATATCACCAGGATCAATACTGAAATGACTAGAGTCATAAATTCAAAGTTGCAAATATCATTTGTCATAATATTTTGAAAATAAAAATGAGCTTTAGATATTGTCAGCTCCTCTGTCCCATTTTCATAAACCATGCAAGTTACAATTTCTTTTGAGCCATGTATTTAGGATACAATTAAGATACCTACATAGTGCCAGGGTTATCAGTGCACTGCTACTCCAGGGAACATCTCTTCGGGCCTGTGCATCCATTGAACTGTAAATATTGGGTGAGCAACATTGACCTCCAATGGGAATGAATATAATGCCATTTATTAATGGGCAGGAATTCTGTATCATTTCAGTCCACAATGTGCACTTCAGTGTAAAAAAGCCAGCTGGACAAGGCTGCCTTGACAGGTGCTGAGTAAATGTAGTCCATTGCTGGCTCCGAGGGGCCAGAGATGATGAACACTTCAACAGCTCTTGGATGAGCTGCAGCAGTTTCCTCGCTGCCATGTTACTGCAACTGGGAAAGCATCTTGGTGATGGACAATTAAACAACTCATTGGAGAAGCCCAGTGAGTCAGTGCAAAGATAAGGCCGAAGCATTTGTGCATCTATGACAGGTTGATTGTTGAGGACAAGGTCAAGTATGTTTTCCCTCGTGTTGGTTCCCTTACCACTGCAGATTTACATCCTTGAGGACTCAGCCAGCTCAGTCAGTAATGGTGCTGTCGAGCCACACTTGGTGATGCATATTGAAGTCCTTCACAGAAACTATGACCTGTGGCCTTACTTTCATTGGCCCTTCTACCAATTGGTGTTCAACGTGGAGGAGTATAGATTCATCAGCTGAAGCTTAGGAAGGGGGGTGTACAATAAGTTGTAATCAATAAGAGAAATCCTTGCTCATACTTGACTGATGTCATGAGATGCCACGAGGTCCTGAGTCAATGTTGATGGTTCATAGGACAGCTCCTGTACCTCTGTGTTGCCATCTCTAGAATATCTGTCCTGCCTTGGGACAAGACATAGCTGGGAGTGATGATGATTATATCCATACATTGTCTGTAACGTATAATTCTATGAGTATGACTATGTCAAGCTGTTGCTGGACTAATCTGTGAGACGGCTCTTCCAAGTTTGACAAAAGCCCCCAAATGTTAGTAAGGAGGAGTTTGTAGGGTTGACAGAACTGTGTTTGCCGTTGTCATTTCCATTACCATTGACAGTGTTCCTTCTGGTCTCATTCCTTTTTGAACATTCTCTAGCCAATTGGACAACTGGCTTTCTAGGCGATTTCAGTGGAGAATTAAGAGTCAACCACTCTGCTGTGGGGGGGTTTAGTGTCACATGTAATTTAGATCAGGTAAAAATGGGCTATTTCCGTTCCCTAAAGAACAATAGTGAACAAAACGGGTTTTTTACGGCAAGTGTTTCTTGGTCATGATTCCTGAGATTTACTTTCAATTCCAGATTTTAAAAACTAGATTTATATACCTCCATCTGTCAGGGTGGCATTTGAACCCATGTCCCTGCAGCTTTGGCCTGCACCTTGGGGTTGCTAGTCTAGTGTGTCACCACCTTCTCCCTGGTCCTCGGGGAAATCATGCAATATGCAACAAACTCGGCTTGCTGCTTCTGGTATTCATGAATATAATTTGCTTTAGTGAACAAGGCTACCTGTTTAATGTAAACCTTGAGAGTAGAGTGCTTGATGCTACTCGTATCTATCATGGCAGCTTGCAAGAAGCCAGTGACAAGTAAATTCAAATCTATAGTTAGTTGTCTTGGTCATGCCACGATAATTTCAGGGTGCAATACAGCCTAATCACAGCCGTCTTACAAAATCCAAACCATCTTATCCAGTTCTAGTTAGACAGCCTCAGTAATTTATTTTTACTTTATAAACTCTTCTGGGGCAGTAGAGGATCACGTGAACAATTTCCTTCTCATTAGATTTGAGGCTGTGTTTTTCTTGTGCTTTCCAGAGCAGGATTATCAGATGGACCCACAGAATGAAATAGAATTATTGAGTGACATAGCATTAACAGTTCAGGATCCTTTGGAGTAACAACAATTGCTTCCATATATAAAAAAAACCCTGCAAACTATCATTCAACAAATGTCTCCGTAATCTTTACCTCATTTACATAACGTTTTAAATGATTACTTCAAAGAATGGAAGAATGACAGAGTGCCATTTAAACAGCATCTTTCACAACCCTGGGGCATCCCAAAAAGCTTTACAGCCAATGATATATTTCTAATATGTCGTCACTGTTGTGATATAGGAAACACAGCAACCAATTTGCACACAGCAAACTCCCACAAAGAGCACCATCTCAATGAGCGCACAATCTGTGTTTTTTTTCTCATGGTGTGGAGGTGCCAGCGTTGGACTGGGGTGGACAAGGTCAGGAGTCAGACAACACCAGGTTATAGACCAACATGTTTATTTGAAATCACAAGCTTTTGGAGCATTGCCTCTTCATCGGGTGAATTGACTTCTGGTATCTTTTGACTTCTGACTTTTCTCATTGTGTTAATCATAGGCGAAATTTTTACCAGGTTACTAGGAGCAAGGCTCCTTTCTCAGTGTCTCAGATAGTTTCTCACTGTCCATAGTTGATGTGCAGGAACATAAAGTGATGTTAGGTCGTGAGGTCATAAATGTGTTGGCATTGTGGTGGTTTCTTTTTGTGACATTCCTGGTTGTTTACAGATCACTAATACTAAACCACTAGGGAATCAATATTAATTTTTCTGGAAACATTTGACTAGCTCTTAAAAGCACTGATAAAATGGATGAGAAGGATAGACATATTTCTCACACAGCATTTAAATATAAACAAGCAATTAAAGAGCTAAAAGTCAGCCTGTCAAACTTTGATATTTTTGAAAGATAAAAGGTGCTATATTAATGTGAGGTTTTTTTTATTTTTGTTGGTGTTACAGCAATGGAAGATATAGTAAATTCACAGATAATCACTCCTGGTATCTTGTGGTATTTAGCACTTCTACCAGTATGAACCGGGTAAAGGCTGTTGTGACAGCTCACTCATCAATTCTCCCTTGCCTTTGCTCTGTCTTGGCTCTATCTAGTGATTATGTGATTAGTAGAGGATACAGCACTGTTGAATATTTACAGAAGAGGCTCTGTTCGGAGCTAACAAAAGGGCTTATTGCATGATAGCAATAAGTATAATGATAATTAGTCGGGCATAATTGCTAGGACCTTAGGGAGTTGGTACAGATATATCTGCTCCCTCCTGAAGCTGAAGTAGAATGTCTTGCCTCCACGCACAGACCGTGTGTGACAACAGTGGGGTGGGAGCACACCCCCATCAGAAGCATGATTTTATACAAAAAAGGATTTTCAATTGTCTTTGCACTATTAATTTCTCTATTCCAATTCTGTCTGTGATTTTTATTTTAATGTAATTTAGAGGCAGGAATAAATTGGAGGAAGTGAAGAAAACAAGACCATTGTGGAAATCAGTGTCGAAGGAAGTTTTGCAAGATCACAATGTTTGCTTCAGTTTATGAAAGTGAACCCTAATCAAGATATAGCCTAAATGAGAATGTGATTAGTCTGTATGGGAAAATTTAATAAAGAGGGAACAGTGGGATGGAAAAACATTTAAAGTCTGTCACTCTAAGTTATTCTTGGATAGAACAGAGAGGCAGTTAGATCTTGCATGAGGCGGATGCAAGAAAGAACAATAGTAATCAGATCAGCATGATTTCACTGACTTAGAGGGAACTGTTGGACATAGCCTCTAGCAGAACTGCAATGGAGAGAAAGGAAGCAGGATTCATAACAAATCGCTTGAATTAGATATTGTAGTAACAGCAGGGAGCTACGTCATAATTGGAAAAATCTACTCCTGGTTTATCATGATTACACTATGGTAGGAATAAAACAAAAAGGCACAGGAATAAAGCAGACATTTTAAAAATGTATAACTTTATTGTCAGAAATGCTGGAAAGGAAAGGGATTATGTCAACACACAGAAAAATCACCTTGTGAAATATTCTGAATGAAGGCCCATTGATTTTTAGTTTTGCCAAAGTACCTAAATTAGAAAGGAGAAAATCTATTTCTTAATTTTTGAATGCCTCAATTCGATACAAAAAATATTGCTTTGAACAGTCAAGACAAACAGCCATTCAGAAAATGGTAACACAACTTTACTGAGTTATATCATAAAATGTGAGAGTGATTTGGTAGAGGCAATTAAAGTTGCACTCTCAAAGGCAGACTTGGTTTGATCCCAGTTTTTACAGGCCTTCTGAATTTGAAGCACTTGGACATGTCCAATTTATGTTGAGCTAGTTGGATTTCCCCATTAATAAAATCTCCATTTTCTCATGTATCATGTGTCTGTTTTCCATGAAGAATAGGAGGGAATAGGTGCTGGTTTCACTGGACTGTGCCCTGCATTACAGAGATGTCTGAAATGTGCCTTGGACTAGGTAGGTTGTCAGGTATGCCTGGTAGCCATCTAAAGCAGGATGCCTATGTTAGTGAAGATAGTACTTTGTTGCCTGTTTTACAACCACAAAAATGTTTCATACGAAAACTGGCTAAGTTGTAACTGGTGCTGTAGATGTTCTTCACAAACAGAGGTTAAAGCAAATTTGAAATCGCTTTGCATACAATCAGCTGATTTGGAGGAGTCTATGTGTAACATTCGGTGGCATCTCCATCTCTGAGCCAGAAGCACCAGGTTCAAGATCGACTCCAGGGACTGATGGCTAAGGAAGGTGCATTGATAATACAGTGAAATAGGTTGAGCTGCAAATCCTTTCAACATGTTACAACAGCAGGCAATAAGTGTAGGAGAGATATTAAACAAAAGAACTGCTGGAATCAGAAACAAAAATAGAAATTGCAGGAGAAGCTCAGCAGGTCTGGAGAGAAAGCAGATTGGATGTTCCAGGTCCTGTGACCCTTCTTCAAAACAAACTACAAACAAATTAGTAGAAGGAAACAAACAAGATGGCGAGGCCTCATGCTCCCATGAGGAGCTCAAACAGTTCATCCACTTCACTAACACCTTCCACCCCAAACTTAAGTTCACTTGGACCACCTTTGATTTCTCCCTGTCCTTCCTGGACCCCTCTGTTTCCATCGCTGGCAACCACCTGGAAACCGATATCCATTTCAAGCCCACCGACTCCCACAACTACCTAGAATACACCTCCTCCCACCCACCTTCCTGCTGAAATACCATGTCCTATTCCCAATTCCCTCCGCCGCATCTGCTCTCGAGATGAGGCATTCCATTCCCGTATATCCCAGATGTCCTTGTTTTTCAAGGACTGCAACTCACCCTCTACAGTGGTCGAAAATGCCCTCGACCATGTCTCTTGCATTTCCCACAACTCATTCCTCACACCCCCTCCCCACAATAACAAAAACAGAATCCCCCTCACCCTCTACCACCCCACCAACCTCTGGATCCAACACATCATCCTCCAGCGCTTCCTCCATCTGCAATCTGACCCCACCACCAAAGACATTTTTCCCTCCAAACCCTTATGTGCTTTCTGGAGGGACCATCGTCTCCCTGACTCCCTTGTCAGCTCCACATTTCCCTCCAGCCCCACCACACCCAACACTTTTCCTTGCAACTGCAGGAAGTGCTACATCTGCCCCTACACCTCCTCCCTCACCCCCATTCCAGGCCCCAAGAAGACTTTACACATCAAGCAGATGTTCACCTGCACATCTGCTCATGTGGTACACTGTATCCACTGTACCCGATGTGGCCTCGTCTACATCGGAGAAACCAAGCGGAGGCTTGGGGACTGCTTTGTGGAACACCTACGCTCGGTTCGTAACAAACGACTGCACCTTTCAGTCGCAGACCACCCCTTGTTATCTTAGACCAGATGTAAGATTGCAAGTATTTTGAAAGCATATTATCTGCAGATGGAAGATGGATTAAAGAAATAAGAACAAGGATGGTAATGGGAAAAAGTATTTTGGCAAGAGATCATTGCTAAACAGCTGAACAAATAACCAAAATAATGTTTGGTAAAGAAATTGATTTTTTAGTGAATCTGAGACTTCCATCTTATGAAAGGAGGAGGCTGACATGCTAAATAGTTCTACAATGTGGTTTGGAGGAGAATGGAAAGTGCTCACTGGACAGAAAGAGTAACAAGTACTCTGGGGCGTGCATGAGCAAAGAAATTTGCTGTAGGTAATTAGAAAAAGGGAGGGTGTATCTTAAGAAGAAACAGACTTTTAAAGATGAGGGAGGATGGATTCAAGAAAGAAGAGGAAGGGAAGGGCTTTCAATTTTGGATGGCTTGAAAATTGATGAATATCATTGGCAAATGAAAAAACTGGCTCAGGATAGACATGGACTGAGAGAAGTTTATAAATCATGAGGGGCATATGTAGAGTGAATAGTAAAGGTCTTTTACATGAGTTAGGGGAGTTCAAAACTAGAGGGCATATTTTTAAGGTGAGAGGAGAAAGATTTAAAAGTGACCTGGGTGGCCTATATATGGAATGCAGTGCCAGAGAATGGGTACAGTTACAACATTGAAAGGACATTGGAATGGTACATGAATAGGAACGGTTTAGAGGGATATGGGCCCAATGCAGGCAAGTGGAACTAGTTTAGTTTAGGAATCTGGGGCAGCACGGATGAATTGAACACAAAGTGTCTGTTTCCATGCTGTATAACTCTGACTTCACAAGCCAACGACCTGCTATGGACAAATCATACGTGAGAACAATAATGATGTCAAAGTAGTTGGTGGCAACTAAATGAAGGTGGTAACACAATAAGGGCAGGATGCTGATTCAGTGGTTAATGCAATGCCAAGTTGGGTTCGTTTCCAGTCTTGGACTGCTGTGTCGAACTTGCACGTTCTCCCTGTGTCTGCGTGGGTTTCAGCTGGGAGCTCCAGTTTCCATATGCAGTTTAAAGATGAGCAGGTTAGGTGGATTGGCCATGGTAAGCATAGGACTACAGAGGTGGGCCTGGTTGGAATGCTCTTCAGAGTGTCGGTGATGAGTCAATGTGCTGAATCACCTCTTTCCATACTGTAGGGATCATAAGATTCTAGTTGCAATGAAATGCTGTATAGGGCTGTCATGACGGGACCAGGCACTTAGGGCAGTTTACTCAGGTGTTCTTTTAAGGGGTACAGTTGACGAGAAGCTGCAATCATGACAATAATGAAAAAAAGACATGTACCTTGATGTTTATGAACCAGGAGGACCAGGGATGCCCCTGAGAGCAGTGATAGGCTGGTGTCAATTGCACCCCATCTTGCTGTCACTTACCTGAGGGTTTCTGCTGGTGAGGCAGTGGCCCAAAATTTCTGCATCTGGATTTGTAACAGATCTCCTTGTAAGACTCATGGAAGGTCCAATTTAGTCTGAGCCTAAATCCAGTTTGCTTGGGGTATGTTCTACTAGTTGTGTGCATGAAAACAGGCCATGGCCTCATGTCATGGAAAACCAGTTGAACTAAATATCTCTACTGCTGTTCAGCTGTACCTCCTTACTTCCCTAGAAGTAGAGAGACAGTAGGAACTGCAGATGCTGGAGAATTTGAGATGACATGATGCAGAGCTGGATGAACACAGCAGGGCAAGGAGCATCAGAGGAGCCTGAAGGCTGACGTTTTGGGTCTAGACCTGGAGAAGGGTCTAGGCCCGAAATGTCAGCCTTCTTGCTCCTCTGATGCTGCTTGGCCTGCTGTGTTCATACAGCTCTACACCATATTCCCTAGAAGTAGCCCCAGTTTCCTTTAAGAAGTCCTGATTCTTTCTTCACAGATTGGTCAATATGATTTTCTTTGTATTAGTTGTATGGATAGAGATGTAGGTGGAAGCCCATTGCTTCCTGGAGAAAGGTTTACTCGCTGAAGATCATGTGGGGCAGTTTTTTGCCAAGAGCTGACTTTAACCTTGTACCAGATTTAATTACTTTGCGCAAAATATTACACCTCCAAGTAATTGTTTAAATGAGAACAAGCAGAGGACTTGCATTATGCTGACTTCAAGCAAACATTGGGACTGATGTGCATCATATCCAGTGAGACAGGGAGCTGCTGTTTTGACACTCTGTTCATTTGTCAGAATGACAGTGCTGAGCTCTTCCAGGAACCACTACATCAGCCAAGAAAGCAGATTTGTCACTAGGTCACATGAGCAAAGTATTATAGCCCTTTTTGATGTAGCTGTGACTACCCTTCATGAAATTGACTGTCTGTTTAAAAATAGAATATAAATCACAAAGTGAAATGGCTGTCTTTATGTCTGACCCTATTTAGCCTGGCATGTTTAATAGGCTGTCTTTCGTTTACCCTTGGACTGCTTTGCACAGTAAATCAAGCAGAACATTGCATCACCTCCTTCAAATATTCCATACAATAGGAAAGAAGGACTTGCTCACAGATCAAATGGAAATATAAAAACAGAATTGCTGAAGGGGTCAGTAAAATTGACAGTTGTCCAAGTTTGTGTCAAATCATGTAAATTTCAAACTCATGGCTAACTTCAGTGTGAGAGGTGGAAGTGCGTTCTTCCTGGTATGCATTGGAATTTCAATGGATTGGAGTGGCCCAACCAAGTATTTTACACTGACGGTGAATTAGTCAACCTTTGCCTCAGGCCTTCCATTGGCCTATGTCAAAATAATAGCCACAGAATAGAATTCTTCAAGTCAATCCCCTATTAAAATGGGCTCACAAGTGGGTGGACTTCTTTCTCTTCAAAGCTGATAGAAAAATCAGCAGAAATGTGAAATTCCTATTGTAACTGTAGTAATGCTTTATTTATTCTAAGTATGTTGCTACTTTACTGTGCATTGGCGATCAGTGGACCGAAAATCATAAGCATTGGTGAAACATAGCCTCAAGCAATTTTACTCCATTTCTCACCAGCTTCTCCAACCAGTCCCTCTAGTCTTTTTGTTACATTGTGGTTGTCAAAGATGTCCTGAGGCCATGCCATTATGTGCCTTCTCATATCTTCCTCGACTCTGCTGTGGAATTTAACACAGCCAACCATTTCATTTTCTTCAGTACTGCATTTCTAGAGCTGCCCTCTTCTTGATTCCTTCATATCCTGACGAAGCCAGTTGGCCTCTTTCAGCAGCTTCTTTTCTCCCTTTCTGTACGGCCACTTCACACTATTCAAAACTTTATTATTTGCCTTATATGCTTACACTTTGCTGCAATTTGGCAATATTATCAACCACTGAGTGTGTTTCACTGTATTTCTCTGCATCTGCCTGTGTGCAGGCCATGGCCTGTTTTCATGCACACAACTAGGAGAACATACCCAAGCAAAGTGGATTTGGGCTTAGACTAAATTGGACCTTCCATGAGTCTTACAAGGAGATCTGTTACATTTCCAGATGCAGATCTGACTGTTGCTGTGATATCCAAAGAGGTGTTTAGTCTGGAGGAGAGGGGTTTATGCTGTACCTTCGGCAGATCCAACAAAGTTGCAATGACCCAGATCCCACTCTTGGGGACATGCTAGTAAATGTGCAGAATGTAAATGTTAAATGTTGCATATCTGCACTGCTGTTCTTTTTCTGAGTGTTATGAGATCCATAGTCACCTCTTTTAGGCGAATTACTTTTTCCTCTGCCCTCTCAACATCTGGAGTATGAGAAGGATTGTATCATATCCAGTGCGTACTTTCTAAGAACACAGGGGATATTCTTGTGCAGTGGTAGTATCCCTTCCTCTGGGCCAGGACGTTTGAGTGCAGATCTTCCTTGGAGATCTGAAATAGCATTTTAGTTGAAGTGGTGCAGGTCTAGAACATGTTAAGATCGGTAAGGAGGAGCTGTTAGAACTTTTACCAGGTATACATGTACTAAAATCCCCAGGGCTTGATGAGATGTATCCAAGGCTGCTCTGGGAGGCAGGGGAGAAAATTGCTGGAAACCTGATGGAGATATTTAATATTTCACTGGCCACAAATAAAGTGCTAGATGACTGGAGGATAACAAATGTGGTTCCTTTTTTCAAGAAGGACAGCAGGGATAGTACTGGTAATTATAGACCAGTTAGTCTGAAATCAGTGGTAGGGAAATTATTGGGAAAAGGTTTGATGGAAAGGATACTCAACCCTTGGAAAGGCAAGAATTGTTCAGGGATAGTTAGCATGGACTTGTTAGAGGGAGATCCTGTGTGACTAATTTGAGTTTTTTGAAAAGTTGACCCTAAATATATTGATGCGGGTAATGCAATTTATGTGGGTTAAAATAGACGTCAGTAAGGCCTTTGACAAGATCCCACATTGAATGCTGATACAGAAGGTAAGAGCTCATGGGATCCAAGGCAAGTTGGCAAGCTGGATCCAAAATTGGCTTGCAAATAGGAGTCAAAGGGTGATGGTGGAGGGTTATTTTTGTAATTGAATCCTGAGACCAGAGGTGTACTGCAGAGATCGGTGCTGGGACCCTTACTGTTTGTTATGTACATAGTGTTAATGTCAAAGGTATAATTAGTAAGTTTGCAGATGACACAAATGATGGTGATGGTGAGGAGGATGGTACAGTCTGATAATAATCCGCTGGTAAATTGGGCAGATTAAATTTAATCTTGATAAGTGCGAGGTGATAAATTTTGGAATGTCTAATAATGGAAGGATATAGAAAATAAATGGTATGTCCCTAGGGTGCTGAGGTACTGAGAAACAATGTGACCTTGATGTACAAGTCCATAGATCCCTGAAGGCATTGGCAAACAGGGCAGTGAAGATGGCATACAAGATGCTCGCGTTCATTAACCAGGACGTAGAGTATGTGAGCAATAAAGTCTTGTTACAACTTTTTAAAAAAATTGATCAGACCACATATGGAATACTGTGTGCAGTCCTGGATGTTTCGAATGCAATCACATCTTTCTGACTGTGAGAGGGTGCAGAGGAGATTCACGTGGATGTTGCCTGGGATGAAAAGTCTCAGTTACATGGACAGAAATGGATAGGCTGGTTTGTTTTCCATGGAGCAGTCAGGCTGAGGGGGCCATCTGATTGAAGATTACAAAATGATGAGAGGTATAGACAGAGTAAATCACAAGAATTTTTACCCCATGGCAGATGTGTCTAAGACCATAGGGCACAGGTTTAAGGTGAGGAAATCTGAGAATTTGATTTTCACTCAGAACGTGGTCGAAATATAAAATGTGCTGCTTGAGAAAATAATAGAGGCAGGTACACTTGCAACATTTAACATCTAGATGATTACTTAAAACATCCAAGGCGTAGTTGACTATGGACCAAGTGCAGGTAAATGAGATTAGTGTAGTTTGGTGCTTGTTAGTCAGTGTAGCCATGGTGGGTTGAAGGGTATGTGTCCACACTGTATAACTCTATGAACATGCCCAAACAAGTTGATTCAAAATACATACAAGAATGTGGGTTTTTAAACAACACTGCCTGAACAAATTAATTTTAATGTAAAGTAACATTAAGTTTAATAACAGTGAAACGTGACTCTGGGCATGATCAGTATCCCTTCATGTGAGAGTAACATGTAAGAAACTAAAGATCATCATATCTGGAATCAGTTCAGGTGGCATTTTATGTGACCTGTAAGAGCAGGAATTACGCTGGGAGTAGACACTTGTTAGAATGAGAGCCACACTTCAGATCCCTGTAGAGGGTTGGAAGTCCAGATTGTGAGCTCGTAGCATGGCAGTGGTAGGCTTCCCAAGGCGGTTTCTTATTCACTGTGTAGGCTGATTATATTAAAACCTTTGGGAAGTATGTCCTACATTCAAGATTAAGTCAGCAATGCACACAGTTCTCCTATGTTTAATAGTGATGTGCAATAGCCAGCTTTGTGCAGTTATTACTGATGTCAGCAGTTTTCTTTGTTACTTCATGAAGCAGAAGGGCATAAGGAACAGGTGAGAGACAGCTTGCATTGAAGCTAGGGACTAGCGAAGGTTAGTCAGAGAACTGGGGTTAGGGGAGGGGTGGAAAGGTGTGGAGAAGAAGTTGGGGCATGGAGCAATGGATGATCGAAGAACGAATAGAGGGTACAGTTGGAGATTTGGAGGAGAGGATGCATGAAGGAGGGCTCTTATTGGTCAATAACAGTGGTTGCAATGCTAATACCTCTGGTGAAGCCTCGTCAGGATGCAACCATCCAGGGAAGGCATTGTAGATGACAGGGACTAGCACAATGCAGCAACAAGAACCAATGCCCAGGAGCTGTTGGCATGGTGACACCAGAGATCGATGCAGCTGTCCTGGAAGTAACCATTGAAGTACAGCCTCATGGATTTAGTGGGAATGGGAATCTCACATCAGTAACCCATAAGGTGACTCATGTCTATTGTAATATTCCAGGGCTTCACAGGTGACGTTGCTGTAAATATCACAGGCTGTCACACACCAGTTCAGTAAGTGGTGACTAATGCCTACTGGCATTGTGTGAATTAATTAATCACTGACTCCATAGATGAAGAGCGAGATGGCAAGGGCACTGGACTTCTCAGCTATCCTCTGTTTCCCTAGAGTGTAAATGGTAATTTATTGCACTCATGTGGCCATTGGAGCTCAATGGAAGCAGCCAGTGGCATTTGTGAATTACAAGGACTTTCACTTGTTGGATGTGACAATGGTCAGTGACCATGAGCAAAGAATCCTGCATGACTAAGGTCTTTCTCTATGACTCATACATTTTGCATAATTTAAAGCTCCCAGAGCTTTTTGAGGCCCTATTCCAGGCCCGGGGCTGGATCCACCATTTACAAACCCTTGTGGAAGCCTGATTGTTGCTTACCATTGACAAACCCTGACTCCTTTCCCTCCCACGCTCTACTGTCTCCCTGTTTATATATCAAGCTGTCCCCCACAACATAACTATTATCCTCTCTGCATCCTGAGACTCTGCCACCAATCCCCACAGCGAAGTTTCTCCACCTCCCGTCTGCAGCACTAACTCCCTGATAAACGCTCAACAGTATTTCGTGAATGGACACTCCAGACTGATGACAGACCAACGGCCTTAAGTGACTTAGCCGGGTGGCCAGACCAGCGCAACATGTGTGCAGCTCCCTGACTATGTCCCTGAAACTCCACAGTTGGGTTACCTTGGCTGATGTTGACCCACTCTCTGTGTTGCAGTGATAAAGATCACCCAGTTGTCACCTCCACAACTGGATCACTGATCATGCCTAAGCCCTTGGGCACATATCTGAGGCTGCCTTTGACTTACTGTGCAAGGCCTCCCTTTACTGATTCTCTGGGCTTGCCTGAGGACAGCTCCCCTTAGACTTTAGGATATAGCTGTTTGTTTGCAGCACATGCAGTATGTTTGCCACATAAGCTGCTGATGTGAGATTGACATTGCATGTTGCCATACAGCAACAATTCCATCCCTTTTGGTGACCGCTGACCAGCATGACAAACTGCCTGGCTTTGTGCCTATGCTAAACTGCAAGGCAATGCAGTAATAAAGCTCTGGATGAACACTAAAACACAAGGCATGCCAACAATGCAGTGAACATCCAGATAGGTGCTAAGTAAATGAGCACTAAGAGAGCATGAGTAGCCCTGAGATGCGGCCTCGTCCAATACGGGTGCCTGTCAGTGCCTGTGAGCTGTTCTTTTAGCAGCAATATAGTGAGAGGTGCGAGTGGATTGTCCCACTGTGGTATTAGAGAGGCTGGTATGTGTCAGATGTCAGTGTCTGTGACCATGGTCTGCATGTGGTCACTTCCCATGAAGAATACCTTGAGACATTGGTCCAAGATGGAGGTTCAGACAAGTGGTTGGCAAGCTGAGGTGGCCTGGTACCCGCTGTCAATTTCATGCCAGAAATTCTCAGCATCTAGTTTCCCACCAGTAGATAATAGAATGGGAGAACCTGCAAATTGATGAGGCAAGATAAAGTCGTAATGACAGATATAGTGAGCAATAATCCCAGTTAACAGGTCTCTTGTTGCTCACTGATAATGGGAACTGCAGATGCTGGAGAATCAGAGATAACAAAGTGTGGAGCTGGATGAACACAGCAGGCCAAGCAGCATCTTAGGAGCACAAAAGTTACAAAGTGTGGAGCTGGATGAACACAAAGATGCTGCTTGGCCTGCCGTGTTCATCCAGCTCCACACTTGGTCATCTCTTATTGCTCACTAGCAGGAATCTCAGCTTAACATCTGTAACTGACTAGGATAATATGACTTGTGTGCCCTGATGTCGTGAAAGACCTTACTCAACTTCTCATGTGATTTTCCAAAATCTCTTGCCATTACCCACATAATTCATACCTTTGAAATATTCTGTCCTGTGTGAGCAATTCATATATAGAGGCTGATGAGAAAACTGAACTATTATTGCAAATCAACAAAATGTGAGGCTGGATGAACACAGCAGGCCAAGCAGCATCTCAGGAGCACAAAAGCTGACGTTTCGGGCCTAGACCCTTTATCAGAAAATGATTGGATGGCTAGGATTGTTTTCCTTGGGGCCTAGGAGACTGAGGAGGGATGTGACTGAGATGTATAAAATTAAGAGGAGCACAGATAGGGTAGGCAGGAAGAAACTTTGCTCTTTGGTGGAGGGTTCAATTACCAGAGGCATAGATTTAACAAAGGGACAGGAGATTTACAGGGGATGTGAGGAAATGTTTTTCACCCAGAGGATGGTGGGAATCTGGGATTATTTCCTGTGAGGGTGTTAGAGGCAGAAACCCTCATAACATTTAAGAAGTATTTAGATGTAAACTCGCCATGTCAAGGCTATTGGCCAAATCCTGGAAAATGGGATTAGGATAGCCTCAAAGAGGCCTGCTGTGTTCATCCAGCCTCACATTTTATTATCTTAGGATAGCCTCAAGGTTGTTTCTGACTATTGCAGAATCAGTGGGCTGAAGGGCTGTCTTTTGTGCTGGAGACCTTCAGAACTGTATGGCCTTATGAGAACAGTTGTGTGCATCATCTTTGACATGGGTAACTTGCAATGTGAAAGATAGTGTTGATTTGTTTATTTTTTTTCCATATGAAAAGAGGAAGATTTGGGGTAGAAATGCGGTGGTACACTAATATGTCTCCTTGCCTGATTTATTCATATGATCTCCATGATGAGGCACACTCACAGCAGACATCCATCTTTGAACCAGTCCGAAAAAGACACTGCAAAAGCCAACTGTTAAAGATCATCAAACTTTATCAATTTCAATGCTCTCTGTTTCGCAACAATAGTGTGATGAATGTAAAGATCTGAACATTTCAGACCTACCCTTTTAGTTGGAAGTTGTAACTTCACAGAATCACCACATTACGACAGTCTAGAAGGAGATCATTCAGCTTATCATGCCTGTACTGGCTGTTCTGCCTCATGTCAATCTCCTGACTTATCCCTATAACCCTACATATAGTTCCTGCCCACTGCCCAGCTTGGTGCCTCAATTGAACCTGCCTCCACCACATTTCCAGGGAGTGCAGTTCCTACTCTAATTACTGAGTCTTAAAATGTTTTTCTCACATTACCTTTACACCATTTGCTCATCACTTTAAATCTGTCCTGCTTATGCCATATAGGTTGTTTTTGTGTTGAAAAATTGGTGTGAATTCAAAAGCATTGTATGATTCAGTACTCAACAGTTCAGAAGTGAGCCTTGGGGATATCTGCTGTTAAAGTAGGAAAAATAAATGTCTTTAAAATGGCAATTTATTACCTGTACCTCTGAGGAACCATGGAACTGTTAATAAAAGAAATGATCATTGCAAATCAGACCTAATCTGAACTGAAACAGAATTGTTATCAATCTAATATTCATTCCTTCAGTGGCCTACTTGTCACATTCCCACAAATTTTATATGTTTAACATCAAAATATGGCCGATGTATCTGTGCACAGGAAAGCAAATATACAGCAAGAAGATGATCTAAAAATAGAAAAACAAAACTGATCAATATTAACAGGATGTAAGAGATCCTCTTGTTAGAATGATGTGAAAATACTGTAAGTTTCACATATTTGCAACAATTATTCAAACAGGCAGCAAAGCATGAACAATTTTTCAAGCATTACATTAAATTACATTGAATCTACAGCAGAAAGAAATGTTTGTTTTCATTACGTGTGCATCAGTGCTAATATAATTGTAGAATGGTGCTAATTAATGGACATTGATTTCTAACTGTGCAGGACATTGTCCTCATGGCCTGAATCATTTCTGTTTTTATTGTGTGTGCTTCAGGAACTGAAAGTTATCGCGCAATCACTAAAAGCAAAAAGATGACTTTTCCAACGGTAATTAAGCTCTGGTGACTAAAAAAACGCTGTCAGTGAACCAGACATTTAGTGCTGGATGACCAACATACTTTACCACCTGGATCAGTGCATCGTCATTTCTCTGGATAATACATTTTAAGAGTTTCATCCTTTATATTGTCTAAAATAAGCAAATTTGAATTTAATAAATATGAAGAGACTTATGAAAATTAAATGTGTAGTGACACTATCAAACAGAACAGCTTGGAAATTCAGCATTGGCCATCTATAGACTTACAGAGGATGTAGGGTAAATGCTGCACTGGTATTGAGTTTCGGACTTCATTGTAATAAAACTGATGAGCTATAGCCCACTACTTTTAAGAAAAAGGAAGAAACCTAAAGTTTTGGAGCAGATTTGTAGCTCGGGTTGTTGGTGTTGTGGTTGGTTGGTTGGCTTGCCGAGCTGGTTTGTTGTTCCACAGACGTTTCATTACCGTGCTGGGTAATACCTTCAGTGCAGCATCCGATGAAGTATCGGTGTGTTTTCCCACCTAGGTTTTAAAACTCTGGGGTCCATTGAGCTGGATTGCCTCACTTCCGGTTTCCCTTCATAGTGGAGTGTAATAGGGTCAAGTTTATTATGTTTATTAATGGCTTTCTTCGTGGGGTGCCAGGCTTCTAGGAATTCCTGTGCTTGTCTCTGCTGAGCTTGTCCCAGGATCTTGATCTTGTCCCATACGAATTGGTGGTTCTCCTTGTCCATGTGGATTGAGATGAGTGAGTATTGGTCATGTCTTTCTGTAGCCAGTTGGTGCTCATGTACTCTTGTGGTTAATTTCCTTCCTGTTTGTCTGATGTAGTGTTTCTCACAGTCTCTGCAGGGGATTTTATAGATGACATTGGTCCTGTCCATGGCGGGGAGTCAGTCTTTAGTTTGGGTGAGCAGTTGTTGGGCTGATGTGGGCTTGTGTGTCATTCTGGGACACCAAAGATGCGACAAATACTCACTCATCTCAATCCACATAAATAAGGAGAACCACGACTTCAACTGGGACAACACCAAGATCTTGGGACAAGCTAAGCAGAGACAGGCACAGGAATTCCTTGAAGTCTGACACTCCATGAAGAAAGCTATTAATAAACACATAGAACTTGACTCCATATACACTCCACTACAAAGGAAAACTGGAAGTGAGGTAATCCAGCTCAATGGACTGCAGAGTTGAAAAACCAGGCAGGAAAGCACACCGACGTTTCATCGGAGGCTGCACTGATGATTTTACCCAGCATGGTACCGAAATGACAAACCAGCTCAGTGAGCCAACCAACCTCACAGGAAGAAATATTGGAAGAAATTTCATTTACGTATAGCATAGAAAGATGCTACATTCATACAGCATCTTTCTTGGCCAATGTACATCTCACATCACTTTTGAAGTGTTATAATGTAGGAAACGTGGCAGTCAAGTCGTTTGCTGCAAATTCTCATAAACAGAATTATGATAATAACCAGATAGTCTTTTATCTTCTTGTGGTGTTGATTGAGGGATAAATATGGGCTAGGTGATGGGGATAAAATTCTCTCGTGACAGCTGTGTAGCAGACTAGGCTCCTCGGAATAATGTCTGATCAGAAAGATGGCACCACAGCCAGTAGAGAGCTCCCTGCACTGCAGTGTCAGCCTTAATTTTTGTCCTCAAGCCCTTGGAGGAATCTGGCAGAAAATCAGATCTATGATAGTGCTGCAGTGGTACTTGGGTAAGTATTTTGAGCAGTATTCTCAAGGATGAGGGAGATAATAAATCAATCTTTGTTGAATAAAAATGACTGTTTGCACATGGATTCCGTTGTGTTTTATTTGCTGACTTGCTGCATGCTGTTGTGCAATTTATTGAGGTTTTACAATAAACTGTATATGGTGTTCCATCACACCATTTCAAAATTTCTATTGATTCAAAAGTTTGAACTCTCCTGTAAGATGGAGGCTCATTTGATAGCACAACATTGGGAGGCTTTATGTTTATAAACTACATGAGCTCCAGGACCTATCCTGTTCCACTCTGCTGCAGCTCTATACCATTTTGTGCAGTCCTTTTTTATCACCATCCACAACTTAAGGCCAACTAGTACACAAACAGTTGAATACTTTTCACAGCAGAATGGTGTTATTCAAGGATGAAAAAATGAATCTATTGGGATTGTGCCAGCAACTGGTTTTAAGATTTCAGTGAAAACCTGGTCACTTTTATTTTATCTGCTGTATTACAGCTGTATTTTTGTAAATTTTTTCATTCCTTTCTGTGATAGAAATTTGAAAATATTAAGAGGCAACACATTAAGAAGACAGTAACATTGATTGGCGTTTGGTTTCCTGAGGCTTCTGTCCTGGACTAAAGAAGAAAATACTTAAAGTTTATTTGAAAGAGGCATTATTTCAATTCTAAATCTTAAAAAAAAGTGCAGACCTGGAAATGTCAGCAGGGATCTCATGATGGCACAGATAAAGAAACACGTTGAGTTAGTTTTTTTTTAAGCAGCACAATCCCAGATCAAATGTAAAGGACAGGCTTATTTTATTTTACCATTTAGCCTTTTGAATTTCGATTTCTCTTTCCTCTGCAGCTTAAATCCATACAGCTATGATGAAGGCTGTCTGAGTAGCAGTGAAGATCACATTCCACTGGCTGCACTGCCCTTGCTCGCAATATCTTCCCCACAATATCAGGATGCAGTCACAACAGTGATTAGCAGAGCGAATCAGATTTACAGTGAATTCCTGAAGTCTGTGGATGGGATTGGATTCAATGGCCAGGTTAGTATTCGGCTCTGAATGGGCAATTGTTCAAACTTCATTAGATCCTCTGTTTAAGGTGACATGAATTGATCACACTTAGTGTCCCATTTTGTACATAGCTTCATAAACAACAATGTTAACCTTTTCTTCAGTCAAGATAATGCAGAGGACCTGGCATTTACAGGTTACACAAGTTTTGTGGATTTACATACAAAAGCCTTTGTACCATCATCCAATGTGCGTGAGTTTGCTATGTGACTAGGATCCTTTGGTAGAAGTGAGCCCCGGATCTCCTGAGAAAGGGGACTTTTAGTCCACCAACACAAGAATGGGCAGGTTTTAGAATTAAATGGATATGGGTATGTGGAACCTGTTCATCCAGGAATCAGCTGTATGCTCCTCAGCTGACAGGACGCATAACGTTCTCAGCGGTGTTCCCTTGTTGGTATACTTAAAGAAATTCCAGTATGACTTCACAAGGAGGGTACTGAATATGTGGAATGACCTGTCCAGATACACACTGGAGGCGTTAATGATAAAAGCAAAATTCTGCAGATGCTGGAAATCTGAAACGCTCTTGGGGAAATCTGGAGAAACTCAGCAGATCTAGCAGCAGCTGAACAGAAGAAACAGAGTTAACAGTTTAAATCCAGACTTATTCAGAACTGGATGCAGATGGTATACAGAAAAGAAGAATTTGATGAATAGTTGAAGGAGTGGTTGATTTGAGAGGTGATCATTTCATGCCCCCTGCTTGGATGAACAATACCTCATAAAGTACCTTCACAGTGAAAAATGATGGGTGGTGTTAGGAACAATGTGATACAGTGGCTCAGCACACTGACTTTCTGCATGGACTTAAATCTCCTAAAGACTTTTGTTTAATTGTAAGGATCCAGCTGGAAATGGTTTGGTGTAATTTTAATTAAGTTTTTGGTTGCCACAGGTCCACAGTTAAACTGCTCAGAAAGCTCAAGACAGACATAATATTTCAATGACTTCCCTGGATACAACTCCAGAAGAAAGAATGTTATGGTATTGCCTTTAATTGCAACAAATACTGTGCTTTGTACAGAATACCAAAATTAGGGGAGATAGACCTGAAGGATTAAGACAGCATCTTTAAAGATAACTGTGCCATTTGTTTTCTTCGGGGTGGATAGAATTTTCTGCATTTCGCAAGTGAATTATTCTATGAATCTCTGAATCAAAACTTATGGTGATCCATTTAAACTGGAGATAAGATGAATGCATTATCCCGAATAGATAAAATCTTGCTTTGATTTTCTGGTTCCCACTGTGTGTACAAACTAACCTAATTTAGCTTCCTAATTTATCTTCAAAGGCTGAGGCAGTTGGGAGCATGTATGTAATCTCAGAACCTTGTTGAATACTTTATAACTACTTCAAATGAATAAATTGAGATATATACGTAATGTATAGATATTCCTCTGCAAAATTCAACTGAATCTGTCCAAATATCATTGCTGTTCACATCACATGATACAATGCTGCTTCTGATCAAAGCATATTGATTGAGAATATATAGATGCCAAGTGTCTTCTATCAAATATTCTATTGGATTTTCTGTGCTGAGAAAACATTGGAATCTGAAAATAGTAGCTGATAGTAATCAGTGTTAAGTTTATATGAATTATGGAATAAGTGTGGAGGTTGAAAGCGGTTTAACTGCAGGCCTGGAAATCCAAGCTTTTTGTGCTGTTCCTTTATTTTTAAAATCAAAAATGAAAAATTCAGGAGAAAATAGTTAACCTCTTAAAACCCAAGTATTTGAGAAAAATCATTATTTGGACCATCGATAAAACTTGATAAAACAGAAATGATTCCAAAATAATTTCTAGTGATTGAAAGAAAAAGGTAATAAAACAATATACTCTGTTCACTGAGAAAATGCTGGAAGCCAGCCGGGCTTTTGAGGAGGGAGGCTTGTAGGATTTATGTTTCAACCTTTCTGACTAGCTAATGAAGAACTGTACAAGTCTTGTGATTGAAGTGTGATCTCTGTACTTTTCTGTCTAAGGATGCTGCCTAACATGTTATTTCAGATTTGCAGCATCTGCAGGATTTTATTTCTTGCGAACAAACCACTGATTCTCTATTGATCACCTCTTTAGGACAAAAAGTTTGTTTCTTCCAATATTTGATGCCCAGACAACCAAAGTTCAACACCTCTGAAGGTTGATCCATGAAATGATCCCAGCTTATGGTAACGTTAGTTAAGTCTGATTCCAGAGAAATCAGGATTGATAGACCGTGAGCAGAATTTTCCACCTCTTTGAGCAGCAGTGGCATGTCAAGAAATTACAGTAAAATTCAACTTCTTGATGAAAAGAAAAATAGTGTCTGATTTTCCCCTAAGGGTTTAAACGACAAGCTCAGAATCTTGCTAATCAGTAGCAACTACCTCAATGCCATGCATTTGTATCTTGTTATTAACTAAACTGGCTTCCTTTCTATGCAGCTTCTAATTCTCCTCTCCATCCCTGACAACATAGACCTCACCAACAGTATCCATGTCCCATTAGTGGGAAAAGAAAACTGTCTTCACAACAGCACTCTTTGTGTTAGACACCAATCCTTTCAACCCTTCAGCCAAGCAAGTTGACTTTAGCAAAACACCAGCCCCAGCACATCACCATGCCTACTTTCAAACCAACTCACACACCATTTCAGCCCATCAGGACTTCACTTTCGACCCTGGAACACTTTGTAACTTGCAAGCTTCTGCAAAGTACCTTTGTGTGCAGGGGCATGTGCATCTTGTATATTGACACCTGCATTTTAAGGACTACTTTCTTAGCACTCACTCACTTCATACTTATTTAGAAGATGTGAACTTCTCTGGCTTGCATTGCTTTGTAGCACAAAGGATGGATCATGAAGCTTTTCATGATTTAGAGCAGTGAACAATCGAGCAGGTAGATATATTTCTGTACTGTAGCATGTCTCATCAATATCACTTCTACAGTGACATGTGGAGAATACTCTGTGTATGTGCTTCACTTGAATGGCATTTGTGAAAGTCAAAGGGAAAGCAGTCCTTAGTCTAGACAAAGGAGCCTGCAGTCAGCTGAGGTCTCAACGGACTCCAGTCTTGGGGAACCGGCCAGGGTCAGTTCTGCAAGTCAGATATATACTGTCCAGGGATGACAGGCCCAGCAGTCAGGCTGCTGTCGGGGGAGGGACGTTTCCTACAATGAGACCACATGAGAGATCAATATAACAACAGTGGATGTAAGAGCGGACAAAAGATGACACATGAACAAGGGATTTCATAAGTTGTCCAAAGTGAGTAAGAAGAGCATGAATGGTTCATAGTTTGGGAGGCTGAGGAGGGTGAGAGCTGTTGAGTGGATGCATGCAATAATGAGAGTTGCACCCCATGAGCGTTGGAAAGTGGTGTGTGCAGTAACAGAGTTAGGATGATTGATGCTATGAACAGTAGGGAGCAGAGAGATGATGGTGGCACTTATGCAGCAGATTCATGCTGAAGATAGTTTGCCTTCTCCCTGCATGTCTGTGTGTCATGCTGACTGAATCTGACAGTCTGACCTCCTTTACTGATCAGCGGGAAAAAAAAAACATGGACTTCCTTTCTATCACTCCATCTGCCAATACTTTCAGGCCCCTGTTTGTGAATGGAGGAGTGAATGTGCCTTTCTAGGCCCGATCCTCCAGAGGTAATACCGGAGTCCTGAGGGGTCACACTGATACATCGCAGTGTAAATACAGTATCCTGGCTTGTTGCACCTGAGGTGCTACAAGGATGGGATTTAACTGACGTCAGTAAGAAGAACATTGTACGCTCCCAACTGTGGTGAGTATTTCAGACTTAGTTATAGCATGATTCCACAAAATGGCCATTTGCAGGAGATAATGTGATAGAAGTGACAGGAGATGTGGTGTATCAGGCAACATAAATCTCACTCGGGGAAAAGTGGAAAAATGGGAAAATTCAGCTCAGAAGTTTTAATTTTGAAAACTGATTATCATGCTGGTCAGTCACTGAACACATTTGCAAGAGACTTTCAATTTATTGGTAATAAAATAACTAAGTTTGTTACACAAAAATGAGAGGAGAAAAAGCATATCACAATTAGAAAAGATGTTGTCATAAACAGCCAAGAGAAAAACTTAATCCTTTCTCTCAGCAATGTCCTTTACAGAGACTAAACCAAAGTGAAGTGTCACTTCTATCTTCATTCTTTCTTACTCAAATGACCAGGTCATAAACATTTTCTTGCAGTGACCTTGTGCACATTTGCCAGATGTCATTTTCTCCATCTGTTTCTTTCCAATGTACGCAGCCACATGCTAACTCACCAACATTTTCTTGCTGCATTTGAGGACACAATGCTTTTTCCAGCCCTGTCTCCTTGGATTGTTAAAACAGCTTAAGACTTCTTTCCAACTAAGGTGGTCCATAGACTGTCAAAGATACATTGCCATTCTACTGGTATGGATCTTTATTTTTGTACAGAGCCTAACTTTAACATAATAATACAGAGAGAAATGACTGTGGGTGCTGGAGATCTGAAATAAGAGCAGGAAAAAAGCTCCAAATACTCAGCAGGTCAGGTCACATTTGTTGAGAGACACACATTAACTAATGTTTCAGGTCTGTGACCTTCCTTCAGAACATAATGGAAAGTCACGACCGTCAAATGTTCTTTGGAAGTCTCTGGTCTTTTCAAGGATGGGCAAGGTGCTAGGAATGTTGGCAAAATGGCAGGAAAAGGTAATGAGAGGGGGTTGTGATGTCTTAATGCCGCCACTGATGTGTTTCCAGTGTGGGATGTTGACAGGCCAGCCGTTCCCTGGAAGACCAATGAGCTACTGACGTGGTTTGTTATTTGCATCAGGAGCACCCACTTCTACACCTGAAGACTGCCAGGCGAAAAGTGCCTGCTTGCCTATGGTTACGGTTGAGTATGGCCCAGATTACGGGCACCCCATTGCCCATGAAATGGCTCCGGCAACAACTGACAGCACCATTTCTGTGGTCAGCAGACTCCCTTCAATCCCCAATATTTGTTGGTTCCCCAAGCCCAACTCTTTTTATCTTGGAGAATCACCTACACCTGGGGCAGCCTCTACCTGGAGGTCCAACCTCAGCAATGCCGCTGTTCAGGGGGCGCACTGATAAGTTGCTGGCCTGTCTGATTTGAGCTGTCGGTTCCCAGGGTTAGGGTGCTGTTCCTTTTCGACTGGTGGGCCCAGCAATGGCCTTTTCAGTTGGTTGCTGTCAGCAATATGTTTGCATGGATTCTGCCATCTCTTTTCACCTCCCACTTTTGCATCCGGTGGTTTCTCCAAAACAAATCCAATCCAGTGGTTTTTTTTTTAGCTTTTCCACAAATATGGGGAGACCAATTGGATGTTGATAGTGAGTACTTAGGACGACGTGTCTGCTTTTTAGTTCTATCCCTCTAGAAATGTACTGAATGTTTTTGTTGTTTACTTCAAGAGCTTGATTAATTTTCCGAGGGGTGCATAATTTCATTATAATTCTTGCCAGATGTGTTACTTTGCAGTTTCTATGGGTGATGATGTTGAATAACTTTGCAAACATTTCTTTTGCATATAAGAATTTCACTTTAGCCATAGGTGTGGTACAGCCCTCAAGTGCAGATTTTAGGTTGTGTATGTAACAACTTCATTAATGCTTAGCCTAGCACCCTTAGATTAAGCTCTCGTGAACCTGAAGTGATCATTTCCAGATTTAATTATTTAGTGAGATGTTGTTATATATCAAACACATGAAGCACCCTTGTCGATATTCATGATAACATCTGATTTTGATTTTAAGTATAACTATAAATAATGTCCTTGGGACTTCAAAATAATATTGAGAAAAATAATGGACACTTACAGAGCTTAACGTGATCCTAGGTTTTCATGAAGATTCTGGTGGCAGTTTTAAACTATTCGGTATTTCCCTTGATGATGTACAATGACATCTGAGCCTTCAGTGAAACTTTGACTGTGTGTTTGCTGGTCCATTCACTAAATGCCTACTAATATGTGCAGTAATCAAAAGTCCAAATACTGTGTTTTGCATTAATAACAACTGTTATATCTTGGAGCTATGCAGAAATGTTGCAGAAATTCATATGTGTGTCGGAGCTTTATTTACAGTTCTTTAAAATGTCTACTCTGTCAGGCATTGAGCATCTTCCAACAGCTAATTTTCAGCTTTGGTTCCTTTAACTAATTAAGCCCAGGGAGCATCAATACTAAAGAAAATCACAGACCAGAATAACATTACTTTTGATGTTAACAAAAGTGGGATGAGAATCAGGCAGATGGGACTAACATAAGTTCCAAATTCCATTGATCTTGGCAGCAGAGGGCCTGGTGATTTTAAAAGGTACAGTCAAGCCTTGCGATTGGAATTGGGGCAGTGTCTGGGGGTCAAAACCATTGAAAACCCTCTGGCTGAAATACAACCAAATTTACTGATACCAGCAGACCCAAAGACACTTATCAGGAAAAGCATTATCATTGCCACTCATTCAGAAGAGCAGGTTATAAATTGAAGACCACAGGCAGGGAGCCAGATAAACCAGTAAAGTCTCTCAAACATTGTTCACTAGCCACTAGCCAGATAAGCAGGCAACCAATTATACTTCAACAAAGTGGGCCCTGCTTCCATTCCAAGAAGCGGGGAGTCCACTGGATTGTGATGAAGACCCCACTATCACCACTCATCCAGAACTGCCCAGTATTGCTTTCCAATCTCAATTCTGAACTTCAGTTCACGAGAGGCCTGTTCGCGAGATAGGTGACATGACTAAATTGTGCCCTTTGGTTAAGTTAGTAGTCACACCTTGTGATCAAGAATAGTGGAGAACATGTTTGAAATTAGGAAACGTAACTGTAGAGTTAACTGACTGAAGAAGTCCGCCAGAGAACTGGGTGGGGGAGGGGTGTGTGTGTGTGGTGGTCTGGGTGTGTGGGGTTAGGTGAATGGGAAGGTGGAAGTGCTAGGGAGCACACCTCCATGTTGCAGAGCGTTCCAAGGAAATGAAGGTATTCTTACGGACAAAAATTATATTTGCATTGCTGATATGGGACACAGATTCACACACGTACAATTCAGTATAATGAAACATATGGTGTTAGATTACCTGATGTGGAACATAGCTGTATGGACATCATTGATTGAGGAGGAACCTGTTATTAAATTTGGTTCTTTCATTGTGGGTTTAAGTACATGGAATGTGATAATTCACACAGGAAGAAACCTGCTATTACATTTGGCTGTCCCAGTCTAAGCTACAAGGCTGTAGAGAATGGTAATTAAATATACTGAAACCTGCTATTATGCTTGGCTGTCCCATTGTGTCTATAAATACATGGGGAACGGTAGCTGCATTGGATGAAACCTGTTATTTGTCTCTCCCATTGTGGAGTTTGAAGACATGGGGAGTGATAATTACTCTGGGGGGAAATATCTGCAGTTCCATTTGACTCACCTGATACATACAATGAATAGATGGTATGGCCTAACACAGTCTGAAAACCGACATGGCCACCCTTCATCTCAAACACACTTAAGCCATTAAATGGAGTAGTATTCCAAAGAAAATGATCATTTGTTTTTGTTTAATCCACAACAGGTTTGCTTGATTGGGGACTGTGTCGGAGGTATCCTGGGATTTGATGCCTTGTGTTACAGTGCACATACGACATGCGAAAGCCAGAACAGCAGCAGGAGGGGGAGTATTGGCAGTATACAGGTACCAGAAATTTTACAGGAATATTCAATTAAATACTGACTAGAGTAAAAATAAAATCAACTGACCTAGCACCAATATGCAAGTGGTGTCAATGTGTTTGAACCTATTACGTACTTGTTTCTGATTTAATTGGCATTCCAGTCGGCGTTGTTCAACATGAAAAAACAGTATAATGAAATGTGAGGCTGGATGAACACATCAGGCCCAGCAGCAATTCAGGAGCACAGAAGCTGACGTTTCGGGCCTAGACCCTTCATCAGAGAGGGGGATGGGGTGAGGGTTCTGGAATAAATAGGGAGAGAGGGGGAGGCGACCGAAGATGGAGAGAAAAGAAGATAGGTGGGGAGGTAGGGAGGGGATAGGTCAGTCCAGGGAAGACGGACAGGTCAAGGAGGTGGGATGAGGTTAGTAGGTAGGAGATGGAGGTGCGGCTTGGGGTGGGAGGAAGGGATGGGTGAGAGGAAGAACAGGTTAGGGAGGCAGAGACAGGTTGGACTGGTTTTGGGATGCAGTGGGTGGAGGGGAAGAGCTGGGCTGGTTGTGTGGTGCAGTGGGGGGAGGGGACGAACTGGGCTGGTTTTGGGATGCGGTGGGGGAAGGGGAGATTTTGAAGCTGGTGAAGTCCACATTGATACCATTGGGCTGCAGGGTTCCCAAGCGGAATATGAGTTGCTGTTCCTGCAACCTTTGGGTGGCATCATTGTGGCACTGCAGGAGGCCCATGATGGACATGTCATCTAAAGAATGGGAGGGGGAGTGGAAATGGTTTGCGACTGGGAGGTGCAGTTGTTTATTGCGAACCGAGCGGAGGTGTTCTGCAAAGCGGTCCCCAAGCCTCCGCTTGGTTTCCCCAATGTAGAGGAAGCCACACCGGGTACAGTGGATGCAGTATACCGCATTGGCAGATGTGCAGGTGAACCTCTGCTTAAACTTGACTTTCCACGTTAAGCAGAGGTTCACCTGCACATTTGCCAATGCGGTATACTGCATCTACTGTACTGGTGTGACTTTCTCTACATTGGGGAAACCAAGCGGAGGCTTGTGGACCGCTTTGCAGAACACCTCAGCTCGGTTCGCAATAAACAACTGCACCTCCCAGTCGCGAACCATTTCAACTCCCCCTCCCATTCCTTAGATGACATGTCCATCATGGGCCTCCTGCAGTGCCACAACGATGCCACCCGAAGGTTGCAGGAACAGCAACTCATATTCCGCTTGGGAACCCTGCAGCCCAATGCTATCAATGTGGACTTCACCAGCTTCAAAATCTCCCCTTCCCCCACCGCATCCCAAAACCAGCCCAGTTCGTCCCCTCCCCCCACTGCACCACACAACCAGCCCAGCTCTTCCCCTCCACCCACTGCATCCCAAAACCAGTCCAACCTGTCTCTGCCTCCCTAACCTGTTCTTCCTCTCACCCATCCCTTCCTCCCACCCCAAGCCGCACCTCCATCTCCTACCTACTAACCTCATCCCACCTCCTTGACCTGTCCGTCTTCCCTGGACTGACCTATCCCCTCCCTACCTCCCCACCTATACTCTCCTCTCCACCTATCTTCTTTTCTCTCCATCTTCGGTCCGCCTCCCCCTCTCTCCCTATTTATTCCAGAACCCTCACCCCATCCCCCCTCTCTGATGAAGGGTCTAGGCCCGAAACGTCAGCTTCTGTGCTCCTGAATTGCTGCTGGGCCTGCTGTGTTCATCCAGCCTCACATTTCATTATGTTGGATTCTCCAGCATCTGCAGTTCCCATTATCACTGAAAAAACGGTATGTTCTCTTCTTTCTCTGCCTCCTTTGATAATGCTGACTTTAACTCTTTTGAATATAATAGTAATGTCCTCACTCCTTATCAACATGAACTGAATTATGTTGTTCACCCTGTGATAGAACAGTCAGTAATTTTGAAGAAGATTCTGTGTCTGCAACAGGTTCTTTGAAGAAATGGAAAAATGTTGAATTCTACCCTATGATTCTCACAAACCATTTGCTAATCACCGTTTCTTTTTACTTCTACAAAAGGATAACACACTTTTAACAGATGAAGCTGGATCCGACTTCAGCTCCAGCAAACGACTTAGCAAAAGCAACATAGACATCTCAGGGATTGATGCTGAAGAACAAAGGAAGCCATTGCCAAGGAAACAAAGTGACTCTTCTACCTACGATTGTGATCCCATTGCACAGAATCATGCTTTTCTAACAAGGTAGCAGTGACAGAGGCCTCAAATCAAGACTGAATAGAAACGTTAAGAAAGGAATGGTGGTACTTTATTCTGTAAGCCGTAAATGGCAATTGAAATCTAATAGTTTTAATTTATTGGCCAAGACCTTCTGATTGGAAAGTATTCATTGCAGCAGCATTAGTGTAATTTGTGTATTGGGACCGTGCAGAAGTCCCAATGAAATTGAAAGCACGGGAACTGTCCTCGAAGTTGAATCTTCCAGTAGGCTATTACCCAGTATCTGGAACCCTCTGAAAAAGGCCCCTGACTCTGAGATAGAGTTGGAGACTTTGGGTGGTTCTGAATTAATTTGCTTAATAGTTACTCAGAATAAGTTGCAGAAATTAAAACCTACTCTAACTTCTGGATAGTCATTAAACTGACACCACTGTCCCCCTCCTTGACTAATCTCCTCCGATCCCAAATACAACTGGACATTTGACCTGTTGATGGACCTGATGCTTGCTCCAATCCTTTCTTAGGCTCCAAAGCCCCATTCTCCCTGGATACCTAAACCCACCAACTCTCACCTCTCACTTAACCCCTTCAGACATTCCTACACCCAACTCTATCCCTGATTTTCATTTGACACACTGTGCAGACCCGAACCCCACCACCAACCAATCTTTATGCCCGCACTGACCTGCCTTCTGCCCTCATCAATTCGCCAACTTACCATCTGCCATCCTACTCACCTACCGCTCTGCCAAGCACTTTATTCACTTACCTCATCCCTAGTGCCCACTCACCTACACTCCAGAAGAGACAATAAATAACATTGAGTAGTAAAATGATAAGAAAAATGAATTATGCTTGGAATTAGTAGATAACAATGATATTAAATCTTGAGGAAATAAAAATCATTACATTGCAATTAATAGCATTACATCTTTAAGAAGAATAGGGAAAATTATAAAATGCTATGTAATGCCTGTAGAACTTTTGTCCTTACGTGTCAATCTCTCTGGTTGTTTTGCTGCTGTTGCTGCTTGTAAAGACATTACCAGGTCCTCTGGTGTCAAGGAAGGTTCGGCTTTGCCTTCAACTGCGCTGTATTCAGGCCTCAATAACAACTGTGATGGAGGCACTCAGGGTTCTCCTGACCGCAAAAAATCATAGGAAAGCAATTTTTCACTTATTTTGACTGGATTACCATTGGTAATTGGAAGGTCTGGGCCATAATTTCGGAGAAGTATGTTTAGACTATTATAGAGTTTGATGACTTGGAGTATTCATTCATTCATTCATTCAATCCACACCAAGGGTCCCTGACTCATGTTGAGATATCGTATGCTTGACATCCAGTATATCCCCTGCTACATGTCGGTTAAGCCTGAATTTTGATGGTAAATGTTGACTGGCTGTTCATCAGAAGGTAGAACTATTTTTATGGGCAATATGATTGGATCTCTAAAGCAGCACATGTGTCATGTGCACACAAATTTGAGGCAAACATGCAGGACACTAAATTGATGAGGACATGAACACGCAGGATAAATGGTTACCAGCTGAATGCAGAGCAGGCACAGTAGGTTTGTTGCCGGTGGTCTAATTTTGGAAATCAGAACTCCAGTAGCACCCTTACTTAGCCTTGCACAGCTGAATACCTGTTCGGAGTTGTGCTGTCAAAATGCCAGGTAATGGCCATCTACAGCAGGGATAGAATCGAATGACCTTTCCTCAACATGCAATGGCATTACCAATGATGACTCCTCTGGCATCAAAATCCTTTGATAAGGAAGTCAACTGGACTGGCATATAAATACTGCAGCTGCAAGCTTGAGTTAGAATTGGAAATTCTTTAGCAGGTCATGTATACCCTGACTCCTGACACACACAAGGCCTTCCCACTATCTACGAGAAACAAGTCAGAAATGATGCAGTACTTTACACTTGTCTGAATGAGTGCAACTATAGCAATACTCAAGAAGCTCATTACAATTTGAGTGCAAAGTAGTCTGCTTGTTTGGCATTGCATTCATCAGCTTAACATTTCGCTCACTCCAACACAGTGTGCAGGAAGAGCATAGTAAACCATTTTTGAGAAGTATAACCAGTAAGTCAACAAGCACCTTCCAATCCACAACTGTTACACCCTATAAGTCAAGAACAGCAGGTGCATGATCAAAAATTACCCTGAATTTGAATTATCTTCTTTTATTTCCCGCACTAATTATGGATAAAAATCCTGCAGCTCCTTTTCAAATAGCACAATGTGAATGCCTACTGCCCATTGACTGCAGCAATTCAGGAAGTTGGCTCATTATCCTTTCTCTGGATATTTTGGGATGGAAAATAAATACTGGGCTAGCCAATGATGCCTACATCTTACGAATAAAGATAAAAAAACAAGAAAATATCTGCTCCAATGCTACGTAATGGGCCATCAACTATGTTAAGGATAGTTACTGATCCATTTCTCCTGGCTGCTGCTGCAATTGCACAAATGCTGAGTGCCTTCCTAGGTTCTTTAAAGTCCACAGTGAGTAGTGTGACAGGCACGAAGGGTGTTGGTCTTAATTCCAAGGTTTCGGCATAAACAGCTTGCTCCCAGGCCAGGATAAGGTGCAAGGCAATGCCCTTGGAATACAAATGACTGAAGAGATTGAAAAGAGTAGCTCAAGCTACTGGTGGTACAGGGTGCATGTGACCATAAGCACATCAATCCTCAGGTACTGCATGAAGATATTCCCCAATAATGGACTTGAAAGGTATTCCACTCTATCAACCTCCATCTGGGGTTTAACTAGGGGCACAAACTCTTACAGATCACTTTCCAGTATGCCTACTGTGTACACTGAATTTGAGCCATTTCAGCATAGCCCTGGTTATGTATCTGCTAGTGACATGACTGACAATTTTATTTCGAAACCTATTTAAATATTTAGAGTACACATGAATTGAAGTCCATGTTACCACAGAAAATGTGATAAGGCAGTCGAATGGTGTCTTGAAGCATCTTGATTGCTTCTTGGGCTGCTCTGAAAGATTGTGTGTGTGTGTGTGTGTGTGTGTGTGTGTGTGTGTGTGTGTGTGTGTGCGAGAGAGAGAAGATTAGTTGCATTCTGCTACATCTGATTGGTACCCTATCTACTTCATTCGAAATTTACTCCTTCACCACCACTACACAGTAGCAGCAGCATGTACCGCCTACAAGATGCACTGCAGTGGTTCAGCCAGGCTCCTTCAGCTACATGGGAGCATCACCATTTCCAAGCTATACACCATCCCAACTTGGAATTATATTGCTGTTTCCTCCAGTGTCACTAAGTCCAAATCCCTTCTCAACAGCACTGTGGCTGTACCTAATACCCATGGACTGCAGCCCTTCAAGAGAAATTAGGGATAAGCAATAGACGTTAGTCTAGCCAATGATGAACACATATCACGAATAAACACTACACAGCATGCCATCAAGAGGATACGGAACTTGCTACCAAGTAGTTCATGATGAGGGAGTGCAGCTGCATGGGAAGCTAGAGAATGGAAGGAGGTGACTGGGCAGCTCAGATTTAACCCAGTCATCATCGAAGAGCAAATCTGAATGCAGTTCAAGTTTCATGTCCCACCTGCTGCTGAGGTGTATCATACCATGTCTGGGAAGTTTGATTAAAAATATCTATAAATGAAGCCAGTGCCATGTAGCAACAAAGGTCAACTAATCACCCCATGCATTTCCGATCCTGACCCAAACATCAAATTTCCTGTTCCTCTAATGCTGCCTGGCCTGCTTTGTTCCTCCAGCTCCACTCTATGTTATCTCTGACTCTAGCACTGGCAGTTCTTACTATCTCTTGCAGGCCCTTAATGTGTCTTTCCTTTGCTTTTGCCTGCCTTGTGCTGCTTTGCAATGCTATTCCAGTAATTTTAGAGTTTACTCGATGGAAAAAATAGGTTAAAAACTGATCTTGATGTTAGCACTTACTCTCTTGCCTTGCTGAGTTGACAAATTGATCCAGTAATCAGGCAACTGGAACAGAAACTTCACAGTGCATCATTGTCATCATAAAAAACAGCTCTCTTCATCCGATTTATCTTTACTACTAGTGCAGTAAAGTTGTCCTTTATTGAGTGTATTTGTGACCCTCCAAACAACTGCAGGAAGGATTGCAGTTAGAAGGAGATGAGTTTGCATTGGCCTAGTCTGCATTCTCTTTTTATTGGAAGTGTGTCAGGAAAAGAATTGGTATATATTACACCATTTATACCTGAGGTGTTAACTGAATTGTTTCACATTAATATGAATGATTTGGATAAGAATATAGAAGGCATGGTTCGTAAGTTTGCAGGTGACACCAGAATTGGCACAGTAGACAATGAAGAAGGTTTTCTAAGATGTCAAGGGGATCTTGATCAAATTGGTTAGTGGGCTGAAAAATGGCAGATGGAGTTCAATTTGGAGTTTATTGCATGAAACAATGGTGAGGTTTGTACAATTAATATTAGTGCCTGGGGTAGTTTTGTAGAACAGAGGGATTTAGGGGTGCAGGTGTGTAATTCTTTGAAGTTTGCATCACATATAGACAGGGTGGTTAAAAGTACATTTAACACTTTTTGCCTTCATTGCTCAGACCTTTTGAATATAGGAGTTGGAAAGTCATGTTAAGATTGTAAAGGACACTGGCGAGGCCTCTTCTGGAGTTCTGTGTGCAGCTCTGGTTACTCTGTTATGGGAAGGATATTGTTAAGTTGGAGAAGGTTTAGAAAATATTTACCAGTATGTTACTGGATATGGAAGATTTGAGTTATGAAGAATAGGTTGGGACATTTTTCAATGGAGCATTAGAGATTGACTGGTGACCTTATAAAATCATGAGTGGTACAGATAGGATTAATGGTGGGTGCCTTTTCCCTAGGATGGGGATTTTAAGACTAGGGGGCATATGTTTAAGGTGAGAGGAGTGAAATTTTAAAAGGGCAGGAGGGAAAAGTTTTTTACCCAGAGGGTGGTTCGCGTGTGTGCAGTGAACCTCCTGAGGAAGAGGCGGGTGCAGGCACAGTTACCACATTCAAAAGACATTTACGTAAGTAAATGAATTGGAAAGGTTTGGATGGACATGGGCCAGCAGCAGCTAGATGGAGCTAGTCTAGTTTGGGATTATGTTCAGCATGGACTGATTGGATCGAAGGGTCTGTTTCTGTGCTGTATCACTCTATGAATACTTTGCATCTGTCTTTACCTGTGAGGCAGGTGCTGACCAGGCCATGATGACTGAGGAGAAAACTCAGTCAATAGAAGAGTTTAAAAATAATAAAGAGTAAATACAAGATAAATTATTGGCATTTAAGTCACTCAGACACCATGGCCAGATAAACGTATCCAGGGATATTGAAGGAAGTAAGAGTGAAAGTTTCAGAAGCACTGGCAATTATCTTTCAATGTTAGCCAGATTTATATGGGATGCTGGTGGATTGGAGAAATGTAAACATTACACTCTTATTCAAAAAGGTAAAGATTGGCACAGTAATTGCAGACCAGTCATTTTAACTTCAGTGGTGGGGAAACTTCTAGAAGCAATTATATGAGATAGGACTAGTAGTAACATGGAAAAAAAAATGGGTTAATTCAGAAGCGTCAGCATGGATTTCCTAAAGGAAAATTAAGTTTAATTAACCTGTTGGAGTTATTTGAAGAGATAACAGAGGGGATCGATGAATGCAATATTGTTAATGTGTAGTTGTAAAGGGTACATTGCCACACAATATGCTTGCGAGGAAAATGATAAGTCGTGGACAAAAAGGGACAATAGCAACATAGATACAAATTTGGCAGACAGATAGGACATGGGGAGTAATAATCAATTGGTATTTTTTGGGCTGGAGCACGGTACGTAGTGGAAGGTTTATTGGTATTAAGACCCTTCGTTTCCTGATATATGTGAAAAGTCTAGATTTTGGTATGCAGAGGACAATTTCAAAGTTTGTGGATGATGTGAAACTTAGAAGAAATTTTAAAATTGCAAGGAGCAGGGAAGGTGATGCTCTCGGGCACATTGCATATTGCATCTAGTCTTCATTATTGTTCCGTTATTGCTAGGCTATTAATCCAGAGGGCCAGTTCATGTTGTTGGAACTAGAATTCAATGGCAGATGGTGGAATTTGAATTCAATAAAAAAATCTGGAATTAGACCATGAAACCATTGTCAGTTGTCAGGAAAAAAGCACAAATATCTTTAGGAAAGCAAATCTACCATCCTTACCTGGTCTGTCCAATACTACAAAACAGTTGACTCTTGACTGCCCTTTGGGCAATTCGGTGTAGGTAATAAATACTGGCTGTGCCAACAACACCCACATCTCATGAATTATATCTTTAAAATGCACGATTTCAAAAAGACATTGATGAAAGACATCGGTGATATGGGTGATTGGTAGCGGACAAAGTCCAAAGTGGAGAAATATGAGCTGATGCACTTTTGATACAAAGAACATAGAGAAACATTATGAAATAAAGAGTATTATTCTAAAGGCTTTGCAGAAGCACAGACATCCAGGTGTGTATGTGCGTTAGTCATTAAAAGTGGCAAGGCAGATCAAGAGAGCTGTTAATAAAGCATATTGCATCTAATCTGCATTAATATTAGTATAGAATACAAAAGCAGTGAGATTATGCTGAAACTAAAAAGACACTGGTTAAACTTCTCGCAAATTCTCCTCCCACCCACCCTCCTGCAAAAATTCCATCCCCTATTCCCAATTCCTCCGCCTCCACCGCATCTGCTCCCATGACAAGACATTCCACTCTCACACATCCCAGATGTCCAAGTTCTTCAAGGACCGCAACTTTTCCCCCCACAGTGATCGAGAACGCCCTCAACCGCGTCTCCCATATTTCCTGCAACACGTCCCTCACACCCCGCCCCCGCCAAAACCGCCCAAAGAGGATCCCCCTCGTTCTCTCACAGCACCCCACCAACCTCTGGATACAACGCATCATCCTCCGACACTTCCGCCATCTACAATCCGACCCCACCACCCAAGACATTTTTCCATCCCCACCCCTGTCTGCTTTCTGGAGAGACCACTCTCTCCGTGACTCCCTTGTTCGCTCCACACTGCCCTCCAACCCCACCACACCTGGCACCTTCCCCTGCAACCGCAGGAAATGCTACACTTGCCCCCACACCTCCTCCCTCAGCCCTATCCCAGGCCCCAAGATGACATTCCACATTAAGCAGAGGTTCACCTGCTCATCTGCCAATGTGATTTACTGCATCCACTGTACCTGGTGTGGCTCCCTCTACATTGGGGAAACCAAGCGGAAGCTTGGAGACCGCTTTGCAGAACACCTCCGCTCAGTTCGCAATAAACTACTGCACCTCCCAGTTGCAAACCATTTCCACTCCCCCTCCCATTCTTTAGATGACATGTCCATCGTGGGCCTCCTGCAGTGCCACAATGATGCCACCCGAAGGTTGCAGGAACAGCAACTCATATTCCGCCTGGGAACCCTGCAGCCTAATGGTATCAATGTGGACTTCACCAGTTTCAAAATCTCCCCTTCCCCAACTGCATCCCTAAACCAGCCCAGTTCGTCCCCTCCCCCCACTGCACCACACAACCAGCCCAGCCCTTCCCCTCCACCCACTGCATCCCAAAACCAGTCCAACCTGTCTCCGCCTCCCTAACCTGTTCTTCCTCTCACCCATCCCTTCCTCCCACCCCAAGCCGCTCCCCCATCTACCTACTAACCTCATCCCACCTCCTTGACCTGTCCATCTTCCCTGGACTGACCTATCCCCTCCCTACCTCCCCACCTACACTCTCTCCACCTATCTTCTTTTCTCCCCATCTTCGGTCCGCCTCCCCCTCTCTCCCTATTTATTCCAGAACCCTCACCCAATCCCCCTCTCTGATGAAGGGTCTAGGCCCGAAACGTCAGCTTTTGTGCTCCTGAGATGCTGCTTGGCCTGCTGTGTTCATCCAGCCTCACATTTTGTTGTCTTTGCTCGCAAATTGTGTTCCGTTCTGGGCTGCACACTTTAGGAAAGATGTGAATGCACAGGAAACATTTACTAGAATGTTCCTAGGATGAGTAACTTCAGTTGTGAGGAAAGATTTAAGAATTGGGACTGCCTTTCTTGCAGATGTGAAGGCTGAGTGTGAAATTTAAAGCAGTTTTTGAAAACAGTAGGGTTTTGGACAGAGTAGGTAGGGAGAAACTGTGTGCTGGATTTAACAAAAGGATAGGTGAAACAAGGGAGAAAGGAATTAGGAGTTATGCCAATAAAGATCAATGAGGAGGATAGGGGAAGGTTTGAGTGTAGTCTAAATGATAGCATGGATGGATCGGGTCGATATGATTTTCTTTGCTACACACTGTATGTAAGTCTTTAGTTTTCATCCTAGCGCTCTGTTGCAATAATCAAAGCTGCTTAGGTTGCACAGATATTGCTAGTATTAACAGCCCAGTTAACATCACTAAAGGATCATGAACGGAGGGCACATATTTGAAGTATGCTGCTCAAGAAGCAAATGCAAAGAAAACATTTTCCGCACAGTGAGTGGTCAGGATTTGGAATGCACTGCTTGGAAGTCTAATGAAGATAGGATCAATTGAGGCATTCAAGAAGGCATTTGGTAATTATTTAAATAGAGACAATGCAAAGAGTTATGGGGAAAAGACAGGAGATTGGCCCTAAGACGAAATACTCAGATAGCCAGTGTCAACATAATGAGCTGATTGGCCTAAATCTGCACTGTAACAATTCCACGTTTCTGCCTGTCTGTCCTCTCCAGCCCATCTTCCCAATTAGAACTAATTCCATCTTCTGGGAGTTGACCAAGTGAGACTTTCAGCAAAGCAACTACACATTAACAATATTACATTCATCGATCCCCTCTGTTATCTCTTCAAATAACTCCCTAAGATAAGTTGCCTGTAGAAACACACAAAGGCCGTTAGTTCAACCTGATTATGTTCGCGAGACCTAGGAACCAACTTCTTGTGGTCTTTTGGTTCTGTTCCATTGTTTGCAAAGCAGATCTGCAATGAAAGCTGGAAAGTGATTCATAACTATATTCACCCGATTTTCTTTTTTATTCAGTACCTTTTCCAGCCAGCTTAGGAGAGATCAGGAACTCAATACATGCAGGAACATTGATAAAAATCCACCTTCCCCTCTGGTGTATTATGCTGTATTACTCAGTGTAATCCATTAATTTTAATCAATTAACTGGTGCACACATGAGAGTTAGCTACAAAACCGAACTAATGATTATTGGAGAATTCAGGCATTAAAAAAGTGGGGGTATAAATCCAGAGAGCAACAGTGTGCGTATTAGAATGTTTAGATGTCAATCCAATAATTATTGTAGCTAAGATAGAAAATTATACTTTGATAATAAAATGAACATGCTGGAGCAGAGAATGTATAGCTTTGGTGAACTGGCTCAAACTTTCTTGATGCTTTTTTAGATTTTATGTTATGACATATGAAACATAAAGAGGTTTGGTTAACTTGCTTGACTGGACAGCTGGTTTGCAATGTAGACTGATGCCAACAGCATGGTTTCAATTCCTGCACCAGCTAAAGTTGCCATGAAGGATTCTCCTTCTCAAACTCTCTCATTGTCAGAGGTAAGGTGACCCTCAGGTTAAACCACCTCCAGTCACCGCTCTCTGATGTTAGAGCCATTCTGTGATCTAGTAGGGTTATAGAAACTCTACCTTTTTTATATAAAGACTGAACAGAATCTTTGGACTGCTCAATGTGTATGTTACCATTCAGAAAGTTCCCAGCACTTTTTTTCTGACCAGGCAGTTTAAAAAGACCAGTAAGAACTTTAAGGAGTCACGCCAGTCACACAGTTGGCTTTTGGCTATGAAAACGGGTTGCTCCTGTTCCTGAACAATGGGGTGAAAGGAGCCCCAAATTGCAAAGTTTTCATTTCACGCGCCTGCTGAACCCTGGAAGTTCATCTTAGTGTGATAGTTCAGGATGTAATGTCTGGGCTACGCAGGAACTGAGAGTGGAAAGGGAAAGATTTAGTTGTCATGTTACATGTTGGTGCCAATGATATAGATTGAAAGAGGAATTATGTACTTCCCAGGGAATGTCAGCAGCTAGGGGCTAAACTAAAAATCAGCACCAAAAAGGTATTAATCTCCGAATTACTGTCTGAGCCACGAGCAAATTGGCAAAGGGTCAATGTGTATAAAGAGGGAAGCATGTGGCTCAACGATTGTTGTGGGATGTTGACATCAGCACTGGGGAAGGAGGGTGCTGTTCTGATGGAATGGATGCTACCCGAATCATGCTGGGACCAGAGTCCTAGCAAATCATGTAACTAGGGCTATGGATAGGGCTTCTTAATTAAATAGTGGGGGTGTGGGTTCAGTTACATGGAAAATTGTGAAAAAAGTTAAGAATGGGGAGGACTCACCTGAGGTTATTAAAGCTTCCAGACCAAGTAATAGGACAGAGAGAATGGAAAAGGTCAGAAATCAAACGTCAGGCACTGCAGATAAGGGGACAACTATGCGAAGGAGGACAGTCAGTACAGGACTGAGGATGTTGTGCCTCAATGCATAAATTTACAAAACGAGGTGAATGAGCTTATAGCAGAGAAGTGGCTGCAAGGGATCAGGACTGTGAATTAAATATCTGGAGATACGTATCCAGATGAAAGGACAGGCAGATGGGCACAGGAAGTGGGGTGGCTTTGTTAGTAGAAATGCAATGAATCGATAGCAATAAGTGACAGAGTTCGAAGGCATAACATCTGTGTGTGTGGAATTAAGGAACCACAGAGGAGAAAGGACTCTGGTGGGAGTTGTGTACAGGCCTCCTAGGAGTAATCAGGATGTGGGGAAGCAAAATAAACTAGGGGATAGAAAAGGCAGGTACAAAAGGCACTATCACAATAATCTTGGGGGACTTCATCATGCGCATGGACTAGGAAAGTCAGGTTGGTAGCATATCTCAACAAAAGGAATTTGTGGAAAGTCTATGAAATTTTTCTTTTGGAGAAGACTGTGATAGATTCCACTGGAGGTATTCTAGAGAATTCTGGATATTGTGATGTGTAATGAGGCAGACTTGATTGGGGAACTTAAGGTGAAGTAACCCCTAGGGGGCATTGACCATAATAAGATAGAATTCACCCGGCAGTATTAGAAAGAGAAGCTGGAACCAGATCTAACAGTACAACAATTGACAGAGATAACTACAAAAGCAAGAGGCTGGAGCTGGTTAGAATTGATTAGAGGTGGAGCTTAGCAGGAAAGGCAGTGGAGTAGCAATATCAAGGGTTTCTAGGGCTAATTTGGGAAGCACAGCAGAAGTTCATTCCAAGGAACAAGAAACATACTAAGTGGAGGATGAGGCAACTATGGCTGACAGGGAAATCAGGGATAACATAAAAGCAAAAGAAAAAAACACAAATGTGGTAATGAGGAGTGGAAAGTCAGAAGATTGGCAATCCTTTAAAAACCAGCAGAGGATAATTAAAAAAGCAATAACAAGACAGAAGATAAAATATGACGGTAAGCTCACTAGTAAGATAAAAAAAAATTGTGTCTTTTTCACATATCTAAAAGGTAAGAGAGAGGCAAGAGTGGCTATTGAACTGCTGGAAAATTAGTGGTAGGAAACAAAGATATGGTGGAGGAACTGTAGAGTTATTTTGCATCAGTTTTCATAGTGGAAGACACCAACAGCATACCAGAACTTCAAGAGAATCGGGAGGTAAAGGTGAGTGTAGTGGCCATAACTAAGAAAAAGGTGCTGGGGAAACTGAAAAGATCTGAAGGAGGATAAATGCAGACCAGATGCACTATACCCTGGAGTTCTGAAGGAAATAGCTGAGGAGATGGCGGAGGTATTTATAGTTGATTATTCAGGAATCACTGGAGTCAGGAAAGTTCCCAGAGAACTGAAAAATGGCTAATGTAACCCTCCACCTGTTTAAGAAGAGACAGAAGCAGAAGTCAGGAAACTGTAGGAGGCTCCGCCTGATCTTACTCGCTGGTAAGATTTTAGAGCCCATTATTAAGGATGAGATTGTGGAATACTGAGAAGTGCATGGTAAGACGAGGCTGAGTCAACACAGCTTCGTAAAGGCGAAGTTATGCTTGCCAACGCTGTTACAAATCTTTGAAGACATAACAAGCAAGCTAGGCAAAGGAAAGCCAATGGATATGATCTATTTAGATTTCCAGGAAGCCCTCATAAATGTGCTGCACAGGAGGTTGGTAAATTAGATCAGAGCTCATGGCGTTATCAGCAAGGTATTGGGATAGTTGGAGGAGTAGCTGACTGGCAGAAGGCAGAATGTAGGAATAAGGGGTCTTTTTCAGGATGGCAGCTGGTGACTAGTGGAGTTCCTCAGCAGTCCATATTGGGACTACAGCTATTCATGTTTTGTATAATTGAGCTGAATGAAGAAATTGAGGGCATTGTTGCCAGGTTTGCAGATGATACAAAGATAAGTAGAGGGACAGGTAGTGTTGAGGAAGTTGTAAAGCTGCAGAAAGACTTGGACAGGCTAGGAGAGTGTTCAAAGAAATGGCAGATGGAATACCATATGGGAAAGTGTGGGATTATGCACTTCAGCAGGAAGAATGGAGGCAAAGATATTTTCTAAATGGAGAAAGGGTTCAGAAGTCTAAAACACGAAGGAACTTACACAGAACATAGAACATAGAACAATACAGCGCAGAACAGGCCCTTCGGCCCTCTGTTGCACCGGCCTGTGAACTAATCTAAGCCCCTCCCCCTACATAATCCCATCATTATCCATATGCTTATCCAAGGACTGTTTAAATGCCCCTAATGTGGCTGAGTTAATTACATTGGCAGGCAGGGCATTCCATACCCTTACCACTCTCAGAGTAAAGAACCTGCCTCTGACATCTGTCTTAAATCTATTACCCCTCAATTTGTAGCTATGGCCCCTTGTACAAGCTGAAGTCATCATCCTCGGAAAAAGACTCTCACTGTCCACCCAATCTAATCCTCTGATCATCTTGTATGTCTCTATTAAATCCTCTCTTAGCCTCCTTCTCTCCAATGAGAACAGACCCAAGTCCCTCAGCTTTTCTTCATAGGGCCTGTGCTCCAGACCAGGCAACATCCTGGTAAATATCTTCAGCACCTTTTCCAATGCTTCCACATCCTAACTTGGGAGTCTTAGTTCAGGATTCTCTTAAGGTTAACATGCAGGTTCTGTTGGGGCAGTTAGGAAGACAAATGCAAAGTTAGCATTCATTTCAAGATGGCTAGCATACAAGAACAGAAATGATCTGCTGAGGTTATATAAGACTGTGTTCAGACCACATTTGGATTATTGTTGAATGGTTTTAGGAGCTGTATCTAAGGATGGATGTGTTAGCATTGGAGGGGGTCCAGAGGAGGTTTACAAGAATGATCCTGGGAATGAAAGACTTTTCATATGAGGAGTGGCTGAGGACTTTGAGTCTGTACTCAATGGAATTTAGAAGGATGAGAGGGAATCTCATTGAAGCTTTTAGAATTCTGAGAGGCCTGGATAAAGTGGACTTGGAGAAGATGTTTCCACTAGTAGGAGAGACTAGGACCGGAGGGCACAGCCTCAGAGTGAAGAGATGACCCTTTAGAAAAGAGGTGAGGAGGACTTTTTCAGGAAGAGGGTTGTTAATCTGCAGAATTCATTGCTACAGAGTGTTGTGGAGGCCAAGTCATTAAGTATATTTATGAAAAAGATGGACAGGTTGTTGATTAGTAAGGAGATTAAGCGTTACAGAGAGAAGGCAGGAAAATGGCGTGGAGAAACATATCAGCCATGATAGAATGGCAGAGCAGATGTGATGGGCTGAATGGCCTAATTCTGCTCCTATATCTCGTGGTCGTATGGAGGCTGGGCCAGTGTTGTGGTTGGCTAGTTAGAAGATTTTATGTCCTCTAGCCCTCACACCCTAATCCAGCACCAACGCATTCCTGGTCTCTCAAAACTCACCAATCCAGCTCAATACCAACTCAACCAACATGCAACACAGACAGACCTCAGGAGCTATGTGGAGATGAACAAAATCCTCCTTTGTAGATCACTTCCCACCCACTTTCCCCTACCAGCACCAATCAGTTGGAACTGGGCATGGGATTTCCACATTTGAGTCCCATGCACCATTTGTAAAGGCTCAAGATGTCTTCTTGGCTTGTTCAAAATCCAGTCCATAACTTCTGCACTGTCATATTAGTATTATTATTAACTCTAATGTGCTTTTTTTCTAACCAGAGGAAGTTGATGTCCTTGTCTAACATTGTGATTATGTGAATGAGATTTAACAACAAGAAGAATGATGGACCAATTATTAGAAATATGATATATTATGGAATTTTAAATATCAACTTTGAATTCCATTTATATAAAATAATTTTCTGATATTCTTTTCCATAACCCTTTATTAAAATCCATCTAACATTAAAGTTTCACTAGCTCTCGCGTTTTCACCATCTTTCAATATTAAAATGACAGTTTGGAAGTATAATGCTACAGGCAGATAATTGATCAAATACTTGCACTAAATATCACAGAAGTAAATTTCAAATTTTTACTAATGAATCCTCTGAAACAATTGCAAGTCATTTTAACACTTAAAAAAGAAATTTAGGCACAATTTATTATGCTCAGAATGGAATGGGAAATCCAAAATGTACAACTTGTATGAAGGGTTATTGTTTCTTCCTAATCATGCTTCTTTAGACTCCAGTTTCTTTAAATATGTGCAATTTGCTTAATAGAATTGACCAATTTATTATATTCAGTTCTCTGTTTATTATGAGCTCTGACTGCAGCCAAACCTTTAATTAAATTTTGGAGAACTGCGAACCCACAGATACGACTGTAAAGTAAAACTGTGCAGATGCTGATTCTGTCAAATTTTATAAAACTAGGAAGAGGCCACTGGCAGATAGCCCTGCCATAGAGAACCATAATTGGATACACCGGCTGAAGAAGCCACAAGTTGTCTCTCAACATTTGTTAACCAGGCAGAGAGCATCAAATCCAGGATCAAAAGTAAATTAGAGATTTTCACACAACAGCATTCCCAAGGGCCCTTATTTAACTCATGATGAACCACTTGGCTATTCTTCCTGTTGCAGACCACAGTTGCAACTTAATCTCCTGGAAGGGACTCACACAGTCTTCGTTGTCCTCATGTACCTGATTTTGCCAGATACAATATCATAAACGCACTGAGCTCCACTGATGGCAATCCCCACTCCCAGCCCAAACCCCATCCATGCTGACAGTGCTGTATGGGAAGGGCAGAGGGTCTATGTCTGACAAGTCTCCATGGTAATCCAGAATTTAAGTTGGAGTTTGGTATCACTCAATCCTTGCCCATTTTCTGTCTTTTCCTATGCACTGTTTCTAGAATTATGGCATACATTTGCAGAAGGCCTTTGGATTTTCAGCACTTGAATCATGAAGTATTACATGTATCATGTGTACCTTGCAATGTCCTGTTGTGTCAGCTCAAAAGGTTTGAAATCTTCACTGTATAAAATAATATCCGACAACGGTTTGCAGAAAGTAGCAAACATCTTTGGTGTGACAATATTAAAAGGTGCTGAACAACAAAGGCATTTTGAATAAGATAAGCCTGTAAAGCTTTTACTTTTGAGGGAGATTAGGTTTTACATTTGGAGGAGGTTTCAATCTCCCCCAAATGTGGGTAATTTCTGGCCTTCCCATTTATTTTACTAAGCACGTCTAAAGGCCTCCAATCAGGCTCCTTGACCATTTACATTTTTTTCATTAAACCACATCATTAGTCTTCACAGTCACACATAACATACCATTGAGCTTCATCTGGGTCCCCTGTTTATCATTCACAGTCATCCCTCAGTAAAACAATTTGTCTGCTTCTGTTATGTGTGCTGATAACAGTTAGCTCTACTGTACTCCTTCATTGCCCATCTGTCTGACACATGACTCAATTTTAACATTTCATATTGAAAAAAACAATGAAGCCAACTTTGCAAACAGCTGTGTCCTTAAACAGCAAAGTATGGAAGTTTGGTGTTCTGCTCAATAAAGAAAATTACCTGCTTCTGTCATTATGCCTTGCCTTCTGTTGTTGAGACTCTTTTAATGGAATTTTGCAGCATAGAAAAAGGCCATCATGTCTATTGTTTCTATGCCAGTGCCTATGCTTCACAACCTTCACACTGAATTTCTATAGTGATATTTTTGCTTGATCCACATTGGTCCTAAATAAAACATCAGCTTCAGCTTCAGGAGTATTTCTATGATCCAATACTTTCTGGATTCTGCTAGCAACACAGCTTCAGAGAATCAGCTGGAAGACCCTTGTCCTCACCTACAAGTTATTTCCTGGACTTTCTGTCCAAGTGTATTTGTCAACCATCATCCTCAACTTTTTGACCTGGCATCCTTTTTTACACTCTACTTTGAGGAATAGATCTATTTTAATGCTATATGCTTTTTCAGTGTCTCTGCCTTGCTACTCTCTTCCCACTTCTAAGCAGCTTCCTAAAATTGATTTCTTAAAGCAATGTGAAGCCACTTCCCACTGAACTAATTCATATTTCCAGAATTTTGTGGCTTGGGGTTCTGTTCTGCACATTGGAGAAATGGCTATCCTTATCTCTTCTGGGGCTTTGTAGCCTGTAATGGTTTCCAATGTATCACTGCTAACTAGATCTAGTGAGTTTCTGCGAGCTTATTTATTTACACTACTGTAGATAATGCTGTTCTCTGGAAGCGGTGTTGATGGTAATCGTGATGTAGAGGCGCTGGGGATGGACTGGGGTGGACAAAATCAGAAGTTAGACGACACCAGGTTGTAGTCCAGCAGGCTTATTTGAAATCATAAGCTTTCAGAGTGCAGCCCCTTTGTCAGGTGCAGTGAGAGAGAAAAGCACACAGACCCCAAGTTCATAGGCAGAGAGATTAAGGACTAAGAGATGAAAAGATCATATAACTGGTGTGAGTGGAGTGTCAGATAATAAGGCCCTGCAGGTCACCAAAGAGTGTTAGACAGTGGCTAAACAATTTATCAAGGTGATGGTGTCAAAACAAGACAATAAGGAAGATATTATAGATACAGAACAGTGTGATGGGGTCATAGGTAGCATGGCATGTACCCAAGATCACAGTTGAGGCTGTCTTTGTGGGTACAGAACTTGGCTATCAGTCTCTGCTTGGTGAGTCTAGCTTCTACTCTGAGCATGTTAAAGAAGCCATCCCATTCAGACAAGCCCTGCATATACACAACTCTGCTCAGATGAGGAGGGACGCAACGGACACCTAAAGGTTTTGAAGGATGCCCTCGTAAGAATGGGATGTGAAGCTCAATTCATCGATTGCCAGTTCTGACATGCCACAGTGATAAACCTCAACGACCTCCTCAGAAGACCGACAGAGGATATGACCGATAGAGTATCCTTCTTCATCCAGTACTCCAGAGTGGAGAGACTATGTCATGTTCTTTGCAGCCTTCAACTGTCATCGATCCTGCCGAGATCTTCTCTACACCTCCACTTTTCACCTTCAAACAACTGATAAATCTTAAACAGACTATTATTTGCAGCAAAATACTCAGCCTTCAGGACAATATCGACCACAACAGCACACAACCCTGCCATGGTAACATCTGCAAGACATGCCAGGTCTTCGATATGGATCCTACCATCATGTGGGAACACCACCCACCACGTGCACGGCAGTTACTGATGTGACTCGGCCAGTGTTGTTTATCTTATGAGCTGTAAGTGACGATGCCCCGAGGCATGATATATTGGTGAAATCATGCAGACTCTACAACAACGGATGAATGGACACCGTGCAACAATCGCCAGACAGGAATGTTCTCACCCAGTCAGGAAACACTTCAGCGGTCAAGGGCATTCAGCCTCCAGTCTTCGGGTAAGCTTCCTCCAAGGTGGACTTTGAGATACACAACAACACAGAATCGTAGAACTCGGAGTGATTACCTGGTGTCAGCATTTGCATCTCTGACCCTTCATTCAACCCTGCATTAGCTTAATGTTATTGGAAAAAAGAATGTAATAGCAGAGAGCACTTAGAGGTACATAACATGGTTAAATAGAGTTGGCATTGGCTTCATTGAAAAGAAATAATGCCTGACACATTTACTAGAATTCTTTGAGGTACCGAGCGTATAGATAAAGGGGAAGCAGTGATGTAATGTATTTGGATTTTCAAATAACAATTGGTCAGGTATCACACGTTAGGCTATTTAAGAAGATAAGACCTCATGGATGAGAGTTGTTGAGTAGACATGTTGCATGTAACAGTGAGAGTTGAAAGCAATGTACCTTGATGAGAGTTGCATGCAGTGGCAGAGTTAGCCTGAGTAGTGGTCCAGCAAGTGTGAGGTATCAGAGAGGCATTTAGCCTTCCTGCACTGCTGGGCCAATGCACTTCACCCAGGACATGTCTGTCACCTGGGCTCTTTTCTCAGTCAAGACTGAATGGGTCTGGTAGCCTGTACTTCTTTGCTAGTCAACAGGATATAGCACTGCCTTTGCACTACACCAGCAATTTCAGGTTTTCGTCTATGAACAAGATTCCTTTTCTGATTTGGGTCCTCAGTGGGAATGGCTGAGGACCATGGAGTATAAAAAACAGTTCCTGATGTGCAGCATCTGAAGAGATGTGCAGCTATGCTTTAAAAATGGCTTAAGTGGTATGAATGCTGGAAGGTCACAGGAACAGCAAACACTTACACCTCTCTTAATTTGTGGGTGGGTACCCTGGAGTCCAGATGCATAAATAAGGAGGTGAAGAGTGGAATATTGCATGAGAAGCTGTTGTGAGCCATGGCAGATTGGTTAGTATGAGTACTATTTGAATAAAGAAGTACCTTGTCTGAAAATGTGAAACTTAAGTCCATTGTATTATCTTGCTACCAATATATCAATTAAAATTCAAAAAGACTGAGAGGTTTCGGTGAAATTCAGAATTTGGAAAAATACAGATCTGAAGTTTTGGGCAGGCAATGGCATAATGTCACTTGGCTAGCAGTCCAGAACATCTGGCTAATGTTCCTGAGGACATGGGTTCACATTCCACCTTGGCTGATGATGATATTTGAATACAATACAAAAAAATCTGGAATAAAAAAAAACTAATGTCAACCATGTAACCACCATCAACTGATTGTTATCTGGGGTTTTACAAAGTGTGAAGCTGGATGAACACAGCAGGCCAAGCAGCATCTCGGGAGCACGAAAGCTGACGTTTCGGGCCTAGACCCTTCATCAGACGTCTAGGCCTGAAACATCAGCTTTTGTGCTCCTGAGATGCTGCTCGGCCTGATGTGTTCATCCAGCTTCACACTTTATTATCTTGGATTCTCCAGCATCTGCAGTTCCCATTATCTCTGATTGTAAAACCCCATTAGGTTTGCTAATGTTCTTTAGGGAAGGAAATCTGCCATCCTTACCTGGCCTGGTATATGTTTGACTCCAAACCCATAACAATGTGGTTGACCTGAGTTTTGGGCTGTTAGAGATGGGCTATAAATGCTGGCTTAGCTAGTGACAGCCACATTCTATAAATGAATATAACGCATTTAAATTAAAGCATGTTAAACTTAAATTATTTCCTACAAGATTAATGCAATGGTTTTAATAATGTTATTTTTATTTAAACAGAAGTCACTCCAGTGCATTAAATGATGACCCTGATTTACAAAGGACAAGTAGCACTAACTTATTAGATGGAAATCCAGGACGATTTGACTTTGATGTCTCTGACTTCTTCCTCTTTGGCTCCCCACTGGCTTTGGTTCTGGCAATGAGGTGGACAGTACTTCCTTCAGTAGATGGTAAGTCTTTGAAAATTTTCTAGTCAGGATCAAGACAGCTTTCAAAATATGGCCCAAAGAGAGAAACATGCAAAAGTGCAAATTGCAGCGCGGAATCTATGATTGCTCAGCATGCATGCTGTGTAGATCGGAGCACAGTCATTGTTTTTATTCAAATAATTTCTAAATTAATTATTTGGAGTTGTACAGGATCTGTCTTGATAGTTTGCAATGCTTCTTTTTAGTGTAATGATTAATTTTGCATAATTGTATCCATTTATCTGATAATTATGCAAAAGTAAATTATGTTGCTGGAAACAGCGTTTAAATAAGTATTCATTTTCTTTTAGGGGTTGGAGCATGTAAATATTTGCCTCCAGAATGTCAATGTGTGAATTTAAAACTATCCCCAGTCCTGAAGCTGAAGACACAGTTCTTTTAGGATGTCACAAAATCTCCTTTTATCAGGCATTCAATTCTCCTCCAGAAGCGAATGATTATAAATCTCAGCTTGGAAGATTCAAGTTATCTGCTTGGATTTGTTTGCTGGCTTCTAGCTGGTTATTTCAATGTAGGAATACAAGGTGATAACCCATCATGGGAAGATTGAGGAATGTAAATAGGAACTGGGACTGCTGTGCTCCCACATCGCCACCCTCAGAACTGGCCCATTCTATTTGCAGGATTCTTATTACTCCTTCTCTGGGAGAGACAGACTGCAGAAAGCAAAAAAAATGTTCAAGAAACCTTTTCTTGTAAGAAAAAGCTCAAACTCAATATTCCTCTTTGATCAGAATAAAAGAAATGCCATTACTAATGTATATCCTGCTGTTATTTGCACTTTTCAGCAACTGGTGATTTGTAAGATTGTGAAGGTTATCATATTTTCTGGGCTCACTGAGGCTCAGACACTTCACCTGGCAACAGCACATTTTGGGAAATCGCAAGCTGACGTTTTCCAAAATGGAAATTACAAAGTGTCATTTTCACTGATGATGGGCAAACTACCTCATGGTGGGGTGGGGTATGGAAATTCTTCTCCACCCGAACAATAGTTTTCAGGATGAGGGTATTTTGATGAATTCTCCAATGAGTCAGCTGTGAAAGAATGATACAGACCAGAAAAAGTTGGCAGTTGTTCTGGTTGGAGTGCATGGGATGGGCATAGATAAAAAAGCTCCATGTGTTGCAGCTGCAATGTTGTGCAACCATTACAGAAGATTGGGTGACTATTCCTTTTACTCTTCCTCATTTTAGTTTTCCATTAAAATTAACGATTAACATTAAAATGATTTATGCTCAAGTGAAAAATTGCCATAACCAATAACTGTTCCAAGACGTTGTTTGACTGAGGAGAATAACCATTTGTGCTTGGTCTGTTTTATTTTTCATGTCTCTCTTTTCCATCTATTAGTGTCTCACCTGCGGCCTGCTTGCAGCCAGGTGTACAGCCTCTTCCATTCAGCTGATCCCTCTGCCTCTCGGTTAGAACCGCTGCTGGAGAAAAAGTTTCACCTCGTGGCTCCGTTCCCTGTTCCAAGGTACCAACGATATCCTTTGGGAGATGGGAATTCTGCTCTTCTAGGTAGGTTGCTCTTATTATAATCACGGAGCAGAATATGGAAAATCATTTGGAGTCTGATTCCCTGCATGTCCACTAGCAATTGAAAACGATTCAATGAATGTTCTTAATTTATGAGAAAGATGATGCTGAGCACTTAGGCTGTTTAGAATGTTTCTCAATAAACAATGTATTTTTGCAGTTTTACAACGAGATAACATATATTCAATGTGTTTTTGTTCATCTGAGTCTTTCAGAATGTTCAAAATATGTGAAAGTTGTGGATAAACTTAACAGATTTTAGATTTAGCAAGGGGTCATAGACTAGTGCACTCAGGAAGTCATTGTAAGCTTGACTCAGTTTTTAAGTATTTTGATCTCTGAGTCAGGTGGGTTTGAACTCCTCTCCAGGCTCAGGAGGATCACTGTGACATCCAGACAGCACTGAGGGAGTGCTGCATTATCAGTGATGCTGCTTTGCAGTTGAAATGTGAAACTGCTGCTTTTTTTGGTTAGATGGACATGGAAACCCAATTGATTCTGGGGAAAAAAAAGTCTTGATGTTGTCCAAAAGTATGCCCCCTCCAACAATCATAACAGTTATTCATCTTACTGCTGTTCATGCAGGATGGCTGCAGTGCTTTGCAACAGCAGCTAAATTTCAAAAGGAGGATTGTCATAAAAGAGGAAAACAAGGAGATTTTGTTGGAGTGAAGTTGCAGAGTGTGGCACAATGAAGGAATCAATGTTGGCAGCAAACCCCAAAAAGAGAGTTTCACTGATTATTGAAGAGGTTCGACTCCAGGGAATTCACATTATTTTTCTTTCAGAAGAATGCTGTGGAAGATAGAAATCTGAAGTGAAAACAGAAAGTGTTGCAACTACTCACAGGTCAGACAGCATCTGCGGACCTGTTCATTATTTCTAGCTTTCTTCTGTTTTGGAGGTCAGATGATATGAGAAGGCATTGGTGGTAGCAGACTAGTAAAGACTGGCATGTTGCTGGATGTTTAGACTGAGATCCCTATGTTAATCAAGGCAGCAAAAGGTCTTCAGAAATTTACAAGGGATTTGTTGAAAGTTCACAGTTTAGCGCAAACAATGGTTTCCTCCCTTCCCCTCTGGACCCTTGCCTTGTCCAGAACCGAACTCACCACTGGGCAAGAACCCAGTTCAGATTTGTATATAAAATAAACCACCATCACATTTACATGCAACAAATGACAGATATATTCCACCAGGGCCAGCGCAAAAACCCATGTTTCTTTTATTTTAGAAATCCACCACCAAATTACACAATCACCTGTTTAATGAAATTACAAGTTTTACCTCAGAGGCAGTACAACAGTAATAGGAGAAATTTTGTAGAATGTACATCATCTCATATGATTATCTCTATACACAATGGCTATGCTACCTTTCTAGGCTCATTGTAGAAAATATCATTCTTTTGGCAAACAGGATCCCATATTCCCTGAGATGCTGCTTGGCCTGCTGTGTTCGTCCAGCTCTACGCTTTGTTATCCCATATTCAATGCCTTCACCACAATTAGTCTTTCTGCAACTAAAGTACATTTTGCAACCCATTTTGTGAATTAGCCTTCCAAGCTAAAGAGTGGCATTTCCCATTTTTACTCAAAAGAGAGATGAAACCACGTGCACTACTCATCAGGAAGATCAACACATGAAACATTAAACTGACAGGTTTCATGTGGTCATCAGAGGTAAAAACTTTAGAACTATTTCTCCAGATTTTATTGCTAAAGATTGTTTTCACTACAAAACATTCTTGACTTTAGGATGTTTCACTGTAGTATTAAACTTCAACACATCCAAGATAGCATTTGGCCCAGTTTAAGCTTTGCAATTGCTCAATCTCTTCTTTTGATATAACATCTTTTTCTGTGAGAATCAAATATGATTAACTGGGATGAGAATAGCACTCTGTAAATAGATTTGTTGATTAAAGTTTTCCTGTCCTATTCTGCTTAATATCTAAATCAATATATTCATAAAATCCCACATGCCTAACTCTTATGCTCTGAATATTACATTTCTCAAATTCTGTAGTTTCACCCAAAGAAGTCATTAATAATTATCATGGAGATGGCTCAAACATTTCCTTTTAAAATGCCAATAAAATATCAGGGGTGGCTGCTTTTAGTTGAACATAACATATTTTCAACAAAACAAACCTTATTGAAAAATATATCCTTGAAGACTTATTCAGACCTTGGGTGTGTTTGTTTATTTTTCATGGACCTCCTTCTGTGCCTGTTTCTCATCTGACTGCTTTTAGAACATGTATTTCGAAAAAGTCTCACCCTTGTTTAATTCTATCAACCATTCTGAATCTGAAATTTTTAAATTAATTCTGATTAATTATGAGGAATAAACCTTAATAGTCTGATTGTAATGTTCGATAAATATTGTTTTATCATCATGATCTATTTTACTGCCTGACAATCCTTTCTTTATTAATACTTCAAACCTCTTGAATTGAACTCTACCTCAGATTGTCTTATACATTTGTTTCAGTGATTTCTGAATCTTCTCCACGACCTCAACCTTGATTTTTTTTTAAAAAAAAACTACCTCCCTGCAAGTAAAGCATTCAATGTGCAGGAAAGAGAAAGAGAACTAATGGTATGACCTTCTGGTGCTGGAAGACTTTGCACACTTTGGCGTTTTGGGACTCTTCTTATTTTGATAGTAACTAAATGCTTCATACACTTTTTGGTAATGCTTTGCACGAAATGGCTGGGACAGGGTTATTGTCGACTTGCAGTTCAGTTAATCAAGCTAGATTTTTCTGTACCATTTCATCAGTCACCTTATGATTCCTTTCTCAAAGTTCATTGCTGAGCAGAGGTATTTATGAGCATGAGTTGCATGCTGTCACAAATGTCAATGAACCCATTATTGGCACGTTTCCCTCCATTATCAGTGAAGAAACTTTGCTGGTGCCCCAGTTGTGATCCCCGTTCCATTTCTCCATAATTTACTCTGTAATTACCATGTTGTTCTTACTAAGTATTATCATAGGTTAATTATGGCCATCAGGTCTACAAAATGCAGAATGAAAACATTAAGTCTTTTTTGTACACTGCTAGATCCATGGCAACTGAATAGTTGAAGTCTCACGCCAATAGGCCATGAGGCTATCTTATGATAATATTTACAGCGCTCACACTACTCACTATTCTTTTCTATGAGCCTTTTACATTCTTCATCTATCACACCAGCTTTTAACAGATCTTTGAATTTTTGATGCATTGAATGAGTAAATCTCTTCTGTAACTTCAAGGCAATTTCTTCATTTTCTCTCTGATTCTTGACCTAATGTAATTAATACTTGCCTAACACTCTAATGAGAGACATCAGGTTTTCTTCATTGGATGGAATAAAGTTTTAACTGGATAAACTGTACATCCACAGACTTTCTGTGAATAATTGCTTTATCATGGCCCTTTCAAGTTTCATTTGTGTCTTTTTGGGTTAATATAGCACCTTGGGTATTGAGGTTGTTGAGGTTGGTTGGCTCGCCAAGCTGGTTTCTTGTTTCGCACATGTTTCGTTACTGTGCTGGGTAATATCCTCAGTGCAGCCTCCGATGAAGCGTCGGTGTATTTTCCCGCCTGGTTTTTAAACTCTGGGGTCCGTTGAGATGGATTGCCTCACTTCCAGTTTTCCTTCGTAATGGAATGTTTATGGGCTTGAGGTCAATGTGTTAATTAATAGCTTTCTTCGTGGAGTCTCATGCTTCCAAGAATTCTCATGCTTGTCTGTGCCTAACCTGTCCCAGTCAAACTGGTGGTTCTCTTTGTCCATGTGGATTGAGATGAGTGAGTATTGGTCGTGTCTTTTTGTAGCCAGTTGGTGCTCGTGTACTCTTGTTGTTAGTTTCCTTCCTATTTGTCTGATGTAGTGTTTCTCACAGTCTCTGCAGGGAATCTTGTAGATGACATTGGTCCTGTCCATGGCGGGAAGTGGGTCCTTAGTTCTCACTCGAGACTACATCAATCTTGACAAACCTGCCACAGTTTAGTTGAGTAATACTCACTTACGCCACTAAAAATGTTTGCAACTCCATGTAAGGTAACTGCAGTAGGCTGGTAGACAAACTAAACTGTAGGCAGGTTTGTCAAGATTGTAGACCTGATGGCCATAATTAACCTATGATAATACTTAGTAAGAACAACATGGTAATTACAGAGTAAATTATGGAGAAATGGAACGGGGATCACAACTGGGGCACCAGCAAAGTTTCTTCACTGATAATGGAGGGAAACGTGCCAATAATGGGTTCATTGACATTTGTGACAGCATGCAACTCATGCTCATAAATACCTCTGCTCAGCAATGAACTTTGAGAAAGGAATCATAAGGTGACTGATGAAATGGTACAGAAAAATCTAGCTTGATTAACTGAACTGCAAGTCGACAATAACCCTGTCCCAGCCATTTCGTGCAAAGCATTACCAAAAAGTGTATGAAGCATTTAGTTACTATCAAAATAAGAAGAGTCCCAAAACGCCAAAGTGTGCAAAGTCTTCCAGCACCAGAAGGTCATACCATTAGTTCTCTTTCTCTTTCCTGCACATTGAATGCTTTACTTGCAGGGAGGTAGTTTTTTTTTAAAAAAAAATCAAGGTTGAGGTCGTGGAGAAGATTCAGAAATCACTGAAACAAATGTATAAGACAATCTGAGGTAGAGTTCAATTCAAGAGGTTTGAAGTATTAATAAAGAAAGGATTGTCAGGCAGTAAAATAGATCATGATGATAAAACAATATTTATCGAACATTACAATCAGACTATTAAGGTTTATTCCTCATAATTAATCAGAATTAATTTAAAAATTTCAGATTCAGAATGGTTGATAGAATTAAACAAGGGTGAGACTTTTTCGAAATACATGTTCTAAAAGCAGTCAGATGAGAAACAGGCACAGAAGGAGGTCCATGAAAAATAAACAAACACACCCAAGGTCTGAATAAGTCTTCAAGGATATATTTTTCAATAAGGTTTGTTTTGTTGAAAATATGTTATGTTCAACTAAAAGCAGCCACCCCTGATATTTTATTGGCATTTTAAAAGGAAATGTTTGAGCCATCTCCATGATAATTATTAATGACTTCTTTGGGTGAAACTACAGAATTTGAGAAATGTAATATTCAGAGCATAAGAGTTAGGCATGTGGGATTTTATGAATATATTGATTTAGATATTAAGCAGAATAGGACAGGAAAACTTTAATCAACAAATCTATTTACAGAGTGCTATTCTCATCCCAGTTAATCATATTTGATTCTCACAGAAAAAGATGTTATATCAAAAGAAGAGATTGAGCAATTGCAAAGCTTAAACTGGGCCAAATGCTATCTTGGATGTGTTGAAGTTTAATACTACAGTGAAACATCCTAAAGTCAAGAATGTTTTGTAGTGAAAACAATCTTTAGCAATAAAATCTGGAGAAATAGTTCTAAAGTTTTTACCTCTGATGACCACATGAAACCTGTCAGTTTAATGTTTCATGTGTTGATCTTCCTGATGAGTAGTGCACGTGGTTTCATCTCTCTTTTGAGTAAAAATGGGAAATGCCACTCTTTAGCTTGGAAGGCTAATTCACAAAATGGGTTGCAAAATGTACTTTAGTTGCAGAAAGACTAATTGTGGTGAAGGCATTGAATATGGGATAACAAAGCGTAGAGCTGGACGAACACAGCAGGCCAAGCAGCATCTCAGGGAATATGGGATCCTGTTTGCCAAAAGAATGATATTTTCTACAATGAGCCTAGAAAGGTAGCATAGCCATTGTGTATAGAGATAATCATATGAGATGATGTACATTCTACAAAATTTCTCCTATTACTGTTGTACTGCCTCTGAGGTAAAACTTGTAATTTCATTAAACAGGTGATTGTGTAATTTGGTGGTGGATTTCTAAAATAAAAGAAACATGGGTTTTTGCGCTGGCCCTGGTGGAATATATCTGTCATTTGTTGCATGTAAATGTGATGGTGGTTTATTTTATATACAAATCTGAACTGGGTTCTTGCCCAGTGGTGAGTTCGGTTCTGGACAAGGCAAGGGTCCAGAGGGGAAGGGAGGAAACCATTGTTTGCGCTAAACTGTGAACTTTCAACAAATCCCTTGTAAATTTCTGAAGACCTTTTGCTGCCTTGATTAACATAGGGATCTCAGTCTAAACATCCAGCAACATGCCAGTCTTTACTAGTCTGCTACCACCAATGCCTTCTCATATCATCTGACCTCCAAAACAGAAGAAAGCTAGAAATAATGAACAGGTCCGCAGATGCTGTCTGACCTGTGAGTAGTTGCAACACTTTCTGTTTTCACTTCAGATTTCTATCTTCCACAGCATTCTTCTGAAAGAAAAATAATGTGAATTCCCTGGAGTCGAACCTCTTCAATAATCAGTGAAACTCTCTTTTTGGGGTTTGCTGCCAACATTGATTCCTTCATTGTGCCACACTCTGCAACTTCAATCCAACAAAATCTCCTTGTTTTCCTCTTTTATGACAATCCTCCTTTTGAAATTTAGCTGCTGTTGCAAAGCACTGCAGCCATCCTGCATGAACAGCAGTAAGATGAATAACTGTTATGATTGTTGGAGGGGGCATACTTTTGGACAACATCAAGACTTTTTTTTCCCCAGAATCAATTGGGTTTCCCTGTCCATCTAACCAAAAAAAGCAGCAGTTTCACATTTCAACTGCAAGACTGCACTTCTGGTAAGAGATAATGGGAACTGCAGATGCTGGAGGACCCAAGATAACCAAGTGTGGAGCTGGATGAACACAGCAGGCCAAGCAGCATCTTAGGAGCACAAAAGCTGAAGTTTCGGGCTTAAAGCCTTCATTGGAAAAGGGGTGTGGGGAGAGGTTTCTGAAACAAATAGGGAGAGAGGAGGAGGGAGATTGAGGATGGATAGAGGAGAAGATAGGTGGAGATGAGACAGACTAGTTAAAGGGGCAGGGATGGAGCCAGTAGAGTCGAGTGTAGGTGGGGAGGTAGGGAGGTGATAGGTCAGCCTGGGGAGGACGGACTGGTCAAGCGGCCAGGATGAGTTTAGAGTGTAAGACATGGAGGTGTGGCTTGAGGTGGGAGGAGGGGATAGGTGAGAGGAAGAACAGGTTAGGGAGGTGGGGACAAGCTGGGCTGGTTTTGGGATACAGTGGGGGAGCGGGAGATTTTGAAGCTTGTGAAGTCTGCATTGATACCATAGGACTGCCGGGTTCCCAAGCAGAATATGAGTTGCAGTTCCTGCAACCTTCAGGTGGCATCATTGTGGCACTGCAGGAGGCCTAGGACGGACATGTCATCTAAGGAATGGAAGTGTGAGTTGAAATGGTTCGCGACTGGGAGGTGCAGTTATCTATTGTTCTGCAAAGCGCTCCCCAAGCCGCTGCTTGGTTTCCCCGATGTAGAGGAGTCCGCAGCGGTTACAGCAGATGCTGTATACCACATTGGCAGATGTGCAGGTGAACATCTGCTTGATGTGGAAAGTCTTCTTGGGCCTGAGATGGGGGTGAGGGAGGAGGTGTGGGGGCAGGTGTAGCACTGCAGGAAAAAGCGTCACTCGAGACTATATCAATCTTGAAACACCAGCCTATTCCAGTTACCTTTCCTGGAATTGCAAACATTTTTAGTGGCGTCAGTGAATAGTAATCACCTAAACTACAAGCAATATTTTGATACTCATTAGTTTTATGTCAACTCTTACTTTGTTTAAAATATGATCTTTATTCGTTATCAGTTCCACGTACAAGGCCTAGTTGAAATGCAACCACTCTCACACAGCTAAAGCTGTCCAAGACTAATACATGCACCACAGAACTTAAATTCATGACAACATGGATTTTTTTTTGATCTGTCAGTATCTTCTCCCTCTTCCTCAGAATTGATTGTGTAACATTGAGAACCCTATCTCTCTGCATTGACTAATTTATCTCAGAATGAAATTTCAAGTAATACTTGAAGTCCCACTTAACTGTTCCTTTGGCATTCCTGAGACTCATTCCCAATTATTGCTGTGCGAATTCTGTTTTCTCCTGAAACAACCATATCTGCTAAAAGTGTATTCACCCTCATTCTGTCCACAACTTATCATTCCACTGTATTAATATGTGAGTCCTTGACCTGAACTATTTAGATATCTGGCAATCATTGAATATTCTATTCTTTGAGTCACTGAGGATGTCCCATATTTTTTCACGAGCTTTGAAGAAAGTGATTGCTACTTTTCAAGATACACCTGATCCAATCATTTCGACTTGAATACCAGTTGTGGTCCTCAAACCTTTCAAACTGATGGAAATTCATCTAATCAAGTAGCTTATTGCTCATTTTGCTTCTTGTAGGACAAAATAACTTCAGGGTTATAGCTCATTTCCCCTCTGGTGAGATGTAACCCATAATGACACATCCACTTCTCTCTTTGAATGCAACTTTGGCATTTGTTTTGAGAGGACTTGAATGTAAAAGCAGAGATGTACATCTGAAGCTCAGTAAGGCTCTGGTCAGGCCAGATTTGGAATGTTATGCACAGTTTTGGGCCCCATTATCACAGGAAAGATGTACTGGCACTGGAGCAGGTTCAGAAGAGTTTCACGAGAATGGTCCCAGGAATGAAAAGCTTAAAATATGAGGAACATTTGAGGATTCTGGGTCTGTACTCAGTGGAGTTTGGAAGGATGAGCGGTGCTGTAATTGAAACTTAAGGAATACTAAATGGCCTGGACAGAGTGGATGTTGGGAAGATGTCTCCATTGGTAGGACAGGTTGGGACCCCAGGGAATGGCCTTAGAGTAAAGGGTCAACCTGTTCAAACGGAGATAAGGAGAAACTTCTTTTGTCAGAGAATGGTGAATCTATGGAATTCATTGCCACAGCAGGCAGTGGATGCCGGTCATTAAGTATGTTTAAGATGGAGATAGATAGATTCTTGATTGTCAAGGGGATCAAGGGTTACTTGGATAATGCAGGAGAATGGGGTTGAGAAACTTATCAGCTATGACTGAATGGCAGAGTAGACTCGATGGGCTGAATGGTTTAATTTCTGCTCCTGTGTCTTATAGTCTTTCAGTATTCATGTGATACAGACTCTTGGGACATTAGGTGAAAAATAATAGTCCAAAAATTTACATTCTTTTCCTGCATTTTCGTGAATGACCAATGAGAAAACAGTTTTCGACTTAAAAAAGATTCTTCGTTTCCGACCTATAAAGTAAACATTCTCTGCCGCCATGATTTATTCCAAACAGCCAGTTTGCAAAAGATGGAAGTGGACCCAACCTTTCGATATGTTTATAAACATTTATTCAGAATTACATGTTGCATGCATGCCCCTCCTACCCAACAACTTGTTTAATTTTGCACATATTCGAATTAACATGTGGGGTAAATATTCACCATTGTATATACTTAAGCAATACATTTACAACTAATAGCTTCCATTAATCTTTCACGAATCTTTCAGACAATTTGTTCAACATCATAAACAACCATCTGTATAGATGTGTCTCTTTTCTCTTGTCTGGTTCTATTGTCAATTGTCCTCAATCTTGTTCTCTTTATGGACTCTGCCATTGGTGCTGTGAAACCCCCAGGACAAGAGGAGACAAAATAGTAGTGGGAAGAAGAATTTAAATAGATTATCATCTTGCTGTGAAGTTGCTGATGTTATTCAGGGTCACAGCCTTCTTGTTACTTCTAAGATCAGGTCTGGGAATGTGAACAGTCCATTGCTGAAGTTTGGGTCTTGGATTATCCAGCCGTTCAACCCTCACTGTGGAATACTTTCTTGCTGACAGTCAAAGCATCTTTGCATCCCATCATTAAATGTACTGAAATGGTAAGAGCTACCTTCAGGTGGATCATAACACAGAGGCAACATGATCTTAAACTGAAATATTTCCTTATGGGTCTGTGTCACCAATTCATACCCAGTTAATCTAGCTAGTTAAGGATGAATGATTCCACTTTGAAATGTATAAGGTTAAAACAATCAGTGAACCTCACAACAAGCCTCCAGTGCATGCTGGCACATCTGATAGCATTTAATCAAGGTTTGTCTCCATTAACTTAAATCAGTAAACTTCACCTCCAGTGGTTTAAGGATAGAGATAAAAATAATAAGGTTTGTGTCATGGAGAATAATATAAACATAGCAGTACTGGTATATTTCTGAAGAAGGGCCCAGGCTCAAAACGTCAGCTCTCCTGCTGCTATGATGCTGCTTGGCCTGCTGTGTTCATCCTGCTCTATACCTATGTTATCTCTAGTACTGATATATTGTCAGAACGGCCTGAGATTTAATGTTGGGAAAAGTCCAAACAAAACTTTAGCTGAGGAAGTGGGGTGGGGTTGTGGTTGGGGGTAGTGGCAGGTAGCAGGCAGAAAGACAAACATTCCAGTGAAATGCCCAAGACAATTTCATAGAATCGGGGTCATTTCAACATTGGTTGGTGGCTTTCAAACTGGATAAAAGGCAAAGTATTCCTCAATTTCATACCAAGCCACACTTAATTTGTGCCTGCCGTTGTACTGTGCGATAAAGCCATCATTACTGTTAATGCATTTTTAATTTCAACTCCATACCAAGATGAGGAAAAATTGCGGTAATTTCCTTGCTTCAGCTGGCCCTTTTTTCAAAATCATAATAGGTGCTGCACTGCAACAAAACATAAGCCATTGTATGAAGCCCCTGGGAATGCTTTGATGTGAAGGAGGATGTTTGATGGTCAATGTCACTGTGCATCATGAAAAATTTTATTGGATCTCCTGCCTGCTATTTTCAGTTGTTGTCTCAGAGTTTGTTCTGTCAACATTACATGAAATATTTCTATTAGAAAAAGTAATTCCATTTCTTGAAATATTTTCAAATTTTCACCATTACAATGGACACAAGAGTATGTAGACTGTACTTTCCCATTATTTCTTTGGTTCATTTATAAATATTTTTCACTGCACAGGTGGATTAATGTTTTTATTTTAGACTCGTTATTTGACTAGTTAGATGTTTTCAGAAGTGAGTCTTATTTGCAATGCATTGATATTGCAGCTATATCCAGTATTTCCATTTTCAAACTCTGGATAATGGAAAATTCGGGGAGGCAATGGCACAGTGGTGTTATCACTGAACTGTTAATCGAGAGACCCAGGTAATGTTCTGGGGACACCACGACTGTTGGTGGAATTTGAATTCAATAAAAATCAGAAATTAAGAAGTTAATGATGGCCATGAAGCCATTGTTGATTGTCAGAAAAACCCATCTGGTTCACTCCCTTTCAGGAAGGAACTGCCATCCCTTACCTGGTCTGGACTACATGTGACTCCTGACCCACAGCAATGTGATTGGTCTAGCTGACAATGCTCTCATCTGTGAATGAATAATGAAAAAAAAAATGCTTGGTAAGATTGTGAACATCAGTCTTCAGGAAAAGAATCTGCTGAACAGATTGAACATCTGTATGTTTAAAAATGGAGAAGACACAACAATTCTTTAAAATAAACCATGGGCTTCAATAATGTAGGAGAAAGGAGTGAAAATGGACTAAAAATAGCAGCAGCTATGGAGAGAGAAAACGAGTTAACATTTCAGATCGATGACATTATATTTGAGGAAACAGAGACATTGTTCACACTTCAGTACAAAAAGCAGGTTATTGCTGTTCACCAGTTTTAATGGCCATTGCTGTGTTACAGGGTGTCTTTGTGGTTAGTTAACTGATGCACATACACAGGTTTATGAAACATAGGGATGCTTGATGATAATTAGTTGTAAAACATTTAGGTTTCATGCAGTGTTTTGTTATTGTTAACTGTCATCCTATTACTGCACCATAATAACTCATTATTAGAAAGGGATTGTTATCAACACAGTTACTGTTGTCAGGTATCATAGATGAAAAATAGTGGAGCTGTTATTTTCATTAGCGGTGCTGCTATTTACTGTAGGTTATCATAATCAAGGCTGATTTACTGTCAAAAAACATTATTTTCATAATACTTTGGATGGGATCAACCTTAATCTGACTTTTACCAAAATTATCTTGGTACTTAAGCAGGCATCTACTATAGCAGAGATAATGGGAACTGCAGATGCTGGAGAATCCGAGATAACAAAGTGTGGAGCTGGATGAACACAGCAGGCCAAGCAGCATCTTAGGAGCAGGAAAACTGACATTTCGGGCCTAGACCCTTCATGGCAACTGGCCTGCTGTATTCATCCAGCTCCACACCTTGTTATCTACTCTCGCAGTTTACTGTTGATGAAAATCTCTCCAGTATGTTCCAATACAAAACCTTATCTGTCTTAAGACAAAAACAGAAATTGCTGGAAAATATCAGCAGCTCTGGCAGCATCCGTGGAGTGAAATCAGTTCACATTTTGGATCCAGCAACCCCTCTACAGAACCTTTATCTGTCTTTTCTGAATCTCACTTAATCTCTCTGATTCTGTAAAAAAAAATTGAAGCCATCATTTATGTGCATTCAATATAAGTTTAAGAAAGGTGATTATGCAGTTTTTGTTATTCTTGATGAAACACATTAAAGTGTCATGAGAAAGCATTGGAAGAAATGATGAGTAGTTTTTTAAAATATATAAGATGCATAAAAACAGATTCCTGTACAATATCAGAAATAATGTTTTTGGATCAATAACTCAGAACTACCATTCCCAGTCTTTAGCATTGGGGCACAGCTATTATGAGCTAAATGAGGTTTCAGTGGATATCATTGAGCTTGGTGCAAACGATCCAGGTAATTAAGTACCGTCTTGAAGTAGATCAGTCAGGTGTAAATTGTGAAAATGATATAATCCTTGCTCGTGTGCTGTAGTTATGTGAGAGATCTCTTGGCTTTCATGCCTGGAAAGTAAGTTGCTGCAAAAACTGAATTAAATCTCAACTGAAAACCAGAACACATCACATTTAAAAAGTGGGAAGGGTGAAAGCTTGTAAAAGTACAATGCTGCATCCCAGCAGCACATGGCAACAGTGAATGAGGGAGGGCACCGAGCAGCGTACCTGGAGCAGTTGCATGCACCATGTTTGGATGAAAGTGTTTCTTTTTTGTAAGCAGGCCTCACATGAAGAAGAATCAGCCAGACAAGGATTTCCTTAACAAGATGTGAACCACAGGCTTAATGCCATGTAAATACCATGCCCTCTTTATTTAAGATAATAAAATGTGAGGCTGGATGAACACAGCAGGCCAAGCAGCATCTCAGGAGCACAAAAGCTGGCGTTTCGGGCCTGGACCCTTCATCAGAGAGGGGTTGGGGAGAGGGAACTGGAATAAATAGGGAGAGAGGGGGAGGCGGACCGAAGATGGAGAGTAAAGAAGATAGGTGGAGAGAGTATAGGTGGGGAGGTAGGGAGGGGATAGGTCAGTCCAGGGAAGACGGACAGGTCAAGGAGGTGGGATGAGGTTAGTAGGTAGATGGGGGTGCGGCTTGGGGTGGGAGGAAGGGATGGGTGAGAGGAAGAACCGGTTAGGGAGGCAGAGACAGGTTGGACTGGTTTTGGGATGCAGTGGGTGGCGGGGGGAGGGGAAGAGCTGGGCTGGTTGTGTGGTGCAGTGGGGGGAGGGGATGAACTGGGCTGGTTTAGGGATGCAGTAGGGGAAGGGGAGATTTTGAAACTGGTGAAGTCCACATTGATACCATTAGGCTGCAGGGTTCCCAGGCGGAATATGAGTTGCTGTTCCTGCAACCTTCGGGTGGCATCATTGTGGCAGTGCAGGAAGCCCATGATGGACATGTCATCTAGAGAATGGGAGGGGGAGTGGAAATGGTTTGCGACTGGGAGGTGCAGTTGTTTGTTGCGAACTGAGCGGAGGTGTTCTGCAAAGCGGTCTCCAAGCCTCCGGAGGGTGGCGAAGGTTGCAGGAACAGCAACTCATATTCCGCCTGGGAACCCTGTAGCCATATGGTATCAATGTGGACTTCACCAGTTTCAAAATCTCCCCTTCCCCTACTGCATCCCTAAACCAGCCCAGTTCGTCCCCTCCCCCCACTGCACCACACAACCAGCCCAGCTCTTCCCCCCCACCCACTGCATCCCAAAACCAGTCCAACCTGTCTCTGCCTCCCTAACCGGTTCTTCCTCTCACCCATCCCTTCCTCCCACCCCAAGCCGCACGCCCATCTACCTACTAACCTCATCCCACCTCCTTGACCTGTCCGTCTTCCCTGGACTGACCTATCCCCTCCCTACCTCCCCACCTATACTCTCTCCACCTATCTTCTTTACTCTCCATCTTCGGTCCGCCTCCCCCTCTCTCCCTATTTATTCCAGTTCCCTCTCCCCATCCCTCTCTCTGATGAAGGGTCCAGGCCCGAAACGTCAGCTTTTGTGCTCCTGAGATGCTGCTTGGCCTGCTGTGTTCATCCAGCCTCACATTTTATTATCTTGGATTCTCCAGCATCTGCAGTTCCTATTATCTCTGCCCTCTTTATTTACACTGTTTTTCTCTTTATTTTGTGACTGATCTGATGCCAGTGGAATAAAAAAAAAATTCCTGCTTCATGATCTTTGGGCTGTGTATCCAAATGTCATATTATACCAGAAACTATCTGACATTCTTATGTCTCCATTTGCTTGGCTCCACCCGACTTGTGATTAGGTTCATAATGATTCGAAAAGAGGAGGCTCTTGTTGGTAATTTCGCAAATAACAACTCCTGGTTTTGCAGAGTGAATATAGAGAGTTAGGCAGGAAGATTAAGAACAGCGCCTCAAATGCAGTAATCTCTGGATTACTTCCGTTGCCATCTGCTAGTGTGAGGAGGAATAGGAAGATAGGGCAGATGAAACAGTGGCTGAAGAGATGGTGCAGAGGGCAGGGATTTAGATTTTTGGATCATTGGGATCTCTTGATGGGCAGAAGAGACCTGTTCAAAAGGGACTGGCTTCTAGGGAACTAGAAGGGGATGAGTGTTCTGGTGGGGAAATTTGTTAGTGTTATTCAGGAACTCTTAAACAAATAGGGGGAAGGGAGCTGGATCCTAATCAGTTGTAGACTTCACCCAACGAGGGGGCAATACTCCAAAAGCTTGTGATTTCAACCAAACCTGTTGGACCATAACCTGGCATCATCTGACTACTGATAAGAGTAGAATAGAAAGACACATGAGGATGTTTTGGAAATTAAAGAGGCAAGGTAGGTAAAAGTGCATCAGAGAATCGGGTAACTCTGAAGAATTTAATTGTTTATTTCATTGCAAGAAGTCTGACAGATAAGGTGAATGATTTCAGAGCATGTATGGGTAAATTGAACTGGGTGTTCAAGCTATTACAAAAGCATGCCTGATGGAGGGACAGGACTGGCAGCTCAATATTCTGTGGTTTAAATGCCATAGGAAGGTAAGAAAGGGAGGCAAGAAAGGAATAGGAGTGGAGTTTTTTGATTAGGGAAAACACTACTGCTGTACTTAGAGAAGATATTCCTGGGAGGATTGTCCAGTGAATCTGTATGGGTAGAACTCAGAAATAAGGGGATAATCACCTTATTGGGATTGTACTAGAGGGCCCCTTGTAGTCAGAGGGAAACTGATGAGCAAATATGTAGAGATATCTCAAATATATATCAGAATAATAGGATTATGATGGGAGGGAGTTTTAACATAGGTGGTTTATAAAGAAATGCGGTCAATGGAGTGTAATTTTGGACACCGAGATGGTTTGAGGTGTGTATACTTCAATGCTAGAAGTATCAAAAATAAAATGGATGAACTTAGAGCAAGGGTCGGTACTTGGAACTATGATGTTGTAGCCATTACAGAAACTTGCATTACTCTGGGAGAGAAATGGTTGTTTTAAGTTCTGGGATTTTATTGCTTTAAAAGAAATAGGGAGGGTGGAAAAAGAGGTCGGGGAGTGGCATTGCTAGTCAGGGCAAGTATAGCAGCTACTGAAAGGCAGTTCGACAATGATATGTCTACAGAGTCAGTTTGAGTTGAGGTCAGGAACAAGAAAGGAGCAGTTACTTTGGGGGTATTTTTTTACAGACCCCCTAATAGTTGCGAAAAAGTGGAGTAGCGGATTGGGAGGCAGATACTGGAAAGGTGCAGAAGTCACAGGGTTGTAGTCATGGGTAATTTCAACTTTCCAAATATTGATTGAAAACGTTTTAGTTGTATAGTTTAGGTGGAGCAGATTTTGTCCAGTACGTTCAAGAAGGATACGGTCGAGTGAGGGAGCCATGGTTCTCGAGCGAGAACAACTGGTTAGGAGGCTTATGTAAGGTTTAGGAAAAGAAGAATGGAAAAGGCTCTAGCGGGATACAAGTTAGCCAGGAAGGAGCTGAAGAAAGGGCTTAGGAGAGCTATAAGGGTCCTGGAGAAAACCTTGGCAGATAGGATCAAGGAAAACTCCAAGGCTTTTTACACGTGCGTTCAGGAAGTTCCCCATGGAAGGCTCATTCAGAAGGTCAGGAGGAATGGGATACAGGGGAACTTAGCTGCTTGGATACAGAATTGGCTGGCCAACAGAAGACAGCGAGTGGTAGTAGAAGGAAAATATTCTGCCTGGAAGTCAGTGGTGAGTGGGGTTCCACAGGGCTCTGTCCTTGGGCCTCTACTGTTTGTAATTTTTATTAATGACTTGGACGAGGGAATTGAAGGATGGGTCAGCAAGTTTGCAGACGACACAAAGGTCGGAGGTGTCGTTGACAGTGTAGAGGGCTGTTGTAGGCTGCAGCGGGACATTGACAGGATGCAGAGATGGGCTGAGAGGTGGCAGATGGAGTTCAACCTGGATAAATGCGAGGTGATGCATTTTGGAAGGTCGAATTTGAAAGCTGAGTACAGGATTAAGGATAGGATTCTTGGCAGCGTGGAGGAACAGAGGGATCTTGGTGTGCAGATACATAGATCCCTTAAAATGGCCACCCAAGTGGACAGGGTTGTTAAGAAAGCATATGGTGTTTTGGCTTTCATTAACAGGGGGATTGAGTTTAAGAGTCGTGAGATCTTGTTGCAGCTCTATAAAACTTTGGTTAGACCGCACTTGGAATACTGCGTCCAGTTCTGGGCGCCCTATTATAGGAAAGATGTGGATGCTTTGGAGAGGGTTCAGAGGAGGTTTACCAGGATGCTGCCTGGACTGGAGGGCTTATCTTATGAAGAGAGGTTGACTGAGCTCGGTCTCTTTTCATTGGAGAAAAGGAGGAGGAGAGGGGACCTAATTGAGGTATACAAGATAATGAGAGGCATAGATAGAGTCGATAGCCAGAGACTATTTCCCAGGGCAGAAATGGCTAGCACGAGGGGTCATAGTTTTAAGCTGGTTGGTGGAAAGTATAGAGGGGATGTCAGAGGCAGGTTCTTTACGCAGAGAGTTGTGAGAGCATGGAATGCGTTGCCAGCAGCAGTTGTGGAAGCAAGGTCATTGGGGTCATTTAAGAGACTGCTGGACATGCATATGGTCACAGAAATTTGAGGGTGCATCCATGAGGATCAATGGTCGGCACAACATTGTGGGCTGAAGGGCCTGTTCTGTGCTGTACTGTTCTATGTTCTATGTTCTATGTTCTATGTTCTATTGACATAAAGTTCAGGACTTTATCAGGTGTATCCCAGGACGTTGTGGGAAGCTAGGGAAGAAATTGCTGGGCTCCTAGCAGCGATGTTTGTCTCATCTGTAGCCACGGATGAGCTGCCATTTAGGATGCTAATGTTCTGCATTTATTTAAGAAACGTTGCAAGGTGAAGCCTAGGAACTATAGAACAGTGAGTGTGATGTCAGTGGTGGATAAGTTGTTGGAGGGGTTTCTGAGAGGTAGGATTCACATGCGCCTGGAGAGACAAGGATTGATTAAAGATGGTCAGCAATGGCAATGGGAAATTGTATCTCACAAACTTGATTGAGTTTTTTGAGGCTGTGACCAAGCACATAGATGAGGGCGGAGCAGTAGATATTGAGTGAATCTTTTGAAAAGCCTTTGATAAGGTTCCACGTGATAGACTAATTAGTAAAATTGGATCACATGGGATTCAGGGAGAGCTTGCCAATTGGATACAAAATTGGCTTGATGACAGGAGACAGAGGGTGGTGGTGGAGGGCTGTTTTTTGGACTAGAAGTCGGTGACCAGTGGCATTCCATGGGGATTGGTGCTAGTCCATTTTTATTTGTTCTTGATATAAACGATTTGGATGAGAAATTAGGAAGCATTGTTAATAAGTTAGCAGATGATACCAGAGTTGGTGGTATGTTGGAAGTGAGGAAGGTTATCTGGGATTACAAAGGGATCTTGATCAATTGGGCCAGTGGATTGAAGAGTGGCAAATGGAATATGATTTGGATAAATGTAAGGTGTTGCATTTTGGTAAGGTGATCAGGAGCAGGACTTATATAGTTAATGGGGGCGGGGGGGCCTGGAAAATGTTTTCAAAAAGAGAGAGCTAGGGTTTCAGGTACATAGTTTTTTGGAAGTTGCATCACAAGTGGACGGGGTGGATAAGAAGGCATTTTGCAGGCTTCCCTTCATTGCCCAGACCTTTAAGTAAAGGAGTTGGGATGTCATGTTGCAATTGTACAGAATGTTGGTGGGGACACTTTTCGGGAACTGTGTACAATTCTGGTTGCCCTATTAAAGAAAGAATATTATTAAATTGGAGAGGGTGCAGAAAAGATTTACAAGGATGTCACTGAGACTGGAGAGTTTCAGTTAGAATGAGAGGCTGGATAGGCTAGGACTTACACAGGTGACCAGAATTGTATGCAGTACTCCAAATGTGGCCTTACCAGTACTTTGTACAGCCGTAACATAACATCCCAAATCCTGCGCTCAGTGTCCCCTGGAAAAAGACCTTGGCTATTCACCCTACCTATATCCGTCATGATTTTACAAACCTCTATAAGGTCACCCCTCAGCCTTCCAGCCTCTCCTTATAACTCAAACCTTCCAGTCTCAATAACATCCTTGTGAATCTATTGACGAGGGCAGGTGCGTCAAACACCTTGTTCATTCTGCCTGCCTGTGACGCCACTTTCAAGGAACTGTTTACTAGCACCCAAGATCTCTCCATTTGACAAGACACTCCAGGGCTCTACCATTAATACTGTGTAAGTCCTGCCCTGGTTTGTCTTAGCAAAATGCAACACCTTGCATTTATTTGAATTAAGCTTCATTCGCCACTCCTCAGCCCACTGGCCCAGTTGATTAAGATCCCGTTGTACCCTTAGATAACCTTCTTCACTGTGCTACCAATTTTGGTGTCATCCACAAACTTATTAGCCGTGCTTCCTATATTCTCATTCCAATTATTTATATAAAAGTACAGCTACATTTGGTCAGGTATAATTACGACACAAGAGAGATGGTACAGATATAACTAATGGCTCCAAAAACGATGGTAGAACTTCTTGTCTCCATCCACAGACTGTGTGTGACACCAGTCGAATTGGTGGAGCCAATGTAACATGATATTAACCGTTTTAGAACCATTATATTGCCCAATGGAGGGAACATCCAAAAATGGGATGACGTGTATTCGCTAAAGACTGATCAGTGGTAGCTTCTAATATTGTCAGTAAGCAATGTACTGTCAAATGGAATACTGTTTAAGAAATGTAATTTTTTAATGTTATCTTATGAATGTATTCATGCCAGATTTCATATGCTGTGCACAATACCAGTGAGTTTCAATAAAATGTTACTGGGCAGTGATATCAGGAAAAAAATAGACAATGATGATAATACTTGGTAGATTAATCAGTATTCATTCTGGGAGATCATCTGAACGCCAAACATCAATTTGTCTGTTCTTTTCAAAGATGCAGCCTGACCTATTGTGTGTTCATGTCACTCAGCATTTATTTCAGATTTCTGGCATCTTTAAGATTTTACTTTTCGTTGAAGCAGTGAAATCCAGGTTATGTGTTAATTGAAACAGAAATGATTCTTTTTTTTTAGAGAGTACTGTGCCTATATAGTGTTCTATAGTATGGAGAGGTTATGTACATCTCAAATTAGAAGATAAACTAATCTTGTCTGGGGACTGAGTCAAAAACAAAGTCTATCTATAACTGCTTGACTTGGAATAAGCTTGGGACTGTCTCAGCCCAGTCTCAGAGAAAAGAGAAAGCAGGACTTCAAAAAATGTGATATAAAAATAACTGTGCAGCACGTTAATCAGCATGCTGGCTGTGTTTCAGGTAGACACACTTCAGATAACTGAAATATTGTATCTATCATTTTTCTCTTTAACGTGCTGATTGACCTGCTGTGTTTTTCTCTGAATTCCACTTTTTATTTCAACTCACATTTCCAGAGGATGGGAATCTACTCTGTGGACCTGCACACATCCTACAATTATTGCCGTTTGAGTTGCATCAGAAGCAGCGGTGTGGGAAGTGGGTTATTTATTTTGTGTGAATTTAGAGATCCTGCTCTAACGTCGGGAAAAGATTTATTGTTGACACAGATTCAAGGGAGCACTTATCTTCTCATATTATACATGGGAGTGATTAATTTTGGAGAACTATGTATGAAAAATGTGCATTGAAAAGTAATAGTGCTGTCTAGTTCCAGCAATCAATTTTCTGCCATTTGGATTTGTTATCTTCAATAGCTGACTCAGTTAAGGGTGGTGTTCATAGGTCAGGGCCATTGGTTTTCCTGAATAGGCCAATTCTTAACTTACAAAGTTTCAGGCACATGGGACAGGATGTTCTGTGACATAATAGGATCTAGAATGGTGGAACTGATTTCTTTGCTTGCCTTTGTGGCTGCTGGCTTGCATCATAAAGATATTGAGACTCAAAGTGTGATCCAACTCGATGGACTGGTCGTTGCCATTTTGAATTATTGGTAGGGAGCTCCTTGTAGTTGATGCAGTTGCACTTCAAGGAGCTTCAGAGTGTCTTTGAAGTATTTTCTTTGTCCTCCCCTAGAATGCTGGCTATTGTATTATAGTGTAAGATTCTCTACAAATTAATGCTGAAGAAGGCATTAAGCAGCACCCAATACATTGATGTGGTCTTGAGCGAGGGGAACAGCTTTAGATCTCAAAAGATGTAAAACCGAACATAGAGATCTCCCTCACTGTCTGAATACCAATGTCTGTCACACCAAAATGTAACTTGTACCTAATTGCATTCATGCAATAAACTACATCTTGTTTAAGACACGAGCTTCTTTCATTAGACAACAAGGTGATTTTCTTCTGCCGCACTAGTCCATGCAGGCCCTGTAGCTCTGTCCCAAGAACTAGGAAGTTAACAACAAATCTACCAGATAGATAGGATACCAAGGTAAGCTAAAGCTCCCACGATGAGGCATTCCACTCCCGCACATCCCAGATGTCCAAGTTCTTCAAGGACCGCAACTTTCCCCCCACAGTGGTCGAGAACGCCCTTGACCGCGTCTCCTGCATTTCCCGCAACACATCCCTCACTCCCTGCCCCCGCCACAACCGCCCAAAGAGGATCCAACTCGTTCTCACACACCACCCCACCAACCTCCGGATACAACGCATCATCCTCCGACACTTCCGCCATCTACGATCCGACCCCACCACCCAAGACATTTTTCCATCCCCACCCTTGTCTGCTTTCCGGAGAGACCACTCTCTCCGCGAATCCCTTGTTCACTCCACACTGCCCTCCAACCCCACCGCACCCAGCACCTTCCCCTGCAACCTCAGGAAATGCTACACTTGCCCCCACACCTCCTTCCTCACCCCTATCCCAGGCCCTAAGATGACTTTCCATATTAAGCAGAGGTTCACCTGCACATCTGCCAATGTGGTATACTGCATCCATTGTACCCGGTGTGGCTTCCTCTACATTGGGGAAACCAAGCGGAGGCCTGGGGACTGCTTTGCAGAACACCTCCGCTCGGTTCGCAATAAACAACTGCACCTCCCAGTCGTGAACCATTTCAACTACCCCTCCCATTCTTTAGATGACATGTCCATCATGGGCCTCCTGCAGTGCCACAATGATGCCACCCGAAGGTTGCAGGAACAGCAACTCATATTCCGCTTGGGAACCCTGCAGCCCAATGGTATCAACGTGGACTTCACCAGCTTCAAAATCTCCCCTTCCCCCACCGCATCCCAAAACCAGCCCAGTTCGTCCCCTCCTCCCACGGCACCACACAACCAGCCCAGCTCTTCCCCTCCACCCACTGCATCCCAAACCCAGCCCAGCCTGTCTCTGCCTCCCTAATCTGTTCTTACTCTCACCCATCCCTTCCTCCCACTCCAAGCCGCACCTCCATTTCCTACCTACTAACCTCATCCCACCTCCTTGACCTGTCCATCTTCCCTGGACTGACCTATCCCCTCCCTACCTCCCCACCTATACTCTCCTCTCCACCTATCTTCTCCTCTATCCATCTTCGGTCCGCCTCCCCCTCTCTCCCTATTTATTTCAGAACTCTCACCCCATCCCCCTCTCTGATGAAGGGTCTAGGCCCGAAACGTCAGCTTTTGTGCTCCTGAGATGCTGCTGGGCCTGCTGTGTTCATCCAGATCCACACTTTATTATCTTAAGCTAAAGCAAGAATTCATTTTACAACACTGGCTGTTTGTTTTCTTCATTTATGGGATGGCAGCGTCACTAGTTGGGCAAGCATTTATTGTCCTTAGAGAGTATTGGGTGAGTTGCATAGTGACTCAGCAGTTAGCACTGCTATCTCACAGTGCCAGGGTCCTTGGTTCCATTCCACCCTCAGGCAACTATCTGTGTGGAGTTTGCACATTCCCCCTGTCCCTGCATCGGTGCTCCGGTTTTCTCCCACAATCCAAGGATTTTCAAGCTAGGTGATTTGGCCATGCTAAATTGCTCATAGTGTCCAGAGATTTGTAGGAAAGGTTGATTATCTATGACAAACACAGGAGTATGGGGATAGGGTGAGGGGAGTGAGTTAGGGTGAGATCCCCTTCAGCGAGTCAGTATGGACTTGTTGGGCCGAGTGACCCGTCCCCACACTGTAGGGATCCTATTCTATTCTATTCTAAATGCCACAGTCCCTTGGGTGAAGGTGTATTCACAGTGTTATTAGAAAGGGAGTTTCAGGGTTATGGCTCAGCGACAGTGAAGTCACAACAGTGTGTGGTTTGAAAGGGAACTTGAAAATGGTGGAGCCATGCCCCTGCTGGCCATGTCATTCTAAGGTTGAAAGGTGCTATTGAGAAGTCGGAGTGAGCTGAGAGATGAGCAAACAGGATCTGCTGGGGTAGGTACTTCTCAGCCATCTAGCAACGTTCTGTTCTTGGAACTTGACTTTCTAGGAACTTTTTCTGAATATTTGTCTAGTTGGCTTCAAGGAGGACCCTTGGATTTGAACCTGGAGGAGGTGGTGAAGGCAATACTGATAGAATTTCTCTAGTAGCCTTATGTGTCACAGATACAGCGTCCACCGCAGTACAGGAGCACGGTGACAACAGCTGTCCTGTATACCAGGACTGTTGTCAACTTATGTGGCTATCTTTCTTGTCCAGCCCTCACCATCATTGTTTGTGGAAGGTTGATCTACTGTTGGATCTCCTGGTCAATGGTGACCTTTCGAGAGCGATGTCTGCTGTGGTATGAGAAAACAAATTCTGGAGTCTCTTCAATACAACTGGTTGACCAGAGGTTGATGCATGAGTTTGGTTTTACAAAATTCAGTGATAGACCAAGTTACTTGCAGCAATATTAAAATGATCAAAGGAGATTTGTAAACCAGGTGGAGAATGGGCAATGGCTCTTCAGTCAGACAAAAACGGTAAGGCATCTATATTTCTAGCGGGCAGGTTAGTTTGGGCATGGACAGGACTGATGTTCAGAGTAGGGGCAGTATTTAAAAAGGAGGACACTTGACTTTTGATGAAGTGACTATCATCTGTCAGCAAGATTGTAAATAGTGTGGGTGCCATTACGCAGCCTTGCTTTGCCCTGGAACAAAAAAGCAAAAGTTGCTGGAAAAGCTCAGCAGAACTGGCGGCATCTGTGAAGAAAAAAACATCGGAGTTAACATTTCGGGACCAGCACAGAACTGGAGTTTTCTAAGTTCTGAGGAAGGGTCACAGGACCTGAAGTGTTAACTCTCACTTCTTCACAGATACTACTGGACCTGCTGAGCTTTTCCAGCAATTTCTGTTTTTGTTTCTGATTTACAGCATCCGTGGTTCTTTTGATTTTGCTTTACCCTGGCCCATATTTTGAAGGTGTCTGTTTCAGATCTTCCGCTTAAAACATGACATAATTGCAGGCTTGTGCTGATGTTTCTTGGACATCCAAACCTTTGGAACACAATCCATAGACAATCCCCCTCCCGGATTTACAACATCAAAATAAGTGTGTCTTCTTTTAAGTAAGAAAATGTTTCTTGAAACTTTTGCTGCATTGCGTCTGCTTCTCCACCCTGTATAGTAAGCTCCACTTGAGATGTCTGTTTCTGACGTTGACAGGCCATGAGTTGTACCAAACCTCCTCCTATTGTTACAGTTGACTGCCTGTATTAATAATGAGGTTGGAAAACTGTCAGTGTGTAGTTACTGACAATGATTTAAATGCAAAAATATGTGCTAAATCAAGGGGATCATTTCTTATTTTAGCTCCAAACGGCAAACTCTTTGAACTGTTTCACTGGATGTTCTATTTATTGATTTCGCAGTACTTCAGCTCATTTGCAAATGATTCGGGCAGGATTTCATTATAAAATTGTGTACCCTGGAGCCAGTTTCCCTGGTAACCATTTTAATCCTCTGACTGGAGAATCTTCTTCTGTGAAGTAATGGAATTGCTTAACATATGCAATTCTAAGAGATATTTCTTCGACAAATTAGGTCTTGATTTACATTTTTCAATTCTCTTTGAGGGATATGGAAATCAGTTTCAGGTGCCCTATAGTTTGTTGGTAACATTAATTTTTTTTCTATTAAGATCCTGCTATCTTTTGCAGCTTGCAGTATCATGACATTGTAACACCATTTTTCAGCTGTGCTCCATCATCATTGTGGAATTATGCAGTTTATGCAGAAATCTGATTAATTTATAATCTCTTGTGAACAGAAAACAGTGTTAAGAAGAACAATCATTTAAATGTGCACTTAAAGAGTGCCAAGTATTTCCTTAAATACATACATTAAAATAGCTTGTGAGTATGGACTGCAGTGTGAGTAATCCCCATTATCTGTTATATTTAAACTGAATTATTTTCACAAAGTCGGTCTCCCCTTGTCATTCAACAGCACTGCTGAATCTTCCATCAACTTCCTCAGGAAATCAACTGAACCACTTCTAAGATAGTATCAGAGATAATAGGAACTGCAGATGCTGGAGAATCCGAGATAACATGGTGTGGAGCTGGATGAACACAGCAGGCCAAACCACTTCTAAAATGTTTTAAAGTCCTGTGAATAAACTGTTTACATTTAGAACTAAAGACGTCACCTGGATTTCTTGGACATAAGTATAATGTACACTAAACCGGTGAGTACATAGTAATGCGACCTGCACTTCCTCTTAAGCTGCGGCATGACGTGGAGGTCAAGCATGTGCAACGGAAACAGGGAAGAGGAAGGCTCTCCCTCCACCTCCTCCAGGACTTCCAATTCCCTGGCCCCCAACACCTCATATTCACCATGGACGTCCAGTCCCTGTACACCTGCATTCCGCATGGAGATGGCCTCAAGGCCCTCCGCTTCTTCCTGTCCCGCAGGCCCGACCAGTCCCCCTCCACCGACACTCTCGTCCGCCTAGCTGAACTCGTCCTCACACTCAACTACTTCTCTTTTGACTCCTCCCACTTCCTACAGACTAAGGGGGTGGCCATGGGCACCCACATGGGCCCCAGCTATGCCTGCCTCTTTGTAGGTTACGTGGAACAGTCCCTCTTCCGCACCTACACAGGCCCCAAACCCCACCTCTTCCTCCGGTACATTGATGACTGTATCGGCGCCGCCTCTTGCTCCCCAGAGGAGCTCGAACAGTTCATCCACTTCACCAACACCTTCCACCCCAACCTTCAGTTCACCTGGGCCATCTCCAGCACATCCCTCACCTTCCTGGACCTCTCAGTCTCCATCTCAGGCAACCAGCTTGTAACTGATGTCCATTTCAAGCCCACCGACTCCCACAGCTACCTAGAATACACCTCCTCCCACCCACCCTCCTGCAAAAATTCCATCCCCTATTCCCAATTCCTCCGCCTCTGCCGCATCTGCTCCCACGATAAGACATTCCACTCCCGCACATCCCAGATGTCCAAGTTCTTCAAGGACCGCAACTTTCCCCCCACGGTGATCGAGAACGCCCTTGACCGCGTCTCCCGCATTTCCCGCAACACATCCCTCACACCCCGTCCCCGCCACAACCGCCCCAAGAGGAGCCCCCTCGTTCTCACACACCACCCTACCAACCTCCGGATACAACGCATTATCCTCCGACACTTCCGCCATTTACAATCCGACTCCACCACCCAAGACATTTTTCCATCCCCTCCCCTGTCTGCTTTCCGGAGAGACCACTCTCTCCGTGACTCCCTTGTTCGCTCCACACTGCCCTCCAACCCCACCACACCCGGCACCTTCCCCTGCAACCGCAGGAAATGCTACACTTGTCCCCACACCTCCTCCCTCACCCCCATCCCAGGCCCCAAGATGACATTCCACATCAAGCAGAGGTTCACCTGCACATCTGCCAATGTGGTATACTGCATCCACTGTACCCGGTGCGGCTTCCTCTACATTGGGGAAACCAAGCGGAGGCTTGGGGACCGCTTTGCAGAACACCTCCGCTCAGTTCGCAACAAACAACTGCACCTCCCAGTCGCAAACCATTTCCACTCCCCCTCCCATTCTCTTGATGACATGTCCATCATGGGCCTCCTGCAGTGCCACAATGATGCCACCCGAAGGTTGCAGGAACAGCAACTCATATTCCGCCTGGGAACCCTGCAGCCATATGGTATCAATGTGGACTTCACCAGTTTCAAAATCTCCCCTTCCCCTACTGCATCCCTAAACCAGCCCAGTTCATCCCCTCCCCCCACTGCACCACACAACCAGCCCAGCTCTTCCCCCCCACCCACTGCATCCCAAAACCAGTCCAACCTGTCTCTGCCTCCCTAACCGGTTCTTCCTCTCACCCATCCCTTCCTCCCACCCCAAGCCGCACCCCCCGCTACCTACTAACCTCATCCCACCTCCTTGACCTGTCCGTCTTCCCTGGACTGACCTATCCCCTCCCTACCTCCCCACCTACACTCTCTCCACCTATCTTCTTTACTCTCCATCTTCGGTCCGCCTCCCCCTCTCTCCCTATTTATTCCAGTTCCCTCCCCCCATCCCCCTCTCTGATGAAGGGTCTAGGCCCGAAAAGTCAGCTTTTGTGCTCCTGAGATGCTGCTTGGCCTGCTGTGTTCATCCAGCCTCACATTTTATTATCTTGGAATCTCCAGCATCTGCAGTTCCCATTATCTCTAACATTAAACCCTATATTGCCTCCTCATTGCTATTGTGATCTAAACAGGAGTCAAATCAGACTTCAGAATGTTAACTTTGGCTGGAATCCTCTCGACGTGGGAATGATGTGGGCTGTGGTGAGATTTGTGGCAGAGTTATGCAAGATGTCCAGCAAGGCCTATCTCAAATGTCTCCCACCACATTCTCTTCTTTTGGTGAATGTTATGGCAAATTTTGCACTCGGCGGTGTTGAGTTTCCGAAGCGGGGATTAATGCTTGTTAAACACCGGTCGACGGCCAAACTTGTCTCATTAATGCTCAAAAGCTAGAAAGTTCAACAAGGAAATCAGTGGGTACCTATCAAATTTACCTCTGCACTTGCTTCAAACAGCACACCCATGCTGGGCAGCAGGCACCAGTAAATCAGATACGCTACATGCACCCCACACCCATGGACATGGGCATCTGAAATCTGACAGCTCCTAGATACATCATGGTACGTCTCCAATCCACTCAAAGTGCTGCATCTCAGGCTGTAGTGGCAATTATATTTAAAGTGCTGCAGCAAGGACACTTTGTACTCAGGGACTCCATACACTCTGCTCAGGGACTGGAACAGGATATATCTCCAGGCTCTTTGCTTCCTGTTATAGCATTAAATCACTGAGCTGGCCTGGATGCTCACTGCTCCCCTGCCTTGCAATGCCTTGCTTTGCTTTTTTGGGCTTTTCCCACTCCCCTACCTTCTCTCCTCCTGTCCGATGTGGTCTGTTTTCCACTGGAATTTGAGATGAAAGTAGGTGACACCGCTTTTCCTTGCCGTGCAGCTAAGAAGGTGCCCAGAGTGAGTGTGTCAGAAGCACAGATGGCATGCAGTGTTCGTGGTTTCTGATGTTGGGATGGGTAACAGAAATTGAGAGAAGTTTCTGAAGGCTAGTGGGAGAGTGGTGGAGCATAAATCTTGGTGGGAAGTGGCCAACATAGCAGAGATAGACTGTCTGTGAGGTTTCAGAGAGAAGATGGTGGCTCTTACGCTGGCAGGGTGCAGAAGGATGCTGATTTTCCTCCTAAACTGCTGGGCATGTCACCAGATGACTGAGACTGCTCTAACCCAGGTGATAGCCAAGGACTGTGCCGGCATATTCTGGTTTTGTGGCCTTTACTGCTATGGTAGGGGAATGAGGAAGTCCTGGATATATGCCACCTTGTCCAGCAGGAGCTCCAGATCCCTACCCACAAGCAAGAGGCTGATTTCCATCCTAACTGCATGTTCGAGGTAAATGTTAGGAACCATGCAGGAGAGCTCTGGGCTGCTTACTTGTCCTACTGTTATACGTGATGCCAGTGCCAGGGACACTGGTTAATTGTGGGATATCTTGGCAGTGGCAAATGGCTGGATGGGGTGAGGATCACTCAAGAGGCTGCATAGGGTTGTGGCCAGTGGTTAATAAAGTGAGTTTGGGATTATACGGTGAGAAAACGCATTGGGCCTTGGGAGAGAAACAATCCATGAAACTGTGTGATTACCCTAAATTCTGCTTGAGGTGGGTGTCTGGAAGTTTATGAACCACACTATTTATATTGTCATAAGACCTCAGGGTTACACATGACGTGGGTTTTGTGTTTACTGACGACATCAGGCAAAGGTTACCACTATTTCAAATGGGACTGAAGGTGAGATGGATACCTTCATAGTAAAACATCACATTGTGATTCCATCTAACTGCCTTAAAGGTACTTTGCTTTTCTGGTCTGCAGTCTGTACAATTAGATAATACCAGTAAGTGTCCAAGACTCAGCTACCATGAGCTGTTCAGCTTTCCCACACAGAAAGGCCTAAAATGAAAAAAAAATTCAACACCATAACTGATTTTCTAGATTTTCCAGTGACTCATGCTGGAATTATGCATAGACAGATAGCAAGGAAGGACTGAACATAAATTTATCTTGTCTTCTTTCTCACAGAGCAACAGCCTACCACTGTGCTCAGTTTAATTCAGAAATGTTGAACCTTAGGGTTCGGACTAGTCTGATGCCTAGGTGTTACATTACCTAAAGCATGTGTTCTTATTAAGCATACCTGCTTAAGTAGTGCTCATAAATGTTGAATCTGAAGGTGGCTTACTGTCTCCAGTATGTGCTGAATCTAGAATGCAGACAGCCTAGCTCTTGGAAGGTTGTGAAAAGTAAACCCTTTCATTTCATTTCCTTGAGTTGAATTCTGTTTTGATCTTGAATTATTTTGGCCACCAGCTCATTCTGGACAGCAAAAAACTGGTGACAGAATCTTTGTGCTAATAGGGGTGGGTTAGCTCAGTTGGTTGGATAGCTGACTTGTGATGCAGTGTGATGCCAACAGCTTGGGTTCAATTCCTGTTACTAGCTGAGGTTACCATGAAGGCCTGATCTTCTCACATTTTCTCCTCGCCTGAGGCATGGTGACCATCAGGTTAAACCACCAACCAGTCGTCTCTGTCTCTAATGACAGAGCTGCCCCATGATCCTCTCAGAGTGTGGCACCCTGCTATCAGAAAGCAGTTATCGTTCAACACCAAATTCATCCACCTCTACCAATTTAGTTCTTTCAATTCATCACCACCAAACAACTAAATCACAGAGATAGTAGGAACTTAAGATGCTGGAGAATCTGAGATAACGAGGTATGGAGCTGGATGAACACAGCAGGCCAAGCAGCATCAGAGGAGCAGGAAGGCTGGCGTTTCGGGTCTAGACCCTTCCTCAAAAATGGGGGAGAGGAAGGGAATTCTGAAATAAATAGGAAGAGGGGGGAGGTGGATAGAAAGATGGATAAAGGAGAAGATAGGTGGAGAGGAGACAAAATACCGCTCATGCTTGGACGTTGAACAGTTTTTCTGCCGCCTCCATGCTTACTACTTGTCTCCTCTCCACCTACCTTCTTCTTTATCCATCTTCTATCCACCTCCCCCTCGCTCCCTATTTATTTCAGAATCCCCTCCCCTCCTCCATTTCTAAAGAAGTGTCCAAGCCCGAAACGTCAGCCTTCCTGCTCCTCTGCTACTTGGCTTGCTGTGTTCATCCAGTTCTACACCTTGTTAGCTAAATCACAATTTTGTTTTGTAATATGTGAGTAGATTTCTACTGTAGAAGAAGTTTCTTGTACGTTTTCCTGTTCCTACCATTGTAAAGGGAAGAGTACAGGTTGGAGAGCTAATGTCACTGGATTAATAATTCAGAATCCCAGGTTAAGGTTCTATGGACATTGGCTCAAATCTCACCGTGGCTGATGGCGAAATTTAAGTTCACCAAAGTACTTTTTCTGGTAAAATGGCAGTGGAGTAGGGATCAGCTGCTCTGTGCACTTGTCTTTCTTTTTTCCCTTCTCTCTTTCCTTTTTTTTCTCTTTTGTTTTACTTACTTGGTGTTGAAGAGCTTACTCAATGGCGACAGCGTCACTGGGACAAATGGGCGCAGCAGCCTGGACTCGTGGCAAAGGCCGGTTTGGGTCCCCAATGGCTTCTATGTTGACGAGGTGGTCCTAGCGCTGACTCACGGCTGCTGTGGCAGAGATGATTTTGGGCCCTGTACGAGACCCAGCGGCATCAGTAGTGTCTGCATTGGCAAGGTCCATGGAGGGCTTGTGTGTTGGTGAGTGTTGGTAGAGGTGAAATGGCAACGAAGAGTGGTGACCTCTGCTCCAGTTGTGGCATGGTGAGGGGTACCCGTACCTGGCCATCAGGCCCATGGCATCTAACAAGAAGGGCTGCAAAGTTGAACACTTTTTCCTTATTTCTTCATTTTTCTACCTTTATATTGTATGTGTTGGTTCATGTGAGTGTGTTTCAAAATACATGTGACAATGAATCAAATCAAATCAAATACTTGGATAAAGAATGCAGCAATTATGTAACTACTGTTGATTGCTTTAAAAATCCATCTGGTTGACTAATGTCCTTCTGGGAAGCAGATTTGATGTCCTTACCTGGTCTGGCCTCCATCTGAATCCACACTCTCAGCAATGTCACTGACTTTTAAATATTTTCTGGCAAATTAGAGATTGGCAAAATATGCTGGCCTAGCCAGTCACACTTCCATCCTGTGAATGAATAAAGGACAAATAAACTAATCTGGAATCTATTGCTGATATTCACTACTGCATCCTTTTCTCCCCTCACTGGCCAGGACCCAAAGAAAGGGTAAAATTAAGGAACCTACAAACATATGAATGAGGAACAGAAGTAAGCCATTCAGCCTCTCAAGGCTGCTCTACCATTCAATAAGATCATTGCTAATCTGATTGTGCTCAGAATGTCAGGTTCCCATTTACCCTGACAACCTTTGATTCCCTTACGTGACAGGAATCTTTCTACCTCTGCCTTAAAAATATCCATTGTCTCACTTCCACCACCTCCTGAGGCAGAGAGTTCTGAAGCCTCCGAGATAACAAAATTATCCTTATCTCTTTCATAAAAGGTGAAGAAGTTATTAAACGAATTGGTATGCCATTTTTCTTGATCGGTGCAGGCTTGGAGGGCCAAAGGGCCTATTCCTGTGCTGTAGGTTTCTTTGTTTCTTTTATAGGTGTTCGGCTGGCTCGCTTCTTTCGATAGGTGGTGTGTGATTCAGAATTCCTCTAACAGTGCAGTTTCAGTTTGTGTCCCAGCTAACATAGTGTTAGGATCCAGATGATGTTATCCCAGAACAAGAAAGATTCCAGAAACATGGCTTGATGGATCATATTTTGTTTTTGTTTGATTTTAACAAAAAAGCTGAAATGTAAGCCTGCATTGCTGCAGATTTTGCTGTATCAATAAGTTTATTAACAAAAGAAGTGAAGATAAATAGAATAAATCAAGCCATCTACTCATAAACAAATTCAACGATTTTTAAGCACACAGTAAAACTATAATCCCACAAATCACAAATCACAAATATAAATTGAAAAGAAAAACAGCTTCCGTATGGTACCTAAAACACACTTTGTATCATACCCAAAATGCCACTTATGTAGTAATTGTGCAAGGCTCCCTGTCTCGAACATGTCAATAGCTTTAAGTTACTTGTGACTTTAATTTTTAGACTGGAACAGTTGATAGCTTCATCCTGGAGTTATTAGACATGATCTTAAGTGAAATTACCTTAGAGTTATCCCTTCAGGGTTTTATCCCAACATTTCTGGCCCAGGACTGACCTAAATCATTACTTTGTGATAATCTACATTCATTATGTCCTTTCCAACCCAGGAGCACTGGTTTACACAGCTACCCAAGGACTTTGGAGGACTGCTTAAAACTTGAAATAAAACAAAATAAAACTTCTCCTTTAAGCTATAGGTGTTTCTTCATAAGCTTAAAAGAAACAGGTCAAGACATTTTTAAACAAATCTCAAGGCCTCATATCTATTTTGCTGGATTGCGTAATGATCTACCAGTAGTGCCCAAAAAAACCCATCAATTCTAAAGCTAGTCCTCAAAAACTGTTTTAAAATAAATTGCCATATCTATAGAAATGCTGACATGGTAATTATTAACTTGAGACACACAAACTGTTACTTACTCAAAAACAAAAAACCTAAACATAAAATAAATTACATGAAAAATATGTACAAAAAGACATCACAATAGAGTTGGGATCCGCAACCTTGTCCTGTCCTTGGAGTGGAAGGCAAGAGCAAACCAACCCTGACAGAAACTTACCAGAAAATGGCTTCAGAAGAAACGTCAGCAGCACATATGGGACACAGAATGTTTAATAGTGAGAAGTGTTATTGACCCGAAGCATTTTCACTTCACACTAGCCTCTTTGGACTTTGTGTCACCTCATCCCAGCAATCTCTGCTCCTTTTCCCTCTGCTGCATGTACTTATCTAGCTTTCCTTGGAAGCACAGATAATACAAATGTTCTAAAGCATTGCTTCTAATTCATTCATTACCAATAACTGTTACTGTAATAACCCTGACCTCTGTTATTAAATTGCTACCTTAGAGTTATTCTAGTAATCTAGGATCCAGCCGATATTCAGGTAGACTCCAATTATTTCATTCCCTGAAAAGGAGATCTCACAAAATGACTTCCACTTCTGTCTTGATACTGTATTTTCCTAGCCCCATGTCTGTGAGTGGATTGTATTGTTGCTTCAATACTTTGTGCATTACTGTGTGATTAAAAGGTGAATAAGCCAAAGCATTTCATTCACAGGTAGAAAGTAGGACCAGAGATCAAGAAAGAAAGTGATAACTCTTCAAATCAACATTTCACAATCCAGATTTTTAGTTCCTATTTGCTTATCAAATGCTTTCCATGCAGCCATGCAGAGTGCAACTGCTTGATTTTAAAAACTTAGATGTTGCTAAACCTCAGTTCTGTTCAGGTAAATGTTGTGTAACTGAGAAAGCTCACTTACAGTGGAATTCTTTTTCTGCAGGAGATAGAGTTGACTCTTTCACCACATCCTGTGCTGTAATGCGCAGAAAGTTGTTTTGTGAGGAGCCTGCATTTCAACTCCAGCTCCTGTGAGATAGATTGCAGAAGGGAGTTAGCTGTACCCCCTCTCAGCCATATCACTTTTTGCAGTTATCTCTTATAGGTCACTGATTGCTTTCAAAGAAAAATCCGTGATGCGCCTTTAAGAGGCAGCAGCCCATTTCTGAAGAAGGGTCCTGACCCGAAATGTCAACTTTCCTGCTCCTCTGATGCTGCCTGGCCTGCTGTGTTCCTCCAGCTCTACACTAATTATCTCTGACTCCAGCATCGGCAGTTCTTACTATCTCTGAGCAGCCCTTTATCACTGCTGGTACACTGCAAGCACCACCCCCTATGGGTAAAAACTGTGCAGGGCATCATGAATACTTATAGTCATGAGATGACGTCAGATGATTCCACAAGGTTAGTTTTCTGCATTGTGAGTAGGCGGAATGTTTGTTGTTTGATATTTGCATATAGCTGGGACCAGAAAATTAGCCTCATTAGATTCCATTGCCCATTCAGCTAATCTTCAGCACTGAGTAAACATTGCTAAGGTGCTTAAGGAATGAAAATGTAGATGTTGCAATTTTCCCTCAGAAACTTGAAAGGGTTCAGAAATGATTTACAAGGATATGATTGGAGGGTTTGAGCTTTAGAGAGAGGCTGAATAGGCTGGGGCTATTTTCCGTCAACTGTCGGAGTTGAAAGGGTGACCTTATAGAAGTTTATAAAATCATGAGAGGCATGCATCGGGTGAATAGACATTGTCTTTTTCCCAGAGTAGGGGAGTCCCAAACCAGAGGGCACAAGTTTAGGGTGAGAGGGGAAAGATTTAACAGAGATCTAAGGAGCAACTTTTCCACAAAACAGGGTGGTGTATGGAGTGAACTGCCAGAGGAAGTGATGAAGGCTGGTATGACTACAGCATTTAAAAGTCATCTGGATAAGTATACGAATAGGAAGGGTTTAGTGGGAATTGGGCCAAACGCTGGCAGATGGGATTAGATTAATTTAGGATATCTGGTTGACATGGATGAGTTGGACCGAAGGGTCTGTTTCCATTGCTGTACATCTCTATCTCTAAATAATGGAATGGCCCTGTTTGAGTCAAAATCTAAATCCCTGGTTTGTAAACCATCTGTGTGAAAGTGTACACCAAGAGTACACGTTCATAAAGCTGATGTTCGAATCAGAGCACAACAATTGTTTTCATTTGCTACATTTAGTGGAATGAAACACCCCAATAAAATTTCGTAGGACCGTTAAATACTAGAAGTAAAAGCTGAGCCACCTAAGTTGATAGCTGAGACAGCTGGTCCAAAAAGAATTTTAAATATAGAAACATAGAAAACAGGAGCAGGTAACGTCCATTTGGCCCTGTGAGATTGCTCCATTGTTCATTGTGATCCTGGGTGATTTTCCAACTTAACAGCCTGTTCTTGCTTTTCCCTGCCCCTGTCTTTTGATCTTTTTAGCCCCAGATGCTATATCCAACTCCATCTTGAAATCATGCAATGTTCTGGCCTTAACTACTTTCTGTGCCAGCAAATTCCGCAGGCTTATCACTTGGTCAAGAAATTTTTCTGCATTTTACTCCCAGTTGATCTATATCCCTAGAATGTGACCATCTATTCCCCTGTCATCTGGAACATCCTTCTTGCATCTGTCCTGTCTGGGCCTGTTGGAATTTTATAGGGTTCCATGAGACCCCCAATTCTTCTAAACTCCTAACATAATCCTATATATAATTCTAACTGACTCAATCTCTCCTCATACATCAGTTCTACCATTCCAGGAAGCCATTTGGTAAACCTTCGCTGCACTCTATATCAAGAACATCCTTCCTCTGATACGGAGACCAAAACTGCACATTATTCCAGAAGCAGTCTCACCAAAGCCTTGTATAATCGCAGCAAGACCCCGCTGCTCTTGTACTCGAATCCTCTCTCTATAAGGCCAACATTCTTTACCCCTGTTGCACCTACCTGCTTACCTTCAGTGACTGGTGTATGAGAACACTCAGGTCCCCTTGCACATTCCCCTTTCTCAATATAATGAAGTGCAGAGCTGGATGAACACAACAGGCCAAGCAGCATCTTAGGAGCAGAAAAGCTGATGTTTCGGGCCTAGCCCCTTCTTCAGAAATGGGGGAGGGGAAGAGGGTTCTGAAATAAATGGGGAGAGAGGGGTAGGTGGATCGAAGATGGATAGAGGAGATGATAGGTGGAGAGGCGACACAAGTTAAAGAGGCGGTAGAGGTGATTTTGTTTTCTTGGATTCTCCAGCATCTGCCGTTCCTTTTACAATTTATACAATTTTACCCCTTTCTCAGGTTACTGTCATTTAGATAAGTAATCTGCCTAATACCATCACATTTATCCACGTTATACTGCATCTGCCATGCGTTTGCCCAGTCCTGCGTCATTTCCAAATCACATTGCAACATCTCTACATCCTCTCTCAGTTCCTTTTGTGTCATCTGCAAATTTGGAGATATTACATTTAGTTCCCTAATTAAAATCATTTCTATAGAGTATATATAAAATATGTATACATAACATACTGTAAATAGTTGGGGTGCTAGATCTGATCCTGCAGTATTCCACTAGTTACTGCTGGCCATTCTGGGGAAAAAAACAAGGTTTTGTTTTCTGTCTTCTCACCAGTTTTTTTTTGCCTATGTCAATGCACATCCCCGATTCAATGTGTTTTAATTTTATATAGTAATCTCTTGTATGGGACTTTGTCAAAAGCTTCCTGAAAGCCCAAATAAACCACACCCTCATCAACTCTGTGAGTTGCAGTCCAAAACATTCCAGTAGATTAATCAATTTGTAAATCCATGCTGACTCTGTCCAATCCAGCCACTGTTTTCTAACTGCTCAGCTATTAAATCTTTTATAATGGACTCAGACATTTTCCCTATTTCTGATGTCAGGCTGACTGATCTATAATTTCCTGTTTTCTCACTTCCTCCCTTTTTAAATAGAAATGTTATATTAGCTACCCTCCAATATGCAGGAACTGGTTCAGAGTCTATGCAATCTTGGAAACTGACTGCGAATGCACCCACACTATTTCTAAGCCCGCTTCTTTAAGTATTTAAGTATCAGGTCCAGGGGGGTTTCCCAGTCTTCAATCCCCTCAATTTCCCACCGCAATTTCGCTACTAATACTGATTTCCTTCATTTCCTTCCCCTCACTAAACCATGTGATCCTGACATTTCTGGAATGTTATTTGCGTCCTACTTTGTGGACACAGAACCAAAGTATGCTTTTAGTTGGTCAGTCAGTTTTGTGTTCCCCATTACAAATTCCCCTGTTAAAGAAAGAAAGTGAAGAAGTCATCGTTTTAAGCTGGTTGGAGGAAAGTATAGAGGGGATGTCAGAGGCGGGTTCTTTACACAGAGAGTTGTGAGAGCATGGAATGCGTTGCCAGCAGCAGTTGTGGAAGCAAGGTCATTGGGGTCATTTAAGAGACTGCTGGACATGCATATGGTCACAGAAATTTGAGGGTGCATACATGAGGATCAATGGTCGGCACAACATTGTGGGCTGAAGGGCCTGTTCTGTGCTGTACTGTTCTATGTTCTATGTTCTAAGTCTCTGAGAGACCTTTAGAGAAAGACTTCAGAACTTAGGGCCTATCAGTTGAAGGGATGACCACCAATTATAACTGGCACAGATAAAGATGCCAGAATTAGAGGATTATCAGAGGGTTATCAACTGAAGAAGATTGCAGTCAGAGAGAAAGAGAGAGAGATGAGGCCATGAAGGGATTTGAAAACAAGAATGAGCACTTTAAAGTCGAGGTATTGTTTGACTGGGAGCCACTGTAGCTCAAACACCGTTGTATTGGATAAATGAGACTCTACATAATGTGGGTTGTGGCAGCTAGGTTTTGAGTGACATCATGTTTATGACAGGTAAGAGTGAGGAGGCTAGCTGGGAATGAGGAGTGCCTTGGAATAATGAAGTATGGAAGTAACAAAAACATGGGTACATTTTAGCAGCAAGTGAGCAAGGCAGGCATGGAATCAGATGTCATTATAGAGGTGGAATTTCCCAGTCTTACCAATGACATTGGGATCAAAAACTAACTGAATTCAAGTCAAAAGGCGCCAAGTTTGCAAAGCATCTTGTTTGGCCTCAGTCAGTTACCAGGAAGAGGGATGAAATCAGTAGCTACAGAATGGAGTTTATATAAGGGACCTAAGTAACAAATTCCCCATTTCCAATATTTAATTGGAGGAGGTGTCTGCTCATCTTGTACTGGATTTTGGATACACAGTCTGATAAGTGGGAAGGTCAGAGAAGGTGTTGGTTAGGTAGAGCTGGGCTTTGACTTCTTCATAACAAAATCACAAATCTGAATTAAAAGTTAAATTGCTGGAAGTACACAGGAGGTCAGGCAGCATCATTGGAGTCACAAACACAGATTCAATGATTCAAATCTCTTGAAGAGCAGTTCTGACCTGCTGATTTTTTTTCTAACATTTTCTCTAAATAATTCTGCATCATGTTGCTTTGCTCAGGCTGGTCACTTGTTCTTGTGTCTTGAATTTCTATGTTTTAGGTAATCAAGTTTATTTTAATTATTTTAATATATTTGATTGGGGCAGTTTTAAAACATTCTTATGTTGAACTTGGTGACTTACCAATTAAGGATTGCCTGCCTGAAATTTCTGCCTTATATCTGGAGCCCCCATTTCTGGGTCTTCCTGGAGGCAAGGTTCTATTTTATTGAGTTGCTTAATTTGTTGTTTTGGTTTCATACATTCTGTGCAGTTTATTTATTCCCATTTGAGGTTCTGCATTCCTGCTGTATTGTTTACCTGCTCATAACAATGAATTTATGAGCCAAGCTGTACAACAGGAGCCAGGTAATCATGGTTTGTGAATTATAGAGCCATTCAGTGTTCTTCCAGTATTTTGTTTGCTTTCTTTCCTTTCTTTCCTTCATATTATTTGTCTCAGGTTGCTTGGAAGTACTCTCTAGTGCTATTCAAGGTAGACTGTCTTATCAAACGACTTTAATAGTCTTCACATTTTTAATATCTTTTAATCATTTGGACTATTCCTGTGAGATGCTTCACACTGAGTTCTGTCTTTTTTACGGATACATCAAATTGAAGTTTGCAGTTTGAATCGTGTGATAGTCATTATCTCGAGTATTTCAGATTCTTTGAGAACAGAAGGTCTTTTCTATTGTATTTCTGGCCTTTTGCTTCCAGAAGCAACAATAGAATTCAAATTGATGTACCTGTGTTCATTTTTAGGCTGTAAGATGTTTGCAAAACTTAGCAGTAGGAAGATCTATACCAAATCTGTTAATGCCGGTGCTGTGATCACGGTGGCTACTTCTAAGCCTTCCAGGAAGATGTGTCAAATAATCAAAGGGCCACTAGCATATGAGTTCTGGGGCCTGATATGCTGAGGGTCCTCCTGTGTAAAGCTTATTCCTAATGGGCAGGACAGGGAGGGGCGCGGCCTTCCAACAGCCACTGTTCGTGAGGCAGGCTGCCTTAAATATGATAACTGTGTACAGAGCCAGTTGCTATCTGGAAGTAGAATTGATGCTGGAAACCTGCTCCAGCTAGGAAGATGAGGTCACAGCAAAACTTCACAGGAATTGGAGAAGGCCGTTCAGCCCCTTGTGAGCATTTGCCATTCCACTTGACACAGACTTGTTGTTTTGCTTCATTTAATGCCTTGAGCTGTCACGCTTAATCTCCTTACTTAACAGAAATATTATCAATTAATCACAGTTTTGAAATGCTCAATTCTCCCAGCTTCAACAAATTTTATTGAGTTTGTTTTTGAAGAGGTGACCAAGATATATGAAGGCAGAGTGGGTGAAATTGTCGACATGGATTTTAGTAACACCTTTGACAAGGTCCTGCATGGTAGACTGGTTAGTCAGGTTAAAGTACATGGGATCCAGGGAGAGCTAGCCAATTGGATGCAAAATTGGCTTGACAGTTGGAGACAGAGGGTGGTGGTAGAAAGTCGTTGTTCAGACTGGCGGCCTGTAACCAGCAATGTGGCACAAGGTTCGACCCTGAGTCCACTGTTTATATGAAGTATTGGATGACAATATAGGAGGAATGTTTAGGAGGGCGCCAACATTGGTGGCATAGTGGACAGTGAAGAAGATTATCTAAGAGTGCAATGGGCACTTGACCAACTGGGCCAATGAATGGCAATGGAGAGTGACATAGTTACAGGTGGCATGTTGCATTTTGATAAGATAAACCAGGGCAGGATTATGCAGTTAATGGTAGGGCCCTGGGGAGTGTCGTCGAACACGGAAAACTGTGGGTGCAGGTACATAGTTCCTTGAAAGTGGCATCACAAATAGACAGGATGGTGAAGAAGGCAATTGGTGTGCTTGCCTTCTGCAGTCAGAGCGTTGAGCACAGGATTTGGTATATTATGGGTACGGCTATATAAGACATTGGTAAGGCCACACTCAGAGCACCACATATTAGAAAGAGTGTAAAGAAGATTTATAAGGATGTTACCAAGAAGGGAAGGTTTAAGTTATAAGGAGAGGTTGGATAGGCTGAGACTTTTTTCCCAGAAGCATAAAAGGCTGAAGGATTACCTTACAGAAGAAGAATCTTTAAATTTAAGATACTATTTCTGTTTCTCTCTCCATAGATGCTGCTAGACCTGCTGAGTCTCTCAAGCATTTTCTGTTTTATCATGATAATGACTTGTGTTTTTGGTTGTGTTAGTTGAAATAAGCTACAGAAACAAAAATGTAGAAAGCCAATAAATTTGTGAAATGTGTACAATGCAGAAATCTTGAGAAGCTAACATGTAGCACCAAGTAGGCCTATTCTAAGGCAGCAGAGAATTTAGATGTAGGAGTGTTTTCAGAAGGCAAGGTTGAACACATTCTTGGAGAGACCATGGGAGTTATTAGTCTCCCATTCTTTTGTACTGTATTTGACTTGGGAGGGTTGAATGGTGATTTGGTGCAAAAAGGGAAAAAAAATATTGAATTCCCCCCAAAATTGACATTCCTCACCTTGGTCAGTGGAAGAGATGAAAATAAAACAAATAATTTACATTCTGCATTATACTATATTGCACCTTGCATTTAAGTTTACAAATTTGTTTAGACATTATAAAGGATTTAGCAGCAAGCACTGCCATCCATTGTCGTGCCTTAGGTAACCCAGCCATACGATGCTAAATAATGTTTTTTACTTCTGCCAACTCTGATTTCTCAGCAAACTGCAGAGTAGTGAATTATACTTAAATGCATTCTTAAATTTATAAAACCAGTTTGCCGTTTTCATTTGAGGAAAATATATCCACGTAATTGACACTTCAGGGCAACTTTTGCTGTTATAAAAACATGTATGAAATACCACTGATATAACGACAAGATATTTACTGTCAACTTATTTTATTTGGGAATAAAATTTGGGCAAAGGCAGCCCAAATCCTAGCACATAGCCCCACACTGCTCCCTGAAAGCTCAGCAATATGAGGTCTAAGAGCCTTTACCTGTTTGCCCTCATTTATCCATGGTTGATCAGCTACCTCCCCTTAAGGTGCCATCACTAGCAGCTTGTGAATATTTGGGCAGCAGGAGACTGGTTGACCAGCACCAAAGGAAAAGTAATCAAGAAACAAAAGTTAGGTGGTGGCATGGGGCTCCTACTGAACCTATAGGGGAAATGTCTTCTTAGCTTAAATGGCCTCTCCTGGTCTCAGATCACCTTTGTGCTTTCTTTAGCAGGGGGACAACACTTAGCCGACACAGCCATGGCTTTTCTTTTACTTCTGCGATGTGGGTGTTGCTGGCTGGGCCAGCTTTTATTGCCCATTCTGATTCGCCCTGAGGGCAGTTCAGAGTCACCAAGTCACGGTGGGCCTGGAGTCACAGGTTGAAAGGATTGTTGAGTTTCAAAGATGTCATTGGGTCTTGCTTGGCATATTTGGTTGACTGCAGGAATGTCTTTGCTGCCAGCTCAGAAGAGCAATTGGTGCCGCACATCGATAGCTTACCTGCCTTGCCAATTCTAAATTGTGGCCTAACTAGTTTGTGCATGCAAGCAGTGTTAAAATTTATGTGTACTTCAGATTGTACAGGTTGTGACAAGGTGTGAGTCAAGCTTAGCACATCTAAACATTGAGTGGTTATTCCATGATCTAATGCTTCTGGTTGATTGAAGATCAGTAAGGCCAGGGGGTTCACTGCATGAATCTTAATTCTGCTACCTGCCAGTGCTCTGTGCTGGGGCTGCAGTATTCCATGGTCACTGTCTGTGTGTGTTTAGACACAGACAGGAACTTAAAAATATTGTTCAGCGCCTTTGACTTTAAAAAAAGCTGTCAGAGCTGACGGAAATCTTCAATGAAGTTTCATTAAAACAATCCAAGGAATTAGAAATTAGGAGGAAAGATGAGTAATGAAGTTTAAAAAGGGATCAAACCTCTGAAAAGCTAGAGAGTAAGTGGTGAAAAATATTTCCATCTAAATTGGAAGCAAAGATGAAAAACTTATGATTTACTAACACAAAGTTACTCTATACTTTTCTTCACCCACAGGATGAAAGAAAGCATGCTATATGTCCCTGTGTGGCTTGTGGCTTGCTGGCTCATATTGTTGTCGCTCTGCGCCAGGAACCCTGGTCAATTCCTGCCTTGGGTGACAGTCTGTGTGGAGTTTGTACATTCTCCCTGCATCTGCATGGGTTTCTGCTGGGTGCTCTGGTTTCCTCCCACAGTCCAAAGATGTGTAGGTTAGGTGGATTGGCCATGCTAAGTTGCTCCATAGTGTCCAGGGAAGTGTCGTTAGGTGGATTAGCCATGGGAAATACAGGGTTATAAAGGTATGGTCGGGGTGGGTCTAGGTGGGGTGGTAACTCGATAGGATGAACAGCCTGTTTCTGCATTCTAGGGATTCTATGAAATAGGTGATGAAATTGAGTCAACCTTCTTTCTTAAGATGAAACTGAATGAAAAGGGTAAGGTATTGAAAGGAATGAGTGAAGGAAAATAGGTGAATTGTACCTCTGTACTGTGTGCGCAAACAGAGAATATTTAACTCATAGCATCTAGAAAAAGATAAACAAGTATTAACTGGAAGAATAATACATGAAGATGATTACAACAATGGAAATCAAACCTCCATCTTCTACATGAAAAACTTCAAGTTCTGTGTTGAACATTTCTGTTTATTCCATTTCAAGTTATTCAGTAAGAAATTCCAATAAAGAAAATGGGTACATTTGATTCACAGTTGGTAGAAAAGACTGAAAGACACTGTAGAGAACAAAAAAAATTACCCAACTCTAATTTTTTTTTTGTCATTAGAATCCTGTACTTCACCCTGCTGAAGATTCAAATAAGATTGGCTATGACAGAACAAGTCGTCCATCCGAAAGAGACAAGAATACATCCAAAGCCTTTTTTTATTATTGGCTCCCCTGATTCCTAACACTGCAGAGCAGTTAAAAATACTTAGGAAGCAGACTTTAGAGTTCAATATTTCAATTTTTGATTATGTGAGCCTGTTTCCTGTTGCTGGTTGCAGTGCTTGATTGGATAATCCTGAGTATAGATTCGGAGAAAGGTGAACCAACTGGAGAGTTTGTTAGAGATTAGAACTGTAAGCATGGTTAATACATTGTAAAGTACGAAACAAAGTCTGTTGTATGGAAATTGGTGCCGTTTTACAATGCAGATGATGGATGATATCTTGAGATATTAATTCTTGATGGAAAAGCAAAACAAAAAAGAAATTGGACAAATACCAATACTGACATTTATGATGGAAATTAGAAGCACCAGAACCACAAACAGATCTTGATTACACCAAAATCAGTTTCACTTTGACACTTTGTTGGCTTTACAATTTGTGAGACATCTGACAAAGTACGCCATCTCAGCATGTTTATTGAGATTGAAACAAGGAACAGGAGTTGGCTGAAAACACACACACACGGTACATTTTACTGCATGTGGAATTTAGTGTGAACAAACGTATGTATTACAGTTTCACATCATAAAAATGTGATCAAATCCAACCCACCTCATGACAAATATTTACAATGTTGCTAGCAATAGATTCTAAAGGATTGGCTTCTGCGGCAAAGTAGTTCATGGAACAGCATTGACTTGCAATGAGGTAGTGCCTTGAACATAATATAATATCCAAAGGTACTTTACAGGAATGTTAATCAAGCAACATTTGATGTGTGAGTTATAAGAAAAAGTAGGACCAGAATCCTGACAAAGGATAAGTTATACAGAGCATCTTAAAGGAGGAAAGATAGAAAAGCCTCAAGGGTGACAAACAAAATTCAAAGTTTATAGGGCTTAGATAGCTAAGTCAATGCTTTCAGAGGTGAAACAATGAAAATTAAAAGGGCCCACATGAATCCAATCCTTTGAGTTGTGCTTTCAGGAGTGTGGGTGGGATCTAGGGATACAACAGTGTAATGTTTATTTGCTAACACGTACTCCTATAAATGCATTTTTACACTGGAAGATGCAGTTGCCTCTTCCTTCTAAATACTATTATGTTTAGTTAGTAATATCACTTTGACAAGTTTTCTTTCCCTCCAGCATGAGGTCAGAAATGGGGATATTTGCTGATAATTGTACCATCCACAGTTCCACAGATAGTGAAGCAGTCCGTGCTCAAATTTTGCAGGACCTGGACAATATTTGGCCTTGGACCAACGACTGGCAAGTAGCATTTTTAGTGCAAAAGTGCCAGTCAGTGCCTTTCTCCAATAGGAGAAAATCTAATGAATGTCTCATTGTATTCAATAGTATTGCAATCACTGAATCGCACAACATTGTGGGCTGAAGGGCCTGTTCTGTGCTGTACTGTTCTATGTTCTATGTTCTATGTTCTAATCCCCCACTATCAAAATCCTGGGGGTTACCACTGACCAAAAATTGAACTGGAATCGTCGTATAAATTTTGTGGGTGCGAGAACTGGTCAGACAGTCTAGGAATACTGCAGTGAGTAACTCACTCTCTGGTTCCCCAAAGCCTGTCCACTTTCTACAAGGCACAAGTAAGGAGTGTCGTGGAACACTCCTCACTTTTCTGGATGAGTTCAACTCCAATGACTTTCAAGGTTGAAACCATCCAAGACAAAGCAATTTGCTGAATTGGTGATACATCCACAAACACTCCAGGACATCAATGTGTACTATTTACACTGCAGAAATTCTCCTAAGCTCTGTAGACAGCACGTTCCAAACCTTCAACCACAACTGTCCAGATGGACAAGAGCAGCAGACACATTGAAACTTTATTACCCATAAGATCTCCTCCAAACTACTCACCATCCTGACTTTAAATATAATCAATGCTTATTAGTGTCACAATCTTGGAACTTTCTCCCTGACAGCATTGTGGGTCTACCTGCAGCATGTGGACTGCGGTGATTTGAGAAGACAATTTATCACCACTTTCGTATGGGCACCTAGGGACTGCCAATAAATGCAGATCCATCCAGTGACCCCCAATCTCCAGAATGAACAATAAAAAAAGCTTAACCTTGATTTACTTTTATAAGAAAGAAATTAGTGCAGTTCTTCAATTTAGGGCACATAAAATATTATTCCACAGTCTGAAACAGATACTATGGGTTGAATCTTGTGCTGTTTTGGCTAAGTGCCAGTTACATTGAGTTTTCTGTAAGGGTTTCTTTCCCACAAGGTTTAGCTAGAATTCTCACTGAATCTTACTGAATGCTCCTCAATAACCACCTCCCCTGCTGCAAAGGTGTCTCTCTTACTCATTAAGCCCTATCTTGCCACTCTGTGTTCCCACCATAATTCACCAAGTCAACGGATATCTGCCAAAAGCTAGGCACCTTTAGTACCTGTGCCATCTTCGAAAGGCTGCAGTGAATGCGGACTAATGTTGGCAATCCAGCATTGCCCCTCATCAGCAATGTACTGGCACAGCAGGCAGCAAAGCACACAGCGAATGGCACATAGTTGGCACGGCTGACATTCCCTCATGCATGCTACCCCATTCTCTCACTCTGGCCACCGCTCAATAGCCAGACAGACAGTTCACCTGAACCTTAGCTACATCCTGGGGTCTAAATGCCTTCTCTAAATCACTAATACTCTTGTCTGCAATGCCCCCTGGAAACCTGTAGGTTGTCATCATCCAATGGGGAAACGTCACACGCACGCCACTGATTGGACAATTCTAACTGCGAACTTTTATTTAAAGAGAGCAAAAGTGAAGATAAGCAAAACAAACAGAGTCTGCCACTTGCCTTCCACAAAACATGCCAAATGCTGGCATCATGACCAACATCTATTGGTCTGCTGCACCCAGCTCTCATCTACTGGAAACAGTTGGCAATCAGATCCTGCCTGGCTTTTAGTCCTGACATAGTTGAGATGTCGTTCACACTGAGAGCTTCCTGCAATTCAATGTCCTCATCCTCCCCCTTCCTAAGACTACTCTATATTCCTCCAGTTCCTCAACATCTATCACATCACCTCGTGCCTGATCCATTTGTACAGAATACCGTGTGCCAGTTGATGCACACACTGTGTTGGAACTCTACTGGAACGGTCTCCAACTACCACCAGCATCCCCCCTCACCACACTGGGCCAAGTGGTAGAACCATATCTTCAGCAGCTCCATCATCTACTTCTCCATGGCCCTAGTCACAAGGGACGGTACCACAATGGCTAAGTGACCAACACATTCAAAATGGAGTGGCTGCTGTACTCCAACCCCTTTGCCATCTCAGACCTACAGGAATGAATATGATGAGAAGTTGAATGATTGGAGTACGTTGTCTTACTTAGATGACATAAGATGCAGTAATGTTCCCTTCCATAGCACTGTTGGACATTTCCAAGTGATGGGAAGCTTTTGATCAGTATTTGCCTGTTTTTAAGTCATTGCCACTAAGTTCTGCATCACTGTGATGCTAATGTTTGATTTGCAAGCACTAAAGGTGTGTTGCAAATCGCCATGACCAACACTCGAACCCGAAACATATTCATTCTTCACGGCTTGCAAATGAGCACAGTAATGCTTTCAAATGAAATGTATCTGGAGTTTGCAAACACCTGTTTCACATATTTGCCCTTTCAATGTACAGCAGGCATAGATTCCGTGATTTTGCCGATCAAAGTGCCCATCCTGAGCATCACCTGATCCATTTATAGTTGAATTGCTCACCTAGATAACAGCAGGTGATGGTAGGGAATACAGCTCGCAATGAACACAATAGCACCAGGCTTCGCATAGCCACTCGATAGCTGTGTCAGAGCTTCCATATCTCCTTTTACCTCATTCTACACCGACTCTCCATTTTCCATCCATCCCTGCCATGTGGAGATGCATCTGCAAACACCCTCCCACCCCCCAATTCAACTTGTGTTTCTTGGGATCACCATCCTTGTTCCCATTTCCCTTTCCTGCTCACCTACCTTTCTTCCCACAGGCTTTCAGCCTTGAATTCCCCACCTTTTTGGCAGACATTCCCCCCTCCACCCCGCCTGCTGCCCTTGCAGGCCCCACATTTACCGTCCTCAAGATCACCCCCACTAAACCTCACACCTCCTCCCAAGAATGTATTCATCTCAAACCTGGGACTGGCTTTGTTAAGCAGCCACTAGACTTGACTGAACATGCTGAACTGCCTGGCTGAGAATACGCCATTCCTCAACTACATGTGATGCCCTCTGGACAGACCATTGCCCAATCCTTGCACTGTAATCAGACAGACCCCTGACCCTGTCCAGCCTGGATGGATGACTGGTTGTAGCCAAGTCCCTGAACTTTCTGTCGACTGTGGCCACGACTGATGGTACTGGGACCCTGGCCAACAGATCCTTCCATTGGCTGAACTGAGGACAGGCGCCCACTCACTTTCGAACATGGAGATCGCCTTGAATTAAAGTGCAATATGTTTACCTTCTAGGCAGTTGGTATATACTAGCTGTGCTGTTCAGGATATTCCAGCCCCCTGTTGACTAGTATGACAAGTACTTTGTCTGATTGTCTGCACAAAAGAGCACATGAATGCAGCAATGCTAAGAGTCTTCAGGCCCTGCCAGAAGCACCAACGCATTAACAGGTATGTCAAGACAAGACAGTAATGCTGCAAGTATGGAAGTAGGCATTAAGTGATTGAGCACTAACATAGCAAGCGATCAGCTTGAGATGCAGCATTTCCATATCCCCTTGTTACCTAATTCTATACTGACTCCTCATTTCCATCCATCCATGCCTCCCATGTGGAGATGCACCTGCAAATCCCCCTGATCAACTTGAGTTTCTTTGCATCACCGTCCTTGTTCCCATTTCTACATAGGAACAGCCCATGGGCTGGGTGCATCTTCCCTGCAAACAGTGTCCTTACAGCAGCTGTTCAGTGTCAGCACTGCAAAGCAGTTCGATGTTTCCTAAGCATCCTGCAGGTGGATCAGAGAGATGACATGAGAGGTTGACCAATGCCAGTTGCCCAAGTCCGTGGAGAAGGGATCCGAAGATGCTGTTTGGAGCCCAGAAACATGCAGCCTGTTGAATTCTCAGTGTTAACTTATTCAGCACATTTGATAAGCTAGGAAACAAAAGATTTGGAGGAATTTTGATCTGTTTACATAGCGTTTAGCAAGTTATGATCCCTTGTAACTGGCAAATCACTGTGCCCCAGCATGAAATTGATCTCAATGCTCAGTGGAAACATTAAAATTGCAGCAAACAGCTCCCGTTGACAAGATAGCTCCCACTGGACTTCCCACTGGATTCTGCCACATATCTAACCATTGCCCACACCTTTCAAGCCCCTGTAAGATTCTGCCATTTGTTACATGTTTGACTTAATATAGAATTCAATATTTTAAATCAAAGAATCCCGAATGAAATAGGTAGAATTAAAATGGCTAACCCTGTGCACCTGGGTAAACTGTGAATACGTCAAGCAAAGTACAAAATGGAAGGACCTGTCGACAGCGACATCAATAGCTTGCATTTAAATAGCACCCTTAATATAATAGCCTCAGAAGCTTCTCAATGTAATCAAACAAAATTTGATGGTGAGTAGTTGCAGAACTTATGAATGACTAGAAATGGAATTAGTAGAAGAGCTGGACGTGCATAGCATCCAATGTTTCCTATCAGAAGCCACATAATAAAGGGCTGGTTCTTCAGCACATGGTTCATCACAGGGTCCGTACTTCAAACAGGTTTGGCCCATGCATTTTTTTTTACTGTTTTAGGGCTTCAAGGTATACCCGCCATGGGACATACTATAATGCTACAATGAACATATTGTACACTTGATACCACATACAAAGGCTAATGATCCAAACTGCAATCACAGGCATAACAAAATGTGGAGGTGGATGAACACAGCAGGCCAAGCAGCACGTTAGGAGCACAAAAGCTGAAGTTTCGGACCTAGACCCTTCATCAGGGTCTAGGCCGGAAACGTCAGCTTTTGTGCTCCTGAGATGCTGCTTGGCCTGCTGTGTTCATCCAGCCCCACACTTTGTTATCTTGGATTCTCCAGCAGCTGCAGTTCCCATTATCTCAGATGCAATTCACAGACATGTTGTCCAACACTTTCTGATGTGCCTGAACTGTATGTGAGTTTCCCCTTTGGCAACACAAACAAAAAAAAATCAGCCTAATAAAATTGAGAGTGAAAGGATGTCAAGGTTATGTGTCTCCTTTGATCTTCTTCCTCTCCTGAGGTAGTGACCCATGCTGGGGTACAAATCCATAGCTGCTGGCTGCCCTTCAGTAACCTTGTCTAAACTGTTCCTCCCTAGATACTGCACTTGGACATCGTACCGATTGAGTATGAATAAATAGAGATAACTGCTAATCTGTGAATAACTATCCACTAACACAATATTAAGTATCTCCCTATGCTTGCAACCTCCTTTTCAGATTTATTCCTTCAATTTGGTTTAGTTGTGCTCATGCAAAACATTAATACTTGCTGGTGCCAAGGAATCAGCTGTAGCTAAACTCATACTCATAAGGAGAGATCGTTGCCCAAGGTGACCACCTTCACCAGGTGATAGCTGGAAGGTAGTTGTCCATTGTTTCAGACTCTTGACACTGAATATGCAAAATTACACTAAAACCAGATATGGACTTATTATCATTAACTAGAACAGTTTTCTTCTTCCTATGGCCCGGCACAATACATTAAGTGTACTGAATAATGCTGACAATTGGGTAGTTAGGGATAGACAATAAATGCTGCCTTAGCCAGGGATGCCCTCATCCTGTGAATAAATAAAAGAAAGAAAATTTAGTTGGCGCATTCTTTTAACTTCTTACCTAAGTAGTCATCTTTTCAAACTGAAGAACTTTGCAGGCCTGTTTACCATTCTTCAAGAAATTATTCCAAATGCTTGACCATTGTATCATGACATGCAATGGTCAGATGCCAGTGACAGAGCTACTCCTCTAGAGTAGTGGCTATCCTGCTAATCAAAATGGCCTAGTTTCATTCCATGATGATCCCATGTAAAGCTCCTCCAGCACAACTCACACCAAGTGCTTTTTGATCAGATATTTACAGAGCTAGATTTCAATGACACGGTTGTTCACTTTATTACTCCATTAAGACAGAAATGATACACAAAAAAGACCTATCAAGTCTAATTTTTGAGTGTGTTAATTGATCCCCTGTTGCAATATGTTATCAAAATGAGCATTGTCTTAATGTTAATTGGAGTATACAATAGAATGACCCTACAAATAAGTCAAGTGGTTATGAATTAATTTTAAGAAGTTCAAAGATGATGTAAATTTACTGAGCCAAGGTAATGTGATGTCATCTTTTAAAGGAGGCAAATTCCGTAAATATTTATTATGTTGGATAGAGTCAGGACACTATCTACCCCACTTGTCATCACTCACTCACTTACCAGGTCATTTACTTCATTGCTGTTTCTGGGAACTTGTTGTGTAATTGCATTTCCTACATTGTCATAGTGCACTTCAAAAAATAGTTATTTGTATTGGAACATCTTGAAACATTACATAAATAATTGTTTATTTCCTTCTTTTTACCCTGATTATTTCAGAACCTCTTTTATTAGGGCCATATATCAAAGCTGTGTTTGTAGACAATATTTTCAGCTACTATTCCCATGATGCTGACTTATGCTTTGACATGCTATTAAATTGAATTTCCAGAGGTAATACCAGATGTAGTTCCTCATTGTTAGCAATATAGCTAAACTCCATAAAGCTGTGCATGCTGGAATACTGAAACAAGCATAGAGATATTGGAGAAACTCAGGTGGCAGTGTCTTTGGCGAGAGAAACAGAGTTAACATTTTGAGCTCCATTTGACTCTTCTTTGAGAAGATTCCTACATGATTCTGTGGGTTTTTGGCATGAAAGTCAGAGCAGGTATCCAGCAACTTCAGCTCGTTGCTTGATCCTCTGGGCAACTATCTTGGATACCCAGCAGCAATGCCTGAAGGCATGTACCATGGACACCCGCTACACACACCCTATAACTATAGGTGTTGGTATCTGACAACTGGCAGCCACTCAGAACCATCGTCACACCTATCTAATCTACTTGCAGCGCTCTGTTGCATTTTAAAGCTGAAATCCACTGGCACCTAACATTAAAAGCTGCAGCAAGGACGCTTTGTGTGCAGGGACAGGGAATAGACCTCCAGTTCATGGACTGATCCAAGCTACATCTCAGGGCTGCTCACTTACTCTCATAGTGCTCACTCAATTAGCGTTTTCCTGGATATTCACAGCATTCCTGCCTTGCCCTAGTGTACCATGCTCAGGCATTTCAGCCAGAGTCTAGAGGCTCACAGTGCTGATGTATTGAATTCTGTTTAGTGCACACACTGAGCCAGACTGCTTGTCATTAGTGATCAGTCCAGCGGATGCTCATACTGCTGTACATCACAGTGAGGCGTCAGTCTCACCTCTGCAGTGTGTGGCAGCTGTCTGAACAGGAAATACACTGCATGATGCTTCAACCAAATGGCCATGGCCAAAACAATGTGGGGAATAATCCTCTGTCACATCAAAGGGAGCTCTGTTGTCAGTATAGGGGCTGGGCCATGTTCAGGGGCCTATTCGGCCCTTTCCCTGGGGATGTCTGTCAAAGGCACTCATTGGGCTGGAGAAGAGTCAGTCTTAAGGGTTTGGTTGGCTGTTGACAAGTGGAGAGGGTGAAAGGAGGTGCTTGATCATCTGGGGTGACTCTGCCTGCAATATCCTCTGTACAGACTGTGTTGCATCATCCTGACGTGCTGTGCTATCCACAATCAGAGCTGCCAATGAGCTGACATGTTGACTGCTGAGGAGCTGGGAGAATGGGAGCAGTTTTCTGAGGATGAAGCCAAACCACATTGATTGTTACCCAGTTCCAGTGGGTGAGAGCAGGGTGCATCAGACAGTTGTGGAATGTAAAATAATCATTGATCATGATGCCAGCATTTTCTTTGCATTGTCGGGGCCAGCTGATGCCTCTGTTAGTTTCTGGTGTCTGTAAATAGAAAACATGGAAATGTCCAAATGCTTTTCTGTCTGAGATGGTCTCTCACCAGACAATGATAAGATGCTGGTTTGCTGTGGGAGACAAAGCGAGTGTAACAGTAACTTTGAGAGTGTGGTAGGGTGGGTTGTGGCTTAGGACAGGTCAGATTTGTGGTCTGAGGGTTGTGACTGAGGCAAAGAAGTGGGATTATATGTACCAGGAAATGTCATCAATAGCATGTCTTTGGGGCTGCTGTGCCACTGTATTGCTGGTGAAGGGCAGCTCTGTAATGCCAATGCTTGACTGGCATTTAAAGATGGTGCTGGAACCAGGAATTCCAGTATATTCCAGGAGATCCAATGAGTGGTGAGTTCTTCCTGTTGCAAGTGGGAGAATTAGGCTGGTACTGGATGGGGAAAGAGTGCCATAAGGGCAGAGCAAGCAGTTAGTGAGGCAGGTCTGGGATGATTCGGAGAGAAATCTCACTGGGCCCCACACAGACAAACCCTCTGTGAAACTCCACAAAATTGACACTCAGCTAAATGATCAAAAGATTTGGCTGAATGAGATAGATTCAGACTTGCTTTTATTCAGTTTGAAGGCTGATTCAGTGTGAATTTCTAAAAATATTCCTGTGCCATAGTGATTCTGAAAGAAAATAGACAACAGATTAGAATATAGCAAATAGAACTGTTTATTGTACTAGTGAAGCACTGGTGTCCTAAGAATACCAGTCTGTGATGGTATTCAGCTTGATGTTTGAAATAATACCAGAAAGTCAACATTGTGAATGTTGCAAAGGTTACTAGTGTTTAAGATTTCTTCAGTTGTGAACCAAGGTGACACTTTGATAAGCATGGGGCAATAATTACTGGCAGGAGTGTTATCATATGGATTTTTAATATGTTCATATTGAAAGCCTGCCTTTACTATTCAAATGGAGGTGATAACCTGTTTATCTTAAATGGAGGTAGTAACATGTTTGCTTTAAATGGAGGTGGTAACCTGTTTGTTATATTTTTTGCTTTTTACTACAAGAACATTAAATGTTACATACTTTGACTTACATATTGTAATGGCTCAGATTTTGCATCTGGAATAATAGGGAAGCTGTCAGTGCTCATAGTTACAATGGAATAAATCAGACAGCAACTTCTGGCATCTGTGCATATGCAGATAAGGACAGAAATCTGTAAGTTTCTGCTTGAGAAATCCCCTTGCTCCACAGGGCACATTGTAGCAATCTTTGCCGATGGACCCGTGTTGAATCAGTGCAATGATTTAAACTTGAACTATTTCTGTACAGATTTCCACTAAAAATTCCAGAAAGAAAATTAGTGCTGGGACATTCATGAGTGAGCAATTAATTTAGCAGCATTAGGACCTGTTAGACTCCTTTTGGCTGAGTTAAGTACTGAAATGATCAATTACTGACAAACAAATCCTTTGACCCTGAAAATTTTACTTTACATGTGTGAAGGCTTATCCTTTTAGAAGTTAATTATTGTTGGAGTTATGATAAAACTATGTCCACATCTCTTAATTCTATCTGTATTCCTTCATCTTTATTTAACTTGCTATACTTGATCTAAATACAATTAATATTTTCTGGCTTAGATTTGTCAAACTGCTTGGGTAAAAATCCTGGCTATTTCTTTCCAGCAGACACATGCCCTGAAAAGTACCAGATCAATGCAGGCAACTACTGTAAAGCCAGGTGAAGCTATGTGGGCATCTATAAGTAAAGGAATAGCAAGTGAAAATTATGCAGTTTATTTCCTCATATTCAAATATAGAATTAATTATACAATGTTTCCTATTCACTTAATACTATTTGTAATTGAAGCAGAGCTTACGTAGATAATATTAATTAACACTACCATGCCAGTTTGCTCATAATAATGCTAAAAGGAAAGCCTGGTAGAACTGCACAAATAGTGGTAGCAATTTTATGTTCAGAAAAATGAAGTTTTATTGTCCCTTTAACTATCAATTGTTTGAGAGTTGCAAATGACCATCTGAAGAGTCATCAAACTGAGACTACGTCTGCCTTAGCACGTGAATTTAAAAGATCTCACAGCACTAGATCAAAATTTCCTTGGTGTCCTGAGCCGATATATTTCCCTAAACCATCATCTCAAGAAAACAAATTGAACTGATTGTTGCCACATTTCTGTTTGTGGGAACTTGCTGTTCACAAATTGGCAGCCACGGTTCTAATATTTCAGCACTGAATGTGTTTACAAACTTTTTGTCTTGGGCAGTCCTGCAGTTGGTACATGAGCTATGTAAATGTATGCTTTTCATTTAGTCTGTGTGGTCTGGAATCATGCAGGCAAATGAAGGGAAACCAATTGCGTGACATTTGAAGACAAGTAACTAACGAAGCAAAATTAATTGGCTGTGAAGGTAGCACTTAATTTCTCCTTTCAATTCAAGTTCTGCAAAAGCTCTGAGCAAAGCCACTTTATCAGATACCATGAATGACACTGAAAATCCAAAGAATTAAAAGTTTTAGACTCTTGATCACATAAGTATATGTCACTTCCTTTTATCACCGCGAATTACGACGAACCATTTTCATAATTTAGTCTAATAAAATCAACATACTATTGACATATATCCAGGGCAAGCGAAACTTGAACCTGGACTCTCTGCTCCAGAGGAAGGGACGCTACCATTGCACCACACAATCCTAACAGACTCCTGTGTACTGCAGCAATTGGTTGAGAGGAGTCCACAAAGACCTGACACCCAGTCTCCTGTTTTCTCTACCAGCATGAATAGAACATGTTACTTCTAAATTACTCAGAAAAAAGGAAAATGGGAAATCAAAACAAAGATGAATTTGGCCAAAAATAAATGACTCCGATAACTTGCGTATAAATTGAATTGAAAATCAAACTGTGTAATTTGTATTTTACCCAAACTGCTTGATGTTTTTCTTTTGTTTAGATTAACATCAAATCTTTAAAGACTTACATGCCAAAGGAAAGAGAGAGTTTGTACTGCAGCCAGTTTTAACACATCTAAACAATTAACTGTAGCAGAATTCGATTTACCAAAAACAAGAGAAACAGAACCCTTTGATGAAGCATTTTCTCCAGTGTTCTCTTAATTCATTAACAATTTATAAATGTTGGCATGTTTTTGCATACAGCATTAGAATTTCAGAAGGTTTGAATCTGCGCTGGCATCTTCATCTTCATATAAACCACCGATTGCATTTGTATAGCCACACTTCAGATATGATTGAGAGGAAATTAGTCAGAAAAGAGAATATTCCAAATCTTATATCCTTTGGGAGAAAGTGATCATTCCACAGGCCAGGGAAGATTTAATAATTACGGTAAAAATTGATAGCTTGCTGCAGTTAATTTCCACTTAATGATGCAAGAACATGGGTGTAGCTCGAAATCTTTCTTTTTCAGTGAAAGAGAGTCACCATTGCATCACCATCGCTATCCTTACTAACTCCCAATGAGTTGATGGACAAATGTGTACATTTTTCTCCATTATTTAATGTGTAGGAAGGGGTAGACTTGGAATAAATCCTTCCCAATACAAATCGTATTGTTCACATCAGAGGATCTTCTTCAATGCATGCCTTGTACATGGTTGGAAAGATTTCAGTATGAAGATGAAGATGTTTTTAATCTGTTCTATCCCTTTAAGGTCACTATACAAGTACTTCCTGTACAGAAGTAGCTAAATAAATTAACACATGCTATCCAGCTATTGGTGACATTGAGCCATACAACCCTTGAAGCTGAGACTAATGAATGGAAAAATCTCCCTTTAGTTCTTAAAGGCAAACGTGATTTTATTCAGGAGGACTTCACGCAAGTTATTGTTTTGTTTTACACCTGCAGCTGACCTTTTGCAGAGCCACGCATCTCTCTTTCTGGAAACGTCTAATGCTCCCACATCTCCTAAGACCTTACTGACACAATTGCAACGAGGGATACGGAGAGGTAGTCAAACCAGCATTACCAGTGAGGTGTCAGGATCTTCCGAGAGCATCTTTGCAGCCAATATTGCGAGCAGTAAGTAAACGGTTTAAACTTGATTTTCTTGGATTTCTATCTAATGCATACCAAGAGAGGAATCTTCTTGCCTTGGAGGTGTAGAGGTAGAAGGTGCACAAAACATTTCATTAGGCACGGTGATGGTGTAACTGCCACCATTGAATTAACTTCGAGGAGGAGAGTCCTTCCTGCCTCTTTGCCAATTGATGCCTTTAAGCAGAAGCACAAAGTGTGTGGACTGATGATCACCCACAGCAGCAGATGCCTGGATCCTTGAACCTGATTGAGAGCATAATGCAGGACAAGAGACCACTCACAGAGAACCAACCCCCTGGCAATGCTTTCTGACCCCCTGCTGGTGACCCATACTCCTGGAACCCTGCCCTTAAAACATTTATCTTGCTGTAGGATCTGTAGACCTCTGGTTTGCTTTCCCAACAGCAGCCAGCAGCTTTCTATGGAAGCTGCCAGCCTCTAGTTTGTTGTTAAATCCTGTCAGGCAGGACCACCGCTCCTTGTGGGCCAAATTCCAGAGAGAAGCCCACCAGACTGGCCAAAGAACTGGGATGCCTCGCTGAGATGGTGCAGCAGGCGAATGGTGTCAGATTCCAGCCATCAGGCAAGACCCAGAACACCAATGAAAGATTCCAGTCTAGGAGTCTATTTAACCAATGGCCCATTATCTGTGGTGTTTCTCTATTTTTCAACCTTTATTCTTGGAATATGCTGTCCTAAAATTCAGTCCTCTTGAAAGTTGATCTGCTTCTGAATGTCCAACTTTGTGCCGGCCTCAAACTTCCATGGTTGCATGCGTCTCACTAACCTGTGCATTAATGTGTTAAATTGAAAGCTGGTTCACATGTTCATAATGAATGCTAGTTAAGTTGGAAAGAAAGCAGTTTTTGCTGTGTCTTTTCTATCATTTATTCTTCGGTTACTCCATTCAATCAGATTAACTTGTTCTTTATTTCATTGATGATTGTGGGATCTTGCAGTGCAAAACTGGCCACTATTTTCTTATACAACACCAGGGATTGCACTTTAAGATTATTTGGCTCTGAAGCACACTGAGATATCCTGACGATATGGATGACACTGTGTAAAATACAAATATGTCTTCCCTAAAATGCAGCTTTTGACACAGGGCAGTTGTAAACTAAATTGTCACAGCCAAACCTGTTAGCCAAGAGCGAACCTGAATTTAGTTATTTAGTCCTGGGCAAAGAAGGGATGAATGGGCCTCTAATATGTTATAGGTTGTTAACAAAACTTGAAAGGTGTGCAGCATTTTATTCTGGGAAGAGTTGTATGGACTTAGAAAAATTGTCACATTTATAATTGTATCACTGCTGTTTTAGTCTCTGAATTCAGCGCCCGAAAATGATAAACCACTGCATTCCATATAACACTTCACAAAAGCAATGAAATCAGAATCGTGAACACAGTTTGAGGAACATTCCCTTACTATTGCAGTGTTACATCTAGAGAGAGCGTGCATGTTCCAAGAGCTTGAAAACACAGATAATAGTGCATGGAAAAAAAAATCAATTTAACCCCGAGCTTTCAAAGCCTTCAAGTTAAAGCACCAAATGTGGTCTTTTTGGTTGCTTTTTTAATATTGTTATTGCAAATACACATTTTTAATGCCTCCACTGTAAGGAACCTGGTTTTGAGATCTTGGTTTACAAAATCTATTTTCAGCTTTTTCCTGTCATTTTTGGCTCATGGCCATCTATGACTTATAGCTTTAAAAATATGGCAATTGGTTTCCTCTTCATTACTAACTGATTATGATTGTACATTACTGTTTGGTTTGCTCTTTTATGAAAGTGCAATTTGAACTAATTAAGTGATCATATGATCTTTCAACTATGGCTGTGCTGAACTTTTAGCTAATTTAGTTTTGCCTTACAAAATAAATTTCTATTTAATGTGCATATTAATCTATTGAATGACAACAAAAAAAAATCACGGGTTGTGTGTGACATCTAAAGCATTTATTTTCACTTACTAGAGCATATTCTTTATGATCTGCAAATTTTATATCACACTTGCATCCGAAATCTCATATATTTAAAACAGGAAAGCATTCTAATTAAACTGTTAGGAATTGACCCAATTAATGATCAGCAAATGGAAAGCAGGAGTGACAAACTAACTGTCATGAGTTGGAAAATATCATATAAAAATAGGAAGCAACAGCAAAAGTTAAAAAAAGTAGAGGAACTAGACAGTACAGATTTAAACCAAAAGAACCAGAGGTAACATATAGAAAAACTTCGTTCTGCAAGAAATGATTAACATGCTGAGTTAGTGGATACAAATTTATTTTCCAAAGGTAATTAAATAAATATTTGAAGGAGAAAATGGTGCAGGAATATAAGGAAAGAGCAAAGAAGTGGGACTGACTGGATTGTTCTTAATAAGAGCCAATGCGGGTTCGATGAGTTAATAGCCTCCTTCTGTACTGTGATATTCTGTGAAGCTACAATTCTCCTGAAATTCCATTAAAGTCAACAGATGGTGGAAAAAATGAGATTGATTCCTTTCAGCCTGTTCTTTACATCTGGGAAGCCTATCTCTGGCACATGATCAGAATGACAAAGTGCAGAAGATGCAGAGCATTCTGATTGTTAGGAATGTAAAACGATGTCTGTGCTCTCTGAAAGGTCACAATCCCACATCGTTACCACTGCCATTAATCAACATAGTTAATGTATTGCAATATTAGGCCCCCAATTTTTTAGTTTAATATATCTGCCTTTTCCCTTGAATTTGTACAGACTCTGAAACACAAATTCCTCTGTATTTGCCTTTCTATAGACTTCGCAGCATTATTACGAGGCTGCAAGTTTGAATTTTGCTGGGGTGCAGAGTCCATGTAAACGGGTGACTAAGGCAGAGTATTTCATGTTAGTGCTAATAAAACAGAAAGAGATAGAATGAGGAAAGAGAAACACTATTAACATTCTTCCTATCTTTTTATGTTGTTTTTGTCTATGCAATGTTCTGCTTGCTCCTAGACATGTTGCTGTTTATTTCTTTTTAATGAACATTGTAATTAATCTTTTATAAGTATGTGGAATGTAATTCATTTTCAACGGTCAGTAATGTGCTGTAATTGGACTTTTCACAGCATCTCTCCCTGCAGCAGGCAGTTTAAGCAACATTTCTTTAGTCTTTATGTGGAGCATTGGATCTGAATATTCTTACTACTTTCATGACTTATTCATGAGCAGATTAGTAGCTTTGGCTGAAGTAGCCCTGCACATGTTACACTTGACTCTTATTCACTGTGTCTTTAAGATGGTGTTTAAATCTGGACAAAAGCAAACATGACTGACAATAGTAGATTACTTCATAAGAAAATAGATAAAGATGAGGAAGACAACTCACCCCATTCCACCTCGTACATCCAGAAAGTCTCTCAATTATACATTCCAATTGTTTTTAAACGATTCTGGGCCTTTCGCCTTAGTTTTTATTCTAATGGCCTTTCTGCCCAGTGCTGTCTTTGAGCCAAGAACTTCCTAACATCAGTCCTAAATTTGCCTTTTGTTGGCTGGTTCTCTTGAGCAAGTGTCACAGTTTGATTCAAAATAGTGATCCAGATTTACCCTTTTTACAACATTACTTTATATATCTGTCTGAAGTCATCTTAGTCATCTCTTTACAAGGTTAAAAATCCCAATTTCTCCCAGCTTTTCTTTTAACTTACTTCTGTGATGTTCACCAGACCTGAAACATTAACTCTGATTTCTCTTTATGGATGCTGCTGGACCTGCTGAGCTTTTCCAGCAACTTCTGTTTTTATTTCTGTGATGTAAGGGGTCGGTTTCATGACTCTTCTCTGAGCAACCTCTAAATGTTATCTTGTGTTTAAGTGACCAGAATGGAAATAAGATTCAGGAGGTGTTTTGGCTAGAGAGCATACTCTTGCAGCATGACTTTGTCCAATTTCTGCTTTTCTTTTTTGGATATATCAGCATTTCTAGCAATCCCATTAAAGGTACATTTTGTCAGTAAAATAGACAAACAGATGTCACTTCTCCATTTAATTTGGGATCCTGAAGAATATTTTAATCACTCGTGGTTACTTGATTACTTTGAGCTATTCGCCTCATTTTTTTCAAATCAGTGTGACTCATTGACTGAAGACTGGTTGCCTCATACTTTGATGTTAACTTAAAAAAAATGCCATATTAAAGTATTTCTCAATTACGGAAAAAAAATGAGCACTGACAACACACACTTCTGTATCTCTTGCCCACTCCATTGTTTCTGACTTTTTACTCTCCTTGTCTGACATCCAGAACTGAACAAGATCAAATTTCCTCTTAGTAAATATAGAGGAGGCTAAAGCTATAACTTTGTTTACAATATTGATGTTGTATTTAAGATGACTTCAACCATATGATAATTCTTTCACCAATACTGCCCACTTCCACTTCCATAACGACTTTTTGACTCTGTCCCTGCATCAATTATTCTGTTGATGATCCCTTCAGTCATTTTTTAAAAATTTGATTATTTCAATGCCCTCCTCTCCAATTCTTAGCTTCAACTCTGCGTGAACTTAAGTCTGTCGAAATTACTGCAGCCCATATGTTAACTAATACTAGCCAAACCTGACCTATTGTTGACTCCTGATCCAGCAATGCTTCATTTCTGAAATTCCCATCCTTCTGTTCAAATCCCAACATGGCTTTGTTTCCCCTCCATATCTCTGTAATCTCTCCTAGATATATCTGCACTTGCCTAGTTCTGGCATCCCAATTTTAATTGTTCTATCATTGCCGTCTCTACCTTTGATTTCACCTCACTACATCCTAACCCTCAGATTCTTGCCCTAATTTGCTTCTCTGCCTCTCAACCTATCCAATCTCCACTTAAATGCTTCTTCAAACCTAACTCTTCAATTAAGCTTTTAGCCATCTTCTCTAACATTTCTGTATGTGATTTTGTGTCCAGATTTGTCTGATAGACCATCTGTGAACGTGTAGTAGATATCTTGCTACATTAAAGGTGATGTATTAGTGCAATGTGTTATTGTGCCATTCCCTATTATGTAGCATACTTTGACTGTGCATTTCTTTAAGCAGCCAGATGTCACAGCAATTTCATTGAAGAGATTGGGATAGATTTTTGGCCTTACCATATAAGTGTAAAACATTGCCAAGATGAGACAAGTACTGAAAATCGGGGGAGAAGGATCACGTGACTACAACCAAGTCACAAGAACATCCACTTTTTAAATGCAATGAAAGCTTGAGGAGGTGGGAGCAGCTGCACTCAGGCAAACCATTAGAGAAGTCAAGGGGTCACTAGTCTCTCCATGTTCCACAGAGATCAATATTGGGGCATGTGGCCTCTGTACTTTGGGAAAAGTATGTCAGAATCATTATGGTCGTCTGTTGACCCCTCCTAACATTTCAGAGGTCAATTGAGCAAAGAGGAGTGTGAAATTGATATTTTTACATCATAGGAACATGCACTCTTGGGGCTTACGCATGACTAATTATTGAGCGAGGCATGTGGTGGAAAGCAACTGTAAAGATTGAAAATCTGCAGAATAAATGGTTTCAGAAAGAAAGGAGAGAATATTCTTGGTTAATTTTAGCCTAGCCTCATGATCGCAAATTGATAGTGTCAGTTGGGATGATTGCTGTGTAACTTATTGGAAAGTAAAATTAGTCAGGATATATAATGCACATACGCTCTGGACTGGTATTGACAAAATTACTACGACATTTTTTTAAAAAAGGGCTGTTTGTTGACTATTAGAAACATAATTGATTCTCACAGTGTTATCATTTGAGTGGGGAGGTGTTTAAGAAATGGCTACAAATAAGTTGAAGGCTGAACAATAGGATTTGTGGTCTAAACTCTTTCAGACGACCAGCTAATCCTTTTCATCAATATGTCAGTTTTTGGTTGAAATAAAACATTTAATAAAATGGATAAAACATTAGATCAAGTTGAAATATTTATGCTGTGATTGAATAACAATGACAACCTTTAATCTGCATGGTTTGACTCTACTAAAGATTAATTGAAACAACCTTCAGCCTTATCCCTTTAATGGGCACTAGCTCCACCTCCCAGAACAGTATGTGGTATATATTTAATGTCCTTACATGTTCCGACCACCTTGCAATTATTCTTAGCAAAAATAGATTTGTTAACATCTGGTACCATGACCTCATCGGACAAGATGCATCTGTATACATGCCAGTATTGCTGTGGGAGATATGATAATTTTTTGGCACCAATTCAATCGCTAAACTTTATCGTTTCTATGTTTACACATTCCTATTATGGGCTCATTTCATGAAATTTAATTTCCTTCGTACCTGAGTTTATCTATCAATCATAGATCAGTTTTAAATTTGTGCCTGGAATCACTCTTAATGCTGTGATTTTAAACAGTGAGCTCTCTCTTCAATGCGGCCCTGCAGATGTTATAATTGGACAAGACAGACCCCTGTCAGGAACATGGCTTGATAGATAATGTTTTATTTTGTTCTAATTTTCATTGAAGAATCACTGTGGCTTACAGTGCAGAATCACAGAACTCCTACAGTACAGATGCAGGCCATTTGGCCCATCAAGTCAACAAAAATGTTCGAAGAGGATCCCACCTCCTCCAACTTTATCCTGTAACCCTGCATTTCCCATGACCAATCCGCTTAACCTGCACATCTTTGGAGTGTGGCACAAAACTGGAGGACCTGGAGCAAACCCACGCAGACACAGGGAGGAGGTGTAAACTCCACACAGACAGTCGCCCAGGGGTGGAATCAAACTTTGATTCCTGGCGCTGTGAAGCAGTGTTGCGAGCCACCATGCTGCCCTAAGAAGGCCATTCAGCCTTTTGTGGTTGCAACAGCTCTTCAAATGAACAACATTACCTAATGCCAATTCCCCATACTCTTTCACATTATCCAGTGCCCTCTTGAATATTTCAATTGAACCTACCTCCATTACACATCCAGGCAATGCATTCCATACCTGAACTACTCACTGCGGGAGAAAAGTTTTTCCTTATATCAGTTCCCGCAACATTTGCGGGAAGGAAGCAGTGTTAATATTTTGAGTCTGGTGACTCTTGATTCACCTTCTGCTCTCCAAGGAGAACAGTCTCAACTTCTTCAAACTACCCTCATAACTTAAATTTCCCATCCCCTGAATCATTCTTGTGAATTGTTTCTGCATTCTTTCTAATGCATTCGCACCCTTCCCATAAAATGGCATCCGGTACTGTACACGATACCCCCAAAAGAGGCCTAACAAGTGTCTTACAGAAGTTCAACATCAGCTCCTTGCTTTTGTACTCTATGTCCCAATTAATGTTTGATTTGATTTGATGTATTATTGTCACATGTACCAATAGGGAAAAGTATTGTTTTGCGTGCTTTCCAGACAAATCATGCCCTGTATAGGTACCTCAGGGTAATGGAACAGAATGCAGAATATCATGCTACAGAGAGGGCAAAGAGAAAGATATATTAACTCTAATATATCAGAGGCCTTTTCATAAATCTGATAACAGAAGGGAAGAAGCTGGCCTTAAATCTGCTGGTATGTGTTTTCAAACTTTATCCTCTGCATTATTATGATTATTTATCATTAATAATGATGAGGATATTGTACGTTCTGTTTACTACATTCTCTACCTGCCCTGCCACCTTCTGAGGAAGGGTGACTGGACCCAAAACGTTAACTCTGTCTTTTCCTTCACAGATGCTTCCAGACCTGCTGAGCTTTTCCAGCAACTTTGTTTTTGTTCCTGATTTACAGCATCCACAGTTCTTTAGTTTTTTTTATTCTGCCACCTTCAATGATCTGTGCTCAGTAACACCCAGGCCCCCCTGTTCCTGCATCCCCACTAATCAAAATGGAGGATCAAGTTCAAGGCTTAAAGTTGTTGCTGGACGAAAATGACTGTTTTTCCTTCAGCTTGCACTGGACTTCACTATAACGCGGCAGCAAGCCCAGAATATAAAAGGTGAACACAAGAACAATGTGTTGGATTGAAATGACAAGCAATGAGAAAGGTTGGGCTTATATTTGTGAACTGAGCGGAAGTGTTTTGCAAAGCGGTCACCTGGTCTGTATTTGGAATCACTCAGTGTAAAGGAGACATTGTTAGCAGCCAATACGTTAAAATAGTCAGAAAACAAAGTAAAACTGAATTAGCACTTCACCCGCAAGGAGTGTTTGAGCTCTTTGCTGGTGAAGAGTGAGGCAGTAAAGAGGTAAATGTTGCACTTTGTACAATTGCAAAGAAAGATGTCACAGATTGGAGCAGGAAAGTATCGAGGAGTTGGCAGTGACAGAAGACTGAACCATGGTGGCTCTAAGAAGTTCTGACATGGAAGGGAAGGGGGAGGATATGTTGTTCAGAGAAGAAGCAGAGAGCCTCCCTGATTGGGTTAAGGTGTGGAGAGATTGCGCATCCGCAGTGTAGAGGAGGCCATTAATGCCAGGAAACTGGAAATTGTTGAAATTAGGTAGGGTATCTGAAGAATCACAAAGGTAGGTAGATAAGATCTATGACTTTTCCATCTTTTTTTCAGTTCAGAACGTTCAGTTTTGTTTAGTATGAAGAGTCATTGGACGCAAAAGGTTTCCCCACGGCTGCTGCCAGGCCTGCTGACTCTCTCCAGCGCTTTTCATTTTTATTTCTAATTGAAATGTCTTGCTTTATTGGATGACTACTGTTTATAGAGGTTCCCCCTCACAACAAGTCAAAACGGAAGATCAGATGGCATCACAAAAATGTACAAATGTTTGATTTGTTTAGCTCTAAATCGTGTGTTATGGCGTAGCCAAATTTGACATAATATCCAGAACAGCCAGGTATATAATAGAGCTTGCATCTTACATTCTGTAAATGGCTTGTTCCAACATGGCTAGTTAAGAATAATCAACATGATTAATTATTGTTTCAATAGAGTTGAATTTAATTCAGTAGAATATGATGTATATTACCCAAGTAAATATTTGCTTGTTGTTCACAGTCACTACAAAATGGTGGGGGACCAAGAGGATAGACTATGCACTGTATTGCCCTGACACGTTAACAGCTTTTCCAACTGTGGCTCTACCACACTTGTTCCATGCAAGCTACTGGGAATCAACTGATGTGTTGGCATTTGTTCTACGGCAGGTAACTCTCACAGGTTATTTCTTTTTAAGAATAGTCATGGCACTTCGGAATGAGTTAGTAAATAATATTTAAGAGTAAAGTTTGCAATGCAAAGCTCGTGTCAAAAGTGGCTTTGTTATGTTACAACGGCAGCTCTAGACACTGAAGCTCCTCGCTGCCTAAACTTGTCCCACAACATTTACTCTTGTATTTGTCTCAGGTTGTAGCATGTGCTGAATGCTCTTATAATTGTAGTGCCCAGTCACTCACATTGACATGGGACTGGTATGAGCATGAGGAGTCAATTCTCAAAGCCACACCGAAGCCAAAACATTTTAAAAATTTAGTTCACCTCCTAAGTAATGCATTGACCTATTTTTTTCACCAACCAACCTGTTCAGAGATGTTATTATATGCTTTTGAAGCAGATGGGTCTTGAACATGGACATCTTGGTCAAGGGATAGGGACATTATCACTGCACCCCAAGAGTCCTTCCAATCGATGCATTAATTTGTGCAACATTATTAGAACACAGCCATGTAATGGAAATAAAAATGAGTATAAGTTCGATCTCCAATAGTGGATATTCATCCACAGAGTGAAATACATTGAGCTAAAATGTTGCAAGGTAATCCATCATCTGACATTGTGATGGACAATTGTAAGCCAAAATGTAAAGCTGAGGATTGACCTGACAGTGGCCTTCCAGAATTTTGAAGGTCATTGTAGAATAAATATGTTACCTAATCGTGAGAGCATAAAACTGAGAGCCATTAATACAAGATAATGACTGATGAATCAATTGGGAATTTGGGAGGAAATTCTTTAAATACAGAATGATTAGAATGTAAGTCACTACCGCAAGAGGAATTTGAAGGGAATGAGATTGATGCATTATACGTGATGGTAGATGAACACAAGGAAGTAAGGAATAGAGGGAATTGCTGGAGAAGAGGAAGAGGTTCATGAAGCTTTAACACAGGCTGGTACCTGTTAGACCATATAGCCTTTTTGTGCTGTAAATACTATAGTACCATGTATGTAATAAGTACATTGAGGTACAGAAACATACCAATTATAGTCAACGAGGTCAAACTAGAAGATGATGGAAATGAACTCGACAGTTCTGGCCACATCTAAGGAGAGAGAACAGAGTTAACATTTCAGATTGATTAATTGTCGTTGTGGCCTGTTTAACCACTTGTCCAATTTTAATTTCCATTGGTGTTCTTGGAGCTAACTGGGGAAATTGTCTAAAATGGGCACCTGACTTCATCTAATCAGCTTGGTGGATGAAAGTAAATTAACCTACAGTCACCCTGGCTATACGCAAGCAAAAATGAATGAAGCAAGTCTGTCGACATGCTTCCTGATGAAGTTCCACTTCACAACTATTATAGCTGTGGAGGACATCAACAAATACCTGCTAATGAGCTGGCTATAATCATTTGGCAAAAGATCTGTAACCTGATGACAGGTATTATGTTGGGGCTACATTGTACACCAAAAATTTACTTTGAATTAGCACTTTCTCTGTAGCTTTCTGTAAGTCAAGATTAATGGTTGTGGCTATATCATTTCCGAGAGGCTTTTTGTAATAGTTCAGGAAAATTATGAATACTGTGCTGGCAGAATACATCAATGTACATGAATTAAGAGGAATATTTTATTATTTATGTTGTATCATTTTGTTATAAATTTGTTAATCTTGTCAAATTAAATGCTGACAATATGAATAGACGTTCTAGAATTCTAATTACAAGGAATGATTTTTCATATATAGTGTTGATAAAGAGAGTGTTGCTGTAACAATAGTTTGATTCATCAACCCAGTACATTTTAAAATAAAGATTTGAGTGAAAAATGAATGTGGCATAACATTTTCATTTGAAACATTCCATTGCAATTTCACACAATTTTATTTTGTTTATTCGCTTGGTTTGTCCACTTATCAACTTGGCGTGACCTACAAAGGAAAATTAATGGCTGTTCATCCCTTTAATCCCTTATTGGTCTGCAGGAATTATAAAATTGTCAAATCACTTCAGATATTGGCTTTGTTTTTTTTTGTTGGTTGTTGCCAATATTTTCTCATCTGCCATGTGTTACAGTGTTCCTGCCACCTAACAGCTTCTTCTGATTACATAGAGCTGGAACCCCTTCCTGAGTTAGGGCAGCACGGTGACTCAATGGTTACCACTCTCTGTCCCACAATGGCGGGGACCCAGGTTCGATTCCAGCCTCGGGTGACTGTCTGTGTGGAGTTTGCACATTTTCCCTGTGTCTGTGTTGTTTCCTCCGGGTGCTCCAGTTTCCTCCTGCAGTCCAAGGATGTGCAGGTTAGGTGGATTGGCCACAGTATCCAGGGATATGCAGGCTATATGTATTAGCCATAGGAAATACAGGGTTACAGGATTAGGGTAGGGGGATGGGTCTGAGTGGGATGCTGTTTGGAGAGTTGGTGTGGACTGAAAGGGTCGAATGAACTGCTTCCACACTGTAGGGATTCTATGAGACAGTTCCACACCCAAGTCTGCCAACTCGCATCTCGACCATTGCTGTCCAGTCATCATCTTCAGAGTTCAAATCCTCAGCCAAGCATAGATACTTCCCTGGATTGGTTACACTTTCAGTCAATTCAGGAGCTAACCTTAAGCTGCAAAAGGGACTCCTAACTCAGCCCCATGCTACCACTGACCTTCTAGTCCAGGTCTATGTATTTTCTGCAGCCAACTCAACTATAGCGCCCTTATGTTTAAGATGGAGAAAATAAGCTTATGTTCCTGTTTCTGATTCCTTTCTGGCATCCTGGTAAATCTTAGAGAATGGATGGAATGAGAGACAAACCAGGTGAAAGTTGGTACAATAGAGGGACAGTGCCAGTTTTGGTGTTTGGAAATTGCTGGTTGGAGACAGCCGGGGAACAGCATCGATGAAAACTGCAGGAAGTGGTGGAGAGACTCAGCAGTTCTGGCAAAATCTGCAGAAGGAGAAGTAGAGTTAATGCTGTGAGTCCAATATGACTTACCTTCAGAACTGAAAGGGCATGGAAAAGTGATGTTTTTAATGCTGTAGGAAAGATGTGGAGAAGGAAAAGGTTGAATAGCTGGGAAAGATGCTAGCAAAGGCAAAGAGAGTGCTAATGGTAGTTGAGAAGGGTAAAGATGAAGAGGAGGTGGTAATGGTAGATAATTTCAGATGTAAATAGGTCTGTTCTTCTGAGAGCCAACCTATGCAAACAATGTAGTGATTGAAATGATGTCAGCCGGGAAGACTTCATAGAATAGGAGTTACTCGATTGTGGCTATTAATCTGGTCTAATCAGGGAGCCCTTGCTGACAGATAAGAACAGGAGTGTCAGATATCCTGTTCACTCCGACAGCTGGCTGTGAAGGAGCTGGAACAGTATCAAGGACTCTCCGTGCATAACCAAAGGGTGACCTGGTGATGGGATACCGACCTTTATTGGGTTATTTCAAATAGGACACGGCAGGAGGGTGTAAAGATATTTGTAGGGGACAAGGATAATCGAACGAAAGACAGAGTTCATGGTCTGAAGTTGTTGAACTTAATGTTGAATCCTGAAGGCTGGAAAATGAGGTGGTGTTTCCCCAGCTTGCATTGAGTTTTGCTGGAGCACTGCAGCAGGCCCAGGGCAGAAACATTAATGTAAGAGCGAGATGGTATATTGAAAAGACAAGTTACTGGAAAGGTGGGGTCATTCTTGTGGACAGAATGGAGTTTGTTCTACAATGTGGTCACCCAACCTGTGTCTGTCCTTGGTATTGTAAAGGAAACCATATTGTGAGTAGTGAATACAGGAGAAAGATTGCATGTCCATAGTGAAGTGGAAGCAACCAAGGCCCAAAAATGAAATTTGAGGAACTGATGTGCAGAGCATTAGAAGTATTATGAATGTAGACGTAAAGAGGCTGGTTTAGGGGAGAAAAATCTAATTGAAATAGAAAGAAATAAATTCAGTTAGGAAGGAACAGCCTGAAACATTGGGTCTGACAGAGCGGACATGTTTGTTGACTTTGGAAAGGATGGAAAAGTGTGCTGTATGGGTTTGGGGAACTGAGGAGGAAAGTTGTGGAGGATATCATTTCCAGAGGAGACAAAGACATTAACAGCCCTGGAAAGAGCAGCTTGATGTTCAGTTATGGAGTCATGGTGCAGGTGAAGACAAGGAGACATTTCTGAAAGTTGGCATTCAGCCTCTGCAAGGTGTAGCAGATGACAACAGCATCACCCTGGGTAGCAGATTTGATTACAAAGTCAGGGCTAGATCTGAGAGGTTGATTGCAACACTGACACCGGACAACTTCTACACAAAGTTCATGAAGGTCTGCTGCTTTGCCATAATGATCAGCTGCTCTGTGATCATTGAGTTAGTGTAATTCAAAATGTTACTGGAATCAGCGTAATAAACAGGAAACATTTCGTTGATTTATGAAAAATGAGCTATTCATGATACATTTTTAAAGTATTTGTGACTTATTTTACGATATGAGCTATCAAAAGCTCTATATGTACGTGAATAAAATGATTCATGCTAACTGTCTGAGCTAACAGACTGTGCAATTGAATTAATGTTGTGCTCATTTTAAGAACACAGGACTTAGGAATCGGACATTTGGCTCTTTGACCCTGCTTTGCTACGCAGTCAGATCATAGAATTATACATGGTCACAATTCCACTTCTGTGTCTGCTCCCATATAAGCCTGGATTGACACATTTCTACCTAACTCGGCCTTGAATAAATTCAATCGCTCAAATTCCACCATTTTCATAGAAAGGGATTCTCGATTGTACATTTCAACATAATTTAATAAATTCAACAAATTTGACTTGAAAATTCGAATTGGATTAATAGGAGCTGTTTTAAGGCTTTTGTTCAGTAAAAGGTACGTTGCCTACTCAGGGTCTATCAGGCAATCATTTATACTTACAGCAAAAGCATATTGAAGTAGTTATTTTTATGGCTTCTCCGTAAAGGAACTTTAAGTAATGCGTGCTGTATTAGAGATTGCAGTGTATCACTGTTTTTTTTGTGAAGCTGGTGTATTTATAGCTGAAGCTTTTCTAATTACAGGTAATGAGGTATGAAAGTGTGAATATAAAGGAGAACGACAGCAAGGATTCATCCACGTGCAATGAATCAAGCCCACGGGAGAAATGGCTTCGCAGACGAACGCACGTGAAGCTTAGGGTTTGTGCCAATTGTGTTTGATTGTATAAAGAAACAGATGAGATGGTGACATCTTGTTAGTAGGCAGGATATTTATGACTTGCCCTAATTGATTCCACCCTTGGGCGACTGTCTGTGTGGAGTTTGCACATTCTTTCCCAGAGATGTACAGGTTAGGTGGATTGGCTACGGGGAATGCAGGGTTAGGGGGTGGGTCTGGGTGATATGCTCTTCAGAGGGTCAGTGTGGACTCAATGGGACAAATGTCCTGCTTCCACACTGTAGGGATTTGATAATTGTATGATTCGAGGTTTTCGCGTCGCAACTTCTTGTTGAGCAAACTACAATGCTGCCACTTCATGGCCAAAAGTAGAATTGAAGTGATTATTACAGTGTGTTTTAAATTAAAGTCTTCGCTCAGTACACAAACATATTGCCGTTTGAGGAATAACATCTTCTCCAGAAATGGGCACAAAAGCCCATTTAGAACACATTTATTTATATCATCCCCTCAAAGTGCAAGCAGAAGCAAAGCCTGAAGCGAGCTTGAAGATTACTTGCAACTCACAACTGGGGTAACCTTTATCTATTTGCAACCTCAGTATGAATTCTGCCAAATGGATGTTCTGTACCTGAGCAACATATATTTATAATATTTGTATTCTGTGCATTTTTGTCGAGTTGCTATTAAACAAGATACCCATAAGCTGTTCATTCCAACATCAATGACATGGTTTTTATGTCACAATTTTTTGTAGATGCTCAAGTAGCCGAATGAAGTTGCTATGCTTATGGCTTCCTCTAATATTTATGTTTAACGACATCTCTCTAATTATGCTGTATTTAATCTGCTATGGTAATGATAGAAAATCTACTTAAGCAGGCACTTAAATTTATTTTTACTTTCCTATTGTAAATTCCAGGTCTCATCTCATAATATTAAATTGTACATCACACTACAATTCATCTGGACTGAAAAGTCCACCAGAGATGGTGTGAAATCATTGGGCACGAGTTCAATTAGGCTCTGTAGCATAATCTTTTATTGTAAAAATACTGTACAGACCAGTCATTTTACAAAATAAATTGCTGTATTTGGTGCCACTGACTTGTAACATTTTATGTAGTAATAAAAACCATTTGACAGGAAAGCTCTGATCCTTTCTCAGTGTATCCCGAGTATGAGTTCCTCATTAACTCCATCAGGTGTAGGTAGCTATATATTGATATATATAAATGCTGAACCTCCTCTATTATGTTGCAACCAATTCATTATGGTTCCAGATCAGATACCTCAGAACTCCTGAGTGAACTGACTCCCATTTTTCATTTGCTCATTCCCTTGACTGATTGCAACAAGGTTAACCTTTTTTAAAAAAAAACCTTCCCTTGTGGATAGCCTTTTCCCAGAGAAAATGAAGTTATGCTTTAAAAAGACCCAATTTACCCAGGCTTTCTTGAGTTAACAAAGTGAGACTTAACCAATGCATCTTGCCTTTAGTAAGTAATAATGTAGTACACACAGATTTAAAGTAAGAGCTGAGTCAAACAAGTCAAAAGTAAAAAGGTGGTTATATGGATCCCTATTTGAACTGTTTGTGAAAAGCAGATAAGCCAATGTGCTAATGTTAGCAATGTTAATGTTACATTAAGGGGAGGTGATGGCCTGGTAGTATTATTACTGGACTGTTAATCCAGAGATGTTCTGGTGACCTAGATTTGAATCTCACCACAGCAGCATTTGAATTCAATAAAAATTGTCTGGAATTAAGGATCTATTGAGTTAATTGTCAGGAAAAACCCATCTGGTTCACTAATGTCCTTTAGGGAAGGAAACTGCCATCCTTACCTGGTTTGACCTACATGTGACTTCAGACTCACAGCAACATGGTTAACTCTGGGCAATGCTGCCTAGCCAGTGATGCCCACACCCTGTTAATGAATAAAGGAAAATAAATGAACAGATCACTTTTAAGATTCTTGATTCTTAGGCTGATGGAAGTTCCTTTATCCTGATTCGTTTTTTTTAAACTGGTTTGTAGCATTTGGAATGGTAAAAATAGTCTTTACCTGCAGCACAGGGGTAACTTGGGGATAGTTCTTGGACAGTGACCTTTGCCACACACTAACATTTGAACACAGAGATAATGGGAACTGCAGATGCTGGAGAATCCAAGATAACAAAGTGTGGGGCGGGATGAACACAGCAGGCCAAGCAGCGGCTTCCTCTACATTGAGGAAACCAAGCGGAGGCTTGGGGACCGCTTTGCAGAACACCTACGCTCGGTTTGCAGTAAACAACTGCACCTCCCAGTCACAAACCATTTCAACTCCCCCTCCCATTCCTTAGACGACATGTCCACCCTGGGCCTCCTGCAGTGCCACAATGATGCCACTCGAATGTTGCAGGAACAGCAACTCATATTCCACTTGGGAACCCTGCAGCCCAATGGTATCAATGTGGATTTCACCAGCTTCAAAATCTCCTCTTCCCCACCTCCCTAACCTGTTCTTCCTCTCACGCATCCTCTCCTCCCACCTCAAGCTGCACCTCCATTTCCTACCTACTAACCTCATCCCGCTGCCTTGACCTGTCCATCATCCCCGGACTGACCAATCCTCTCCCTACCTCCCCACCCATCGTCTCCTCTCCACCTATCTTCTTCTCTCTCCATCTTCAGTCCGCCTCCCCCCCCCTCCCTATTTATTTCACTTCCTCTCCCCATCCCCCTTTTCTGATGAAGGGTCTAGGCCCGAAGCGTCAGCTTTTGTGCTTCTAAGAACACTTGAACACAGACTGGTATACATGACAGCATTCAGTCCCACTAGTCCACTCCAGTACAGTTGGACTGCCTTTTTAACCTCTGTCCTAGTGCATTCTTCAAAAGGATAAAGACAAAATGTGTTTGTAGTTTAGGGCATTTTTGTCGGAGTGTAGCTTGTTGTTCAGCAGAGGATTGGCATCCCTCATTACAGTTACAAGAGGTACGGTTCAGTCTGTTTGAAGTTTCTTTGACACCCTTAGGTGTTATATTCCATTGGTTCCACAAAGTAGATTTTCTGCTTCTGTAACTTGTATCTTGAGTCTGTCACAGTCTTTCTTAAAAACAAACATACTCAGGAATTAAAGGATAAAATGTCCACCGCACTTTGGGGTTGTGACCCGTGGTCAGGACAACAGTCATGTAATTCAGCTTGATTTCAAGGAGATGAAATTGAGAAATAGCTTCTTAACACAGACTCCAATCTGAAAACAATAGCTAAAGCAGGTGGGAGTAGAGCTTAGATAATAAAATGTGAGGCTGGATGAACACAGCAGGCGCAGCAGCATCTCAGGAGCACAAAAGCTGACGTTTCGGGCCTAGACCTCCCTGATGAAGGGTCTAGGCCCGAAACATCAGCTTTTGTGCTCCTGAGATGCTGTTTGGCCTGCTGTGTTCATCCAGCTTCACATTTTATTATCTTGGATTCTCCAGCATCTGCAGTTCCCATTATCACTGGGAGTAGAGCTTTAGCAGTGTAACCCATTTCTGAAGAAGGGTCTAGGCCCGAAACGTCAGCTTTCCTGCTCCTCTGATGCTGCTTGGCCTGCTGTGTTCATCCAGCTCCACACCTTGTTATGTCAGATTCTCCAGCATCTGCAGTTCCTTCTATCTCTGGACCTTGTACTTGTTGTTTGCCTGAGTCACTAACCCTGCCTCATTACATGACAAATGAACAATGGTGCTAAAAGATTTGCAAAGCTTGTTCCATACATTAACATCTCAAGACGCTAATGCATTGAAGGAATAACGAGGAGCACACTAACAAAGAGGACGGGTACAATTTACAAAGGTACAACTGTGATATGTTTCTATTATTCAGAGGTAACTTTAAAACAAGGCTCAAACAAGATTCATTTACTGGGAGTGATGTTTTACCAATAGTTAAAGATTAGTGAGCTGTCATAAGAACTCTGCATGTCTGGTCTGTTTTCCACACCTTTTTTTGAGTGTCAGTATTTCTCTTGTCAATATTTCTTAGCTGTTTCTGATCCCTTTAACCTTAGCATTCTGTGTTTACACATTTAGTTCATGTTATTCCTCCTGGTAAGACTGATTATGATGGGGACTATTATGGGAATGCTATAGTGTCAGTCTCCACTGGAAGGAGCTTGGCTGTTTTGCCTTGCTGCAAGATTGTGGGAGCAGCAGTGCTATTGAAGAATAAAAATTGCCATTGCATTTTCTAGTTGGATTTAGTCCCAACAGTTGCTCTGTGACTGAATGTCTGATGGTCCTTTACATTTTAATTCCTTCTCATAAAACTGTATCTTTTGACTGGTCTTGTGTAATTGCTAGAAATAGATCATCTCATTCCACCATTTACATCTTATTATAATATATTTGCCTCATTGAAAGTAAATTATTCAACCAGCCTTACTAGGAGGAATAACAGTGAACTAAATGAGTAAACGCAGAATGCTAAGGTTAAAGGGAGCAGAAACAGCTAAGAAATATTGACAAGAGAAATATTGACACTCAAAAAAATGAGTGGGAAATGGACCAGACATGCAGAGTTCTTGTGACAACTCACTTTTTTAAGTATTGGTAAAACATCACTCCCAGTAAAGAAATCTTGTTTGAGCCTTTTTTTTTGTTTTAGTTACCTCTGAATGATAGAAACATATCACAGTTGTACCTTTGTAAATTTAAACCTGTCCTCTTAGTGTGCCCCTCTTTATTCCTGCAATGCATTACAGTGTCCTGACATAGTCATGTATGGAACAAGCTTTGCAGACCTTTTAATTCCATTGCTCAAAAAACTAGAACAAGCAAATTGAAACCATTTTTCATCCACAGACTATCTCATAAGCTGTATGTAACCAATCCAATCTCCCAGATGAACAGAGGAAGGCCTCCAAGATAATAAAGCACTGGTATTTTTTGCTGATTCTCAGTGAATGAGTAAATCCATGGAATATTAGACCCACATGTTCAGTTCTGCTGAGTCACATTCCCTGGATGATACATCCTTATGCAAAAATGAACCACTGAGTTTGTATTTGGTCAGTTGTGTAAATCAATTTTTCATGACAGCTACTGTCAGATGAGCAACAGAAGCCATCTTCCCAGTATTGATGACCATATAGATAATGGTGTTTTTTTTTTATCTTGTCATCAAGATTTTTGTCTCTACTATTCTCTCTTGGGTTTAATTTTGATTGACAGGTACCTGAGAACAGAAATTCTCAGTGTGAATCACATCATCAGACACTGATCTGCGCTTAGCTGGTGGAGTTGGGAGGATAATTGGACTTCTATTCTTCCAATTTATAATTTAGAGAAAATATTGTGACAATTGAGGCATTTTGCAGCTGATGTATATTTTGAACACGAGATTGAAAGATTAGGAAAAGAATGATGATCTTTCCCAGCCCTACAATGTGATATTTATACAAACCAATCTGGAAACTTCAAAAGTAGATGGAGGTGAATCTCTTATTGACTGAGTTAGCAAATTCAGGCAGAATACAAGTGCAGCTATTGACCCTAATGTATCTGGGCTTGGAGATGTAAATATTTAAAAAAATGTCAATACTCCTCTTGCTTATTAACTAGGAATCCTCAGTGGATGTGAAAACATTGTTCAGACATTTAAGTATAGGACTTGGGACGTTATTATAGAGGCTATATTGGACATTGATGAGGCCTCTTCTGGAATACTATGTCCAGTTCTGGTCATTGTGTTATAGCAAGGACATTATAAAGCTGGAGAAAGCTCAGAAGAGATTTAACAGGATGTTGCCAGGAATGGAGTGTTTAAGTTACAAGGAGAGACTTTTTACACTGGAGTGTAGGAGGTTGAGAGGTGACCTTATAAAATAAGGAGGGGTATGGACAAAGTGAATAGCGGGTGTCTTTACCCTACGTTGGGGGATTTCAAGACTATGGGGCATATTTTTAAAGTGAGAGGAGAAAGATTTAAAGAAGACATGAGCAGCAATTTCTTCTTTGCACAGAGTGTGGTTTGTGTGGAATGAACTTCCAGAGGAAGTGGTGGATGCGCCTACAATTACAGTGTTTAAGAGACATTTAGATAAGTATATGAATAGGAAAGGTTTGGAGGGATATGAGCCAGGCTCAGGAAGGTGGGACTAGTTTAGTTTGGGATTATGGCCAGGATGGACTGGTTGGACCGAAGGATCAGTTTCTGTGCTGCATTACTGTATGACTCTGTGTGGATATCCAGTTAAGGTGGACCTGAATCAAACTGTGATAGATGCCCTTGGTTCAACAGTCTGAACGCACTCAGACAGACCCACTTCTAAATAACAACGTCTTGGACATTTTACTAAATAGTTATAGGTTCTGCAATTGGAACCTTAACTCAGTATCTTTAGGGTTGGAGGGGAGGTTGGTTGAAAGAATTTACAAGGGAAGAGGAAGAAACAAATCAAAAAAGGACTTGCAATTGATTAGCAAATATTGAAAAATATTGTCTGTCATTCGATGTATGTACAATGATTAGTAACACCGTAAAATTCTTTTTTCTCAGAATGTAACTGCGAACCACCGAGCCAATGACGTTATCATAGCAGAAGGTAGCCCTCAGACACTGATGGGAAGATTTATGTATGGTCCTCTGGACATGGTCACCCTGACTGGAGAAAAGGTACAAAAATATTGGTTATACTGAGTAGGAAGCTTTCTCATACAATTGCTGCCAAGATATCAATCCTGTCCGCTTGACGATAGAAAACAGCCTCTTCAGAATTCGCAAAAACTACTTAAGAGAAATTAAATGAAAACTGTGAGTGTTTGAGGTACAATGACTTAATCCAGTGCCATATGTTGAGTTATAGTCACACTTGTATTTAAATTCCAATTAAATTTCAGCCAGAACAGAAGCAGAGGATGGGTTTCATGGATGGGATGAGGTCAGACAGACCATGAGGGGCAATAAGATGGCGCAAGAGAATGAGGTGAAGTCAGGGCCAGACCAGTGGGAAACTAAAGCTAGTTTAACTAGGTGGCCTACTGAAAAGGAGCAATGTGGCAGAGACAGCTGAATGGCTGGTCTTGGTCGTAGTGATAAAGAAGACCAAAAACCCCATGCGCATATTGTTAAAGATATGAATGGAGGGGATGATGAAAAGGGGTTTCAGAAAATTGAAGAAGGGAAAAGATACCTGGGTTTATCTTTGCATTGATCCCGGGACAGTATGTAGTTTTAGCAGATGAGAAGTCGGAGCCCATGGTGTTGAATTTGTCAATTGATGCTAAAGCAATTGCCCATCAGAGCTGAGTACTGTGCCAGGAAACAGGCAATGTCAAACAGAATAATGGTCATTTTGGATGTCAGGCATTAACGATAGAATTTGAGTAAATCGGTAGCTGCAGAAGTGTTGTGACTAGCGGAGAGCCAAAGCTGATTTTTGGGATTTGGTGAGTGCAATTTTAAGTGAATTTGGAAAATTTTTTTTGTACTGCTGAGTAAAACATGAGTTATGGTTGGGGGAATAGAAGGAGTTGAAGGAGGATAGTTGTGCAAGGAAAATCAGAGATGGCCATATGTATAGCTCATACAATAGGGGGAATATTATAGGGATCTGAGTGACGAGGGCTACATAAAATGTTTAGCAGAATTGGCAACAAGATACATTTCATCGTCAGGAGTAACCCATGCTATCTCTTATACTTCTCACAAACGGTGTGACGAGATTCTCACTAGACAGTGAGAGTGAGGCCAATTTATGGGGATTTACGCTTGTTAGATGATTTGTTAATGCTGCAACTTGCCTCTTTAATATTGAAACTTCTATATTATTTATCTCACTAAACAACTTAAGTGTTTGGAAAAGTTTGACAAGGAAACCAGAGTAAGCACTTCGCAAATTTAGCACACCGTTTGTTCCAAACAATATCTAATTTGAAATTGGGCACCGACATCTCAGGGTGCGCTACATGGATGCTGACTACATGCATTCGACATTCATGAACATTGGCATCCAACATGTGTCAGCCTCTAAGAATTTTCATGGAACATCTCCGAACCACTTGCAGGATGTTTCTGCACTTCAGCGTTGCTGTAATGCTGCAGCAATGACACTGTGTGCTCAGGAATACGCACCCAGCTCATGGGCTGGACCAGACTGCATCTCTGTACTTGCTGTTACAGTGCACGTTCATTCACCCCACCTTGCATTGCCTTAGCTTGCTGTTTCACGCCTGACCTTGAGACAGAGATACCAGGCTCCTATTGCTGCATTCTTGCTTGTTTCTGCCTACTGTGGGCTGTTTTCCTCGTGGAATGAGACAGAGGCAGTTATTACAGAAGATGAAAGTGGGTGTTACAGTTATTGTGGTGGTGGTGGTGGGGGCGTAGGTTCCTTAACGATTGAGTAGGCAGCATTGAGGGCATGCAGTGTTAGTGATGTTGGTGAGGGTGAACGAGGGAGGATGTTTCAGGCAGTAGTGAAAGTGGTAGAGCATGAGCCTTCATGGGAGGTGGAAAAGGTAGCTAAGATAGAGTGAATGTGTGGTATCGGAAAGCAGATGGTGGCGGAGAGGGTAGTGGAGTCAGCCTCATTAGGGCAATTTAAGCGGCTACTAGATAGGCACATAGATAATAGTATAAGGTAGGGGTGGACGTTAGATAGATCCTAGGTTTAGGGTAAAAGTTCAGCACAACATCATCGGCTGTGCTGTACTGTTCTATGTTCTATGTTCTATGTTCTAGTAACACCAGGGCAGTGGGGCAAACCATTAACTTTCTTCCTACACTGACGGGCATTCCTGTACATAGCATGCACTGCTTTGCACTCGCTGGCACTCTCAGACCAGGTTGGCATATCTGGTGTTAAGGTCTCCACTGATGTTCCTGGGGGGAGAGAAGTCATGTGCACTCATGCACCATGTCCTGTATGATCTCCAGGAACTGCCTGCAAAGCAGGGCACTGATTTCCTTCTTTACTCTGTCTGGAGCAAATGGCTTCATCTATACGGTGCAGCTCAGGACTGACAGTGTTTATCCAGGGCTTTCAAAGATAGAATGGGTGCAGGTGAAGCCAATGAATTCAGGGTTATCCACTGAGTGGTGAGCCGTTCCACTGTGTGGTAAAATGGGGCAGAATTTGGATGTGAGATGCCAAGTAGGTAATTAACGAGGGAAGTTTGTGATGATGGGGCAAGAAATGCACTAGGCTTCGCAGCAAGAAATCCTCCATAAAACCTAATGCAATTCAGAATTAGCAAGACATTGTAACCCGATTGAATTAGCGAGACTGTGAGATACCACAGTGCTTGTGAATATGTGTTGAGGTTGTTTCCATGATTGAGGATAGGAAGGCAGTGGATTTAGAGAGTACAGTTCAATGAGTTGAAATAGAGGTTGCAAAAAACAGGTTCCATACTAAAATGGAACATTTTTTTCAAAAGTAAAACAGTTTTGATGAAAGATATCTCCTGTTATCCTGACAATGAACAAAATGTCTATTCTGTAAAGTCTCCTCATGAAAACTTAAAAATTCTAATGCAGCATTATTGATTAAAAGCTCTGTACATGTGTCTGTGGTGAATGTACTCACTATAGTGACTACTGTCGAATCACAAATCAACTCCAACATTAATCTCTGTTAGGATGCATTCCCTTGAGGTGACACCTAGAGAGTAGGACAGCGTTTGCGAACAGTGGGCATGTCATTCTCCATTATATAAATTGACCATCTGAACCAGTCTGCTCTGCTGGTCCATTTGGCCAGAAAGGTCTCCTTTTCCTCAATATTCTGTAACCCTATCTGCACAGTCTTCTGTTTTGTTTTCTGCGTGTACACATAGTTTCCCCTGTTGAGGCATCGTCAGAAATCATGAAAGATAACAGCCCATCTGAGAACTGAGACCAATTATGGAGAGTTCACATGCTCCACCATGTTTTAGATTTTTCAGATTCAGTAACTGACTGTAAAACAAGATAAAACCACAGATACAGGAGCAAAATTAGGCCATTCAGTCCATCAGGTCCACTCGATCATTTGATCATGGCTGATCTGTTTCTCAACTGTATTCTCCTGCCATTTCCCCATAACCCTTGATCCCCTTACTAATCAAAAACTTATCTCTATCTTAACTGCACTCAATGACATGGCCTCCACAGCTCTCTGCAGCAATGAGTCAAAAGATTCACCAATCTTTGGCTGAAGAAATTCCTCCTCAACTCAGTTCTAAAGAGCTGTTCCCTTCACACTGAGGCTATGCCCTGGGTTCTATCTCTTACAACACTGCGTTGTTCCCTTATTCTTGTTTCTTGATTACTTTTTGTAGCCCATTTGACAATCAACAATTAATCTTATTTACTTTACTGCCATCTCCAGCCACTTCATCCAGTTTCATGTCACCTTTCCCAGTACTCTCTTCGGTTATAACTGGACCTGAAACATTAAATCTGATTTCTCTTCACAGATGCTGCCAGACCTAGTGTGCTTTTCTAACTACTTTTGTTTCAGCTATTGTACAAAATGGTTTTTGGGCATCAGTCTACTGATCGCTGCAGAGCACTTGTGCAAAATGCTTATTGATTTCATTCAGGGACTGTGTCAGACCCACGATCTTTCGGCAGAATTGGGACAGGTAATAAATTTAATAGATTTTAGGCGAGAAAGATGGTGAGGCGGTGGAGTGAGAGAAGGTGGGAAAAACGCACAGAAGTGGGGTCTGTGATTAGGTAGAAGATAGAAGAGACTAAATGATGAAAAGGTTCATGACGGAGGACCAGAGGAACTGGTTATGCAACACCCAAAGAAAACAAAATGTATCCGGGGGCACTGTGACTGGCAGAATAATGATCAGCTGCTGTTTACAACCAAAATGAAGAGAAAAATCAGAGATGGCAGCACAGTGGTAATGTTACAGGTCTGGTAATCCAGAGGCTCAGGCTAATACTTTGGAGCACAGGTTCAATTTCCACCACAGCAGCTGGTGAAATTTCAATTCTGCTAATATTCTGGTTACAGAAGGAAATCTGCTATCCTTGCCTGGTCTGACTCCAGACCTAAAGCAATGTGTCTGACACTTAACTACCTTCTGAAATGGCCTAATAAGTACTGTGTTGAAAGGAATTAGGGATAGGCAACAAATGCTGATCTTGCCTACATTCCATTTAATAAAAACAGTAAAATGCTAAGAAAATGTAAACAAAGTGATGAGCCCGTTTGTGAATTCAGCAGATTGTAAAATGCCAAATCAACAGATAATGTGCCATCTCATGCTCTTATATTGGATATCATTGGAACCCACAAGAGGCCAAGGACAGAGAGGTCAGTGTGACCAAGGTGAAGAATGTCCAAGGATAATTCGCACTCATTCCATGAGGTCTTTTATAGTCATTAAAATTGCAGACAGGGCTTTGGTTTACCATTTCATCTGAAAGGCAACATTCCCTCAGTGTTATTGTCTAGTAAGCTCTGGGAGGGACATTTGAGGACAAGTAGAACTAGTAAACAGGGAATGGTATCGGGTATGCAAATTGATGGAAGTTGCGTAAGAACTTTACTGCATGTATATGTACATGTTAGTTCCCGTGCTGGGTGTGGGTGTTCAGGCTGACCAGCATATAATGCCCATCCCTAATTGCCTTTGAGAAGGTGGTGGTGAGCTGTTTTTTCAAACTGCTGAAATCCATGAGCTATAAGTAGACCCACAATGCTGTTAGAGAGTAGATTCTAAAGGAATATGTAATGTTGGATGGAATTGTATATGTCCAAATTGAAACAAAACTTTGACCAGAACAGCACACATGTAGACTCTGCCTAACCAAGTTTTTAACTGCTGGTTTGTATCACTCAGTACTGCACTGGAGTATCAATCTTGATCTCTACAATCAGGTTCTGGAGCGGAACTTAAACCGATAACCTTTTGACTCTGAGGGGAGAACCTGCTGACACATCGAAGGCTGACAACGGAGCATTTGAATGGCATAGTCCTTTCAATACCAAGTTTGTGTGTAGCCAAAATAGATTAGTTGTTAGAACTCATACTAATCAGAAAAACTGTCAAATAAATCAAAAAACCTCTAACTTACTGTTACATTATCAGCAAAAACATAATAACAAAAAATGCAAGACTTCATACTGCCACAGACTCTAAGTTGTTGTAAGATTTGCAAATTTGAGACACCAAAATTTATCAGGGATGTCGGAAAACCACAGAGCACCTTTTGAATTTTTTTACATGATAAGGTTACTGCTGATTGATTCTAACATACATTTTAAGACAAATTGAAGATTCTTAATTTATTCAACTTGATTAAAATTAGCAAATTCCAAGCCATTATCTGATAAATGCAAATATTCGATTTATTATATGTTATTACATTTGAGTGAAATGAAAATCTAATGTAAAATGCAGCAGCAGCAGCAATCAAGGAGTCAAATTCCTGAAATAATTCTTTTCTTAATCTGTTATTTGGTGGCCAGTCTTAGTATACAATTAAAATATAAAATAAGCATGTCTAAAGAAGATCAAACTAAACTCAGTTGCCACAAATGCCTGTAACAATGTTTCTTCACACTTCTGTTCTCTCAGTTACCTGATTTTGTACACCTCCATAAGCAGTTGTTTTGTCAGGCCTTGACTTTCTTTTTGTGCATGTTCAACCTTAATCTTTTCTGCTCATCATATGTGCAGTGCAGTTCTGAACAAACTTTTGTGCTTTGGAAAATGAAATTTATGCGTTTCTTTTATGGCGACTGAGTTGTGCAACATCCCAGTAATGAGGTGAAGCACACCACGTTAGTGTACTGGCAGTGAGTACAAACCGGTCTATCCAACTTTAATTCAGAATATACTGCAATTACAACCAGCTGAAAGCTTTGGCCACACTGCCTAAATAACATTTGCCAGTAACTTCCTCAGTTGTTGTGAGGGAAAATGAGGGAAAACGAATGAAATGATCTGTAATTTGACTGCACCTTATCTAATGCTTGTTAAAAGAAATAATTTTTCCTCACTTTTTTTAAAATCATGAATGCTGAAATGATATCATCTGCCCTTGAAATCTAGTAATGTTCGACCAGAACGTTACATTTTGAACCATGGCTCTGTACAGAATCATTTTTGACAGCAGGAGAAAATATCCTTGCGATTGCACCAGATACCAGGGATAGAGGATAGCTGATATCTCAGACTTGTGAGGTTGGAGAAGGTTACGGAGATAAGGAGGGGCAAAATCTGGAGCAATTTGAAAACAAGGATGAGAATTTCAAAATCACGACATTGCTGGATTGGCAGCTAATGTGGCTCAGTGAACATTTCAGTTTTAGGACAAGGAATCTTGGGACGATCTCAAGTTAACAGCAAATGTGTGAAACAATCCAGAAACCAGTAAAATAGCTGACATTTCTCAGCACTGTCATTGCGCAGATAGTATGCAGGAGAGCTGAAAGTAGCCCCCGATAGGTTACCGAGCAACTGTGCAGAAAATGGATCACAGCAGCATCCATTTGTAGGCCCTGACTTTATAGAAGTAAAGACAATCTCAGTAGTAATTAGAGCAGTGAGTCCTCAATTTCCAAAACTTTCAGCTGATTCAGCGCCACACAACTTTATCCAGCTAGAACGCAGTTGTATAGTTCCAAGCCAAACCATACTGCTCACGTTTGGATGTTGAGCAGTTTTTCTGCCGCCACCACCTCCGTGCTTACTTCTTTAACCTTGAGCCTAACCCTCCCCCTACTGACTCCTTCTCCTGCCTACAACAAAACCCCTCCCCCTGAACACCACCCCAAGGTCTCCTACCCTCCCTCGACCTCTTCATCTCCAACTGCCATTGAGACATAAATCGCCTCAACCTCTCCACCTCTCTTACCCACTCCAACCTCTCCCTCACAGAACGTGCAGCCCTCTGCTCCCTCCGCTCCAATCCCAACCTCACACTAAACCCGCGGACAAGGGAGACGCAGTTGTAGTATGGCATACTGACCACTACATCGCCGAGGCCAGATGCCTGCTATCTGCCACTTCCTCCTACCGCCCCCTTGACCATGACCTCATCCCTGACCACCAAACCATCATCTCTCAAACCATCCACAACCTCGTCACCTTGGGTGACCTCCCATGTGCAGCCTCCAACCTCATTGTTCCCTAACCTCACACCACCTGCTTCTATCCCCTTCCCAAAATCCACAAACCTGTCTTCCCTGGTTGACCCATTGTCTCTGCCTGCTCCTGCCACACTGAACTCATCTCCACCTGTCTCAACTCCATTTTCTCCCCTTGGTCCAGGGACCCACTACCTACGTCCATGAACCACCCACACCTTCCACCTCCTCTAAAACTTCCAATTCCCTGGTCCCAAACACCTCATCTTTACCATGGACATTCAGTTCCTTTACACCTGCTTTCACCATGCGGATGGCCTAAAAGCCCTCCGCTTCTTCCTGTCCCACAGGCCCGACCAGTCCCCCTCCACTGACACCCTCATCCACTTAGCCAAACTCATCCTCACTCTCAACAACTTCTCTTTCAATTCCTCCCACTTCCTACAGACAAAGGGGTTGGCCGTGGGTACCCGCATGGGCCCCATCTATGCCTGCCTCATTGTAGGTTACGTGGAATAATCCCTCTTCGAGACCTACACTGGACCTAAACCCCACCTCTTCCTCCGTTACACTGATGACTGTATTGGTGCCACCTCGTGCTCCCATGAAGAGCTCAAACAGTCCATCCACTTCACCAACACCTTTCACCCCAACCTGGACCATCTCTGAGACCTTTCTTTCCTTCCTGCACCTCTCTGTTTCTATCTGTGGGAACCACCTGGAAACTAATATCCATTTCAAACCCAACAACTCCCACAGCTACCTAGAATACAACTCCTCCCACCCACCTTCCTGCAAAAATGCCATTCTCTATTCCCAATTCCTCCGCCTCCACCGCATCTGCTCCCACGATAAGGCATTCCACTCCCGCACATCCCAGATGTCCTCGTTTTTCAAGGACCACAATCCACCCCCCCAAGTGGTCGAGAATGCCCTTGACCATGTCTCCCGCATTTACCACAACTCATCCCTCACACCCCCTCCCCGCAATAACAACCAAAACAGAATCCCTCTTGTCCTCAAGTACCACCCCACCAACCTCCAGATCCAACGCATCATCCTCCAACACTTTGGCCATCTGCAATCCAAACCCACCACCAAAGACATTTTTCCCTCCCCACCCTTATCTGCTTTCTGGAGGGACCACTCTCTCAGTAACTCCCTTGTCTGCTCCACACTCCGCTCCAGCCCCACCACACCCGGTACTTTTCCCTATAACCACAGGAAGTGCTACACCTGCCCCTACACCTCAACCCCAAACCAGGCCCCAAGAAGACTTTTCACATCAAGCAGATGTTTGCCTGCACATCTGCCAATGTGGAATACTGTATCCACTGTTCTTGTTGTGGCCTCCTCTACATCGGGGAAACCAAGCGGGGGCTTGGGGACCACTTTGCAGAACACCTACACTTGGTTCACACTAAACAACTGCATCTCCCAGTCGCAAACCATTTTAACTCCCCCTCCCATTCTTCAGACAACATGTCCATCCTGGGCTTCCTGCAGTGCCACAATGATATCACCCGAAGGTTGCAGGAACAGCAACTCATATTCTGCTTGGGAACCCTGCATTCCAATGGTATCAATGTGGACTTCACAAGCTTCAAAATCTTCCCTTCCCCCACCGCATCCCAAAACCAGCCCAGCTTGTCCCTGCCTCCCTAGCCTGCTCTTCCTCCCATCTATCCCCTCTTCTCACCTCAAGCCCCACTCCCATCTCCTACCTACTAGCCTCATTCTGCCCCTTTGACCTGTCTATCCTCCCTGGACTAACCTATCACCTCCCTAACTCCCCACCTACACACACCTTTACTGGCTTCATCCCCACCTCTTTGACCTGTCTGTCACCTCTCCACTTTTTTTCTCCTCTATCCATCTTCTATCCGCCTCCCCTTTCTCCCTATTTATTTCAGAGCCCCCCTTCCCCTCCCCCATTTTTGAAGAAGGGTCTAAGCCCAAAACGTCAGCTTTCCTGCTTTGATGCTGCCTAGCCTGCTGTGTTCACCTAGCTCTACAACTTGTTATGTTATATCTGAAATACTGCATTGTTGAATTGAGATTTGACAGGACATGAGTCGGGCCATGGCATAATATACAATCAAAATGCCTAATGGTTACATTCATCATAATGGGTATCCACAGGAGAGGGGAATTCAATTCTTAAATGATGAAAACTCTTACCCATTGAGATTGATGTTGAGGAATGTGTTATATAAGGCAGGTTGTCATCATAGAGATTGTGCAATAGTGTCTAATTATGAAGATAAAATTGGAGAATCATTTAAAGCTAATAGAAATTATAGGTACAGTGCCACAGGGACCAGTGTAAAAGCCTCAATTATTTACAATCAATATCAATGACTTGGATGAAGGGAACAAATGTATGGTTGTTAAACTGGTTGATAACACAAAAGTAGTCAGGAAGTAAGTTGTGAAAAGGACATAAGAAGTCCGAGACAAAGGGATATAAATGGGTTAAGTGAGTGGACAAAAACTGGTAGATGAATTATGATGTGGGAGTAGTGAACTTTTCCATTTTGGCTAGAAGAATAGAAAAGCGAAGTATTATTTAAATGGAGAGAGATTGCAGGATGCTGAGTTACAGAGGGATCTGGGTGTCAGGTATATGAATCACAGAACATTAGTGTGCAGATATAGCAAGTGATTAAGAAGGTAAACAAAATGTCATTTATTGAAAGAAGAGTTGAGTATGTTTAGATTAGATTCCCTACAGTGTGGAAACAGGTTCTTCGGCCCAACAAGTTCACACTGCCCCTTGGAGCATCCCACCCAGACCCATCCCCCTATACCCCACACACCCCTGAACACTACGGGCGATTTAGCATGGCTGATCCACTGAGCCTGCACATCTTTGGACTGTGGGAGGAAGCCGGAGCACCCGGAGGAAACCCACGCAGACACAGGGAGAATTGCACACTCTGCACAGGCCGTTACCCGACGCTGGAATCGAACCCAGTTCCCTGGTGCTGTGAGGCTGCAGTGCTAACCACTGAGCCACCGTGCCACCCGTAAGGAGGAAAGTTTGGCTGCAGTTATCAGGGTGTTGCTCAGACCACATTCGGAATACTTGGTATAATTTTGGTCCTGTTACTTTGTAAAGGATATAACTGCATTGGAAGTAGTTCAGAGAAAGTTCATTTTGACTGATTTCTGGGAGAAAGGGGTTATTTTATCAGGAAAGTTGGGACAAGTCGAGTCGTTATCCATTGGAGTTTAGAAATATGAGAGATGATCTTATCGAAACAGAGATCGTGAGGACATTTGACAGGGTGGATGCTGAAAAGATCTTAGGGGAGAAACTTGAACTAGGGGATGCAGTTTAAAAATAATGAATTTTCTGTTTCAGATGGAAAGGAGGAGAAGTTTTTCTCTTACAGGTTCACTTGTGTGTACAGTTGTCATTTCCAGACAGGACATCGGAACGTTAAGTGTTTTTAAGGCTCTTCATTGAAAAGAAAATTCCATTCTGGAGAGTGGACAGTGATGAAGTCACAATCAGATTAGTCTTGATCTTATAAAATGACAGAGCAGACTTGAGGGGCTGAATGGCCTACTGTTGATTCTATTTCAGGTGGTCTGAAAACTTAACATTAAACTTAATTTTTTATATATTGTTCAGCAGTGACAGCAGAGTGGCTTGATTCTCTGAAGATTGTGCAATAGAGGATACTGAATGGTTATCAGGGTTATACACAGCACCCACTGGAAAGCTGCATCATTAACCATGAAGCAAACCTTGACCAGTTTGCGACTCGAGTGAACTCAGCAATGTATTGCTGCCTGCAATTCGGAACTGACACCTTGAATGAAGAATTGCTGTAGTGAGAATGAAGCAAGATCATAAATGTAATCAAAAAGAGTGTTTATGAAGTTGTAACACATAGGCCATGGCAACTTATTCGCAGGATTGTTGATGCTGCAGCCAGTAAGTTTTAGAGTTTCTAATCATTTTGTTTTTAAGTTGGAGAACCCTGACAATGACTTTTGGACTTGGCAAAAATCTGTTCCGATGGTGATGTAGTGTCTCACGGGGGCTTGTGTTATTTTAGATAGCGAGTTTATTATTTTAGGCTTCCACTGTTCAATACTGTGGCCGTCAAAAGATGCTGAATACCTCCTGTCAGCCATGGTATGAAACAGCTCCCATCCATGGGGAGCTATGTCAGTGATACAAACAGCAAAGATTGATCATTTTTATTTCTTTCATAACAGCGAATGAATTCTACCTCCCAAAGCAGCACTTTTACACTCTGCTGTTTGTCATGCTGTGCAGGTTGACATTCTACTCATGACACAGCCACCCTCAGGAAGGTGGGCATATTTTGACACTGAGATCACCAGTAACAGTGGCAGGATCCTGTACACCATTCCAGATGGAAAGAAGCTCAGTGTTGGTGTTTATCCGGTGAAGATGGTTGTAAGGTATATCTATATATATTGCATGTATTCTTTTCTGAGTTGACCTTCACAGTTGACCTTTTGTGGTTTGAAAAGAACTTGAGTTATGTTCTGGCTGCTGTGAAATTATCTTGTTTGGCACTGTGTTAATGTGAGTCATTAAAATCTAGTGCGCGGGTTCAAAGCAATCAAACTCACCAAACAGACCTCACCTCAAGGTAATTGAAATACAGAAGTGTGAAGGTAATGTATCAGATGTTCAGATCCCACCTGGAGAATTGGTTTCATTTTGGGCATTGCATCTCAGCAATAAGATTTACATCAAAATTCACCATTATTAACATTGGGGCTCAAAGAGCTGAAGTAGGCAGAAAGGTTGCATGAATTTAATCTGCATTCCATGCAGTTCAGAAGGTTTATCAGTGACAAAATTGTGGAGTTTAAAAGGGATTTGATAGAGTAGGCATCGAGAAACCAATTCCTCTAATTAGTAAGTCCAGAATGGGGATCAAGGTCTTGAAATTACCAACATTTCCAATAGCTGGGGTAGTCAGGAGTACTTTTCACAGAACAATAATCAAATGCATTCTCCCAAAATGCTATAGGTGCTGGGGAAATTGAAATCTATAAGCCTGAAATTGACAGACTTTATTGAGGAATATAAAGATACAGTGGGTATATGTAGTTGTTGTAAAGATCAGTCAAAATGTAATATGGTGATGGTACCATGTAAAGATGTTGAAAGTTCTACCACTCCTCAATGTGGCAAACATATTATTTGTTACCTATATGTTGATGTGATTCAAAAGCACATATGAATTTTTATTAGTTAAATGTTAAAGTCATGGTAATTTGATCTTCATAGGCCTTTCTCTTTATAGATGAGGAACTTAGAATGGAAATAGATCTGTGTAGAATATTAAGCTCAGCACAGACTATTTGTGCTGAATGGCCTGATTCTGTGTTGTATAGTGTGCAGAATGCTGTGAAATGTAAATTGAGTTTACCTTTATACATTTGCCAAACTCTCTTTAAAAACTTCATGTTCTGTTGCCAATAACACACAGAAATATAATTGGAAATATTGAAAATTAAATTTGAACCAATTCAACAGCAATTGAAGGTCTCTTGAACTCATTTTGTGAAGCTTGCAATGTCATTTTCAGATCAGTTCTCCTCCAACTCCAGATGGCACTTGCACCTACTCTGCACAGCAGAGTATTATTTTAAAGTGCATGAAAATATTTAAGGTGTTTCTGTTGGAGCAGGAAATGAGCCATTTGAAGATATCTCAAAGGCAATATAATGTAACTGGAAACAGATTTGAAATCGTCCAGACATCTCAAGATATCATAAAAATGAATTGTGATATTCGTAAAATGCATTTGAAATATCCTGTCTGCTTTCTTGTCCTTGATTAAGAAGAGGAAGGAACAGCAGGGACTGTTGTTTCTGTCACTAGCAGGCCCTGCTACAATTAACTTGTGTCAACACCAACATGCACAGAATCAGGAGTGGGTGCACTTTGATTCTCTGATTGGTTATTGAACCTTGCACACATGGGTTCACATATTAATGACAATTGAGTTATGAATAGGCATGTGGATGATAGTATAAGATAAGGGTGGAGCTGAGATAGACCTGAGGTTTAGGGTAAAAGTTCAGCACCACATTGTGGGCCGATGGGCCTGTACTGTGCTGTACAGATCTATGTTCTATGTTCTATGTTCTACCCCTGTGAAGACGAATAACATAAAAGAATTGAACTTCCCACATGCCTCACTGTGGGGGAAAAAAAACACATTGGACAAGATTCCATGTTCTTAAGATCACTTTTACTTTAAAAGTCTAATCACAACCAACATAAATATGATTGAACAGGCTTTGGACATAAATCAAATGTGCATTTTCAACGGCTCACATAACTGAGATATAGATTAACAGCCAGGTTTTTGTTTAATTCATTTGTGGGATGACGGCATGACTGTCTGGGTCAGCATTTCTTGCCCATTCCCCTAGTTGCCCTTGAGAAGGCTGTGGTGAGCAACCTTCTTGAACCACTGCAGACCACCTGCTGTTGATTGACCCACAATGCCATTAGGGAGGGAATTCCAGGATTTTGACCCAGAGGCAGTGAAAGACTGGCAATGTATTTACAAGTCAGGACGGTGAGTGGCTTGTTACAACACAGATAGATCTCATGAATTTACTGACAGTTCCCTTAGTACACATGAGACCATGTGCAGCTTTAAAAATCTTTTAAAATCTTCCTCAGCAGAGTTCAACTGATTTTCTTCCAGCATATTTGACCCTTAGATCACCTGCAGTTTTGGCTTTACTGTATTCCAGTTCCAGGAATACAGAGCTCAGCAGAAGGACACATTCAGCTCACATCGGTGTTGATGCATGGAATTCCCAGAGGCCCTTTCCTCTCACCCCTCTTAAACACTCTGCTAAACCTTAGGGCCAGCTCTAGTTAAACAAACATTCAAACGCTAGAAGTACTTTTATGTCACCTTTGTTGCTTCTAAACTTAGTCTTCAGTTTCCAGTGTTTGTCAGTGCTCTCAATCACAGCTCCTCAGCTTGTCTGTATTTTTCTGTTGGCTATTACTGAAAATGTATTTGTTTTTTTCTGCACAGCTTTTGTTTTCTTGTCAAGTGAATACTACAGCCTGATTTCTCAGGAGTCAGATATCTCTGGCAGGAATTCAGGGTTATAGCCACAACCCCCAAACCATGACAACTCCTGTTTTCCCCAGAAACCTGAAGTTTGATTTTTTTTTCAGTTAGGGATTGTGGGAAGGAAGTTCATAATATGTGATAGTTTGCAAACTTACTTCTGAAGTAGATGTAAATAGATGTTTTGGTTTCCAATTCTGTGAAGTTGACTTTCTCATAATGGTTAGAAATTCATTCTTTAGAAGAGAGAGTTTAAAAGAGTCTTCCCAAGTAAACCACTGACTTCAGTTAAATGCTTAGCAACTCCCGGGGGATAATTGCTGAGGTATTTACTAAGCTGACTTTTTGCAGTACAATTAATGATATTACACGGGAAGATCCCAACCATAGGTATCATTATGTATTTTGTGTAAAAATGGGGATAAAATAGTCATGTCTATCCCTTGATTTTTTTATTGTAAACAAAGGTAGCTCCCATTTAATACACTGCCTTTACAGTAAGGAGAACTGCACTTCTATAGTGGCTTTAGTTCTCAAGTAAGGAAGACATTTAAATTCAAGTTCATATTTTATTGCTTGGTTGCATTTTCACAACTGTTAGAAGTTCATTTGAAGTAGAAGTTTGCCAATTTCAGACTTATTTTTGATAAGGTTTTCTGATGTTAACTGTAGTTTTCTTTGGGCTGACAATATCAATAATCATAAAGTTCACAACTACTGTTAGTGTTATTAAAGGAAATATGGTAATGTTTTAGTGTATTTCGACAAGGTTTTGTTTTTGTCATTTTTACATTTCAATAGTTGGAAGAACTAGGTCAGAAAAATACCATGTAGGTCTTGAAAACATGTTGTATATGGAACATTGATCAATTGAGCCACATTTAAACATTCCTCTATGAGGGACCTTTTCATCTGAATCCCAGGGGAACTAATCTATGTTGAGGAATGCTGATTTACAGTGATTAATCAGTGTAATCTGATTAATGAAATTTCATTATTATGTACATCCAGATTTGATTGAACTTAATTGTACTCACCATACTTAAAGTGGTAATGTCTAATCCTTGAATTTTAATTCTACCTAGAGGCGACCAGACCTCTGCAGAGAGCTACCTTACAGTATTGCCAAAGGGGATGGAATGTGTTGTTTTCAGCATCGATGGTTCTTTTGCTGCTAGTGTCTCTATCATGGGCAGTGACCCGAAGGTCAGAGCTGGAGCTGTGGATGTGGTCAGGTACAATGTGCACAAGCTTTCACATTTATTGCATTTCTACATGTCATGTTTTGAGACAATAAACAATCACAAATTGTGTAAAGAATGCTGGATTCTTTCTAACAAGTTACAATTCCTGCCATCATAATGGTTATCGCAGTATTATGTTTGTGTGTTGCCATTGTGTATTGCAATCTCAATAATTCTGATTCAAATTTTCAATGTTTGTTATTTTAATGCACTTCCAGGCTCTTGGCACTTGGTCCTATGGCACTGATTAATGAGCTCTTTGTGTGAATGTTATGGTATTTACCCAGACCTCCTGATACTTTACTCTACTTGCCATTTCTGCCAATGTGTCGTACTGGGTAAGGGTTCATTGAGTTAGTTCTCTGCCATCAATTCTCCTTTGTCTTTGTTTCAGCCAGGGCCTATGCAGTGATTCATGCTCCTGTGGAGTATCTACAGAAAAGGCATTGTTCTCGGATAACAAGATGATTCATTTCAGGATAATCATCAGAGCAACTGTATTTGGTCAGGCATCATTATTAGGACTTTGAGGAGCTGGTACAGACCCATCTGCTCCCTCTGAAAGCCAGAATAGAACCCATGGACTGTTTGTGATATCAGTAGACTAGCTGGAGTGAATGTAACAGGAGTATTACCCTCTTCAGAACCATTACCCTATACGACAAACAAAACCATATGAATATACAGATTATATATAAAAATCAACTTCCCATTAGTAATGACACTTTGTTCGCCAACATCTTCTCAAGGATGATGATTGATAGACAATAAAGGCTAGCCTTGGCAGCGATATTCATGTATCAAGAAGATTGAGTAAAGGCAATTTACAAGTTGAATGGACTCATGCTTTAAACACAAATCACTGATTTACAGGAAGGCTATAATGAGCATCAGCAATGAAGACAGAGTGAGCCCATGCCAGAAATTTGTTCTTCAGATCTGTGTGTTGACTTTTGATTAGTATATTTGAAAATGCAGCTGCTAATCCAACTGCTTCAGGCTAGAGTTCTGTATTCCCTTGTTCTCCTTATCTCGTTTCATGGTGGTAACTCCTGTCTCCTATGATCTAACATTACACTTATTTTCTGATATCTTAGTCTTGCATGTTAAGGGAGACAGTCACTCTAACATCAAGGACCTGAATAATGGATCAATTTTTGACCTACATTTTTTGAGCTTGCTCATTTACAAAGGCTACAGTTTTGAAAATACCTGTTTACAACAATGTAAGAGAACAAAATGTTAAAGGCAAACTGATAGAAACAAACACCAAGCATAATACTATTGCCTCAAAGCTTCCATTATTCTTTCTATAACAATTTCCCTGAAATTTATTCAATGGGGTAACTTTGGGTATTAAAAGACTAAGATCCCTTACTTTGATAGTCATTCAAGATAAAGCATTGGGTTAGATTTTAAACTTCCTGCTGGTGTAAACCTCAGTTTGTAAATCAACAGCAGGTGTAGAAACTGCACAGGATTCAAATTTCTCTTCATTAGAGATGGTGCAATGTTATTCTCACACAGTCATCCTCATGGAGAATGGGAAAACCACAGGCAGTTTCTGGAACATACGGCCCAAACTCATCTAAATCAGTAACAGCTCTTACATTGCTGTCCCATTTGTAATGCTGTCATTTTTCTCAGTGCAAGAATGGGGCTTTCAATGAAGTTTCTTCTTTTTAAAGACATTGGCAGGAGCTGGGCTACCTCATCATTTACATTACTGGACGCCCAGACATGCAGAAGCAAAGGGTGGTTTCCTGGCTGGGTCAGCATAACTTTCCCCAGGGAATGATCTTCTTCTCTGAAGGCCTGGTCCATGATCCCCTGCGACAAAAAACAATCTTTCTACGCAATCTTGTGCAAGAGGTAATCTCTGATCAGGCGTTATGTATAGAATACCCTTAGGAAAACAATTTTAGAACAGTAAAGAACACAAGACTTTCTGATAAAGCTGAATAAGCTCCCAATTTCAGGCTGATATGGAGTTTTTAAAATATAGAATAATGTGGATGAAGGAAATGGATTAACACTTTTCATTTGTGCTTAAAACCTGCTGAGATAGCTGGAGTGAAAGTCTCTGCTGTCTATGAAAGGGTTCTAAGTAAGAGATCGGGCCTGAGGTGAAATGGGTTTGAGTAATATTTGCTGACTTCCTAGGGAGCACAAAGCTGCTTGTAATTTGATGCTAAATGAGACTTGTAACTGAGACTAATTGATACTTTCACTCCGTGATGCTGTTGTGTAATTGTTAGTTTGTTACATATTTGATGTATTTGATTTACCTCACAGTATTTCAGAGATGGCACTTGTACTAAGTCTGCAACAGATTTATTTACAGTGCAGTTACTATATAAATCTTATGTATTCAAATACTTGTTACATAAAACACACTTTACCTTACTGAATGCCCTGACCTACCTATTACCTGAGAAAAGCTAAGTCCCTGTGAGTTTTATTGTATATGCTGTTTCTAGTCTACTTCAAAATAACTACTTATAACAGCACAACCTAAAATCCAAGGCTGGGATTTATGGACTTGGGAGGAGTCCCACCACTGGCATTGAAAAAAGGGCAGTGAATCTGCCTCAGCGGGCACTGGGACCTGGTGCTACCTTTTGGTGACAGTTGCCAAGTTTAAGAGGCTCCCACTGAGACTGCCATCCTTCTTAAGGATGACATTCAGGCCCCAAGATCCATTAGCCCTATCAGAAGACCAGTACCATCACCAGCATTACTACCCTGAGGATGAAGGCACACAAGATGGGTAGCAAAGTTGAGAGCAGGTGACACTCTCATTATGTGACTAAGAAGTGTCTGAAAAGGAGCTCCCACCCATATTGGTTTCATTGCTGTCACATTCAAATGTGGGGAGCCCCTAGCAGCTGGTAGAATGCCAGCAAGGATGAGAAGAAATCCTTACATGGACACTTAAATGGCTCGATTGGGCTTCTGGTGGGCAAGCCATGTGCCATCTTTCCCATCATTGGCAAAATGAGATGGCAGTGGGAAGTCAGTGGGCATTACACCTATTGCTTTCTCATGCCAATTTCTGAACTCCTAATATATCCCTAAAACAGCTGGTAAATTCTAGTTCTAAAATTTCAGAAAAAAAAGGTGTTTGTAAGTTTTAACATTTATGTCTATCTACTTTCGAGGAGCTTTCCTGCTCCTCGGATGCTGCCTGATCTGCTGTGTTCCTTCAGCTCCACACTGTATTGAGCTTCTTTGGTTCCTGGTCTGCAGTTGATTTTCAATAATGCACAGCTTTGCATTTTTGTTCTCTCCTTAGTCCCATATTAAGATCTCTGCTGCGTATGGCTCCATGAAAGACATTTCAGTTTACAATGTCCTAGGATTGCCAGCGTCTCAGATCTACATTGTTGGACGCCCGTCAAAAAAATATCAGAACCAGTGTCAGGTAATGAGTCTCTTTATTCCATGATAGAGAGTTGAATTAAATTGAGGAATTTAAAACAAAATCTATGACAAGAAACCTGTCAATTACCTCTCAGAGATACCACATTGATTGCAATAACCAGCTATTGTTTGCACTTTCCCCCAATTTCTCTTACATTCATATTCAGTTCTTGTTTCTGTTTTTATTTAAGGTTTTTTCTTCCTTCTGCTTGATGCCTTCCTTTGCTTCACAGCTAGATGCTTAATGCTTGTATTTTTTACCTCTCCAGTCACCTGTAACTTTGTCCCTCTGTTCAGTGAACAGAGAACAGCATGTGGGAAATTGCTGTACTTCTAACCGGCTCAATGATTTTACGAGCCTTTTGAAGGGGACTGACTGGAGAGATAAACAACCATGATGATGCTTTTTCCTGTGGATTTTCCTCCACACTGAGACCACAAACGATCCCAGACATCACCGGAAATTCAGCCTCCGCACGTAAGAGCGCCACCAAGCGGTACAATGGTCTACTACACTTGATCTTAGCCAATTTTTTTTTAAATTTAAAAAATATACTTTATTCACAGAATATACAAAAAATAAACATATTTATACACCTACCCCATCACGCTAGCTGCTCTGGGTTACCCTGGGGGTATGCACACGAACTAAAGGAAAGAAGCAAAAACAAGAACAAAGAAAGACAAAGAAAATACCCCGGCGGTCATCCCCTCGCACAGTCCCCGTTGGCCCCCTGACCAGTTGGGGAAGGTGCCAGCTGGGCCCAGTTACTGAGTGAGGCCCCTGTTACACTGTGGTCGAGGGGTCTCATACAGTGGTCTTTCCCCACCGCGCCTTGGTGGCGGCTGCCCCAAGCTTTAGCGCGTCCCTCAGCACATAGTCCTGGACCTTGGAGTGCGCCAGTCTACAACATTCGGTCGGGGTCAGTTCTTTCAGCTGGCAGACCAGCAAGTTGCGGGCAGACCAAAGAGCATCTTTCACCGCATTGATGGTCCTCCAGGTGCAGTTGATGTTGGTCTCGGTGTGCGTCCCGGGAAACAGCCCGTAGAGCACGGAGTCCCATGTCACGGAGCTGCTCGGGACGAACCTTGACAAGTAGCACTGCATTCCTCTCCAGACCTCCTGCGCATAGGCACACTCCAGAAGGAGGTGATAGACAGTCTCATCCCCCCCCCCGCAGCCGCCTCGAGGTGGTGCAGAGATTCCGGGCATGCATAAAGGATCTCTCACATCGTGCAGTAGACTTTACACTTTGCATATTAACACTCACAACTCGTACCCCCACTGTGAGCAGTGACCGCGGTACCCTCCCCGAGTCCAAGGTCCAGCCCCTCCATCCGTCCCTGCATGCCCGTTGCCCGGGCAAACTGCTGGATGCTCTCTGGGCTGAGGAAACTGTCCGTGCTGCCTTCCGGGTCACACCCCCCTGTCGGGGGTACGGAGGCAGGAGAGTCCGGCTTTGGGTCAGGGTGGTGACATGCTGTTTCCAGCTTCCCGCCTGAAGGTCTGCTGCTCCCAGTCGCCTGGAGCTCTGGTTCGAGGGGTCCCGGCAGGGCCCCTGTGGCGAGTGGCTGGGTGTTGGAGCGATCTTCAGGACATCCCCTGTCACCAGGAAGCGGGGGGTGGGTGCTGCTCTCCTTCTCGCTGGCGATTTTCAACTTCTGCTTCGGACGGCCCTCCTCCGAATCCCCCTCATCAGAGGAGCTTTTATAGCCCCCCTGTAGCTACCTCTTCCCGCCTGATGGTTGTGGTGCCGGGGCCCGCTGGCGTGCCTTCCTCCTCACCTTCCGGACCGTCGTCCACTCCCCTGGGTTGCCTGTTGCCTCGTCCATCGACTCCAGGTTATCGGCGGGGGGGAGCGGAGCCTGCAGAGGCACTTTGCTGGCCTCAGGTCCATCCTGCGGGGCTGGGCCCTCCTGTACGCTGGGGGGTGGGGGGGGGGCGCTATATCCTTGCAGGGGCCTGGTGTCTTCCTCTCCTCTGGGGGGGCTTGCCCTGTGTTGCCCTTGCTGGCGACCTGGGTTTAGGTGGTCCCCCGCTGCGGGCATGCCCTATAGAAGTGGCCTGCTTCCCCGCAAAGGTTGCAGCTTTTCTCTTGTGGGCAATCCTTTGCAAGGTGTCCCTCCTCCCTGCAGTTCCTGCAGATGGTGGCTTTGCAGTCGGCCGCCATGTGACCTGACCTACCACTGGCATGGCAGACTTTAGGTTGCCCTGCGTAGGCCAGGTAGCCCCTGCTCCCACCGATCGCGAAGCTGGACGGTGGGTGTATGACATTCCCGTCCGCGCCCATCCTCAGCGTCACCTTGACCTGCCTCTTACTGGTCCAGATGCCAAAGGGGTCCATGATGTCAGTTAGGTCCCCTTCCACCTTCACGTGCCTTCCAAGGAAGGTCAGGACATCAACTGCTGGCACATGCGGGTTACACATGTGTACAGTCACCATACGGCTCCTCTGCACCAGCATCACAAACAGCGGGACGGCGGTCAGTACAGAGAGGGGGCCCTCACCTTCTTTCTCCTTGAATACCTCCAGGAAGCGCTGGCAAAGCTTGGCACTCCTGAAGGTTACATCAAAGAATCCTCCCCCGGGGAAATCCTGCAGGCAGTAAATGTCCGCAGCAGCGAACCCACAACAGTCCAACAGGACCCACTTCATGAAGAAGGTGCGGTCCACAGGTGCAACCTCATCCACTTTCTTCATAGCCACTCTGATAGTGCTCCGGACCCCCTGTCCTGGGGCACGAGCACTCGCCACAGCCATCGTTGCAGGTCGGCTGCTGCCCTGAACCAGTGTTAGGCCGATGCCAGCATTAAGATCCACCGCTTGCAAGGGTGCACAGCCAACCCGACGTCTTCCTTCTGCTTCCAACGCAGTCGCTCTATCCTCTTCTCGGTCCACGCTGAGCCACCAAGTGTTACACTTGGTCTACTACACTTGATTTTAGCCAAAAGGGGCAGTTGCAGGTCTGAAAGTTAGAGAATTGGATGGATGTAAGCCAGCAGTACTGTGGAAAGCAATGGATGGAATCATTCTTTTCAATCAAAGTGGTCCTCAGAAACTGCAAAAAAGAATTATTTTTTCCTCAATATCTTATTTTAAGAAATTTCTATTTCAACAATAACTTTTCCCGAATGGCTCATTTCAGGATGGTCCTATGTTCAATTATATTGTCTGATGCAATAGTTAGGTTAAAAATATTTTAAAATGCAAATTTGACATGGGCATAAAATACAGTAGCAAGATTGATCATATCAGAGAGCAAAAGCAGCTACTGTCAAAACACTTTGTTACTTCTCACAAACATTTCATGCTGCATTTATTTCAATTACAACAGGGAATTTAGCTAAACTACAGTAAAAAAAACTGCCAAAATTTACTCTTAAATACATGGTCAGTTACGTTTTTATCAAATTGACAATAGCTTTGCCTCAGCATCAAATTAACAGCTACACCATCAATTTATTATGGATAAATAATGTAAACCATTCGCTGCTATTTTTATATGCCAAAAATTATTGTGTCAGTTGCTAATTGGTTAAGATCATTCCTTTCATGCTTAACAACACAATATTCATACCTCAGGCATGATGTGAACAGGAAATAATGACAGATGAATAACGTTTTGGGGGAAACTTCTCTTTGCTATTTTGGGAAGGAGCTTTCAAAAATAAAATTAACTATTTTAACTGTTAATTCTTTCATTATGGGAGCAAAAGCATTTGGCCAGTCACATTCACCCAACACAATGTCAAGCCCATGATCTTAATGCTGTAGCTGGATTTTCCTTTCTTAATAGTAGTGAATGCTGGGAGATTCACTGCTATTGAAGGATGCAGTGAAGAGGCTTTGGTGCATCACATCGGGCTCCACAAAAATCCACACTGAAGGCCCTGTCATTCTACTTCCTATGGTGGCACAGAGCTTCAATATGTATGCTTCGTTGAGAGCCCAGTCTCCCATTACAGATTTTCCTTTAATTACACACCTGGAGAGAAGTGAGAACTCTTTCTAATTGACAGCTTGAAAATGGCATAATACTTTACTTTTTGTGTGATCTCTTTTGTCAATGGCTCAATATATACACACAATAGAAAATGGTGTTGGCATGTTATTTCTGATATTGATATTGATGTTGATACTTTAAACATCTGATTGACTCGACCCCTTATATGTTTGTAGCAACAGGTTATTTTTACTAAACGTTATGGGTATTTGCAAGCAGATCCATGTCGCCATTATTACTATTGGGTTCATTATTTCTGTAAAGGTTGCATAATGTGTGAGTGGGCATGGAAGTGCCAGGAGTTGGCATGGAAGATTTGAATGGCCATTGGGAGTGGATGAGAGAAATGAGTTGGCATGGAGGCACATGTATGATCTTTTGAACTGATTGAATTCTTTGAAGGAGAAATGGAGAGGATTGATGAAGGCAGAGCGGCGGACGTGATCTGTGTGGACTTTAGTAATGCATTTGACAAGATTCTGCAAGAAAGGCTGGTTGGCAAGATTAGATTGCATGGAATTTGGGGACAACAAGCCATTTGAATACAGAACTGGCTCAAAAGTAGGAGACACAGGGTGATGGTGGAGGGTGACTTTTCAAATGGGGAAGTCTGTGACCGGTGGTGTGCCACAAGGATTACTGCTGGGTCCTTGCTTTTTGTAGTGGACAGTGAAGAAGGTTACCTTGGAATTCAACGGGATCTTGATCAAGCAGGCCAATGGGCCAAGGAGTGACAAATGGAGTTTAATTTAAATAAATTGGAGGTATCGTGTATTGGAAAGGCAAATCATGAAAGGACTTGTACACTGAATGGTAAGGTTCTGGGGAGTGATGTTGAATAAAAACACCTTGGTGTGCAGGTTCCTAGTTCCTTGAAAATGGAGACACAGATAGATAGGATAGTGAAGAAGGCATTTAGTATGATTGCCTTTATTGGCCGGTGCATTGACTATAGGAGTTGGGAGGTCATGATGAGGCTGTACAGGACATTGACTAGGCCACTTTTGGAATGCTGAGTTCACTTCTGGTCTCCCTGCGATAGGTAGAATGTTGTGAAACTTGAAAAAGGTTCATAAAAAATTTACGAGGATGTTGTCAGGTTTGGAGGGTTTGAGCTATAGGGAGCGGCTGAATAGGCTGGGGGCTTTTTTCTCTGGAACATCAGAGGCTGAGGGTTGACCTTATAGAGATTTATAAAACCATGAGGGGTATAAGTAGGGTGAATAGCCAAGGTGTTTTTCCCAGTGTAGGGCAGTCCAGAACTAGAGGGCATTTGTTTAAGGTGAGAGGGGTAAGATTTAAAAAGGGACTTAATGGGTAACATCTTCACATAGAGAGTGTTGTGTGTGTAGAATGAGTTGCCAGAGGAAGTGGTAGAGGCTGATACAATACAACATTCCAAAGGCATCTGGAAGGGTATATAGATAGGAAAGGTTTGGAGGGATATGGGCCAACTGCTGGTGATTGGAACTAGGTTAATATCTGGTTGGCATGGACAAGTTGGAATGAAGTGTCTTTTTCCATTCAATACAGTTCTATGACTCCACAACTCAAATGGCTTCAGAGTACAAATAATAATTCATGCCTTGCTTGAGAAGCTATGGACCGTGAGTTGGGATAAAAGTGGGCCCAACTCCATGAAAATGGCAGTGATGTAGTTTCTAGGATGTGCCTAAACTTGAAATGCAACCGAACACATAGGCAGCCCTGGTGTATGCTATAAATAGCTTATACCACATTTCCTTCCTGATCATGAGCCACATCTTGTGGTGGAAACTCAGTATTGCACCAGTCTTTATATTCTTAGCCAATAAAATCCTTTGGATTAAGCATTGTTTTGCATCTTTTTATCCTCTCTTCAGCGCTTTAAAATTACTTGGAAGAGAGCTCCAATTTGTTCTGTGCTTTTGAATTATTATTGTTACTTTAGTCAGAAGACTGTAGTGATAACAACAACAACTGAACCATCATAGAAAAAGGTGCAAAAAGCTGAAAGATTTTCTTCAAACAGTTGTCTTGAGAGGCCAGTACAGACCTCAAGATTATGTTGCTGCCTGCATTTTAGGACTCAAGAAGTAATTTTTTTTGTTATAAGTTCATAACTTTTAAAATCAAAAATGATTAAACTGTAAGGCAGATTGCATAGAGTGGGCTGGTATTCCTTTGAATATAGAAGAGTAAAGAGTGATCTAGATTAGATTAGATTCCCTACAGTGTGGAAACAGGCCCTTCGACCCATCAAGTCCACACCACCCCTTGAAGCATCCCACCCACCCCTGAACACTACAGGCAATTTAGCATGGCCAATCCATCTAGCCTGCACATCTTTGGACTGTGGGAGGAAACCAGAGCACACAGACATGGGGAGAATGTGCAAACTCCGCACAGGCAGTTACCCGAGGCGGGAATCAAACCCAGGTCCCTGGCGCTGTGTGACTTCAGTGCTAACCACTGAGCCACTGTGTTGAGATATTTCAGATTATCCAAGGATTTGACAGTGTACGCCCTGATTATGTCTGTGTTGGGGAGGCCCACCCACATTATTTAATCTCACCACCAATTGAAACCCCTAATGGGCAATTAATGTCCACTTAAGGACCTCATTACAGACCTCCAGTATTAACCCAACAGTGGACTGGGGTGGTCAACACATAGAGCACGTCAAGCAGACGAGTCGTGGCTTGCTTTCAGGCCCCTGGGAGATATGGAGTACCTAGTTTAAAGGAATGCAATGTTGGCATTGGGAAGGTGGTGACACACTGAATATCCAGCCTTTTCTGCTGACCCCTCTGGGTGACTGCCTCCCACCATCACACATCTGTGGCCTAGGATCCAGTGAAAGCCCTGATCCCATAGAAATGCTTGCTGCTGTCAAGTGCCTGAGGGAAAGGCGAAGATGTTGAACTTCCCCTGTAAAGGTGATGTGAAGCCCTTGCCTCCCCTCCAGTTGTACAAGGTTCCACCCCAGATTTCCTGGCAGGGGGAATAGAGAATAAAGGGAAGTAGTCTTCAGAATAGAGTTTGTCCTGTCAGGAGCAAAATCAGGAAACACTTCCTCACACAAAATAGAAATTCTCTCTGTTGAAAGGCTGTTAATGCTGGGGCTATTAAAGCTTTTGAGCCATAGATTCTTAATCTTTGAATAGGGAGCGAAGTTGGGAACATGGAGGTGAGATGGAACAAAGGTGGGAACATGGAGGTGAGATGGAACAAAGGTGGGAACGTGGAGCAAAGTTGGGAACATGGAGGTGAGATGGAGGCAAGGTGGGAACATGGAGATGAGAAATGGATCAGCCATAGTCGAATTGCATGGCGGAAAGGGCTGAAATAACGGAACAGACTAATTCTGTTCATAATATCCCAAGAAGTTTGTTAAAACTTGAAAAATTCAGAATAAGAAGTTGGACACTGCATGGTTCCCTGATGGTTAGTTTCTGTTTGCTTGACAGTCAATGTCATTTCTTCCTCTTACAGTTTCTGTCTGAAGGTTATGCTGCTCACCTGGCCCAGCTGGAGTTCAGTCGCCGCTCCCGCCCGAAGAAGAGCAACTCGCGAATGATTTTACGGAAGGGGAGCTTTGGCCTGTCTGCTCAACCTGACTTCCTTCGGAAAAGAAACCACTTGCGCAGGACTATGTCAGTGCAGCAGCCGGACCCACCGTCCTGCAACCCTAAGCCGGAGCGAGCCCAGAGTCAACCAGAATCGTATAAGGAGGAGAGACACCCCCACAGCATCGCCTGGGCCCGGAGCGGAGGCTCCAAATCAGAGCCAGGCGTTTGAGCAGTGTACCATGGGCAACAGAGAGTTCCAGGCTATGTCCAGGTTCTGAAGGTGCGCTCAGAAAAGCAGCTTGTGCATTATGATGCCCATTCTTGTTCCAAAAGATATTGGGCTAGAATTTCATCTAGTGTCCAATAAATGGCAGAAGTGGCTTGGGCAGCACTTCTACCCGTGCAAATGACCAGGCGTTGACCACTGCAAATCTTCATTTAACTAAGGGAGCCAAGGATTTGGAAGGCTGCCAGTGTGGGGGGAGAAGCTTTGCCTTCCAGGAGGGTATATTGGGGAATTCACAGATGGAAATCGTTAGGAGCATCTTCGTAGTTTCCCAATATGCGCTCCCAGTGGGTGTGTTCCCCCACCGTGAGCATCCGTTCATAACCTCAGCTGAATATCTTTACCAGTGATCGTGGCCTTTAGATAGTTACTGAGCCAGACCTCAGTCACACCTATAGCACAGGTGAGTTACTAGTCCTTCCAGCATGTCAAAGACGACTGTGGTTCTCTGTTGCCAATGAGATACTCCAAAAGATCGTTTATACCTGTTCTATGTCTAAGCTTGATACATAGAATAACACAATGTAATGTTGGCATAACCTCTGGACAAGAACTGAATATTTATCACTTCTCTCAAAAGCACTCTGGGTCTTTGCTTTCCAGAACTGTAATGGAAACCTTGTAGACGGATGCCCAGTTTGACATGTGAGTGTTGGCAGGACAGAGAATCCCTGCCTTTACTTTAAGATTTGTTGCTAAGACTTGGATTGATTAAGATCAAGTGGACTTCACAGCAATTTGTTTCACTCACTTGTTTAAATGGAAAAGCTTCTCCAAGCTTCAAGATCAAAGTGACGAACAAAAACGGTTCAGGCCATTTTGGCATGGCATAAGGTCAGGTTGTCTGAACAGTCATCTGTAACCCAGTCTCCCATAACCTGTGGTTATACAGAGCATAGCCCCTGGCACTATTTGTATAATGGAAATGACTCAGCTACCCAATCAGATGAAGATGATGAAGGAAAATGCTCTTGTTCAATTAGATTTGCTTTGATTAACTTGTTACAGACATGATTAAACTAAATCACTTTCTTTAATCCTGCTAATTTGTAATCATTTAGTCAGAGCTTCTACTTTGCAATCAAGCTAGATTTAAAAATTCTTTTCTTCTAAAAACTAAATCCTTGCTGTTGTGAAGTTACCGTTTCTTATGAGGCATCCTTAATAAAGGAAAGGGCCCACAGTCAAGATGTGAATTCCTCAGTTCTCTGTAGCCTGATCTAAGGGTGCCTGATTTTTTTTTAACTCAGTTTCATAATTTCCAAAATTGACAAGTTTTTTGTTCCCTTTCAGTACTTTTATCTTTGCAAGGAAAGAATTCATTATTTTACAAACAAAATACCTGAACAAGTTATTCACCAGAACTTGCAGAGCCAAGTGGGATAATTAAAAAAAATTAAACGGCTAATTCAAAGTGACATAAATAGTGCAGGGCTGGGGTTCTCGTTAATGTTGGAACTGTTAAAAATCAGATGGAAGGGTTTGGGCCTTTTGTTGTTGGATGTAGTCATTATGTAGCTCTTGTGAGGTACAAGTATTACTAGCCACTTGTTTGTCCAAACCTGAATGTCGCTCTTGTCTAAGGTGGTGTAAATAACCATTAGAAGGGCAACCGTTGTGCCCTATTGTTATACCCAGGCAACACTGCCCTGAAATTGAAGTCCAATTCCTCAAAGCTACCTTTTGCATGACATTTTTGCATCCATTCCTGAATGAAGGCTGTGATAAGGTGTAGAGTTGAAATGTGCTGGTGGGGCATTCATTGAGTATTGATGAGTAGGTGCTGATTGACTTATTTCATTACTTTATTGAGGATTGATAGCTGTTGTAATTAGTTTGTTTAGAATTAGTCAACTGGAATTTCTAGTGGGGTTCTCACAATCCCATGCTGTAAATTTGCTAAACCTAGAGAAATTGTGTACATAGCTTTTGTTGCCATTCCTATGGTCTTATTATATAACACTTTTCACTGTATTTTAACAGATACATGTGACAATCAATCAATTACAACCCCAATAGAGTTCTACTCTACTGGGGTTGTAATTTTTTGCCATTAAGGTCAATCTAGACAATTTTCAATAACACCAGGTAGTTGACAATGGTAGCAGCTATTCAAGCCATTGGACTAAGGGAGGAACATTTGGTGTCACATTGTCAGTACTGCAAACAAGATGTTATTAGGCCACTTAGCCTTCAATATGTCCAGTTCATTCAACAAGTTCATAATGTCAGGCAAAGTGAGCATAAGTAGCAAGACAGTGGCATGTATCATAGTGGAGTCATGGGAAAAGGCTGTCCTTGTGGCATTTTTAGCTGAAGAGACTGGCAAAGAATTTTGTCTTGATCCTTGAATTTAAATTGTAAGGCTTCATCATTGTTAAAACTTGAGATGTTCATGCAGCCTGCTCTTCCAGTTAGTTGTCTATGCTCTATTCTGCTCCACTGGTGGGTTGGGAGGCTTCATTCGCAGCTTTTAAATGTGAAATCATGTGTTCTTTCAATGACCTTCTACTTCTGGTGTTTAGCACATGTGTACTGTAGTGTCAGTGCTTGATGCTGCTGCCGCCACACTTTTCTGCTATCCTTGGTGGACCAGAGTTGGTTTCCTAGCCTGATGCTGATGGAGAAGCGTAGGTTGTGAGGTTGCAGATTTTGTTTGTACAAAACTTCTTACTGCTGATATCCCATAATGCCTCACAGATGTCCCATCCTTAGACTGGATAATGGAGGGAACCCTCAGGTGATAAGACTTGATCAGCCTTAAAGGCGATGCAGTGAGAATTCCTACCAGTGCTGGATAAATGTGTCTGTGACAAGGTGTGTGGGTGAAAAAGATCAGAAATGAATCTGACCACAAGAATTGTGTTACCTTTGATTTTAATCAAAATAGTTCAATATTGAAACCAACATATGTCTTCTGCCTTCATCGATCACTCATGCTATGCTTTCCCCTTTCCCACCATAATCTTTCTCATTCTCACTGCGTCACTTTTGAGGTTGAACCGTTGAATGGTCTTGTTGTCCATTATCGAATCCAGTGGAACCACCTCAAGCAAAAGTGCCTTTTTCCTTCTTTCCAGTCAAATCATCTTACTTCATCAAAATTATCATCAAAGATGATCCTGGATCCCTCAAAAGAAAACTTTTTTCCTCAATCTCCTTTTGTTCTTTCTGGCTTTGCCTCCGAATCTGCGGTACCCATTGTGATATGATTAAGGACATGCAGTTTGTCGCCTTTGGCCCTTTCTACTTCTGGTGCATGAGCCTTGATACCTTAACCACATATCATACCACAGCTTCTTCCCCAGTTTCTGCTGTGCTCATTTGTTGCTAAATATGCTCTTCCTACTGCAGTCAATACACAATGATAAAAAAAACCTTGTATTTCATGGTGTTTGTTGATTTAGATCCCTTTGCACAACAGTCCTTCTTAACCCTGCCTTCTCCCCTTCCCTAAAAGTCCATCCTTAACACCTTTATTCTCTCCAGATTTACAAAATCCCTTTCTCTTCTCAAGGATCTTGAAAACGTAAGTATTACTGATCTACACTTGCATTGCCACTATTTCAGGTTTCAAATACTTTAATTAGATGTCTACTCCTTCCATAGCATCAAATCTATGTCCAGAATCATCAGTTGCATTGGATATATATGTAGGATGAACTTTCTCCCCTTGATCTGTACCTGCCCGATTTGAAATGGTTGATTGCTGCTTGAAACTAACGTATTCCCACCTATCCCAGCAATGTCAGTATATTTCTGGTGGTGACCTTTCTTCCCACATCTGTGTTAATATCTTTGATCAGCTAAGCTTTCACCCTTGATTCCTGTTTTCCATGATGGCCTTTAGTGATCTTGTCCATAAGCACCAAATCAGCTTCCAGTATATGCTGCTGATGCCAAGCTCCACTTCATTTCCAGGACCAGTGCTATTCTATGTATATTTTTTGTTTGGGTATAGCTGTGCTGGAACATTTCCCTACTTAAATGGCAAGACTGAAACTGTTCCAATAATCTTCCAACAAAAAGTCACATCCTTAAGACACACCTTCCCAGCTTCAACAGTTTTCAGAGTGAACATTCAGATGAAGATTCAGATCCTAATATCCCAACCATCATAATGACCTTCACTGCTACTACTGCAACATCATCTAACTGTACCTGAACCTAATCTCCACTGTCACTGAAATGATTATGGCTTCAAAACTTTCATACTGTTAATACCCTTAAAAACATTATTTTAGACAGGAAACCACCATCAAGATTGCTTCTAAAACTGCCCTCTTGCAAATTAGTTCCAGCTATTTTGGTCTTGCTGAAAGTGCATTGTAAAGTAGCCAGACAATCCAAGACTATTGATTTCTACTTTCCATACATGAAGATGTTTACAAATTCTCCCACATGCATCCTGTCCCACTCATTTTGCTTATTTTGAATAATATCCATTGCTCCATTGTCAATGCATTGCATTCAGACTTCATTCTGGCACCTTTCATGGTCCTTTATCTACATTCCTGCAGACCAATATCCCGAATTATGCTGCTGTATCTTCCAAAATTAGCCTCTTGCATATTCTGCCTTCCTTTGTCCTTTGCTGGACCTCACCATATATGCCTTGGTCCCAACCTTAGTACTGCTGCCTCACAGTGCCAGGCAACCAGGTTTGATTCTAGCCTCGGACGACTGTCTGGTTGGAGTTTGCACATTCTTCCTCTGTCTGTGTGGGTTTCCTTCAGGTACTCCAGTTTCTTCTCACAGTCCAAAGATGTGCAGTCCAGGTGAATTCGCAATGCTAATTTGCCCATAGTGTCCAAGGATATGTAGGCTAGATAGATTAGTCATGGGAAATGATTGGTTACAGGGATAGGGTTGGGGGTGGGATGCTCTTCAGAGAGACAGTGTGGACTTGATGGGCCAAATCGCCTGTGTCTAAACTACAGGCATTCTGTGATTCTACCTTGCTAACTTTCAAAGTCTTTCTATGTGACAATATTTTTCATTTCTGCTCTTACCATCCCATTAACTGTTGCCACACATTTCTAATGTTTTCTCTATTAAAGGTGCTGTTTAATTTGTTTAGTTAAGATCAATTGATAGCCTTCTTTCTAGGTTCCACTGGTGGTTTGTTATAACCCGAACCAAGCTGTCCAAAAGTAGCCTTCACTGTTCCGACTTATAACATTCCCATCTTGGGCCGAAATATATCCTAACCTTTTTCCTGTGTGGCAGGTGTTTGCTTACATTGCTCATATACAAGTAGCGTTGTGCCAAAGGAACTTTGAGGTAAGTTGCAGTTTCAGAACATGTCCATTGGTCCTATTGCCTCTACTGTAATTTATGGCACAATGACCATTTCAACTTGGTGAATGAATCAGGCAGAACTGCAGTTACTGTGCATTCCCTATGAAGAATCCAAATCATTGTTTTGTTTAGTTTGTCTATATTTGTACAATGTAAATGTGAATAACGGCAAGAGGATACTCACTAAGTCAACTGCAATCTCTAAAAGAAAGTTATCAGATATTGCAAAGAAAGACAATTTCCAAATCATCAGTTGTACATATTGCATGCACACAAGATTCTTTAGCTGATTCTATATGGAATAAGCAAATATAACCAAACAGAAATTGTCAGGGTGGGATGGTTGCATTGACCCCAATCTCCCTGCTCCCACCCTTTCCAAATCCCAAACTAACCGATTCCCAACTGTTTATTTGCCTAGAAGTTTCAATTTATATCATGACTCAGCCGTAAATTTGAGGGTCTTCGGTACTGAGAGTTTGGAAAATAATCAGCATTTCAAACCTTCAGCAAAAGTAGCTGATGAGCTGCTGACCACTTGCCAGCCCAAAAGAGAGTTTGTGACAAGTTAACTGCAAATGACAATAACTTCATAAGCCAGAGCTGCACTTACTTACTGAGGGAGCCTTGATTTTTGGCTCATTCAATCAGCCACGCAGATTAACAGAACAAAATTGGAGGAATGAGAAGGATGCCGAAGACTCTCATTTAACTCCTGTATAGATTGATGTGTGACTTTTACACATCTACAATGAGTATTGTGAAGGACTTCTTTCTGAAGAATAGATATATTGATATTTGTTATTTCACTTGCGTGTATTTGACCTGGTCACAATAGTATAATTGTTCACAAATGTTTAAAGATAATTGTCTGATTGTTTCACTATATTAAAAGACTGCAGTGTTTCATGTAGTTGCATATCTGCTTGACCAAAGTATCTCATCCCTTACAAAGTGCAATGTGTTGAGTATTTAATAATTTATTTTTGTATAGAGTACATGGTGTAAAACTGTAAAACTGTGTTTTGCTTGTGTTCCTTTGTGATATGACAGACCGATGCTGTATTTTGTGTATCAGGTGGTCTAGATTTTTATGTGTACAGTTTTGCATTGCGTGTACTCGAGATGAAAAGTTGACTGTACGGTGCTAGTACAGTTTCTAAGAGAATGGTTTTATTTGTTTAACTGATTTGAACACGTTTATTAAAGTTATAACGTGGTTTTTGTACAGAAACTGCATGGAATATGGTTTCTTAGTCCTTGGCAAGTTAGGAATTAAAGACTGGGGCTTTTTTGGGAGTCAGGAGAAAAGTAATAAATATGACCAGTAAAATGGAGAATTGGCATTAGTAATGTAAAATTGAAAGGTTAAATCTTGAACATTGTTTAGCCACTTTGACACCTGACAGCAATAGTATCAGCAGCTCACTCAACATCATTTGGTACAATTGATGGTATAAATCAAATTTGGAGACTTGGAATTCCATAATAGGATAACAGGACTTCTCAACAATAGTAAATGTTCCCAGCACAATTATTTCCTGGATACATTTTTTTGTACAGCCTTACATTGAATTTTAAGGTGGGGGGGTGCGGGGCAGTGAGTTGCCTGTATTCTGTACACCTCTTAAGTAACACAGCTAAAAATCTGCATTCCCAATCTTTCAGTCTCTCTTCTGACCAAATTCTAACTTTTTAGTTCTATGGATAGTGACTAAATATCGTTAATTAGTCATTTCTTAAGTGGCAGGTGGTAATTATAGACAGACATCCTTTTTCAGTGGATTGACAGCGTATTCTAATAGATAGTCTGCATATTCTTAAATCCATCCTTTGCTTGTTTCTGATGTGGAAGTGCCAGTGTTGGACTGGGATGGACAAGCTCAGAAGTGACGCCAAACCAGGTTATAGACCAAGAGGTTTATTTGAAATCACAAGCTTTTGAAGCACTGCTCCTTTTGCGAAGGGCTATCCTTCTGTGAAGGAGCAGTGCTGATAGCTTGTGATTTCAATTATACCTCTTGGATTGGAACCTGGAGTCATGTGACTTCTGACCTTGATTGTTCCTGAATGTGACTCCAGCAAACGTAACTCACATTGATTTTCAGAATGGTCATTTGCTTACTACTCATTCAAGGCTGTAAGAAATGAGCCAGTATTTGAATCAGGGAGCACAAAAGCAGAACCTTGAGGACTTGTATACTACTGGGCCAAAGAGACTGGTTTGGGTTGGGAATGTGATTTCCTTATAGGCAGGTTTTGCTGAGGATCTTTCCTGTAGCAACATAATAAACATTCCATTTGTGGGCTCCCCAAAAATTGGGGAGTAAAGGATGGCTATTCTGTTCAGTCAATCAAATCAAAAAATTTTAATTGCTAGAGCTATGTTACAGATTACAGCGATTGTACAGATTACACAACAGCATTTCGATCTTGCAGTTGTAACTACTGCAGGAATGAATAGGAGTCTGTGAAGGCTTTTGCAGATTCCTCACTCTTTCCTGGACGTTCTGCTGTTGGATCTTCAGGATTGCTGTGAGAGTGAACTCTCGCAAAGCCAAGAGGAAGAGAACAACTCCTTCACTCAAACAAACATGGATGTAAGTAGTCATCAGCAGCAGGAACCTGTTAGTAGTCTGTCACTAGACAGGACGCAAGATGATTCAGGAGCTCGGGAGGGAATGACAGGCAAATACTACAACGTGCTCAGGAAACAAGGCCCATTCTCAACCTGTCCAGCATTTTCCTGTACTGCAGCCCTCGGGACTTCAACATGTGCAGTCCATCCCTCTCCTGGCACCATCTGAACAACGATCGCTCAGACACCCCAAATGTCCACTTACAGTTAAACAGCCTCTCCATAAAAGTAATTTAGGGTACCTTCCTGCTTTTTGACTTGGGGAAGAGGGTGCTCAAATTGTCAAGAGACATAGGATGCAACAGGTAGCTTGTTAGCTGCTGCCATATACTATACTATATTGCGAAGGCCTTGTTTAAGCAGGCTGCAGTCATCAGCAGTGACTCATATGAATACCTGTGCCTCAGGAAATGTAGAGGCAACTCATCTGCTGCTTGTAATAGTGTTGAGGGGTTCGTTCACCTCCCACTGTCCTTTGGAGTGTAGTTGCACAGGCAGATCATGCTGCTGCTGGGAACGACCTTGCTCCTCCTGCCTGTTTTTGGAGAATGAACAATGCAGCTGTAGGAGCTGCTTTCATGTTGAGCTGAAGGCTGGCAGCAGGAAAGTGCAATTTACGACGAGTGAAGTGTTAGGCAGTTGAACTGCTTTCAAGAATTTAGGATTTCGTATAGGCACAGATGAGTTGGACCAAAGGGTCTGCTTCCATGCTGTACATCTCTATGACTAAGTTGATAAAGCATCCTGAGAGAAAAACTATGAACAGCAGTGTCTCATCTGGCCATGCCTAGAGTGCTTCATGTGTAATTGATCAAAGGGTTCCTAGCTTGTTAGTTTTACTTGAGCTGTCCCCACTGTGCATTCCCCTCAGCAACTATGATAAGCTGCTGTTTGGAAAGGAGGGTCAAAAAAAAGAGTCCAGATATATTTGTTCTCCATTGGATCCATTACTTTCTGCCAGATATAGAGGATTGCTTGCTAGATTCTGGACCTGCATGGTGGGGTGGGGAAGGAAAGAGAAAATGAAAGCAGGTGGGATGATCATCAATCCAACATGAAAATGCAGGAGACTTAACTTAGCCCAGCTGGGAAGCTGGCCAAAGCTTCCAATCACATTATTGGTATTAAAGAACAGGCTAAAAGTGTCTGTAGCTGTAAGTTACAAATCCACAACTTCAAGTTCCTGGTTTATTAATGCAAGCTATTTGTTTAAATATGCATTATAATTATAAGCTATCATGGCAGGGCATAATCAATGTGATTTATTGTGCAAAATTATGATAGCAACACATTAATTTATAATGACTCAGATTAACCACAATACAAGTGATAGACAGACATCTTCAGTGCAGTACTCTGGCACTTGCCTCACAAAAGCAAATAATTGCCTATGCTTATAATTCTACTGTTGGATTCCCATACTCAATGAAGGGAAGAAACTCAATCTGTGGAGTACCTTCCTGTGGGAGTGTGGTGTGGAATTGGTGGAAGGTGTCTTAATTTTTCCTACCAGGACAGAAAGCAAGTCAGTCAATCTTCAACCTTTATTTGAAAGGCAAATAGCAAATATTCTATTCTTTAAACATGTAACCAACTTTGTGGCTGGTCAAAATATTAAGGACACAAAGTTGACCTCTGCGTGAACAATCCCTTCCTGTGCTGTGTTAACATTCCAGTCAATTAAAGAAACATCAGTCATGAGATCTCATGCTTTATCCAAAAAATGCTGCAGGACACAAGCTTTGTTACAGATATGAATGTTTAATCAAATATGATTATATTTTGAAAAGTTACAAGACGTTTTCAAATAAACATTGCTTTCACAGTGAATACACTTACATGTGAAACATCTGGAAATCCTCTGCATTGAAGTGAAGTCAATTGAACTCATTTTTACATTATAATCTACTTTCATTTCATTACATGGTTATGATTTTCAATTTGGAGCAGAGCTTACAAAAATTATCCATGTCAGTTATGACAATGCATTTTTCAGCATTAGATCATAAACCTCATGCAGTTGTCAAAGTCATTTGTAATTCCCAAAATGACCAATATGCTGAAAACTAATCCTTTATTATGCCATGAGAATACATGAGATTCTTTTTGTAAATCTAAAAGAAATGCAGATAATCTTGCACTCTATCCTGTGATCGGAAGATTCTAAAACTGTAAAAATGTTTTGGTTACAAATATAAAAGATCAAATTTCATGCCAGATGCACAATTGCAGAATACAACAATGTTGTATGTTAAAAAAAGCTTAGCTAAAATGCTATTAGAGCTCCTAAAACATATGGCTTAAGGTAACTTATAATAACTGCACCATAACGCCAAAGAGCTTACGTCAATTAAAAAAAATTGATATTAAATTCCTTCATAATGAATTGACACATATAAAAACGAAGTGTCACACAACTTCTGAGTGTAAGTGGCTTACCCAGCACTAAATTTCAAAATACATCAAAAATCAAATCTGCAGTGTGACTGAGGAAATGAAAATTTACATGAAAACTGGCAGAGGACCAAAGATATGAGCTTCTGGAATTTGTTGCATTCCATTACCCCTATTTTTCAATCCAGTACAAGTCACATGGCAAGAAATCACATGCAATTCTTGTTCTCTACCCAAGTCTTTCAAAAAAAAAATCTAACCTCTCCTACAAAAAAGCCCTTTGAGACGACTGTATATTTCAACCAGAGAAATGTCTATTGACTAATCATTTTTTGCACAGTAATTTGACTGAAAAAGAGAACATTAGCTACAAAAATAAAGTTTAAATTGGAAAATGTCAATGTACAGGAACAGAGTAGTATACGAATTAGTCAATTCCAGACTTTAGGTTCAACAACACAAATATACACTCACTCTTAACACAGTACCTATTCTCAGCACTTGGCCAATCACATGCAGCATCTTACTGGTTTAAACTATAAATTTATGCCAATTTAATAAACATGCTAAAATACAAATAAAATGGCATTTATTTGGTTAAAGGAATTTGTGTTGCTTGATCAAGTGGTATCGATCAAGCAACACAATGTAAAAAGAAATAAAATTCTAAACATTCTTTGCTAACACTTAATTGGTAAATTCTCCGGTCTGTAATTTTAATAATCCCATTTTAAATTATGCTTTATAATTTAAAAAAATTCAGAGTCCCTGCCAAAAACAAAGTTGTTCCATTCATGCAGTGATCAATTTTTAAAGTCTGTTAATCATAAGTAACCTTTTGAAACTCAAACTGCTACAAAACAAATTCACAATCATTTTCATGCACGAAGCTTTGATGTTTTAAAATAGTTTAGCAACTGAGAAACAACATTTACACAATATTGTGTTTAGAAATTAAATTAATAAAAAAGGGACAACTAGATCTCTAGAAAACATTTAATCATCCCCTTTACACTAACTGCCCCTAGAACAGAAGTATGCTGGTTTATAAACCACTGTGTACACCACTGGTTAATTCCAACAGCATTTTCTCAAAACTTTTCATCCTAAAATTGTGAGTAGTTTTAATTTAGTTGAATAGAATCCCAAACCAGGAGCAGATAATACTTCACCTATAATGATTATGAATGGCGAACAAACTAATTTTGCTCAAGTACTGGAGAACAAATGCCTTACCCTGCAGTAAAATTCAAAGTACTTGCAGGTGAGACCAAAAGTAGCCAGTCGTCATGAGATAATCATAATTATGAAATTACTGTAGGTGTCCATATAATTCTACAAATTGTATTCATGTTTAGAATAATAGAACAAAACAAAAAAAAATACAAAGCAGACAAAACCAGTGAGGCAAAAAACAGCATTTGGTAACACACTAGGCAGATTGCCAAGTGAAAGCCAGAGAAGACAATCTTTGTTCAGTTCAAGCCTTTTCTCTGCTCTGCAATGCTTGACAAAGCCTCATCTGCCCAGCTGTTTATGGTTGAGCGAAGCTTTTTTGCTTTTATTCTAATGGATGAAGCCAACATTTTTTGAGCCTGAATCTTAGACAGATGCATGTTTTCTGACATGATATAACGATAATTTTCAATTGCCAGTTTCCTGGAAAAGAACAAGGGAAATAATTTAGTTGGGAGTGGCGGAGGAATTGAGACTCTTCTGAACAATGCAAACGTGATCAAGTTGAAGCACAGTACAATGTGTCATCAACAGCCTGCCTCTTGGTGAGGGTGGTTAGAATTAGTAGTGTAAGCATTTTAAAACAAACATGCACAAGTTATTTTAATAAACCATTAACACTGGATCTAAGTGTATCAGGCATATTGAAGCCAAAAAAAAAGTGAGCTTTTTAAAAAGAAGCTGCTGACTGAGAAGCACAACATGTAAACATTCATAGCTGCAAAAGAAGACTGATGCAGTGAACCAGCTCAGCAAAATTACAGCTTTCTATAATGCTGTAATTAAAGGCTGTCTGCTTAGAACAGTGAACATTCCAAGAAGGCTGCAATTGTTAAAAATGATTTAAAATCAATCATATTAAACAGAAACTGGATCATTTTGTAAGTGGGATACTGAATCACTGGTGATGCAACAACTAACTTCAAATGGTTTTAGAACTAAAAATGGATTCCAAGGAGGAAATTTCAGTGAGATATTTAATCAATGATGCTTTGACATTTAATGTTCCATACAACTATTGTGGTCACCCTATTCAATATCCCAACTGCATGAATGTCTGACACCATGTAGACCATCTAGCCAATGTCCTCTTAAATAATATGTATTGGCTTCTAACATGCAAACTTTACCTCACTTGCATTTTCTTCAGTCATCAGTTAGAGAAAGAGTCATGTCACTGACAATGAATAAAAGATTGATAATGAATTAGAAGCTTGCATACAGTTTACTTCCTTAAACTGAATATGAAGTATCCACTAAAAAGAGAGATTACGGTTTGGGTGTTCACCTCAGAACAACATGGCACTTCAACAATCCCCAGGTAGCAGTTGTATGCAAAAACTGATTTCTGAAATGGTGAGTGAAACAACCTTCCCGTATCTTTCACAAAGTACTAGCAATTGCAGTAAACAAACAAAAGCTGTTCTTAATATTAAGGCAAAAACGTTGGTAGCTTCAGGTCACAAGCTGTTAGGAGTTCTGCATCTCCACAGTACACAGAACTGAACACAAATCAAAAGGCCCACAGATATCAGTGCCAGAATGGAGTGTGCCACATAAGAGAGGAACAATAATGTCTAAGCTAGACGCTTAGATAGATTTTCCTGATTCCACAGTGGAGACGTTATGTTGTTCTGGAAAACTGTTCTAAAGATAATGCAGAGCAGCTAACCAGACAAAAGGTTTGCAAGATTATGAAAGGGTTAATTTCGGGATGTTTCCATTTACAAACACGTTCATAAAGTAGGAGTCAATATTCTCATTAGAATACAGTCAAAGTCAATAAGAAATTTATGAGAAACTACCCTATCTAGATTAGTTAGAGGATAGAACTTGCTACCACCAGGGACAGTGGAGGTGAATCGCATGAATGAACTTGGGAAAGCTGGTTAACCATGCATGAGTGAGAAAGGGAGACAAGGAATCAGAAGTTACAGCACATTTGGGAAGAGACTCATGTAGAGCATAAACACCTGCCTACACCAGATGTGAAGAATGACCTTTTTCTGTGCGGTGTATTCTATGGGACTGTGACTGTTGGCATGGTTTATAAATCTAACAGAATAGGACTGTCACGTTTATTGTTGAACCTCAGTCTTCAAACCTCACAAACAACAAGTAGAACAAAGTAGGGGCCACAATTACACTGAAGACACTATTATATTAAATGGAACAGGCCCAAGAAGCTGAATGGCTGATCCACACCTCTTATTAGGATGAAGATTCTGTCTCATGCAAGATATGATCCGCTTGTGAAAACAGCCTGAATGTTGCCTTTTCCTGCTAACTCTGGCAGCTCCAATTGCTCAGGTCCAACTTCACAGCAGTCCTTTGATCATTCCACAGCAACTCAAAACATGTTAAGATATAGTATACAGCTTCAATTCTTGTACCAGTCTTGGTGCAAGGTAGTGCCATTTGCTTTTGACGTGCTGTGTGAAGCACAGAAATGTTTTAACATGTAAAAGCACCAGATAAATGTATATGTAAACATGTTGCGTGCGATCATTTACCACACAACATTTGGGATTTAATGGACACTAACAGCAGGGTGACTTTCCTAATTGTCACTGATTAATATACAAATAAAGGTGTCTCTACAAACAAATAAACAAATCTGTAAATCATGAATGAATTTTAAGGATCAAGATCAGTCAATGATGAACAAGACACTAAGGGAGAGATGACATGGTCTGCTGGCACTTGCAAGCAGGATTTTACCTATTGTAGAGAGGACTCAAGTGATAATCTTAAAAAAAAAAGTTAAGAACTAGCAGCAACTTAACATCATTCATAAAAACAATTGAATTGTTTCAATGGGACTGTTTAATAATTCGTTTCCTGTTATAGATTACAAACTGAAAAGATGTTCAAAGTGGGAATTCAGAAGAAGCCAAATCTGAAACACAGATCACTGGCCAAATGCATGACAGATGTAGTGCAAACACTGAAACTCTGACAATGAGACAGTAGGACCTGCAGATACTGGAGGATCTGAGATGACGAGGAGGTGTAGAGCTGGATGAACACAGCAGGCCAAGCAGCATCAGAGGAGCAGGAAAGCTGATGTTTTGGGCCCCGACCCTTCTTCAGAAATCACAATTCAGAAATTTCTGAAGGAGGGCCTAGGCTTTCCTGCTCCTCTGATGCTGCTTGGTCTGCTGTGTTCATCCAGCTCTACACCTTGGTATCTCAGAAACTCTGACAATACTCATTTGATGATGATTTCAAAGGTTAGAAGTTAGCACAAGAAAGATAGAAAGATGCACGGACTGATCACGGATAATCAAAGTGCTGAAATATACTTCAGTTGGATACAGTAGGCAGTAGGACCAGAAATATGTTGACCGTTATTTAACCCAACTACTCCTTAAAACAGGTTTCAGTTGAATATTTCAACAGGCTTCAACTGAATCCCAGAGGAAGTGCCTCAAAGTATTCCAAGAATTTTGAGATAATGCATTCTGTGTCTGCATTTAGCCCGAGGCAGTCTGCAATAGCCTGCTAGAGGGATTTGCTTCTAATGATTACTTGTTTCCAGGCAAGAAAAACAGCAGTTTGACTGTTTTAAAATTAATTGTGCCAATGACAGTGTAAATGTATTTAGTAGATTTTGAATTTTCTAAGTTTTGCACTTTGCACAACTCAGGATTCATGAAAATCAAACCAAACAATGATAAAATCTCAAACAGAAAATAGTAATGTTTAAAAATCAAACAAGGAAAGCAAGAAGGATGTCATCCAGTGATAAAGCATGAATGGAAGCAGTGCCTTGAAATGATGAAATTCTGCTCACAAAATTATCAGAACAAACCACACAGTAACTCACTGTCTCCCCGAAGCTTGTCCACCACTTAAAAGGCAAAAGTCAGGAGTAATGAAACTTGCTTGGTCATCAGCTTTAGGACAAAAAAGCCCGCTTGATTGATACCACATTGTAGAGAGGGTTAATGCTGAAAGGTTGTCAATGAGAAGTGTGTACCATATACAAAACATACTCCAGTAACTCAGCAAGCCATCTCCAACAACAGCTTTCAGGTCCACTGTCTCTACTAAAGAGGCAGGCAGCTAACGCCATGGGAACACCATCCACTGTAAGCCCCCCTCTAAGCCAAACACAATCCTTACTTGAAAGGATTTTTTAAAAATTCACTTGTGAGGTGCAAGTGTCACAGACTCACGTTGCATTGACTATGCAACCCTAATTGCTGTGTAGACAATGGTGAGGAGCCTTATTGAAGTGCTGGCAAGGAGGTATTTCTAGAATATTGACCCAGCAACAGTGAAATAACAGCTATACTGTCATTGTACCTTCTCTGTTGCGTCAAAATCCTTGAACTCCTTTTGTAACAGCACTGTGTATATATGTTCTTACACCCGAAAACTGCAGTAGTTTAGAACGGCAACTCACTATTAGCCTTTTATGGGTGATTAGGGATTAACAATAAATTCTGGCCTACCCTCTGATGCCCACAATCACATGAATGAATAAAACAAAAAAGCTCCCAATTAGAACCACCATCTTGAATACCCATCCCAGTGATGAATAATTGAAATCAAACTGAAAATAAATTCAACCTCCAATCAGACATCCTCATATGTTGTTTCTGGGAGTTTAGAATCAGGGGCAAGGACTTGCTTAATTTAAAAATGATCTACATTTTTTCAGTTGAGCCCCACACTGGTTCTTTTTCCCCTCTGCTCATCACTGATTGGCTCAATGTGTATGTGCTTCCATTTGTCAAAAAAGTGCCCATTTTGTTACTCCTCCCAGTGAGATCTTGTGTTGACAATGCTCTAAGCCTAATCTCCATTTGGGCTGCAGCAGATTACATTGGAAAGTTGCTCCTCACTGGCAATGTGTTTTTTTTCTCTTTAAATTTAATTCAGTAAAATTAATTATTGAATTAAATACTATATTGGTCATGTTGTATGCATCGCTCAGTACCTCTTCAGAATTGTTACATATTGATGTTAACATTATTTATTATATGGTGGTAATTATTAAAAATCATTTAGTGTAAATCAGTTTTACTGAAACTCCGGTAACATACATTTTTATCACCATGAGAAAGTAATTAAATATGTTGAGCTTCTTTCCTGAATTGCTACAGTCCTTAAAGTGCTGTTATGAATGGTCTTCCAAGTTATGGAACAAAGGACAGTGACAACCTGGTAACACAGGTCTGGGGAGGGAGGGGGGAGGGAGGTTATGCTGCCATGCATTTGTTTTTCTAGGTAGTAGAGAGCACATTTTTTGGAAGATGGCTTAGTTACTGCATTGCATTTCGTAGGTGCTACAGACTAGTGCACATTTGCATCAGTAGTGAAGGGATTGAATATCGCTTTGAATACTAACTAAATGGCCTGCTTTTCCCTGGATGGCGTCAAGCTTGAATGATGTTGGAACTGCACTGACCCAGGCAACTGGACAGCATTCTGTCATACTCCTGACTTGTGCCTTGTAGATTTTGGGCAGACTTTGGAGAAAACAGGAGGGGAGTTATTCCCTGCATCCAACTCCTCATGGGTTCTGAATCAAGAGGTAATATCAAAATACAAAAACAAATTGCTGTAGGTCTGGCAGCATCTATAGAGACAAGTAGAGTTAACATTTCAGGATCACAAACCGATACGTTAACTCTATTTTTTCACCTATGATGTTGCCAGACCTGATGAGTTTTCCAACAGTTTCTGTTTTTGTTTCAGATTTCCAGTAGGTAATTTTTTGTTTTATTTTGAAATCCAAGGTTAGTTTCAGATCCACTCTTAAATCCTGATCTGATGGGCCTCATTCTTGGCCCATAGTAACTTGTTCTAGCACACTCCAGTGCCAACACATTCTCCTCCAATCAACTCCATTTCTCAGCCACCCATTTATCAATTTCCCTGACCCAACCCATGCTAATTGTCATCTTAAAGCATCTCCAAAAAAAGTGTCACTATGCTGCAGATAAAGTTCACAACGATAACTGCATCAGATGTAATGAATTTGAAATTTTCACCTAAAGGGACAAATTGTATTGGACCAATCAAATACAAGTTGCTATCTGAAGAACTATGAAGAGTCAGGAGACCATCTCCCAGCCTGCACTTACAACCATTCTTCCCACAATCCACTGGATAGACAACTTCATTGACTACTCAAGGGAAGACATAGTGGAAGAAATCAAATGGTGGAAAATTCTACCAGAATAGAGTTAACAACTCTGAACAAACAAACAATTGTGCTTTTTAAACAAAAATTAAGAACAAAAGCACAAAGAATTATTTATTTTTATTGAAACAGCCACATTCTCAGTCAATTTGCTTCCTGTCATCTCTGTGCTCTCCTCACAGAATTCTGCTCTGATACACTTTTTTTATTTGTCTCTACCTCACCTTGCTCTGGAAGGACAAGATATCTTTATTCAACGCATGTGTTAGAATAGGGCACATCTGACATCAGATGGGGAGAACTGGGAGAAGACCGTTAATGGTCATGAGTCAGAAAACTGAAGCTGATGAAAGTTGTATTTCTTTTTCCTCAGTCCCTGCATTCACTGGGTTTTGATACATGCAGGAGTGTAAACAAAAATAAAATACAATTCTTTCAAATCAAATTTTTCTCTTCAAATCTAAAGCAAACTGATCTTGTGAGCAGAACAGAAACCCCATGACAGAGCTCTCATTTTATTAAATCAGTGCAGTCAAGAGACAGGAAATTCAAACTTCCGTTTTAAGCAAAAACATTTTACAAGGCCCCTATAGGGGCTTTTGAGGCTGACTCATACAATTACAGATTGTTACTACTGAGTCAAAAAGGAACTGGTGTACGGATAAAATCTCAGAACTTTTCAGCCAATGACTGACTTCTGGAATTGTAGCTTCTGTTGACATATGGCAAATATAGTTGCCAACCTGAACATGTAGTGAACTCCCACAACCAGTAGCGCAGTACTCACCAGATTATCTGACTTGTTGAGGCAAAAATATTGGTCAAGGCTAATACAGGAGGTAGCACGCCTCCACTCTTCTTTGAAAGGCGACCGTGGGATCTTTTACAGTCATCTGCATGAGCAGCCTGAGCCCCAATTTAATGTGTCAACCCAATGGTGCCATTGGTGACAAGTGCAGTACTCCTGCCACTCTGTAATGGCTAGAAATTTAAGTCCCTAGAATGGCTCTTTTAGCCACAAACCTCCGAGCCAGAGGCAAAAATTACACCAGATGTATCACAGCTTACATTGGGAATCTCTTGCCATTGTAAATAGGCAAGAGTACCAATATCATAGTAAAAATACTCAGTATAATCCTCTTCCTTTGTCTAGAAGGAGCTACAGGTCAAAAAAGGTAGTTCATGGTCTCCCAGAACCCCTCAAACAAACATTCTTCACGTCCAAATAAATAGGAGATTGACTGACAAGGTGCAGCAGCAGCAGGAAAGGAGGGGGACGTTGTGGGGGTTGGGGATATGTAGAGAGATATTTCAATGTCAAAAATTCAGTTAAGACAGATTGCATACTCAATTATTTAAGTCTCAAGTTATTTTTATGCTCAAGTTTTGAAACATCATATTTTGACTACCTTTCAAGCCAGAAATTACTGATGACTATCAGGAACAGGCAACCACAGACACAGTCATTTATGTCACCAGTAGGGGAAATACAGAAGCTAATCACAGGCAAAGCCGACCAGTAAAAAATCCAGGGAGTTTGAACCAGAGCTAGCCCTGTTTTGTAAAGTTCCAATCTTCTCTGTACAGCCACATGGTATGTATATCTGAGACATGTTCAAACAAGGTGTGGTAATTGGCAATGAATCAGAGGGGAGATTTCAACTCATCTTAATGCATCATCTGGCATTTACTGTCTGAAATTAAATTCCCTAATCGCTTTCAAAACAGAATTGTACAGATGTTGAAAAATGAAACATTGGAGGGCTATGGGGGAAAACAAAACAAGATTAAAAAACAGCTATGGCTCAGTTGGCAGCACTCAGAGACAAGGTTTCTGTTCACATCACTCAGCTGAAGATAGAAGTCAAAGTTGAAACTCCACTGAAGGGGTGCTGCACTGTCAGAGTTGTCATCATTCACATGAGATTTTAAACTTAGGCCCTGCTTGGACGTACAGTAAAAATTCCCTGGTGCTATTTTGAAGAACACAATGGAAATGCCCCTGATGTGCCAACCAATGCTTCTCTTTCAGCCAACAGAACAAACTGACTGTCATTATCCTTGCATTACAAGCATGACAACACCTTAAAAAGTATTGAGTTGGTTGTGAAACACAGACACTCAGCAGTCATGAAAAGTGTTGCATAAAACTACAGTTTCCTTTTTTTAAAATTTCTTGTTTCAAAAAGCCAAATACAAAGATGATAGAGACTGAAGGCTCCTTGATTCCAAGGCTGATGTCAAATGATTAAATATTCCCAATAGAGTTATATAAAATTTCTTTTCCAAAAATAATATTCTATCAAGGACGAACTTTTGAATGAAGCTGTTTGAACTGAGTGCATGATTGGATTTGTACATCATGTCCAAGACAGTTTTTAAACCAAAGGATGAACTACAGAGAATGAAAGAACTGTAGATGCTGTAACTCAGGGACAAAACCACAAGTTACTGAAAAAGCTGAGCTGGTCTGGCAGCATCTAATGAAGGAAGATCAGAGTTAATGTCTCGGGTCTGGTGACCCTTCCTCAGGAGCTTCTGACCTGAAGCATTAAATCTGACTTTTCCCTCACAGATGCTGCCAGACAAACTATAGAATAAGGTATGCAAGTAAATAGTATTCTTCTAGCTTTTCAATGTTTCAATAATAATGACACTGAACTTTGGCCTACCTCAGAATAGTTTGATTAATGGCACAAATTGACTTGTAACTTTGAGATTAAGGAAACATCGTTGCTGAAGGCGGTTATGGAATTCCATCCAATTAACACGCTTCAAAACACGTGAGAAGTGAAGGCAGTAGTTGGAAATGTTGTTTATGGGTAATTTCTTTGCTCAACTTCAGTTCCACACATTGGAAAAAGGGGTCATGACAACGAATCATTATTCCTAATTACTTACAAACAAACTGAATGGGTAGAAATTTTGTTTTTGTTTACAAAGTACATACAAGTCAAAGATGGTTGGGAGTGTAAGTTCTGAGAGTTTAATTCAGTGTCCATCTGGAAATTTCTTGTGTGGATTATGCTCAATCCCGAGATTGAGCATGGGAATATTGCATCTGGAAGAAATTCAGACAGAGACTCTTCAAAAAAGGAAGAGACACTGCAAAACTGAAATGTAGTCTCCCATGGTCACAGAAACTTGAGGCTGATTACAATCTCAGTCACATGCTGTATTGAGTTATACCCCAGACTGGATGTGACGTGTGGCAAAAGAAAGTGGTCTGCACTGACACCAGTGCATGCAATCTACATGCCACTTTTATGTGCACAAATACTGTGGGAGGAGGCAGGGAATGAGGGAACTCAAAATCAGTGGGGGAGGGGGAACACAGAAGAGAGAGGGTCGGTGGTGGGGTGGGAGAGAGCGAGAGAGAGCGAGAGAGAGCGAGAGAGAGCGAGAGAGAGCGAGAGAGAGCGAGAGAGAGCGAGAGAGAGCGAGAGAGAGCGAGAGAGAGCCCTCCTTGATCCCCCCGCCTCACTTCGGCCTTTCCATGGGTCCTGGGCACTTCCTGTTGCTTCTCCATTCCCCAGCTTCTGTGGCCACATCCCTTCTCACACGAGGGGATTTCTCTCTCTCTCCCTCCCTGCCACACTGTGCGGCAATCCCTCTCCATCCAATTGAAACCCAGCTCAAAAATCACATTCCCTTCCTGCACACTGCTGCATTTAGTGTATGACACCACATTTGAAGTCTGTGAATGATGACAGAGAGTGTTTGGACCCATGCACTCATGAATGAATAGCTGCTCGTAGTTGCCAAAAGGCAAGCAATTCTGGGTGAAAGCTATGTTTGTACTTTTCTCCAAAAACCCAACTGCAATCCAGCTATCAGTGTGCTGCTCTGGTATTCTAATTCTACTGGGATGCCATTTGGTGTGAAGTCTTTAGCTAAAGAACATCCACCAGGCACCCCAGCAATTGTTGGAAGCACGTCTTGAGTTAGCAAAACCACCAAAAAGAAAACAAGGCAACTCCCTTTGGCTAAACTGCAGAAACAAGAGTATTCAGACAAACTGCTCTACGCTTAAGGTAGTGCCACTGGAACTAAGTGCATCCTTTCACCAGCCTCACAGACAAGCCAAAAGACTGACTCGCATATTCTCTCAAGAATCATATAAGCAAAAGACCCTCATCTGGGACCTTTAGTAACAAAGGAAACCCATGCAGGAATTATCCCATTTTGTTAGCAGTTTAAAATCTATTATGCAGAGGAAACACACAAATTTCAGAGGTCTGCCTGTTTACTCCCACCTTGCCTTCTCAGTCATCCTGCTGTAGATTTTCTAACTTTGCTCAGATATTGAATCTCTGGGATACAATACTACAATAAATGCATCAGCCCTCTGAAACTGAAGTGGTCATTATATAGATGTATCATGTAGACGCATGTTTCAGTGCCTAATAACCCAAATTCAAACCCAGGACCCCAGAGCATCACCTAGGTCTCTCGACCCCCACTGGGAACTGAAACAAAGATTTACATTAACCATACAATACCTTTCCTCCTTGGTGATGGCTTCGTCAAATACCTGGGACAGGCACTTTAATTGTCTAATTCCAAAAGACACCGATTCCAGATCACGATCGAACTGCCTGTTAACAAACAGAAATGAGTACTTGGGTTGTATTTTACAACTGTAGTTCCTGACTTGAAGCCATTACAATCAGGACTCTCAACCAACTTCCATCAACTTTAGTTAACGGTTGATTCTAGTACCAGTAAATTAGGTCTGCAAAATCCTATTAACAGACAAGCCCTCTACCCCCAAAGGAAGAAAGCCTAGCAGGGGGCGGGGGGCAGAATTTCTTCTTGTTAGTCTAAACTAAAGCAAAGTGTGATTTTTAGCCACATTGTAATTTTCCTGAATATTATAAAGCTCTGGGTGAAACTCCTCAGGAAAAAGAAATGCACGCTTTAGGAGATTTCCATCTTTTGTGATTATTGCCTCACACTTCATTTTCCAAGGAAATAGGCTGCAAAGTGACTATTCAAGTAAAACCAACAGTCTCATAATAACCGCCAGTGCGGCAGAGACTGCACTGGCTATTTACCACTTACAAATATTGACTAAAGCAGGCTAGGTCACGTGATCTGCATATGAGACTGCTCCTGGGCCAGGCCAAAGTGGTCACCCACAGCTCATGGTAATTTGGTTTGATCACTCTAGATGCCACCTCCCCTTTCTTTCTGGAGCAAAAGGACATTTTACACTTTGAAAATATTCTGATTTAAGATGTTAAGCTTCCCTGGTTTTATTCAGAATAGAGGTTTTTAATAGGTGGTATTTTAAAAAAAAACTTGTTAAATTAGTTTTATTTAGCTGTGTGGCACTGAGACATTCTAGTGTTGTCTTAAATCAGATTATCAGAAGTTGAGTTCTGAGGAAGGGTCCGCTGCACCTGAAACATTGTCCACGATTTCTCTCCACAGAGAGGTCAGCTTTTCCAACAATTCCTATTTTTGTTTCTGGTTTCCAGCATCCGCAGTTCTTCTGGTTTTATTCAGAAGATGAGAGTTGCTTTTGTGATCCAAAGTACTCCCCTCCACAACCGAGAAGTTAGTAGTGAACATTTCAGCTAACAGTCCTGAAGGACAAATACCTTCATGGACACTTGATTGGAGCATTACTAAACAAAGAAAAGAAATCACTAATCCTGTCATTGTTGATGATCATTCACTAACAGATAAGCAAGAATCCCCAAGTTACAGCTCATTCTCAATGCATGCACTCACTCCAATCTTCTTTAGGGACAATAAGTGGAGGATTTTTGCCAATTCGATCAGCTGGAGCTTGCTCACAGCCCTTCCGTTTACCAGGGTGCCACTCAAAACACTGACCAGCTACAAGACTGGGAGAGCCTTTGGCTGACCATCACAGCTCATTAGTTCCAGGGCTGAGTAATTAAACCAGCATTCACATTTAATTCAGATCACAGTCACAGCTACTGAGGGGATTGCTGAACCACATTACATGCTCATTTTTGCAGCTGGTTGTGTCAGGATTGGTGTAGAGGGGTCAGAACTGAATCAAATAAATGTAGCTTTCATCCATGGCTGTCGGTCTTCATAACATGGAAGCATTGTTGTGGCTGTTAAGCTACTGGCAACTGGGTCAGAAATAATAATGCCAGCTATACTTCCACAGCATTTCACGCAAATAATTAACAATGCAAAAATTAACAATAAGCTGCTCTCCTGTCATTCAAATAGAAGAGAGATAATCATGTCTATATCCTACATGACAAAATTTAATCTTGTCTGCCTGCAAACAAAATTGACTCCTTGACTAATGCAGACTATGTATTCCTCTGGGCTGCATGAAATGAGCTTAATTCAAAACTTTACACCATCACTAGGACAAGATCCAGTGTAAGGCAGTCCCATTTTCAACTGATTTAGCCTCCTGCATGACAAACACTTAATAAGTGCAACCATTGACCAAGTTGGTTTTGGGGTTTCATGGCCTTTAGAGCCAAACTTGGTTCATTTAAGAATTTTGTAATGTGGACTTTAAAACTAATTGAATACTTCCTCCGGTTAACCAGCAATGAAAAACCAATGCAGCTTAGTCAGAGTATCAATGTTTTATTTGTCATCTTCTATATTCCCCACTATTGTCAGTCTCTTATACAATTGGCCCTGGGCAAAATGCTATGACAGTTTCTGTACCTTGTCCTACTAATTCCAGTGGGCGAGGCATAGGGGCTCTTCAATGCAGCAGACCTAACTGATCTCCGCAGAGGAAGGCCATCCTGATTGAGCAGCCGAGCAACGTCCGTCCACTTGGGAGTGTGAGTCATGCTAGATGGTGTGGTATTGGTTCTCCCCTCTCTGCTGTAACGGGATCTTGATGGAGTGCCTTTCTTTGATGCCGATGCCTTGCTGCGTCTCCGAGGTGTTTGAGCCTTTGAAGGAGTGATGACCAGGCACTCATTGCGACTTTGTCGTCTTTTCTGCAGTTTCTACGGGGGTGGGGTTGAGAGAGAAGAAACAATCATTAGTGCAGAAGGCCAGTATATTTTTTGAACTGTGGCGGAATTCTTCTAATGAAAGCCTTTCTTTAGAAACACAAGGTTGAATCTCCCTCACTTACACTCATTCCAGTTTGAGATCACTTGGTGTGAAATGACATTTTTTTCTGATGTTACCTTGACTTCTTTGATCAATCATTTTAAACTAGTGTCATCTCGTTCTTCAACCTTCCACAAAACAGGAAGCGTCTCTCCATCTGGTCCATCTAGATTCCTCACGTTTGAACACCAAATCTACACTCAAATCACCTCTTCTTCAAGGAGAAAACCCTATTCTCTCCAAACGTTCCAAACAAAAAATTCCCCAAATCCCTCATTCTTGAGAACAATCTTATAACTCTCTTTTGCATATCTCTAAAGCCTTCATATCCTTCTGGAAGGAAGGGTGGTGCCTGTAATAGGAGATAATGCTTCAGTTTAGGCTAAATTGCAGTTTCATAAAGGGTTCTAGAGTAAGTTCCTTGCTTTTGCAGTCCTTGCCTATACTTAATTAGGAGAAACGTGTATCCTGTTCAACTAATTCCTCAATTTACGCTGTTCCCTTCAAATGATTTGTGTGTACATATCCTTAGCTCTCGCTGTTCCTGCATGTGTCTTTTATTTCATATTCCCCTTCTTCATTGCTCTTATCAAAAGCCTATCTTTACCCACCTCAGGGTTCACAAGATTGGAGTTTGAATTTTTGCCTTCTGCAAATGCTGACATTGTGGGCTGCACAATCAAGTCTAGGCCACAAGTACAGATCAAGAAAATTAGCAATCCTACTAGTGACTTTGAACATCACATATGGTTGTGCTTTAGATAGCAGGAAGGTGTATAGTGATCACGCAGCTGAATGACAGAAAGCAAATTTCATATCAGCACTCCCACTGTCCCCTTTATCCCACAGATTTCAATGTTGCTAGGAAACTGGTTATGTGGAACTTCATTAAATGCCTTTTAGAAGTCTATGTACACAACAATCAATTCAAGTACCCTCACCAATCTGCTTGAATCACGTTATGATCCTCAAGATGGCCAATAGCATGAAATAATCAAACTTCCCATATAATCACAACAGAAGAAACTGCCAGACAAATTTCAGTTTTGAAAACTTTACATTTCTGCAACAAATCAAAACAATACAAGCAACCTAGATTCAGTACAAACTATGAACACTTTAAATAGCTGTAACAAACAAGATAAATCTTAGAGAGCTTTCAGGTGGCAGTCAAATATGCAGTAGCACATACAGTCTTGTTATCTCCCACAGCACTATCCACATCAGGTGCAATTCTAACCATTGTCATGCCACACTTAGTCTTTAAGTGGCCTCTGATAATCACTTGATTCCATCCAAAATCTACAGATGCAATTATCACCAATAAGGCACTTCTGTAGAGCCTGTTTCAGTTGACTCATCATATCATTGGTGATGTAACTTTCTAGAATCCCCTTTGTAAACATACTACAGCTTTAAGGGTGTATTTTGTCCTTTTTTTGGGGGAAAGAGATGTTTTAAAACAGTTGTGATGAGTAGTCTATTTGGATCCAATAAAATAAATAACTTAGGAGGCATGGTTTTTTTTTAAAATATTAAGATATTGGAACAATAAAAGCAACCAGAATGGGTGGGGTCAAGCTCCCACAGAATCAGGGATTTGCACTTTTAGCTTTCAGCAGTTGTTGCTGAGGGCTTTGAAGCTGTACATGGAAGCTACAGTACATCTCACCCTCAGTTTTCTCCTGATGTTTTTCCTCCCGAGCTGCTAGAATTACGCAAGGCAATTTATTGACTTTACCTTTGCCAAGGGTGTGTTTACGGGATGTTCCTATATTGGAAGTGTTATTGTTTAGTAGTAAAATAATTAAATATTATTCTGTTAGATTTTCCAGTAGAGAGTTAAGCTATTCCAATTTCTTCTTTCTTTTGCTGCATCTTAACCACAGTGCATGAATAAAATGTGGTTTGTTTCAAGACTGGTTAGTTCAACAAGTGAACTGCAACCTGAACACAACACTTTGCACTTGCCTTCAATTATGAAAAGGGTAGGGGTCTAGGCTATCTTCTTAATATGCATTAAGGGGGTTTAGCCTGCTCCATAAAACTTTCATCTACCCACCTGTGAATAGTATGTGCTCAGTCCTGGTAAAATCCAGCCAGCTCTTTGTATGCATAGGCAGCTCATATGGTTTTACTTAAGTTTCATTGTTTTCAGGTGCCTCACTCACACAACTTCAACAAAATCCCCACCTGTTCTGACAATGCACACCAAAGCCTGATCTTCCAATTAGCTTCCATTTCCCTAGTAATCTAGATGTCTGTCAGAAATTAGATGTCACAACCAAGAAATCTAAGTGAGGAAAGTCCTCCTAGAGATATTGTTTCAGACTGTGTTTCAGCTAGAAGAACAAATCTCAAAAATAAAAAAAGTATAGGCTTTGAAACTCTTTATTAATTACCAGAACAAACTGAATAAATCAAAAACTGACTTGATTAAAAGAGAACAGTCTGTGTTGGTTTTCCAGCATTAATCCACATTTATCCCAAGTGACAATGTTATTCCAGATTATCACTTCAACATCTTCCTAGTACTGAAGTTAGCCTGACTTGCCCACTAGCAAAATCTTATTCCAGCAGCCTAGAAATACCACCACCATGACAACCTTTTACCATTTCCTACCATGGTTGGTTTATTTATAATTAAAAGATGTTGGATTTTGAGAAATAATTAAGTGCACATTCCTGAAAATTCAAAACAAAATGGAAATGACACAAACTAGCAGTCACTTAGTATTAGCTCCCTTCACCCAATATCTGGGTCATTCTCCCTTCGTGGGTATGTTGACTTCAGCAGATATTTATCCTCAGACTTTTTACTTACACTAAGCCACTCTTAACAGAACATTTGCAATAGCAAAGCCTTCCCTGCAGATTCTCCTACAGAACAGCTAAATCGTTCAGTCTTTCCACCAGTGATTCAAATGAATGCAGGTATGTGGTGGTGGGGATTGTTTAGTGAGGTGGGAGAGAAGATGGACAGGTCAGGGAGGCAGGGATGAGAGGGATGGTTGTTCTTGTGATGAGGCCAGCAGTGGCGAGATTTTGGAATAGTAAAGTCCACATTGAGACCATTGGGTTGTAGGCATCCCCCGAGGCCGAATATGAGGTGCTGCTCCTTCAGTTTCAGGGTGGCATCATTGTGACACAGGATGGACACGTCGTGTGGGGAGTGGGGAGTGGGAACGGACAGGTGGAGTCGAAATGGTTCGCGACTGGAAGGTGTTGTCGTTTGTCGCAAACAGAGCGCAGGATCTCCACAAAGCAGTCTCCCAGCCACCAACATGTCACTGACCAATCCGGCCTACTGTATTCACCGATCCTCGTCCCGTCCCGTCCCTGGCTTCTGTGTCCATCTTCTCTCCCACCTCACTGACCAATCCCCATCACCATCCCCCCTATTTATTTCAGTGCCCCCTCCCCCATTTTCTGAAGAAGGGTCCTGACCTGAAATGTCAGCTTTCTCGCTCCACTGATGCTGCTTGGCCTGCTGTGTTCTCCAACTACACGCTGTGCTGTGCTATCTCAGAAGCAATGAAGTACTGTTATCAGCTGTAGGCATTGTTGTAGGATGTCAAGGAAGCAGTTTGCTAACAGCAAGCTCCTAAAGCTCACACCCATCCATATATTAAAGCACATGGGGAAAAACAAACCAAGGTGTAAGTTTTAAGTTATTTTGAAAAGAGAACAGATGTAGAAAGCCAGAAAAGTTCAGGGACCTTACTTGAAGGCACAGCCGCCAACAGAAGACAGTCAAGATGCCAGAATTAACAGAGTACAGATATTTGAGGGTTTTTGGGGCTGAAGGGGATTACTGCAATAAGGGGAGTCAAAAATTTGAAAACAAAACAATGATGTGAATTTTAAAATCTTGCAGCTGTTTTACTGTGAGTCAGTGTAGGTCAACAACAGGACTTGATCTTAGTTAAGACAGGGAGCTGTAGAGTTTAGGGTGACCCAAAGATTATAGGGATCTCACAAACAGCAATGAAGTATAAACCATATAACAAAATGTGAGGCTGGATGAACACAGCAGGCCAAGCAGCATCTCAGGAGCACAAAAGCTGACGTTTCGGGCCTAGACCCTTCATCAGAGAGGGGGATGGGGTGAGGGTTCTGAAATAAATAGGGAGAGAGGGGGAGGCGGACCGAAGATGGAGAGTAAAGAAGATAGGTGGAGAGGTAGGGAGGGGATAGGTCAGTCCAGGGAAGACGGACAGGTCAAGGAGGTGGGATGAGGTTAGTAGGTAGCTGGGGGTGCGGCTTGGGGTGGGAGGAAGGGATGGGTGAGAGGAAGAACCGGTTAGGGAGGCAGAGACAGGTTGGACTGGTTTTGGGATGCAGTGGGTGGGGGGGAAGAGCTGGGCTGGTTGTGTGGTGCAGTGGGGGGAGGGGACGAACTGGGCTGGTTTAGGGATGCAGTAGGGGAAGGGGAGATTTTGAAACTGGTGAAGTCCACATTGATACCATATGGCTGCAGGGTTCCCAGGCGGAATATGAGTTGCTGTTCCTGCAACCTTCGGGTGACATCATTGTGGCAGTGCAGGAGGCCCATGATGGACATGTCATCTAGAGAATGGGAGGGGGAGTGGAAATGGTTTGCGACTGGGAGGTGCAGTTGTTTGTTGCGAACTGAGCGGAGGTGTTCTGCAAAGCGGTCCCCAAGCCTCCGCTTGGATTCCCCAATGTAGAGGAAGCCGCACCGGGTACAGTGGATGCAGTATACCACATTGGCAGATGTGCAGGTGAACCTCTGCTTAATGTGGAATGTCATCTTGGGGCTGGGATAGGGGTGAGGGAGGAGGTGTGGGGACAAGTGTAGCATTTCCTGCGGTTGCAGGGGAAGGTGCCGGGTGTGGTGGGGTTGGAGGGCAGTGTGGAGCGAACAAGGGAGTCACGGAGAGAGTGGTCTCTCCGGAAAGCAGACAGGGGAGGGGATGGAAAAATGTCTTGGGTGGTGGGGTCAGATTGTAGATGGTGGAAGTGTCGGAGGATGATGCGTTGTATCCGGAGGTTGGTGGGGTGGTGTGTGAGAACGAGGGGGATCCTCTTAGGGCGGTTGTGGCGGGGGCGGGGTGTGAGGGATGTGTTGCGGGAAATACGGGAGATGCGGTCAAGGGCGTTCTCGATCACTGTGGGGGGCAAGTTGCGGTCCTTAAAGAACTTGGACATCTGGGATGTGCGGGAGTGGAATGTCTTATCGTGGGAGCAGATGCGGCGGAGGTGGAGGAATTGGGAATGGGGATGGAATTTTTGCAGGAGGGTGGGTGGGAGGAGGTGTATTCTAGGTAGCTGTGGGAGTCGGTGGGCTTGAAATGGACATCAGTTACAAGCTGGTTGCCTGAGATGGAGACTGAGAGTTCTAGGAAGGTGAGGGATGTGCTGGAGATGGCCCAGGTGAACTGAAGGTTGGGGTGGAAGGTGTTGGTGAAGTGGATGAACTGTTCGAGCTCCTCTGGGGAGCAAGAGGCGGTGCCGATACAGTCATCAATGTGCCGGAGGAAGAGGTGGGGTTTAGGGCCTGTGTAGGTGCGGAAGAGGGACTGTTCCACGTAACCTACAAAGAGGCAGGCATAGCTGGGGCCCATGCGGGTGCCCATGGCCACCCCCTTAGTCTGTAGGAAGTGGGAGGAGTCAAAAGAGAAGTTGTTGAGTCTGAGGACGAGTTCAGCTAGGCGGATGAGAGTGTCGGTGGAGGGGGACTAGTCGGGCCTGCGGGACAGGAAGAAGCGAAGGGCCTTGAGGCCATCTCCATGCGGAATGCAGGTGTACAGGGACTGGACGTCCATGGTGAATATGAGGTGTTGGGGGCCAGGGAATTGGAAGAATTGGATGCCACCCGAAGGTTGCAGGAACAGCAACTCATATTCCGCCTGGGAACCCTGCAGCCATATGGTATCAATGTGGACTTCACCAGTTTCAAAATCTCCCCTTCCCCTACTGCATCCCTAAACCAGCTCAGTTCGTCCCCTCCCCCCACTGCACCACACAACCAGCCCAGCTCTTCCCCCCCACCCACTGCATCCCAAAACCAGTCCAACCTGTCTCTGCCTCCCTAACCTGTTCTTCCTCTCACCCATCCCTTCCTCGCACCCCCAGCTACCTACTAACTTCATCCCACCTCCTTGACCTGTCCGTCTTCCCTGGACTGACCTATCCCCTCCCTACCTCCCCACCTATACTCTCTCCACCTATCTTCTTTACTCTCCATCTTCGGTCCGCCTCCCCCTCTCTCCCTATTTATTCCAGTTCCCTCTCCCCATCCCCCTCTCTGATGAAGGGTCTAGGCCCAAAACGTCAGCTTTTGTGCTCCTGAGATGCTGCTTGGCCTGCTGTGTTCATCTAGCCTCACATTTTGTTATTTTGGAACTCTCCAGCATCTGCAGTTCCCATTATCTCTGAAGTATAAACCATATCATTTGTTTAAGCGATGTTGGTTTGGAGATAAGCTTTTGATCAGGACATTATGGAGAAGTAAGCAAAAATTAACGTGACACTGTCTGCAATGTAAGGAACGCAGCCAATTGCCACATCAGCCCATGTCAGTGGAACCAGTCATGTATATTTATCGTACAAGTTATATTACAGTCCACCGCGGTCAGGCACACAGTACGTTATCTGGGAAATGTCTGCCAGCTGAATAGTCTGAATAGTCAATGCTGCTGGCTTCCAAATTACTTTTACACTTTTCTACTAAAATAAAACTGGAGTCCATATTTTTCTTAAGCAATGTCAGTTTTTGAAACCTTGACGTTTTAAATGGAATAATGGCACTGCTACACTCCATGGTGTCAAGTGTAAGTAAAAACAAGTTACCAGGGAGACGTTGCCCCATGTGTTCCTCGCAGTCCGACCTATAGTTTGTAAAGCATTAGGTTTCTTGGTGAGCTCCAGACTCTCCCAAGTCGGGGTGTGGTCGATGTTAAAGTCCACCTGCCCAAGAGGCAGCCTCTTCCTCAGGGACATGCGGATAGTGTTGAGGGAGCTGGACGAGGACATCTCCCTGAAAAGATCGGCTGGCGGGCTATCGCCTTCTTCCTGCAGGATCTGATGGTGCTTTCTCCAGCTTGTCATTACGACCTCCGTGGTTGGGATCGAACGCCTGAATGTCTGTCCCTTTCTTGTTTTTGAATTTGGCGCAACTTTGTAGCGGAGTGAAATTCCCGCGATCCGATTGGTGAAACTGACAAGATGACGTACTGAGGCCCGCGCTGATTGGCCGTCGGTTATGTCACTGGGAGGGGATTGCTCGGGCTCCGGCTACTTTGTTCCCAAGCCTTTGTTTCCCAACAGGAAAAAGGATCCGATCAAGTAACAGCAATGTGTCCATTTCTTCCCGGGAGCTGATGGAAATTACCCTTTCATTCTCGTCGTCCCAGCGCCTTCTGGTGAGACCACGAAACATGGGCTGCTGCCACAGTTCTTAATATTAGAAAGTAAAACACTGCTGCACTCATTTAAAACCAGTGAAACAAATCGTACAGAAAGGCAAAACGGTTCCAGTGACAATTTCTGAAGAGGGATCACTGGACTCGAAACGTTAACTCTGTTTTCTAACTTCCCAGATGCTGCCAAACCTGCTGAGTTTCTCCAGAGTTAGTAGGAACTGCCGATGCTGGAGAATCTGAGATAACAAGGTGTAGAGCTGGATCAACGCAGCAGGTCAAGCAGCATCAGAGGAGCAGGAAAGCTGATGTTTCGGGCCTAGACCCTTCTTCAGAAAGACCCGAAACATCAGCTTTCCTGGTCCCGTTATCTGACTTGCTCTGCACCTCCAGCTCCATATTTTATAGACCCAGATTTATCTTCGCAAGTTATTGCAAAACACCGAGCTTTAAACATGAATATTGATACGATTTGAACGCAGGTTGTTAATAACTTGGAAGAAATAGGGAGAATCCTTTCCAAGCGATCGTTTAACTGGTCGTCCCACGCTTCGAACCGAGTGTCTCTAAGATGTTTGTTATCCTTGGGTTGGGGAAGGGGGGATTTGCACATTGTTTTCCGTTACACGCTCTTAATTCTTCACTGAAAACAGGTAAGCAGGGCATTTGTACAGTTAAATCTTCCCTCCACCACGACCGACCTTAGAGTCATAGAAAGGCGACACAAATGGGAACTATTAAATGAAATCTTACAGGGCCCGAGGATGTGTGCTGTGGTAAAAAGCTCGATTCTGTACCATGCGGGAAGAAGCCATTCGGCCCATCTTTGCTGCACCGACTCTCTGAAAAGAATCCAGCCCAGACCCAAGCCCCTACCCTATTCCTGTAGCCCTGCATATACCCTTGCTTTCCACACTTAGCTTGCACATTCCAGGGCAGTTCAGTATGACCAGTCAATCTAACCTGCACATCTTTGGACTGAGGGCGGAAACAGGCACATTCTGCAGAAACAGGGAGTAAATGCAAAATCCACATGGACAGTTACCTGAGGCTGGAATTGAACCTCCCTGGCTCTGTGAGATAAAAGTGCCACCCATATCTGAGAGTATCACTGAAAAGTTAACAATGCCGATATGAAGGTTGGGATTGAATTAGTTGTGTTTTCCAGCAGAGTTCAGGAATTGGAGACAGGGTTATTGCTGGGCAGCTGAGATGCCTATTAGCTGATCGTCTGTCATTCTCTTAAACTGCAAATCTGGCCTTGCAAATATATAGCTTTCTATTGTGCCGCTGCTGTGAGGAATATACACACCTCCAGAATTCCCGACATGAAAGGAAATGGATACTTCATCTCTCTAGCTCACCACTGACTCCGCCAAACCTTCACACCAGTGCTGCTGTCAGAACATCAGAAGCTTACAGGACCTGGGAGGTTGGCAGTGTCCACAACTTGCTACACCACAGCAACACCTCTTTTTGTTATGGCCAGACCCTGGGATTCACTATTCACCAAAACCCACTGGCCCTGTAGAAGTATGCAGAAATTCTGCATTCCCTGGCCCATATAAAACCCTAAACCAAATATTGCCTCAGAGAATGTTACATCGTAGGATATGGTCATTTCTGCAATGAAACTATGCCAACTCTGCTGTAAAACCCTAGACATTAAAATGGATACCTGTTGCTTAGCATTCCCCTGCATACACATTGAATTAAAGTGAGCAGAAGTGGGAGAGAATAATACAAAGCACATGCTGGAGATCTGAAACAAACAAAATCAGAAATTGCTGGAGAAACTCAGCAGATCTGATGAAGTGTTACTGGATATGAAATTTCTTTCCACAGATACTGTCAGAGCTGCTGAGATAGCACAGAAACAATGGGATGATCTGTGTTTGGGGAGAGTGCACAAAGTGAATATGAACAGAAGCCACCCAAGCCCTCCAGCTCCTCCAGAACTTCCAATTCCCCAGTCCCCAACACCTCATTTTTACCATGGACATCCAGTCCCTATACACCTGCATTCCCCTTGCAGATGGCCTAAAGGCCCTCCACTTCTTCCTGTCCGGCAGGCCCGACCAGATCCCCTCCACCGACACTCTAATCCGCCTAGCCAAACTTGTCCTCACCCTCAACAACTTCTCTTTCGATTCCTCCAACTTCCTACAGACAAAGCGGGTGGCCATGAGTACCCACACGGGCCCAAGCTATGCCTGTCTCTTTGTAGGTTACGTGAAACAGTCCCTCTTCTGCACCTACACTGGCCCTAAGCCCCAAGTCTTCCTCTGTTATATCGATGACTGCTTTGGCGCTGCCTCATGCTCCCAAGAGGAGCTTGAACATTTCATCCACTTCACCTACACCTTCCATCCCAACCTCAAGTTCACCTGGGCCATCTCCAACACATCCCTCATCTTCCTGGACCTCTCTGTCTCCATCTCAGGCAACCACCTAGAAACAGATATCCATTTCAAGCCCACCGACTCCCACAGCTACCTAGAATACACCTCCTCCCACCCAACTTCCTGCAAAAATTCCATCTCCTATTCCCAATTCCTTCACCTCCACCGCATCTGCTCCCAGGGTGAGGCATTCCACTCCTGTACATCTCAGATGTCCTCGTTTTTCAAGGACTGAAACATCCCCCCCACAGTGGTTGAGAACACCCTTGACCATGTCTCCCGCATTTCCACAACTCATCCCGCCCACCCGCCCCTGCAATAACCACCAAAATAGAATCCCCCTCGTCCTCACATACCACCAACCTCCGGATACAATGCATCATCCTCTGACACTTCCGCCATCTACAATCCGACCCCACCACCAAAGACATTTTTCCATCCCCACCCTTGTCTGCTTTCCGGAAAGACCACTCTCTCTGTGACTCCCTTGTTCACTCCACACTCCCCTCCAACCCAACCACACCTGGCACTTACCCCTGCAACCACAGGAAGTGCTACACTTGCCCCCACACCTCCTCCCTCACCCACATCGCAGGCCCCAAGATGACTTTCCACATCAAGCACACCTGCCAATGTGGTATACTGCATCCGCTGTACCCGTTGTGGCTTCCTCTACATTGGGGAAGCCAAAGAGAGGCTTGGGGACCGCTTTGCAGAACACCTCCGCTTGGTTTCATGAATGCAGAATTTCATTTTAGTAGATAGATTGGAAATGTTGAGCTTGTTTTACTTGGAGAATGTTGACAGGCGATTTGTTATAGGTATTCAAAATCATGAGTCGTCTGGATCAAATCGATAGTGAGTAAACTGTTTCTGCTGGTGGAAGAGTCAAGAATGAGAGAGAGCAGATTTGAAATAATGAACAAATCAAGCACACGTGACAGGGGGAGAAACGTTGTCAAACTGCGAGTTGTTAGAATATGGAATGCCCTGCCAGAGAATATGGTGGATGCAAGTTCAATTGCAGCATTTGAGAAGGAATTGGGTCATCACCTAAAAAGGAAGAAAGTGCAAGACTATGAGAAGAAAGTGTAGCAGTGGCACTGGATGCATTGCTCATTTGAAGAGCCAGCTCAGACACAGTGGGCTGAATGGCCCCCTGCTGTAATCCGTTTGTGTTTCTGTGATCAATTATTTGTGCAAATCTCTTTTAATAACAACTGTATCAGAAATGATGCTTCTAAAACTGTTTCCATTTGCACAAAACATTTGATAAGCCCGTATACATACAGTATGACAGATTTTCCCAATGTCACCATATTGTTGGTATTTTATTCTCTACTGTTACTGACAAATGGACCAGTTTAAAAATGTTTTCTTTTGTTTCCTATCAAAAACTCCCTATTATTTTGTGCACATCTTCTGACTTCCACGAGACTAAGTTGATTATTCTGGAGTTGGATTTTGTAACTAAAACAACTGCTATGCAGACATACATTAGGAGTGTAAGGCCAAAAGACAAGAACAACTTGGAAACTCAGGTGAGAACGCAAATCTTTGGAATTGTGCAAGGTTCAGTTCAGGGTGCTGAAATAGAGGAGAAAACTTACAAACATGTAGATAAAAGTTTACAGCTGTCTCCAATCAAGTTCACAAAGAAACTGAGAGCAGGAAAAGTGGAGAAGAAAGTTTGAGGAATCAATGTAGAAGTTAACAGAGAAGGGGTTGGAGGATGGGGGTAGTTAAGAAAATTAGCAGGCCATGAGATATACTCATTTTATAAAAGACACGTATCAATTACAGCAGCTGTGAAAAAAGATTGATAACTGGGAAAGGAGTTTTGCAGAAAGTGGACAGCAGATGGAGCAAGTGTAAAGAGAGAACAGTGCCCTTTGAAACAGTAAAAAAAACTTGGTGTTACTCAAGCTATATGTTAACATTAATCCCTCTTTAATGCAGAGAGATGCAATGCTCCTTTGTAGGCTGTGGCTCATCACTTATTTGTTTGAAAGATGCATCAAGATTCATCTTCTGTGACTATTGTAATAGATAAAAAGAGATATTTGAATTTGTGATAATAAAGTGTGGAGCTGGATGAACACAGCAGGCCAAGCAGCATCATAGGAGCACAAAAGCTGACCCTTCATTATAAAAGGCGGATGGGGAGAGGGTTCTAAAATAAATAGGGAGAGAGGGAGAGGTGGATTGAAGATGGATAGAGGAGAAGATAGGCGGAGAGGAGACAGACAAGTTAAAGGGGCTGGGATGGAGCATGTAGAAGTGAGTATAGGTGGAGAGGTAGGGAGGGGATAGGTCAGTCCGGGGAGGACGGACAGGTCAGGGGGTGGGCTGAGGTTAGTAGGTAGGAAATGGAGGTGCGGCTTGAGGTGGGAGGAGGGGATAGGTGAGAAGAAGAACAGGTTAGGGAGGCGGGGACAGGCTGGGCTGGTTTTGGGATGCAGTGGGGGGAGGGGAGATTTTGAAGCTTGTGAAATCCACATTGATACCATTGGGCTGCAGGGTTCCCAAGCGGAATATGAGTTGCTGTTCCTGAAACATTCGAGTGGCATCGTTGTGGCACTGCAGGAGGCCCAGGATGGACATGTCATCTAAAGAATGGGAGGGGGAGTTGAAATGGTTCGCGACTGGGTGGTGCAGTTGTTTATTGCGACCCAAGCGTAGGCGTGCTGCAAAGCGGTCCCTAAGCCTCCGCTTGGTTTCCCCAATGTAGAGGAAGCCACAACGGGTACAGTGGATGCAGTATTACCACGGTGTGTTTCAATGACATAGATTCTATAAACCCACAGTTTAAAAGGGTGAATCAAGCAGACAGTAAGTGCATGTAATTGGCAAATGTGAAACCCATTGTTTCCTGGTCTGGTGCGGTAATATCATAACACCGCTGACTCAGGGCTAGTGAGGATTTACCTAACTGAGGCCAGTGCTATACACCACATGCTATTCAGTGTCTAAATTGCTAATAAATAAGTGACATTCTCATCTCCAAATAATCCAGGAATATTCTGATTCTGAGGATGTGAGTCACCAGAAGTAATCAGCTTTGAAGTACATTGCAACCAGACCGTAGCCAAGGTTCCACAAGTTATTATGATTCTATCTTAAATTAATTTATGTTTTAAAAGGGGCCAATTTAATGCTTCCTTGAAATAACAGAAGAATGAATTTATTAGTTACTAGACATGAGAAAGAATGATAACACAACACATATGGATGTAGAGAGAGATAATGGGAACTGCAGATGCTGGAGATTCCAAGATAATAAAATGTGAGGCTGGATGAACACAGCAGGCCAAGCAGCATCTCAGGAGCACAAAAGCTGACATTTCGGGCCTAGACCCTCTCTGATGAAGGGTCTAGGCCCGAAACGTCAGCTTTTGTGCTCCTGAGATGCTGCTTGGCCTGCTGTGTTCATCCAGCCTCACATTTTATTATCTTACATATGGATGTAGAGTCAGTCGTGAAGAATAGATCATCATATGTTATGGCAATTGGGTGCTGCAGTAACATTGGTACTGGAAGCTGAACAGTCGATTTTGAGCTTCTTGACGTTGGAGGATGATTTAAACACGTTTGTCTTGGTTCCTTTTGACAGTGGTTAACTGGCAACACTTAGAGTGATAGAGTATTTCCCCTTTCTTTACCTGTGATGCAGGGGTGTTTAATGACTGTTCTCAAAGCTGTGACTCTCACAATCATATTAGTCCCTTTAATAGGACATCCCTGATACATACAGACCAGGTTTGAAGCTCATTTTAACTCTTTGTTCCTGTGTATATTTGAAAAGGGTAAATGCAGACACGTTTCACACCCAGGCTGCTGTCTTTTTTTACTACAGTGTTCTGAGATAGTCACAGGAAACTAAAGTTCAGCTTTTGTTCCATTTCTCCCTTTGAAGTTTCTTTGAACCTGCAGTTGTGACATTCCAGAATTTTTCTGCAGTGACTGGATTTACACCCATGGTCATTTTGGCTGAGATGTGAGGACTTCCTTTCTCAGAGTGTAGTCAGCCTGTGGAATTCCTCATTGCAGAGAGCTGTTGGGGCTAGGTCATTAAGTATGTCCAAGGGTGAGTTAGGTAGATCTTTAATTAGTAATGGAATCTAGAGTTCTAGGGACAAGAAAGTTGAGGATTATCAGATCAGCCATGATCTCATTGAATAGCAGAGTAGACTCAATGATCTGAATGGCCTACTTCTGCTCTTATGTCTCATGGTGCTTCCAAATGAAGAAAGAAAGATTTTCATTTGTATAGCACTACTTACAATAACTGGATGAATCAAAGTGCTTTACAAATAAATGAGCATTTCTGAATTCTAGTCACTGCTTTAATATAGGAAACACAACAATCAAATTGCAACATCAAGTTCCCACAAACAGCAATGTGAAGATGATCAGATGACCTCTTTTTGTGTTTTTAATTGAGGGACAAATGTTAGTGAAAACACAGGCTTAATGACTCTACTATTCCTCAGTATAGTTTCCCAGGTATCTTAAAGTATTCACTGGAGTTGATATTCAGTGAGAAAAGTTTAAACAACTTTTGATTCCATACCTGGTCCAAGTGTTTTGGATTTTCCAATGCCACTCTGAAGATCCTTCTGCCATTCCCAACAACTTACAACTACAAGAACAGATTTCAACTACTACAAATAAAGTTTGATATTCAGCTGAATGTTGGCGCCCTCCAACTTGGAATGAGAAGCCATTTTTCCCATGAAATCCTCATGAGTTATTTTGCGTTAGGAAGTGAAAGTGAGTAGAATAACACCAGTAGCTGGTTTGCAATCTTTCAAAAACAACATCTTGGAAATCTGAAAGGGGAGTAAAAAATTCTTGAGAAATTCAACAGGTCTATTTGCGTCTATAGGGAGAGAAATGCAATTAATGATTTGAGTGCAAAGACTATTATTAGGAACAGTTCCAAAGAGTCACATTAAGGGTCTTCTGTTAACTTTGTTTATCTTTCCACAGAAGCTGTCAGCGCTGCTGAGTTTCTTCAGCATTTTCTGCTTTTATTGCAGGATCTTTTACATTGTCTGACCAATGTAGATGAAAAGATCTGAGAACCAGGAATGGCATCACCACAGAGTTCAATCCTTTGCTTACATGCCCACACTGACACAAATCAACCTGGAGATCAGTGATCAGTGGCGCTCTGCAGGGATCTGTTCTGGGACCTCTGCTCTTTGTGGTCTTTATAAATGGTTTGGATGAGGAAGTGGAAGGGTGGGCTAGTAAGCTTGCTGATGACATGAAATTTGGTGGAGTTGTGGACAGTGTGGACGGCTTTTGTAGGTTGCAACGAGACATTGACAGGATGCAGAGCTGGGCAAAGAAGTGGCAGATGGAATTCAACCCAGACGTATGAAGTGATTCATTTTGGAAGGTTGAATTTGAGTGCAGAATACAGGGCTAACGGCTGGATTCTCGGCAGTGTGGAGGAACAGAGGGATCTTGGGGTCCACATCCAAAGCTGTGAGATTGTGCTGCAGTTCTATAAAACCCTGGTTAGATCACACTTGGAATATTGTGTTCAATTCTGGTCACCTCATTATAGGAAAGATGTGGAAGCTTTAGAGAGGGTGCACAGGAGATTTATTAGGATGCTGCTTGGACTGGAGGGCAGGTCTTAGGATGAAAGGTTGAAGGAACTAGGGCTTTTTTCATTGGAGCGAAGAGGGATGAGAGATGACTTTATAGAGGTTTACAAGATGATGAGAGGCATAGATCGGGTGGATAGAGAATTTTCCCAGGGCATAAATGACTATTACGAGGGGCAATAATTTTAAGGTGATTGGAGGAAGGTATAGGGGAGATGTCAGAGGTAGGTTCTTCACACAGAGAGTGGTGGGTGTGTGGAATGTGCTGCCGGCAGTGGTAGTGGAGTCAGATACTAAAGAGACTTTTAAGCGACTATTGGGTAGGCACCTGGAAGATAGTAAAACGTTGGATACGCAGGGTAGATTGATCTTAGTAGGATAATAGGTCGGCACAACATCGTGGGCCGAAGCGCCTATACTGTTCTATGTTCTAACCACTAGGACTGAGCTCAGGACTGTTAAAATTGAGTGTTTGTGAGTGTGTGCTAGGTTATCAATATCTTGTGTCTACAGTTTTAGTTTGAGATTTACTTTTGAAGGATGATCAGACATAAGGAAACAGAACAATATGTCTGTTTTGGTTTGAATTTTGAGGTATGGGATGTGAGGGGGAACATAACAGCTCCCTTTTTATTAATGTCTGTGTTGACAGACAATCAACCACTTGGAAATGAAAGGAGGGCACAATCCAAGAGTCAGAACAGATGAAAACCAGGAAGAATGTGAATGAAAAACTAACTAAGCTTAACTGAGTAGAAAACGTTCATCATGCTGAGTCATGAATTATACTGCAGTGTTTCCAAGCCCTGCAGCACTGTATTTGTCATGTAAATAAAGCCAATTATTTGGGTAAGTTGAAGCTGCCTCTGTATAAGAGTCTGAAAGACGTCTGAAAGGGTTAATGTGACTGTTAATGAGCACAATGATATCAGAAATCACACAAGAATAGACCTGGTAAGGACGTGTAGGGAATCGGATGTATTGCTGAGATATTGTATATTGTGTACAAGTACTATATAAACTAGTTTCAAAAACAGACTGAAGACTGTGTCAACCCTAATAGTGCGACCATTAGGATGAACAGCCTCTTTACCAAACTTTAAAACACCCAGTTGTTCTGCCTGTGCAATAAAGGGATTGATTTAACAACAATTCTGCTCTTTCCTGCTGTAGTAATAATTTGTTGGATAAATGTTTTTTGTGAATCAGACTTTTATCACTTCCAGGCACTAAGAGAAAGATGGCATGGTGAAGGAAAGGATCGCACACTCCTCACCAGACCTGCTGGATTTTTATTCCATTCATTTCATGGAGCATAGAACAGTTTAGCTCAGTACAGGCCCTTAGGCCCATGATGTTGTGCCAACCTATTATCCTACCCTAAGATCAAACTACCCTACACACCCTACATTTTACTATCATCCATGGGCCTATCCAAGAGTCGGTCAAATGTCTCTAAAGTATCTGACTCTACTATGCCCCATGCCGGCAGCACATTCCACACACCCACCACTCTCTGTGTAAAGAACCTATCTCTGACATCTCCCCTGTACTTTCCTCCAAACACTTTAAAATTATGCCTAAGAAGCTCAATGGAAGGAAAATCTGGGTTTTCAGTTTCTTGAATTTAAACTTATCTCATTTGAAACTTGAAGACCATAGTAGGGATGGAAAAGAAGGTAACAAGGTGAGATTAACTTCAATTGAAGAGTTGGGACTGCAGCACAGGCTCGATACATTCTACCCTAACTTCATGTTACTATGGTTATGGCTCCACTGTGAACCTCAATAGGCAACTTGAAACATGCAATTAACTACATCAAAGAACTGGCCATTTTTAAAAACTCAATAGCTTAACAGCTAAACAATCACATACATACAAAGATAATTAAAATATATGAGAATTACAGATGCCTTTCTACATTGCTGCTTAATACCTCATGCAGAGCTTTAACTGTTAGCTTCTGCTAACTGATGCTTGACTAACAAGTTAGATGAATAGTTAACAAAAATCATTCCTGCTTAACCTGTCATATGAAGGCAGTCATTTCTAGATGCAACGAAATAACTTATAATTAAGACATAATGAATGAAATGCCCTATAAACTGAAATGTACATAAAAATCATGTGATTCAATCAATATATTTGAACACAAGAGATCAGCCCTTAAAGTCATGGTAAGTAGATTATGTAAAGTGAAATTCCACCATATTCTATTATGTGTCCGACCAGTTGCTGGTGGGTGATAAGTAGAGAAGGCAGCTAATGTTCAGGAGATGGACCCAGCCACAAGGTAAATGCAAATAAGTAATATACATTTTGAATGCTGATTATTTAATGAGTCAAGAGTGCAGAATTTGAAACGAGGTACAGGTCCTTCTGAGATAGTTTGCTTAAAGGCTTTTCTGAAAATTAGAAAGACCAAAATGTTTTTAAATTTGTAGTGGTACCATCATGTGTGTCACATATTGCTCGGTTATTGCTCAATTATTCACCAGTGAGGAATTTTTGAGTGATTCAATGATAGTTTGAGGTGAAGAAGGGAATGAAGAGATTTCTGTAGGGTACAAAAACTGACAGGAATCAATGGGACCATATAGTGCATCTGGTATTGTAAATTGATGCAAAATGGTTGAAAAACAAATACGTGGCAGAATTTAAACCACCAAAGAAAAGCTCTGCTACATCCAGTTTTAATCCGACAGTTCTAATTATGGTATAACAATAAATTTGAGAAAGGACACAAAATCCGTGCAAAGTTGTTTACATCTTCAGTAAAAGTTGTTGATATCAAAGAAATAACTTCTTTTTGTGGACATAATCGTGAGTTATTTTGACATTACTAAGAGCCTTTCAGAGAAATGGAAAATAGAAAGGTTTTTAAATTGCATTTTTGCATTGAGTCTATCAATTAGTTTCTACTAGGTGTATTCTTAATCTCAGTCCTCATTGCAAAAAAAATGGCATTTCCTATGGTCTATCAGATGAAAACAATGTTGAAAAGCTCTTAGGTGTTAAAGAATTTTAGAAACTTTTCAATTCTGCCAGGTCTGAAATTTAAAAAACTGTCTTTTTCTTACACCTTTCATAATCGGAGAACACTCCAAAGTACTTCACAACAAATGAAATAGTTTTGAAGAGTAGTTACAGTTGTACTATTTATAAGACTTTTAAAACATCTAATCTGTTTGGATATATATATAACCCACTTCCATAGCAAGTGGAACTTTGAACTCAGACATTCTGGCCCAGAATCGGAGTTACTGCCCCAGAAGCCCCCTTATACAGGTTATACATTGGCTAGGTACACTTGTACTACTTTTCGTCCTCTTCTCTGAAGTAAATCTTATATCTTATTGAAATCAGATTAGGAGTACAAACAATGCATTCCACTCCTTGTGTCAATTCTCTTTCTCTTCTGTTGGTGTTTTCCCCTGGTTGCTATTTCGTCCAAAGTTCCTTATTTATGCAAAATTTAAAGAAATGCTTTCCTCCCATAAGGGCAAATCCTAATCTGCAATGGGAGCACCACAGTTAAACTGAATGTCCATAAATATATGGAGAAGTGTTTATTAGTCAAAAATACATATAAATATTTTTGGATTGGTGCTCAATTAGTTTGGCCCATGGTCACTGCCTTCTGTACACACTCTTGTGTCATCATTGTTAACAAATGGCCCTGAATGTGGATTGCGTTGGTAGTAGAAGTAAATTGGTTCTTCATGGCGTGAGGGCTGGAAGCTGATAAATAGATACCACTCTGGCATTATCTGAACTAATCATGTCCCGATAGAATAGTACCATTTCAGACATTTATTTAGGAGTCAGGCATTTATTTAAGAGCGTTACTTCATGCTCATTGAAGATTGTTCTATTTTAACTAAATGGCGCTGGAAAAGTGGCAGCAACTCGAAACTCAAAACCACTGTCCATTACGCTTCCTCATTTGTTTAGCCTCATACCTGATAAGCTGTACATGTTTGTTCCATCTCTGTTTCCTTTCTGCATGAAGACTTGGTCAAAACTGAACCATGTAACTTCTAAGCTCCAAATCCTAAGAACATAAAGATGTTCAATGTATTCAGTTGTTGATTAATGTTAAATGCTTTTAATCACACAACATATGCACCATAAATTATCAAGTAGGCAACTCTAAATAAGGGTAATGTTGATTTTACTTGATAGTTTAATCTTGGCCTCATTTATTTTGCTATCCATTATACAGCTCTGCCAATGTTCATATCATCATGCAAAATTGACTAGATATTCTGATTGGTTTGAACAATGGTCAGTTGCCTCTGGGCTGTTCTTGCTGACCACTTATTTTACAATTCTAAAGTTGCTATAAATGTTTAAAATGTATCTTCGATAAATTAAACAACATCAAATAAAAAAGGAAAGTAAATGAGGAGGAATTTCTTTTTTGAAGGGATTGTTAATCTTGGGAATTCTCTTCCCTAGTGATCAGAGGAGGGTGGCTCATTGAACATATTCAAGGCTAAGTTGGATTTTTGATTGAGAAGGAAGTCCGGGATTGAGAGTGGGGCTGGAACAGGATAGAAAATGGAGTAAAGGTAACAAGCCAATCGGCTATGATCTTGTTGAATGATGGCATAGGTTCAAGGGGCCCAATGGCCTGCTCCTGTTCCTTATGTTCATACGTTATTATTCACAACATGAAGAACACAACCTGGTAATGTGAAGTATAAATACTCCCATGGGACTTGCAGTATAAGTTGGTATTTGGAATTCAATCAGTCTTCACATTTAATGGGAATAAAGGATAAAAGGGCAACTCAACGGCAACTTCAATGCTTCTGACTGATACATATTCCCTTCACTTACATCAGATCTGTAGCTGAAAAGATGGCTCATATGAAGATCCGGTTTAATAAGGTAAGAAGCTGTGTACCTGTAAAAATCTTGTATCAGTGCCTATATTATCAGTTAGTGGGGGGCCACAAATGGAAAATGATCATGCTTCAGAAATTCACTGTAAAGCAGGTAAGGCAGTTGACATTCACAAGCTCAATAAAGGGTTAGGATTTGTTGTCATCTTGTTCTTAACAGATGATCAAAAGCGTTGAGTGAACAAAATCTGATTCATTTTGTGAATTCAAAACAGCTTTTGCTTCAAACGAAGAAAATGAATGGTGTTCTCAAAGAACTTCAGAAAGGAAGAATAAAGATCATTGCTCATTTCAGAGACAAGGAGTACAGCAAAATCTTCCTGGATTATAACACTCTGAAGGTACAGGCTGGCTGCTGCTGTATGATGCACCAGTCTTAGTTTTAACAGTAATTGATTTCCATAAACATACTTCCTCTCTTATCTTAGCTAAGGTCATCATACACATTAGTTGATGTTCCATGATAATGATTCATTAAAATAATATGACACTCAATGTTCCGTCGAGAGACTCATAGAGATGTTCAGCATTGAAACAGTCCATTCTGTCCAAATTGTCCACACCGACCAGATATCCTTGATTAATCTAGTCCCATTTTCCAGCATTTGGGCCATATCCCTCTAACCCCTTCCTATTCATATACCCATCCGAATGTCTTCTGAATGTTGTAATTGTTCCAGCCTCCGTCACTACCTCTGGCAGCTCATTCCATACACACACTGCACTTTGTGTGAAAAAGTTGCCTCTTAGGCCCCTTTTAAATCTTTCCCCTTTAACCTTGAACCTATGCCCTCTAGCTTTAGATTCCCCCACCCTGGGTAAAAGACCTCGTCTGTTTACACTATCCGTGCCCCTCCTGCTTTTATAAACCTCTATAAGATCATCTCTCAGCCTCTGATGCTCCGGGGAAAATAGCCTTAGCCTATTCAGCCCCGCCCTGTAGCTCAAAGTAGGTGAACATCTATTTTTGTTTGAATGCATTCTTTGACTATCTTGGAGTCAGTACCATTTCTGGTGACTATATGAGCAATAACCAGATGTAGAAGATGATGAAAATCCTTTCAGATAATTGCTTAGGAATAGGACAGAATTTTATGGCCAATCTGCAGGGAGGAACTTGCAGGTTGGAGCATAGAATTCCCTGGGTGGCCTTCCCAACACCCTCCTACCCACTTCTCAGTTTTACAGAGGTGAGCGATGTCAGATGTCAATGATATTGAAAAACTCGTGACAGAAAAGTTCTCCAGTAACACATTAAAATAAAACTATTATCCATGAAAAGTGCAAATTTATTTTTAAACATTAATATAAATTTTAGCCATTACCTAATCGTCTATTGCTTTTATCAGCCATTAGAGGGCACCATTGCTGCTGGTTGGAGTAGCCAGTGCAGAAGACCTTAAAAGTTTGATCACTATTTTAAGGTTTCTTATTGTCAGAAATAGACTAGATTTGATTCATTCTCAATGATTCATTGCCTATTTTAAAAGGATCACAAGATAGTAATGAAATGTGCCTGCAACTGGAAACAAGGTCATACTTCTTTTTTGCGCTCAGGATGTCTATGACTGGCTGTTCGAAGAAATCTGTGAAACTGGACATTTTCCAAACAACTTTCTGCTCAAACATGGCTCAAAAGAGTTTCCTCTTAAAGGTAACATAATGTGATCATAGTAAGTAAAACTGAAGCTGCTAATTAAATAAATTTGTGAAGTACTCCTGAAATTGTGCTGCAATTTAGCCTTTAATCCAGAAAGAATTCCTATCAGAACTTACCAAGGTGAAAGCATATTTGACAAGGTGATGTGCGTTTACTTCTGTTTTCTTGCAAGGTTGCTTTGGCCTGGTTGATCCAGATGATGTTCAGTTCAGATTTCATATCCCTCAGTGCATACCTTTTGAAATTGGTTATCTGTCCCTCATGAACACCCATAGCATATTTTTAATTATCTGAGTCATTTGATTCAGAGTCAGGTTCCCTTTTCTCTGGTTCCTGAATGTTATCCCTATTTGGTAAAAAGAAAGTCAAAAACTAACCCAAATTCTGGGAAATGACAAAGTTTTAGCTTAACATTTTGCTAAGAACAAGCACAGTCAAATCACTCAGTTGAGCCTAACAGATTACAACTCCTCTGTAATATAACATCTCATCAACCTTCAGGATGTTTAATTATACTTGTCCATTTATTAATAATAGCTTGAACACTCAAACAGATTTGCGAATGCAGAAAAATTACCTAAAGGAAGGGTTGAACATCAGCATAATAAATGACTGACAGATGATTGACACTAGAAATTGCCATTTTTCACCATTCGGTTTTTCCTGTGATGACATTTTCTGGGGGTTATTGTGGGTAGACTTTAATTGTGATGGATGCATCATAATGGCAGCTAAAATAATTGAAAAATTGGTCAGACATAAGATTAAATGTCATTCCTTTCAAAAAAGCTGTCTGTGCAACTGTTAAAAATGTGTCATCTAAATTATCATTTTATTTCTTTGTAAATAAAGAAAACATCTGGAACATTAAGCCTCTCTATATTCAGAGTGCATTTTATTTACTGATACTATACTGCAGGAACAGATTGAACAGACGCACGTGGATTCCTTATTGTATGCAGATTTCTCTTTACAGTTGCAGTTATACATCTGCTGAATTCATGCTCTCTTTGACAGCAGTACCATATGGAATTGGATAGCCAGGAGCAAAATCTCTTAACATATAAATGGAAAATTTTAAAATATATTCTGTTTTTTTTCTTTTTTATGGCTCATTGGTAAAGGAAAATTTGAAACCAGGAAGGTCTTCAATTTTAATATTCCAGATAGGGCCAGCTGCTGCGTTGATGAGAGGCTGCATACATCATTCAGTGAGGTATATTAAAGTGCTGTTTGTACTGCAATTATTTGCCTTAATGTGAAATAATAGATATAGATATTTCCCTCAATTTTCACTAGCTGTTATCAGATCACAAAATGGGAGATAGCAAAATTAGCAGTTTGTTCCTGATGTCTCTATATTTAAGATATAACGTTGTCACATGTCAGCTCAGAGATTTTCTGCAGGGATGGAATTACCCAGCTTCCTTTGTTCTCCCTGTGCAATGAGTCTGCATAATGTGTCTTTCTGTGTGACTTCTTTAGCAAACACCAAGGACATCCCAGTTGGAGACATTGCCAGTCCATTAGAAGTGCAAGAACAAAAAAGGGTAAAATCATTTCTCTTCTTAAAAAGACTGAGAGAAAATAAAAAAAAGTGTGCTTCCAACTGCGTAAACTTACAGGTCATGCCTATTCAGCACGATGAATGATTATCCAGACACAGTATGTGATAAATCCAGGCTAAAATAATCTAAGCAACTCATAGTTCATTTAAACATTATCGTAAAAGCTCAGCAGGTCTGACAGCATTTGCGGAGAGAAATCAAAGTTAACATTTCGGGTCGAGTGACCCTTCTTCAAAACTCAGGTCACTTGACCCAAAACATTAACTCTGATTTCTCTCTACAGATAGTGCCAAACCTGCTGAGATTATCCAGCAATTTATATTTTTGTTTCTGATTGACAGCATCTGTAGTACTTTCAGTTTTTATTTTGTGCATTTAAACATACTGGAACCTCCATAATTCCTTATATTAAAATCACCAGAATGCAAAGCCTTGATTCTTTCATCATTATTAATACTTACCTGTGCTCAGAATGCCACTAGATCTTACGCAATGAGCAAAATTTCATCCTGCCAAATTTTGCCAATCACTGATCAGCTTTTTTCATTACGACAGGTAACGAAAGTCCAAAAACAAATTAAAATTTGACTTATTGGATTCCAATCAGCGTGTGGAATGTTTTCTGTTTGAATACATTCTGTGGGAGTTTGGATCTGTTTTCACTCTGGGACAATCAAACATTTACATGCCATGTTTTGCAGCTTTCTCTTATCATTGGAAGGTGGTTGTTCTTTATTGTTCTCCGCCCACGGAAGCTAACTTGATATGTTAAAGAGAGGTGCATTGTTATGATCACGTTGATGGAATTGCAGGACAAGTTGGTTCCCAGACTGAAACTTGGTTTGGTAGATCATTTTTTAAAAAAATTCGTGCAGTATTTTTTCATTGAAACATGCACACATTGCTGAAATTTTGTTTAAACTAAAACAATATTTTATTACACATTGGGAGATAGCAAAATTAGCAGTTTATTCCTGATGTTTATTACACAAAGAAATGAAAATGAAGTACAACAAACTAAACTATTTGCATATACCATAATTTAAAAATTTTTGAAACATATTGCAGGACAAAATCTCTTGTCACTTTACAGTACTCAAATACCTGAGAGAGCGAGAGCTCCCTTTTCTATCATGTCTATATGTTTAACTTAGATATTTTCAAATTCTCAGTCTTGAGAACTTGATAATTTTTTATTTGACTATTCACATAACTGAGCTTAAGCTTAAAAGTAATGTCTTCAGAGTTCTAAATCAAACACTTTGTTGGTCTGGAATTTTCAAAGTAAATCTCTTATACGGAGGTAATCTATTTCCTAACTGTTCTGAACTTACCCCTTTTCCCAGGAGAAACTGCTCTTTATGTCTGTCTCCAGCTGGGTGATCCGTGAACTGCCCAAAGACTTTTCCAATTTCTAGTCTTCTCAGCGAAACAACCAATTCTTGATTCTTAAAGTTAAAACAAACAAATGCATTTCAATGTTTGCTTCCTCCAACCATAAAACACTCAGTACAAATAAATTCCCATTATCACTTGCAGTAGGGCCTCAGTCAGCTGCTTTCTAAAACATCACCGGCACCTCCACATCACACTAGTTGCAAGATCACGGCTGTCAAAACACTGACAAGTTAATTGTTAAGCTCCTCCCTTCATTGCATATAGGCAAAAATGCACATTCCATTTGTTTAAAATCCAAACTGTGAAATATGTCTACATCGCACAGCTTACATCCTGGAATCTACAGACTTGAATTTCTGCAATTTGCATTTATACTGTTAATACCTGTTGAGAATTTACCAATTAAAAAAAAATCTGCAATAGGAATTTCCAACCATATATACCGAAGTTCTCTAACATTTCAATGTGGAAAGACCATTTTTATTTTGTTTTGTTTTGGAATGAGGGATAAAAGAAGGTGAAAAGACACTGCTTTAAACTAAGGAAATTGTAAGGAAGTGTTTTCAGTTTTACAAACAAGTTGCAAGAACGCATTGTGGGTTGTCTCTACAGTGTTACTTTCTTCAAGCAATGAAGGAGCATTCCAGATGGAATAAAACCATCTATGTGTGTTTATGGTAGCTTTTCCAAAAGACATTTTGTTTGGCCTCTCAATCAGCACTAGTTGTTTTGGGGTTAGGAGGACCCCCGTAATAACGACCATGAGGTTGTAGACATACTCGCCAAGCCAGTGGGTTTGGTATCAAACATCTCGTCACCCTGCTAAGTAACATTGTCAGGGCGCCTCCGGTGATGCTTCAGTGTCTGTCCCACCTGTTATTTATATGCCTCAGGTTGCTGGGGTGGTTAGTACTACTTCTGGTTTTGTTTCTCACTGGGTTTGTACACAGCGTCTAATTCAATGTAATAAAGTGTGAAGCTGGATGAACACAGCAGGCCAAGCAGCATCTCAGGAGCACAAAAGCTGGTGTTTCGGGCCTAGACCCTTCATCAGAGGGTCACTCTGATGAAGAGTCTAGGCCCGAAACGCCAGCTTTTGTGCTCCTGAGATGCTGCTTGGCCTGCTGTATTCATCCAGCTTCACACTTTATTATCTTGGATTCTCCAGCATCTGCAGTTCCCATTATGTCTAATTCAATGTGTTTGTTGATGGAGTTCCGGTTGGAATACCAGGCCTCCAGGAATCCCCTGGCTTATCTCTGTTTGGCTTCTGCGATTATCGATGTGTTGCTCCAGTTGAATTTGTGCCCCTTGTTGTCCGTGTATAGTGAGACAAATGAGAATCGGTCATTCCTCAGCAGCTGGTTACAGCCTTGTGCATGAACACTGCCACAGGAAAATCCAGACTGTGAAAAGAATATGTCCATTTCTCTCCCTCATTTGCTTCTCTGGGGAGAAATAAAAGAAAATGCCTGATAGCTAGCTGCTCTTCCTCATCCTTCTTTGCAAGATTTTCTCTCTGTAAGTCATGTGTTGAAGGGAGAAGGGGAAAAGAAACACCTTCAGAAGCACTCAAAGGGAAATTTCTTAACCAGTGAATGAAAGACTGAGAATTAGCGTACTCATACGTCATCCCCAGACAGTTGGTAAGAAAAAATTGAAAGGATCTGAAAGAAAACAATTCAGTAATGTTGATGATCCAGATTGGTGCCAGAACTGTGCTTCTCTGACTTCTTTCTCTACCCAACCCTCAATAGTTGTGTCTCGTCTTGTCTGTGTTTGTCTGTATGTGTATGGGAGCTTTAAGAAGGTAGAGTTTAAGTTATAAATTTGTAGGGGAGCAGTTCAAATTGAGTACTTTTGCCATGAGCCAAAAACAATTTATTTGCAACAAGTAATTATTTATTTGTTAGAGGAAAATATTGGGTATGCATTTCTCATCTCAATTGGACAGTTAGGTAGAATTGAATGATCTGGAGGTTTTATCAAAGTTTCACATCTGTGATGACTTTGCGAATAGTGGGGCTTGATTTCCAGTCTGCTGCTTCAGTGAATAATGACAAATGGAGCTGGCTGGTTTTCATCTGTAACCTACAAGATCTCAACTTTGGTGTAACACAAGTACTTACAAAAATGGGCTTGTATTATTTAATCTTTAATAGTTTGAGATTTAAATTCAAATCTGTACTCTAAAAGTTCATCCCCTACCTCCTAAATATCTAATTTTAATGAAAATTTTCCATGAATTAAGCATGGGGCTATCGGTTTAGATAAATTAACATGGTTAAAAGCTGTGATCTTGTTTTGTTACTAGCTGTCATTTAGAATGAAATTGAAAGTTGCAAAGAGGCAACAATTACCCCAGGTAATAAGCAGGTGTAGTGTTCACTTCTGCCTTTAGAGTATCATAAATCACCAGCAAATGAAATACTGCCATGTGTAGTAATATAAAAAATGATTTTGGGGCCGCATCTTACTTTCTTTGGCTAAAAGCAGGTTGTGTCATGCTTTTTGAAGACATTTTCACTGTGAGCCGAGTATGATTTCTCAATGTGTCTCACTAACAATGGATGCTGTTCCTACAGCATCCCTCACGTCTGATTCCATCGCTGTCTTACCATAGGCTATCCTGGGACAACTCACCATTCAGGAGGTATCTGCTGGACAATCAGCGTCCCCAGTGCCTGTGCCATGCTCAAAAGATCATTGTGCACGCGGACGAGCACTAGCATTCCGAAGCTTCCCTGCTTGGTAATGGATGGACTTGGAACAAGGCAGAGAAGGAGAAGCTGTTCTCAGCATTTCCCGAATGGATCTAGATGTCCTAGTGTAAAGGAGAGGCATTGTCTTTCCAGAGGATAAGCAAATGTGTCTGCACTGACAGACACTAGCAGCCTGGTCCAAAGTTACCATCCAGGGCAGTGCTGTCACAACAGTGCGGGGGAACATCTAACTGTGCAATTCAAGTGTCAATGGCCTTCTCCACTCACCAGGGTAAGAGCCACACACCTCTCCCTGCTACCTCAACTTTTCTTTGTTATTGCACACACTCCCACCAAAGCCCATGCTCTTCCACGCTCACTCTTTCTTGTAAACTCCAATCCTAAGCTCCCATACCACTAATCCTCTGTGGTGTCTGCTCATGAGCTCAGCACCCTTCACCACCACTGCACCAGCACTAATAGCTGTGCCAGCCACTAATATCACATTCAATCCCTCACTTTCTCTCAATAGAGGAAAAGAGAGCCCACAGTAAAGCAGGAAGGTGCTGGATAACCTGTAGGAGGAGAGAATCTTGGTCCTAGCAGGAGAACTGTTCTGGTGGTGATGCTAGGACATCTATCTCCTGCTAACTGAGTGAGTACCACTCTTCATTCCACTGCAATTCTTGCACTAACCCAGCTATCGGTAGCGTCCTTTGCAGCTGCTTCAGACCAGTGGCTGTGACACCTCTCTCTCTCATAGGGATTATCAGGATGTCCATCACCCCTGCAGAGAAATGGCCAGCTCCACTAGCCAACCTCAGAGAATGAGAGTACTAAGGTCTCTGAGGAAGCATTGGGAAGGCTGCCTCCTGTATCCCTCACCAGCTCTGACACTGACACCTAGCCTGAGAAAGTTTGGGAGCACTAGCTGGTGAGCACCTCACTGAGACACCTCTGCAGCTGTCTGTGGAAGAATAACCCCAGGTCTCCATTGGTCAGGGGATTTCTGGAGACCAGGCACCGCCTCAGCCCCAGGCAGGAGAGGACTGTGGTGCCAGCAATCCGGGAACTTTGTCCACATGCACAGGGAGGAACAGGAGCAGCAGACAATGACGTGGGAGGCAACGGCTCTCACTGTACGGAGGCTGCAGCAATGTAGCTACACTATGGGGAACCAGATGTCTCAAACATCCGAGTGTCTGGACAGGTTGGTGGTTGGTATCAACACTCTCAGCACTCTCAGTGTCTTCTGGAGGGGCACACACATGTAAACTTCATCGCCCCAGCTATTGGTCCTCAGGACCGAAAGGCATGGCAACAAAAACTCAGGGAACCTGGCATGCAATTCAAGTGCCTTTTCCTCAGAAGGATATATAATGGTGCAAGGAAGCTGGAGAAAGGACCACACAAAGGACCCTCAGAGGTCTCCTCTTGGCCAAGCCCTCCACCTCCACCCTACCTGCTCTTGTCCAATCCTCAAAATTGAGGAGGACCATGTGCCTTTGCAAGAAGACCCTCAGTTGGCCTTGCCTGTCACAAATGCCCCTGGCTTTCCTGATCAAACCTCCCAGGCCAACAGGCTCCAGTGCAGAGCAAGCTCCCTGCAGCCCAGCTGTGGAACCTGGGACTACATGAAGACCTGGTCGGAGGCTCAGAAAGAAAATAATGTTTCCAGCACGTTTTGGTGAAAGAGTGACATTGCATTGTATGTGAACTAATACATTTGTAAAAAAAAAATTCTTAATTTTGTGTTACATCTTTGCTTGTTTCTGTCACCATGTAGCCCAAAATATACCATATGCAAGCATAATACCTGACATCATGTCCTTACAGGACAGAGCATGGATCAGTGCCTGTGATCAGAGCCTGCTGCAGAATGTGGAAACAAGAACAATGCATACAATGGGTTCTGCTGACAACTTTGCCCCTCATCCAAAAACATCTGTATTGTTTTCCCAACCTCTCTGTCCAAAACTGTTGATATGAATGAGGTGGCCTATTGATGTCTGGGGCAGGGAGGTGGATAGCAAACAGCTAATGACTAAGATCAACAGAGTTCAGGAACACTACAAGTCAGTGTCCGATATAGTGTATTGGTTTGTGTGGAATGTTGTTGCCCTCTAAAGAGACTCACACCAGGTCTTCCCTCACACGTCTTTAATGTGTATTTAACACGGAGATAGATAGGTTTTCGATGAGTAAAGGGATCAAGAATTATGGGGAGAAGGCTGGAGAGTGGGTTTGAGAAACATATCAGTCTTGATGTGCTGAATGGCGTAATTCTGCTCCTAAATCTGTCACGTTTGCAATGTGGTTCTCATACTGGATAAATGATCCTAAGGCCTGGGTGAGTGATTTGTAGACTTGGAGGCATGAATTTTCACCATAACGAACGCCAATCTGAATTCAGTTAATTCAATAAGCTTGAAGTAAAAAGTAATCGTCAGCAATAATGACTACAAAACTGTCAAAGTAGCCAAAAAAACTATATGATTCACTGCTGCTCTTCAGTAAAGCTAATCTGCTGTCCTTTCCCTGTCTGACTTGTGTGACTCCAGACCCAGAGCCATATGGTTGACTTGAAACAACCCTTGCCTAGTAAGTTGCTTAGTTGTATTCAATACAGTGGCTCACCACTGCCTTCTCAATGGGAGACAAGTAAGGTCAATAGATAACCTTGCATCATGCCACACAAATTAATTTTTGAAAATATAGAAGTGAATATGGTCAAAAATAAGCAATCTTAAGAATCTAGAATTCTGAAACATAAATCTTTGCAGCATAAAGAAGTCACTATTGTCCTGTTTAGATTGAAAAGTTGATTGCCTTACAAAGTCCCAGGGTTAAGCTTTTGGTTATTAAGCCAAAATACATAATAAATAAAGCTCATTACAATTATGCCTTTTAAAAGATGGCAAGCATTAATAAAAGGAAGCACAGACGTCTGAAGATGCAGTATGTCTTTTACTTTCATTATTAATTAGCCCAGTATTACTCATGCAGATACTTGTGTACAAATAAGTTAATTAAGCTTAGTTGATGATGATCAGAGAAATAATATTAAAGCTGTGATGCTGCAGTAAATCCTTCCACAGCCATTGGAAACAAACTACACGGCAGGACTTACTCAAAAAAAAACCCACAAAGAGTTAAAATTCCAAAATCTCCAACATTGCCCTGTAGAAGCCTGTTGGCACTGAATTGCATTTATGATAATAACTTTAAAGTGGCTTAACCTTTTCAGTAATGATGCCAGCCGCTGCAGATGCTGATGGAATGTAAGTCTTTGAAGGGTTTCATAATATCACTTTCATTTGAATGTATTTGTACTCCAAAAGCTGTTATAAAAAGGATGTTTAGCCTCATTGGCTGATGGCAGTAATTGATATTATGATCACTTGTTGTCGAACTGAGGGCAGCTGACAAACCTGGCCTCTGCTCTCACACTTCAATTATCCTCAAACTATCTTCGTTTGTCAGATGTGGTTTGTGTTCACTACATTCACAAGCTATGCTTCCTAAATTGTTAGCTTATGAAGTAAAATCACTGTCACATCACTAATCACTGATAATTTGTTTTACTGGGATGCTTTACCAAACGATCCAGTAATTAGAGGTTGATAATTGAAAAAAAATCATTTAGTTTATTACTATGAAGCTTCATTGAAAGAATAAAGATATTGGACCAGAATATGCAACTAAAAACATTGTCATATCTGAGTCTGGATGTTGCACTGAGATAGTATTGCTGCCAAAGTGAGACAGGGTGACTTTTCTGCCGAATTCCCCAGACCCCTGTAACCTTGATCCATTTTGCTGGCTAACCTTGGTTATGTGTATTGAGTAAGTGCCTGGCAGTCTTTCCGTTCTGTTGAGAGAACTCACCACTGCAAAACCAGAAATCCTCTGAAAAGTGAGGAGCAATAGTTGGAGAGTAAAAGATTTAAGAACCATTATGTTTCTTGGCTCAGAAGAAGCCCACTTTCATTCCTTAAGGTGATGGAATTTGACTTCTAAATCTATCTTTCTGAAACTGGCATTTATGCTTTCCTTACCTTTACAGACTGTGTATCATAGAATCCCTACAGTGTGGGAGCAGGTCAAAAGCCCAACAAATCCACACCTCCTCTCTGAAGGATATCCCACCCCTGACTCAAACCCCTAGGCCTGTATTTCCCAATGTCTAACCCAAACATCCTTGGACACTATGAGCAATTTAGCATGGCCAGTCCACCTAGCCTGTGCATCTTTGGACTGTGGGAAGAAACCAAAGCATCCAGAGGACACCCACGCAGACACAGGGAGAATGTACAAACTCCACAGAGACAGTCGCCTGAGGGTGGAATTGAACCCAGGTCACTGGCGCTTTGAGGCAGCAGTGCTAATCACTGAGCCACCATGCTGCCCTACCTGTTCTACTCTGTATGTGGGTTGGCTGCCCAGCATTGGGAATCACAGTGCAAGCATCTATTTTCCTTCACTTGGCCTTCAAGCCATCTTTTACATTTGGAAGACAAATTCAAACAGATGGAAAGCTGAAAACCAGACTAGTGTTGCAAGAGAAATATTTAAATTTCAGTTCAGAAGCAGGAATTGATAGAATTATATAGCACAGATGGGACTCATCATGTTCATCAGACCTGCTCCACTTTTGTAAGACTTATGCAATTAATTCCACTCACCTGCTCTTTTCTCTTAGATCTCCAAGTGTTTCCGTTACAAAGAAAGGAAGTCTTACATTTATGCAATCCTTTTGTTTTGACTGCATAATATCTCAAAAGAACCTTACAAGCAATGAAATAGTTTGGAAATGAAATCACTGTCGTACAAATGCAGAAGCCAATTTTGTTAGGGCAAGCTTTGGAAAGCAGAAATGTGAGAATAACCAGATCATGTATTTTGCAATGTTACAAGAACTACACATTTTTTATTTCAAAATCTAAACTGAAAAATTTGGTCTTTATTTGTTGTTTTTATTACACACTCAAAAGGAAAGTAGATCTATGTGGCCAATCATTGGTTATACAAGGTGAAGCAATTTGTGTTTGAGAAACTAAATTTGAAAGTAAATGGTACCAGCTGCTTTATGGTTGGATAGAGACGAAACTACTCAGCAAGAAATTTTGGATTGGTTCTCTGTGTAAGAGTCTCGGAGAACTGAGAGGTGAGACGGCAGTTGACTTAGACCACCAAAATTTTGCAAGCACCTGAGATCAGTCTCTTTTACTCTCTTTATGAGTGGAAAAGAAGTAACACTTAAGGAATCTGTAAAAAGGAAACTTCTAACTCAAGCCAAGACCTGGGCCCAAGTGACTAAATTGAGTACCGACATGGTCAAGAACACTGTGATATCTTCTCCAGAAACAAAACACAAACTGTGAGAAAACCTTTCATTCTATACCTTTCAGTTTGGACTCTTGAGCCACAGACTTTGTTCCTTTTCACCGATATTTTCTATCCACAATAGTCCCGAAAACTATTTGTCTCATCTATCCTGTCCATCATATTTGTGAATGAATGTGCATTTGAATTTAAAGTATCAACAATTTGTTTGCATATTAATACTTAATAATCCATTTGCCACATACTTGAAGATAAGTATGTTAAAATAATTTTTTTTGTTTTTCTGCTCATTAATGAAATGTGATTGAAGTATCATTTATCTTAGATAATGGTCACAGTTAGGCATTAACCATCTGAATGATAGACTTTGTCAGAATTCACATTAATGTGAGAGAGAAAACTGACTAAGGCTACAGCACAGAACTCTCCTTCTCAACCTCACTCCTCACCTGAGGCATGATGACCCTCATGTTCAACCACCACCAGTTGTCTCTCTGAAATGAGAAAGCAGTCCTCTGGCTTAATACATGTTTACCTTGGAGATTATTTTTTTAAAATAAACCTCTGACCTGAATCTAACCCATTGGGATTTGGCTGAGAAAATCAAGCCAACAGCAAAAATGTTGGATTTGATTCCACCCACAATTTTTAAAGATTGCTTGATGCGTATTGGCCCTGCATTAGTGAAGGAAGTCAAGCCCATGTTATTTTGCTTGTTACAATTGGTTAGAGGAGACATTTATTTTCCTGCTCTTTAGGGTTGCTAATGAATCAAAGAGCATTGATCTGCACTTTCTGTCAAACAAAATATTTGACAAGCCTTCATTTATTTTGGAATACCCGATTTGATAGGTAACTTGAAAGAGTTTGTCATTATGCACATTGTGTATGATAGCAATAAGATAAAATGAGACTGATTGAAACACAACCTTTAAAATGATAAGGTTCAGTATATACCATTCTAGTTTTAAATTCCATATAGTTCTAAGAGAGTCTTGCTTTCTTTTTTCTCTTGGGGCACTACCTCAAGGAGGAGACATTAACACTGTTTTACTTGATGCTGCAGATGCACATTAAGGATTTTATTGCACTAAAACATAGAACATATAATGATACAGCACAGGAACAGGCCATTCAGCCCCCAATGTTGTGCTAAATATGACACTAAATTAAACTAATCTCTTCTGCCTGACCTTAATCCAAATCCGTCCATTTCTTGCATTTTCATGTGCCTATGTAAAAGTATCTTAAATGCCCCTATCGTACCTGCCTCCACCATCACCCCTGGCAGCATTTCCAGACACCCATCACACTCTGTTAAAAAAATTGCCCCTCACATTCCCTTTGAACATTCCCCCTCTCACCTTAAATACATTCCCCCTAGTTTTAGATATTTCAACTCTGGGGAAAAGATTCTGACCATCCTCCCTATCTATGCATCACATAATTTTATAGACTTCTATCAAGTCTACCCTCTGCCTCTGCAGCTCCAGAGGAAACAACACAGGTTTTTCTAACATCTCCTTAAAGCTCATACCCTCTAGTCCAGGTAGCATCCTGCTAAACCTCTTCTGTGCTCTCTCCAAAGTGTCCACGTCCTTCCTGTAATGTGGTGACCAGAACTGAATGTAATACTCTGAGTGTAGCCTGACCAAAGTCTTACAAAGCTGCAACATGGCATCCTAACACTTGTGTTCAATTCCCTGACCAATAAAGGCAAGCATATCATATGACTTCTTCACCACCCTATCTACTTGTGTGGCCACTTTCAGGGAGCTACGGACTTGAACCTCAAGATCCCTCTGTCACCAATGCTGTTCATGGTCCTGCCATAAACTGTATACTTTTCTTAACATTTGATTTCCCAAAGTGCAACACCTCATACTACCTGGATTAAACACTATCTGCCATTTCTCTGCCCATTTCTGCAACTGATCTATATCCCACTGTGTCCTTTGACAACCCTCTACACTATCCACAAGTCCACCAGTCTTTGTATTGTCTGCATATTTACTAACCCACCAATCTACATTTTCATCCTTGTTGATTATATATGTCACAAACAGCAGAGATCATGGTACAGATCGCTGAGGAACAGCACTAGTCATGCACCTCCAGCCTGAAAAACACCCTTCCACCACTACCTTCTGCCACCTGTGGGCAAGCCAATTCAAATGGCCAAGCCACCATGGATCCCATCAATCTCGATGAGCCTAGTATGAGGGATCTTGTCAAAAGCCTTACTAAAATCTATGCAGACAACATCCACTGCCCTACCCTCATCAATCACCTTTGTTACCTCCTTGAAAAATTCAATCAAGGCATGACCTGCCCTGCACAAAGCCATGCTAACTGTCCCCAATTAGGCTTCATTTATCCAAATGTATGTAAACCCTAGCAAGTTTTGAGAAGATTTGTAGCTCAGGTTGAGGTTCTGGATGTGAGTTTGCTCGCTGAGCTGGAAGGTTAGTTTTCAGACGTTTCGTCACCATTCTAGGTAACATCAGTGAGCCTCCGACGAAGCGCTCGTGTTATGTCCCGCTTTCTATTTATCTGTTCAGGTTTCCTTGGGTTGGTGATGTCATTTCCTGTTCTTTTTCTCAGAGGATGGTAGATTGGCTCCAAATCAATCAACACATTGATTTGGAGCCAATGTGTTGATTGATTTGGAGCCAATCTACCATCCTCTGAGAAAAAGAACAGGAAATGACATCACCAACCCAAGGAAACCTAAACAGATAAATAGAAAGCGGGACATAACACGAGTGCTTTGTCGGAGGCTCACTGATGATGTTACCTAGAATAGTGATGAAATGTCTGGGAACAAACCGGCAAGCTCAGTGAACTAGCTTACATCTCGAACGCAATAAAGACCCACTCTCTTGTGGACCAAGAGGAGGAGAGTGCTATCTTGGAGGTGAAAGGAGGACGTCGGGTTGGCTGTGCACCCTTGCAACCAGTGGATCTTAATGCTGGCTTCGGCCTAACGCTGGTTCAGGGGAGCAGCCAACCTGCAACGATGGCTGTGGCATGTGCTCGTGCCCCAGGTCAGGGGGTCCGGAACACCATCCGTGTTTCTGTAAAGAAGGCGGATGAAGGTGCACCTGTGGACCGCACCTTCTTCGTGAACAGGGTCCTGTTGGACTGTTGTGGGTTCGCTGCTACGGATATTTACTGCCTGCAGGATTTCCCCGGAGGAGGTTTTTACGACGTGACCTTCAGGAGTTCCAAGCTTTGCCAGCGCTTCCTGGAGGTTTTCAAGGAGAAAGGAGGTGAGGGCCCCCTCTTCGTATTGACCGCTGTCCCACTGTTTGTGATGCCAGAGCAGAGGAGCCGTATGGTGACTGTACACATGTACAACACGCATGTGCCAGCAGTTGATGTCCTGAGCTTCCTCGGAAGGTATGTGAAGGTGGAAGGGGACCTAACCGACATCATGGACCCCTTTGGCATCTGGACGAGTAAGAGGCAGGTCAAGGTGACGCTGAGGATGGGCGCAGACGGGAATGTCGCACACCCACCGTCCAGCTTCGTGATCGGCGGGAGCAGGGGCTACCTGACCTATGCAGGACAACCTAAAGTCTGCCATGCCTGTGGTAGGTCAGGTCACATGGCGGCCGACTGCAAAGCCACCATCTGCAGGGAGGAGGGACACCTTGCAAAGGATTGCCCACGAGAGAGAAGCTGCAACCTTTGCGGGGAAGCGGGCCACTTCTATAGGGCATGCCCGCGGCGGGGTACCACCTACGCCCAGGTCGCCGGCAGGGGAAATGAGGGGCCAGCCCTCCCGGAGGAGAGGAAGGCACCAGGGCCCAGTAAGGACCCCACTAATGTGCAGGAGGGCCAGGCCGTGCAGGAGGGCCCAGCCCTGCAGGATGGGCCCGAGGCCAGCAAAGTACCCCTGCAGGCTCCGATTCCCCCCTGACAACCCGGAGCCAATGGAGGCGGCGACAGGCGACCCAGGGGAGTGGACAACGGTCCGGAAAGCGAGGAGGAAGGTGCATCGACAGGCCCAGGAACTGCAACCATCAGGCGGGAAGAGGCAGCTACAGGGGGGCTATAAGAGCTCCTCTGACGAGGAGGATTCGGAGAGGGCCCACCCGAAGCAGAAGTTAAAGGTTTCGAGGGGAAAGGAAAGCAGCACCCCGCTTCCAGGTGACGGGAGGCGTCCTGAGGCTCCCTCCGACACCCAGTCAAGTGCCGCTGGAGCACCGGAGGGCCCCCTGGAACTCCCAGGTGGGAAGGAGGAAACAGCGCGTCCCCAGCCTGACCCGGAGCCGGACCCTCCTGCCTCCGCACCCCTGACGGGGGGATGCCACCCGGAAGGCAGCACGGGCGGTTTCCTGAGCCCGGAGAGCGTCCAGCACTTAGCCTGGGCAATGGGCATGAAGGGACAGATGGAGGGGCTGGACCTTGGACTTGGGAAGGGTACTGCGGTCACTGCCCACAATGGGGGTACGAGTTGCGAGCATTAATGTGCGCAGCGTCAAGTCAACTGCGAGATGTGTGTCCACGTTGGCCTACCTGACCACCATCAAGGCGGACCTCCTGTTTCTGCAGGAGTGCGGGATACCGCACCTCGGCAGGTACGGGAAATGGTCCGGCTCCTGGACCTGTGGGCCTTCGATCTGGTCGGGGGGTAACGACTGTCGCTCCTCGGGCCTGGCTATTCTGCTGCGGGGGCGCGACTTCACCATCTCTCAAGTTCAGGAGGTGGTGGGGGGGTGCGCCTCCTAGTGGCTGACATCACCTACAGAAATGCTCCCCTGAGGCTGATCAACGTGTACGCCCCAGCGGTACGGAGTGAGCGGTTGGCCGTCCTGCAGCTGCTTCCACCCCTGCTGGCTACGTCCAGGCCGGTCATCCTAGGCGGAGACTTCAACTGCATCATTGATGCAGATGGAAGATCCGGCGTGGGGACAGCGGGTGGGGGGAGTCAACTGGACGTCACGTCCAGATTCCTGATGGGCACAGTGAAGGACGCCAAGCTGCTCGACGTCTTCAGCACCCCTGCAGACGGAACGCAGCAGAGGTACACCTGGTCGCGGCCAGACGGGTCTATCTGCTCAAGGATAGACTTCCTGTTTGTGTCACGGACGTTCTCGGTCAGGTCCACCGGCGTCGAGCCGGTGTTCTTCTCTGACCACTGCCTCCTGCTGGCCGACTGTCACTTACAGGACGACCAGCCGGCCGGCAAGGGGACATGGAAGCTCAACACGACTCTGTTGACTCCAGAGAACGTCGAGGAGCTTAAGAGGGAGTACGCCGGTTGGAGAACCGTGAAACCCCTCTTTGAGTCTCCAGGCGACTGGTGGGAGACGGTGAAGGAGAACATCAAGAGGTTCTTTGTCCTCAAGGGTGTTCAGAAGGCAAGAGAGAGGCGGGGAAAGCTGTCGCGACACCAGAAAAGGGTGCAGAACCTGCTCCTTCTGCAGTTGATGGGGGTCGATGTCACGGAGGACCTCCGCGAGGTGAGGGGCCAGCAAGCCTCGCTCTTTGTCGCGGAGGCCTCCAGGATAATCTTCCGGTCCAGGGTCCGCTCCATGGAGCAGGATGAGACGTGCTTGCGTTTCTTCTTTCAGAAGGTGCACAAAGAGAGCTCTGTGCTTAGCCGGCTGAAGGAGGACGACGGCTTGGCCTGACATTTTGAGGATCAGCAGATCCTTCTATGCCGGACTGTACGACACGAAGCCCACGGACAGCACGGCCTCCGAGTCGTTCCTGTCATCTATCACGGAGGTCTTAGACGACGGCACGAGGGAGTGGCTGGACCGGCCGATATCCCTGGACGAGCTGACCAGACCCCTCAAGTCCTTGGAGAGGAATAGGACTCCCGGAAGCGACGGCTTACCGGTTGAGCTGTATTCCGCTCTGTGGGGCCTGGTCGACCAGGACCTGCTGGAGGTGTACGATAGTGCGCTTCGGGCAGGGGAAATGTGCAAGTCCATGAGGAAGGGCATCATCACCCTCATTTACAAGAGGAAGGGGGAGAGGGAAGAAATTAAGAATTGGCGTCCCATTTCACTTTTGAACGTGGACTACAAAATCCTGGCCAAGGTCATAGCCAACCGGGTCAGGTCTGTCCTGGAGTCAGTGATTCACCCTGACCAAACCTGTGCTGTGCCGGGCAGGAAGATCGCTGAGAGCCTCGCAGTCATCAGGGATACGATCACCTACGTACAGGACAGGTGGGTGGACACCTGCCTCGTCAGCCTGGACCAGGAGAAGGCCTTCGACAGGGTCTCTCATGCTTACATGAGGGTCGTCCTCTCCAAATTGGGGCTCGGGGAGGGCATCCACAATTGGATCCGGCTGCTCTATGCCAACATCGTTAGCGCAGTCTCGATCAACGGGTGGGAATCAGAGTTTTCCTGTTAGATCTGGAGTCAGGCAGGGCTGCCCACTCTCTCCTGCCTTGTTCGTGTGCTGTGTGGAGCCCTTCGCCGCCTCCATCAGGAAGGACGTGAGCCTGAAGGGCGTGACTATCCCAGGCAGCGGAGGCCTTCAGGTCAAGACCTCCCTGTACATGGACGATGTCGCCGTCTTCTGCACCGATCGTCGGTCGGTGAGTAGACTATTAGACATCTGCAGCCAGTTTGAACTGGCCTCAGGTGCCAAAGTCAATAGGGGTAAGAGCGAGGTCATGTTCTTCGGGAACTGGGACGACCGCTCCTTCATCCCCTTCACCGTCAGGACAGACTACCTGAAAGTGCTGGGTGTTTGGTTTGGTGGAGCTGGGGCATGCACTAAGACTTGGGAGGAGCGTATCGCCAAATTGAAGCAGAAGCTGGGCAGGTGGACGCTCCGATCCCTCTCCATCGCGGGTGAGAACCTGGTTGTCAGGTGCGAGGGGCTTTCGGTACGGTTGTATGTGGTGCAGGCCTGGCTTATTCCCTGGACCTGCGCCACTGCGGTCACCCGGGCCATCTTCTACTTCATTTGGGGGTCGAGGATGGACCGGGTCCGCAGGGACACCATGTACAAAGACCTGGAAAATGGGGGAAGGGCGTACTGAACGCCACCCTCTCCCTGACGGCCACCTTTTGTGAGCGGCTGCATCAAGCTGTGCGTAGATCCTCAGTATGCAAACACCAAGTGTCACTACTTACTGAGGTTCTACCTGTCCCCGGTGTTGCGAAGGATGGGCCTGGCCTCGTTGCCGTGGAACGCTCCGAGTAGTTGGACTGTCCCGTACCACCTGTCCTTCGTGGAGAAATTTTTGAAAGGAAACACCTTTGACCACAAGGCCGTCAGGCAGTGGTCAGCACATAGTATCCTCGAGACCCTTCGGGAAAAGGAGAGGGTGGATCCCGTTGTGTGGTTCCCCACGCAGACTGCCAAAGTCATTTGGCAGAATGCCTTATCGCCAGATCTTTCAAACAAGCACAAGGGCATTGCTTGGCTGGCAGTGAGAGGGGCTCTGCCAGTGAGATCCTTTATGCATGCCCTGAATCTCTGCGCCACCACACGCTGCCTTCGAGGCGTCTGTGGGGGGGACAAGACTGTCGATCACCTCCTTCTGGAGTGTGCCTATGCGCAGGAGGTCTGGAGGGGGATGCAGTGGTATTTGTCGAGGTGCGTCCTGAGCAGCTCCGTGACGCGGGACTTCGTGCTCTATGGGCTGTTTCCCGGGACGCACACCAACATCAACTGCGCCTGGAGGACCATCAATGCGGTGAAAGACGCTCTTTGGTCTGCCCACAACTTGCTGGTCTGCCAGCTGAAAGAACTGACCCCGACCGAATGTTGCAGATTGGCGCACTTCAAGGTCCAGCACTTCGTGCTGAGGGACGCGCTAAAGCTTGGGGCAGCTGCCGCCAAGGCGCGGTGGGGAAAGGCCACCGTATGAAACCCCTCGTCCAGAATAGAAAAAAGGGCCCTATCTGGTAACTGGGCCCAGCTGGCGCCTTCCCCAACTGGTCAGGGGGCCAACAGGGACTGTGCGGGGAGACGACTGCCGGGGTATTTTCTTTGCTTTGTTTTTTTCTTCTTTTTTTTTTCCTTTTAGTTGGTGTATGTGCCCCCTGGGTAACCCAGAGTGGCTTGCATGACTGGGTAGGTGTATAAATATGTTTTATTTTTTGTATGTCTTATGAATAAAGTATATTTTTTCAAATAAAAAAAAAAAGTGACGAAACGTCTGAAAACTAACCTTCCAGCTCAGTGAGCAAACTCAAATGCAGTATGTAAACCCTATGCCTAAGAATTCTCTCCAATAGTTTTCCAACCAATGTGGTGAGATTCCCTGATCTATAATATCCTGAATTATCCCCATTTCACTAATTGAACAGAGGAATAATGCTAGATACCCACCAGTCCTCTGTGACCTCTTTAGTGGCTAATGAGGACACAAAGATCTTGGTCAAGACCCGAGCAATCTCCTCTCTAGACTCTCTCAATAGCCTGGGGGTAGAAACCATCGGACCCTGGGGACTTATCAAATTTAATGCTCTTCAATACACCCAACACCACTTCTTTCTTGGTCTCAAAATGCCTCAGCATAATAGCATACGCCACACAAATCTCAGGGCCTCCATATTTTTCTTCTGGGTGAATACTGACACAAAGCATGCATTTAGAATCTCACCCACACCCCCTACCTCCAAACACAACTTCCTGTCTTTATCCTTGAGTGGCCCTACTTTCTTCCTAGTTATCCTCTTGTTTTTAACGTATGTGTAGTGAAAGGTGTTTTTTTGGTCTCGTTTTGTCACGGCCTCCTCATTCATCTCAGTGCTGTTTGTAGAGTTGCACTGTGGTTAATATGTTTCCCTGCATAACTCCAGATTGCATTCGAACTAGTTCTTCTGTATGCAGAGTGTAGGAATCAATTCTAAGAGACAAGATAAGATGAAATGGAAATACAGTTCTGTTTTATTACTTTTTGATACAGTTAGTTTCTTTTAAATTTTTTTCAAAGGGACCCAATACATCACAAGCCTAGCAATCCATAAACAGCTATCTGAATGAATATTGATTATGTTTTTCAGATACCGTAGTTCCACCCAACTTGATTTCATATCCTCACAGGATGATTGCAAATGATTTTGATTTGAAATCTAGCCATTAAGGAAATGTAACTAATTTAAAATTAATCACTAAAATCACTCATAACCTCTTGGTTGGTTGCTAACTGCACTGAAGTTGTGACTTTTGACATAACTGAAACAAATTACAATGAGCTTTTGGTGTAAGTTCTTCAACTTTTGTTCATTACTTTTGGGTAGTGTCGAAGTAGCTGCATTGAATGGAGATCTAACATGGGACTTTCTATGGCACTTCCTGTTGAATTGCATTTCAGTTCCATGCTGAAACAGGTGAAGACAAGTCAGCAAATTGTTTGAAAACATTTGTATTTTTCAACTGATTTCACTTTTTTCATTCCAGACCAATCAGCAGGGAGGCAACGAAAGTTCTTCCGCTGTAAGTCTTTCTAAACATGTCATACGGTTTGACCTACCCATGGATGTTCGCTTACTTGAAGGTAACTGTTTGTTGCTGTCGTTATCTCATTTAATGTTGAGCATCAACAAGCAATTTTCTGGACAATGAGGTGACTCAGGTGATCTTCACTGATTTACCATGACATTGATGTTGTCAGGAATTAGGAAGGCTGGCAGCATGAAATGTGTAATACATAGGTAACTTACAGGTTTTCTGCGGTTGGGTGTGGCAGGTGATGGGGCTGGGTCAGAATTCCAAAACGGCTGCCAGTTTTGACACACCTACAGCAACACCTTTTAAGAGAAGGACGACGTCAGGGGCATGAAAGGAAATAACAATATTGAGAAAGAAGTAACATCTTTTGAATGAGGGAATAAACAAAAACTCAGTGGTATGACAGGACTTCAGTTCCTTTCTGACATTACTCCACAGAGACTGGTATCCCGTAACCAAATCACCCTTTATTTACACACGTATAATACTTGACACTGGTCCCGCTTCCTCAGAGCCAGTTCTTAGATTTAACAAGGTGTCTGACACTCCTGTTTATATCCATCAGGGCTTCATGACTGGACCAGATTAACAGCCCCAATCAGGGATCTCATATTATATGAGGTCCATCTGGCTGACCTTATACAATCACTACACTTTCCTTATTTAACTTTCTTGACTATTCCATTTTCAAGCCCCTAGAAATGAAACAGTGAGATTACTCAGATCCCCTTGATGTAGTTGATCCAACATCCAATGACCGGTGACCAGCAAACATCTGATTCACGAATCTTATTCAGCATCCATATGAAGAGGACCAGGAAAATTGGTTTAAAAACCATAGAAACATAGCACCCTGAAACCGAAAGAAAAGTCACCTTGGAAACTAGACAGAATGTGTCCATGGTGCACCTGGTTTTCTCCTGTTTAATGCTTGTGTGCACAACACAAAGCTAAAACATCTATCTGCAGAATTAATCATACATTTAGTATTAAAAAACTTGCCTCCTCTCTCCTATAACTAGAGTTTATTTCAGGGCAGAAAGTATTCACAGAGACAAAAAAAAGTTATAAAATTGCATTCAAGTCACACTTGGTATAGCACATCACTTTGAATAAAGTTGGAATATTTTCTGCTTTGTATTGCAGGCATGTCACCAACTCAATACTTATGTTCCCATTACCGCTGTGATGAAGTTTTAACGTTGTTGTACAAAACAGCCTTTATTAAGCAAGATAAGGATAGGGATGGACAAATTGATATAAAGGTAGGAGATTTCCCCCAGCTAAATGAAATTTATATTAGTATGGAATAAAACTGGTATCTTGAGGTTTTGTGAGGAATATCAAAGTTTTCGCACAATCCTTTTAATGCTGACTTTGTAAATGTTACAGTTTCTTAAAAACCTAAAAGAATTATCTTTGAATTATTGCCCAATGATTCCCTGAGCCATGTGCCAACTGGCAAAGGATTAAGTGGATTGGAGAGTTAAGTATGTGGCACGTAGAGTGGTGTGCATAGCGATTAAGATTCATGGGGACCAAGCACCAGTATTCAGGAAAAAGAGAGTTGCTTGGTGGGGTAGGCTCTACTTAAACGAGACTGGCATCATTGTGTGATTACGGCTTTAAGATGGGAGGGGAAAGGTAAATACGGGGTAGAATTTTCTCAGGCCTCGAACAATGTGGGCAGTGGCAAGATGTTTGTGAGGACCATGTGAAAAGTCACACATGACCTTTCTTGTCATCAACGAGTTGCATTTTCCCAAGTCTCAGATGTTGGGTCGTTACAAGTAGGCAGCAAGCGATTGATGAGGGATTATTGCTTGTTATCACCCTCAATCCTACATAATCCCACCTCATTAGTATGCAGGCTCCCGAAACCCATTTGGCAGAGAGAAACTAGATGCTGAGAACTCCTGACATGAAAGTCAGAGCAGACTCCAGCTCACTGCTAGCCCTTCCAGACCTCTATCTTAGACACCAACATTTCATGGTATGACCCCTGGGCAGTGGCAGCATATTCCCCACATTCGCATCCATTGGCATCAGACATGTACCAGCCTCACATCTTCATGGCACATCTCTGATCTGTGTACAGGATGCTTCTGCACTGGAGCCTTTCATTGAAATGTTGCGGCTGTGGAGACTTTGCATGTGGGTACAGGCACCCAGCTCATGAAAATGGACCAGGCTGCATTCTGGGGCTGTTCATTTGCTCTCTGAGCGCTCACTCACTTTACACCTACCTGACGGCTCACTGCATCCTTGCTTTTCTTTGCCCTTCCTTGTTTTTCAGTATTTTACCCCCTCACCTGTAAATTACAGTCTCACAATATTGTTGTTTTGACTTGCCTTTTAGCACAGAAACAAAGCCAGGCAGCTTTTTGTGCTTGTCAGGCGGTCAGATTAGGTTAGATTCCCTACAGTGTGGAAACAGGCTCTTCAGCCCAACAAGTCCACACCGCCCCTTGGAGCATCCCACCCAGACCCATCCCCCTATAACCCACACACCCCTGAACACTACGGGCAATTTAGCATGGCCAATCCACTGAGCCTGCACATCTTTGGGCTGTGGGAGGAAGCCGGAGCACCTGGAGGAAACCCACGCAGACACAGGGAGAATGTGCAAACTCCACACAGACAGTTACCCGAGGCTGGAATCGAACCCAGGTCCCTGGCGCTGCGAGGCTGCAGTGCTAACCACTGAGCCACCGTGCCACCCGAGGTTGCCATGTAGTACCGTAGTATATCAATCTCACACCAACAGCGGGTTTCAGCCAGGTACAAGCCAAACACACTGTAGGTACATCAACCAAGTGGCCATGTCTTATAGCCTAAGGGGTACAACTCTTTGTCAATTCGAGGGAGACGCCTTTCATTTCGGGAGCCCCAGCACAATAAGTCAAGGGCAGCCTCAACTCGGACGACTTGCAATCGTCTTCTGGGGGTTTGGAGTGAGTGAAAGTGAGCGAGGGAAGAGGTACAAGCAATAGTGAAAGTGGCAACCATGAGCCTTGGTGGGACGAGGGTGCAGCAGCAGAGATAGAATAAGTGTGAAGCAGCAGAGAGAAGCTGGTGGCACTCACCTTTGCAGTGTGGACGAGATTATTGAGTTTCTTGCAACATTGTTGGGCATTCTTCCAGACCATGGACACTGTTCTGACCCTGGTGGTAACTTTTGACCAGACCGGCAGGATCTGGTGCCATGATGTTTTCCACTCATGCTGTGGTAAGAGGATATCAAAGTAAGATTTGATAATAAGGATGGCATAAGGCTACTAATGAGGAAGCATCTTGTTACAGAAGGTCACAAAGAGGAACGAATGTAGGTTAGCATTAGCAAGAGTCAGAAAATACTGGACAGGATGGTAAATAGGCCCCCTAACAGTTACTATGCCTTTGGACAGACAGACAAAAAGATAGTTTTCAAATTACGGTATGCTATCTTTGTCATAAAATTTGTAGACATCTGAGTTAGGGGCGTGTAAAGAAGTATAATGCCATTGCATTTTCCCTTTCCTTCAGATCTTACTTTCGTGTCATTTTATCACTCATTGACTGACAACCTTTTTCCCTTCTCGCAATAATGTAAAACAAACATGTAGAGGCTCATTTCATTCATTTGAACAAAAAACAGTCCTGATTTAATACCATACGAACTTTGGAACTGCCTAGATCACTAAATAAGCAATCATCAAAAGATTCAGAACTAACACCAGCCACATTTAAAATTTAAAACCTGCTCTGATTTTCCTATTGATTACACAGAGAAAAGGAAATGTGCAAATAACACAGCACATCAGGGGCAAATGTACATTCCCAGCATACAAAAGGCAAATATCAAGCAAGGAATTTCAGCTTGTTTTATATGGAGAGTTCAGTTAATCATTTGTACAGAAAATGTGAATCTCTAGAAGATCAACGTGTTTTATCACAGCTATTCCATTGGTGGTACTTCTGATCCAGCTGGTAAACTCAGCAAGGACGTGGCTTAAGACAGATTTTGTATTCTCCCGCTAAAACACTCTATAGCGAAATCAGTGTGTGTGACTGTTCAGCATGAGTTGAGGACAAATGAGCACATCAATTACATTCCCCTGGTATCAATGTTCAGTTTGTGAGCAAACTGCCTATCAAATTTTACAGGCATATTATGGTAGATTTGCACATTTGAAACTGCAAATTTACGCACCATTGTGTGATTATTTGGTGATTTCATACCATCACAGACAGCAATCACATCTTTGCACTCATAGCACTGTTCCTTTGCATTTCTGTGGCGCTTTCTCTGTAACAAAACTTCTATCATTGAGTTCAATGGAGCAACTGACTCTCCCTCATTAACCAGTGGGTAATGAAAAGTGGCAGAGAACCACAAGACCTTGAGACTGACTGTCTGTTGACAATGAGCTGCATCATGTTCTTGACTGTGGTTAATAGGCTTACTGTATAGTAACCCAGATTAGTTTAGCAGAGTGTAACAATGCCATTGGACTAAACTCAAGATAGTCAACAATACATATGGAAATATCCCCAATCTCAGCTTTTCGAGTCAACTCTTCAAAAGTTGTAAACTCAGTGCAAACAAATGACTTTTTCACCTGGCTGTGTATGGGCTCTCAACTGCTTTGAAAAATGTTTTTCCATTCACTCATTGGATGTGGACATTGCTGGCTGGGTCAGCATTTATTGTAAATTTTGTAAATGGCACACACTGCTGCTGCTGAGCTTTGGGGACAGAGAGAGTACATGTCTGCGCGTGTAGTGCCATTCAAGTGGGCTGCCATGTCCTGGATGGTATCAAGCTTCTAGGACGTTGTTGGATCTACACTCATCCAAACAAATGATTGTGCTGTAGGGCCCCCCAATAGTAAGAGAGAAACTGAGAAACAAGTATGTAGGGGGATCCCAGATATATGCAGTAATGGGGGATTTTAATTTTCCAAACATTGACCAGGATTACCATACTGTTAAAGGTTTGGATGGTGAAGAATTTGTCAAATGTGCTAAAGAAAATTTTCTTTATCAGTATGTGAAAGCTCCTACTAGAAAAGGAACAAAACTAGACCTTCTTTTAGGCAATAAGGCAGGGCAGGTGATTGGAGTAAAAGTGGGGGAACACTTTGGGCCTAGCAGTCATAATTCTATCAGTTTCAAAATGGTTATGGAAAAGGATAAGCTTTACATAAAAGTTAAAGCTCTTAATTAGAGTAAGGCAAATATTAGTGGTATGAGACAGGAACTTTTGATTAGAGTAGACTGTTTGCAAATAAAAGGGCACCTGGCAGGTGGGGACTGTTTATGAGTATGATGATGAGAGTTCAGAGGCTTTTTGTTCCTGTTAAAGTGAAGCGTAAGGCTGGTAAGAATAAGGAACATTGGATGAATAAAGTTCTAGTCAATAATAAAAGAGAATCTTTTTTCAGATATAGATAACTTGGTTCAATTGTGTCGCTTAATCAATATAAAGAGTGTAGGGGCATTCTTAAGAGAAAAATCAGGAAGGCAAAGAAGGGCTGTGAGATAGCATTGGCAGATGAGATTAAGAATAATCCAAAGAGTTTCTACAAAATACATTAATAGTGAGAAGGTGACTAGAGAGAGCATTGGGCCTCTTAAAGATCAAGTCTTTGTGTTGAACCCCAGAAAATGGGACAGATACTAAATGAATATTTCATAACAAAGTGTGGAGTGATGAAGGGTCTAGGCCCGAAACATCAGCTTTTGTGCTCCTAAGATGCTGCTTGGCCTTCTGTGTTCATCCAGCTCCACACTTTGTTATCTTGGATTCTCCAGCATCTGCAGTTCCCATTATCCCTGATCAAACGAATATTTTATGTCAGTTTTTAATGTGGCAAAAGAAATGGAGTCCAGGGAATGAAGAGAATGCCACCCCCACAACCCCCAACTTAGCAAACATTATACTAGAAAGGAAACTCATAATTGCTCTTTCTTTTGTCCCTGACGGTCTCCTCAACAGTACTGGCACTGGTGAAAACTGGTCATTTATGCCAGCAATATGCTATCAATTCCTCCACTTCCAATATACTGTAGGGCACACAAAATGCTGTTTGAGCACACAAGCATAAAAAGTATATGTTTTTATGTATTCATGCTTAATTTTTTTGCAGATGTATTTGAATATTCAACAGTTTATATTAAGAACTAGTGATGACCTTTATGTACAACTGTTCTTAATGTCTAGCTAAATGAATAAGTACTTTTAAAAAGACCTGATTTTGAATTGAGACTAACCTCTCCAATTAAACGGTTAGGTGATCTGTTCTAGGACAAGTGACTTTTGGAACTGGCCACTTGAGAATTCACTCAGTATCCACTCCTGGCTCAGACATTCCAATGTTTGGTTCATCTGATTGTTTAAAAAAAAGTAGTTGCTTACCCTGTTCACTTAGGTCTGTTTCACTCATTGCAATATGATCAGCTCTTTATCACAACAATATTTCATTCAAAAAATATTTAAAACTCCACAAACAAATTGAGCAGTCCTGTGACAGTGATGATCTGGGATTATTGTAATCCTATCTAGCACCTAGCAAGGCTCCCTGTCACAGAGAGGCTCTGTTTCCAAATGAGTAGAGTGCCCAGATAGGCTCAAGAGAGTCAAATCTCTCCACTTATTTCAGAAGCTTTGAGAAGTCATCCAACCTGACTTCCGGTTAGATCCAGATCCAGTTTTGCGCATTAATGAAATTTCTTGTTAAAAATACATCAATATAAAATGATGAGTTACTGGAAAAGTTACAGGTGTTTCTTAACTCAGTTAAAATTGCTCAAACTACTGTGTACAGTGAGAACAGTCGTTCCCACTATTGGCTTGAATGGCACACCCGAGACTGTGGCAGAAAGTACATTAAATGACAATGATAACCAAGTTCCAACCTGAATTAATAAAATGTGAGGCTGGATGAACACAGCAGGCCAAGCAGCATCTCAGGAGCACAAAAGCTGACGTTTCGGGCCTAGACCCTTCATCAGAGAGGGGGATGGGGGGAGGGAACTGGAATAAATAGGGAGAGAGGGGGAGGCGGACCGAAGATGGAGAGCAAAGAAGATAGGTGGAGAGGGTGTAGGTGGGGAGGTAGGGAGGGGATAGGTCAGTCCAGGGAAGACGGACAGGTCAAGGAGGTGGGATGAGGTTAGTAGGTAGCTGGGGGTGCGGCTGGGGGTGGGAGGAAGGGATGGGTGAGAGGAAGAACCGGTTAGGGAGGCAGAGACAGGTTGGACTGGTTTTGGGATGCAGTGGGTGGGGGGGAAGAGCTGGGCTGGTTGTGTGGTGCAGTGGGGGGAGGGGATGAACTGGGCTGGTTTAGGGATGCAGTGGGGGAAGGGGAGATTTTGAAACTGGTGAAGTCCACATTGATACCATATGGCTGCAGGGTTCCCAGGCGGAATATGAGTTGCTGTTCCTGCAACCTTCGGGTGGCATCATTGTGGCAGTGCAGGAGGCCCATGATGGACATGTCATCAAGAGAATGGGAGGGGGAGTGGAAATGGTTTGCGACTGGGAGGTGCAGTTGTTTGTTGCGAACTGAGCGGAGGTGTTCTGCAAAGCGGTCCCCAAGCCTCCGCTTGGTTTCCCCAATGTAGAGAAAGCCGCACCGGGTACAGTGGATGCAGTATACCACATTGGCAGATGTGCAGGTGAACCTCTGCTTAATGTGGAATGTCATCTTGGGGCCTGGGATGGGGGTGAGGGAGGAGGTGTGGGGACAAGTGTAGCATTTCCTGCGGTTGCAGGGGAAGGTGCCGGGTGTGGTGGGGTTGGAGGGCAGTGTGGAGCGAACAAGGGAGTCACGGAGAGAGTGGTCTCTCCGGAAAGCAGACAGGGGTGGGGATGGAAAAATGTCTTGGGTGGTGGGGTCGGATTGTAAATGGCGGAAGTGTCGGAGGATAATGCGTTGTATCCGGAGGTTGGTAGGGTGGTGTGTGAGAACGAGGGGGATCCTCTTGGGGCGGTTGTGGCGGGGGCGGGGTGTGAGGGATGTGTCGCGGGAAATGCGGGAGACGCGGTCAAGGGCGTTCTCAATCACCGTGGGGGGGAAGTTGCGGTCCTTAAAGAACTTGGACATCTGGGATGTGCGGGAGTGGAATGTCTTATCGTGGGAGCAGATGCGGCGGAGGCGGAGGAATTGGGAATAGGGGATGGAGTTTTTGCAGGAGGGTGGGTGGGAGGAGGTGTATTCTAGGTAGCTGTGGGAGTCGGTGGGCTTGAAATGGACATCAGTTACAAGCTGGTTGCCTGAGATGGAGACTGAGAGGTCCAGGAAGGTGAGGGATGTGCTGGAGATGGCCCAGGTGAACTGAAGGTTGGGGTGGAAGGTGTTGGTGAAGTGGATGAACTGTTCGAGCTCCTCTGGGGAGCAAGAGGCGGCGCCGATACAGTCATCAATGTACCGGAGGAAGAGGTGGGGTTTGGGGCCTGTGTAGGTGCGGAAGATGGACTGTTCCACGTAACCTACAAAGAGGCAGGCATAGCTGGGGCCCATGCGGGTGCCCATGGCCACCCCCTTAGTCTGTAGGAAGTGGGAGGAGTCAAAAGAGAAGTTGTTGAGTGTGAGGACGAGTTCCGCTAGGCGGATGAGAGTGTCGGTGGAGGGGGCCTGGTCGGGCCTGCGGGACAGGAAGAAGCGGAGGGCCTTGAGGCCATCTCCATGCGGAATGCAGGTGTACAGGGACTGGACGTCCATGGTGAATATGAGGTGTTGGGGGCCAGGGAATTGGAAGTCCTGGAGGAGGTGGAGGGCGTGGGTGGTGTCACGGACATAGGTGGGGAGTTCCTGGACCAAAGGGGAGAAAATGGAGTCCAGATAGGTGGAGATGAGTTCGGTGGGGCAGGAGCAGGCTGAGACGATGGGTCGACCAGGGCAGGCAGGTTAGTGGATGCTACACTTGTCCCCACACCTCCTCCCTCACCCCCATCCCAGGCCCCAAGATGACATTCCACATTAAGCAGAGGTTCACCTGCACATCTGCCAATGTGGTATACTGCATCCACTGTACCCGGTGCGGCTTTCTCTACATTGGGGAAACCAAGCGGAGGCTTGGGGACCGCTTTGCAGAACACCTCCGCTCAATTCGCAACAAACAACTGCACCTCCCAGTCGCAAACCATTTCCACTCCCCCTCCCATTCTCTTGATGACATGTCCATCATGGGCCTCCTGCACTGCCACAATGATGCCACCCGAAGGTTGCAGGAACAGCAACTCATATTCCGCCTGGGAACCCTGCAGCCATATGGTATCAATGTGGACTTCACCAGTTTCAAAATCTCCCCTTCCCCCACTGCATCCCTAAACCAGCCCAGTTCATCCCCTCCCCCCACTGCACCACACAACCAGCCCAGCTCTTCCCCCCCACCCACTGCATCCCAAAACCAGTCCAACCTGTCTCTGCCTCCCTAACCGGTTCTTCCTCTCACCCATCCCTTCCTCCCACCCCCAGCCGCACCCCCAGCTACCTACTAACCTCATCCCACCTCCTTGACCTGTCCGTCTTCCCTGGACTGACCTATCCCCTCCCTACCTCCCCACCTACACCCTCTCCACCTATCTTCTTTGCTCTCCATCTTCGGTCCGCCTCCCCCTCTCTCCCTATTTATTCCAGTTCCCTCCCCCCATCCCCCTCTCTGATGAAGGGTCTAGGCCCGAAACGTCAGCTTTTGTGCTCCTGAGATGCTGCTTGGCCTGCTGTGTTCATCCAGCCTCACATTTTATTATCTTGGAATCTCCAGCATCTGCAGTTCCCATTATCTCCAACCTGAATTAGCTCTGATTTGAGAACTGACATTAGAAAACCATTACTGAGAGTTGTCATTATTTTACAAGGTTCAAGGAGCATGAATAGCATCATCAACACAACATTAAAGAATGTAACTGACACAGCCATGAAGGTAGTTCTCATCCTTAAATGACTCTTCATTCACAATAATAATGTGGTCTTCAAGTGTCCCAGTTAGGCTTAAGAGCTTGCAACTCTTTGCCCATCATTTTTATCAGATGTGGAGTTACATTTTATTCTGCCTGACATTTTGTTGAGTACAAAAAAGATGATTAATTGTATTGTGGATAACTGAAATCCCTATGTCATTTGTATTAAATGTGAGTGAGACTAATGTGTCAAAAACACATCCCAGCCTGTTTAACACACAGCACAGATGTTCCCCAATGGCCATGATGAAAGGTAATGTTTAAGCAGAGCTTTTGGAGGAATTTGTTGTAAGCGAGTAAAAACCCCGTGCTGCAACAATAATGGTCGCTAAAATAAATAATGTTATAATCCCAGCCTATGAGAATACTGTACAAGTCAGATCCCAAGGTAAAATCTAGCTCGATTGACCGTAAGTTTTTCATTTTTAAATTCTGGTTACCATGGTAGTTGGTTGCTGAATGCATTCATGAAAATCTGCCAATGTTTATTTAACAAAAGACTAAAAGGAGAAAAACACAAATTAGAGCTTTTACAAAGAGTCACAGAGGTATAAAAGCATGGAACGAGATCTTTTGACCCATGTATGTGCACTGGCAAATTATTTTGCCGTGTTTAAAAGCTAATAAAACTGGCCCTATTACAAAAATACAAAATAAATTTCAATATGTCACCTTCAACAGCAATGAGGATTCTTCAAACACCTCTTCCAAAGACTTTTGCTTCTGGAGCATTCTTTTGCTGACGCTAAACCATCTAATATTTCTTTTTAACCCAAAGTGTCTTGGTGACTGTTCAGCTGCAGTAAAACAGTTCTTTCTAACAGAAACTAGTATAGCTTCTGTGCTCCTGAGATGCTGCTTGGCCTGCTGTGTTCATCCAGCTTCACACTTCGTTATACTACTTGTCTTCTGCTTGGTTCTATTTTTGCCTAAAAGGAAACAGTTTCTGCCTCAGCCTCCCTATGTCTTAGGACACCCTTTCTTCCAGGAAACAGCCTTTTTTTCTCTCCCTTCTACCCTTGGTATTCTAAAGCGTTGAACTAGAAAGCTGAAAGAGATTTTCCTTTAAAACGGCCTTATTTAAATGCATATAAACACATTTCCAGACACTCCTGTACCACTTAATTAGAACTCAAAAATAGAACTCAGTATGTCACTCCTTAACCAACAGAATTGAGAAATATACATCAAACATAAAGCTATATATGCATTCGAACCTAAATTTCCAAGTGGCGATAATAGGAATATCACAAATCTTCATTACAGTAACCATTAGAAATCTCGAGTTGTGCTTAGTCCAATGAATCTGTGTATGAATGCACATTGCAGATTGAAGCTGAGTGATGTAGACATAGGATGGTCTTGATGTATGACACCTATAGAAAAATTCTACTTGCTGTTTCAGTCTAATTTTAGAATTCATAATACTGGACACTAACCAAGTGAAGGTAAATATTGCTCTCATCTATGAATTTTAATTTAAAAGCTTGTTTGTACAACAATGATCCATGTGATAAAATCTACACTATTGCTATTGGTATTTTATGAGGCTGTTCCCATTTAGTTATTCAAGGCAGATTTTATACTCTGAACACTACTGCCGTTGTTCAATATCTGCCAATGCCGGATTAATTAACTTTAGCTTGGGCATTTGGGGGCTTTGGTCTCACCGTCTCTGACGTTGGTCAGGATTTTCATGTTCAGTGTTCGGCAATACCACGTAGAAAGTAAATGGTTAATGACACAGTTAAACTCTGGGCATCTTTTCAGCACCTAGAGCAAGCCAATTGTCAAATATACTGCCCAGCCTTATACAAGAGGGTAAATGCCCTGTCTTTCCCCAACACAGAACACCATCTGCAAATGAGTTGGCCCCAAAGGCATGAGAAAATATATTGCAGTACAAATAATAGAATGCAATGATGCAAATGCTTATTTTGATCGTGACAGCAGTGCATTGCATTGTGACATTTCAGCCGGTATTTATTTTTCAGGAAATGGAACGTGCGCTGCTGTTTGTCTACAAACTGCACGAAAGCCACATTCAGAAACTGTACGATTTGATTAACATCAATGACGATTTCAAAGTGGATCAGAAGTTATTCATAGCTCTAGCTTGCTTGATGTCTAGAATTTTATATAAAGAGCCCATGTGAGTACAATGCCCTGTTAGTTTTGCTAACTGTCTCATCATTCTATTATTACGGGGTATTCACCACTCCACTATGAATTGTTTTGGGTGTACAATAACTAGTTAACCTCAATCTCCACACTGTACCTAAGGAGTTATATTTTTGACAAAAATGGCTAGGTAACTGTTTTGATGATTTTCAGTACTTTACTCATTGCTGAAACACAATGTGCAACAGAAAAAAATTGTTTTAATGAGATCTTCATTTCCATTCTTGGGCTTTGGTTGCACAGGTGAATGGTTTCAAGCTGGTATAATTCAACACAGATAGCATCAAAACAATGTAATACAATTAACAAAAAGGGAGTCATTGTGTATAAAGTACGCGTTTCATAAAATGAATTCATATGATAGAAAATCTTGGACCAGCGTTTGTTCTGTCTACATCAGGAGGTTTTTCTTTGATTTAAATTCCTTGCATTGTGGCTCCTTTTCCTAATTGTTTTCGCACATCATTGACCACTAAGATAAATACATGAAGGCTGGTATCCTGTCACCAAGTCACCCCTTATTTACAGCTACATAATGCAAGACACTGACCCAGCTAGCTCAGAGCTGGCTCCTGGAGTGAACAGAACCCCTGATACTCCTGCTTATATCTGTTAGCCAGCACTCCCTGATTGGACCTGGCTAACTGCCCCAGTCAGGGAACTCATATTCTACGAGGTCCATCTGGCCAGCATCATTCCAGTCACTGTAATAACCTTGTTCCAACCACCACTTTATTTTAGCAGGAAACTTTTGTGGTATTTTGAAATAGATTTCATTTTTATTCAGGGGTCAACAGTAGGAATAAGATCCCACTTATTGCCGAACTTAAGTTACTCTGAAAAAGTGGTGTTGAGCTCTATTCTTTGACTCCAACAGGACAGTCGGTATATTTCTATGATACTGTGCCTGGGGATTCTCAGATTTTGATCCAGCAATGATGAAAAAATGGTAGTATATGCTCATGTTAGGATGGCTCATGATTTAGGGGTGACCTTGGGTCAAATGGTGTTCCCGTGATATTACTGGTTTTCTCCTGCTCAGTGAGCGATATTGTCACTGGCAAAATCTTGGTTGTTTTGTGATTGATAGAAGGATGTTTTGCCATGTTAAATTCTTCAGGTTAATGTTAGTGACAATAATGAGTAAGATCTGATAATCCTGAGGTGGGCGGATTGTGTTCAATCACAAGTGTGTGCCTGTCTCTGCGTTTGATTCCAAATGGATTTCCTGTGATCAATGGAAGGTCATCTATTTAATATGGAAGTAGCAGCTATCTGCACTGATGATGGACATCAAAGTCAGTCATCATGTTTGAGGGCTTTTCCATTCACAAAAGGTCAGTGGAGAATTATAGTTCTTAATCTGAGCCTGACCAACCTGGAATGGAATTTTAGCAAAACTGGCCAGCTGGCAGTAATGGGTATTGTGAACTGTAGGGTGGGGATGGAGGAGGTGAGAGCCATGTTGAGAGCCTTTGTTTATTTTTATTTATTCATTCATGATATGAGGGTTTTGCTGGCTAGGCGGCATTTATTGCCCATCTCTAACTGCTCAGAGGGCAGTTAAGAGTCAACCACATTGCTATGGGTCTGGAATCACACATAAAGATAACAGTTTCCTTCCCTAAATATTTTTCCCGACAATCAATAATAGATTCATCATTGTCATTTGATTCAATTCCAGAATTTTAAAAATTGAATTCAAATTCCACCATCTGCCATGGGAAGGTTTGAGCCCAGGTCCCCAGTACATTATCAGGGTCTCTGGATTAACAGTTCAGGGATAATACCACTAGGCCATCACTTCCCCTTCTATGTTTGTAGCATAAGGTTTTGCAATTCTTTATCTCAACCAAGGTACTGTCAATATATTACATTCATTTTGCTAATTTTATCACTGAATGTGGGTTTGATGGTGACGCTGCATATCAACTTAAAAGGAATCTGGCAGAGGACAGAATAACTGCAAGGCAACAATTGCCATGACAGTTTGTGGAAGTGAAGGAATTGGAAGAACAATGGAAAAATTGTCTCCTGGTTCTCCAACTCTTCCCCATGGATTAGGTTGGAGGTAGTGAGAACCCATTGGGAGGCTTTATTCCCTCCTTTATTTCCTAAAGGAGGACAGTTACAGCCACTCAAATTCAGCAGGGGTGCCTATAAAGTAGAGCAGGCTAAGAGGAGGAGAATGGTGCAAGGGTATGGATTCAATGTTGGAAAAAGTTTAATGATCTCAATGGGTTAGAAATAGTGATTGGAGTCTCATTCCTCAGTACCTACTGTCACTTGCTGACTTCCCCAGCCATTCCCCTGAACAGCACTCTTCCCAACAAGGCACTATACAGCTGCACACATTCAATATTGTCGGGGAGATATCTTCTCCAAACACCATCTGAACAGCAAGCATTCACCCTCACCCTGATCCTATTGCTATCTTACACAAATTCCTCGCACTCACCCTCCATAGTTAGTGTTGTTTATTCTTTTCCGCAATTGCTGTTCCCACACTCATGACTCTCAGGTTTGCCTCATTGTGGAAGAGAGCTCTAAAACTCCAGTGAGAAGCAGAAAACCACGGGTTGACATACAGCCAAAGGCACCGAAATTATTGCAATGGAGAACACATAGAGATTGGCAGAGTGCCACAAACTGTTGGCATTGGTGGAGGTTTGATTTCATCCCTAGACCTGAAGTAGAATTAGATATCACCTAGCACTGTAACACTTGGTACCCACTCCTGTTGAGTTGATGTTATCACTAATTGAAATGCCATAATGCCTACTTCACTGAATTTGAATCCTATCCCCATGGTTAGCACTAAATTATATTTTTAACTATCATAATTCCCTCAAAGGTGATAACAGAGCCACAGCAGAGAGAGACTGAGGTGTTGTCCATGCTTTGGACACTTTGACTGGTATATGTATTAAAAACATTTTATCCAAGTGGCAGAAGGTCACACCTCAGTTTGTGATTCAATCCAATTTTATTAACAATATTCCTTCTTAAGAATCACCATGTGAGCATTTCCCAAATTCCCACAAAATTTACTCTTTATGTAGTTCTACCCATTGAGAGAGGATATTACCCGCAATGATCCACTTGTTTAAGCTGGGCCATTGGAATCTTCTTCCTCTTGGATGTATGTTGGTCTGACAGGTGAGGGTGGATCTTCTGGGTCTACTTCGGTTGCTGCATTGTTTTTGCCATGTGTGCTGCTGCAAGTCTTCACTGAGGGGGTAGCTTCCAGGTGTGTAGTTTTATTTCCCCTCTTCATCCCGGACCTCCCTGAATGTTCTGTGACTTTTGGCCAATGGCATCATCAGTGGGGTTCAAAGCATCCAATGGGGTTGCACCAGTAGCCTTTACTGTTGCCATGTCAGGGAGATGTAAAGTGCACATCCTTAGACACTGGAAGTTAAGGAGCAGAAGCTCTGGCCAATACTTCTCTAATATATGACCTGTGGTTGTAACTGGAACCCCCTGAAATTTTGTAATTTCTTTGATCTTGATTTCCTCTACTCCCTTTGGTCAATAGCAGCTGGCTTCTGTTTAATTTAGTTTGGCCAATTTTCTGTCTGTGGTTGTGGGTAAATTTAGAATGTTCACTTTTGGGCCGGTGAATGTTTGACTACAGAAGGGTCCGCAGTGATGGGATTCTGGGGATGTAGTGATAGCACCATGATTTCTAAGCAATTGTACTAATGCTCACAACATGGAAAGAGCTGTCCCCTGTGTGGTGCATCAGATGTGGCAAGCAACCAAGTACGCGCTGTTCCTGAGCAATAACCTGCATCCTTAGTCTGGCACTTTACCAATTGTAGGGAAAGCTCCACTTTGGTGATTCAGCATCTCTTTGCTGCCCAGCTCTTGGCTAACAGGGAAGGAATGATAGAGAAAATAGAGAAAGGGCACATGGCAGTAGAGAATTCTTCTCAAGATGCTTTCAACTCTCATTTGTTGCCTCCATCTCTTGCACCATACAGACCTATGTGCTGCTTCCTGCCCTGATGTCTGACATTACCCTGCACAGGTGAAGATGGAGCAGTCTCTGGCTGGGCTCCAGACTCCAGTACACAGCGCACATGAATATTTTATGAGGCATAGCCGGGGAATGAACAGTCTGCTTCCAGCTTGGCGAACAGCACAGAGGATGCTTTATGTATCAATAAAGGAAAGTAGCCAAGAAAGACTGAATAGTAGCACTAGGGAAAATACTAATGGTGTTCTGTTTCTGTATACGTCAATTAATATGCTTTTTGTTTGAGTTGCCCATTCTATGGCCTCTGCATTACTGCATCTCAAATTCCACCTGGACAGTGCCCTTTAATAGTGTCGCGAGGTTGAAAGTTGAAAGAATGAGGTACTTAGCTTGTTATCTCTGGGGTTGATTTTTGTTGGAGTCTATGATTTTGTGTCATCCGATTTGCTGACCTATGCCTTTAGGAGATAATGTGTTGTGTTATCATCCAGACCAACAGCTCCTGTTCTGTTGGCCACATCTGTCTCTTAGCCCCCTTCCTTCACCTTGATCTGCTTTTTATTACCCTGCCCCCTGTGGTTTTTTTGAAGGTGGGTGGAGGCTTGTAACTTCGAATAATGACCTGCTTACTTCCTTCCCACCCAACCCCGACCTGTCGCCCTTATTGTACTGGTCTGCTGTTAGCTATGAAAGGACTCCTAAGGGAGTTCCATTGTGCCCAATGAAAGCACCATCCAGTCTCCCTGTAACATTGAGAGATAGTGGAACTGTCGATGCTGAAGTGTGAGATAACAAGGTGTAGAGCTGGATGAACACAGCAGGCCAGGCAGCATCAGAGGAGCAGGAAAACTGACCTTTTGGGTCAGGAAAGCTGTCCACCTACTTCTTCAGAAGAGTCCAGACCCAAAACGTCAGCTTTCCTGCTCCTCCGATATTGCCTGGCTTGCTGTGTTCATCCACCTCTGCACCTTGTTATCCCCATAACATTGCATGTCCTCCATCCTCTAGAAAATAGTTTGTCTGCTCCCTGAGCCCTGTGGTGGGACCTGCCGCGCAGCCCTGTCCAATATCCCTGGCCTCTAATCGATGGCACTTGTTCTTCAGCATTTGCTTGAAGTCCCAGTAGTAGCCACGCTCTGATTTTGGCACTGTTGGGAGCACAGAGCTACTATGATTGACTAGCAGCTTCATAGGTCTGGACTGTATCTGGGATGAGGGCACAAAAGTCCCATTCTGACTTAAGAAATGCTGCTCCCAATGTAACATCGCTGGGCTCAGATGGATTTTGTGTTGGTGGAGTTCTCCTTGAACTATTCAGTCAACATGACAGTGGCACAGTGATGCAACAGTGCCAGGGACCTGAGTTCCATTCAAGCCTTGCATGACTGTCTGCTTGGATTTCCCCTGGGTGCTCTAGCTTCCTCCCACAGTTAAAGATACGCAGTTTAGGTGGATTGGCCTTGCCAAATTGCCCCGTAGTTTCCAGGTATGTGCAGGATAGGAATGGTTAGCCTTGCTTAATGTGGTGTTCTGAATATAGGGTAGGGGTTTAGCTGGGGTGCACTTTGGAGGGTCAGTGTGGACTCAGTGGGCAGAATCGCTTCTTCCTGCATGTAGGAATTCTATGAAAACCCTCATCATTTGGAGGAGGCCTATCACCTTCCTCTTCCAACAAATGCAGTTCTTTTTGTGGGGTGATACTGTGTAAAGCTGGTAGGCCACAGCCATTCTAAATCCCTCTTCTCACACTGAAGGGTGTTCCCAGATCTGTCAAGACACCTAAATCATTTCATTGAGAACCTAATGGCTTGCTTTTGAGATGGCCCAGAGGCGAATACAGTAAAAAAGCCATAGAAGTACTTGGAAACGGCTGAATTGGACACATTGGATCTGCACCTTGTAGTGTACAAGATGAGTCAGATAAAGATAGCCATTCAGTAATTTTAGTGAGTTTCCCTTCTAGGGATGTGTCTCCTGTTGATAATTCCTGCCACATCAGAGGAGAATATCAGTCAGAAGCTCAGAAGGTAATCCTTTCCTTCACGGGAGTGTCCGTCCAAACTGTTTGAAGGTGCAAAAAGTTGTGCAAGTTGTGACTATTGCCGAATGAATCAGATTCCAGGGTGTTTTGTGTGTGATGACCTTCTGGCGGTCACAAAATGAGTTGTATATTGAGGGAGAAGGAATTTCTTGCAACTACTGAAGGCTTCAGGCTGAGCTGAAGGCAATGGACATGGAGTCGATGATTCAGCCCAACTGTGAGAACCGAGGCATAGCAACAAAGCCAACAACCCCCTGTGCTTGACTGGCCCTCATCGATGGCTAACACATCAATAGTAATCTGGAAGGTTACCAAACAACAGCAGATTGAACGATCCTGTCGTTGTCATGGACAGGCATGAGCAGACTCGATGGGCCGAATGGTGAAATTTCTGCTCCTATATCTTATGATCCAGCAGATCTTTGGAGGATTCGGTGACAAAGCAAATTCAGAGCTATGGAGACCTTTGACAGTCAATGAAAATGTGCCCACTTGATCTTCTTAGAAGATGGTCTTGTTTCAGGAGGAAACAAATGTTAGCAATGGTTTGTTATGAATGTGTGAGCTTCCTCAGGAACTGATGCTCTGTCAAGTCCAGGCTGCTAAATATGCTCAGCTGAGGGAGCTGCCTCCTTTGATCTAGAGCTCTATGTCTATCCCCTATTCTTGTGGAGCACTATGTAACTACAAAGCAGGTATCTGCTGCTGGCGCTGGCATGTCTACTCCCATTGTTTTGTGTCAGGGTTCCATACCACAGTTAGAAAATTTGCTACCATACTGCAAACCTGACAGCAGGAAAGTTGTGATCAAGGTGACTAAAGTCGCAGGAAGGTGAAACATAAGCAACATTCTGGGGATGCTGGAGATCTGAAATAAAACTGGTGAAACTCAGCAGGTCTAGCAGCATCTGTGGGGAGTAAAACAGAGTTATCATTTAGTGTCAGATATATTATGGAGAAGAGTCATATCAGACTCTAAATGTAACATCGCTGGGCTCAGATGGATTTTGCGTTGGTGGAGTTATCCTTGAAATTTTCAGTCAACATGACAGTGGCACAGTGGTGCAACAGTGCCAGGGACCTGGGTTCCATTCGAGCCTTGCATGACTGTCTGAGTGGAGTTTGCACATGTCTGCGTGGATTTCCCCCGGGTGCTCTGGTTTCCTCCCACAGTTAAAGATACGCAGTTTAGGTGGATTGGCCTTGCCAAATTGCCCCGTAGTTTCCAGGTATGTGCAGGATAGGAATGGTTAGCCTTGGTTAATGTGGCGTTCTGAAGATAGGGTAGGGGCTTAGCTGGGGTGCACTTTGGAGGGTCAGTGTGGCCTCGGTGAGCAGAATGGCTTCTTCCTGCAGTGTAGGGATTCTACAAGAACCCTCATTATTGGAGGAGACCTATCACCTTCCTCTTCCTACAAATGCAGTCCTTTTTGTGGGGTGGTACTGTGTAAAGCTGTTACATAGATATAAGCTATGGAGAAGAGTCATATCAGACTCAGAATGTTATCTCTGTTTCACTCTCTTCAGATGCTGCCAGGCCTGCTGAATTTCTCTGATACTTTGTGTTTTATTTCAAAGGTGGGTGAAATGATTGGCAAAAATTGGAAATTTCCCATAACACAATGATATCAGGCCCTCAGAATGAATGTTGTGAATGCAAGCCTGGCCCCTGGACAGTCCAGTGATTGTAAGGAGGTTGGTCAGGTGGAGCTCATTGGATATGAGTTCCCCGTTTGGGGCTGTTAATCTGGTACAATCAGGGAGCCCTGGCTGACAGATAAGAACAGGAGTGTCAGGCATTCTGCTCACTCTGAGAGCTGGCTGTGAGGGAGCTGAATCAGTGTCAAGGACTCTCCATGTGTAATAGGATGACTTGGTGACAGGTTACTGCTCTGTGGAGGATAACAGCCATGCAGTTTCACTCTTTACAGGCTTTATACCCTATCAGTTTCATTGTCCGGTGACTCTCGACTGTACTCCCACTTTATTCACCCTAGCAGTTTGACATAGTTTAGGAAACCAGCGTGCTTCCTGTTAAGTCCAGAATGCTGGGATAAATTACCAGTTAGTTTCTGATTTCCATACTGATTTGATTTGCCTGACAGCACCACAAACTGTTTGCTGTTCATCTGCAATTGTATCCCATTCAAATTTGAAATCTGCAATGTTATGTTGGGTTTCTGAGCTGGTAATGCCTATTTGGGATTTGACACTTGCCTGACCCAGATAAGTCTCTCCCCATTAAAAAAAAATTACCACTGATATCAGTTAGAGAAGTAGTCCTTCTGCTGAAATCACAGAAACCAGAACCAGGCAGCTGATATGAATTGGGCCAAGGTCGACTTGTTGGAAGACAGATATTGTTCAATTTGTTATCTTTTGACTTCAGAAAAGATGCCATTAAACCAGACACTATCGCCAAAAAGGACATTCTGGAGAAAGCAGATTTCTACGCACTGAACTGGAGAGTTTCTGAAGTTAGAATTGGGACAGACCTTCGGATTTTGTTGTCGTATCTGGTTCAAGAAAGGACTGGAGGTTTTAACCAGAAAACACAGTTTTGCTAGTATTCGATGAAAACCAGCCAAAGATTTTATGTCTATGCCTTTATTACCTCTAGATCATACTATTCCAGGACTCTGCTTCTATCCAGCATGAACTTCAGCCGTCTGCTCATATTCTGATGCATATTATCTTTTTCACGCCCATATCCTAATGTTTTCAAAGTCTCTTTCATTAATCAACACTGGGTCCTGATCTGGCAATTCTAAATTTTGCATCCTTTTGTATAAATCCAACCAAAACAGCGCCTCATCTACCCTATGCCTGGTACCTTCACCAGCTCTACAAACGTTTGATATGTCAGTGTTCCTCAATTTCTTGTGTCTTGCATATCTCTGATTTTAGTTGTACCACCTTTAGCAGCTTTGCCTTTGGCTAGTAAGGCCACAAGCTCTGATTTTCCCACCTTAAAGCTTTCTTGCTACCGTAAAGACATTCCATAAAATCCACATTTTTAGTCGGGCTTTTGCTCATAAATCTTAATACCTCCTCAGGTGTTACTTTTGATAACACTTTTGTGTAGCTCCTTGGGACAATTTTACTGTGATAGAGATTCTCTGTGAATAAAAGTTGCTGTTGTGGCTAGATTTTATCTTCATTTTAATAGCTATTAGTAACATTTTAATCTGACAAGCAGCCATTGCTAAGTTTACAATAAATGTTTATGTTTAATTGCTGTGAAGCGCACACAAGTAACAAAAGAATTCTGCTTAGAATGCTGGGAAGGACCATTTCTTGCTATCATGTACTGAATGCCATATAACAGCATGGAATTAAGTTAACCATTCTGCTGAATTTCCAAAAGCATCAAATTCTTGGCCAATATTTCCTATTACCACATAAATAAAGCTCAATTCATTAATAAAAAATAAGAAAAAGACAGGTAAAGTAGCAAATTTAAGGCCCTGAGTTAAATGCTTGTTTATAACATGCATGGTCATCCCCACTCTGAAATATATGGAGGCATAATCCATTTGCAAGGGACTTATGATGATTTAAAATCAACTATAATTGAAGTGTTAGAAGTGAAACACATGTATTAAGGTTGTATAATTCAAACAGTAGTTGAAAGTAAAACAGTTATTTGTGAAAAAGTAATTATACTTTCTGTTACTGTAGCTCCTAGAGCATTGAGCATAAAAGTGGAATCATAGAATTGTTGAATCCCTACAGTGTGGAAACAGGCCCTTCGGCCCAACAAGTCCACACTGACCCTCAGATGCATCCCAATATAACCCGCCTAATCTACACATCCCTGAATACTACGGGCAATTTAGCTTGGCCAATCTACCTAGCCTACAAATCTTTGGACTGTGAGAGGAAACTGGAGCACCCAGAGGAAACCCACACAGACATGGGGAGAATGAGCAAACTCCTCACAGACAGTCACCCAAGCGTGAAATTGAACCTGGGTCCCTGGCTCTGTGAGGCTTATGCCTCAGTGATACAGAGTATTGGTGAGATCAAATCTTGAAAATTCTGTGCAGTTTTGGATTTCCTTATTTACTGAAGAATGTAAATGGATTGGAGGCAGTTCAGAGGAGGTTTACTAGGCTGATACCTGGAAATGAATTGGTTGTCTTATGAGGATAAGTTGGCCAGGTTGGGCTTGTTTCCACTGGAGTTTAGCAGACTGGGGGTTGACTTCAATAAAGTGTATAAGATGTCTAAATACAATGAAAAAATAAAGAAAAATATCGAGGCATGAGTCATTCTGTATACATTCTAAACCAAAAGGATAAAAAAAATTCAACTATGAAAGAAATCTAAACTAAGGAAACATAATTAGTTAGTAAGAACGGATCAGAAAATCTCAACAAATGAAATGGAGCATGGCACAAGACTATCCACAATTGAGCTGAATATAGTAATACACTGTGCTAAACAAACAGTGTATTCCTGTATCAATTAGATTATAAAACATTGGAGTAGAAGTCTGCCATTCTGCCCATCAATTCTTCTCCACTATTGAATGAGGTCATGACTGATCTGATGATCCTCAACTCCATTTTCTTGTGGAATGGTCTCGCCAAAGTGGACATGTAAAGAGGCATTCCCCTGTGTGTGAATCCAGAACTGTTTTAATAATTGGGCCTACCCTTTTTACAACAACGACGAGGAGAAATCCTTTCTCTCAAAGGGTTGTGCAAAAATCTTGTCTTCAAAAGTGAGGGAAGCAAGGTCATTGAATATTCTTAAGGCAGAGATAGACAGATTCTTATAGGCAAGGAGTCACAGCGTTTTGCAGTTAATGGGAATGTAGATTTCAAAACACAAACAGATTAACGATAATCTTATTGAATGCCAGAGCAGGTATGAGGGGCTAAATGGCCTGGTTCTGCTCCACTTTCATCTATTTGTACGTTTCTACACATGACTGAATGCTGTTGTTGATTATATTATTTCTCTAAACCATTGACGAGGGAGAATGGAACAGTAGACATTATAATTAAATAATTACAGTGACTATAGTGTGATAATGCGGCAATCTTTGACCATATATCATGTACCATTGTCTACTAGTTCATTTTCATTCAATCTCTGTAACTGTGCTGGGAGACTTTATACAGCAGATTTATCAGCAAAACCCTTATTGTGAGGTAAAGCTCACTAATCTGTTAAGAGATAACTGGCTGAGTTGAATTACTTGAAATCTCAAGAGAGATGGGCTGTATCAATTAGCTCTCACAATTTGAAAAGCAGGAGAAAGACAGCAGTACTCTATACAGATATTAACTACAAAGCAACAGCTTATTATGTAGATTGCAAACATTTATTGTTTTATTAGAGCATCTAGTTAGTATCTCTTTCTGTATATGTTATTGCATATTCACCTGACTCAATTAATTTGTTAATTTGAATAAATATAAATTGCTGTCTTTACAATGATGACAAGGTACAGAAAAGGTTAATGTGGAGGCACATGATATGGTCAATACACAAAACAATTAGAATATAATTTTTGGTTTAAATCTTCATCATATAATTAAAAGCTTTGTCATCATTAGGACACTAGTACCATAGTTCTGTTATCATTGTGCCAGTAATCCATTGACTCAAGCTAATAGCTTGGAGTACATATTCAAAACACACTGTGGCAGCTTGTGGATTTCAAGCTCAATTTTTGTAAATGAAATCTGGAAGATAAAACTTGTCCCCTGAAACCATCAATTATGTTAAAACTCAACTACCATTACTGATGTCCTTTATGGAAAGAAATCTGCCACTTTCATCCAACCTAGCCTAATACTGACTTGCAAATTTCACCTTAAGAGTGGTTACGGGTTGGTGACAAACCTTGCCATTGATGATCAAATCCAATGAAAGTACCTAAGCATGAGTCATTTTGTATACAACAAAACTAAAAGGTGAAAACAAACTCAACCGTGCAAGAAATTTAAATGAAAGAAGCCTAATTTCTTCATACAAGCAGATCAGAAAGTATCTACAAATGTAATGGAGCATGGCACAAGATTATCCATAATTGAGCTGACTATGGTAATTCCCAGTACCAAACAGGCAGTCCATTCCCGCATCAATTACACCACAAAACATAGGAGTTGAAGTAGACCATTCTGCCCATTGATTCTGCTCCACCATTCAAAGAGGTCATTACTGACCTGATAATCCTCAACTTCACTTTCTAGTGGAATTATTTGCTGAGCTCCATAGAATGGCAAAACTAATAACTGTTCAATTCATGAAAGCATGTATAACCAAATTCAGCTACAGACATTTTCTTTTCCTGGTAGTTCATGCCAACATACTGGGAAGCACCTAAATTTTCAGTTTCAATTTGGTTTCTCTCCCCAGCATTTACCCTCCTTTCCTGCTTTAACTTTTTCCTGTTCTGTATATAATTAAAAAGGAAATAAACACCGTCAATGTGCAATTTAATGGTGGAGGCACCATGACTGATTACTATCATGTAAACCAGCAGCAGCTCTCTCTCTCTAATGATACAGTGGGACTACGGTGACTTTACCTTTCATTTACCCAATGTTCTCACACAGGTGTTTACTAAATTACATCATTGGATAATAGCTCAGGATCCCACCCCCATATAGCTTTCTGCCTCCTCAGTTGAGGTGTGCTGAAAAGAATTGTAGGAATAAGATTTGAGTTCTGAAGACAGGTCACCGGACTCGAAATGTAAACTCTGCAGATGCAGCCAGGTCTGCTGAGTTTCTCCGGCTATTTCTGTTTTTGTTTATTTGAGTGGCTATTTGGTTTCTTGAATGTCCACATTTCATTCCCTTGAAGCTGATATCAGAATGAAGAGGTGCACTAATTTCTTCTAGAAAATTCAGTACTGTTAATAAGAGGCTCAAGAATTATTTAACAGTGAATATTAATCAACCAGAGTGCCTTATCACATTACATCTCCTAACCATTGGCTAGTTGCTGCTTAATCTTATGTATAAATTGAGGATCAGCAGGTAATCTTCGCACATGAGAAGCTGTTAGCTGAGTGTGTAAACTGATAGCTTATTCTATATTTCATGAACATGTCATGGAGGAAACATATCTGGCAAATGTTGAAGGCATTAAAAAGACAATTCTCCATGGAGGAACTGGCGAGCTACCAAAATTTCTCACAGGATCCAAAGTAAGTTCAACTTAGTGTTCAGTATTTTTTACTGAATATGTAATGGATTTTCAAAGGCCAATGCAATGCAGACAAAATAAATAAATGCAGAATATATGTGAAGATTTGCCTTAACAACGTATTAATATTTTAATTTCCATGTAGTAACATTATTTGATTTAATATAATTTTGGATTGTCTAGGCAACAATCTGTTTTAATAATTCAAATTCATGTTGAATTTTTATAGCTATTCAATTAGAGTTTTCATTTAGAAATTCAAAAGTACTTAAACCCAACATACATGTTCTTTTTTGAAAAAATGTCTTAGACTGGAAAATGGTCAAATCTTATGTAAGTAAGAGAACAGAATGACCATTGGGCTGCTCTCTCACTAGAGACAGCCTCAGGCAAAGGAATTGAACCCACACTCTTAGCATCACTTTGTATTACAAACCACTGCCAATTAACTGAGCGACCTGTCTCCCCAGCTCTAGTTTGCTAAATTACTGAGTGCAAGTATTTTATTGTAACTCTGATGTAAAAAGCAATCCTATTAATTTTAAATATAGAATTAATATACGAAAGCTTGGAAACAATATTTAAATGCCATTTTATGGTTACATAAAAGCTCTTAGCATGATATTTTAACAAAATTGTTAACGCATTTGGAAAAAATGATTGGATAACAACTGCCAACATAGCATCAGAAGTAAATAGGCGCATACTTAAAACCAGTACACTTGCTGGGAACATAGTACTCCCGTATAGGTATATTAATTGCAATATTCATTTACCCAAACTTTTTTGAAATGAAGATAAAAAAAATAACTGGCTTTATTTCTTGTTACAAAGGTGACATTTCATTTTCGGGCTATAAAATGTGACGGAGACCGAACAGTGATCGATGACAGTAAGCAAGTCGGTAGACCAATGGAAATAATTTTTGGCAATATGTTTAAACTGGAAGTTTGGGAAATTTTGCTATCATCTATGCGGATTGGAGAGGTTGCTGAATTCTGGTGTGATGTCATTGTAAGTGCTGCCAGCAGATTAGATTTGAGTGGTGAAGCAGTGAATTGATGTTACAGTGTCTAAAGGAAATGAAGTTCTTTGGTGTTTTGCATTAATCTTTAGATGAGTAATGCTGCTTGTCACAATGCTCCACATCTATTTTTCTGTTTAGTCATTAATTCAGATCCTTAGGCAGGAGTAAGCAGATTAAGCTAAGCTGCCAGCATATGGATACTCTATAGCTGTGAAAGAATGATTTGAAGTCACTTCACACATTGTGGCACTCAAAAAGGTGAATGAGACCATTTTAAAAAATGCATAACAATCGGTACATAGATTATTCCCCCACACCATAAACAAATTTTCAATGATTAAAGTTTGACAAAGTAAATCATTGCCAGAACTTTACACTTAAAATTAATCTGGAATTGCATCCTTAATTTAAATATCCTTAACTTCAGGATTATGCAGTAGGTAACAACTTTTACAAAAGAGTTGTTATAATTAAACTGTGCTGATGCTTATTTGTTTTATTAAATAAACTAGAAGTAATTTAGTCAACATTTGAAAACTGTGTTTTGAAGCTGGTGTCTTGGACAGATAATTCTTCCAAAAGGAGCAAAACAATTCAATGAATAGAATATTATGAAAATACTTCAAACAGGAGCACACAGAGTTGTTCTTTAGGTTCAGCTGACACTTCCCCTTAGCCACTGAGGCCAGGAATGTGACCTTTTATCAGGTTTTCATTACTGCCCTTTATGCTGGCCACCAAGCCTGAAAACATCAAAACCTATGTTTTTATTTTCTCCTCTTTTTGACTGCTCAGAAAGGATGTGTGGCCTTGGTTCATTTCTTGGAGCGGAACAGAAAGTGGATTGGAACAGTGTCACCAAATGATTTCAAGGCAAAATACACTGTAAACCAATGCGTTACAGTATCATTCTTCTGACAAATGTGTGACTCTATCTCTTGTGCTCCTATGATCTGTCCTTTGATACTATTCACAAGTTACAGATACTCTGAAAGAAGAGCAGTGAAATATGAAGCTGACAATTTTATGTTGGGAGTTAGAAACGGGACTCTAAATTGTTTCTGAGCTCTGATCCAGTTCCCTGGGGAAGGAGCCTCTAACTTAGCTTCAAAAGAATATCCCTCCACCCTACCCCAATTGGCATGGAGACAGGCTCACCATTCAATGAAGAATGACCTTGAAACTTGAAGCCCAACCAGATACCTTCCTGTTTAAGACAAGCAGAAGTCTGCAGTACAGGGTGAGTAACTGAGACGGTGCATCAAAATGGATGTGCCCGATACGAGCTGTTCTAAAACTTCAAATAGGAGAAACATACAACAATTTCTGTGTTAAAGAAGCATAGAGCTGGATGAACACAACAGGGTCTAGACCTGAAACGTTAGCCTTCCTGCTCCTCTGATGCTACTTGGCCTGTGTTCATCCAGCTCTACACTTTGTTATCTCAGATTGTCCAGAATCTGCAGTTTGTACTATCACTGAAACAATTTCTGTGTGTTGTGAAGGTTGGGAGAAATCCCTGGACAAGGCTGTTTTTGTCTATACCTGTGCACAGACAGGTATGTGGTCTCTAGGCCTGCCTAGAGTGTTGGTTTGCCAACATGCCAATGGATGCCCATTGTCAGGCTGCCCCCATCTCCAGGTAAACACCACTGTACCCCCTCCCCCTCCCAGTCAGGTTTTGGAAATTGGAGGCCAACCAAAAGTAGCAATCAGTCTTCTTCCAGGAGCTGTTAAGAAAGCCGTTAAATGGCCACCATGGCAGAGTGCCATATAAGTCGATTCTGTTATTTTCAGGTTGATTCTATAACAGTTATCACCTTTAGCAGGACCTGAAAATTCAAGCCACGATGTCAATAACAATACACAGCCAATTAACGACAAAATGTTTGACAGGTTTGATGTGTGAGTATATCAACCTGTGGATTAGTTGGATATGTGGACTTACAGCAGAGATTTCCTTGTTCCTTTGAGGTTAAACTGCAGGAGGAGCTAAGCAGCTGCCAGTTGTTTATGCGAGGAAATAGGCCATTTGCCTGTTGTTGATGCCAGGTCAAAGTACAGCAAAAGAGGAAAGTAACATTTTAAAATGGAGCAAAATTACATGGTAAAATGTAGTGAAAGGTTATGGGAGGAGTAAACTATTTAAAGGGTGAATCACCTTTACCAGAGTTATTTCTAACAGTACATTGTGGGTGGGCTGCTGTGCCTGTTGAATCAGATCGAGGTTATTAGCATCCGAAGCTTCATAAAATGATTACTCATTTTGGCTGTATTCACATTCTGTTTCTCATTGGATATTGCCTGTTGTATGACATTCCATATTAAAATATAAACAACTATATTTTATTGTCAGTGCATCTTCTTTGTGTGAACACAATAACATTGATGGTAACAATGGAGTAGCCCTGAAACCTAGGTTGCTCTTTAAACAGCAAATCTGTGATAGTTAACATGGAACTAGTCTGCAATACGGTAAGTAACAGTTGGAAATAACAATTTGCAAAGGCCTTTCTTGTACACATCTGAGTCGTGGAGTCTATTGTAATCTTTCCTGGGTAAATAAACTTCTTTATCCAAACCAATTTTCTAGTTACTGTTGAGGGTTTCTTTCTCATATCATGCTTTTTGTGACAATGCATCACATGGGTATCATTAGAATGTTAAAAGTGGAATAATTGTTTCTTCCTCCCCACACCCCAACCAACAGCACACTGGTCTGTATCCAACTGTAGCAAAGAGTCTGCGTATGATTGTAGAAGGGAAGGACCCGACAGACTGGCATGTTCATACCTGCGGCCTTGCCAATATGTTTGCCTATCACAGCCTGGGATATGATGATCTGGATGAATTGCAGAAAGAACCTCAGCCACTTATCTTTGTAATGGAGCTGTTAAAGGTAAAGACTGATCTGTTTATTCTTACATCTTAAATCTCAATTCAATACCACTAGTGAAATTATTCCCGCTAGTGGATTGTGTAAGCTTTCTTCTTTTTTCCCACCAAAGGCCTTCTTTATTTCTGTTGTCGATGCTCAGTGTTGTGGCTTATCTAAACCTTCCCAGGTATAAGGAATGGGTGGGCAGGGATGCTTCCCACCACCAGCTCCTTCTCTAACATTAACCAGAAAGATGTTTTCAAGACCAATCATTACAGTGATATCTGCAAAAGCCTGGATGTGAGAGAGGGAGTGAATTTCCCCTCCCGCAGTTGGCTGCACAGCATTCCTGACATCTCAAATCCGGCTCAGGAGATGGTTTAGATTCTCTCTCTGACGAGCTAATTGGAGGCGGGCTTGCCACCCTCTGGAAATAGTGTAGGGACAGACACCGGGGCTGCTGACTGTCAAGATGAGCTCTCTAAAAAGGACTGCCTTTGTGCTCTGGGAGTTTGTCTCAATTATATTAAAAACAGTAAGGCCCTCTAGGACTCATGCCTTACAATCCAGACAAGGCTCATGGCCCATCCATGCTAACTCATAGTGCCTATCCATCCTCTTCATGGTCCTCCATTGCCAAGTTAACTCCCTCTCCCCAGGCCCATGGTTATTTATACATTCCATGTCAACCTCTACACCCTCACTGATGCCCAAAGTCCTGTTGGGTCCCTCAGTCAAATTAGCTTGGTTCATGCCAACCCAGGATTTACCACAAACTCTTCTTTGGTTTTGTACCTTCCACCCATACTTTTCCTAAAGTACAGTTTCTATAGAACACTTGAACCCCATGCCACTAATGTGGCCTCAGAGGGCATTCATTTCCTTCTCCTTCTCAGCCCCATCAGGGTATAAGATTGACTTCTGCCCTTTGTGTGAAGTGAGGCTGATGACTCGGCAAGACTGGGGTGGGATGTCAGGATTCATTCTTACCACTTCAATGTCCTCTTCTTTCCATTTATTGTACATCCATTTCAAGGAACAATTCAATGGTGTTGACTCTAAATTAAAACCTTCTCAAATAAAGGGGTAGGGTGCAAGGTGAGCGATGGTTAGGGTGACACTTGAAGGGCCTGGACAGCAGGAATGTTATTCAGCCATTCCTTTGTGTAGGAGAGCTTTCCTCTTTTTGCCTGAAGGTTTCTATTGCAGGAGGGTCAAAGCATAGTAGTCTTGGGCTCTAGGCCTGGAACGATACTCCATTTTGTTCCCCTTCTTTCTGGTTCCAATCCCTCCATGTGTCCCATACCAAATCCAATTCCCTATAATCTGGATGGAACAATGCAGGTTGGATGCATGGTGACTGTCAAGCGATGGGCAGAATCAGTGTTATGAAAGCTAACTACCCCTGAAATCTTCAGTTACTGAGAAACAATTTGGCAGATGAAAACAATTTCAAATAAATATTTGGTGATTCAGTTAATTAATGAACAAGCTAGTGGTTAAGTTGACAACAGGAACACTCTGAATAGGAAATATGGACAAGAAGAATGTCTATTGGTCCTAAGGTATATGTGAAGTGTGCTAACATAGTCACACAAGTAGATAAGGTGATAAAGAAAGCATATGGCATGTTTGCCTTTATTGGTCAGGGCATTGAGTAGGAAAGTCAGGATGTCACATCACAGTTTTATAAGACTTTGGTTAGGCCACACTTAAGTATTGTGTTTAATTCTGGCTGCCACATCACAGGAAAGATGTGGAGGCTTTGGAGAGGGTGCAAAAGAGGTTTAGTAGGATGTTTCAGAGAAGGCAGGAACTGCAGATGCTGGAGAATCTGAGATAACAGGGTGTAGAGCTGGATGAACACAGCAGGCCAAGCAGCATCAGAGGAGCAGAAGGCTGACGTTTCGGGCCTAGATCCTTCTTCAGAAATGGGGAAGAAATTTCTGATGAAGCATCTAGGCCTGAAACATCAGCCTTCCTGCTCCTCCGATGCTGCTTGGCCTGCTGTGTTCATCCAGCTCTACACCTTGTTATCTTTAGTAGGATGTTGCCTGGATTATGAGCTATAAGGAGAGGCTAGAAAAGCTCGAGTTGTTTTCTCTGGACCAGTGGAGGAGACTTGAGGAGAATCTTTCTCCCAGAGTTCAAATGTCTCATACTAGGGAGCATACATTTAAGGTGAGAGGGGAAATGTTCAAAGGAGATATGAAAGTCAGGTTTTTTCTTATACAGAGTGTGGTAGGAGTCTGGAAAGCACTGCTGAGGTGGTGATGGAGGCAGATACAATGGTGGCATTTAAAGGGCTTTTATATAAATACATGAATATGCAAGGAATTGAGGGATATGCACATGGGAAATCAGAAGGGATTAGTTTAATTTGGAGTTATTTCAGCATATCATGGGTCCAAAGGGCTCGTTCCTGAGCTATACTGTTCTATGTCTGTTGTTACATGAAATACATGCAAATTAAAACTTCCAAGAAGGCAGTTTGCTATTGTAATTACAGTTGCAGCACCCAGTAGTTTATTTAGGTATTTGAATTAATAACAAAAATATTTTCGTGTCTGCTTGCTTTAAAAGTAACCAGCAACCTTTCATTTTAATCGTGTAAAATGCACTTTTTAAAAAAAAATTAGATTGAGTCTCCAAGCTCTTACAAACGAGAAACATGGGCCATGAACGATGACGAGAAACTTAAAGCAGTACCACTTCTCCATGGAACGGGAAACAGACTGTATAAACTCGGCAGGTATCAGGATGCTTTGGCAAAGTATCGCGAGGCAGTCATCTGCTTAAAGAACCTCCAAGTAAAGGTATCTGACCAACTAAAGTGAAACTTTCATTGCTCAGTAGTTGCCATGAATTCTTGTAGTACATTGCTGTGTTCATTTCATGTGATTCCAAAATTACTTTTTACTCATGCATGGGACAGGAATGTTGCTGGCTCGGCTAACATTTCTTGTCCAACTCTAGAATATTTAATCTCTATGGAACTGTGGTTTGGTATGACTGATTGGCCCGCCTCAGTAATTTCAGAGAGCCTTTAAAAGTCAACCACATTGCTGTGGATCTGGAGTCTATATGTAGATTAAATCAGGAAAGGATGGTACATTGCCTTCCTTAAGGGGCGTAAATGAATCAAATAGGATTTAATCAGTAGTAGTTTAATGGTCATGATTAGACCAGCTTTTAATTCCAGATTCATGAATTGAACTGAAAATTTCGTCAGATACCATTAGAAATTTGAGCTCATGTCCTCAGATCATTAGCCTGAGCCACTTGGTCATCTGCTCAGTAGTGATATTGATGGTTATGTTTGTTAAATCTCAAGCTCTAATGGCAATATTTAAGTATTAGTTTTAGTTACTGAGATTGAGAAGCTCAAGAGACTTCAATCTAAAGAAATTTTTTGATTAGTGATACCAATATTCAAACAGCCTTGGTGCAGCACTCCTCTGATTCACACCGTGAACTATCTCTTTCTGCACCTCTGCTAGAGGCTATTTTAGACACTGATCTCTGCTGCTGTTACATAAATCCGTGGTCTGTGATGAAAGATACATGGGCAAGTGGAACTGCTATTAATGCATTGTCAGTGCTGAATGCCTGCGTACTATTATGAAATTGCTTGGCTTCTTGCCGCAAATGTGTAGATAACCAAAACTGACTCTACACAGATAACAGGTAACAAACAGGTTTAGACATGTTAAGTGAGTGGGCAAGAACAAAGCAGATGGATTATGGTGTGGATTAGTGTAAGGTTATCTGTACTGTAGGAGAAATTGCATATTTCTTATGAAGTGAGAGATAGAAAAATATTGACGTCCAAAGGGACCTGAGTGCACTTGTTCACTTTTGGCCCCCTTACCAAAGGAAGAATATACCCACCACGGATGGAGCTGAGGTTCACTGGGGTAGTTCTTGGGTTGAGCAGTCTGTCCAATGAGAAGAGGTTTAGGAGACTTGGCCTGTATTCTTTGGAATTTTTGGTGGTGAAAGATCATCTTGTTGAAACTTGTTGAAGGGCTAGACAGGATAGACATTGAAAGGCTATTTCCTCTGTTGAGGTAGCTGGGGTTATATAGAATTAGGGGACACAATTTCACATTAGTGGGTAAGCTATTTAAAATTGAGGTGAAGAGGATTTGCTTGATTCAGAGACTGGTGAATTTTTGGAATTCTATACTGAGGAGGGCTTTGGAACCTCCTGAAAACCCAGGGATAGTGCAGGGAAAAGGTGTTGAGACAATTGTCAGCCAAGTCCTAGTATGGTGGAACAGGCATAAGATGTGAGATGTGATGGAAGGTGCCAATCCAACAGTAGGTCACAAGTCCCAGGCATTTAAAGAAAAGTTCTCAGATTGTGGGCATGCTGACAAGGCAGTGTTTTACCGCATTGCTGAGCTGCCCTTGTAATGTGAGAATGTGTCTTTCCCTCAGTACCGGTGGTCCTTGTGTTTGAGATGCTCGTCATATGGCAATAGGTAGATTCCCAGGATTTTGACCCAGTGACAATGATGGACTGGCAAAATATTTCCAAGCCAGGGTGATGTGTGGTTTGGTGGTGATGACAAACCTAAGTAGCTGCTGGACCTGCCTGACTTGAAAGTGTCTGAAAATGTTAATCCATAAGCATCCCCTCCTATGATGATATTTGTATAGACTTATGGGATGCACAGCATGGGAAAATTTGAAAGGAGTGAATTCCAACATTTGGTCTTCCCCTAATCTCTGTAACCATGTCCATCACATGAATGTACCCCAGAGCTGGCTGGTAAAATGCAATAAATATATCTTGTTAACAACAATAGATGCTGCCAGTGAGACCAGGAACTGTTTTTTCCTGTACCACAGTAGACTAAGCAGACAGTATGGTTTCCCACTCTTAAAGAGGTAGCAGCAACCTTCATCATGAGCAATTAACACAGTGGAGTGAGCTGGCATGCTGTTACAACACTGCCCTTCCAGATGTTGGTAGGTGGTTTTGGTTGAGCTAAGTTTGATTGAGAAAATTACTATGCATGAGGACTTACCTTTTCCAGCTTTTATTGTAAAAGTGGAGTGTCTTCTAGAAGTTCTGAATTTCAAGCCATGTGCTTAGCATAATGTAATTCGTAAAGTGAGGTATTGGATAAAGTAATACATTGTGGTATAAAATAATATAATAATTAGGTGATAATTACAAATTATTATAATTGTGAAGTCTTTGGTAGTCTTGGAGGACAATTATGTTGTAACATATTGAGTGTTCAATGAAGTAGATAAGACAACAGAGTAGGAGTGAGACTGATCTTACAACACAGAGCTTGCTCATTCAAATTCCACTATGGCAAGTTGTGAAATTTAATTTGATAAATTGTGGGCTAGCATGAAAAAAATCACAAATATTGCAATGCTCAACTTGCCTTACCCCATCACCACTCACTGTGAGTTACATGTGACTGAAGTATATGTCAGATGGCTAATGTCTAAAGTCCTCTGAGGCCATCAAGTGAGACACCTGACTGCGCAACCAATTGTAAAGATTTGCCACTAACTAAGGATGAGCGTGAAATGAAATGTGGTTTTTCAATGGCACTCACGTGCTTAGGATATAAAAGAATAAGTCATACAGATAGCAGACATTTTCACAGTTAGAGTTGGCAATCTGCTGACATTTTTAAACATAAATATGCTTCTTAATGGTTTTGGGTTTGAGGTTTTGATGGAAACTGCTTTTGGTGATGAAATATTTGCAAGTTAAATATAGCTAGACTTTACAAAAGGCTGCTTCATGTATTTGTCACTGCAAACATCTAGAACCTAGTAAACGTGGATCCTGTGATATTGCCCATCAAACTGACACTGGCTCTGCCCACCCTGTGTACTGTTCCCGACATTTTCCGGTAGCATTCACATTTATACACAGGAGGTGATAGTAGGAATTGCAGCTCACGGTGGGCACCATCTGCACCAGGCCCCGTCCGGTCACCAGATGTCCCACCGAGAGCCTTCGTATCTCCTTCTACCTTACAGCACACTGACAGCCCATTTCCACCCATTCACCTTCCCATCATATTGAACTTCACATCCAACTGTCATCCTTGCCCCTTGAACCCCATAATCATGCCAATCCTGCTTCTGTCTGCTCTCCTGCAGAGACCATAGTGCTGGTCACAGTCACTGATCATCCTCATCCGCATAACCTGCCACACCCTTTGATGTGGCTTCAGATAACCCCCTCATTCACCTTAGGTATCCCTCATCACCATCCTTGTCCCCCCTCTCCACAGATACCTCTGACTCCCCCCACCTCCAGCTATGACTCCCCTACCCTTTCTGGCAGGGATCTGTCCCAGTTACCCCTACCGGACCACAACTTGGAGCCTCCCGAATGATTAACAAATCGACAGCCAGGTCTGTGTTGTCCCCACACATCTGGCTTACTCCAACAAGAAATCGCTAGTCATGAATGAGCAGACCCCGACCGCTGTGTTTGCAGCTCCTCGACTAACGCTATGTGATTCCTTGACTGCTGCTGTTGGAACTGCAGGACTGAGCACTGCCCAGCCCCCAGGCTGAACTGGGACCATTTCCCTGACCATGCACATCCCAAGTGGGTGACAGACAATGGCCAAGCTGCTGGACTGTGTGCGGAATCAGCATGTGACTGGCGTGCCTGACACAGCTGGATGAGGATTAGCTGTAACCACTTTCTGATGGAACCATTCGGTCAAATGAACATGCAGTGTGTTTACCATGCAGGCAGCTAACAGACAATGTCAGAGTAAAAGTAATCCCTTGGTGTTCCATGTGGCAAGTTAACATTACTCACCACCTCCCATTGACATATACTTACTGACAAACAGGACAAGCTGCCTGAGTGCCCGTGCTAAAGAAAAAAGTACCTTGATAGGGCAGTATGGATAGCCTTTGGTTCTGGCTGAATTGCCAGTGCATAGTTCAAAAAAGGCAAGGCAAGGGTGCTGTGAGCATGTAGGGTGGTACAAAATGAACGGCTGCTAAGCGAGCAAGTGAGCAGCCCCAAGGTGTATCCACCAGGGGCCCAGTCTATGCATATGACGTTCCCCTGCTGCAGCCTTTCAATGCTAGTATCCAGTGCTCCCAACAAGCAGTATGCAAGTATATTGCAGAGGGGCCATGATGATTGTGATGTGTTGGCACAAATGAGATGCCAATGTCTGTTGCCAAGTACTTGCTCTGGTTTCCATGTTGAGTTTGCTTGACATCTAGCTTGTTCAATGAATGTGATAAGATAGAAAGCTAAACGATGGGTTGAGTAGGACCATCAACAAATTGTTTTAGAAGAATCCCCTTTAATTAGCAACTCGACACTGCCTAGTGAGAAATGTGTCAAAAGCATGAAAGATGAAATGGAATGTTCCCAATGCAGAGATGTGTCTTGCTGGACTTCTTGTTCAGTTCTGCCTCAAATATTGCCAGAGACCACATTTCTCAGACCTCTATAAATGCCTTCCTACAGTGTTCATACACTAGCAATGCACATCAAATGACATGCTTTGAATGCATTAACAACTGATTCAATGCTGAATTGTGTATTGCACAAACTGTACACGTCAGCTACTGTGTCACATATTATAAGGGTCAACATGTAATCTGCCAGATGAAGAAGGGATAATGCTACCTTTAGATTACGTGGTTACTAAGGCACCCAGGGTTAAGCATTTGATTCCTGGATAACTTTAGCTTTAGTAATTCTTTGTCGCCTGTATTTTTCAATTCATTTTACATCAGACCATAGAGGAAGTGTCAAATGGAAATGTGACTTTTCAATTTTATCTAGAAAATGTGTCACGTTGATTCACATTTCCTGGTAGCCAATAATATTATAGAGTTGTTAGCACCTGTGGAAAGGTGCAATCAAACTATTCCACGATAACTCTCCACCCCACTTACTTTGTTGTGTTATTTTTCCCTTTTCTGAAATCCCAAACATTACACATCCCCCATGATTTAAAACATTATTACTTGAGACAAAATGTTGGAGAATAACTTCTGTCTTTAATGTTAGCAAAAGCCCTGGGAAATTGAATGGCTCAAACTGGAGAAGATGATAGTCACATTAGTTCTCAATTACTGCCAATGCCTTTTGAAAATGGAAGAATACTATGAAGTGTTGGAGCAAACAACAGATATCCTCAACAATCATCCAGGTATGGGCAAATCACCAAGTTAAATTACAGAAGCTTGCTGTTCAACTTTGCAGTAAATTTGTTTTCGTAAAAATACTTAACGTTTAAAACTTGCAATGGTGAACTCATAAAATTGCAAAACATTTTTCTCCCGATTGCATTATGTTCACTCTTAAGACAATGATCGAATGTCTGTGCTCTGTGAGCATTCAAGGAGAGTTTTGTAAATGTTGCCATTGTTCCAGAGTACCATTGGTCTTCTCTCATCAGAGAGATATAACTAGTGGTGAATTTAACTTGAGCTTCACCATGCTTCAATGGGAGAGCTTCAAAAACAGAATTCCTCTTGGTAACCTCAGGCAGTACAGGAATTATCCCAACAGTGGAGTTGGGATTGGAAATTTACCATCAAGACCCAATTTCCACAAAATCTGAATCCTAAGCTTCTTTCCACATACCCTTGCAGAAAGTGTGCCAAAGTGAAGAACATTGCTTCCTGCCATTAATACTGACCTTCAAGAAACATGTTTATTTATAACAGCAGAAATTTATCACATACGGTACATTGAAATATCAATGATTTTTATCTAAGCCACACTAATTAAACTGTGATAATAGATATTGCACTTGTAAGATTATGGGATGTGCAATTGTCAACTCCCTTTAAACAATCAGATTACACAAGGAAGCCCATCATAATTTTAACTCAGAACTTTGACCCTTGAGATCCAAGTAACCACTGTCCCTCAAAGTGCCATGCAGTGGAGAATGTAAGAATAGAAGGATGGAGCAAATGAATCCACTTCAAGCATGATGGGCCGAATGGCCTCTTTCAATACCATGATAGCTCTTGATACTGTGAATGTGTGGCTGGAGAGATGGTGCATGAGGGCAAGCTATAGATTTCTAAGGCGTTGGGAGCATTTCTGGGGGTGATGGGATCTGTACAAGTTACATGGCTTACATCTGTACAGGAATGGGTCTAACATTCTTGTGGGTTGTTTACGAATGTTGTTGGGGTGGATTTAAACTAGATTGGCAGGGGGGGGTGTTGGACCCTGAAAGTGGTTTAAAGGTGAGAGAAGCTGAGATGGCAATAGTATTAAACATGAAAATTTGAAGCTACAGCACAGAAGAAATGTAGCCTTGATAAGAAAGAGTTGAGTTTAACAACACTACATGTAATATATTTTAATGAAAGGTGTCTGACTTTAAGACAGATGAGCTGAGGTACACATAGATGTATGGGAATATGACATCACAGCTTTGACTGAGACTTGGCTGAAAGATGGACAGCATTGGCAGCTCAACAGTTTTGGTTATAGGGTAACCTGGCTAAATCCATAGATCTGGATGGGATGTAATCCCAGCTGTTGAGAGGCAATGTGAAGGGCCTTGGCTGTGAGTTTCAAAATCTCTCTGGTAACAGGAGTCAGATGCCAGCGCATAGGAGGACTGTTGATGTTGTGCTGTAATTAAAATGGAGAGAGCATAATCAAGATGATCACCCATGACACTAAAATTAGTAGCGTGGTAAATAAATGAGTAGGATAGCCATAAACTGCAGGAGGGTATCAATGGACTACTCAGGTGGATAGAACAGTAACAAATAGAATTTAACCCAGAAAAATGTGAAGCAATGCCAGCATTCCCTCTACTTTTCTTCCTTGCTGCACAGGCCTTTGAGGTCCATGTACAGCAGTGACTTCTGGAATCAGAAGGCAATGATGTGATTGGCATGCCAATGATGATCACTGTGTGTAGAACGTTGGAGTTGGTGCACACTTTGGGTAATCCATTTCAGGAGGGCCAACAAGACCAGAAATTACATCATGACTGGTGAGAGCCATGAAAGTACTGGATATCAGATGGACTTTGCTGGGCCTATTCACAGATCCCTGAAGGTACCAGGGCAGGTTACTATAGTAGTTAAGAAGGTATATTGTGCCTTTATAAACAGAGGTATAACATATAACAGCAGAGTCTCTAAGCACAACTGCATAAAGCACTGTTTAGGATGCAACTAGAGTACCATGTGCACTTCTGGTCACCATGTTACAGGAAGGATGTGATTGTACGGCAGGGTGCAGAGAAGATTTATCAGCATGTTGCCTTGATGGAGGATCTGAGCTGAAGGAAAACATTGGATAGACTGGGTTTGTTTTCCATAGAGCAGTAAAGGTTGAGGCAGGACCTCACAGAGATGTATACGTTTCTGAAAACCATAGGTAGACTGGGTAGGAAGATACTTTTAAAGTTAGTAGAGGCGTCAATAACCTGGGGGTATAGATTTGAGGTAAAAGATAGAAGGGAGAGTTGAGAACAATTTTTTCACTGAGAGTTGTGGAAGTCACCGTCTCAAAGGATGCTTGAGTTGGAAACTCATATAACATTTAAGTAGTATTTAGATATTCCCTTGTGTTACCATTGCCTTGAGGGGTATGTACCAAATATTTGAACATGGGATAAGTGAAGTCAGGCCTTTGTAGATTGATGCAGACACATTGGACGAATTAGTCTTCTTCTCTACTGTAAATCTATGAGTAACCAGCCAGATTTCAGATGAATCACAAGAGTAACTGATCAAGTTTGTCACAAAACCATGTTTAAGACAACCAACTGTTAGCACAATTCCTTCTTAGCCCCAAATCTTCTACCAATTAGAACAACAATGGCTGTAAGTTCTGTTAAACATTATAACCTCCAAGTTCCCCAACAAGAAACATGCCATCTTGAAAAAATGCAAGAAACATAGAGAGGATGAGAAGCACACTGAAGGAAAAAATGACTCAAAGGAAAAAGGAAGAGCAAACAACAAGGAGAACAAGAGTCAGACATACAGAGAGATGAATGACAATTCATGCATACAAAGTGATGAACACAAAATGACTACATTTGTGAGCATAAAACAGACACCTCCTCCCTCACCCCCATCCCAGGCCCTAAGATGACATTCCACATCAAGCAGAGGTTCACCTGCACATCTGCCAATGTGGTATACTGCATCCACTGTACCCGGTGCGGCTTCCTCTACATTGGGGAAACCAAGCGGAGGCTTGGGGACCGCTTTGCAGAACACCTCCGCTCAGTTCGCAACAAACAACTGCACCTCCCAGTCGCAAACCATTTCCACTCCTCCTCCCATTCTCTTGATGACATGTCCATCATGGGCCTCCTGCACTGCCACAATGATGCCACCCGAAGGTTGCAGGAATAGCAACTCATATTCCGCCTGGGAACCCTGCAGCCATATGGTATCAATGTGGACTTCACCAGTTTCAAAATCTCCACATCCCCTACTGCATCCCTAAACCAGCCCAGTTCATCCCCTCCCCCCCACTGCACCACACAACCAGCCCAGCTCTTCCCCCCCCCACCCACTGCATCCCAAAACCAGTCCAACCTGTCTCTGCCTCCCTAACCGGTTCTTCCTCTCACCCATCCCTTCCTCCCACCCCAAGCCGCACCCCCCGCTACCTACTAACCTCATCCCACCTCCTTGACCTGTCCGTCTTCCCTGGACTGACCTATCCCCTCCCTACCTCCCCACCTACACTCTCTCCACCTATCTTCTTTACTCTCCATCTTCGGTCCGCCTCCCCCTCTCTCCCTATTTATTCCAGTTCCCTCTCCCCAACCCTCTCTCTGATGAAGGGTCCAGGCCCGAAACGTCAGCTTTTGTGCTCCTGAGATGCTGCTTGGCCTGCTGTGTTCATCCAGCCTCACATTTTATTATCTTGGAATCTCCAGCATCTGCAGTTCCCATTATCTCCAACATAAACACAGTTGTCTTAATTCTATCTCCAAGCATTGCTAATGGAGGACATTGTGCACATCTTATTTTTCAGTCTTCCTTGTTTGATTTGCCTAAAACAGTGTCGGAAATGTAGCTGATCCTCAATATTTACCAAGTCTAAAATGAAATTTTCTTGAATCACTATCTTCCTTTAACAGGTAACATAAAAGCCTACTTTCTAAGGGGAAAAGCTCACGCAGAGGTATGGAACAAAGCAGAGGCCACAGCAGACTTTGAAAAGGTTTTAGAATATGACAGTGGAATGACCAAAGCAGTGAGAAAAGAACTACAGATCCTTGACTCCAGAATGAGAGATAAGGAGGAAGAAGAGAAGCTGCAATTTAAGCGAATGTTTCACAAATGAATTTGGTGTATCCGTAAGCAACAAATGATTATAATGTAATCAATAAGATATCACAGATAGTAGTTTACGTGTTTTTGGGGTAGATTTTCCTCAATGGGCACTGCTTTGTCTTGTGTAAGATAATTTTAAAACATGGTGAGCTAACGTAAATGTAACAGTAAAGTTTGTATGCAGTAAATTGAAAGAAATTACAGAGCAAAGTGTAACTGATAAGAACTATAGCAGACAAGAATGTCTGGGTTACTTTACGCACATGGCAAGGGATCACCACAATGGTTTGTGTAAATTGCTCCATAAGGTCCTTCAAATCAGACTTCAGTCTTTGAGAAAGTAAATAGAATCTGCAGTACATTAATGTTATTCAGAAAACTCCATCTGATAACTATGTGAAAAGCATTCATCCACATGTCTCCATTGCATTTAATGGGTTTTTTAATTTGACATCTTGCTATGAAACATAAAAGCATAGAAAATAGAAGCAGGAGTAGGGCATTCGGCCCCTTAAGCCTGCTCTGCCATTCATTATGATCATAGCTGATCATCCAACTCAATAGCCTGTTCCTGCTTTGTCTCCCATATCCTTTGATCCCTTCAACTCCAAATGCTATATCCAACTCCTTCTTGAAATCATACAATGTTGTGGCTTTGCACTGCTTTCCATTGGCTCACCACTCTCTAGGTCAAGAAATTTCTCCTCATCTCATTCCCAAATGGTTATCCGGTATCCTTTGAATGTGACCACTGGCTGCGTGCATTCCTGCCAGTGAGCACATTCTTCCTGCATTTACCCTCTCCAGTCTTTTTCGCATTTTATAGCTTTCTATGAGATCACCCCCTTATTCTTCTGAACTCCAGTGAATAAAATCTTAACCCATCCAACTACATCAGTCCTGCTATTAAAAGCATCAATGTGGTAAACCTTACATCATTTCCACTATAAACAGAACATCTTTCCTCAGACCTATGAAGTTCAGATGATCACAGTAAGACACAAGGAGCGGAAATGATTGGGAAAATACACCATCCCATCATCTGATGAATAGAAGGTGCTCAGTACCAGGTTGAATCTGGGATTCTGAGTTTATTTCAATTAACTCAAAGTTGATACTTCTCTAAACTTTAATTTCTTTAACAGGTAACGTAAAAATCTACTTTCTAAGGGGGAAAGCTTACGCAGAGGTATGGAACAAAGCAGAAACAACAGCAGACTTTCCCCTTCTCAAAACTTTAATTGTCTGTCATCTTAATCCAATTATCCAGGTAATACAGAATACGAGATACATTTAAATGTATTCTAAACTAAAAAATCTTAGCCAGATGTATGAATTTTACCGGATTGAAATTATATAGTCTCTTGATATATGAAGAGGGCTAAAAAATGCAAATTTGTAGAATAATGCTCATGCGTAACCAGGTTACTTCATGGGATTTGTAGGAAATTCTCCACTTTGAATAATGGTATGAGCTGAGTTTAATTCTGTCAATTGTCTGTGTCTTTATAAACCTTACAGAAGCAAATAGACTTGAACATTAAAATCCTCAATCAACCCATGAGGAGTTTTTGCATGCTCTGCCTTCATGGAAGTCACAATATTGTTATTTAATTAGTTTTAAAAGCATAGGTCATGTGGTTAACAGAAACAATTCAGACCTAAGAATCACATTCTGCGACATGTGCATAAAACAGAGAAAACACACCTTATTGACACACCTCTTTGATGAAGGGTCTAGGCCCGAAACGTCAGCTTTTGTGCTCCTGAGATGCTGCTGGGCCTGCTGTGTTCATCCAGCCTCACATTTTATTATTGAGAAGAAGGAATGTTTAACCACTCTGAAATGAAATGTCTGACTCTGGTCAAGCCTTGCAGGCCAAGTCAAATGTGGCATTCAATAACGACCAATCCATGGTCAAGTAACTGCTGCTGAGGTTATATGATCCCAAATGGAAAAAGAAGATACTTGTGACCAATGTCACAGGAGATCAACAAAGATTATTGTTCACATTTAAACTGGCTGATGTCTGAAAAGATAAATAGTGTATGTTTGCACGATTACCTTCCAATTACTATGGGAATGAAGCCTGCTTTTATTTGAGGTTTTTGTGCCTATAAAAGCAGGTGCATTCTCTATGTGCAGTAAAAAATGTCTACTTTATTTATTTAACTTTGTTTATTACAGTAGAGCTATTTCAGTTCAGAAAATAAACAAGGACATATTCCTTAGAGCTGTCAGGACTGTGCGTTTACTGTATTAGTTTGTACCTATTGGCAATGTAATGTGGGAAGTTCTTCATTTACACTCAGAGTGATATCAAATAATAAATGTATCTGTTGGTGAGCTGGATCAAGGAATAATTTCATTTCATGATTAGGATCTATGGTGTGTAACAAAACAATTCAAACAAATGTGACAAGTGGCTCTTTGAAATGATTTTGAGTTACAGTAAAACTAAGAATGTGATAGAAAGATACAGTTGCTACAATGAAAGGTTAATGTAAAAATCTGAGGTTTGGAGCATTTTAATATTGTTTGGTGATAGACATATCTACCAGCATTTCTCATTTTTAAATTACAAATTTATCCAGTGAAATGCACAAACAGTGTGTTTTTCCAAACTGCAGGCTGCATTCACATTTAGAACATAGAACATAGAACATAGAACAGTACAGCACAGAACAGGCCCTTCAGCCCACAATGTTGTGCCGACCATTGATCCTCATGGATGCACCCTCAAATTTCTGTGACCATATGCATGTCCAGCAGTCTCTTAAATGACCCCAATGACCTTGCTTCCACAACTGCTGCTGGCAACGCATTCCATGCTCTCACAACTCTCTGCGTAAAGAACCTGCCTCTGACATCCCCTCTATACTTTCCACCAACCAGCTTAAAACTATGACCCCTCGTGCTAGCCATTTCTGCCCTGGGAAATAGTCTCTGGCTATCGACTCTATCTATGCCTCTCATTATCTTGTATACCTCAATTAGGTCCCCTCTCCTCCTCCTTTTCTCCAATGAAAAGAGACCGAGCTCAGTCAACCTCTCTTCATAAGATAAGCCCACCAGTCCAGGCAGCATCCTGGTAAACCTCCTCTGAACCCTCTCCAAAGCATCCACATCTTTCCTATAATAGGGCGCCCAGAACTGGACGCAGTATTCCAAGTGCGGTCTAACCAAAGTTTTATAGAGCTGCAACAAGATCTCACGACTCTTAAACTCAATCCCCCTGTTAATGAAAGCCAAAACACCATATGCTTTCTTAACAACCCTGTCCACTTGGGTGGCCATTTTAAGGGATCTATGTATCTGCACACCAAGATCCCTCTGTTCCTCCACGCTGCCAAGAATCCTATCCTTAATCCTGTACTCAGCTTTCAAATTCGACCTTCCAAAATGCATCACCTCGCATTTATCCAGGTTGAACTCCATCTGCCACCTCTCAGCCCATCTCTGCATCCTGTCAATGTCCCGCTGCAGCCTACAACAGCCCTCTACACTGTCAACGACACCTCCGACCTTTGTGTCGTCTGCAAACTTGCTGACCCATCCTTCAATTCCCTCGTCCAAGTCATTAATAAAAATTACAAACAGTAGAGGCCCAAGGACAGAGCCCTGTGGAACCCCACTCACCACTGACTTCCAGGCAGAATATTTTCCTTCTACTACCACTCGCTGTCTTCTGTTGGCCAGCCAATTCTGTATCCAAGCAGCTAAGTTCCCCTGTATCCCATTCCTCCTGACCTTCTGAATGAGCCTTCCATGGGGAACCTTATCAAATGCCTTACTGAAGTCCATATACACCACATCCACAGCTTGACCCTCATCAACCTTACTAGTCACATCCTCAAAAAATTCGATAAGGTTTGTAAGGCATGACCTACCCGTCACAAAGCCGTGTTGACTATATTTGATCAAGCCATGCTCTTCCAGATGGTCATAAATCTTATCCCTCAGAATCCTTTCTAACACCTTGCAGACGACAGACGTGAGACTTACCGGTCTATAATTGCCGGGGATTTCCTTATTTCCTTTCTTGAAGAGAGGAATTACATTTGCCTCTCTCCAGTCCTCAGGTACGACTCCAGTGGAGAGCGAGGATGCAAAGATCTTCGCAAGTGGCGAAGCAATTGCATTTCTCGCTTCCCAAAGCAGCCGAGGACAAATCTGATCCGGGCCTGGCGACTTGTCAATCTTAATGTTTGACAAAATTTTCAGTACATCAGCTTCCTCTATCTCTATCCATTCCAGCATGCACACCTGCTCTTCAAAGGTTTCATTCACTACACAGGTCGTTTCTTTCGTAAAGACAGAAGCAAAAAACTCATTTAGGGCTTCCCCTACCTCCTCAGGCTCCACACACAAGTTCCCTATGCTATCCCTGATCGGCCCTACTCTTTCTTTGACCATTCTCTTATTCCTCACGTAAGTGTAAAATGCCTTTGTGTTTTCCCGGATTCCTTCTGCCAAGCCTTTCTCGTGCCCCCTCCTGGCTCTCCTCAGACCATTTTTGAGCTCCTTCCTTGCCTGCATGTAATCCTCTCTAGCTGAACTTGACCCTAGCTTCCTCCACCTTATGTAAGCTACCTTCTTCCTTTTCACTAGAAGCTCCACCGCTCTCGTCATCCAAGGTTCCTTTATCTTACCCCTTCTTGCCTGTCTCAGAGGGACATATTTACTCATCACTCCCAACAACTGTTCCTTAAACCATCTCCACATGTCTATAGTTCCCTTACCATGGAACAACTGCTCCCAGTCCATGCTTCCTAACTCGTGTCTAATCGCATCATAGTTTCCTCTTCCCCAATTAAATATCCTCCCATTCTGCCTAATCCTCTCCTTCTCCATAGCTATGTAGAATGAGAGAGTGTTATGGTCACTATCACCAAAATGCTCTCCCACCACAAGATCTGATACCTGCCCCGGCTCGTTTCCGAGCACCAAGTCTAGAATGGCCTCTCCCCTCGTCGGCCTGTCAACGTACTGCGTTAGGAAACCCTCCTGAACACACCTTACAAAAACAGCTCCATTCAAATCTTCTGCTCGAAGGAGGTTCCAATCAATATTAGGAAAGTTAAAGTCACCCATTACAACAACCCTACTGCGTCCACACTTTTCCAAAATCTGTCGACCTATGCTTTCTACAATCTCCCTGCTGCTATTGGGGGGCCTGTAGTAAACCCCTAACGAGGTGACTACTCCCTTGCTGTTCCTAATTTCCACCCATACTGACTCAGTAGGCAGATCTTCCCCGACAATGGAAGCTTCTGTAGCTGTGATACCCTCTCTGATTAGTAGTGCTACACCCCCTCCTCTTTTTCCCCCCTCCCTATTCTTTTTAAATGTTCTAAACCCTGGAATATCCAGCAACCATTCCAGCCCATGAGAAACCCATGTCTCTGTTATGGCCACAACATCATAGCACCAGGTACTGATCCATGCTCTAAGTTCATCACTTTTATTCCTGATACTCCTTGCATTAAAGCAAACACACTTTAACCGATCCCTTGGTTCCTTCCCACTAGCTGGTCTACCTCTTGCGACTGCCTCACCTGCATCAACGCTCACCTCTGGTATACAGCTCAGGTTCCCACCCCCCTGCCATACTAGTTTAAACCCTCTCGAACTACTCGAGCAAACCTTCCACCCAGGACATTGGTCCCCTTCCAGTTCAGATGCAACCCGTCCTTCTTGTACAGGTCCCACCTTCCCTAACACATTTGACCCCTAATTTTACAATTGTCCTTGTCATAAGATCAGAAAGTCATGAGACAGATACAGATAATGAAAGCTATTCAGCTCATTCCTAACTCATCTATCTGAAACAAGGCTAAGCTCCCTTCACCACACCATTGAGCTGTTCTATGTACGCAAGGTTTCAAAAAATCACCGACAGGAACATGATGAAGAGTCAGTCAGAACTAATTTAAGATGGAACAATTAGGAGTTATATTTACAATTTGAATGACTTGGGTTGCTCTGTTACAAGGGTGATGCTAACTTCCTTGGACAGCAGTCAAATAATGACTGCGTGATTGACTAATGATTTTGTGTTAACTGTTTTTGTAGGGCTACTGGACTCACATGTTTTAAATTTTTTTCTAGTAGCTGTTAACCCACGAGAGTCTGATTCAAAATAATTTCTGTGGAGCATATATTTTCGCAAATTGTTTCATCATTGGTGATCATAACATTAGCGCAGTGCAGTCCAAGGTTTATAAATGGACTCACGTGCCTGTATAGTTTATGTGTTAGGTAAAGTCTAGACTCAGAGGATCACAGGGCTGTTCTTTCATTAGAGAGAAATGATGGATTTAAACTTGATGATCACCACACCTGAGGCAAGGTTGATATGCTGGGACCCTTCTTGATGACCTCTGCTGGTATGGAAATTGAACCAGCACTTTTGATATCACTCTGCCTCAGAGACCAGCTGTCCAGCCAACTGACCTAACTTTTGATTTGATTTGACTTATAGTTGCACTGTTCTCAGGTACATGTGACAATGTTTTGTTTGTGAGCAGTACAGGCAGATCATAACATACAAGGACATAGAGATCAAAGGGTGCTTAGACAGACTGAGGCATACAGGGTTATGGCTACACAGAGGTGCACAAAATCAAGAGCAATATTAGATTTGAAATTAGAGAGGCCCATTCAGCAGTTTAATAACAGCAGGGAAGAAGCTGTTCTTGAACCTGTTGGTGTGTGTGTGGGTTCAAGCTTTTGTGTCTTCTGCCCAATGGAAGAGTTTGGAAGATAGTATTATAGGGGTAGGAGGGGTCTTTGATGATGTTGGAAGGCTCTCCACAGCAATGAGAAATGTAAATGGAGTCCATGGGTGGGAGCTTCCATGATGGTCTGGGCTGTGCATACAACTTTCTGTAGTTTTTTTCTGACCTTGGACAGAGTGTTACCATACCAAGCCATTATGCACCTGGACAGAATGTTTTCCATGGTGTATCTGTAAAAGTTGGTGAGGGCCCTTATGGACATGCTGAATTTCCTGAACCACCTGAGGAAGAAGATGCACTGTTGTGCCTTCTTGATTGTCGCATGTTTGTGTGAAGTTCAGGATGGATTGATTCTTGGGGTCTATCAATTTTCTGCAATTCACCCTGACTGTGAAGGAAAAATATCATAAACAAAAATAAATCTGATTTTATCGTTTGTTGCATTATGGACATTCAACCTGATAAATAGAGATGACAATTAGGATTTTGCCAACTCGCCCTCCCTTTGCTAGAGTTTGGTGATACTCAGAACTTAACTGTTGCCTTCAATTTCTGAGATAAGCTGGTATCACTTGGGTCTGCCCATACTCCTGGAGGCATTAGAGCAGGCAGTTGGGATATGTTAGCAAATCTTTGAATCGTGTTACAGCAGGGACAAGAAAATGAAAGATTCCTCACCATGCAAAAATATTATGAAAGGAAGAGGAGGGTGTATGACTCAAAATTATCCAGGAGAAATTTAAAACAATAGATTATTTTCAGCAAGTGCAGAAATGTTTGCATATGCATAATGATAAAGCAGGTCTGTCATCTTGATTCATTAAACAATTAGTGCAAGCAGTCAATCTAGTCAAAATCTTTGATCCTACTGTAAATACAGTTGTAAATTAAAAGCAGGTTTACAACATGAAGGAATTTGAAATGTTCTGCAATAAGTTGTTGTTTCTTAAAAAAAACACCAGCGCATATCGTTTACATACAATCGTGTCAGTGAATGTTTTGAATAAGATTTTAAGTCACAGGAAAAGAGCTTTAAACAAAGTTTTGTCGCTAAGTTCTTATTTTGGTAAGTCTTCGATGATAATTTAAATTTGTAATGACCAGGTGAGAAAGCGCAAAGTGGCTCCTCTCTTTTTTATTGCCCCAGTTGCTCACACCAGAATTTTAAGTTTTTTGTTTAGCAAGAGGCAATACCTTTCTCCAATAAAAATGTAGTTGTTTACTTTTTAGTGGGAGCAGTAAGAAGTCAATCACAAAGTTTTTTTGGTTAACGAGTAAACAGAAAATTGAGAAAACTTGACCTGGAAATTAAAGCAGCTACTTCAGTTCACCACTTGCTCCAAAGACATTGGACACCAGGTATCCAACATTTCAGAGGACAATCCAAAAGCATGGCCAGACACACCCCACAGCCATAGATATTTGGCATCTGTTCGCCAACCTCGTAGAATCCTCATGGTACATCTCCGATCCACTGGCAAACCACTTCTTCACTTCAGTGCTGCACCTTTTCTGCACTGGCAATTATCAATGATATAATGCTGAAGCAAGGGCACTGTACACTCAGAGACATGCAATCAAGGTCTGGACCAGGCTGCATCTCTGATTAAGATAATAAAGTGTGAAGCTGGATGAACACAGCAGGCCAAGCAGCATCTCGGGAGCACAAAATCTGACATTTCGGGCCTAGACCCTTCATCAGAGAGCCTCTCTGATGAAGGGTCTAGGCCCGAAATGTCAGCTTTTGTGCTCCCGAGATGCTGCTTGGCCTGCTGTGTTCATCCAGCTTCACACTTTATTATCTTGGATTCTCCAGCATCTGCAGTTCCCATTACCTCTGCATCTCTGATTATTCACTTGATCTCGTAGTGCATCCTCACTCTGTGCCTACCTGGAAGTGCACTGTAACCTTCCTTGCATTGCCTTGCTTGCATGCCGTTAGACAGGGTTCCAAGGTTCGTATTATGTCCATCTCACCTTGCCGATACACACAGGCACAAAGTCCGGAAGCTTTTGATGATGTCAGCAGGGTACAGCCAAGTCAGATAGACTTCAGTTCGGGAGTCCAGGGTACAGTAAGTCACGGGCGCCTTCAATACCAGCCCGAATGATCGACATAACAGTGTCCCACTTGGGTCTGTCCAAGTCAGGATGCTCTCCACATAAGAGGTGAGGAGCTGAATGTCAGCTCAATACCTTATCTGTAATCTTGGAAGTTATTTTCCTCCTGGAATGCGAGAGACAAACTTCAAGGAGATGAAAGTGGGTGGAATGCCTATTACATTGGGTGCATGTGGGGAAGATGGCCTGAGTGAATGAGTAGGCAGCACAGAGAGTGAGCGGAGTTAGTGGTGTTGGAGTTTGGGGAGGGCATGGAAGGTGGTGAAGGTAATTGTGAGAGTGCATGAGCTTTGGCAGAGGCAAAGGTATGCTGACACAGTGCAGCAGATCAGTGATTTTCCACCTACAGTGCTGGATATTTCTCTAGATGATTGAGCCTGGCACACAGGCTGGCATGACCTCTGCTGCTGGTCAGGGGCGTGGGGGGCTGGGGTGTAGTGGTGGTGAAGAAGAAGTCCCGTATCTGCAACACCCCATTTGGCAGGACCTCCAGGCCTCTGCTTGCAAAGCAGGTATGGATTTCCTCCCATCTGCCATGTCTGTAGTAAATATCAGAACGCGTGCAGCCTCATTTGGACTGACAGTGCTTGTCTGGGTGCACAGCAGGCTTTGCAAAATGGTGCAGACGCTAGGAACACCAGTGAATTCTGGGATAGCCACTGAGAGGCAAATTGTGCTGGGAAAGGTGTGTAGTAAAGATGGTGCTTGAATTGGATATGATGGATACTCATAAGTGTAAGGTTCGCAGTTATCGCATTGCGCTTGGCAAGATACAGTGAGAAGGTTTGGTAGACTGCACAGCAGAAACCCCTCCAAAAAACTCGCACAACTTGGAGTTGGCCAAAAATACCTAAGATTCAGCCCACAGTCTGGATCCTGCACTTACTGCTATTGCTGTACATCATATGGACATAACTGACTGACTAAACTCACAGTACCAAAACCATGACAAAATGAGAGTGACTGAATTTTAAGTCAATTCACAGGCACTGTACGTAAATTACAAACTGTAACATAAAATGTAACATTTCAGTATTAAGTTCCCCACCTTAATACTGGAATGTTACATTTTATAATTTATATGCAGTGCTTGTGAATTGATAACATAGTATAACAGTCACTGGGTGCTTTATTTCTAGAGCCAGAGCCAGAGAGAGAGAGAGAGAGTTCATCTGTTTTCAGTTCTTCATCTTCAACACATCGCCTCTGGTCTAGTGAAAATAAAATCCTTAATGCAGTAGGTTGTTTGTAAAATTCATGTTTGCTGAAGCCATCCGTTTCAATTTTAATAATTGCAGGCAATGTCTTGTAACCAAAATGTGAAAATTCTCATAAATAAATGTAGTGGTAAATAAATAGGAGTAATTTCAGCTCAGAGATAGTAGGAACTGCAGATGCTGGAGAAGCTGAGATAACAAGGTGTGGAGTTGGATGAACACCGCAGGCCAAGCATCATCAGAGGAGCAGGAAAGCTGACGTTTCAGGCCCAGGCTCTTCTTCAGAAATGGAGGAGGGGAAGGGGACTCTGAAATAAATAGGGAGAGAGTGGGAGATGAATAGAAGATTGATAGAGGAGAAGATAGGTGGAGAAGAGACAGACAGGTCAAAGAGGCGGGAATGGAGCCAGTAAAGGTGAGTGTAGGTGGGGAGTTAGGAAGGGATAGGTCAGTCCAGGGAGGACGGTCAGGTCAAGGGGGTGGGATGAGGTTAGTAGATCAGAGATGGGGGTGGGGCTTGAGGTGACAGGAGGGGATAAGTGGGAGGAAGGACGGGTTAGGGACGCGGGTAACAAGCTGGGCTCGTTTTGGGATGCAGTAGGGGGAGGGGAGATTTTAAAGCTTGTGAAGTCCATGTTGATACCAGTGGGCTGCAGGGTTCCCAAGAGGAATACGAGGAGCTGTTCCTGCAACCTTTGGGTGGCATCATGTGGCCCTGCAGGAAGCCCAGGATGGACATGTCGTCTGAGGAATGGGAGGGGGAGTTGAAATGGTTCGTGACTGGGAAGTGCAGTTGTTGGTTCTGAACCGAGTGTAGGTGTTCCCCAAAGTGGTCCCCAAGCCTCCGCTTGGTTTTCCTGATGCAGAGGAGGCCACAACAGAAACAGTGGATGCAATATACCACATTAGCATGTGTACAATTCAACATCTGCTTGATGTGGAAGGTCTTCTTGGGGCCTGGGATGGGGGTGAGGTGAAATGTGCAGGGGCAGATGTAGGAATTCCTGCGGTTGCAGGGAAAAGTACTGGGTATGGTGGGGCTGGAGGGGAGTTTGGAGCAGACAAGGGAGTATGGGCTCTGCCTGCCTTTCTGTAGGTTATGTGGAACAATCCCTCTTCTGTAGCTACACAGGCCCTAAATCCCACCTCTTCCTCCGTTACATTGATGACTGTATCAGTGCCACCTCATGCTCCCACAAGGAGCTTGAACAGTTCATCCATTTCACCAACACCTTTCTCCCCAACCTTAAGTTCACCTGGACCACCTCTACTACCTCTCTCTCCTTCCTGGACCTCTCTGTTTCCATCTCTGGCAACCACCTGGAAACCGATACCCATTTCAAGCCCACCAACTCCCCCTGCTACCTAGAATACACCTCCTCCCACCCACCTTCCTGCAAAAGTGCTATACCCTATGCCCAATTCCTTTGCCTCCATCGCATCTGCTGCCAAGATGAGGCATTCCACTTCTGAACATCTCAGATGTCCTTATTTTTCAAGGACTGCAACTTCCCCCCCCCCCCCCCCCCAATGGTAGAGAATGCCCTCGACCATGTCTCCAGCATTTTCCGCAACTTATCCCCCACACCCCCTCCCCACAATAAAAACTAAAACATAATCCTCCTTGTCCTCACGTACCACCCCACCAACCTCCGATCCAAAGCATCATCCTCCAACACTTCTGCCATCTGCAATCCGACCTCACCACCAAAAACATTTTTCCCTCCCCACCCTTATCTGCTTTCCGGAGAGACCACTCTCTCAGTGACTCCTTTGTCTTTTCCACACTCCCCTCCAGCCCCACCACTCCCGGCACTTTTCCTTGCAACCGCAGGAAGTGCTACATCTACTCCTACACCTCCTCCCTTACCCCCATCCTGGACCCCAAGAAGACCTTCCACATCAAGCAGATGTTCACCTGCACATTTACTAATGTGGTATACTGCATCCGCTTTACCCGTTGCGGCCTCCTCTACATTGGAGAAACCAAGCGGAGACTTTGGGACCACTTTGCGGAACACCTATGCTTGGTTCGCAATAAACAACTGCACCTTCCAGTCGTGAACCATTTCAAATCCCCCTCCCGTTCCTCAGACAACATGTCCATTCTGGCCCTCCTGCAGTGCCACAATGATGCCTCCCTAAGGTTGCAGGAACAACATCTCATATTCTGCTTGGGAACCCTGCAGCCCAATGGTATCAATGTGGACTTCACAAGCTTTACAATCTTCCCTCCCCCATTGCATCCCAAAACCAGCCCAGCTTGTCCCTGCCTCCCTAACCTGTCCTTCCTCTCATCTATCCCCTCCTGCCACCTCAAGCCCCATCCCAATCTCCTACCTACCAACCTCTTCCCACCCCTATGACCTGTCCATCCTCCCTGGACTGACCTATCCCCTCCCTAACTCCCAACTTACACTCACCTTTACTGGCTCCATCCCTGTCTCTTTGACCTGTCTCCTCCTCACCTATCTTCTCCACTATCCATCTACTATCCGCCTCCCCCTCTCTCCCTATTTATTTTAGAATCCCCTTCCTCTCCCCCATTTCTGAAGAAGCGTCCAGGCCTGAAACGTCAGCCTTCCTGCTCCTCTGATGCTGCTTGGCCTGTCGTGTTCATCCAGCTCTCCACCTTGTTATCTCGTAATTTCAGTTCAGATTGTCTTTGGGCTAGTCCATGTCAATTTCATCACAACTGTGTGGGCCAGCTGAAGCCTTGGTCAATTTAAGACAGCATTTTTGTATCTTCTTAAACCATTTCAGTCCAGAATAGTTATATGCTTTATTAGGAGATAGCGAGAACTGCAGATGCTGGAAGTCAGAGCCGATACAGTGTGGATGTGGAGGAACACAACAGGTCAGGCTGCATCAGAGGAGCAGGAAAATTGATATTTCAGGTTGGAACCCTTCATTAGGACTGATAAAGGGCCCTGATCCAAATAGTTGACTTTCCTGTTCCTCTGATGCTGCTGTACATGCATTATTAAAACAGCTGGAGGGATACTCCATATTTTATGTCATCATGACAAACCAGAAATACTGCCTGATTTAAATTTTTATGTAAATGTGCTTTTTGTTTTCAATACACCATATCGATAACATTTACCATCCATCCTCTACCTCACTGGCAATAGATTTCAACTCAACACTTGCCTTCCACTGAGCCACAGCACTCCTCCAGGCCGTTGACTTGAGCTTCCAGCCCTTTGTGCCTCATTGAGGATTGGGTTATGGTTTGAAGCTGAAAATTGCCTTGCAGCATCCAGGGATGGGAGGGTTGGGTGGGTTAGCCATGGTAAAAAAACCCCATGTGGGGTTAAGGGGATGGGTTGAGTCCCACTGGGATGCTCTTTAGAAGGTCAGTGCACACTGTGTGACATTAACAGTTTGGATAGAATTAATGCAACTTCAACATTAACTCTTCCAGAAACCTTATTTTACAGAACGTTTTGTCACATTCCAAGTCCTCCAGATGGGCTGAATGGCCTCTTTCTGCAGTGTTGGGATTCTATGATTCTAATTTTCTGTATCTGTACCATTTTAACAGAGTCAATAAGTAGTATGACAGAAGAAGTATACTGAGGCATTTCAACTCCTGTGAACCATGCAGTTGATTTTAGGGGCAGTTCACATCACAGCAAAATTGTGTAAATGCATTAGAAACATTTGAAAGCGAACTGTCCTATGCTTCTTGCTTGCAATGCACACTGTGTCAAGTTAGACCATTGGTAGGATTAGTGGCAGATGATAGAAAAGCATGTTTCAGCCTCAGAGAAATTGAGGTTTGGCAAATTGTTTCGCTGTTTGCTGTTTTCCTGCTGAATTTAGCATTAAGATTTTAATTGCAATCCTTTTCTCCCCTCGGTTTCTCCTTTGTCGTCCTGCATTCTGGATTCCCATTTTTGCTGACATCCTGTTCTACTCATTAGAAAACTATCTGGAAAAAATTGAAATAAAATGGAACTGATTTGCTTCCATGCCAGAAACCCACTGATAGCCTTTGTTGGTCAAGATGTGATATTTAATGGCAGTACATTGTTTATGTCTTCCTAATTTATCTCAGTATCCCTTCTTAATGACCGTACATCGCCAAGCACACCTTCTGAACAGTAGGACTAGGAGAACTGAATGTGGTGTTGAGTTGAAGAAGTTATGCTGGATAGACTTGGACATCATACAAGGCAAACCTTCACAAATTCAATGGGCTGAATTTCCAATGCTCACCAATGATGTGTTTGGGACTCAAAAGTACCTGCATCAGCTGGTGTGCTGGTTTTTTGATGCTATTCTCAGTGCCAGCTTATTGAAACACAGGCACAGCTGCTCAATAACTATGGTGGGGGCAGGGAGTCTCCCTCTAAAGTAGCCTGTGGTTTCTCTAGCATGCAGGGCGTGAAGACTTTTTAGATTTTTTAGATTCCCTACAGTGTGGAAACAGGCCCTTCGGCCCAGCAAGTCCACACCACCCCTTGAAGTATCCCACCCAGACCAATCCCTCTATAACCCACACACCCCTGAACACTACGGGCAATTTAGCATGGCCAATCCACCTAGCCTGCCTGAGTTCCTGACGCCTCAGCCAGTCTGCCAGCTTTTTGTCTTCAGGCATCGATATTGGTCTCTGCCTCTGGGGCTAACTGATGGCTAACTGGAAAGGCTGCCCCTGCTGACACTGACGTATGCACGCTATGGGCCACTTAAATTGTGCACGTGCAGATGTCGGGGGTTATGCGGTGGGTGGGGGTGTCGCATATAAGAAACAGCAACTGAAATTGCGATGTGCAGGGTGAAAGGTCAGGACAGGGGTGAGGGTGATACATTTGTGCATGATGTCACATGTAAAGCCTATTTGATGACATCAATGTGTTGAATCATGCATTCCCGAATAAGTACATGTGTTGTTGCCCATGGCTCTTGGTATCAGCAAACACTGTCAGCTGGAAAATCCTATGTGGCCTCCTTTAATTGTCCTTTATTAGCTCTACCTGCCACGCGGGTTGGTTACATCTTATGGCGTAATCACATGTCTCTAGTTGAAAACAGACCCAACAATATTTTCCCCAGCAGGGAAAGGGGAAATTGCAGCTTCCATGCATCTTTATGATGCATGTAGCTGCTATTTTTTTGTATGGGGTTGAAGCCGAGAATTTGAAAACACTGTCATAAATGGGTCAAAAGCGAAATTCAAAATTGCGAGTCAGGCTTCTCAGGATGTTTATGTAAACTGGATTAGAAATCGGGCAGAATAGATTGAGTGTCGTTTTACAGCAACAATCTTATTTAGAAAATTTTGGCCCCATTGCAGTTAGCCATAGCAGGCTTTCTGAAATGAAGCAGCAGTTTTCAAACTGAAATGAAGCAGCAGTTTTTAAACTGAAATGGAGGAATTGTGAAATCTGCTTGAACAGCTGATTGGCTGGCCACCCAAATAGGACCAGGTGCCAGCCTAGAAATATTTGAGTTGTGTAAAACTATGAAAAATCTCAAGGTGGAATACATTGCTCGGGTAAACAAAATATTGAAACAATTTAAAATGGAGGAATGTGTTTTGAGATTTCCATCATTGGGTGATGCCAGGAGCTGCTCACTTGTTTTTAGTGATACTTCATATGCCAATCTCTGTGATGGGTTCATGAATGTTGAAGGATTTATCATCTCTCTTTTGGGAGAGGTAGGTGAATATTGCCCTTTAGCTCGGGAAACTAAAAAAAATTGCGAGAGTAATTAAAAAGCACCTTAGTGTTAGAAACGCTCACTCTTGTTGAGGAAATAGATATGGCAGTTTTATTAACAAAAGGTTTAAGCAAATTCTAAGGGAATCAGCATCAATACTCACTGAGTGATGTACCAATAATAAGTCACTATGGTAACCAAAGGCCTGAGCAAGCCTGGCGAGAACCAGGACAAGTCAGACATAATCTAGAAAAGGTTAACCATCTAAACTTAACCACCTGGCTGGCCAACAGTAATGGAGCAAGGAGTATGGGATAGTTTGATTTGAGTGGAGGTTTTAGGCAAGTTAAAGTTTATTTTGACACATATGCAACAGAACAGAGAGACTCAATCCCAGACTAAGCCTGGTTACCATGACACGGGTGAGATCATAAGAGGATGATAGGTAAGAATCTAAAGCTAAGGCTAGTGGTATCCCTGGATTATTCAACAGAGACTTATACAGTAACACATATCTTGGGCCAACTTGCTGGCCACGGACCAAAAATGTGCTCTTGAGTGGAGACTGGCATTTGAAGGCCATGGGATGATGAGTGTCAAACTCCGGTGAGTGAAAACTTGTTGGATGTGCAGGATCACATGAACGAACTAATCAGAAGTAGACAGGTCACAGTAAGGGGGAACACGATGTAACAAAAGAAACAGCTTGCCAATTAAACCTCCCTAAATGTTTACATTGACTGCTCCAACATTGTACAATCTACAAACGTTTGTGAAAACAGGACCACAGCCTGCATGTTCAGACCAAACAAGAGTCACTCATTTTGAACAAAACTTTAGAGGCATTTTTTCAAAGACAGAAACAAGCCCTCCCTCTTGCAGGAGGGTACATTAGGTACACTCCCAAAAATGACCACTGAATTTGGGCCGTAGGAAATAGTGATCATGAAAATCAAAGGCATGTAATGGGAATGACTTGGGAAGTGAAATTCCAGATAAAAAGCTCTTCTTCCCAGTTCTCAAAATGTTTACTTGCTCACTAGAGGGCAGTACATGCCCAGTAAAAAGGCATGATGTTTAATTAATTATTCAGAATGTTTGTATTGGCCACACTGGAGTTGAAAGATAAAATCGGACAGACAGAAATTGTAATTTTGATCCTTTCAGGAGGCAGATCTTGTAGAGAATGAAACTTTCTTAACTATCAGATGTTGGAAGTTTAATTTCCTCAAAGGAAGTGTTAAGAACAATTATTTTACCTTCTCACTTAAAGTATTCATTGCCTCACAAAGTAAAGACTAACTCTCCATTAAGAAGAAATCAGGAAGCAGTTATAGGTGGGGTGAAGAAATGACTAGCATTCATGCAGCATCTTCTGTGTTCTAAGTGTAAAGTGCTGCATAAGAATTAGTTTTGAGTGAAATCACTGCTGTTCTCCACTGAGGAATCTATATTAAAGACTAACCAATTAAATTGACATCATTTATTTTGGTTGTTTTAATATATCAATGTCAGGTAGGAAACCAGGAGAAATCTTCCTCAAACATGACCGAGCATTATTTATGAGGAGAGCAGCAGACAAAGGCTCCATTTACCACTTCAGACAAATTGCTGTACCTCCAACAGTATCGCCCCATAGTGAGTTTTGCACTTAAGCATCTGTAATGAAGCTTAAAACCACACACACCTCACGCAGAGACAAGATTGCTAACTCTGAGTCACACTGTCAACTGAAATAAAACAGTTGTCAACGAATAATGTTATCATTTACCAGGCAGCAGTCACCCCCACTCGCTTATATATTTTAAAGACTCAGTTATCCAACTGACAGTGAAGCATCATCAACAGTGCCTTTGCAAGATCCTCCAAATCCAGTGATAAGAAAGGTGCTGCCACATCAGTGTCTTTTCCTGAGTCAACTCACCCAGCATTGAGATACTTGTCATTCAAAATCAGCTCTGCTGGAGGCGCAGAATGGTGCCTGACACCAGGATCTTAAAGCTTTGCTAGAGCCTCCCAGGTGGAAAATGGGGACATTTTAGGGATTTAGATTCATTTATTTGTCACATGTACTAAGTACAGGCATACATAAATACAGCAAAAAGTGCACAAAGTTGCCCTTCACTGGCACCCACTTGGTTACAAAAACCAGAATTAAAAGATTTTAACAGAACCAAAAGGTAAACAGGAAAAAAGAAACGTCCAGATCTCAGAATCCCAAATCCCATCTCCACAATGGTGCAAGTGCCACTCCAATCGCTGGGGCACCCAGGAAGCGGCTTCAGTGTGAAAGACTCGCTCGGACCACCGTCACCACCTCACCGGCCCGTTCTCACCGTCGTCACCGCCTCACCAGCCCGTTCTCACCGTCTCACCACCCTGTTCTCACCGTCTCACCCAACCCATTCTCACTGCCTCACCAGCCCGTTCTCTCTGCCTCACCACCTCACCGGCCTGTTCTCACCGTCTCACCAGCCCATTCTCACTGCCTCACTGGCCCGTTCTCACTGTCTCACCGGCCTGTTCTCACCCCCTCACCAGCCCATTCTCACTGTCTCACTGGCCTATTCTCACCACCTCACAAGCCCGTTCTCATGCCTCACCAGCCATTCTCACTGCCTTACTGGCCCATTCTCACCACCTTCCTGGCCTGTTTTCACCATCTCACCAGCCCGTTCTCACCACTGTCGCCATCTCACCGGCCCGTTTTCACCATCTCACCACCTCACCAGCCTGTTCTCACTGTCTCACCAGCCTGTTCTCACTGCCTCACCAGCCTGTTCTCACCGCCTCACCAGCCCGTTCTCACTGCCTCACCGGCCTGTTCTCACCGCCTCACCGGCCTGTTCTCACTGCCTCACCGGCCTGTTTTCACCATCTCACCGGCCTGTTCTCACTGCCTCACCGGCCTGTTCTCACTGCCTCACCAGCCCGTTCTCACCACCTCACCAGCCCGTTCTCACTGCCTCACCGGCCTGTTCTCACTGCCTCACCAGCCCGTTCTCACCATCTCACCGGCCTGTTCTCACTGCCTCACCGGCTTGTTCTCACCGTCTCATCAGCCCGTTCTCACCGCCTCACCAGCCCGTTCTCACCGTCTCACCGACCTGTTCTCACCATCTCACCAGCCGTTCTCACTGTCTCACCGGCCTGTTCTCACTGCCTCACCGACCTGTTCTCACCGCCTCACCGGCCTGTTCTCACTGCCTCACTGACCTGTTCTCACTGTCTCACCGACCTGTTCTCACTGCTGAGCCCGCCCACTCTTGATCTGCCGCCATTGCACGACGAATGTTCGATCCGCCCTTGCTGCATTGACGCAGCCCGCACATTCAGCTCCCGCTACGCGGTTCACAGTCGTGATCTGACTCCTTATTTAGGTAGTTAAAAAGGACAGGGGAGAGGGGGTGGGGGGTATTCAATTACTGCAGAGAGGGGCGAGAGGAAGAAGAGAAATAGAAAGGAAAAGGAAAGGGAACAGGCAATCAGAGTGGAGCTCCGAATGGAGCGACTTACTCTGCCACCATCTTGACATGTCCTCCAGGTATCCCCCAAAGAAATGAAACTTCTTTTTCAGAGTCAGGGAGGTCTCTGGTTTGTGACTGACCAAAATGGAAAATATTCATTTGTGATGGCATCAAAGACATCAAGACTTTGTCAGGAATGTGCAGAGGTAAGTTTGAGTCATCAGAATGCATGCCCAATCAACAAACACTTCACCCAACCAACCCTTGAAGTATTACAACAGGATTGTGCATTAGACTTATGCATCATCTCAGAACCTATTGAACTGGAATGGAAACAGATTATCTCAATTCTAAGGATCTAAGAAGAGAGAAGAAAGAAAACCCTCTGTTTTCTGCTTTGTATATCCAGTGTGCATTTATGAGTAGCAAGAAGAAAATCTAATATTTACCAGGGTTGAAAAGACAAATTGCGTTGGCTTGTTTGCCCCTGAATGTGAAAAATTAACAGTAGTCAAATTGAGATGTCTCCGATCATTAAAGAGTTTGTAAGGGTAGATGGAAATAAACTATTTCAGTATTACATTTTCTCAAAGCTTTTTGTCTTGCACTCATCACATCTTACAAATTCATGCAGAAAACCAACATTGTACAGAATGAAAGGAACATACTGATTGGTTGGCAAGGGGCCTCTGATGAGGATGAGTGTTGCCACGCAGAATGTATGTATGAATACTGATTGGCAGTTAACAGTCAGAGACTGTTTCTTTGAGCTGGAGACAAAGGAGGCACAACCTTAAAATTTAAAGCTCCACTGTTCAGCAGATGACAGGAAGCACTTCTTCTGCAGTAGGGAGTGGAAACCTACAACTGTCTCCTGCAAAAACTGCTGAAACTCGGGGCTCAATTGAAAATGTCAAAAGCCATGTTGATAAATTTTTGTTTGTTCAGAGTCCTCAGTGTTGTATTATGTCTCATTATTAGTAAACCTGTATGAGCTATGCTCATGATATCATCACTGTATCAGAAAATGCGATCTGAAAGTATAAAAATTCATACCCCATTTTACTGTGGGATCACTTGAAACATAACACACTATTGAAAGCAAACTACCTTTGCAATCTAATAGCTTAATGACACTTAAGTGCCCATGAATGTAATGTTTGTACATGAAACAGTTTGTACTGTTAGCTGTTGGATTCTTCAATACATGTGCAGTGTTTTGTGTTACAAGGGACAATATAAGCTTTGCAACTTCAGGTAAAACTCTCTGCTGGTGGCAAACTCACAGCATTAAAAGTTTCAGAAACAAGGCAGACAGGTGGAATGAAGGTACAGGTCAGCAATGGTATCATTAAATGGTAGGACAGGCATGAAGGTTGAGTGGCCAGCTCCAAATCCTGTGCTTCACTTGACAATGTTTTACAGCATATTTAAAATCTTGTTAATAAGTTGCAAATCATTGCATTATTTGTGATATTATTACATCAAATAATGATGTTGTTATATTTGTGTTGATATAAAACAGTGTAGGTACAAAAATATCAGTATGATTTAGATGATGGGTCCCAATCTAACTCGAGACTGCGTTAAGGCAAATGTCGTACCTTTTCTATTAGGCAGCATAAAGTGATTTAGACTTCACAACACAACTTCAGTCTATGGTGGAAGTCTCTTGTTAACAAAATTTGTTTATCTTGCCAAGAACTTTATAAACTCAAAATTTTTCTTATTAGATATGCCAGAAGTGATGTTTATAACAGTGGAAGTTAGCCAACTGAGCAGTGAGCACAGGGATCCTTTGTTCCCGAACTCACTGCAAACCACAACTTGCACTGTTGGTCTGGGTTGGTGCCTATTCCATTGCTACTTTCTTCTTTGTTGTTCATGATGGGCTCTGAAGACAAGTCCAACATTTCCAATCCATCCCTCTGAGAAAACTGAATGCCTGAATCCCCTCAGAACGCAGTTAAAAGTGGGGATTGGAGTCAGAGATAGGCCTCCATGAATCTCTTGGATGTTTCCAACAATCCAGCAGTTTAGCTGACTCCAGCTCTTCACTTGCAGAGTCACTCAACTGAGCTGAAATTCTCAAACTGCTATGCTGGATTTCAACATATTTTCTCTCAACTGTCAACCTAAACCCAACTCAAAATCATTGGAATATATGAGAAAGCATGATGTATTTTCTTGGACATTACTTTATTCATGAAGGACTGAAGACAGGAAGAGGAACGTGTTTAACAAAGCTCAATGATTGGAGGTGAGGACAGTGCCATGATTATGATTTAATTTGTGTTAGCACATGTAACATATACTACAGAAATTCAGTCTTATATTGAGTTGGATACTTGAAATTTTATTAACAATGCAATATGTTCACTGCTATGACACCTGAGACAGGGTTATATACTTCCACAGATAGCCACTACACTATATACGTAGTTGACTGGCTGACTACTGACTGATTAGCAGGATGGCTAAGTGAATGTACAGAGGGTAAGATGGCAGCAAATCAGATGAAGGTGTTTTACACCACAGCCTCACTTGTCACACTGAAACTTAGCTGTCTTAAGGATATAGAAATCTTTTTGAGACGTACCCTTCTTTCCCTCTGAAGAATATAAATTCTGCTGTGTTAAATATATACATGAGTGGTTTGTGCAGAGTTTGCACATTCTCCACGTGTCTGTGTGGGTTTCCTTTGGGTTGCCTGGTTTCCTCCCACAGCCCAAAGATGTACGGGTTAGGTGCATTGACCATGTTCAATTGCCCACAGTCTCCAGGGATGTGGAGGGTAGCTGGATTAGCTATGGGAAATGTAGGGTTACAGGGACTGCGAAGAGGAAGAGTTTGGGTGGAATGCTGATTGGAGAGTTGCTGCGGACTTATTGGATCAAATGGCCTGTTTTCACGCAGTAAGGATTTTATGCTCTGTGAGTGCATAATGGTAAATTATCTTCATACATTAAGGCAACACTGATGGCTATGCAATACAACTGGACCTAATACACAATGATTATGGCTCAGCAGTGTTACTTTACGAAATGCTCTGTCACTGTGAATGTTTGTCTCATGTATTATGGATGGCCAGTTGTTGTCTGATACAATAATTTCAATACCAGAGTCATCATCTTATATCACTGACAATAGTTCAGGTGCAAGTCAGATCCGCTGTCCATTTCACTGTGAGATTTGACTACTATTTTTGACAATGTTGTATGACGTGGTTGGTACATTACATTGTAGTGATTTCCCATGGACCCATGCTTTCATACTAAAGATATCAAATTCCAGGATCAAATTTGGACAGTTGCATGCTTGTTGATTCAAATTTTGTATCATCTCCTTCTTTCTTTCCAACAATGTAGCATGTACATGTGATTGGGTGGTAAGAGTATGTGACAGAATGACTGTGTGGATCTGTCTTCCAAAAGCAAGGACTGCCAATGAGGATTAACTGTTGCTGTAAGGAGCTGCATGTATATTTAATGTGGCCATCCAGAAATCTTGGCAAGTAGCTTTGCATTATTGGTCACAGACTTCATCATACAAATGGTGCACTCTGCAAGACCGTTAAATTGATGTTGTGTATATGGATTTCAGCAAGGTGTTGGATAAGGTTCCCCACAGTAGGCTATTGTACAAAATGCGGAGGAATGGGATTGTGGGAGATATAGCAGTTTGGATCGGAAATTGGCTTGCTGAAAGAAGACAGAGGGTGGTAGTTGATGGGAAATGTTCATCCTGGAGACCAGTTACTAGTGGTGTACCGCAAGGGTCGGTGTTGGGTCCACTGCTGTTTGTCATTTTTGTGAATGACCTGGATGAGGGCATAGAAGGATGTGTTAGTAAATTTGCAGATGACACTTAGGTCGGTGGAGTTGTGGATAGTGACAAAGGATGCTGTAGGTTGCAGAGAGACATAGATAAGCTGCAGAGCTGGGCTGAGAGGTGGCAAATGGAATTTACATAGAACATAGAACATAGAACATAGAACATAGAACAGTACAGCACAGAACAGGCCCTTCAGCCCACAATGTTGTGCCGACCATTGATCCTCATGTATGCACCCTCAAATTTCTGTGACCAAATACATGTCCAGCAGTCTCTTAAATTACCCCAATGACCTTGCTTCCACAACTGCTGCTGGTAACGCATTCCATGCTCTCACAACTCTCTGCGTAAAGAACCTGCCTCTGACATCCCCTCTATACTTTCCACCAACCAGCTTAAAACTATGACCCCTCGTGCTAGCCATTTCTGCCCTGGGAGAATGCAGACAAGTGTGAGGTGATGCACTTTGGTAGGAGTAACCGGAAGGAAAAGTACTGGGCTAATGGTAAGATTCTTAGTAGTGTAGATGAGCAGAGAGATCTCGGTGTCCATGTACACAGATCCTTGAAAGTTGCCACCCAGGTTGACAGGGCTGTTAAGAAGGCATACAGTGTTTTAGCTTTTATTAATAGAGGGACCGAGTTCTGGAACCAAGAGGTTATGCTGCAGCTGTACAAAACTCTGTGGTGGCCACACTAGGAGTATTGTGTCCAGTTCTGGTCACCGCATTATAAGAAGGATGTGGAAGCTTTGGAAAGGGTGCAGAGGAGATTTACTAGGATGTTGCCTGGTATGGAGGGAAGGTCTTACGAGGAAAGGCTGAGGGACTTGAGGCTGTTTTTATTAGAGAGAAGAAGGTTGAGAGGTGACTTAATTGAAACATATAAAGTAATCAGAGGGTCAGATAGGGTGGATAGGGAGAGCCTTTTTCCTAGGATGGTGACGGCGAGCACGAGGGGGCATAGCTTTAAATTGAGGGGTGAAAGATAGAGGACAGATGTCAGAGGTAGTTTCTTTACTCAGAGAGCAGTAAGGGAATGGAACGCTTTGCCTGCAACGATGGTAGATTCATCAACTTTAGGTACATTTAAGTTGTCATTGGATAAGCATATGGACGTACATGGAATAGTGTAGGTTAAATGGGCTTGAGATCGGTATGACAGGTCAGCACAACATCGAGGGCCGAGGGGCCTGTACTGTGCTGTAATGTTCTATGTTCTATGTTCTATTGGTCTATATGAAGAAAGTTAACTGAGGTTGAGAGAGTGAACAGCATCAAGATCCTCAAAGTGACGATAACTGACAACCTGTCCTGGACTTTCCACGTGAATGCCACAGTCAAGAAGGCACAACAATGCCTTTTCTTTCTAGGTAGCTCAGGAAATTTGGCACGTCCATAAGGTCCCTCAACAACTTCTACGGATACACCATTGAAAGCATACTGCCTGGGTGCATAACAGCCTGGTCTGGCAACTGCTCTGCCCCAGGGCCATAATAAATTCCAGAAGGTGGTGTGCACAAACCAGACCATCATGGAAGCCAACCTTCCATCCATGGACTCTATTTACATGGCTCACTGTCACAGAAAGATGGTAAACATCATCAAAGACACATCGCACCCTGGTAATGACCTCCTACAACCTCTTACATCAGGCAGAAGGTACAGAAGCCTGAACACATGCAAAATCATATTCAGTTGAATGGACTCTAGCCCCAAATAATGTAACCTGCAATGTAATCTGTCTGTCCCTAATTCTTTTTGATCTGTACAATGCTTTGCTAGCTGTAATCTGCCTGTACTGCTCGTAATCAAAGGTTTTCACTGCATTTCGATATACGTGACAATAAAATCCATCAACAAGCAACAGGTGAAGGATAGGACTGCTGCACTTGGGCTGAGGGCTGGGCTTGAGCACAGGCCACCTGGGCCAGCCCATGATTGAATGTTACTGGCCTGCTTTAACTATCAAATGGCATCAATGGAAAGAAGAACACTGACACTTACCTCAAACAACACTCTCTGTCCAGCTCAGCTGCTGGTTTGTTTTGGTTCTCACTTTGCACCATGCAGCTCAGTGTTTCCCAAACATTTTCCCACTGTGACCCCACTTTGGGGCTAGAAGATTGTAGTCACCCCTTAAGTGAGAATTTTGTGACTGGGTGGGGTGGGGATAATGGCACCCGAGAGACTGGAGTTAGGAGATGAGGGGACACAAGAACGACAATAGTGTGAGCCTGTTTGGGTCAGATGCACAGTTGCAGAAACTGGGGGATCTCCACAGCAACTATTATCATTCTGGAGATCAAAGACCCAAACATTTCAGCTGGATCACCATTTTGGGAGGCACTGACGCAAGGCGTTATTCCTGGTCAACAGAATATAGCCAGAGATGGCAAAACATTTGTATCGTTTAGGAATCAAACAGAGAAGGTGCAGTATCTGAGACAAGGCGGGGACAAGCTGCGCTGGTGTTGGGACTGACCTCGCCTCCTAATCTGTCCTTCCTCTCATCTATCCCCTTCTCCCACCTCAAGCCTCACCCCCATTTCCTTCCTACTAACCTCATCCCGCCCCCATGACCTGTCCATCCTCATTGACTGTCCTATCCCCTCCCTGCCTCCCCACCTACACTCACCTCTAGTGGCTCCATCCTCACCTCTTTAACTTGTTTGGCTCCTCTCCACCTATCTTCTCCTCTATCCATCTTCAATCTGCTCCCCCTTTTTCCCTATTTATTTCAGAACCCTCTCCCCCTCCACCTTTTCTGATGAAGGGTCTCGGCTCGAAACGTCAGCTTTGGTTCTCCTAAGATGCTGCTTGGCCTGCTGTTTCATCCAGCTCCACGCTTTGTTATCTCGGATTCTCCGGCATCTGCAGTTCCCATTATCTCTGGTACAGTATCTGCTCTGGCCTTTACTTTTTATTAAGGTTATAATCAATAATTCATTACAAACTCTGAAATTTCGTTAATGTATCTAGTGACAATTGCACTCAGCATAGGAAATTGCAGTAAGTTTATTTATCTGTTGGGAACAGGAAAACACTGTGAAAATACATTGTGAATCTCAAGGTAAGTTTGGCAATGAAATCGTTCATCTGAGAGAGAGCAGATTGTCAATTTAAATCTCAGCTGGCAATAGTTGGAACTGTCTCTGAACATGTTAGGCTGTGGCTTTAGTGCTTCATCTGTTGGAGATTTTCTGCCAAATAATCCCATAAACTGGTAAAATTTGTTTACTTTCATCTGAAAGCACAGCAGATGGTTAAAAACCATACTCAATCTTGTGGGAGAATACATGCTCTAAAAATCATGCGGTTTCCAGCAATGTTCTTCATCCAGTAATTATAAGGGCTAGCTTCACTCCTATCCATAATGTACAAGAATGCCTATGCAATGCATATTACTTCATTTTTTAAAAAGAAGTGCTGTGCATTGTTGGCATTCCGATTGCCCTCTTTGCCTTGTAAACAGATGCCACAAGTGTTGATTGTCCAAACACATCTCCTATGTAAATGTGGCAGCTATGGGACTATAGCATATGCTAATGGCGCAAACTGCGTATCATTGGAGCCGGTCCACTTCAGGATCTTGAGAAATCGATTCTGTTCAGAGTGGCTGACAAAAACGACACCAGCAGGAGAACATGTTGAGGTGAGTGGAATGAGGTCTAGAGTTAGAGGGGGTATACTGACCGGAGCTATTGAGGGATAACTGTAAATCAATGGCCTCTCATCAGTGATTCTCCAAAACTGAGGGAGTGTCATTTTTCACTTTATCAAAATCGTGCAAAGTTTAAAATGTCCTTTAAATCTATTTTTACATTTGTAATTCCACTCCTTTCAACACAACTCTCTCCCCATAAACTGTGGTGGTTTATCCCTAGAATTATCTTGGTAAATGTACATTGCACATTCATTGCAGTGATGTCCTTCAATGAGATGTTCAGAACTGCTCAGTGTACCCTTTGGAATAATCCACATTTGCACAAATTCCCCATTATTTTAAGTGTCCCTATCTAAACAAATGTAGCTACTTTTTATTATTTGATCCACCTGCTCTTGTATTTTCATCAAATTAAGTATTTGAGGCCTTGGGGTGTATTATTCAATGCCATTTTGAAGTGTCCTCAATTAACTCTACTTCCTACCTACTAACCTCATCCCACCTCCTTGACCTGTCCGTCTTCCCTGGACTGACCTATCCCCTCCCTACCTCCCCACCTATACTCTCTCCACCTATCTTCTTTTCTCTCCATCTTCGGTCCGCCTCCCCCTCTCTCCCTATTTATTCCAGTTCCTTCTCCCCATCCCCCTCTCTGATGAAGGGTCTAGGCCCGAAACATCAGCTTTTGTGCTCCTGAGATGTTGCTTGGCCTGCTGTGTTCATCCAGCCTCAGATTTTATTATCTTGGAATTCTCCAGCATCTGCAGTTCCCATTATCTCTAACTCTACTTCCTTATTTTTCCCCCAAATTGTATTTGACTTTTTTAACATTACCAAAATGCTGCCAATTAGCTCTCCATTCTGTTTATGCATCTTTGCTTAACTCCAGACCTCTGGACTAAGATCAGAAAATTAGCAGCTGAGCTCACTCACTTTCTGAACAACAATGTCTGGCAAACTTCAGATCACCAGCATCAGGCAAATGTTCCCTTCAGCTTTTCCATTTGCCATTGGTTTTTAGTCCAGCACAAACATCTTAGCCATGGAGATCATGACAGGCCAAGGTACAAAGGTGCACCCCCAAGGATCAAATCACAAAGCACCAAATTACAATGTTTATGTAGATCCATTAACTGTGGCATTGCTCCTCACCCTGTCCCTGAAACAAAGCTGTCAGACCTATTCCTTTCCCACCTCTCACTGGTGATTGACAGCAATTCATCATGGAGCCAAATCTCATACATAGCTCCCATATGCATCAAACCTCAGGTTTACATTTCTACAGTTTTCCAAAGCCTGAGTTCACTTTCAGTGGTGATGCCAAAAGAAAGGACAGAGCTTCATTCTGCAAAACCCCAACAGTCACACTCCAGTCCTGCCTAATCCCAGGAAGACCCGACAGAGTGACCTATCTTCAAACTGGTTTTAATATGGCTACTCTCACTTATTATCCTTGATACAGCTAAATATCAAACATTTCCATTTTGGTACATCTTATACATCACTTTGCTGTTCATTCTCACCCTTCAGAATGGCAAGAAGTTAAGACTGAATAAATAAAGGAACATATATGATATATACACACTCAAACACATATATGCGAACATATGCATATATAAAATAATAGATTAATCAATTAATTTTCACATGATAACAAATGAAGTTGTATAATGCATTTCCCCAAAACCGCCACAAAATATCACAGAGTACACTAAGGAAATATAATTTAACTAATTCAGCCACGGCAAATCAGTGGCCATAGTGTTACCCTCAACTTGTTGTAAACACCCCACTATAAAATATTAAGGTCATTGGCTCATGTGAACATCATTCTCCACTTAGGTTATTATTTTATTTCATAAAATATTTGAGAGGCAAGGGCATTCTGAATTTCTTACCTTTATTCTACTGATCCATAAACATACAGCATTCTTTCAGATGTGTTACGCTTGTCACATTTTTACAGGATAGCAAACTTCTACTGAGTTGGATTGAATTTCCTGACTTCAAAGCTTCACTTTGGGAATGCCTTTCATTGTTTCCATCGATTTATTTATACAAACAAAAAAGAACTCATGGCCATAAATAAAAGAAGACAGGCAATGTTGAAAACATCTACCAGGTTAGGCATCATTTGCAGGACATGTTGTTATTGCAACTTCCTGCAGCTTTGTCCTTCTGTAAAGCTGTGGCCTTGTCTGCAGGATGTAAAGAAGCTGCAAGGAGTTGACCAGGACAGAGTCACTCATCTCCAGTGAATGCATAAATCATGGACTCACAGAAATTACTATATAGATGGACACTAACCAACCCATTATACACTTGACTTTTCTATTTCTTTATTCATTCATGGGATGAGGGTATCACTGACTAGGCAGCATTTATTGTCCATCCCTAATTACCCAGAGGTCAGCTGAGAGTCAACCACATTGCTGTGGATTTGGAGTCACATGTAGGCCAGACCAGGTAAGGATGGCAGTTTCCTTCCCAAAAGGACATTAGAACATAGAACATAGAACATTACAGCACAGTACAGGCCCTTCGGCCCTCGATGTTGTGCCAACCTGTCATACTGATCTGAAGCCCATCTAACCTACACTATTCCATGTACGTCCATATGCTTATCCATGTGAATAGATGTTTTTTTTCCCAACGATTGACAATGGATTTCACGGATATCATTAGGTTTTTAATTCCAGACATTGAATTCAAATTTCACCATGTGCTGTGGTGGGATTAAAACCCGGGCCCCAGAACGCTATCTGGGTCTCTGGATTAACAGTCCAGCAATAATACCACTAGGCCATTGCCTCCCCTTGATATGTCTTTAACTAGAGAAAATTAGTTAAATCTCATTTCCCAGTCTTTTTCTTTCAAAAACTCTTCGAAAGATGAATGCAATTCCATCGGAAATGAAATCGTAGTCTCTGTTAGACTTGTGGTGGATATTGCAGCAGCAAGGATGAAAACCAGCAATAAACCAAAAAGAACAACAGAGGATGCTGGTAATTTTCAGCCAGTTAGGCTGCATCTGTGGAGATAGAGTGCAGAATTAATGCTTTGTGTCTGTGACTTATCATCAAAAATGAAGAAAGATAGGAACGCCTTTTTGGGCAGATGAAAAAGAAGCAGCTGGAAGAAGAACCAAAAGGAAGGCCTGATATAAGATCATAAGAAATAGGAGCTGGAGGAGATCAAATAGCCACTCCGAAGGGTTCTGCGATTCAAATCAATCATTGTTGATCTTTATCTTCAACTCCACTTTGCCATCTGCCCCCCGAGTCCCTTAATTTCTTGAATAGCCAAAAGTATGTTTATCTATATATTAGATTCCCAAGCCAGAAGAAACAATGTTTCAGTATCTGCCCCTGTTAAGCCTCTTCAGTATCATGTACATCACAGTTAAATTGTGTCTCATTCTTTTAAACCGCAGAGAATATCGGTCCAACCGAGAACTCACCTTCCCAAATGCTTGTAGCACCTGCTTGCTTACTTTCTGTGTCCCTTGTATCTTTTAATATCAACATTTAACAGTTTCAGACGTTTAAAAATCATCCTTCTTTCTATTCTTATGAACTTAGTGAAGAACCTCACATGCGCCCATAGTAAGTGCCATCTGCAACTTTGCTACCTTTACAATTAACCTGTGTTTGCAGCCTCTTGGTGTCCTCACAACTTGCATTCTGACCTGGTTTTACATCGTTAGCAAACATTGATAGATTACTTTCTCCCCCGTGATCTCAATAATTCCTGTAGATTGTAAATAGCTGCAATATATTGTAAATCTATGCAAATAGACTGTGATAGGTTGAGGAACAGAAGAGATTTATCAGCAGCATTCATACTTCAAAATAAGTCAGACAGTGTGGTTATGGGTGAAATAAAAAAAAATGATGTGCCTAGATGGGGTGTGAAAGACTTGCTTGCAACTAAATGCAAAGTAAACTAATTAATAAAGAAACATGACGAAAACAAACTAGCAAGATGAAAAAAAACTACATAAAGCAAGTTGGAGGCACTCAGTGTTGAGTCCAGAATGCCAGAGAGTGCTAAACCAAATTATGTGATGCTGACACAGCAGAGACTGTTTAGCTTTAATATTTATGTAATTATTCCATCCCTGCCATAGACCTTTTAAACAGTATTTATTCCATCGAAGGTATCTGTATTACATTAAAAAGAACACTAGTTTTTGTAGGATGCTTTTAAAAAGTATATGTTTTCTCCATTTTACCCATATGCAGTGCATTGGCAGCACTGGATGTGCTTTAAGAAGTGGACTGAAGTAAACTGTCAAGATATGAAGCTACCATTCTGCCTGTGAATACTACACCTGCCGCCATCAGAAATTTAAATCTGAGCCTGAGTTGAAAGAGGATGCCAGACTGTTGGCATATTGACTACTTATAGGCTATGGGGGAGGCAGTGGCCTAGTGATATTATCGCTGGACTATTAATCCAGATAACATGTTCAAATCCTGCCACAGTAAATGGTGGAGTTTGAATTCAATAAATAGCTGGAATTGAGAGTCTAATGATGACCGTGAATCCATTGTCAACTGTTGGAAAAATCTATCTGGTTCACTGGGAAGGAAACTGACATCCTTACCTGGTCTGGCCTACATGTGATTCCAGACCCACAGCAATGTGGTTGACTCGCAACTGCCTTCTGGGCAGCTAGGGATGGGCAATAAATGCTGCGTAGCCAGTGATGCCCTCATCCCATAGCTGAATAAAGAAGACTAATTGCCTCTGATTTCTTCATTGGATAGCAGTTAAGTTTGGAAAAATAGCTGAAAAAACATTATTAGTTAACATCAATGAGTGCAAGTGCGTATTTTATGTTTAGACCATTTGTTTTGTTTTGCTAGCCTAATAAAATTTGATTTTCCGGTGAGCTTATCAGTCCTAGGAGAAATGGTAGGGTGGCATGGTGGCACAATGTTACCTCACAGGGCCAGGGACCAGACTCCGGAAACTGTTCGAGTGGAGTTTGCACATTCTGCCCGTGTTTCTGCATGGGTTTCCACCAGGTCTGCCAGCTTCCTCCCACAGTCCCAAGATCTGCAGGTTAGTTGGATTGACCGTGCTAAGTTTCCATGTAGTTTCCAGGAATATACCGGCTAGGTGGATTAGCCATGGGAAATATAGGGTTACAGGGAGAGGGTGGGAGGGCATTGTCTGTATAGGATGTTGTTTAGAGGATTGGTGCAAACTCAATGGGCCAAGTTGCCTCTTTCTGCACTACAGGGATTCTATTCCATAAGCTTCACTGGAACACTATAGCATACTGAACTAGGAAAGGCCTGAGTGGGAGGAAGGTGGAGAATTGAAATCATGGGCAACTGAAAGCTCAGGGTCAATACTGCAGACGGACCATGGGTGTTACACAAATTAGTCACCAGTTTTTTTAGTTTGCTGTCTCTCTAGTCTACATGTAGCCCAGGACCACATCATGAGCAGCAACTACAGTGTCCTAACCTGAAAACAATACAATTAAATTACTGTTTCACTTGGAAGACTTTGTGATAAATTGTTCTGTGTTCAAATCATGCTCGGAGTCATAACATTTTTGAATTCTTCTTCATGTAATGATAATGGTGAGTCTATGCCCTCTTGTTATTGATTCACCATTCTCTATCCATCCATTCAAAAACTTCCAATATTTTGAAAAACTTGGAAAGATTTCCTTTGTAGTCTTCTCAGCTGCAATGAAAACAGGCTCAGTTATTTAAAATAATAAAATGTGAGGCTGGATGAACACAGCAGGCCAAGCAGCATCTCAGGAGCACAAAAGCTGACGTTTCGGGCCTAGACCCTTCATCAGAGATGAATGTCTATTGTTCCTCTCTGATGACGGGTCTAGGCCCGAAACGTCAGCTTTTGTGCTCCTGAGATGCTGCTTGGCCTGCTGTGTTCATCCAGTCTCACATTTTATTATCTTGGATTCTCCAGCATCTGCAGTTCCCATTATCTCAGTTATTTAAAATGTTCGGGGAAAATGAAAACACTCAATGGATCAAGCAGGAGAACGTACTATGTACTAATCAGGTATGTCAATGATGATGATAGAATTAATGGTGTGACACTGAGATTAGTAGGAGAGGTGACATCAGACTAATATGATAGTGTAAAGAGAGAGTCTTTGACATCTCACTGGGGAGCTCTGGAGGCGGCAATTTCAGTGCTAGGGAACAGTTTCAGGTTTATTTACAAAGGACCTGTGCCAATGAGCCAGGACATCATTATGTGCTGTTGGTCCGATCGCTGATGATGTTCTGACAAGACAAAACTTACAGGAAACAATTATGGAGTATGATGCTTTAATTAAGTAATTTGATGCACGCTTTAGCCTCAAAAGAAATTAAGTTATGAAATAGACAAGATTCAATCAGCAATCTCAACCTTTGGAGGAAAGCCTTTTGAACAGATTTCAATCACCTCAGAAACAAAGGAAATGTTTTGCAAAAGGATAATTTCCAAACAGAAATCATGTAACAAGGAAAAGGTTCAAAAAATTGAAAGTACAGAACATTAGGTGACAACATTGTTAGTTGAGTAAGTATTCCTTACTCATTTGAATATTTCTGTTATATAAACTAATGAAATATATGAAAACATAACTCAATATAAAATTCAATAAAATATTAAAGCTGTTAATTAGGATGCATTAAGGATGGCAGGGTAAATAACGTATCATGGTTGCAGGAGGAGGGTGTTCCAGTGATCCTGAACCATGACCTTGAAAATACAAGGGTTTGAAACAGAATGTAAACTTGATGTGTGAGTAGCTGTTTCAATATTGGCAGGTAGCTTGCTATTGTCAAAATCTGCGAAAGTCAGGCCATCCAACTTCAAATTCCAAGATCGAGCATGGACAGGTCTTCAGGTGCATGAGTAAATCACCATGAAATATTTAATCAGACAGGATGAAATTTCAGTAAGACATTCTTGTGTATTGAATGATCAGAGTAATTCAGTGTTGAACAGAAATGTATGATTTTCTCTAAGCCTGTAAGAGAGAGTTGATACGATAATCCAGAATGAAGATAGAAGAGAATTTCAGCAAGTATTTCTAAAATTATTCAAATGCTTAGGCAGCTTGAAACAGGAATATCACATTACTTTGCAGGAGAAGATGCTAAGTTCGTTTATACACACCCAGGAAAATTTGTCAACCTTAGGTGGAAAAGGCAATATCTCAGTTAGACAGCATGATAGAGAGCAGTGTCACATTGACAGTGATTGAATCAACAAAATGGTGCTCTTGGTTAGTAACAGTTCCCAAGATAAATGGAAAACTAAGATTGTGTGTGTATCGCACACAGTTAAACAAATGAATTAGGAGAGAAATTCATTCCATTTTGTACGTTGATGATAGCTTCACGAGCCTAGATGCAAACAGAGGTTTCTAGCAAATGCATTCCAAGCATTGCAGAACACAAGCCGTACACTAATGAAGAATGATAGTTCTCTGGGACAGGGATTGCATTTCTAGGACACCATTATCCAAGAACAAGATGAATCCAAGGACAACAAGACCTATCTGTGAATTTCCAGTAGGAAGTTGTGTAAGTGAAATGCAACACTTCTTAGGCATGGTGAATCTAGTGGAGAAAGTAGCCAGTCTTACTGAACCCATAAGAGACCTTTAGAAGAAAGCTCAGCAAAGATATCAGAGTCAAGAACACAGTACAGCTTCTGAAAAGATTAGAGCGAGGTTTCCTTACTCATTGGAATATTTCTGTTATACAGACTGATAAAATATATGAAAACATAACTAAATATAAAATTCAATAAAATATTAAAGTAGGTAATTAGAGCACATTTAGGATGGCAGGATAATTAATGTATCATGGTTACGGGATGCAGGTGTTCCAGAATGCCAGGTTGGTTCAGAACAAGTGGCTGGCAGCAGGCATTTGAAGTCAAAGCAGCTTCGGTGCAGAGCAACACAGTTCTGGGGGCTGAACTAAAGTTGCCTAGTTTCTTAGTACCAGGAGGCAGCCACATGTTTAAGAGTTGAGTCATTTGATTCATTGTGTTCAGGGATAGAAGACTGTGACTGCAAGTGAAGCAGTTGAGCAGGCTGAGGTGTCATAAACACCAAAGAATCAGCCATTGCAATTGTCCAACTTGAGGTTCTTTCAGCTTATTTTGAGGTGCAGTCTGTAGGGTGGATGAACTAAGTCACAAAGGTCGAAGGTCCAAATGGCCTAATCCTGTTCCTCTGCCTTATTGTTTTATGTTCTAACTTACCATGGTACTGTAATACAGGAAGGCAGTCAAAGAAGGGAGTGGAAAGGAATGTAATTGGAGGAGGGAACAGTATCACGATAGGAATTGACGTTGTTCCCTGCAGCAAAGCAAGTGATTCCAGACGGCTCTGTTGCCTGCCTGATGCCAGAGTTTGGAATATCCGCTCTGGGTTGGAGAGGAACATGCACAGGGAGAGGGAGGATCCGGTCATTGTGGTTGGTGCAGGTACCACTAACAAAGGGAGGACAAAGAATATTTATGTATAGTCATTACAAGGAACTATGTGTCAAATTGAAAAGGTGAACCTCAAAGGTCATAACTTTTGGATTATTGTGTGAAGCTTGCGCAAATTGTCATTGGATGAATCACCTCAAAGACAGGTGTGAGTCCTGGAGAGAAGATGGCACAGTGGCTCAGTGGTTAGCACTGCTGCCTTACAGCATCAAGGGCCTGGGTTTTATTTCAACCTTGAGTGAATGTCTGTGTGGAGTTTGCACATTCTCCCCTGGTCTGTGTAAGTTTCCTTCAGGTGCTCTAGTTTCCTTCCATAGTCCAAAAATGTGCAGGTTTGGTGGATAACCGTGGGAAGTGCAGGGATAGAATAGGCTCTTCAGAGGGCGGGTCTGGAATGAATGGCCTGCTCCCACGGTGTAGGGAATCATATGATTTGTTGTGCATTGGTACCAGTGCAGAGGATAGTGACCAGGAAATCTCGAAGCTGTTATTAAAGAAAGTATATATGGGCACTTAGATAAGTTCAAGGTAATCAAGTAAAGTCAACATGGTTTTGTGAAAAATAAATCATACTTGACTGATCTATTGGAGGTCTTTGAAGAGGTAGCGTGCTGTCAATAAAGGGAAACGGATGGATGTATTATACTTAGATTTTTAGAAGGCATTAGATAAAGTGCCGTATCAAGATGGCATAAAGTTATGGTGTAGGGAGAACATATTGACACGGGTGGAAGATTTGCTGGCTAGTTGGGAACAGAGAGCAGAAATAAATTAACTTTTTTCGTATTGGCGAGATATAATGAATGATGTGCCACAGGAATCAGCGCTGGGGCCTCTATTGTTTCCATTTATATAAATGACTTAGCTAAAGGGATCGAGGTCTGGTTGCCAAATTTGCTGGTGACACGAAGATAGGTAGGAAGTCAATTTGTGAAGGGGTCAGAATGCGACTAAGGAAAGATACAGTCACATTAGGTGAATGGGAAAAGATCTGCCACATTGAGTATAATGTAGGGATATGTGAAATTGCCCATTAGAGTAGGAAGAATTAAATATAGAAACATATCATTCAAATGGTGAGAAATTGTACAGTTCTAAGATATAGAAGGACCTGGGTGTTCTCATAAAGGAATTACAAAAGTTTAGTAAGCAGATACAGCAAATCATTTATTGAATTGAATTGAACTAGCTTTATTGTCACATATGAGTAGAGTGGAAAATTTACAAGTCACCACTTACGGCACCATCTTAGGGACAAAGGTACCTAGATACAGATTCTTACGTACAAATTCTTGGAATGAAAAAAACAGAAAAAGTAAATAAAAAGTCCATATGAATCATATGAATAAATTAGAAAATTAGGAGATAACTGTCCTCCCAATCATTGTTACGCAGACACCTAGCCTCTAGTCTGCCCTGGGCCTTGACTGCAGGATGTGCTGGGCTTCACCTCCAGGCTCTTGAGGCCAGGGGACTCAGAGGTCCATGCTGAGGTCATACTGGTCAGCCAAATGACTGCCACACCAGGCCACAGAGAGACCACCATACCATACTGCCGAGAGATCATCACACTGGCTGGGGAGCCCACCACATTGGGTCACTGAGAGGCTGTCACACCGGGCCAAGAGTGTCCACCTCACCTGGCCGAGAGATCACCATGTCACACCTACTACAAAATCTAATAAGATGTTAACATTGATCTCAAAAAGAATTAAATACAAGGGGATGTGGTGGAATTATGCTAATACCATGGGACCAGTAATCCAGATCTGCAGGCTAAAGTTCTGGGACATTGGCTTGAAAGCCACAATGGCAACTGATAAAATTTGAGTTCAGTAAGATCTGCACTTAACAGCTAGTCCAATGGCAACCATGTAACCATGCCTGATAGTTATAAAAACCTATCTGGTTCACTAATGTCCTTATCTGTTGTGGCCTACATGTGACTCGAGGCCCACTGAAATATGATTGACTCTTTACTGCCATCTGAGCCATTAAATTCATTGGAACTAGGGACAGGCAACATTTGGTTAACAAATACTCCAGTTCATTCTCAGTCAGAGATGTGGAAAGAGCAGTCAAAACTTTGATAACACTGACGTGCAAAAATACAGACTGGGAACTACCTCCACTCAGTTCAAAGAAATGCCATTGCGTAATGAGCACTCACCAGTTGAATTGTGAGTGAAGTTGGTTACATACCAATACAACAGTTTTAGAACACACCTCAGAACAAAAATTACCTCTCAAAACCACAAAAGTAGATATAAAGCAACTCAGCAAAAGCCACTGTAAATGAAGTATCAGGTCCGAGTCCAGGCACGGGGCAAAGCAACAGATAACCTTCCAGCCAAGGCAGAAAGCTTGGTTAAGGGACAGGAAGTGCAAAGTCACAGTCATCAGAGAATAATCATTGGGGTGGCATGATGGCTCAGCAGTTAGCACCACTGCCTCACAGCGCCAGGGGCTCAGGTTCAATTCCACCACCGGGCAACTGTCTGTGTGGAGTTTGCACGCTCTCCCCGTGTCTGCATGACTTTCCTTTGGGTGCTCTGGTTTCCTCCCACAATCCAAAGGTGTGCAGGGTATGTGGATTGGCCATGTTAAAAACTGCCCGTAGTTTTCAGGGATGTGGAGATTGGATGGGTTATGGGGGATGGGTCAGTGTAGACTGGTTGGGCTGAAGGGCCTGTTTCCACACTGTAGGGATTCTATGATTTGTATGAAACAGTTCAAATGAGAATTCACATTATTAGAACCATCAAATGGATGTAGAGAAAGAACAGGAAGGTGCTGGACTTAATCATTCCAAGAAATAAACCTGGGTACAAACCCGGGATGTAGGTGAGCCAAATCTATATGTAAAGTTCCCTTAGCCCTAGCAGATATGGGACTGCTCCCTCATTGGAGGGAGAGAGAGATGAGTGGGTGGTCGTTTAACCTGAGGCAAGGGGAGAGGTTGTGAAAGAGTTTCCTTAATGGTAACCACAGCTGGCACAGGGATTGAACACACACTGTTAGCGTCACTCTGCATTACACGCCAGCAATCTAAGCTAACCAACACCTCTCTTACCAATGTAAATAGGTAGCCAGGAACATTAGCAATGATCCAAAGGGCTCATTTTTCATAGGCATTGTCAAAACAATTTGGTGCCCCTGAAAGCTAAATACTGTAATTTCATATTGTATATCTGCCCAGAGCATGGGCATTTTATTGACATAAATGATTTATAAATCATCCAATTAATGGGCTTACATCTTTAAATAGTCTTTTCACTTGAAAATACTAATTAAAGTTGCAAAGGCTTCTGCTCTGAGAAAATGTATGCTCTTTGGGAGGGCCTACTTATTGCCTCAAGAGTTGACATCCTGGTTAATAGAAGTATCTTAATTAATAAACGAAACTTCATTATGAAATAGCAGTTTTTATCAAACTTCTTTCTGATCCACTCTATTCAGAGAGTGAACTGGAGTAACAGCTGGATGAAAACTGTGCATAAATCACTGAAATTGCTCACGATAATATTTAAGAGTAACTTGTAGATATATGCTTGCATTATTTTCTAATAAGAGTGGGCTTTTATTTTCCACTCATGCAGCCAGGTTTGGCGTGGTATCCTGTGCTGTGATTTTCAGCTATTCACTTTCCATCAAGTGAATGTTTCTATATGGATATCAATTGTTCTAGATGTAAACTCATAAGTCGTTCCCTACAGACCCCAACATTAAACACAACCTGCATGTAGCCCAGATCAAACACACATCAAGACCCATGATTCTAATGTCATCTGCCAAAGAGAAACTAAAGAGAATGAAGGAAAGCCACTAAAAAAATACTTTCACTTTCTTCTGACCATACCTGGATCCTAGCACATGCTTAAATGCAGGCATGCAGGATGACTGCATGAAGGATGTGTGTGTCTATCTGTAAGTAGACCCAGTCCAGAGGTGTTAAAAGAACCTGGTCTGTAAATAGTCGAAGCTGTGGTGGAAGATAAATCTTCCCTCTGACATCAACCAGCCAACAGATAGTTCATGGGCCTAGATCTTATAGAATTACAGAAGCACAGAAGGAGTTTATTCAACCCATCAAGACCTTACTGCTCCTCTGTAGAGCAAAGCCATCACTCCCATTGCCCCACATTATCGCCGTGCTCACCCATTGTCCTTTTGAAATCTCCATTCTCTCTGCTTCCACCACCCTAGTTGGTTCTAGGCCATTATTGCTCACTAGAGAGAAAAGTTCTTCCTCACAATTTCCCCATATCTCCTGCCCGTTCCTTGAAATCTGTGATGCCTACTTCTTGACCAGTGCTAATGGGAGCAGCTACACTTATAGAAGTCTGTAAATTTCAAAATTTTATTTAAGATTCTGTCTCGTCCAGGAGTGACAGGAGAGCACCTTCCACCCTCGAAAGGAAATCTTTACCCTTACTTGCTATTGCTGTCATGTATAGATAGGTGCTTGATGACTAGAGTGAATGTGATGGGCTGAACAGCCTTTTCCCATGCAGAAACCACCATGAATTTATGACACAGTGACATTGCTAAAAGTTTATTTCATCCCAATTGCTCCTGAAGAGTTCAATCATCCCATCCCAAGCCTGTCACCACCAATTCTTAGCAGTTTACAGCACGCCATTTCCCACTCCCCTGAGATTAAAAAGAAATCAAGGTGCAAATATTTTTGATAGTTTTATGGTGATTATTTCTCTCCTGCTTCAAAATGTTTGGTGATAACCTTCCTCATAAAGTGTGGAAGGTAATGAACAGGACTCTAAAATATTTTACTGCATGTCTTAACTTTAATCCAGCTTTTATTTTCAGCTTCTGCAGGACAAGATTCCAGGAATTCTGGAAAGCCCTAGTGATGAATGGAGGAGAGAAGGATCCAAGCCTTAATTGCTCTGTTTGGGGCTCAGAGGGGCATGGGTGCTTCCCCACCACCAGTGCCCAGCAATATTGGTTGGGGTTCCTAAGGTTGGCTGACTTCCAAACTTTCCCCAAAGTTTAGTGTTCCCACAACTTACAATAAATGAGGGTAGGAGGCTCTTGTGGTGCAGTGGTAGTGTCACCACCTCTGAGCCAGGAGGCCTGGGCTCAATTCCCACCTGCTTAAGAGCTGTGTAACAACACCTCTGAACGCATTGATTATAAATTTACAGGGTGGCCCGGTGGCTCAGTGGTTAGCACTGCAGCCTCACAGTGTCAGGGACCCAGGTTCAATTCCAGCCTCGGGTAACTGTCTGTGCGGAGTTTGCACGTTCTCCCCGTGTCTGAGTGGGTTTCCCCCAGGTGCTCCGGTTTCCTCCCACAGTCCAAAGATATGCAGGCTAGGTGGATTGGCCATGCTAAATTGCCCGTTGTGTTCAGGGGTGTGTGGGTTATAGGGGGATGGGTCTGGGTGGGATGCTCCAAGGGGCAGCATGGACTTGTTGGGCTGAAGGGCCTGTTTCCACACTGTAGGGAATCTAATAAATATTGAAAAGAGACCAGGGAGTACACTTTCTGGTCCACAATACTTAAGAACAGAAGTGGGCCATTTGGCCCGTTGAGCTCCATCTGTCATTCCGTGAGATAATGGCTGATTTGACAATCTTTAACTCCACTTTGTTACATTATCGTCATTACCCTTGATTCCCTTAATGATTAGAAATCTGTCTATCCATTCTTGAATATACTCAATGATCCAATCTCCGCAGTGATTCAACACTGTCTGACAGAAACAAAATACTCCCAGTTTCTGGATTAAATGGGTGAGCCCTTATTCTGCGATTATGCCAATATTCAGATATACCTTGTGAGCCTCTCCTGCCCATGATCCTACTCCTGGCTGGTTTAAGCTGATAGAGAAGCTATTACTTTATCCTCCTGCTCAGGTCTTTAGTGCTGCAAAAGCAGGATCTGTCTATGAAGCTTCCCATAATAAAACATGCGAGGCAAACCAGAGAAATTCATCCTATTAGATATTCTTAAACAAGCCTTAACTTGTATTATTTTCCACAGGAGAGAACAAAAAACATATGCCGGCTCAGCTGGGTGCAAGCTGATCATTTTAAAAGTTGCTGACCTGACTTTGCTGCCTTTGTAAATGTCTTTCATAAAGTAACATGAAACTTTTCAAACACCATTTAACAAGGGAGTTTCTCAAACATGATAAAATCAACTGAAGTGTCGTGCGCTCCATGTAGTTTGTTTATTTCAGCCTCCAGCATCAGTCACATGCTTTAACCTTAAATGCACTTAGTTATACTTTAGCTTTGTAACTTCTAATGATTCATCCTGAATCCTCCGAAGGGTATCTGAAGATAATATTTCTTTCCTGTGATTTGCTATGGCTTTACCACCTGAACTAACTCCACACAAATAAGTCACACTTTATTGATACGCACATTGTATTTGACTCTGGCTCTCAGAGTGACCAGAACCCCTGTCACTTTTGTTTATATCTGTCAGCCAGGGCTCGCTAATTGGACCAGATGAACAGCCCCAATCAGGGAACACATACTCTATGAGGTTCACCTGGCTGGCCTTTTTTCAATCACTACACCATCCAACAAGATAGTGGCAGATTCAGACATCACCAGAGCACAGATTATAAACAATGCTGACTGTATTTTGTTCCTGTGATTTCCTTCTCTGTCTATTTCAATCATCAACTTGAACTCTGTCACATCTTCGGCTATGCTGCTTTGATTTTTTTTTCCAGAGCTGCCATTAGCCACTTTCTCTGACTGTTTAGCATCTTGAAAGGCCTTCCGATTCTTAGAGATCTGCTCAAAATATGTAAGCAAAGTTCTCTTAAAACCTTTTATTTGTTCATGGGATATGAATGTTGCTAGCCAAGCCAATATTCATCGTCCAATTCTAATTCCCTTGGAAAAGATAGCAGTGAGCTGACCTTTCAAACCACTGCAGTGTGTGTCAGGCCACTCACCGGCAATACTGTTCCTAGTCAGGATGGCGTGTGGCTTGAAGGGGGAGTTGACATTGCTGGTTTTCCCATGTACCTGCTGCCCCTGGCTTTCTGGATGGTAGAGGTCAAGTTTGGAAGGTACTAGCAAAGGAAATTTGGGCCCAATGTGGTGCATCTTGCATTTGGTACACACTACTGATATAAACACTACGTGGTAGTGGTGGAAGGAGTGAAGTTGTTGGTGACAGTGGGGAGTTTTGCTCTGGATGGTGTCAAACTTCTTGAATATTGTTGGAGATGGATCCATCCAGGAAAGTGGGGAGTGGTCCATCACACTCCTGACTTGTGCCTTGTAGATGGCAGGCAGGCTTTGGGAGACTGCAAAATTTGTTGCCTTTGACCTGCTCGTGAAGCCACAGTATTTAGATACCTGGTCCAATACAGTTTCTGGTCAATGGCTATTTCCCAGGATGTTGATGATGAGGATTTCATGATGCAATGCCACTGAACATCAAGGAGCGTTGGTTAGATTCTCTCTTGTTGGAGATAATCATTGCCTGGCATTGTGTGGTGCATTTGTTACTTTTCACTTTTCAGGATGCAGTTCAGGTTTTGCTGCATATGAGCACAGACAGCTGCAGTATCTGAGGAGTTGTGACAGTACAGAACATTGTGCAGTCATCAGTGAATATCTCAATCCTAACTTATAATGGAGGAAAGAGAACTGATAACTGATAAAGCAGGTAAGATGGTTGGGTTGAGAATACTACCCTGACAAATTCCCACAATCTTATCTTGGGTTGAGATGACGGATCTTCAACAACCACAACCATCTTTCTTTGTGCTGGGTATGACTCCAAACAGCAGAGAGTTATCCTCTGATCCCCCATTTACTCCAGGTTTGCTAGGGCTCCTTAATATCACACTCGGTCAAATGCAGCCTTGATGTCACAGGTAGTCACTCTCATTTCATGTTGTCATTCAACACTTTTGTCCCTACTTGGAACAAAGTTTTAATGAGTTCAGAAGCTGAGTGATCCTAGTGAAACTTATATTGAGGGTCATTGAGCGGGTATTTCTTTGCAAATACCACTTATAGAGCAGTTGGCAGTCCAGTCCATTAACTTACTCAGCCAGTTCAGAATCATCCAAGTTACGATAGAGCAGTGGGTACATGCAGATCAGGCTAGGTAAGTTCTGCAGTTTCATTCCTTAAAGGACATTAGTGAACCAGATGGCTTTTTAACAATTGACAGGGTTACTTGGTCACCATTCAACTGGTTTTTAATGTCAGATTTAATTTTTGTTGACTTTCAGTTTCAGCATCTGGTTCGGGGAAGTTTGAAACCATGGCCTTGGGACATCAGCCTACTAGGCCTGTAAAATAACCTACATACCTGGGCCTCAGTTAGTGCAACCACTATCAGGTTCTTAACATTGTTGTTGCCAGGTCTACTTTTCCAGAATCAAGTAATAAATGTGTCATTCTACAATGTAAGTTAAACTGTTGGTTCTGAAAGATGCTATTCTTCCTCTGCACAATCTGCACAATATAAGTGGTAAGCACCATATTGGAAAATTCCAGTTTTGGTCCTCCTTATTTCTATTTCTTAAATGACCTTTGGTGATGCCTTCAATATACACAGGTACAGCTCATGATACATGATGATAATATCAAGCTTTAAGGCACCATCACCATTTTCAATTTCACAACTGTTTCTGTGTTGATCGACTTTCTGTCATCATGCCATTGATGAAACTAAGTTTCCTACTGCTCATCATTGTTGAGATTAAAGCCACTCTGCTTGCCTCCTTTTGGAAATTGTATGCATTTGTTTGCAATTCCATTCCTGCTTTCCTGGGTGCTCAGGAGCGTCCAGAGCTGTGAGGTTAGCAAGAACTGCCGATGCTAGAGTCAGAATCAACACTGTGTGGAGCTGGAGGAACACAGCAGACCAGGCAGCATCACACGAACAGGAAAGTCAACATTTTGGGCTGGGACCCTTCTTCAGAACTGGGGAGGGGGAAGACAGCTGAGAATTAAATAGAGGGAGGAGGTGTGGGCTGGAGTAGGTATGTGGATTGGTGATAGGTGGGTGCAGGTAGGGTGGTGGGGATTGATCAGTGGAAGGGGTGGGGCAAATAGGTGGGAGAGAAGATGTGATGAAGATTTTTGATGAAAGGTCTAGGCCCGAAATGTCAGCTTTTGTGCTCCTCTGATGCTGCTTGGCCTGCTGTGTTCATCCAGTTCCACACCATGTTATCTGGGAGAGAAGATGGGCAGGTTGTGCCAGGTAAAGGAGATGAGAGGGAGGAGGGGTGGGGCTGGGGAAATGTAGGTGGGATGGTGATAGGTGGATGCAAGTAGGGTGTAGTGGGTATTGGTCAGTGGGAAGGATGAGGGGGATAGGTGGGGAGGAAGATAGGCAGGATGAGTCAGGTCAATGAGGTGGGGATGAGAGGAATGTTTGGATGTGGGATGAGGCTCGGGGTGGGGAGATTTTAAAATCGGTGAATTCTACATTCAGACCAGCGGGTCGTAAGCTCCTAAGACGGAATATGAGGTGTTGCTCTTTTAGTTTGTGTGAGGCATCATTGTGACACTGGAGAAGGCCCAGGATAGATATGTCATCAACAGAATGGGAGGGGTAGTTAAAATGGATAGTGACCAGAAGTTGTTGTCGATTATCACTTACAGAGCACAGATGCTCCACAAAATGGTCCCCAAGTCTGCACTTGATCTCACCAATGTAGAGGGTTCACGTTGGGAGCAGGGGATACAGTAGACCAGGTTAGAGGGCGTACAGGTGAATCCCTGCTGGATTTGGAAAGATTGTCTTGGGCCTGGGATGGAGGTGAGGGGGGAAGTTTAGGGGCAGATGTAGCACTTCCTGTGGTTGCAGGCAAAGGTGCTGGATGTGGTGGTGTTAGTACGAGTGCAGAGTGGATGAGGGAGTTGCAGAGAGAGCAGTCCCTACGAAAGGCAGATAGGGACGCAGAGGGAAATATATCTTTGGTCATGCAGTCGGATTGTAGGTGGCAGAAGTGGCAGAGAGTGATATGTTGGATGCTCAGGTTTGGGAGGGATTATGTAATGACCAGGGGGACTCTGTCTTTATTTTTGTTGGGGAATGGGAATTGAGGGCAGAAGTGCGGGAAATGCAAGACCAGTGGCTGAGGGCATTTTTAATCATTGGAGGAGAGAAGTTGTGGTCCTTGAAATAGGTGGGCATCTGGGATGTTCGGGAATGGAACACTTCATCGTGGGAGCAGATGCGGCAGACGCGGAGGAATTGGGAGTAGGGGATGGCATTCTTGCAGGAAGTTGGGTGAAAGTGAGTTGTAGTTAGGTAGCTGTGGGAGTCAGTGGGTTTGAAATCGATGTCTGTGTCGAGGCAGCTACCCTAGATGGAGACGGAAAGGCCCAAGAAGGGGAGGGAGGCATTGAAGACGGTCCAGGTGAATTTGATGTCGGGGTGAAAGGTGCTAATAAAATTAATGAACTGTTCGAGCTCCTCATGGGAGCATGAAGCAGTACAGATACAGTCATCATTTTAACGGAGGAAGGCGTGAGGGATAGAGCTGGTGTAACAGCAGAAAAAGGACTGTTCCAATTTCCTACGAAGAGGCTGAGGTGGGTTGTGCAAGTAGCTATGGGAGTCGGTGGGTTGGGATGTAGTCCAGGTAGGTATGGGTTGGGATGTAATTCAGGTAGATATGGGTTGAGGCGTAGTTCAGCTAGGTATGGGTTGAGGTAGCCCATGCAGAGCTATGTTCACAATTTAGCATCAACCCACTAAGACTGTTCATTTCCACTCAGGAGTCAGTGGAAAATAAAATCTGGTGAGATATGAAAAAGGTCGCCGAACTGATTTCTTCAACATCAATCAGAGTAAGTTAACTTAAAAACATGCCCCTTATAATGTTCAATTAGTCAAAACGACCTGTATTAGCATTCCAAATAAACTTTAGAGAATAAAATCTCCTTTAAAGTTATGATTGTCAATAATTCCATGAATGTGGGGAGATCTTTACAGTCACCCATCATTGAATGCTCTGATGAGGCTCGGCTCTGTATGTTTATACAGTAGGCTTCTACAAGTGGCATCATTTCTTATGACAAATTGGAGAAATCTGTGAAACTCTGCAACTTATTCCATTGAGCTTCACGAAAGATGGATGATATGTTTCAATTATGTAGAGACTGAAACAAATTTAGAACATCTTATTAGTTTATAAGACGACTGAACTCTACACTTACATGCTTATACACCTCTAATAAATAAGTGTAGCTTTGATTTCTTGTTTAAGGACTGAAGTTTAGCCCAATGTTCATCTCATTTCACGTTGAATCTGCAGCAATTTTGTGGAGAAGTCAGATTTATTCAGTTAACAGCTGAAAGAGAAGAAAAACCAAGTTGACTGGTATATCATTTTCATCTTGGAGCCACTCTTGAAGGCTTAAAACAAAACAGCAGCTGCATCTCGTTTTCACACTCCTAAGTTACAGACTATGGTGAGGAACATTTATGGATGATCACTAGTGAATGAGCCAATTTTTCTTCCCCAGGCAAACACTTAAAAATACTTACTCAAAAATAACTGCATGTGGTGTATCTTTCTCCCCTCTTGTTTCATTGTGTCCTTCATGATCCAAAGTCATTTTTGCTATTTACCTTAGTGAAACATCAGCAGTATATTGCAGGTCACAATCTGCTATTGTGATTTATTGTTGGTGATACTGTAGTGCTTGATTCAAGGGAGGATTTTCTCCTTCTCTCAGGCAGTGTTTGACAGCTGTGGATGGGTGGCCATTTTTCATGTGATTTTAAATCTCTGAGCTGTCAATGGCTCATGAAAGGCTTTGGATAGATGCAGGTAGACCTCGGAAACTGATAAGAAAGACCTGAATATCTTTCACTGTCAGGAGAAAGGGGATATAGTCTCAAGGAATAAAGGTCTTTTCACTGAAACTTCATTAATCTTAGCATACTTATGAGATACTGAGCAGCTGAGTTCATTGCATTCGCAGAAGGATTAGATTTTTATCAAGCTGTGCAACACATCAATACCTCAGAAAGAAATAATTAATAAATACATGACTGAGAGTGATATTTTTATAGCAGAAATAGCAGTAATATAAAGATTAGGCCAATAATTCAAATTGCAAATGTCAACCTCTGTGAAATAAGACATGGATTGTATTCTGAGATTCTTGTGGGCTTAGAGATAACTTGTAAAGAATGAATAGAAGCATTTGCAGCAAGAACTACAGAATTAAATATTATTCTGCAGTCAGATATTGTGACTGAAAATAATTTGTTCTGTATTATGAATTTGTGCAGCTTTTCGATGCATTGATGGGCCTCAGCAATATTCTTATTGGCCATTAAAATGTCATTTCCCCATTGTAAGGTGACACTTGGACTTTGGTACTTTATATACAATTGATGATGTTAAAAATCACAGAGGTCTTTTGTCTTTATTTGTCTACCCACAGTAAATTGCAAAAGCATCAGATACCTAACAGGAAAAACAATCAAATGTATGTGTCAGACAATTTTTTTTTGTGTTCGTTTTTAAAGTAACAACTCAATTAGTGCTGCGAGGCTCTGAATGACGGACTACTTCTGTGATTTGTTTAAGTTTCCACAACAAGGCAATTTCTTGGCTTTAATATTTCTCTTTTATTTTTCATGCATTTCTTTCCATCAATCTCTCTCACTCACACACACACACACACACACACACACACACACACACACACACAGACAGAAATGTAGCCTGGGGTTTAGCTGTGTATGTAGGCTGCATTAACATCTTCACTGCTTCTTACCAATGAACATTTATCTCCTCTACCTGTCCTAAGCCATAGATCTTCTCATTGGAATGAGTGCCTGTGAGAGGAAATCCAGATAATCAAGATGTTTGTCCCATAGAAAATGTGATTAGTGAGTGAAATGTCCCAAGGGTTCTGTGCCCTGTGGTCTTACTGTGGTTTTCAGAATTTGATCATTTCTTTCTGTTGCCCTACATCAATTGACTGAGCAGTCAGATGTGATGGAATTGTTTATTTTGCTGGGTATAACCATTTCTGATCCCAGAGAACAGGCACTCAGACCTGACAATACAATGGAACTTGGTTGTTTTCTTAAGTCAGTGTTCAATCTCAAAATTGTTGTGCAGGTAGGGTGTACTACATTCATAAGATATTTCATGACACAAAAGAGATATTTCAGTCAAAATCGTACTCCTGTATGTGCTAAATGCTCTCTTGTCTCTTGAAACACAGGGTTAAGAAGACTGCACTCTTTGTACTTGTTTGTTTTCAACAAACAGAGAGTGTTTATAATATTCCATACAACACAACATTAGATGCCAAAAATCTGTAGGATGGATCTGAAAAGGATGGTCAGTCAAGATTGAGATTTGAGCCTTATTTACTTACTCAGGAAGACAGGACAACAGATGTTGTGGTGATAAATGAATACAAAACACTATAATAGGAGCTTGCAACATAGAAGTTAACCTTTCATTTGGGAGACGTCTCCCAATTTACTTCAATTTCACTATCAACATGCCCTTCAATTTATTTATCCCTCATGTGCCTATCGAGGTTCCCTTCAATGTATCCACACTGTTTACCTCAACTATTCCTGTGATAATAGTGCTTTCCACATTCTCACAACTCAAAGAATATATCTGTACTGTAAGTATGGACTTTTAAAAAATTCATTCATGGGATATGGGCGTCACATGCTGGACCAACATTTATTGCTGATCCCGAATTGCCCCTTGATTTAGGTGGCTAGGTAGGGCAATTTTAGTGGATAGTTCAGAATCAACTACATTGCAGTGGGCCTGGAGTCACATGTAGGTCAGACCAGGCAAGAAAGACAAATTTCCTTCCCTAGTAGACAGTAATGAACCAGATTGGTTCTGACAACGATCCACAATGGTTACAATTAAGCTTTTTTTTTAAAAAAATGAATTAAAATTTTCCCCATTTACCATGCTGGGATTCAAGCCCACATCTGCAGAGCATGAGAATGGGATTCTGAACTTCTAGCCCAGTGACATTAACACTGCAATCCTGCTGTTTGCCGGAGTTTGTTAAATTTGTCAAAAGCTAAGTGGCTAGCCAATATGTGTTCAACAGTTTAACAACATCAAATTGTTTTGGTACAGTGTCTTGTAAGTAAAGAAAATGCCCAAGAATGTTTCATAAGATGTAGTGAAGTCAAATTTTATACCAAGTCAAATAAGGTACTATTGGGGTGAGTGACCAAAAGCTCAACCAAAGATCTAAGCATTAATAAATGTCTTAAGGGGTGATAGAAAGTCTGTTGGGGTGTGGGGTTTGGGGGCAGTGTTTGCAAGGGAAGGCGAGTGGGGGTGTATGTGTGGGTGGTGGATATAATCTCAGATTTTCATTCCTGTTTCCATGTCAGAATGGAGATGTAAGAGCTTAACAAAAGGACTCAATCCTGGTAGTTGAACCTCCATTCTCCCCGAGCAACTATTTCTGGTACAAGTTAAGGTAACAGGTAATGAGGCTACACATAGCCGCTGCTCTTGCTAGCTCTATTAACGAGGTAGCCATTTCAGACTGTCTGCTAGTTTCATGGAGTTGGGCCTATTTTGTTCGGAAACACAATTCAAGTCATCTCAGAGGACTCATGATTCACAATGGAAGCCTCGTCTCAAGGCAGGAGTGTAAAAAAATGACATTCAATATTCCTTTGGAAAAGCCTGGCACATCTCACCTTGTTATAAAGTTGTTAATTAAATTAGAAAACAAATTCCCATGGAGCAAACTTTTAATCCACTTTGTATTCCTTGATATTGTTAAAATAAACATGCAGTCAATTAAAAAAACACAAATGAAATTCATTTAAAATAAAAAGTTAAAAAGTCACTCAAACAAACCTTGCCTCCCATAAAGCTGTGTATGCAGCTGAGTCTACGATCTATTCTTAGAGTTTAGTCAAAAATCCATAACAAGGTAATGTTGTAGAAACCAATGTCTCACAACATGTTCATTCTGATTACTTTGCTGGATGGTCCCATTAGAAATATTTGGCTGAGCTCCAAGAATGTTTAATAGACTCAACTCTGTAGCCATTTTTGATGCAGCGTGGAAGACAGTCCTACCTTTATTTGATTGGTATCTTTATTACCAGGCCAGGGCGTGCTTGAATGCTGACGTATGTGAGTGTACGGGTTTAACTGCTACCTATTCTTGAGGTGACTCACAACACATCAAAAAGATTGATTAAAGTAGCTATGCTTAGAAATTGGAAGCAGGTAGGTTTCTGTGCTGCTATCGCATTTAAGTCTCATGTCTGCATCAAATTTGCCTCCCCCTTTGCAATTAACACTTGGCTTTGTAATTTAGATGTTTCGAGCTACATGTACTCGATGAACATAGTACGGGTTATTGATCTTCTCCTAGACAATATTAAAAATCCCAAACCAATTTTAATGGAACACTGATGACTTGGAGTGGGCATAAATACTGTTTCAGTCAGATAATTCCTATCATGTGAATTGAAAGCTTATGAAAGATTATTTCCATCTGTCAAGATCCACAACACCCTGGTGTTGTTCATTTGTTCTTTATGTCATGATGTGGGGACAAAATAGGTGTCGCCTGTTGTATATTGGAGATCTTTTTGGAAATAACAAAAAAAAACTTTAACAAGTTTAAAACCTTCTACAAAATTACAGCATACATTAGGATTCTATGATTAATGTTAAATCCTTAAAGTAAAGGGCAAATTCGACTGGACCCTTTTGCTCCAAGTCATAATTCAGATCACAAGATGAAGCAGAGTTAGAGAAAAGATGTTGAGATTTTGTAGACTGCAGCAAAACAGTAACTGCAGTTGATGATACATAGGCCACTATGAATGAAGAAGACAAGCAGATGCTATGCAGAAATATGGTTTTAACTCAGCTGATGATTTACTGAGTGGTAGAATTAAGTACAATCAAGTATGGGAAATATCTATTCACCCTATCAACCCTATCTCTCTAGTATCTTATTTCTTCCAGGCTAGGATTTGAACCTCCATAATGCAGCTCACACTGACATCTCACTTCAAATTAGTCAATTCATTTTTCACAGTTTTAGAAAAGAAATAGAGCATATTTTTAAATTCACTTTTTGGAAAACCTGTGCCCTCACAGTGAAATGAATCTGATTTGCTTTGAACAAGTGCTGTAAATTTATCTCTCTTATATCACTTAATACTCACGGAGATTCCCTGTTAAACATATTTCCTCTTGTGCTTGAGTTTCTCTAATCTTTCTACAGAGCTAACCTCTTTGCCGGTAAACTTATTTAATCCCAGTAATTTTGTCTAACTAGCCAAAGTAACTCATATATAGATATTTTTGCAGAAAACTACAACTTTTCTTAAGATACGTGCTTCTTCCTGTTGACGTACACCTGTGAGCCATCCTCTGCCATTTGTTGACCAAACGTCATCTTAGACTAAGTATAGAAAGAAGGAATGGTGGCAACACTGTGCCCCAACCACAAGTTGCCAGTGGTTGGTACTACAACTATACAACAATAACATCTGAATAATTTGTTTTAGTGATTCATTTAAGGGATAATATTGGTCAGGACACTTCAGAAAGTCCCCCAGCTCTTTGAAGCAATGTTGTGGCACCTTTTAAGTCCACCTCAGACAACAGACAGCACATACGAAAGACTGTACCTCTGATAGTGCAGATTCCCTCTTTACTGCAATCATGTGTGAAATTAGAATTTGTGCGCCAGTTTCTGGTGAATCCATCACCTTTTGACTGAAAGACCAGCATGCCACCCTTTGAGAAACAGATAGCTGCCCTAACGGACGCAATAGTGTCATCTGTAAACCCAAAGATACCCACTTGCTTTTGGCACGTTTGGAACCTTTTAACAGAGAAGGAAGTGAATAAGATAAAAACTATGTTGTTGAATAAAGACTGGCTGATGCAACATGTGCTAGTGAAGGTACTTGGATGGTCCTGTCTCATAAAATATTAATGCTATGCTAACTTCCATAGCCAGAACTGGAGTGATACCATGAGAGAGGTCAGGCTTGAAAACACGCTTCCATGACAGCAGGAAGCACAGATGCTGAAGATATCTTTAACACTCCCTAAGAAGGTATGCCTAGGGCTGACGATTTGGATCCTGAAATAACTTCGGTGGTTGCCAGTTGCTGGTAGTATATGAAGTGCCTTATACAACGTGCCTTCAGTTTCTCTGTTTGTTTCAATGTAAATAGTCCTAGATGGTTCATTTTCTCTCTTTGTGGCAAATTGAAAACATGGGTAAAACAAGAAAAATGCTCGGAAAAAGCATGTTTTCTTTTGTGTGGTGAGTTAAAGTAGAAGCCTACATTCCCATTTTGTGCAGAGATTTCCTCAATGTATAGTCAGTAGCTGTTTTCTGTAGCTGCCTTACTACTTAACATGAGTGATGTTCAGAGCCAGCAGGAAGATGCTGAATGTAAAATTTGTTCCACCCTGACCTTCCACTGGGTCCTGCTCAGAAGCAGTCAACCAGATTGACCTGTGGTAATGTGGCATCATGATCTGAACTCTGGAAGGTTTAACAGTAACCTTTTGTTTGCAATGCTATCAGCTGGGCACACAACATATTTCTGAGGCGGTCTTTCTGACCTACCTCCACCAGACCTACTAGGCAACCCCCTTCCTGGGTCAAGCAACTTTTACCAATTTTTACAGCCACCTCAGCAGCATAGAACTAGATTTAGTGGCACAGACATTCAGCATGGAAAAGGAAAGAAGCCCATCTTCCCAGGATGATAGTTGATGTGGTCTGAGGCAAAGATTCCCAAAGTAGAATTCTCAGGAACATTGGCTCACAGCTATTCAGGATCAGTATGTTTACAGGTTCACCACAGGCAGCGAACAGAGGAAATCCTTTCCCACTATCATCCAAGTGGCACACTTCTCTATGACTGCAATTGAATATTTTGCCAATGTGAAGCATTTGATCTCATGGTCTGGTAAAAACCTAGCAATAACAACATTATCTTTTTATGGTGTTCATCTCATGCTTAGAAGGTAATGCAGAGTGTCTCGTGATGAGGCCGATTGTGAGCTGGTTTGAGCATACAGGGAAAGGGAGAAGTTAAGGGGGTTTAAACACACAACTTCAAAGAATGTAATGAAGGTAGGGAGAGAGGTACTGAGGTAGAAATGCTGATATTGGCTGTTCCAGAATTTAGACACATTGTGGCTGAAAGGTTAGCTCCCAGTAATGGATCAGGGAGAGTATGCCCCAATAAAGTAGGCCAGGGCCTGGAGAACCAGTATTGTGCACACAGGTCTGATAACACAGAGATTGCAATAGAGAGCAGAATTAAAATCGAGAGAAACTCAAATTGGAAGTTGAATTCTCCCCGTGTTACATAAATAATCCTGTCCTCAAGGGAATTCCTGATGAAGCACTGTAAAGGTTAAATGGTGAGAAGTAATAACATTTAGAGAAAAACATAATGATTTTGTGTGCAAAGCTATTCAAGCTACTGGAGCTTTGCTTCTTCCTCATCGGTCCACACAAAATAATTTTTTTTATCATGGTTGTAGATATAAACAAAGCTTGAAAAGATTTGTTGGGATTAACAAACGTTTTTAAATCCAATTACTATGGATCAAATTAAAATCCAGACCTTTAAACAAAGTTTTACTGTTTAAATAATGCATCTATTCCACAAATAACATTAAAGTATATCACAAATTTTGCATCTAGTTGATAAATTGAGGATGATGTTAAGAAAGCTATAAATGAACAGCAAGATAGATAAAGTTGGAAATAGCCAAGTTAATCAGTTGGTGAGACCATGTTTGAAAGGAAATTTGCAAACAGAGATATTAACAGTGTGCCTCTATAGTGCCAAATGTCATAATTGTGAGAGCAGGAAATTTAAAATGAAGCAATATTGTCATGTCAATCTTTAGCTAATGTAAATTAATGAACTGCATGTGACAGCTCCAAGGAGAAATAGACCAAGTCTAGACAGCTCAGCCCAACAAAAAGTGAACTGCAACGCTGGATTTCCCGTGACTGAATCATTCAATGTCAATAACTGCAGAGAAATGGGTAACGTTTGTAAGTCTGACCAGTTTTAAAACGGTATCTTCTTGGCAAAAGATGAAATTCTACTCCATAGTCTCGTTTCCCATCTTCTTATTTCTTACCCCCTCACTTCATTTTTAATGCAAAATCATTCTACTTATTAATGACAGTTTCTATGTGGTGCAATCAGTTAGGACCTCTGTCAAAAAAATGTGTTTTGAAGAAGGGTCACTGGACCCCAAAATGTTAACTCTGATTTCTCTCCACAGTTGCTGCTAGACTTGGTGAGATTTTCCAACAATTCGATTTTTGTCTCTGTCAAAACATTCTGCTTCAGTGTTTATTATGCGTCTCTTTGCGAGTTCACAGGTTAAACAATGGGGAAAACAAAGAAATTTACGGAAGGCTGTAATTTAGTTGAGGGGTTCTGATGATGTCATAATCCACAAGAATGATTTATTGAAATAAAAACAGCCCTATGGTGTGTATTGCACCTGAAACGCTCCCATCACTGTTTTTCTTATCATGCACGCTAATATATTTATTTTAAAAGTTGTTTTTGACTTTGGTGATATAATATCCACCAGATTTGGTGTGATGTTGAGACTGGACAAGATACTTAACTTGAAAGCTAAGAGTGGCACGGCAGCACTGAGAGGACTTTCTTCCCTGACTTGCAGAGTATCTGCAAAGCAATCCAAATGTTATAAATCAGCCTTGTTCTTCGTCCCACTAAATCAGATTGAACAAAATAAGTGCAGAAATCACAACGCCATAAGGATCTGCACTTATGGTAATGCCGAGAAACACAGCAGTAAAATTGACTGTTGGATGTGCTGCAAGTTTCCTGAGTGGACTATGTTCCAGGCCTTATCTTATGACACGGCCTTAGTAAACAAGAATACATGTTATAGATAATAAAATGTGAGGCTGGATGAACACAGCAGGCCAAGCAGCATCTCAGGAGCACAAAAGCTGACGTTTCGGGCCTAGACCCTTCATCAGATGATGAAGGGTCTAGGCCCGAAACGTCAGCTTTTGAGCTCCTGAGATGCTGCTTGGCCTGCTGTGTTCATCCAGCCTCACATTTTATTATCTTGGAATTCTCCAGCATCTGCAGTTCCCATTATCTCTGATACATGTTATAGATATTGACTTGATTAAGGCAATTGGTGACACTGTCACATCATCAATTATTCTGGTGGTCCTGGGCAAATAAGTTATTTCTTACATTGTCGTGAGATCCAGTTCTTGGAGGGAGATAAAATTCTCATTGGTATTGTAACTTCAAGACAAATATCCCTTCTGTACTGAGTTCAGACTGAAATTTTGGCTTTTTGCCTTAAAAGTTTCATGCTTCTATCTCTTACCAAAATTAAAAGCATGTGTCCTCTTTTTCATTGGGAGTCAGTTGGGTTAGTGCAAGAAGAGACAATTAAAGTATTAGGGTTCTAACAAAGACAGGAATAGGTCACTTATTTGCCCTCAATCTTTGTTCATGTCGACTATTTTAGGCAAATAAATTAACTGGGAGTTAAGGCAGCACTCAGACTTCCAACTAAACGTGGGAACAGGCTGAAAACTGATAGAACTGCGGATGCTGTAAATTAGAAACAAAACAGAAGTTGCTGGAAGTTTAGCAGGCCTGGCAGCATTTGTGGAAGTCAGAGATAATGTTTGGGGTCCTGTGATCCTTCCTCAGAACTGTTGGTAACTGGGAAAATTCTGAAGAAGGGTCTAGGCACGAAACGCCAGCCTTCCTGCTCCTCTGATGCTGCTTGGCCTACTGTGTTCATCCAGCTCTACACCTTGTTATCTCTGTAACTGGGAAAATGTCAGTTTATATGCAGAAAATAGAGAGGGGGATGGGGTAGGGAGTAAACAAAAGGATAGAGCCTGAAGAGATTTAAGAGCAGTTGAGTAGCCAGAGGAGTTAATAGTGATCTGGCGAGGAAGGTGAATAGCTGTTAATGGGGACTGTTCGTGACTAACAACAGTGGGTTTGTAATGGCAGGCTGTGTGATGACAAGGCCTGGTGTGTGGGGTAGGGAGCTGGGATATGGGAGAGTTTAGGCCCTAAAATTATTGAACTCGGTATTGAGTCCGAAGGGCTGCAGGGTCACCAAGCAGGAAATGAAATGTTATTCTTCCAGCTTGCATTGGGCTTTGCTGGAACACTGCAACAAGTCTGAGAAAGAGATACTGGCCAGGGAACAGGGTGGTGTGTTAAAGTGGCAGGCAACAAGTAGCTAAGGGTCTTTTTTGTAAGCAGAACATTGATGTTCTGCAAAACAGTCGCCCAGTCTATGCTTCATTTCCCCAATGTAGAGGACACCACACTGTGAGCACCAAATGCAATAGACTAGATTCTGGGAAATGCAGGTGATGTGTTGCTTCACCTGGAAGGTATGTTGGCCCCTTGGATAGTGAGGAGGGAGGAGGTAAATGGGCAGGAGTTGCACCTTCCCCGGTTACAGGGGAAGGTGCCATAGGGCAGTGGGGAGGTGTTGGGGGTGAAGGAGGTATGGATGAGGATATCCCAGAGGGAACAGTCCCTGTGGAAGACGGACAAGAGACAGGAGGAGAATATGTGTCTGGCAGTAGCATCTCGCTGGAGGTGGTAGAAATGGTGTCTGATGATCTTCTGGATGTGGATGCTGGTAGAATGGTAGATATGGATAAGGGGTACCCCATCACTGTTGCAGGAGGGAAAAGAAGGGGTGAGGGCGGAAGTGCGGAAGATGGTTCGGATCCAATTGAGGGCCCTGTCGACAACAGTGCAGGGGAATCCTCGGTTGACGAAGAAGGTGGACATTTTGGAGGGTCCCTTGTCGAAGTTGGCCTCATCTGAACATATGCAACAGAGACGGAGGAACTGGGAGAATGGATTGGAGTCTTGGTGTGAGGTTGTATAGTTCAGATAGCTGTGGGAATCAGTGGATTTATAATGGATATTGATGGCCAGTCTATCCCTAGAAATGGTAACAGAGTTGTCAATGAAAGGAAAGGAGGAGTCAGAGATAGACCAGGTGAAAGTGAGGGCAGTGTTGAAACTGGAAGTAAAATTGATAAACATTTCCAATTCTGGATGAGAGGGGGAAGCAGCACCGATCATCGATTTATCAAAGAAAGAGCTGTGGGTGGGGGCCGGAATGGGACTGGAGCAAGGAATGTTCCATCTACCCCACAAAGAGGGCCCAGGTCGGCACCGATGGTCACCCCTCTGACCTGAAGAAAATGAGAAGGGTTAAAAGAGGAGTTGTTGAGGTTGAGGAGAAGCTGGGCCAAGTGGAGGAGAGTGGTGGTGGCTGGGGACAGTTCAGGTCTTTGCTCCAGGAAAAAGCGGAGAGCCCTAAGACCCTCCTGGTGGGGAATGGACATGTAAAGGGATTGCAAGTCCATGGTAAAGAGGAGGCAGGTGGAACATGCAAACTGGAAGTTTTGAAACTAGCATAAAGCGTCAGAGGAATCATGGATCTACGTGGGCAGGGATTGGGCCGGGGAGAGAAGACTGAGTCAAGGTAGGAAGAGTTGAGTGCTGTAGGGCAGTAAATAGCTGAGACAATGTGTCTGCCCGGACAGTCTTGATTGCGGATTTTCGAAAGGATGTAGAAGTGAGCTGTCCAGGGCTGGTGGTCTGTCAGCTTGGAGGCATTTATGGGGGATGTCACCAGATGAAATGAGATCAGTTACCATTTAGATACAATGGCCTGATGCTTTATAGTGGGGTCGTGATCCAGGGAAGATAGGAGGAGGTATCTAGGAATTGGCGCTCCACCTCTGTGAGGTAGAGGTCAGTACAGCAGACTACAAACAGTACCTTCCTTATTTGCAGGCTTAATAACAAAGTTGGGGTTAGATCTAATGTGTGTGTGGGAACAGGTTGACTGCCTTATAACATTGTCAATATGCATATAGGACTGTGTTGAAACCATAGGGATAGATTGTGCAAGAATTAGATTGTAATGGTGAAGTGGATAGCTATACCTTATGGCTTCTGCTGCAAGGTATTTGCATGACATAGCTCGGTGTCACTTCATTTTAAAATTGTAATACCTCAAACTGATTGTCCCTTTTCTCCAGGTTATTTCACAAAGAACTATTTCAGCATACCACAAATGCTATGATCTGGGGATTTGACTAAGGTTAGTTAAAAAGGGTCAGTGATTCACTGGCAGCTAAAGCTCTTAACGTTGAGCTTGTGCGAAAAAAAACACATGAAAGTGATTGAAAGAAATTCTGGTCACTCAACCAAATTTGTGACTGCTTTAGGACTTGTGACCAAGCAACGATATTGTGTGAACAGCTACAGCATTTCCCTTCTCTAAAGCAATTTGTCAAGATATCAGTAGGACCTATTAAAGTTTGCACAAAGGATTTTTTACAGTTCACTGGTTTGAAAGGAGTTTTCTTGAAAAACCTCAAACATTTTTGATTGTTTACCAGAAGTTTCATTCAAAATCATTAGTATTAAGTGTATTTTCCATTTAAATATCTCTTATATCTTGAGGAATTGTCAATGCAAGTACCCACATTAAGGTTTTTGATGGGATGACAAACTTTGGAAATAACCTGGTGAGATTAGCCCACAATGGGTATGCTGAATGTGGGGGTCAGCAATAGATGAAGAGGGAACAGTTGAAGTGGTCACTACTGGCCAGCTTTGGGTGTCTCAATGGGTTAATTGGAGAATAGCAAACAAAACACAGGATGGGTGTTAACAGCAAAAGAAGAATTGAAACCTGTATTGGTGGCAGGAGTACCTGAAAGGGGTGAAGTGATGGGAGTAGGTAACTTTTTTTTCTTAATTAATTCTTGAGCGTGTGGGCTTCATTCGCTGGGCCTGCAAGTTTAATCTATACTCATTTGCATTTGAGAATGTGGTGTTGAGCTGCCTTCTGGAACTGCTAAAAATGTAGAACCACAATGCTGTTAGAGAAAAATTGCAGGCTTTTGCAGTAACGGTGGTATATTTTTGAGACAGAATGGTGAGTGGCTTAGAACGGAACTAGCCCATGATTGTAGGTTTGAAAGTGTGTGTAGGAGCCTTGGTGAATTTCTGAAACATTTTTGTCAATGGTACCCAGTGCTGAAACTGTTCAACAATAGTGGACAGAGTGGATTTTTAATGCATGTGGCATCAATCCAGCAGGCTGCCTTGTCCTGGATGGTGTCAACCTTCTTGAGTGTTGTAGGAACTGTGCTCACCCAGGCAAGTGGGGAGTATTCCATCACACTCGTGACTTGTGCCTTGTACATGGTGGTCAGGCTTTAGGGAATCAGGATTTGAGTTACTCACCACAGCATTCCTAGCTTCTAGCCTGCTCTTGGAGCCGCAGTATTCCTGTGGCCAGTCCACTTGAGTTTCTGGTCATTACTAATGCTGAGGATGATGGGATTTAATGATGGTAATGCCATTGAATGTCAACAGCTAAAAACTGAAAGAGCTGCGGATGCTGTAAATCAGGAACAAAAACTGAAGTTGTTGGAAAAGCTCAGCAGGTCAGGCAGCATCTGTGAAGAGAAGTCAGAGTCAATGTTTTGGGTCCTTTCCTCAGACCAGAGGGTCACTGGACCTGAAAGTCTGATTTTTCTTCACAGGTGCTGCCCGGCATGCTGAAAATCTCATCAAATGATGGTTAGATTTTCTCTTGTTGGAGATGGTCAATGCCTGGCGTTTGTGAGGCACAAATTATGGAATGACAGACTGAAAAGCCCTCAAAGTGGGGAGAATTGAAAGTCAGGATGTTTTTGTGAGAAGAGAAAGAAACAGAAAAGAAAATCCCATGTGTTTCCAAGATAAAGAAAAGCTTGAGACCAGAACAGCAGTCAAGTTGTGCATGCAGATGTTCTCTTGGTGAATTTAGATTCATGTTCACTCTTAGCTTCTCAGCTGGTGGTTCACCATTTAAGACAAAAAGGTAGAGGATGAGGAATAACTGTGTTCTTGTTAATGGAAGGAGAATGTGATAAAGTGTTATCAGTAACACTCGCAGTGGGTTAAGGATTAGGAAGAGAACATTTTAATTCATTGTCTGAGTATTTTCACACAATGGCCTTAACTGCATTAAACAAACATTAACTGAGATTGAGGAATTAAGGCATGTGAGGCTGAAGAGTAAGAGGGCAGCCTTTCAACTTGTTGCCATGTGGCTTACATCCAATTTATCATAAGGATCTGACTTGAGTTATTTGGAGGTGTAAGGTGTAAAGTACGTGGAAGATAATATGACTCAAGAAATTTGGTTTAGATTATAAGTGACTGTATTCAGGGTACTTTTAATATCTTTAACATAGCCAACTAACTAAAATAGGATATAGTTATTAATATTCAAGTTTAATTTCTGTGAAGTAAAATATTTTCTTTTAAACTGTGAACTTTGTGGCTTCTTTCTTACAGTAAATATGCTTTATTGGATTTGAAACAAAAATAAACAGACTTCTATATCCTACCTAGATCATAACAATGTCCAATCATTTAATAACCCAAGATCACCAAAGACATGCTTAAATCTGCATACTGCTCCTCGGTGGAACTGCTCATGTCTCTGCTAGTGAGGGCCACCAATTAGATTCCAAATCCAGGTGCTGTCTACAGTCTTCCTTTCCAGACTCATTTGTATTTGCCTGATGTTGAATGTCTTTCAAGTGTTTATTTTGTTCCCTAACCATCCAGGCAATGGCCTAGTGGAATTATCACTGGAGTTTTTAATCCAGGGACCCAAGTAATGTTCTGCAGACCCAGGTTTAAATCTCACCATGGCAGATGGTGGAATTTGAATAAACATCTGAAATTTAGAGTCTAATGAAGAGCACAAATCGTTGTCAATTGTGAGGAAGAACCACTTAGTTCACTAATGTCCTTTAGGGAAGGAAACTGCTGTAATTACGGGTCTGGCCCATTCGTGACTCAGACCTTCAGCACTGCAGTTACTCTTAACTGCCCACTGAATGATAAATGCTGGCTTAGCCAGCAATGTCCTCACCCATGAATGAATCTTGTGCTATGTAGTCACTGAATTGGTTATAATACATTGTCTAATTCTAAATGACTCATGAATAAGGAGTTGAAAGAGAGTTTGCTATCAGTGTGGAATGAACGCACTTTATGCTTCAGCTCCATCTCAATCATCACTACCATTTTGTAGCTAATAAAATATACAAGGACACTGGCGAATCCAATATGTTTTGATTATTTATTGATAATGAGAACCATCACTTCCTTTCTTACTTCTATAATAGTCTGTACTGTTTATGCATATTGTCTTGTAATTATTAACTGAAATGATAACTTTTAATCAGTGTTCCACCGATATAAATAGGAAATGTAGAATAAAGTAACACATTTAGATCACAATAAAACACAAATGAGGGGCCAATTTTCCATCAATTATGCAGCAGTGATGCAACCAAAATACACATCAAAGGGCTTAAGGCCACAAATATGGGAATTTCTGATGTCCAATTGTTTACAAAAGACATTGTTCTCCTATTTTGGTTGGATAAATTGCAGGTGTCCAAATTCGCTTGTTGTGCTTAGCCAAAAGCTTAGCATGGCTCAGTGGTTAGCACTGCTGCCTCACAGCACCATGGCCTGGATCAGGCTCCATGTCTGGGATCTTTGATTTCTATCTTAGCATGCACTTATTTGGAGTCCACCTGGATGTTCTGAATTTTCTTTTTGCCCTTTTGTACCTTGCCTTTCAGCCAGAGACGCCAGGAACACAGAGGACATCCTGCTTCTGAATCAACTTGTCCTCTACATCAATGCCCAAAGCATAGCACCAAGTTACCTTTTTGTCCCATATGTGGGGCAAATATCAGAAACCGTGCAGGGCAGTTCCAGACTGACAGTGCTGATCTGGGTGCCTTTAAGGATACTGCTGACACCAAGGATGCCGAACCATTTCAGGATATCTTGACAGTGGCTAGTTCTTCTGGGTATTACGAATTGTGGATTGGGGTAGAATTGGACCTGAGGAGTGCCATAGTGTTGGGTAGGTTGTTAATGAGGCAGAATTGGTAAGATACAGCAAGAGTTTTTGCTTGGCATTATGAAGAGAAACCCACCATGAACCTCCATAAAACTGACACTTGGCCAAAAAAAATAAGACTCAGCACTTTGTGTCTCTCCAGCAATGCTTACAAACGTACCAAGTACTTCCAGTAAAGTGCATTTCATATTTCCAGCATTTACAGTGTTTCACTGCTTTTCTATTAATGTGTAAACATTGTCATATTTCAACACTAAGATGGTAGAAAAGCAAATGCATTTAGCCTCACTATTCATGCTGGGAAAGGGTAGCAGACCTATATGGAATGCAACCTGCTGTACTGAATTCTCCTCCTCAAGAAAGAACATACTTGACCTCGTCATCATCAATCCGTCTGAACATGACAGCATTAGGAAGAGTGACCCCCAAACAGTCCTTGTAGAGATGAAGAGCTGTCTTCACATTGAAGATAGCCTCCATCATTTTGCGTGGTATTATCAATATGCTAAATTGGATAGACTTCAACTTTGGCAACTCAAGACAGAGAATCATGAGGCATTGTGCGCCAGCAGCAGCATATATGTATTCCAGCCCAAACCTTCAATTTTAATCTATTAAGGGCCACTTCTCCTTTTAATCAATGGGAATATGTGTTGCCATTTTTTTTTCTCGCATTTAGCAACTAAAAGGCCATGTTTTAATCAACTCAAGAAAGCTTGGTTAAAGTGGTTCTTTTTAATTATAAATTCATTGGTGTTGGAAAAAAGAATCCACTAAGAAAATAATCCTTTCTGAATTAACCATGTTGTGACATACCATGGTGGATGGGTGAATATAGAAGGGGACCCAGTTCATCCCTGCTCGTCCAGGAGATTGGGGTATCCCAGATGGAGCCAAAATGAACTGGGAACCTCTCCCAGGGATTTCTTTTACATTCACAGGATGACAGTGCCACTGGCTGGGCCCGCATTTATTGCCCATCCTTAATTACCCAGAGGGCAGTTAAGATCCAACCACATTGCTGTGGGCCTGGAGTCAAATGTAGGCCAGACTAGGTAAGGATGGAGGTTTCCTTCTCTAAAGGTCATAAGTGAACCAGATGGGTTTTTCCTGACTGGAAACAATGGTCATCATTACAGTCTTAAATCCAGAAATTTATTGAATTCTAATTCCACTATTTGCCATAGCAGGATTCAAACCCAGGCCTCCAAGACATTACCTAATTTTCTGGAGTAATTGTCCAGCAATAATACCACTAGGCCATTGCCTCCCCACTAGTTCTAACAAACGTGTGGACTTTCTGTGAATGTGACGGATCATTGGTTGTTGGTTTAGTTGCCAACAATAACCACCTACTGAATACGTTATGGTGTCACCAAAGAAGCTGTTGTCCTAAAATAATATTTGCACAATGAGCAATACAGTCTGTCAGTTGTTGGATTTCAATTAAAATATTACTATACTACAATGAAGGTGCTTCTTATTATATTAAAGGAATATTATCAGTAATAAGCTTTTTCTTAAAACAATGACTACTGGTGGTCTCGAGGTAACTGCCATTAAAAGAGATTAAATGAGGCATTGCCATTTACCTGAATCCATTTGCAGATCTGATCCTAGATTTAGTATACTAGTTTTAGCACACCCTAATCAATTTCCCTGACACTAATTACTGAAACCTCAGTCTCAAGTTGAATTGTTCAATATCTTGAGCCTCAGAGTGTCACGTTGGGCGCAAAAGTGGCTTCTACTTGATAAATATGTTTTCGAACCTCAGTAGGTTATCTTTTAGGTTGTAACAGGAACAGTCTGTATTTGGAACAGGAAAGATTGTAAGAAATTGTAGCAGGAATAGGCCATTCAGTCCCTTAGCCCTGCTATCATTCAATATACCAAGTCCACTGTCCTGCCCGCTCCCCAAAAACTTTGTTTTTCTAGCCAATCAAAAATCTGAAAAGAGGAGTTGTTGAGGTTGAGGAGAAGCTGGGCCAAGTGGAGGAGAGTGGTGGTGGCTGGGGACAGTTCAGGTCTTTGCTCCAGGAAAAAGCGGAGAGCCCTAAGACCCTCCTGGTGGGGAATGGACATGTAAAGGGATTGCAAGTCCATGGTAAAGAGGAGGCAGGTGGAACATGCAAACTGGAAGTTTTGAAACTAGCATAAAGCGTCAGAGGAATCATGGATCTACGTGGGCAGGGATTGGGCCGGGGAGAGAAGACTGAGTCAAGGTAGGAAGAGTTGAGTGCTGTAGGGCAGTAAATAGCTGAGACAATGTGTCTGCCCGGACAGTCTTGATTGCGGATTTTCGAAAGGATGTAGAAGTGAGCTGTCCAGGGCTGGTGGTCTGTCAGCTTGGAGGCATTTATGGGGGATGTCACCAGATGAAATGAGATCAGTTACCATTTAGATACAATGGCCTGATGCTTTATAGTGGGGTCGTGATCCAGGGAAGATAGGAGGAGGTATCTAGGAATTGGCGCTCCACCTCTGTGAGGTAGAGGTCAGTACAGCAGACTACAAACAGTACCTTCCTTATTTGCAGGCTTAATAACAAAGTTGGGGTTAGATCTAATGTGTGTGTGGGAACAGGTTGACTGCCTTATAACATTGTCAATATGCATATAGGACTGTGTTGAAACCATAGGGATAGATTGTGCAAGAATTAGATTGTAATGGTGAAGTGGATAGCTATACCTTATGGCTTCTGCTGCAAGGTATTTGCATGACATAGCTCGGTGTCACTTCATTTTAAAATTGTAATACCTCAAACTGATTGTCCCTTTTCTCCAGGTTATTTCACAAAGAACTATTTCAGCATACCACAAATGCTATGATCTGGGGATTTGACTAAGGTTAGTTAAAAAGGGTCAGTGATTCACTGGCAGCTAAAGCTCTTAACGTTGAGCTTGTGCGAAAAAAAACACATGAAAGTGATTGAAAGAAATTCTGGTCACTCAACCAAATTTGTGACTGCTTTAGGACTTGTGACCAAGCAACGATATTGTGTGAACAGCTACAGCATTTCCCTTCTCTAAAGCAATTTGTCAAGATATCAGTAGGACCTATTAAAGTTTGCACAAAGGATTTTTTACAGTTCACTGGTTTGAAAGGAGTTTTCTTGAAAAACCTCAAACATTTTTGATTGTTTACCAGAAGTTTCATTCAAAATCATTAGTATTAAGTGTATTTTCCATTTAAATATCTCTTATATCTTGAGGAATTGTCAATGCAAGTACCCACATTAAGGTTTTTGATGGGATGACAAACTTTGGAAATAACCTGGTGAGATTAGCCCACAATGGGTATGCTGAATGTGGGGGTCAGCAATAGATGAAGAGGGAACAGTTGAAGTGGTCACTACTGGCCAGCTTTGGGTGTCTCAATGGGTTAATTGGAGAATAGCAAACAAAACACAGGATGGGTGTTAACAGCAAAAGAAGAATTGAAACCTGTATTGGTGGCAGGAGTACCTGAAAGGGGTGAAGTGATGGGAGTAGGTAACTTTTTTTTCTTAATTAATTCTTGAGCGTGTGGGCTTCATTCGCTGGGCCTGCAAGTTTAATCTATACTCATTTGCATTTGAGAATGTGGTGTTGAGCTGCCTTCTGGAACTGCTAAAAATGTAGAACCACAATGCTGTTAGAGAAAAATTGCAGGCTTTTGCAGTAACGGTGGTATATTTTTGAGACAGAATGGTGAGTGGCTTAGAACGGAACTAGCCCATGATTGTAGGTTTGAAAGTGTGTGTAGGAGCCTTGGTGAATTTCTGAAACATTTTTGTCAATGGTACCCAGTGCTGAAACTGTTCAACAATAGTGGACAGAGTGGATTTTTAATGCATGTGGCATCAATCCAGCAGGCTGCCTTGTCCTGGATGGTGTCAACCTTCTTGAGTGTTGTAGGAACTGTGCTCACCCAGGCAAGTGGGGAGTATTCCATCACACTCGTGACTTGTGCCTTGTACATGGTGGTCAGGCTTTAGGGAATCAGGATTTGAGTTACTCACCACAGCATTCCTAGCTTCTAGCCTGCTCTTGGAGCCGCAGTATTCCTGTGGCCAGTCCACTTGAGTTTCTGGTCATTACTAATGCTGAGGATGATGGGATTTAATGATGGTAATGCCATTGAATGTCAACAGCTAAAAACTGAAAGAGCTGCGGATGCTGTAAATCAGGAACAAAAACTGAAGTTGTTGGAAAAGCTCAGCAGGTCAGGCAGCATCTGTGAAGAGAAGTCAGAGTCAATGTTTTGGGTCCTTTCCTCAGACCAGAGGGTCACTGGACCTGAAAGTCTGATTTTTCTTCACAGGTGCTGCCCGGCATGCTGAAAATCTCATCAAATGATGGTTAGATTTTCTCTTGTTGGAGATGGTCAATGCCTGGCGTTTGTGAGGCACAAATTATGGAATGACAGACTGAAAAGCCCTCAAAGTGGGGAGAATTGAAAGTCAGGATGTTTTTGTGAGAAGAGAAAGAAACAGAAAAGAAAATCCCATGTGTTTCCAAGATAAAGAAAAGCTTGAGACCAGAACAGCAGTCAAGTTGTGCATGCAGATGTTCTCTTGGTGAATTTAGATTCATGTTCACTCTTAGCTTCTCAGCTGGTGGTTCACCATTTAAGACAAAAAGGTAGAGGATGAGGAATAACTGTGTTCTTGTTAATGGAAGGAGAATGTGATAAAGTGTTATCAGTAACACTCGCAGTGGGTTAAGGATTAGGAAGAGAACATTTTAATTCATTGTCTGAGTATTTTCACACAATGGCCTTAACTGCATTAAACAAACATTAACTGAGATTGAGGAATTAAGGCATGTGAGGCTGAAGAGTAAGAGGGCAGCCTTTCAACTTGTTGCCATGTGGCTTACATCCAATTTATCATAAGGATCTGACTTGAGTTATTTGGAGGTGTAAGGTGTAAAGTACGTGGAAGATAATATGACTCAAGAAATTTGGTTTAGATTATAAGTGACTGTATTCAGGGTACTTTTAATATCTTTAACATAGCCAACTAACTAAAATAGGATATAGTTATTAATATTCAAGTTTAATTTCTGTGAAGTAAAATATTTTCTTTTAAACTGTGAACTTTGTGGCTTCTTTCTTACAGTAAATATGCTTTATTGGATTTGAAACAAAAATAAACAGACTTCTATATCCTACCTAGATCATAACAATGTCCAATCATTTAATAACCCAAGATCACCAAAGACATGCTTAAATCTGCATACTGCTCCTCGGTGGAACTGCTCATGTCTCTGCTAGTGAGGGCCACCAATTAGATTCCAAATCCAGGTGCTGTCTACAGTCTTCCTTTCCAGACTCATTTGTATTTGCCTGATGTTGAATGTCTTTCAAGTGTTTATTTTGTTCCCTAACCATCCAGGCAATGGCCTAGTGGAATTATCACTGGAGTTTTTAATCCAGGGACCCAAGTAATGTTCTGCAGACCCAGGTTTAAATCTCACCATGGCAGATGGTGGAATTTGAATAAACATCTGAAATTTAGAGTCTAATGAAGAGCACAAATCGTTGTCAATTGTGAGGAAGAACCACTTAGTTCACTAATGTCCTTTAGGGAAGGAAACTGCTGTAATTACGGGTCTGGCCCATTCGTGACTCAGACCTTCAGCACTGCAGTTACTCTTAACTGCCCACTGAATGATAAATGCTGGCTTAGCCAGCAATGTCCTCACCCATGAATGAATCTTGTGCTATGTAGTCACTGAATTGGTTATAATACATTGTCTAATTCTAAATGACTCATGAATAAGGAGTTGAAAGAGAGTTTGCTATCAGTGTGGAATGAACGCACTTTATGCTTCAGCTCCATCTCAATCATCACTACCATTTTGTAGCTAATAAAATATACAAGGACACTGGCGAATCCAATATGTTTTGATTATTTATTGATAATGAGAACCATCACTTCCTTTCTTACTTCTATAATAGTCTGTACTGTTTATGCATATTGTCTTGTAATTATTAACTGAAATGATAACTTTTAATCAGTGTTCCACCGATATAAATAGGAAATGTAGAATAAAGTAACACATTTAGATCACAATAAAACACAAATGAGGGGCCAATTTTCCATCAATTATGCAGCAGTGATGCAACCAAAATACACATCAAAGGGCTTAAGGCCACAAATATGGGAATTTCTGATGTCCAATTGTTTACAAAAGACATTGTTCTCCTATTTTGGTTGGATAAATTGCAGGTGTCCAAATTCGCTTGTTGTGCTTAGCCAAAAGCTTAGCATGGCTCAGTGGTTAGCACTGCTGCCTCACAGCACCATGGCCTGGATCAGGCTCCATGTCTGGGATCTTTGATTTCTATCTTAGCATGCACTTATTTGGAGTCCACCTGGATGTTCTGAATTTTCTTTTTGCCCTTTTGTACCTTGCCTTTCAGCCAGAGACGCCAGGAACACAGAGGACATCCTGCTTCTGAATCAACTTGTCCTCTACATCAATGCCCAAAGCATAGCACCAAGTTACCTTTTTGTCCCATATGTGGGGCAAATATCAGAAACCGTGCAGGGCAGTTCCAGACTGACAGTGCTGATCTGGGTGCCTTTAAGGATACTGCTGACACCAAGGATGCCGAACCATTTCAGGATATCTTGACAGTGGCTAGTTCTTCTGGGTATTACGAATTGTGGATTGGGGTAGAATTGGACCTGAGGAGTGCCATAGTGTTGGGTAGGTTGTTAATGAGGCAGAATTGGTAAGATACAGCAAGAGTTTTTGCTTGGCATTATGAAGAGAAACCCACCATGAACCTCCATAAAACTGACACTTGGCCAAAAAAAATAAGACTCAGCACTTTGTGTCTCTCCAGCAATGCTTACAAACGTACCAAGTACTTCCAGTAAAGTGCATTTCATATTTCCAGCATTTACAGTGTTTCACTGCTTTTCTATTAATGTGTAAACATTGTCATATTTCAACACTAAGATGGTAGAAAAGCAAATGCATTTAGCCTCACTATTCATGCTGGGAAAGGGTAGCAGACCTATATGGAATGCAACCTGCTGTACTGAATTCTCCTCCTCAAGAAAGAACATACTTGACCTCGTCATCATCAATCCGTCTGAACATGACAGCATTAGGAAGAGTGACCCCCAAACAGTCCTTGTAGAGATGAAGAGCTGTCTTCACATTGAAGATAGCCTCCATCATTTTGCGTGGTATTATCAATATGCTAAATTGGATAGACTTCAACTTTGGCAACTCAAGACAGAGAATCATGAGGCATTGTGCGCCAGCAGCAGCATATATGTATTCCAGCCCAAACCTTCAATTTTAATCTATTAAGGGCCACTTCTCCTTTTAATCAATGGGAATATGTGTTGCCATTTTTTTTTCTCGCATTTAGCAACTAAAAGGCCATGTTTTAATCAACTCAAGAAAGCTTGGTTAAAGTGGTTCTTTTTAATTATAAATTCATTGGTGTTGGAAAAAAGAATCCACTAAGAAAATAATCCTTTCTGAATTAACCATGTTGTGACATACCATGGTGGATGGGTGAATATAGAAGGGGACCCAGTTCATCCCTGCTCGTCCAGGAGATTGGGGTATCCCAGATGGAGCCAAAATGAACTGGGAACCTCTCCCAGGGATTTCTTTTACATTCACAGGATGACAGTGCCACTGGCTGGGCCCGCATTTATTGCCCATCCTTAATTACCCAGAGGGCAGTTAAGATCCAACCACATTGCTGTGGGCCTGGAGTCAAATGTAGGCCAGACTAGGTAAGGATGGAGGTTTCCTTCTCTAAAGGTCATAAGTGAACCAGATGGGTTTTTCCTGACTGGAAACAATGGTCATCATTACAGTCTTAAATCCAGAAATTTATTGAATTCTAATTCCACTATTTGCCATAGCAGGATTCAAACCCAGGCCTCCAAGACATTACCTAATTTTCTGGAGTAATTGTCCAGCAATAATACCACTAGGCCATTGCCTCCCCACTAGTTCTAACAAACGTGTGGACTTTCTGTGAATGTGACGGATCATTGGTTGTTGGTTTAGTTGCCAACAATAACCACCTACTGAATACGTTATGGTGTCACCAAAGAAGCTGTTGTCCTAAAATAATATTTGCACAATGAGCAATACAGTCTGTCAGTTGTTGGATTTCAATTAAAATATTACTATACTACAATGAAGGTGCTTCTTATTATATTAAAGGAATATTATCAGTAATAAGCTTTTTCTTAAAACAATGACTACTGGTGGTCTCGAGGTAACTGCCATTAAAAGAGATTAAATGAGGCATTGCCATTTACCTGAATCCATTTGCAGATCTGATCCTAGATTTAGTATACTAGTTTTAGCACACCCTAATCAATTTCCCTGACACTAATTACTGAAACCTCAGTCTCAAGTTGAATTGTTCAATATCTTGAGCCTCAGAGTGTCACGTTGGGCGCAAAAGTGGCTTCTACTTGATAAATATGTTTTCGAACCTCAGTAGGTTATCTTTTAGGTTGTAACAGGAACAGTCTGTATTTGGAACAGGAAAGATTGTAAGAAATTGTAGCAGGAATAGGCCATTCAGTCCCTTAGCCCTGCTATCATTCAATATACCAAGTCCACTGTCCTGCCCGCTCCCCAAAAACTTTGTTTTTCTAGCCAATCAAAAATCTGTCGAATTCAGCATTAATTGTAACTGATGACCTAGCCTTCGCTGTGGAACCAAATTCCTAACAATGACAATCCTCAGAGAGAATATATTCTTCCTCATCACAACATTAATTGGAAGAATTCTTATTTTCAAACTGTGCAAACTTGGAACAAGATTTATAATCAAACAGAGGCAGCAGTTGGTTTGCGGAAATGGTAAGTTCTTTGTTGTGAAATTTTTTTATCAATTTATACCAAATAAACGATACAAAAGGCAGTAACGAGGTAACCTGACTCCTTTCCCCCGTTAACACAATCAAGAAAAGCTGTGAGGCGGTGGCTGGTATCAAAAAGAGTTGAGGGGTGTGTTTGAATGTGAGCCATTTGTTAGCCCCATGAGAAACAGTGGCCAGTGGTTAAAAGTCAGGGAAGACATGAGGTCCACCTTGTCAGAATCCTGTTGTAATGCTGAGTGACCTAGCAGTAGGACTGGAAGTGTATGGGACATCAGGATGTATGCAGGCTGCCTGCGCAGATAGAATCACGCCAAATAGGCCTTCATGGATAATGTGGCTGGGGTTGAGCAGGAAGTTGACACTTCCTCCCAAGCACCTGGAGATCATAGTGCCATATTTTAGGACCTGCCAGACAGCATCACATTCCCTACAACTGAACAGCATCAGTCTACGTGAGTGACTGGGAGCTTTGAGACTATGATTACTGCTAAAACACTCTGATTTACCCCGCCAGGCCAGACATCCTCAATGGCCGCTGCCTTCTGGAGTGATGTCTCACAGCAGACAATATTAGGCTCTAGGCTTTAGCGATGTCTGTCTGCACTATTCCCTCCAGTCTGAAAGGTGTCATTCCACGGTGACAGCACCAGGCCAGTTGGGCCAACCAGGCAGCCTGGTCCTGTCACCCTCCCCACCCCCAAACCCATTACCCTGACCTGCCAACCTATCCTCATCAAAACTCTCTACATTATCCTTGAACTGTCCTCTATTAGTCTTAAGCCTCAGAATCTGACCATTGAGCTTCCCTCAAAACACTTGCATCTCTTTATAATCATGCTTCCTTCTGTTTTTAGACACTGAACTCCACTATGCATTTAAGTCTCCACTAGGTCTTTGCATCTGTCATGACCCACCCCACCTCCCTTCATCCCACCAGCATCTGACTATGTGTCACCATCTGGGCTGCCCCAAACCAAGCCTGCCACCCTGCCTGTAATTCTCTCTTTAAGTGATAATTTCAATTATTCATTCAGACATATATTTGATAAATCTCTTTAAAGACATACCAAAGAGTTCTTGAAAGCAAAGCAAAATGCTATAATGTCCCAATTTTGAGCTGTTTATTGGCACAGTTTCTACTGCTGCAATTGTGACACATTCTAGACAATCAATGAAAACAGTTAGGGTCCTAAAACTGTGCCATTAGTGTGGACATCAGTTGCAAATGGTTTAAAAATACATGAAATCTATTGAAATCTATTTTATACCTACGAGCATTCAGCAACCCATTATAACAAGTTACCACTAATTTCAAAAGCTTCTACCTATTTGAGGAAACCCTTGTGTGGTACCTTATCAAGCCTAGGCAAAGTCTGTTGGCTTACCCACATCCTCTAACTTGGTGACTGCCTCAAAATATCCATTGTTTTGGTCAGACATAGCCTACTTTTCTGGAAGCCATGTTGCAAGTCTCTGAAATATGGCTGCTTTTGTCTAAACAGTATACAATGAGGAGGAGGTTGGGGCAGGGGCAGTGTTTCCTTTCCTAAACCCACTTCTTGGCTACTCACCGCAAATTTTAACCATAATTAGATTGGCAATATTGAGAAATATATAATGTCTCAGGCTGGGTCAAGTTCAGTATTAAGGACATGCCAGCTAGGCTTTATTGGTCAACAATAAATGACCGGTTTACTGCCAAAAATGAACTTTTGCAAACAATGATGCAATGATTATTGACGAACAGTTTGGACTACATACGAGTATACATATATATGTTCCCACTCTTCTAAAGAAAACTAACACACAAGCCTGTGGAGAAGCAAATAAGAATGAAACCTCTGCAAAGTTAATTTTAACTTTTATGTAATTTGGCTTCATCAAGTTAAACTCAGGAACCAAAGATAATTTAAAGATGCCACAAATGGTGCTCTGATTCCAAAGCTACTCCGCGCACACCAACTGCTAGCATTACGGTGCATTCCTGGAGCAGTTGTAGCTGGCTGAATTCCTTTTGCTGGAGACAGTGAGGGAATTCCTATGAATTATCTCCAGGAATCTTTCCCAAGTGGTAAAGATGACATCTGGTAGGTTCTGAGCTCACACGTTTTGCTGAGAGGAGTTGCAGAGGAATAGAGATGGAACAATTGGCTATTGCTTTTCAGGCAGGTCTCAAATCGCTCTCACTGAGTTGAAAAATGCAAGCCTTATTCCACCCGGAAGCTGGGTCATGTGACCTCGCTCTGAAAATTTTCCGAACTGTATGACTGTATCCGCGATCCCTGCTCCTTGCAGTTGCAAGTTTGATATGGTTGTACCCAATGTCTTTTCCTTACCAAAGTGTCCTTTGCTTAAAAGTTCAAAACACATTTGTAAGCGTCCAAATAATCCTTTTATAAAGTATTATTCAGATGATATCTATTGATAACAAGTGATATATGAATCTTTAACAATTTGTTCAAACATCTTTCCCATTATTGAGTCTTTGGAGCTCCTTGCTACAAGAGCTATGGTGGCATAGCCCTTCAATATACTTAAGGCTGAAGTAAATAGGTTCTTGATCAGTAGGGGAATCAACGGTTATTGGGAAAGGGCAGAAAAGTGCGTGTGAAGAGTGTTGGATCAGCCATGATCATATTGAGTGGCAGAGCAGTCTCAATGGGCCTACTTAGGTTATTATTTCTGATGGTCGTATGGTCTTAAGCTAACATGTCTGCAGTTACAGCTGCTCTATTTGTTTGTTTTAAAAACTTGATCAATATATCCTTCTTCCAATCTGAAGGATTAACCCCCTGCTACAGCAATCTATTAGTGATTTAGATCTAAAGAGTTCATACTGCCCCCATCCAATTTCCCTAAGGACCCTCAGGCAAAATCGAGTGCAGAAGCCATTTTAATGTTCCTTATTTGTTTCAAAACAATATCAGTTTAAGCAGTCACTTTTTCTCAGGTTTGAAGAAGACAAAAGCATGTACTGATTTCATATGTTCATCATGCCCTAACAGCAGTATTTCCTCCCATTTTCTTACCAGGTACATGGACATCCAAGACTGGTGAATGGCGGTGATATTAATGGCATGGTCTGTGTGCCAGACACAGTCATGCCACGCACACAACCCTGGAGCAGCCGCACATGCGCAGAGCCATGTAGCTTAGAGAGGACATTGCCTGAGGGTCCTTCTGGCCTGTCATTAATTATCTGTCATTGGCTGAATGCAGCTGTCAATAGCTTTAAAATGACAATGGCTCAAAATGACTTTACAAGTCATTGCAAAAGCTGTTCCCATGATGATCACAGCTGTCCTCAATCCTCTTTTAATGAAATCTTCCATTGGGAAAGCTGAAGCATGACCATAGCAAGTGGGCAGCCATTAGCTGCCTCTGTGCACGTTTTAAAAGTCCCTATCTCTGGGTCAGAAGATCCATATTCAAGTCATAACATGCTCAAACTAGTTGAATAAGTGACTTTTTTAATGGGATTTGCTGATGTCTTCACATTTCAGTATTGTGGAAGCAGGAGCCAAGGATGGCACGTCTGACCCTCATTTGGTTCTAGAGCTGTTTGCCTTCTTTCTACACTTAAACTGCGTCACATCATCTGGTTAGGGGGACCTTAATGCAACCTTCATCATTAACTGTTTCAGAGCCAATATCATGTACAACCATGATCACATTGCTGTTTGTGAGAGCTTTTAAATAAATTTGCTGCCAGATTTCCTACCTTAACACAGTGAATTCTCTTCCAATCTGTGACATTAAGTGTAAAGTGCTGTGGATCATTTCAAGGCCAAGAAAAACACTTTATCAGTGCAAGCTTTTCTTTGCTTGTTAGCAGAAGCCTCATGATACATACAAGTTAGATGGTGCGAATGGAATAGAACAGAACAAGCTTACGAAACGTGTAATTTTCTGGCAGCATTCAGAATATTTTAATCTGACTTTCCTCCAATATACGTACTTCCAGACAAAACATTTCAATCATCTTGAAGCATCTAAAAGTACAGAAGATGACTGAAGAACTTTGCAAGATGTACAGATATATACATGTACTATGATGTAAACACATTTTGGTAGATAATGAGAGTGAAGTACAAATTTGTACAGGAATGTAAAACTATTTAATCTACTAGCAGTTCTAAGCTCTGCCCAGTATTCAGTTGCATTAAACCATTTAGCACAGCACACAATTTGAGTTTCACTTGTGAGTCCCATTTTATTGAACTTATTACAATGTATACTGATTAAACTCAATAAACTATACTGAAAGTGTACCCGGGGGGGAGAATGAACATTAAATTACAACTTAAGATTTAATTGATCCTGTTTCGTCTTGCAATCTACATTTCATTTTATTGTTCAAGTCGCCACTGAACAAAAATGAATTAAACCATCTTTGTAATAACCCAAATCAGGCCTCTGGCTACGCATTTGTGTTCCCCAATTTCTCAGGCAACCGCTTCCTTCCCAGCATTGGAAAAAAATATACATGAGGAAAGAAGGAGAATTAATAAAAAGTGCATTTATTTCTTTTCTTAGATACTAACTTGAGATATCTTACACAATGCATTCAAACAACATTCATGATATTTCTACTCTTGCTTCTGTTTAAAGTTGAAATACACTTTCAAGGTTTAGTATCATTCAGCTGGACAGTCAGAATTAAGTCAGTTTGGAGTCCCAGTCTTGGAATAGCTAATCTGTATGAATACAGTCTAAATCTAAATAATCAGCACAGGACTTTCTCCGAAACTGTGACTCATGATCCACACTGGGGCCAAGAGATGAGATTTAGTAGTTGCAATCTCCACCAAAGGTTGTTATGGAGCTGAGTCTGATTCCTGAGAGCACCAGTGCCCCTTTAAATCCTTGACTTTTCTTTGTTTAGCATGCCCATCAAAGTGGATAGAACTCTGAAACCTGATTTTTGCAGCAAAATAAAGTTGGTAAAAAACATAGATGCTTGTTATTTTCTGGATCAAGGACGCCACAGTTTAAACAATTGCTTCTACACTGAACTTATCCCCCTGATGTGTTGTTGTTTTGTTTTCAAAGGGAAATTACGTTAAACTAATTTATTGGAGTTCTTTGAAGAAGTAACATATGCAGTGGAAAAAAAGACAACTGCTGGATGTACTGGACTTTGATTTTCCAAAGGTAATTGACGAGGTGCCATATCAAATCTTATAGAAGAAAATAACATATTGATATGAACATAAGATTTGCTAGCTAACAGGAAGGAAAGAATAGGCCTAAATGGGTTATTTTCTGGTTGATCAGCAAATGATATGCCATAGGGATCAGTGCTTGAGGCCTCAACTTATAAAATATAGACGTGGATGAAAGGATCAAAGGTATGGTTGCTTAATTTGCTGATGACACAAAATACCTGGGAAGTAAGGAGGATATTAAAAAGGGTACATGCACACACATACCTTGTAGCATCCCCTTCCAGAGTTAAGCTTAAGTTCAGTGTTAGTTCATCCCAAAACTTTAGCTCAGTTCCCATCCACTTCCCTGATGCTCAGACCCGGGGCCTAATCTATGTCTCTGTATCTCTGATTTTGAAGTGAAAAGGCAAGAGAAGTTTTACAAGTAGCCCTATTACTTAGGAGGTTTTAATGGTATTTATATTAGTACCTCATTTTATTAAAATATCAAATTGCCTGCTTTTTAACATTTGGGGGCAGTTTTGTGCCAAATTATCTCTCTGAAAATTCCTCATCTGTCCCTCAAGTGAGAACATATCAGAAATGTGACCCTGTTCCTACATTATCTTCAGACAGCAAGATTAAAAAGACTACCTTTGGAAGTCAGCACTGGTACTTCTCAGCAAAATCCACTCTGGCAAACTTCTGTAACAAGGCAAGTGAACTCAGTACAGCTGATAAAAAAAAGTGTAGAGTTGGACGAACACAGCAGGCCAAGTAGCATTTTAGGAGCAGAAAAGCTGACATTTTGGAAGGGTCTAGGCCTGAAACATCAGCTTTTGTGCTCCTAAGATGCTGCTTGGTCTGCTGTGTTCATCCAGCTCTACACTTTGTTATCTCAGATTCTCCAGCATCTGTAGTTCCTTTTATCTCAGTACAGCTGATGTCTGAGTGTTAATACATTTATCATCACCAGCGTGTGTGTGCGCAGAGGAATACTTTGGAGAGGTAACAGGTTTTGTTCCTGTACCCGTTCTCATGAACCCTGGCAGGGGGTGGGGTGCGGTATGTTGGGGGGAGGCTGGGGTGTGGGGACACTTTACAAACCCTCACTAAATGTGCATTTACCTCAGAAAGCAGATCCTGAATTGGGGAAATATTTCATGTTCTCTGAAGTAACCTTGATACAAAATGTAAAATGGTAGCATTATTGCAAAGAACTGAGCATGGAGTTTGCTGATACTGTACTCTTAGAAAGTTCCCCAATTGTTATTTGATCCAGAACTACTGTGTGGAAAATGTAAAGGAAAGCTGCTTGGGGAAAGCACTGGCATGCTGTTGATGTCTATATTGATGCCATTCCCAGAAGTAATCACTGTCTTCAGAGGAAAAGAGAGAACATTGAAAAATAGAGGAAATCGATAGGTAATCACTGTTGAGTAAAGCAGAATAAATATTGAGAGGGATGAATAGGATACTTTTCATTGGATCAGTATGTGTACAGTTTTGACTCACAAGGTTTTTGAGACATCAGACCTCTCTTAAACAAATGATAAAATGATTCTGAACATTAAAACAACATTTTCCACAGTCCAAAATTTCACTAAAACTTTGAAGATATGCACACTTGTTGGAATAGTGTTTTGGTACACTAAAGGTCATTGACAGTAATCCAACAAAGTTGTGTGACTTAAAAGATGGCACCATGAACTTGTTCTTGATGATGGATGAAGATACAGTCAAGGCAGTGCTTGTGCATTGAAATGCTGCATATTGTAGCTGGTATATGCTGCAGCGCAGGTTCATTGTGCATTTATTGAGCTCAATGGCAGAGAAACTAATTGTCGCATGTAGTGGGTTTGTTGCCTGCTGCTTAAACTGGCAGGAACAACATCAGAATCGCATGATTAAGGAAGTCACAGCATACAATATACACGTGCATTTCTCAACACAGTTGTCAAACAATCTGTTTTGTCCCAAACACTATGATGCTTCTTGAGTTTTGTTGTGTTTGCTCCATTGTAGGTATGTTTTTGAACATGTTCCTGACGGAAAACTTACAGCGGTGAATAGGCTTTGACAGATTAGGAGGTGACTCACTAATTAATGAGCACCCATACTCTATTCTACTCATGGGCCATGCTGACCTCCATGTATCAATTTGTCTTTCAAAATCTACCAGGAACAGGCGTTCCAGAAAGAAAACCAGTAAAATTGGAGAATAAAATATACTGGAACAACCTATCTTGAGTCTATGAAAATTAAATTCCATTACATTCAGTCCTGAGTATTATTGTGTTTTTAAATGCTTTATTTCTCCCTTTAAAATAACTATTCACCCTCTGAAAACTGTTGTGATTCAGATGAAATGCATCTAAAAGGCAGTGCACAGGTCACAACGAGAGGGTCCAAGGTAATAAAATGTGAGGCTGGATGAACACAGCAGGCCCAGCAGCATCTCAGGAGCACAAAAGCTGACGTTTTGGGCCTAGACCCTTCTTCAGAGAGGGGGATGGGGTGAGGGCTCTGGAATAAATAGGGAGAGAGGGGGAGGCGGACCGAAGATGGAGAGAAAAGAAGATAGGTGGAGAGGAGAGTATAGGTGGGGAGGTAGGTAGGGGGTAGGTCAGTCCAGGGAAGACGGACAGGTCAAGGAGGTGGGATGAGGTTAGTAGGTAGGAGATGGAGGTGCGGCTTGGGGTTGGAGGAAGGGATGGGTGAGAGGAAGAACAGGTTAGGGAAGCAGAGACAGGCTGGACTGGTTTTGGGATGCAGTGGGTGGGGGGGAAGAGCTGGGCTGGTTGTGTGGTGCAGTGGGGGGAGGGGACGAATTGGGCTGGTTTTGGGATGCAGTGGGGGAAGGGGAGTTTTTGAAGCTGGTGAAGTCCACATTGATGCCATTGGGCTGCAGGGTTCCCAAGCGGAATATGAGTTGCTGTTCCTGCAACCTTCGGGTGGCATCATTGTGGCACTGCAGGAGGCCCATGATGGACATGTCATCTAAAGAATGGGAGGGGGAGTGGAAATTGTTTGCGACTGGGAGGTGCAGTTGTTTATTGCGAACCGAGCGGAGGTGTTCTGCAAAGCGGTCCCGAAGTCTCCGCTTGGATTCCCCAATGTAGAGGAAGCCACACCGGGTACAATGGATACAGTATACCACATTGGCAGATGTGCAGGTGAACCTCTGCTTAATATGGAAAGTCATGTTGGGGCCTGGGATAGGGGTGAGGGAGGAGGTGTGGGGGCAAGTGTAGCATTTCCTGCGGTTGCAGGGGAAGGTGCCGGGTGTGGTAGGGTTGGAGGGCAGTGTGGAGCGAACAAGGGAGCCACGGAGAGAGTGGTCTCTCCGGAAAGCAGACAAGGGTGGGGATGGAAAAATGTCTTGGGTGGTGGGGTCGGATTGTAGATGGTGGAAGTGTCGGAGGATGATGCGTTGTATCCGGAGGTTGGTGGGGTGGTGTGTGAGAACGAGGGGGATCCTCTTTGGGTGGTTGTGGCAGGGGCAGGGTGTGAGGGATGTGTTGCGGGAAATGCGGGAGACGCGGTCAAGGGCGTTCTCGACCACTGTGAGTGGAAAGTTGTGGTCCTTGAAGAACTTGGACATCTGGGATGTGCAGGAGTGGAATGTCTCATCGTGGGAGCAGATGCGGCGGAGGCGGAGGAATTGGGAATAGGGGATGGAATTTTTGCAGGAGGGTGGGTGGGAGGAGGTATATTCTAGGTAGCTGTGGGAGTCAGTGGGCTTGAAATGGATATCAGTTACAAGCTGGTTGTCCTGTTTGGCCCATTAGCCTGCTCTTCCAAATACAGATATCTGTGAATGGAGGATTTTGCAAGGAGCTGCTCCTTCAATCGGGGCACTTGTCTCCCAACTTTGCTGCTGGTATGCTGACCAGTGAATCTATCAGCAGCAAATATGGGAGAGAAAGGAGACTTTGGTTGGATGAGCAGTGATTGGGTGACTGATTGGTTTAACTTATCCTGAACCCACGAGCTAAAGAGGTAAGTCTGCAGAAGAGTGTCAGAGACGGTTTTATAGAGCCTTTGGCAGAAGCAGCATACTCGAGTGCGAATGCAGCAAAGGCAGTGTTGGACCATTAAGTGGGGATGTGGGGTGAGAGTCAGGTGGTTAGGGGTCAAGTCAATTGAGAATCAGGACTTTGTCGGGCATGAGGGGTGCCTTCAGCATTGGACAGTGTTTCTGTGCCCCGATTGATTTGCCTTCCAGCTCATTGATTGGTCATTTGGTCAGAATGTTCCAATAAGTTAACTGGGAACTGGAGGGTTATGCTGCCTTCACATTCCAGGCCTTGGCAACATTAATACACAATCACTGAGTCCTAAGGGTGACTGGAGATGTGGGTAATGAGGGATGGGACTAGCTTAGAGGAGATTGTGGCTAGTAAGATGAGTGAGTGACTGGAAGATGACTGAGTAGAGTAAGTAACCTGGGGGCAGTGGATGGTGAGTTGGATTGAATTGTACAAATCTACCCTTAGTCCCCTATCCTCGTCACCCTCTACCGCTTGCCAACTTGAAATGCATCTCACCAGAGGGAAACCCAAGGCAGTTCTGCTGATATCAGCTCCTCGGCCTAGCCTTGGTTCCCATCCCGTTTTCTGGTGATCAGTGAAATTCGCTCTCGGGCTCCCTGAATGAGAAAAATATTAATAAGAGTCTGGTTCCTCATGCACCATGAGTGGGCAAACATGATTTAGATCATAGATCTGTATCTCATTATCGTGTATATGCCTTAGTCATTAGTAAATATTCTGAGATATCACTACTGACCAGAAACTTCACTGGACCAGTCATACTCAATGGGTGCTGAATTGCTGTAAATGAACCTTTTTTCTGTTCAGTATTTGTAGATGTTTTATCCCCCATTGGAATGATATTTTCTCCCATTCCTAAGAACTAGCAGTAGGCCATTCGGCCCCTTGAGCCATTTAATATACACATGGCTGATCTCATCTTGGCCTCAACTCAATTTTCAGAGAGTCATAGAGTATGGAACCAGACCCTTCAGTCCAACCAGTCCAATACCAAACATAATCCCAAACTAGTCCCACCTGCCTGCTCTTGATTCATATTCCCCAAACCATTCCTATTCATGTAGCTATCCAAATGTTTTTTGAACATTGTATTGAATGGAATGAGCTACCAGAGGAGGTGGTGGAGCTGGGTACAATTACAACATTTAAAAGGCATCTGGATAGATATATGAATAGGAAGGGTTTAAAATGATATTGGCTAAATGTTGGCAAATGATACTTGGTCAGACTGGGATGTCTGGTTGGCATGGACAGGTTGGGCTGAAGGGTCTGTTGCTGTGCTATACATCTCTATGACTCTATATTAATATTGTGATTACAAAAAGCAAGCCAGAGACTGGGTATTCTGTAGTAAGTAATTGCAGGAGAGGCACAAAAACAATAGCTGCAGTATCAAGGGTAACAAAGTGTGGAGCTGGATGAACACAGCAGGCCAAGCAGCATCTCAGGAGCACAAAAGCCGACGTTTCAGGCCTAGACCCTTCATCAGAGAGGGGGAGGGGGAGAGGATTCTGAAATAAATAGGGAGAGATGGGGAGGCGGACCGAAGATGGATAGAGGAGAAGATGGATGGAGAGGAGAGTATAGGTGGGGAGGTAGGGAGGGGCTAGGTCAGTCTGGGGAGGATGGACAGGTCAAGGGGGTGGGATGGGGTTAGTAGGTGGGAAATGGAGGTGCGGCTCGAGGTAGGAGGAGGGGATAGGTGAGAGGAAGAACAGGTTAGGGAGGCGGGGACGAGCTGGGCTGGTTTTGGGATGCAGTGGGGGAAGGGGAGATTTTGAAGCTTGTGAAATCCACATTGATACCATTGGGCTGCAGGGTTCCCAAGTGGAATATGAGTCGTTGTTCCTGCAACCTTCGGGTGGCATCATTGTGGCGCTGCAGGAGGCCCAGGATGGACATGTCGTCTAAGGAATGGGAGAGGAAGCTGAAATGGTTTGCGACTGGGAGGTGCAGTTGTTTATTGCGAGCTGCAATTTGCCTTTTGACTTCACCTTCAACACAATGTCTAAATAGCATTGAGACTAGCTAGTTGTGCCTATCAAGGCAATTGTTGGCTATTTGGTTCACATTCCTGGATGAACATCTAAGGTCTTCAAGGTGGGTAAGCTACCTCCTACCAGTGGCCTTGGATTCACTGCTTGTTCCAAAGGTGAACATGGGACCTGTGTGGGATGTCATGCAGCAGCAACAGTGAGATGACAAATACCCTGTATGATAGGACATCAGATATTATTATTGTCAACAGAGATTCAGACTATCAGGTACAAAGGACTGCAGGGTTTGCTTTGATGACAGTATTCCTTCAAGAAAAGGTCTCAGACTGCATTATGTCAACATCAAAGTCCTGTTGTATAAGGCCAAAATATTCACCACATTGGCTGGGCCATTTTTAAGATTTCGTTGTGGGACCATGGCTGGGTGCTGGGTCACACTGCAGTGTGTCCCTTCAAGAATTTCCTGCACGGTTGCTGTCTCCTGCACACTGCTCTCAATAAAATACAAGGTAGTGAAACATCTATTTAAAGACCCTGGCAGCAGCTGTGCCACACACCCTCCACATCATACCCTAAAACAAATCGACAGCATCCCACATTTCCCAATGCACCTTGGACATCAAGTCAGCTACCCACTCGTAACTAGCAATGCTCTTCTTTAGTGACCTTCCTACCACAGTAACATCTCTTCACAGAAGCATGGTGGCTCAGTGGGCAGCACTGCAGCCTCACAGCGCCAGGGACCTGGGATTGATTCCAGCCTCAGGCAACTATCTGTATGAGGTTTACACATCCTCCCCGTGTCTGCATGAGTTTTCTCCAGGTGACCCGGTTTCCTCCCATAGTCTAAAGGTGTGCAGGTTAAGTGGATTGGCCATGGGAAATGGACAGTTATAGGGCTACGGTGGGAGGGATGGGTCTAGGTGGGCTGCTCTCCAAAGGGTTAGTGTGGACCCAATGGGGCAAATAGCCTGCTTCTACATTGTTGAGGTTCTGTGTGGGTTCATAAATTGTAGCTTTCCAGATTAAAGAACTTCAGAACATTTAGAAAACATTCATTCTATGCTGTCTGCAAGCGTATTTCAGAAAATGCCAAGACTGTTGTTTTAGCTTACCATCTGACAACTCAAAGGCAACTGAAGAATTTCATTCACAGTCCTATTGTTGACCAGTCACTCACAACCCAAAGTCAAAATACTTTGGTAATAAAGTGTGAAGCTGGATGAGCACAGCAGGCCAAGCAGCATCTCAGGAGCACAAAAGCTGACATTTCGGGCCTAGACCCTTCATCAGAGAGGGGGAATGGGGTGAGGGTTCTGGAATAAATAGGGAGAGAGGGGGAGGCGGACCGAAGATGGAGGTTGCAGTGGGAGAGAGATTCCCTGAGGTTGGTCTGGAGGGAGGAGGGTAACTTCTTCAGGTTGGGCATCCCTGGGAGAGGCTTCGCAGTGAGGTTAAAATTGTATCAGAGATAATGGGAACTGCAGATGCTGGAGAATCCAAGATAATAAAGTGTGAAGCTGGATGAACACAGCAGGCCAAGCAGCATCTCAGGAGCACAAAAGCTGACGTTTTGGTCTGGACCAACCTCAGGGAATCTCTCTCCCACTGCAACCTCCATCTTCGGTCCGCCTCCCCCTCTCTCCCTATTTATTCCAGAACCCTCACCCCATCCCCCTCTCTGATGAAGGGTCTAGGCCCGAAACGTCAGCTTTTGTGCTCCTGAGATGCTGCTTGGCCTGCTGTGTTCATCCAGCTTCACACTTTATTATCTTGGATTCTCCAGCAGCTGCAGTTCCCATTATCTCAAAATACTTTGGCACCACTTTTAACCACACATGCTCCTGGCAACACAAAGGAATACTGGAGTTAAGGACAAGATGAGACTGAATCTTATCATTTGCATCCTGTCGACCTCAGAAGGTTACAGAGATAGTGGAACTGCCGATGCTAGAGAATCTGAGATAACATAGTGTGAAGCTGGATGAATACAGCAGGCCAAGCAGCATCAGAAGAGCAGAAAAGCTGATGTTTCGGGTCGAGACCCTTCTTCAGAAATGCGGCAGGGGAAGGGGATTCTGAAATAGATAGGGAGACGGGGATGCAGATAGAAGATAGATAAAGGAAAACATGGGGTGAGAGGAGACAGACAGGACAAAGAGGTGGGGTTAGAGCCAGTGAAGGTGAGTGTAGGTGGGGAGTTAGGGTCCCCAAGCCGCCGTTTAGTTTCCCCGATGTAGAGGAGGCCACAACTGGAACAGCGGATTTAGTATATCACATTAACAGATGTGCTTGGGGCTTGGGAGCGCTTTGCAGAACACCTACACTCAGTTTGCAACAAACATCTGCACCTCCCAGTCGCGAACCATTTCAACTACCCCCCCCCCCCCCCCCCCCCCCGCCAACTCCTCGGACGACATCCTGGGCCTCCTGCATTGCCACAAAGTCACCACCCAAAAGATGCAGGAACAGCATCTTATATTTTGCTTGGGAACCCTGCAGCCCAAGGGTATCAATATGGACTTCACAAGCTTCAAAATCTCCCCTCCCCTGACCACATCCCAAAACCAGCCCAGCTAATCTCTGTCTCCCTAATCATTCTTCCCACCTCAAGCCCCACTCCATCTCCTACCCATTAACCTCATCCCGCCTCCTTAACCTGTCCGTCCTCCCTGAACTGACCTATCTCCTCCCTAACTCCCCACCTACATTCACCTTCACTGGCTCTAACCCCGCCTCTTTGACCTGTCTTTCTCCTCTCACCCTATCTTCTCCTCTATCCATCTTTTATTCATCTCCCCCGTCTCCCTATTTATTTCAGAATCCCCTTCCCCTCCCCCATTTCTGAAGAAGGGTCTTGACCCAAAACATCAAACTTGCCTGCTCCTCTGATGCTGCTTGGTCTGCTGTGTCCATCCAGCCTCACACTGTGTGACCTCAGAAGGTCATAGGTAATGCTTTTAGTTCTCCCGGTCACCACACAGCAAATGTTGACTTCTTGAACTTAGGTGGCCTGGCTAGTCTCCTCCTGACAACTTCCAGATATAAGACATTCCTCTGGGCTCTCACTGCTGCTATTGGCTGTTGGAAACTCTTGCATGCTCCATGATGAGACAGTCTAAATATCAGGATGGTGACTGACTTGCAACAGAACACACTACTCTTGGTTCCTCCAAACCACTCATCATCCTGATTTGGAAATGTATCAACATTACATCAGTGTTACTGGGTTACAATCCTCCAGCTTTTTCTCTGACAGCATTCTGGGTCAAACTGCAGCATGTGGACCTCAGCGGTTCAAGAAGGCAGTTCACCACCACCTTCTCAAGGGCAACTAAGGATGACCAATAAATGTCGGCCCAGCCAGTGACACCCATGTTCCATGAATGATTAAAAAGGTCTAGTTGCAGCCATATTGATGGGACACCCTGCACATCTGGCTCAGCCTGCTCATTGGGCCCTCTGTCTCTAATTGGACAGATATTACACAGAGAGTCCACCGATTTGTTGCCTTCCACAAAATGCCACTGGACATTGCCAATAATGATGAGCAAAGTCAGATTTGGAAAAAAGGCCAAACAATCTTGGTGAGATCTGTCCCATAAGCTCAAACTGTCATGGATAATCATAGCATTATCAGTGAGCTCCCTTTTATGTTGTACAAAAAAACCTCAGAGCCTTTCATGATGATTTTTCTTCATACGTAAGAATGTATCTCCACAGATATTTCACTTGATAATATGTTTTATTTAAGACGAATTAATGATACAGACACAAATATTTAACCCTTAAGAATGATGTGTTAATCTTACAAAATTAAACAGAGGGACGAAGAATGCCCAGGAGAAAAGGATAAAATAGCAAACTCCACTGCAATGAGTAATAGCAGTAAGTCTGTTATTGTACTGCATTAAAATATTAACTAGTCAGTTCACAGCTATGTAAACACTATTTCATACAGTAAGAGAGAGTACACTGGCTTTGATACCACTCTTCCTCTGCTGTGTAACTGTATTGTACTCCCATCAGCCAATGTCATGTACACTCTCATTCATTTCACTTTATGCTTTCTCATACAGTTTCAGGGCAGAGGGTAATTTCACATCTGCTCACTTACCTCCAGGGTGTCCCCAAGAACATCTGTCAGTGTCTGCCCTCTTCGCTCCCTGCCATGGCAGGTAATGGATGATCAAATATTATCATACAAGGTTATTTTTGCAATGATACTTAGCTTAGTATTTCCAGTGCTGAGAACTCTCCTACTGTGAATCTGGTGATTTAACCCCAGAACTTGCTTTGTAAATGAACACTGAGACTATTCACACATTGCACAGCAAGATGACTGGAGCATTTTATGCAGCATCCCTCCCTTTCAGCACATTGACAACACTCCCTCTGACCTAGAGAGGGCAGAAATCACCCTAATGTTTTATTAAACAACAATGAAACAGGTCATTAAAGGATTAGGAAAGCTGCTGTTATCTTTGCCACAGCATTCTTCAGATATTAGAGATAATGGGAACTGCAGATGCTGGAGATTCCAAGATAATAAAATGTGAGGCTGGATGAACACAGCAGGCCAAGCAGCATCTCAGGAGCACAAAAGCTGACGTTTCAGGCCTAGACCCTTCATCAGAGAGGGGGATGGGGGGAGGGAACTGGAATAAATAGGGAGAGAGGGGGAGGCGGACCGAAGATGGAGAGCAAAGAAGATAGGTGGAGAGGGTGTAGGTGGGGAGGTAGGGAGGGGATAGGTCAGTCCAGGGAAGACGGACAGGTCAAGGAGGTGGGATGAGGTTAGTAGGTAGCTGGGGGTGCGGCTGGGGGTGGGAGGAAGGGATGGGTGAGAGGAAGAACCGGTTAGGGAGGCAGAGACAGGTTGGACTGGTTTTGGGATGCAGTGGGTGGGGGGGAAGAGCTGGGCTGGTTGTGTGGTGCAGTGGGGGGAGGGGATGAACTGGGCTGGTTTAGGGATGCAGTGGGGGAAGGGGAGATTTTGAAACTGGTGAAGTCCACATTGATACCATATGGCTGCAGGGTTCCCAGGCGGAATATGAGTTGCTGTTCCTGCAACCTTCGGGTGGCATCATTGTGGCAGTGCAGGAGGCCCATGATGGACATGTCATCAAGAGAATGTGAGGGGGAGTGGAAATGGTTTGCGACTGGGAGGTGCAGTTGTTTGTTGCGAACTGAGCGGAGGTGTTCTGCAAAGCGGTCCCGAAGCCTCCGCTTGGTTTCCCCAATGTAGAGAAAGCCGCACCGGGTACAGTGGATGCAGTATACCACATTGGCAGATGTTTACTGGTCAGATATTAACTGGTCAATTGCCATCATTTGCAGTCACTTCAACGTAATGTACAGCTGATATGTCACCATGTTTAAATGTGATATTTTATTTATTTCCACAAATCTTTGCTAATTTTGTACAGAGCTGTGGTTTCTCTTGAAGGATCATAAGACATTGAAACAGAGGTAGGCCATTTAGTCCATCAACATAGCTGTTAACATTCTTGAGGGTGGGCTAGTGATAGCAAAGTTTGGAGGTTGAGAGCGTGTATGCGTATGTGTGTGTGTGTTTGTGTGTGTGCGTGTGAGTGTGTGTGTGCGCGCATGTGTCTGTGTGTGTGCATATGTTTGTGTGTGTGTGTGTGTGTTTGTGTGTGTGCGTGTGAGTGTGTGTGTGCGCGCATGTGTGTGTGTGTGTGTGTGTGTGTGTGCATATGTTTGTGTGTGTGTGTTTGTGTGTGTGCGTGTGAGTGTGTGTGTGCGCGCACGTGTGTGTGTGCATATGTTTGTGTGTGTGTGTGTGTGTGTGCGCGCGCAGGGGGGTGTGTTTCAGGCAATATTTTTTATTTTACATGTTCGCCATGTTAAGAAGCTGTACGGCATACATTTTTGTTTCACAATAGCCTTGGGAAACATCCTGCAAAATAGTACAGACATCAGAATAGATAAGGATAGAGTAATCACACAAAGAAGTGACCATGGGTTTGTTTCGATGCAGTTATTTTCTGGAATATGGACATTGCTGGCAAGGCCACCACTTACTGCTGATCATTAGTTGCCCTTGAGAAGGTGTTGAATGCCATCCCTTCCTTGACTGCCGTCCATCTACTGTGCAATGGTATGCTGAAGGGAGGATCTTGACAACAAGGGCACTGCATTAACTGGGCCATCTTGAAGGTCTTGTTCAAGAACCTCTGCAGGATGCTGGGACATCAGCATGATGGTAGTGAAATTCTTCCTGTTTAAGCAAGCTGAGACCCTGGCAGCAGACAGGCCACAACACCTCCCCCCTCAAACTCTCCAATGAATAAAATCTGTGTTTCAGCACTATACCGTTCCAATTGCACCTTGGAAATCAAATCAACTGCTTGCTCATAACCAACAGTGGTTTTCTTTAGTGATCTTGCTGCCACAATGTCACGTCTCTTCCTGTGTGCTGATAAATTCGGCCTGCGTTTCCAGACTAAAGTACTTCAGAATGTTGAGAAAACAATCACTGCAAATCCATGCTATCTGCAAGTCTACTTCAGAAGATGGAAACATTGATCAAACCCTGCCAAGATAGTTGTTTGAGCTTTTCACCTGAACAACTCAAAGGCAAGTGACAAACTCCGTGTTTAGTTAGGAACACAAATAATCGGACTAGTTGGCACTGCTAAAATACAGAAAGAAACTGGATTTTAATTGTTCATTTTGTGTTGTATAAAAGAGACAGAAAAATGGATTAATAACATCAAAGACTAAAAGTCTCTTTTTCAATGTTTCCTCCTTATCATCTCAAAAGATAAGTACCTGGTAACAAAGGCAGATTGGAGATACAACAATTCATCAAGAACTTAAAGCTATCTAGAGATTTTGCTACTGCTGAGAATAAATGTCAACTATTAAACTGTATTCTCTAGTTGAAATCCAGAGCCTCAAGAACTCTAAAGACTTTTAAATGTTAGTCTTTCTGTCTGTACCAGGCACAATCTCCTGTATCTATGTCTGTGTCTGTGTTTGTGTGTGTTTTATGTTGAATTTTATTATTTACTTGGTGTTTGTAAAGCAATAAAATGTTTTTTTCAAGGGTGTGAAGGAAGCGCAGAAATTTATGTTGAGATGGGGATTGAGCGAAAGGAATAAGGCGGTAAGCAATAGACAATGGGAGCACACGGAATGCTACATAAAGGCAAGTTATTGGCAATGACCCCCACCATTGTCCCCACAGAGGAATCATGTAGGATTACAGTGAATATCATCAAAGTGTAATGCTGGGAGTTGTGGGCAAAGAGGAAAGTTCGAGGTGGATTTAGTCATATGCAGAATGTTTCTACATTAGGGTTAGTGGAGGGGAAGGTGGTAGAAATGACCTGTCCAGGAAGGCCTAAGTAAAATGGTACCTGACATCCAGACCAAACCAAATGCTTTGGATGTCCACTGTGAGTTGCATTCCTTGTCATCACTTACTGTCTGCTAGAAATGACCCGCAACTAGAAAAAGCTTGTGCCAGCTGTCAGGGTGGGCAATGCTAGTTTGATGGGTGAATGCATGGGTTCCACTTTTGCTGGATGGGAGGACACTGAAAGAGGCAAGACATTAAGCCTGCACTTGCAAAATGCAGGTATTCTTCACCTGCAATCATATTATTGAGTTTTTGAGGTGCATGCTGTGTGAAAGTGTTTGGATTTCAAGGGCTAGCCATGGGCAACATTCGCCATATCATTGGTCCTTGCAAACTGAGGACAGAGATCTCAATGAAGCAGCTGTTATCAAAACTCACTGCAAAAGAAACAGACACTAGCTGCAAACAGCAGTATCTGTGCGACTTAGAATTGATTGCTATATGCTTGCACTGTGCCTTTAATGATAGACACTACTGTCGCTGCTGCAAAACAACTTCCAGGGTTGATTTGGGGCTTGGATGGGAAAGGTGCAGAGTGCATGGAACAATCCCAAGAGACTGTTCTGTGTTGCTCACCCAGTCAGTGCAGTACCTCCACCAATTAGGTAGCCGTACTTAACAGCCATGAGAGCTCCATACATGGCCCTTGTGACTGATGTGGCGCATGTTTCATTGAGTGGAGGAGTATGTGCAGCTATCATTTGCAGGATATACCAGCACTGCACCTTCTGTCACTCCTCACTGGGTTAGCACACTAGAAATAAAGTCCCGATATTCCTGCAGCCGTCACAAAAGTTAAAGATTTTAAAATAAGTACACACAGTTCCCCAACTTATCTGACTTTCAAACTTAAATTGATAGAAAGCACAGTCCAGATTTCAGTCCTCAAGAATTACTAATTATTGAAAACAATTAGACTCCATTCAAGTAAAAAATTACAAAGATTTGTCATACAATGCAAAAAGAAACCACTTGTAACCCTTATAAACTGCACCTTACACATACATAGACAGAAAAAACAGACAGGAAAACATTGTTATGGGCAGAAGAAAACTGGGAGGCAGTTCAATAGTTCCTATTCATGGGTTTCTGAGTTGGTTCTTATGCTGGGTGAAACACTGCTTTTCAGCTGTCTTTCTTTAGAGGGCACATGAGTTAACATATAAAAGGTCTTTAACTTAGGAGTTAAAAGTCACAGCTCACAACAACTGCTAAAGGAGAAATGAACTGTTTTTCTTCAAGTTTGAAATTAGTTTGATGGCAGAGAACACTTCTGTGTTGATAGAGTTAAAGTATTTCTCTCTGTATCTTGTTCCTGGCCCCAAGTTGTTCATTTACTTGAGAACTAATCCTACAATGGTTGGCAGGCAGAGAGCTTCTGCCATTGATAACTGGTCACAAGTCCATAGACCCATCAACATTTTGTTACCATCCAGCTACATCCATATACAGCACCCTCTGCTCCAATTTATTTGTGGCAGATTCAAATACAGCTTGATCCAACAGCTTTTTACACTCTACTTGGCATAAGTGTCAGCTTGTTTACTTTTCAAAACATGCAGAAATCCTTTAAAACCCTGGCTTTAAAATAGTTATTTCTCAATCAGTTCACAATTTTACAGAAATGAAAAGGGATGTACTTCACTAAACTGAGAGCCTGTTGTGTTCATGAAGCTCCCAACACAGGTCACTGCCAATGGGAGCCATGGATGCAGCTACAGGTAGGATGTTCATCCAAGTAATTGTCTTGCTGAAACGTGATGGAAGGATAAGCAGATGTGAGAACTAAGCCCAGGAGCAGCAGCAAGCTGCCACAGATGCCAAGGAACACCCATGTCAGGCAGAATGCAAGTAAATATGAAAGAAAGATAGTTAGAAATGTCAGAACAGATAGGAAATGTTTGGATTGGTATCTGGAAAGGAGAAAGATCATGAGGGAAGTAACACTGAACAAACTGATGGAGCTATAGGCTAAGCCTTTATGTCCTGGTGGATTTCATCCTAGGGTCTTTAAAAGGTGGCTAATAAAATATGAGAAGTATTGGTGTTAATTTTTTAAGATTTGTTAGATTCTGGAATGGTTCTATCAGACTAGAAAGTAGCAAATATAACTCATCTATTCAAGAAGAAGGGAGGCAGAAAACTACAAAGTATAGGCCAATTATCTTGGCATTTCTCACAGGAAAGTTGTTAGAGTCAATTACTAAAGAAGTTGTAACTCAGCACTTGGAAGACACAATGTCCCAAAAATGCCCAGGAATAGTCAGCAGAGAAAGAGAAACTGTATTTAACCAACTTATTTTAATTCTTTGAAGGAGTAACAAGTAATGTGGATAAAGGGGTACCTGTTGATGTAAGAATGCTTAAATTTCCAGAAGGCATTTGACAAGTATCTGGATAAAATGTTACAATGCAAAGTAGGAGCTCATGGTCTATGGGTGAATGTTAGTATGGATAGCAGATGCATTGACTGGCAGAAACAGACAATTTGTACAAATCGGCCTTTTTCAGATTTTCAGGATGTGATGAGTGGGCTCCTGCAAGCATCTGTACTGGGCCGTCAGTTTTTTTTAACAATTTATATCAAAGATGTGGATCAGGGGATCAAAAGCATAATGGCGATATTTACAGATGACAGAAAGGTAGGTTGGAAAGTATATTGTGAAGGTGACATAACAAGAATGCAGGCAGTTCTGCATGGGACAAGCGAAGGGTAAAAATCTGGCAAGTGGAGTATGATGTGGGAAAATAGGGGACAAACAAAAACAGAAATTGCTGGAGAAACTCAGTAGGTCTGGCAGCATTTGTGGACACAAAACAGTACTAACATTTCGAGTCCAGTGACCCTCTTTTTCTCTATAGCCAGCATCCACAGTTCTTAGTTTCATTTTAGTAGGAAATATGGGTTTGTTCACGTTGGCAGAAAGAGAATTATTTAAGTGGACAGTAATGGTTGAATTCCAAGGTATAATGGAATGAAGATGTTCTAGTTCATGAATCCCAAAATTTCAGTATGTTGGTATAGGAAGTGATTAAGAACGCAAACGCTGCGCTATGTGCTATCATTTACCATGAAAAGGATTGAACATAAAAGTAAGGAGGCCATATGCTGGCTTTACAGGGTATTAGTGAGATTATATTTTGAACTCTGTGCACAATTTGGTCCCCTCATTTCTGAAAGAATATAAAGGTAAAAGAAACAGTTCAGTAGAAATTTGCTAGATTGATACCTGGAATGAGTGGGTTCCCTTATGAGGAATACATGGACAGGCTTGGCTTGTTTCTGCAAGAATTTAGAAGAATGAGAGGTGATTTGAGTGAAGTTTATAAGATCCTGAACAGCATTCTCTCTAATTTGTTCTTCTTCTGCATGAATCTAGGTGGTTAGTGCACAGCAACGGGTCCCAGAGCTGTAAGTCAGTGCTGTGATCCATGTCAGCACTCCAGTTGCCATGGGCGGAATATCGACACAATTGTGTCTTTGTCGCACAGCTGAGAGGGAACTCTGAATTTCTGAATGATCTTGACGCTGTGGATGTGGAAAAGGTATTTCCTCTTGTGGGTGAGTCCAGCACTGAGGAACACTTTTAAAACTAGAAGCCACCCCACTATTAGGACAAAGTGTGGGGAAATTTTTTTCTCACTCGTACTAGAAACTTGTGCAATTTTGGAGATCTCTGACTGAGTTGTTGTTGGTGGTATGCTCATTGCAAATATTTGAGATGGAAGTAGATTCTTAACAGGCTAGGGAATCAAAGTTTGAGGGTAGATAGGAATATGAAATGTTGAACACAGACATTTCAGCTATATTGAATGAAAAGAGCCAAACGGCGTTTTTCTGAACTTAGCCGATATGTTCCCATGTTTCTAACTCTTGTCGGATCTATAAACTTACAAGCAAACCCTCATCAGCAACTGCTTTCCAAAACCTCTTTTGGATCATAAGGAGGAACGTTAGACTGTCCCTATTCCTTCATTAACAAGACTATAGAACGTGAATTGCCTCAACTGAGCTCAAATAAATCGATACAGACCAGGATGTCAAAACTTAGGACCTTCCAGCCTTTTTCGTTTAGCAGAACAATGTCAAGCAACCTACTTATTATGTTGCCAGGGAAGATTGTATTTATTCTGAAAGCAAAGCACTATGCAAGCTGTGCCACACATTAGCAAACCTTTTCCCAAACATTAATATTACTTTTGGAAATATGATTTCTTCTTGGAAATATACAAGTTGTCATTTAAAGTGACTGATTGTGCATGGCAGTTATTAATGTTACATTGGCTAAATTCAAATACTTTTATGAACCTATACACTTTGATTGTGGCCAATGATTTGTGTCATACGCTATTGAGTAGGTTGTTGAACATTGAATCAAATGCAATTATATGTGAAATATAGGCAGCACAGGAGCAAGATGGAAGTGCGTTTTAATGATTTTGGCAGAACTGTGATGGAGGGAGACCACAGTGGAGAACTGACTAAGATAAAATGGCTGCAGAAATGGCCAACAACAGAACCATTGAATTGATAAATGGAATGTCTTGAATGATGGCAATTGATGTTCTTAATGTCAAGATGTTTAAAAAATGAAGAATGTATGTATGAATTGTAGCTCCATGTTTGAACAGATTTCACTTGTTACAATTCTCTCCCCTTATTTCACTTTCTTATTGTTCTTAATTTCTGGTACTTTGTGTGAGGCACCTGCATGAAAAATACATGTAGACATGGGGAGAACGTGCAAACTCCACACTGTCGCCCTAAGGTGGAATAGAGGTGTAAATGTCACATGTTTACACATAGTGATTAGTTTGATTTTACTATTTCTCATCAGTTCTTTTTCTGCTAACATTTTGTTATCAGCATGGACTATTGAACAGGATGTAACAAGGTTCTAAGATGAATAATAAAAAAAGACATACCAGGCTATAATCTTGTTGTTACACTGTTGAAAGACTACTCCACAAACTCTATTGTTAAAAGATAGCTGAGTTATTTCAAATGCTACTCTGCATTCTGACATTCTGGCTCCTACCTTGCTGTGTATATTTCACGTTTTAACTCTGCTGACACTGTACCATTTACGCCAAGTAAGGAAAGGCTTCATGACATCATCACAAGTTTTCTCCAGGGTCATAAAGCCCTCACAACAGACGGTGCTCACAAATTGTCTCATGTAAATAAGACATTATACTTTTGTTTCCAAAATCAACACCCACAAAACTCAAAACCAATTGTAATAATAATGATTTAAGGAAAATGTAAATGTTTGAGTGATGATTAACTTCGTAGCCAGCAGTCATGAAACAACACTATGCAATATTGTTAGAACAATACTTCATACCCCGGCATCAAATTCCTCTCTCTGTTATTTTAACAGAAGTGTAATCCACTTATTTCAGGTGAATTATGTATCTCTCAAAACAAAAGATACATTTGCTTCATATATCCTAGTGTGATAACTTTGTGATCCTATGCTTCAAAATGGCGATCTCTATTTGCAATTAATGCAGATGGAAGAAGTAAGTCTATATCATTGCGTTCTGTCTACTGTTTGCTTCAAGCAAAACATCTCACTAGAAATCCAAACTTTCAGAGTCAAATCTTAAGCAAGTGTATGATAATAGTACAAAGCCTTTGGTTTCTGCATGTTTAATAATAATTGTACCTAAGAAACGCTTTGAAGAATTCCCTTCTCTTGATTTTTATAGTGCAGTTAAGTTTTGTAATTTGGATGTTGTTGGACATTTGACAGACATTTGCAAGTTCTCAAAGCCTTGTGTTGCGTTTAACAATGAATGCAGGATACCATTGAGGCTCAGCACAGAGAAGAGGTAAATCAAGAAGCAATGTAATGCTGATCTTGAATTTTGAAAGGCTGTAGATAGGAAAAGTCTAGGGTGGGTAAGGAGCCTCATGAAGTTTATAAAATGCTAACTTAAAATGTGAGGTCATAGTATGACTTAACTTGTTAAAATGCAAGAAAAAGAAAATGGGACATCACTCCCCATGGATGAAATTTTGTAACTTGCAGTTAAAGTGTTTTGGTAGTAGGTTGCATGGTCTGCCATGGCTAAGGCTTGAGGGTGTTGCAACGAGGCGGGAATCTGAATTTTCTAGTAAGGAACAATCATGATCCTGGAGTATATGCTACAGATCTCCAGAATTTGGCCTTGAAGGGCACATATAATTTCAATACTGATGGGGTGGAACTCTTTCCTGTTGAAAAACTAATTGGGTTTGTAATAGGATGCTCTCAAGGGAGCATGAGTGCAATCGATAGTGCCCTTCAGCTGGGGGATGTCAGTGGTGGCGGAGAGTCCCACTTCCCTGGTTGATTCACACTCCTCATCGTAGGGAAGGATGTGTAGAGAGATGCTGTGGTGAACTTGGCATCAATTACATCCCCAATGTATTTATCAGTCGAGGGAGCCAGTTCGTCCACTTGCGCCTGATCTGGCTTTCAATAGGATCATCGTTGATCCAACATTCCTCACATCCACTTTCCTGCCTTCCCAGTAACCCTTGATTCCCCTCCTGCTCAATAATTTATTTATCTCAGTCTTAAATATATACAACATTTCTGCCCTTACAGCCCTCTGCAGCAAGGAGTTCCAAAGGCTGACAAACCTCTGAGAGAAGAAATTCCTCCTCATCTCAGTCTCAAATTGGTGCCCGTTTACTCTGAGACTGTGCTCTGATCCCAGACTCTCCCATATCTGGGAACATCCTGTCATCATTTATTCTTGAAGACCAAAACTGTGCAGATTCCACTGTTGCCTGCAGGAGACAAAAGAAAGCCTGAATTGTGAGAAAGGGCTTTATAAAGAGTACACTTACACAGGCTGTAATGGGAAAGAGTGGAACTATGGACAATGATTCTTTTCACCACTATCCACTAGGACCTCCAGGACGCTGTCGGCAAGGCGGGCTGACAATTTTCCTCTGTCTGCCATGTCCTGGGGCAACTGTTCGGACGAAGGAGCTATGCAGGCCAGCTGTTGTCTGATAGTGCTGAATCTGGTAAATATGCAGCGACCCTGAGAATTCCAGTCACTGCCAGCAGCACTTCTCCTTGTGGTTAGAGGGAAGACGCAATGAGTGGGATACTGTAGAGGCATTGTGCATTGCTAATGAAGCCAGTTTGAGAAAATATGTGCAAGAAATCCTGCTAGGCCTCATGGAGAAGCCGCTCCATGAAGCTTGACCAAATTGACACTTGTAAAGTTCAGCCAAGCAACTTACACCACCTGGTCTGCATGGTCTGGCAGGGATTTTGTGTTATGTCAGAGTTGATTTTCAATTTAATACAGCAAGGCTCCAGCTTCATTTCAAGTGCCTCTGCCTGTGACAGCATGTCATCTCCAATTCCTACAACTGAGTTGTCTCATTTCCCTATCAAAGCAGTAATAAAGATAAACATCTTGACTTTCATTGACAGAGACACTAATGCAACTGATATCAAGCTTGGAGCAGTGTGGATATTGCATCTGCTCCTGGGATTGCAGACTTAGTTAAAGATTTATTAGGGTTTTTTGTAGTTTTACAGTTATTATAGTCATCATAGTTTATTAATATAAGATTATTTTCTATTTTGTTTTATTAGCATTCAAATAAACCAAACAAATCATGATTTTTTTCAAATGTACTTTTTTTAAAATGATTTTTTAAGGGATCTTCAGTGAATGTTGATTTTTTTAAATTTCTAAATTAAGAATTTAAAAAGTCCATTTGTGTTTTAGAGGGTTTTTATTTTACATTGCAAAACCAAACAGTTTCTTTTTAAATAAGGAGTTCTGTTTTCGCTCTGGAGTCCTACACGTGGTCAGCTTCGGACAAGATTTTCTTTTCTTCAAGGAATTTATTGAAGAGGAGTCATTTTAATTCAGTTAATCAGCTAAGTGGTTGATTTCATTTACTTTTTATTTGTTTGATGTATATATTTTTAATTTTTTTTCCATTTTAACATTTTTTCCTGTAGAGAGTGAGATGGCTAGTAGATTTAGGCAAATTATTTCATGACAGGCTCAGTCAGTTAGATGGGTGACTGGTAGGAGATGTAAGAAAGTAGTTCAAAAGTTTCTGATGGCTATTCCCCTATCAAATAGATATTCAGATTTTGGAACATTTGAAAGGAATAGTCTCTCTGAGGAAAATGGAAGGGCCACTCAGTTATTGAACACTTGGAATGATTCTTATCTTACAAAAATTAATAGAATTATTGTTACAGGTGCATGGATAGGTGATTCTGTGGCAATGAGTGTAAATTTATGATGGTTTGTGGCTTTCCTGCTGCTACGATTAAGGACTTTTCTAAATATTTCAAGGATATTGTTGAAGGTGAGATTGAGAAGCCAGAAATTATTGTACACTTTAGAGGGGATTTTTTTTTATATTAAAGCTGTACCGCTTTTAAAAGATTAAAGCTGTACAGAGTAAATTTAAGTGATTAGGTAGAAGATTATAAAATAAAACTTTTAATGTAGTAATTTCTGGTTTACTCCCAAAGACAAACCCAAATCAGGGAAGGAGCAAAAAGATTTAAAGGAGGAATGTTAATGGCTGAAGAGCTGGTGTATTGTTCAGGGATTCAGGTTTTTGAATTATTGGAATGTCTTTTTGGATAGAAAAGACCTAGTTAAAAAATGATGTGTCTAACCTAAACTTCATTGTTCTGGGTTTTATATGTTATAGGAAGCATAGAAAAAGAGGCCAAAAAGGAGGCTGGGGGTGTCAGTTTTGATTAAGGAATACATTACTGCTGTAACTAGGGGACATATTTCTGAAAAATCGCCCAGTGAAAATATATGGTTAGAAATTAAAAATTAGAAAGGAAAGATCACTTTGATAGAATTAGAGTATAGGATCCCCATTAGTAAGAGAGAAATTGAGAAATAAATATGTAGGGAGATCTCTGATATATGTAAGCATAATAAGGTTGTAATTATGGAGTATTTTAATTTTCCAAACATTGATTGGGACTGCATACTGTTAAAGATTTGGATGGTGAAGAATTTGTCAAATGTGCTCAAGAAAATTTTCTTTATCAGCATGTAGATGCTCTTACTGGAAAAGGAACAAAACTCGACCTTCATGTGGGCAATAAAGTAGGGCTGGTGACTGAAGTAAAAGTGGGGGAACACTTTGGGTCTAGTGATCATAATTCTATTAGTTTCAAAATGGTTATGGAAAAAGATATGCCTTCCATAAACGTTAAAGCTTTTAATTGGAGTAAGGGAAATTTTAATGATGTGAGACACGTACTTTCAGAAGTTGATTAGAGTAGACTGCATGTAAAAGGATGTCTGACAGGTGGGAAGTGTTCAAGAGTGTGATAACAAGAGTGCAGAGGCATTTTGTTTTTGTTAGAGTGAAGGGTAAGGCTAGTAGGAATAAGGAACAATGGATGAATAAAAATATTGATGTTCTTGTCAAGAATAAAAGAGAATTTGTTTTAGATATAGACAACATGATTCAATTGAATCTCTTAATAAATAAAAAGAGTGTCAGGGCATTTTTAAGAGATAAATTAGGAAGGTAAAGAGGTGATATGAGGTAGCATTGGTGGATAAGGTTAATGATAATCCAAAAAGATTCTACAAATACATTAAGAGCAAGAAGGTGACTAGAGAGAAGACAGGGCCCCTTAAATATCAAGGAGGTGATCTTTGTGGTGAAGATGGGAGAGGTACTAAATGAATATTTCATGTCAGTTTTTATTGTGGAGAAAGAAATGGAATGTAGAGAATGCAGAGAAATAAACTTTGATGTTTTAAAATCAGTTCACATTGCAGAAGTGGAAATTTGGGAGGTATAGAGAATATAAAGGTTGATAAATCTCCAGGACCTGATCTACTGTATCCCAGAATATTGTGGGAAGTAAGGAAATAAGTTACGAGATCCCCTTCAGAAATATTTGTATCATCCATAACTAGGCGTGAGATGCCTGATGACAGGAGGGTGGCCAAAGTTGTACCGTTGTTTAAGAAAAGTTATAAAGAGAAGCCCGGGAACTATAGTCCTGTGAGTCTGAATTTTGTTGTGGGTAAATTGGTGGCAGTAATTACAAAAGATAGAATTTATGGACATTTAGAGAGACAAAAACTGATTATAGATAGCGCTGTTTTGTGTTAGGAAAACTGTGTCTCAGAAACTTCTTTTTTTTTGAGGATGTTACCAGAAAGATTGAGGATGGCAGAGCACTGGACGTTGTTTACCTGGATTTTCAGAAAGCCTTTGACATGGTCCTGCATGGAAGACTCATTCGTAAAGTTAGGTTGCATAGGATTCAGAATGTGCTTGCCAACTGGATATATAATTGGCTTAACAGCAGGAGACAGAGAGTAATGGTGGAGGGTTTTTTTGGACTGGAGGCCTGTGATGAACAGCATTCCACAGAGATCAGTTATGGGTTGTCTTCTGTTTGTCATTTATATAAATGATTTGGATGAGAATATAGAATGCATGGTTGGTAAGTTTATGGATGATGCCAAAATTGGTGGCATTGTAGACAGTGAAGGAGGTTCTCAAAGATGACAAAGGGATCTTGATCAAATGGATCAATGGGCTGAAAAATGGCAGATGAGTTCAATCTGGTTAAGTGTGAGGTATTGCATTTTGACACCACAAATGACGGTAAGACTTATACAATTAATGGTAGGGCCTGGGGTAGTGTTGTAGAACAGACAGACCTAGGGGTGCAGGCACATAATTCTTCAAAGTTTGCATCACATAAAAAGGAGTTTGGCACGCTTGCCTTCATTCCACAGTCCTTTATATGAGTTGGGACATTATGTTGAGGTTGTACAGGACATTGGTGAGGCCTCTTCTGGAATGCTGCATCCAGTTCTCATCACCCAGCTATAGGAAGGATCTTATCAAGCTGGAGAGGGTTCAGAGCTGATTCACCAGGATGTTTCTGGGTATGTAAGGTTTGAGTTAGAAGGTGAAGCTGGATAGGCAGTGATTTTTTTTTCCACTGGAGCATAGGAGGTTCAGAGGCAACCTGATAGTTGTTTATGGAATAATGAGAGGTACAGATAGAGTTGAAGTGCTGGATGTGGGAACAATTACAACATTTAAAAGATATTTGCATGGATAAATGAATAGGAAATGGAGAGATATGGTTAGGAGCAAGCAGGTGAGACCAGTTTAGTTTGGGATTGTGGTTAGCATGGACTGGTTGGACCGAAGTGTCTCTTTCCGTGCTGTATGATTCCATGATCGACTTCCCAGACTGATCATAACCTATTTGCCTGACCAACTTGGATAGACAGCCCTGACTGTCATGGTAAGGTTTCAACATAGATCCCCAGGCCATTACCTAGGTGTCTGGATTATTAAAAATAATACCACTAAGTCATCACCTTCCCACAAGATACTACACAAAGTGAAGTCCTGGAAAGGTAACAAGTGAACTAGATTCAATTGGTAACCACTTGGACTTCTGTGTCAGGAATTGTCACTGTCTAACTTCTATCCAGTGGTTGGGAAAATGGAAAACTGCATATCAATGTCATGAGATTAGCCAGTTGTGAGACTTTAATACCTGCAAATAGATGCAGGTGGACCTCTGGCTGCTCACTGGTGGGATTCTTGTCTTGTTGCTCGACACTTTTGTTTGGAGAATGAAAGATTTTGCTTTTGATGTTGAGAAGTTGATTCTGCTGATCGTACACTATGTTCCCACTTTCTTACTAATGCCCACCTTGGTTAAGAGCTAAGAAGATTCTACTAATTATTTCCGTCATTCTCTGTAACATATGTTTCCATTACTGCTGTCTGGAATTTCTGGTATCTCTTGGTGTGTAATCTTGTATGAACACTTTCGTTAACATACTGAGAAGAAGTTGTATTTAGGGAGCATACTTGTGCCTAAAATATGGGTCATTCTTTAACCTCAATCCTGGGCCATGGCTTTCTCTCAGCAATTATTGTCACAAATATCTATGACATCATTTCCCATTCAATGTCAACTTATGATGTCATTCACAAACTATAAATAAGAAGGAGACTTTTCAAAAATTCAAAGTAAAAAGTCTGGATAAGATATGTTTCACATTATTGAAGAAGGTAATAAGAGTAGAGGTTATGAAGGATCTGCATATGATTTTCCAATTCTCTATGGATATAGATGCAGTGCTGGAGGATTGAAGATTTGAAAATGTTGCTCCTTTGTCTAAAAAAAAGCCTCATTCCAGTCACCTTCCATCTTTCATCATCTAAATTAAGCGCTGTAATTGTTAATTCCTTTCTCTGTCGTATACTTGTCTACCATGTTCTGCAACCAGAATAGTGTTCTGTTTATGCCTTTCAGCAGTACTTTCATGCTTAAGAAACAATTTAATCTGCCGTTTGCTTTATGAAAAGACTAATATAGTACAGATAAGAGAATATTGTGTGGCTTGAAGTTTTTTAATATTGTCTCTGTAGACCAACAGAAGATAGCAGCCAATTTCAACAGTAACCATTTTGAATTATTCATTGATCTGTCATATTTGGCAAGGATTGCACAGCCCTGAGAGATTATATCAGTTGTTCTATGATTTTTTTTTCTGTGACTATCCATTATTTATACTGAATGCACTTTGAGAAATTGCACAGACTGTAAGCTACACATATGGCTTTGGCTGAAGTTCTGTGAAAACCATCCGTCACTCCATCTGAATCTGATTAGCGTGAGGGTCACGGGGAACACTCATGACAAGCATTACATATCCATTCTGAATTTCAGTTGTATGGCATTAGAACCATTACACAGGTCTATCAGGAGGCATTGCCCTACTGGTATTATCGCTGGACTGTTAATCCAGAGGACAATATAACATTCTGTGTTTGAGAGAGATAGTAGGAACTGCAGATGCAGGAGAATGTGAGATAACAAGGTGTAGAGCTGGATGAACACAGCAGGCCAAGCAGCATCAGAGGAGCAGGAAGGCTGATGTTTTGGGCCTAGACCCTTCTTCAGAAAACTTGGGTTTGAATCCTGCCATGGCAGACGGTGGAAGTTGCATTCAACAGGGGAGGCAATGGCCTAGTGGTATTATTGCTGGGCTGTTAATTCAGAGACCCAGATCGTGTTCTGGGGACCCTGGTTTGAATCCTGCCACGGCAGATGGTAGAATTTGAATTCAATAAATATCTGGAATTAAGAGCCTGATGATGACTATGAATCCATTGCCGAATGTTGGAAAAATCCATCTGGTTCACTAATGTCCTTTAGGGTCTAGTCTGGCCTACATGTGACTCCAAACCCACAGAAATGTAGCTGACTCTCAATTGCTCTCTGGGCAATGAGGGATGGGCAATAAATGCTACCTGACCTGGCATGGCCAGCGATGCCTTCATGAATGGATAAAAGATAAAAAAAATCTGGAATTAAGAATCTAGTGATAACCATGAGTCCATTGTTGATTGATGGGAAAAGTCCATCTGGTTCACTAATGCCCTTTAGGGAAAGAGACTGCCATCCTTACCTGGTCTGGCCTACATGTGACTCTAGACCCACAGCAATGTGGTTGACTCTTAACTACACTCTGGGCAAAAAATGCAGGATAAAAACAATAGTCTCATGCCATGAATGAATATAGATTAAAAAGGAAATTATAGCAATGCACCAGAAAACAGGGAAATTTGGGGTGAGATCAGTGCCTTGCTTCAGATTCCACAGGGTAATGAGCCCTGCTTCCTCCACTGTCAAAATCAACATTTGCCAAATTGGGAAATTAGGCAGTGGCCCATTGGTTCTTGAATCTTCTGCCTCTTGTAGACAAAGCTTTCATAGAGACATAAGAACAATAGGTGCTTTGACACAAAAACAGGTCTGGCAGAATTTGTGCAGAGAATCAAAGTTAATGTTTTGGGTCAAAGTACCCATCTACAGTTCTATGCTGAGATTTTGCAGCAATTATTATTTTAATTTCCAGCATCTGCAGTTCTTCTGGTTCTTAATTGGGTGTTTTGATTCAATTCTCAATGTTTCTGTATATATGGTTCCATTTCATCACAATCTAAACACAGTGTCTTTCAATGCCCATGCATAAAGCATACCCAGGGTCACTATGATCTGAAATATCACATAAAATTCAATTTGTTGCTGGAGGGACAGAATTTGAGAGCAGGTCAGACATGTTAAAATCTTGGTCAGACCATACTTTGAGTATTGTCTTCAGGCCTTCTCTCTGTATCATAAACAAACACTACAGAGGCAGTAAAGAAAATATAAACATTTTCTTTGTAAGTATAATACTAAAACTGAGTAGTTAGAACAATGATGAAAGACTGAAGAGGCTGGTGTTGACTGGATATTTGTGTGAGTGGGGTAAGTTGACACAGTAGCTATAGAGTTGCTCCTACTTGTATGGGATTCAAAAATTAGGACCATAAGTATTGGAGAGGGATTTATCAATTTAAAAGGGGATATAGGTGGTATTTCTTCAGAATCTGGGAATAATGTAGAATATGCTTCCATGAGGAGTAGCTGAAGTATAGAATGTGGAAATATTTAAGGGGAAACTAGAGAAGCACATATGATGGGTGTTGATGGAGGTTGATGATCAAAGATGTAAAAAGGCCAGACTAGACCAGTTGAGTAAAATGACTTGAACTATTGTCTGTTATTTCTACATTAAATTTCTGCTTGTGTTTTTGTTATCTTTTATGCTGCCATTAATGCTTTCAGGACAGATTTGGCATGTATTCTGCCCCTTATTTCATCATTCAGAGTTTAGTTTGTGTTAGCAATGTATTCCTGATTGAAATGTCTATATATGTGAAATTTCTAAGGATAGATAATCCAGATAGAGCGATGTCAAACTGTTCAAGTTGCAGTAGACCTGTGACACATCCACCTCTCAAACCTAAACATATAACTTGAAGGGAAAATACCCAAGCTTTAAATAGGATAATAAAATGTGAGGCTGGATGAACACAGCAGGCCAAGCAGCATCTCAGGAGCACAAAAGCTGACGTTTCGGGCCTAGACCCTTCATCAGAGAGGGGGATGGGGGGAGGGAACTGGAATAAATAGGGAGAGAGGGGGAGGCGGACCGAAGATGGAGAGTAAAGAAGATAGGTGGAGAGGGTGTAGGTGGGGAGGTAGGGAGGGGATAGGTCAGTCCAGGGAAGACGGACAGGTCAAGGAGGTGGGATGAGGTTAGTAGGTAGCTGGGGGTGCGGCTGGGGGTGGGAGGAAGGGATGGGTGAGAGGAAGAACCGGTTAGGGAGGCAGAGACAGGTTGGACTGGTTTTGGGATGCAGTGGGTGGGGGGGAAGAGCTGGGCTGGTTGTGTGGTGCAGTGGGGGGAGGGGATGAACTGGGCTGGTGTAGGAATTGTGTTTGCAAATATTCTCATTCCTAAGTGAAACCATGGAAGCAGATCTGGTGGAATCAGGATGATATGTGTAAGTCTGGCTAATTGTTATGTGTTGTAATTCTCTGGAAGTACCTCATTCTAGGTGCAACAATACTGTGCCTTTAAGAGATGTGTTCTTCCTATTTGTCTTGCAGAAAGGGTTTGTCAATATGTTGCTGAGGTGTCTCCTTCTGGCAGGCAGTTCTGTAAATAGCTTTGGGTTTCTCCCTGGCTGTTTTTTTTGGAGTAAGACAAAAGAATTATGATTGTACAGAGTTAGGCTCACACAGACCCAGAGGGCTCCAATTTTGCTTTCCGTTGTTTTCTTTTTATTAGTTAGCTGTTGGAACAAACAGCTAGAACCTGCCTGCTGCTAGATTGAAGACATGGAGTCATACAACATGGAAACAGGCCCTTCAGGCCAACTCGTCCATGTAGTCCAGGCCCCTTAAACTGAACTAGTCCCATTTACCTGCATTTGGCCCATAGCTCTCTAAATCCTTCCTACCTATATACCTATCCAAATGTGTTTTAAATGTTGTAATTGCCTCTATTGCTTTCTCTGGCAACTGGGTTCCATATAATTATTGTCTTCTGTGTGAAAAAGTTGCCCCTTATGTCGCTTTTAAGTATTTAATCCTCACATTAAACCTATGCCTTCTACTTAGACAGAGAGCTTTCCTCTTAGATATCAAAAGGGGTAGATTGTTTGTTTCTACTGGACTGGAGAAAGACAGCACATGAGAATGATAAGTATTTTGCTGCATTGCATTTCGTCAAAGGATGTGCTTATGGCATGCTGCCTATATTGGGATGGTTGATGATTAGTGGTTAAATAATATATTGTCTTGTTAAGAATGTCAATAAAAGAAAAGTTATATTGGTTTTTTGTTTTGTCGCATTTTAATTGGTTTGTAAGAATAAAGCATGTTTTGAATAAAGCTTAGCAGTGGAACAACTGAATTATATCTTGAACGCAGCCCTTACATTTGCCTTTAAAATAGACTAAAAGTTAAGGTCTAGGCTATCTCCATAAAATATTTTGGTGGAGGCTGGTCTGGCCTCTAACATAGGTGTCATCCAGTAACATGTCACTTGTCATGTCTGCAGGCTGTGGTGCATCTACTGCCAATAATGATGAGCACCAGATTGCCAGAGGCTCAGCAGGGAGGCAGATACAGAGCTGCCCCATCCATAACAGGAATACTGAGATAATTTCTAATCAGAGATCTTACATCGCACATCTGGAGCAGATTTGAACCGGTTCCTCCTGGCTCAGAGATAAGGGCACGAACACTGCATCACAAGAGCCTTCAATCCACCCATGGGCTACTTATGACAGTAACAGTCAGTTGTGGTCTCACATTTGCCTCTCCCTCCTTGCAGATGTGCTGAAATGCTGATCTATACATATCTAATGAAAAATATCAACTTGAAATTTTAATGCTGTTTTCATTGTCTACAGCTGCTGCCTGACCAGCTGTGTATTCCCAACATTTCCTGTCTTACTTTCAGATTTCTAGCACTTAGACTATTTTTTTCTTGTCTATAGGGTCTGTATGACCAAACTGGAACACAGGACTATTCCCATCATAAACACCTCGTGGTGTGCCACATTCAGCAGCATCAAACATTCAATTGCGTTTAGGGCACTCACTATTTCCATCTTTCTAATGAATTCTAAGCTCTTATCTCTCCTCTTTCCTAAGGCTGTCAGCAGTTAAAGATGTCCTTTCAGCATTTCCAAATGACTTCTGTCTCTTTTCCCAATTATTTTGCTTTAATTTTGCATTGTTTTACATTTTACCTAATTCCAGTTATCTTACCCCACCCCCGTACGCATGCAAAGCTGCATTTGGAGTGATAAGCATATAGGGTGACTACAAAAGGTTGCATTTAATTTGTGTTTTAACACTCTGGCCAGTTTGCCGCCAGGCCAAAATCATCCCGGGCCGATCTCCTAACAGCCAAGAATCACCCTGTACAATTCAAATTCATCACGTATTTCTGAAAGAGGGCCCCATCCTGCTCCTCTGATGCTGCCTGGCCTGCTGTGTTCCTCCAGCTCCACACTGTGTTATCTCGGACTCCAGCATTGGCAGTTCTTACTATCTTAAGGTCATCTTTGTTGCATTTTAGATGTTCTAATAATGCTTTATTAATAATATTATAACATTGCGGCGCAGGAGAGACCCATTGGTCCATTTTGTTACTGCTGTTCGGCTGAAGCAATCCATTCCAATCATTTTCCCGGATCCATATACACTATTCCTTTTCATGGGATTATACAATTAATTTTAGAGTGATGTTATAAAGGTATAGCCAGCGATGATACACATTGTGAGTACAACCTTGAGTTCTGGATCATGATTGTTGAAGAGTTCAAGAGACTTCTATTGAATGAGGGTTATCGACGTTATGGAACCAAAGTGGATAAATGGAGTTAACATCCAAATCTTGAATGATCTAATTGAAAGGTGCACCAGGCTTGAGGAGTGAATGCCACCTCTTACGTCCTTCCTAAACAAAAGACTTGATTCAGGAAACACTAAAATCAGTAAGTTTCCGAACCTCTGGAAGGAAATGTAATGAATCTCCTTATGGCTCTTAAACTCAATCAGTTCTGTATGAATTGGTACAAGGTTGAATGTCCTGTTGTATCATTCACTTGCTTGCTCCAGTAGTGCTGCTCACTCCTGTATAAAAATAGGCTTTGAGATTTGCTGCTGTGGTATTTAAAGCTTTCCTCCTTATAAATATATGATTGACAAATTGGGAAACTGTAACTATTAGAGTGCCACCAAGCGTTAGGGCCTCTGCTTTTTACCACCTAAGTTAATGACATGGTTGAGGTACTGTATGTAATGTATCCAAGTCTGCTGGGAAAATAAGTTGTGAAGTTGGCTGAAGAGTTTGTGAAGTTATATAGTTAGGTTATGTGAGTTGATAGAGGTGACATGGAAACATGTGAAGTTATTCACTTCAGTAGAAAGGATAGAACATTGAATATAAAAAGTGAATTGAAAATTTCAAATGATGAGAAACTATTCTCAGGACAAGAGATCAGCCATTACAGGTTCAGAAGAAGAGGAATTTCTTCTCTGAGAGTTGTAAGCCTCTGGAATTCTCTTCTCCAGAGGGCTGTGGAAGCTCAGACCACAGGCAGGGGAGACCATGGCCTACTGGTATTATTGTGAGTCCATTAATCCAGAAACTCATGTAATACTCTGGGGACTTGAGTTTGAATCCCACCATGGTAAGTGGTGGCATTTGAGTTCAATTTTTTTAACAAGCCTGGAATTAAGACTCTACTGAAGACAATGAAACCATTGTTAATTATTGAAAAAACCCAGTTCACTAATCCGCTGCACGGTAAAGAGAATATGCCATCCTCACTTGGTCTCGCATACTTGTCACTCCAGAGCCACAGCAATGTGGCTAACTTTCAACTGTCCTCTGAAATGGTTTAATAAGCCAATCAGTTGTAACAATCATGACAAAGTCTCAAAGAAATGGAACTGAATGGAGCATCTGGTATCAACCTTGGCACCAGAAAAGGCACTGGAAAAAGTCCCTGCAAAGTCCTCCTTATCAACGTCTCGGGGCTACTACCAAAATTGGGAGACATGTGTCACAGACTGGACAAGCTGCAGCCTGACAGTTATACACACGGAATCATATCTTACAGATAATGTCCCAGACACCACCATCAGCAAGACAGATGCAGCAGAGGCGATGGCACTGCAATAGTATACAGTTGGGAAGGAGTTGCTGTGGGAGTCCTGAACATTGACTCTGGACCCTATTAGGTCTCATGGTTTCATTTTAAATATGTGCAAGGAAACCTCCTGCTAATTACCATGTACCATCTTCTCTTGGCTGATGAACCAGTCTGCTTCCATGTTGAACAATCCTTGGAGGAAGCACTGAGGTTGGCCAGAGTGCAAAATGAACTCTGGATTGGGGATTTCCACGCCCAAAATTTTTGAGAAGGTTTGTATCTTGGGTTGTGGATGAGGTTGTAGCCTTCTCACTGAGCTGGTGTGTTTGCAGATGTTTCAACGCCCTGCTAGTTATCTTTGTCAGAATGTCTCCAGCATTGGTGTTCTGTCCCACTTGTTATTTATATGCCTCGGTTTGCTGGGGCGGTTGGTATAATTTGTGATTTGTTTCTCAGTGGTTTATTCACGAGGCCTAATTCAATGTGTTTGTTGATAGAGTTCCAGTTAGAATACCAGGCCTCCAGGAATTCCCTGGCATGTCACTGTTTGGCTTCTGAGATTATCGATGTGTCGTCCCAGCTAAATTCATAGCCCTCTTTGTCCATGTGTAGTGTGACAACTGAGAAATGGGCATCTCTCTTGGTGCCTAGTTGGAGTTCATGTATCTGTATGTCAGTTTTCTTCTGGTTTGGCCGATGAAGTGTTTCTCCTTGCAATTTATTTTGTCTACTACACCAGTTTTGACAGTTTTGGGCATGGGATCCTTTGAGTTTGTCAGTAGCCGTTGTAGGGTGGTTGTTGGTTTGTGGGCTACTCTGATATCTAGGGGTCTGAGTAGTCTTGTGGTCATCTCTGAAATTTCTTGATGTACAGTAGGGTGTTTAGTGAGTCTGGTTGTGTTGCGTCTTCCTGTTGTGGTCTGTCTCAGAGGTAACAGTGGATTAAATCCTGGAATTCTCTCCCTTAAGGCATTGTGGGTAAGGGCATAGACAGCAACAGTTCAAGCAGGTAGCTCTCTACCACCCTCTCAAGCCATTCTGGTTGGGCAATAAATGCAAGCCAGTTGTCAATGCATTCCACAGGTGAATGAAAAAAAGTCACTGGATTTACTCAAGGCTGAGAAACATAAATTCGGGTACTATGAAAGAATCAAGAAACATGGGGATTATGTGGGAAAATGAATTTGAGGTGAAGGATTGGCCATGATCCGGTTAATTGTTGAAACAAGCTCCATGGGCTCAAGATCGGTCCAGATCCTATTTCTTACATTGCTACATTCTTATTCAATAAAACCATGGCTGTTTTGTAATCTAATTCAATAAACCTAACTTTGTATCATAATCTTTAATATTTTTGGTCACCAACAATTTATCTGTGTCTGATTTAACTGGTTTAGCATGAGTTACCATTAATAGAAGCTGGACCCAAACTCCTGCTCTGATACCTCGCCAAACTGGAAATGATACATTTGTTCTCACTCTCCCATTTCTGTTTTGTTAACCAAGCCTCCTTTTGTGCTGATTTACTCTAGCCACATAAATCATTACTGTGTGCAACAAACTTTCATGTGGGGAAAATGTGCACATTATCAAATATCTTTTTAAAAAGTATGCTATAACCAGTGGTTCTCCCTTATCTACACACCTAGATAGATCCCCTAAATGGTCCAACTGATTTATCAAGTGTGCTATTATTTTCAAAAAGCCATAGTCAATCTACCTAATCATATAATGATTTTAAAATTATTTAAATAACAGATTCCAGTATTTTTCTTAAAAATAGTATTGCCCTGCCTTTTTATGCGAGCAATGATGGAACTGGTTTAAAGAACGACATAGCTCCTGTTCCTGTGCTTCTGTAGATACCAGCTAGAAAACCTCATAACCACAAAGCTAAAATAAGCCTACCTTCTGTCACAAGATGGAGACATAACACTTCATGAGATAATTACAATCCAGGAAAACCAACAGTGAAAAACACATCTTTAAATGAACTTTTATTGTCTTCCAGTGTAATCAAATTTCTTTGATACAAGAACGGTAAGATATCAGATGCCATTCTTATGAATTTTTACTCACTGTTCCTGAGCCACATTGCTGTGCAGCTCGAAAAGTGCATCTCATTTTTCATCATGTGAAAATTGTATAAAAGATAGATGTTCTGCCAAATTGTAATGTTGAATACCAACATACATACATTTGGGGTAATTTTTCAATGCTGTCAGATGACAGGAGCCTTGCCTCCCAAGACCACACAGTAGGAATTTGGGTGGCACTGCACATTATTTCTGACCATTGTGTGTCCTTTTGGCTCTTGCTGAAGGGCATGAGTCAATTCTTGTCAGATTTGCCAATTGCACCTCTATGCCTCTTAGCAAATGCTTTTGATGCAAGCTGGTGCCAGCTCACCCATCACTGGATCTCAAGTAGTTTTAAGGCAAGATTTAGAGAAGAACATGAAAACATTTTACTGCGCAGAAAATTGTGATTCATTAATCTATATGTTAAAAGCAATAAGGTACGTGAACGGATGGAAATGATGGGGACTAATTTTGAAGGATTTGGCAAAGGAAGCCCAGGCAAAGTGGCTTAAATCTCATTCTGGAATTGAAGTGTGCCAAAGCAAAAGATATAATATCGAAGATTAGGCACACAGGAGTGGAGGGTGCAGGACGGATTATGAGTCTGAAACAAGTTGAAGAGTTATATTTAAATTGACATGTAAGAATTTGAAGGGAAAGACAAATTATTCAAATGGATTATATTTAGAGAATGGAGGAGATTGAAGTCAATTTTAAGCATGAAGTGGACTGAAAAGTACTGTTTTGTGGTAAACTAAATTTAAGTGTTAAACAATTTGAGTGTGGAATTTTAAAGTTGAGATTGTTTGATGCTTGCAGGAAAAATTCTTTTTCATGAGCAAGGACTGGGAGCTCTGTCCTGTGAAGTCTGGAATTTTCAACAGCAATGAATAACGTTGGCGATGACCTGATACTCTCAGGATGAAAGATGGAGGACAGGGGATTATTTTGATTTGATTTATTGTAGTAACATGTGCCTAAGTACAGTGAAAAGCTCTGTTTTGCGAGCGTTACAGGCAGATCAGAGCAAACAAGGACATATAAATCATAGATAGTAGGAACTGCCGATGCTGGAGAATCTGAGATAACAAGGTGTAGACCTGGATGAACACAGCAGGCCAAGCAGCATCAGAGAAGCAGGAAAGCTAATGTTTCGGTCTAGACTTCGGGTCTAGATTTCTGAAGAAGGGTCTAGGCCTGAAATGCCAACTTTCCTCCTCTTCTAATGTTGCTTGGCCTGTTGTGTTTATCTAGCGCTACACCTTGTTATTTCATACTGATCACAGGGTGCTTAGGCAGAGCAAGGCATACAGGTTGCACTGCACAGGAGGTGCACAAAAGCAAGTCAACATTATTTGAAGTTAGAGAAACCCATTCATCAGAATAATAATGGCAGGGAAGGAGCTGTTCTTGATCGTGTTGGTGTATCTATTCAAGCATTGATATCTTCTACTTAACTGAAGAGGTTGGAAGAGATCAGTACAGGAGTGGGAAGGGCCTTTGATGATGTTGGCAGCCTTTTGCGACAGCGAGCTGTGTAAATGGAGCCCATGGATGGAAGGTTGGCTTCTGTGACAGCCTGAGCTGTGTACACAGCCTTTGTAGTTTCTTACAGTCCTGGGTGGAGCTGTTGCTGTACCAGGCCATTATGCTCCCAGATAGAATGCTTTCTATGGTGCATCTATAAAAGTTGGATAGGATCCTTATGAACATGTTGAGTTTCCTAAGCCGTCTGAGGAAGAAGAGGCATTGTGTGCCTTCTTGACTGCTGCCAGGTCTCATCACTCCAAGCAACCTGATGCTCTCAAACTTCTCAACCTCTTGTATAAGGCTTGTATAAGGGAGAGGTTGAAGATGTCAATGAATACTTCCACGAGCTGGTCCGCACAGGATCTAAATGCACAGCCAGGGTAACTGTCCGGGCCCATTGCTTTCCTTGGGTTGATTCCCAGGGAGGCTGACATCTGCAGCTGTGATGGGAGGGAACAGGTGGGCCTGGGCCTTTCAGGGAAGGTGAACCCACACTGCTGGCATTTTGCTCAAACTGACCATAGAAGACAGTGAGCTCATCAAGGAGGGATTTTTTTTTCGTCTGCTATCCTGCGCTGTTTCACCTTGCATCCTGTTACATTGTTTAGACCTTGCCACAGGCGGAACGTCTAACGTGGTCCAATGCTGCCCTCTTGGCATCTCTCTGGCTTTGAGCTCATATCTGGATTTCCTGTATAGGCCCGGGTTGTCCAGTTTGAATGCTGCACACCTGGTCTTCAGTAGGCAGTAGATTTCCTGGTTCATCCAAGGTTTCTGGTTGGGGAACACCCAGTTTGATGTCTTTGGCACACAGCCCTCCATATACACGCTACTGAAGTCTGTCACGTTGGTGGCATGGTCCTCTAGGTTTCCCGCTGAGTACTTGAACACAGTGCTGTCTACCAATTCCAAGCAGTCGCAGATATGCTCTTCCACTGCCTCAGGCCAGCATTCTGTGAAGGATCCTCCTGTTTTGGCTTCTGCTTGGAGGCTGGAAGAAGGAACCCAGCGCTGTGATCTGATTTACCAAAGTGTGGACAGGTTTTGGAGCAGTAGGTTTCTTTGATGGTTGTGTAGCCATGGTCCAGGGTATTGGGTCCTCTAGTGGGAGGGAATATGTTGGTGGTAACTTGGCTGCACCGTCTTGAGTCACTGACCGTGATGAATAAGGCCTCGGGGAATTTTGTCTCCAGAGAGTTTGCAGTGGTGTAAGTCTAATCTCGGGCATTCTTCACTTCTTCGTGGGGCTGGGACATAGACTGCTGTCAGGATGGTGGAGGTGAACTCATGCGGCAGTTAGGAGAGATGGCATTTCACTGTAAGTGTTCTCCGTTGGGGCAGCAGTGGCTTCCCAGGATCACCATGTCTGAGCACCAGGAGATATTGATCAGAGTATACCTCTCTGCCCTTTGCCTTACCTGAGGACTGAATGCAGTCTGTGAGATGTATGGAAAACCCCTCAACTTGCAAGGCACAGTCAGGTATGGCAGGAGTGAGCCATGTCTCTAGGAAACAGAGCACACAACAGTCTCTCAGTTCCCTCTAGAAGGTAAGTCTTGATCTGAGTTCATCCATTTTGTTTTTGATAGATTGGATATTTGCCAGGATTTTGCTGGGGAGGGTGTCTTGAAACTGTGATGTTTCAGTCTCACCTGCAGGTGAGCGTGTCATCCCCATTTTCTGGTAGGTCAGAATTGGAGAAACTCAGAGACCTTGGTGGTTGGAAAGGCTACAGAGGTATGCAGATCTAAATCTGTGGATGGATTTGAAGGGAATGGTAGCATCTCTAACCGAAATTCAATTCTGAAAAAAACAATTACTGGAGTCCATAATGGGTCAGACAGAATTCATGGAGAGAGAACAAGCTAACGCTTCCAGTCTGGATTCTCCCCTTGGATGCTGTCTGACCTGTTGTAATCTCCAGTTGTTTTTAGGATGGATTCCAACTTCTGCAGTAAGTTTTTCCTAGAAATTCAGGTAATTGCAGAAGAGTGCAAAATGAGTTTGATGAGTTCCTTGATAAATGTATCTACGGAGTATTGTGAGAGATCAGAGTTGAAGGGCATGATTTGTGACTACAGCTTTGTGACTAAAAATACAATTCAAAGCATTTTTTGAACTCATTGCAATATATTTGTAATACAGTGCTCCTGAAGAGGAACCTAGCTCACAGACACGTATCTTGGAAAACCATACCAATGTTGTCCAGCTCTGAAACTTTGAACTGGATTTTGCTGTTTGATAGCAGTAAAGCTAAAAACACTTTGAATCATAGAGTCATACAGCATGGAAACAGACCTCTCAGTCCAACCAGTCGGTGCTGACCATAATGCCAAACTAAATTGGTCCCACCAGCCTGCACTTGGACCATATCCTTCCAAACATTTCTTATTAATGTACTTATCTAAATGTCTTTTAAATATTGTAATTGTATCTGCATGCACCAGTTATTATTGTTTATATTACTTATTGTTATATTTATTTATTTGCCCGTAATATATTTACATATAACCCACTTATTGCTACATATTATCCACTTATTGTTGTTTATGCTTAAATCAACCAAGAGCTTTTGGAGAGAGCCAATGAATAGTTAAATTCTAAAGGTAAAGAAGTTGCTGCCTGAATTATTTCAACACAGTGACTCAGTTTTTTAGCACTGCTGCCTCACGGTGCCTGTGTTCAATTCCACCCTCAGACAACTGTCTGTGTGGAGTCCCACAGTACAAAGGTGGAAGTGACTATTACGAGGGGGCATAATTTTAAGGTGATTGGAGGAAGGTATAGTGGAGATGTCAGAGGTAGGCTCTTCACACAGAGTGGTGGTGTGTGAAATGCACTGCCGACAGCTGTAGTGGAGTCCGATACATCAGGGACATTTAAGCGACTCTTGGACAGGCACATGGATGATAGTAAAATGTAAGGTATGTAGATTAGTTTGATCTTAGAGTAGGATAATAGGTCGGCACAACATTATCAGCTGAAGGGCCTGTACTGTTCTATGTTTTATATACGAGCTGGGTGGGATAGCCATATGAAAAGCAGGATTACAGGGATGGTGAGGATGGGATTATCTTCAGAGGGTTGGTGCGGACTTGACAGGTCGAATGGCCTGTGGGGATTCTATGATGTCACTCCACTGTAAATGTGGCATCACCTCATTGAATTAAAGATTCTAATAGATTTTTAGGACTTGTGACCAATTGCCTCATGTTGACATCAACCATTTTTAAAGATTTTTCTTGATGGTTTGTTAAGTTTGTTGAGAACTAGTAGGTTAGGTATGATACATTAGTCAACACAGCATAAAACATTATGACTTATACCAGATTGAAGTAGTGGAGGCAACATTCTTGTCTTCAGCCGAAGGGCTTTTTAGGTCTTCTTCCTCCCTGCCTGGTCCATCCTCTTGTGGAGGAGACTGCTATATGGTGACCACTGCCACCTAGAGGACTGCCCTCCAATGTGGGTTTGTTGATATACCTTATTTCTAGGGGCAAATATTCAACCTTATGTCAATCAACTATTTGAAATCTTCTAGCCAAAGGAGGCTGGACAAATTGGAGTCAGCTTATATTTAGTTTGAACAGACCCTTCGGTTTCTCCAAAATGACATGGGGTTCAGCTGCCCTTGGCCTGGTAACCCTATTACCTATATTTTAACATGTGTTTTGTCCTTGTTTGTTAGAGATTGTTTGTGCTTGAACAAGAATTGTAACAGATGTACCAGCAGCTTTACAAAGCCTTATGCTACTCAGAAGATTGTAGAAAACACGACAAAGGTTTTGCATTTTATGTATCCTGATTTCCAAAATCAGGTTAAGAACGCTACTTCAATTTCATTTTATAAGGAGAATCACTGTTTTGCTCCCTGTTCACGCAAGTCAAAGATACCCTTTAGTCCCACTGACAGCAACTTGTCAAGGAAGGTCCACAGACTGCGGCAAATCTAACAAATGCTGATGCCCCTTTTTCAACATTCGCTGCCCTCTGATTTCAAGTTCAATGTTATGATATCAAAATTACTTTTCCCCATAAGGCAGCTGCAGCTCAGATATGTACAGAGCTGTACTGAATTATTTGAGGTTATCAATCATTCTTTTTGAAGATGTCAATCACCCAGGAACCTTCCCTGGCAAAGAGGTTAACTGCCTCTAACATCACCTTTTCCTTCCGGTGTCTTGGTCAGCATGGGCAGTCAAAGGCTACAGGAAGGACAAGGAAGTGAATGTGGGGAATGTCAGATCAGCCATGATCCTATTGAATGGCAGAGCAGGATTGAGAGTCCGAATGGCCTACTCCCATTCCTATGGTCTTGTGGTATTTTCGCCATATGTCTTCAACAATGATTTTCTGAGTAAGCTGTCAGAGAATCTCTCAGAATCTCTGGCCTAAAGTCGACAGCCTAAGCTCGCCAACAGAAGCATTAAATCGGTGAGATGGCAATTCAAGTAAATTGAAAGTGTAGGGAATTTAAATACTGGACACGACTGATAGACAAAGACAAGCTGATTCACCAAGTCTATCCCACACTATCACGAAACCTTCGCAACTATCAAAAATGCCAGAAGTTTTCAGACTGAGTTAAAGTCCTCAATTTTCACTGAATTGGAATGATTGCAGAGGATTTTGAAACTGACATATTCCAATTCCAGGATTCCAAATCCTGTTCCCGGGGGTTTTCTTTGCATGTGTCTTTTCGGATGCATGCTAGTTCAGATTGCAAGCCTGCACTTGACTGTCTGGACTTTGCCAACTCCATTACAAAGATAGGCACATCCTGATCCTTCACAATTGTTATGGAGTTGGGCCAACTTCACAAAGAGTTGTGGTTCACAGTACTTTACAGGTATCATGAGGCATATCTTGCATGAGGAAACCTTTTGAAAGTTAAGTTGAAAAGATTGTCCTCAAACTCCCATTGCCAAGTTGTGCCCCTCAAGTAAGCTGTATAGCACCTCATTCCCTCTATGTTAAGGTATATGCCTTCATGCTCATATACCAAGTGTATACCATAAACAACCAATTAAAACTACAATGATACCAACATGTTAAAAAGTTAGATAAATGAAGTCATTGACTGATAACTTTTCACTTTCTTGAAAATGTGTATTTTTTATCACAGCCCAATAATTGTATCAAATGTCTGGACCCTTTAAATGGCAGAGACTGCAAACAATTGAAATCTCTTTCTTTTGAAAATTAACATTATAAATTTGACATCATAGATCAGAGAGCTAGGATTATCAGTCAAGCAATGTATTTCTTTCCTTTGTTTTTTTTGAAAAGCAGTTTACACTTTTAATGTAAAATACAAGGGAACTATACACACAGCAAAAACCACACAGATAACTGTAAACTTGCCTTTCCATAGGACCTCCCTATTACAAGTGTAGGGATGCAACATCTACCATTTCACCTCTTCCCTTTGTCCTATCTGAGATCCCACCACTTCCATCATAACAGCCACTGCCAATTATCCAGACAGCAGTGTTCATAATGAATCTAATGCTCCAATTTCCATCCCTTCTCGCCCCATGTTCATTTTCTTCTCTTATCCCAATAATGCTCATTTTTGTCCTGACAACCATCCTTTTGGCTATTTAATTTCTCTTGCCTTTTCACCCCATCATAGATCTTGCTTTTTGTTCTTTCCAATCGTTCCTTTTCCTTACTACTTTTCTTAGCATTTGTAATTGCTTAAAACCTGCAACATTATAATTTATACCAATTCTTATGAAAGATCAACAGCCTGAAACTCTGACTATATTTATTGTCAGAGGAGAATTGACAGCACTCAGCACTGACTTCAAAGAAGTACTTTTATACAGATTTATCAATCTCTGCAGCATGAATTTCTCATTTCCCAGTGCAAGTTTCACTTTGGCAAGAACTTAAGATCATTTCTGGCATCCAGCAATGGTTACTGAACTGCAGAACATTGTTCAGATACTGCAAACACTTTGGGAATCCTATGGCCATGAAAGATGTTACATTAATGATTTTCTATCAAGTGAACTAAAGCAGCTCATCACATAAGAATTCTCAGACGGCAAATCAGAAAGTGAGAAAACACTGATTTGCTTCTTTCCTTAATCATTTTGCAAAAATTGAAAAAAAGTTGGGACATTTACTTGGGATTATAGAAAAGGTGAATTACAGTAAACAAGAGTTTTATTTTAACAAAAGCTACATACTGCAGATGCTGAAAACTTGAAATAAAAGGAGAAAATGTTGTAAATGCCCAGCCAGTCAGGCAGTATCTGTGAAGAGAGAAAACAAGGTAATCTTTCAGGCCAGAATCAAAGTTGAATTAGAATTTCAAGGGGCAGTTAAAAAGTAGGGATTTCAGAATTGCACTTTTGTAATAAATTAAAGGTATAATCATTGTAGGTTAGGAACTAGTGCTACTGACTCCTGCACCTCCAAAGTTCAAACAAAAAAATTGTGTGTTATTCTTTTTATGACTGATCTGTCTTGTAATCAGAACTGCATTCTTAAACCTCTAGATGTCATTCTCTAATTGGTATCTCTTTCCCGCTACTGGTGAAACCAAATCCACATAGTCATCATGTTTCTCCAAAGCTTTCATTGCCACTACCCACTATCTTCAGCAAATCCAGTACATTCTCAACTGCCAGCCGTCTTGCACAAGAGGAATTCCTAGTTTCCTGTTTTTCCTCCATGAACTTCCTCCAATCTGCTTGAGTTGATTGTTTTTAGCCATCTTGCATGCAACTCTAATCATTGGAATCTTGATTACTGCTTATTTCACTCTCCTCGCCCGACAGTAATGGAAGCTGATTATTTTCTTGGAGACCCTCACCTCTATAATTCTCCTGTAAAATTATTCTTTCTACTAATCTCACCATTGTATGTCCTTCAATCCAAGGAATTTCTGTGCTCAAGGGTGCAATTTTCTGTGATCTGCACATTGGTATGTGCCTTTAAGAGAGATTTATTCTTTCCAGTTTCTCCTGAAGACGGATGTTGTGAAACTGGTGCAGAGGTGTCTGGTTCATGGAAAGTAGAGTAAATAGCTTTGGGACTTTTTCAAGTAGGCAAAAATAAATGTATGAGTAGGTGGAGTCAGGTTCACACAGTCTCAAGGTTTTAGCTTTTGCTTTCAATTGCTAACCTTGGGGTTTTTGGAGTTGAAGCTACTAGTTGGCTCATTCAGATAGTAAGGAGGCATGAGATTCAGGGACGTTTGGCCGTCTGGATACAGAGTTGGCTGTCCGATAGAATACAGAAGGTGGTGGTAGATGGCAAGTATTCAGCCTGGAGCCCAGTGACCAGTGGTGTTCCAGAGGTATCTGTTCTGGGACCTCTTCTCTTTGTGATCTTTATAAATGACTTGGATGAGGAAGTGGAAGGATGGGTTTGTAAGTTTGCTGCTGACACGAAGATTGGTGAAGTTGTGGATAGTGTGGAGGGCTGTCGTAGGTTGCAATGGGACATTGACAGGCTGCAGGGCTGGGCAAAGAAGTGGCAGATGGAATTCGACCCGGAAAAGTGTGAAGTGATTCACTTTGGCAGGTCAAATTTCAATGTAAAATACAGGGTTAATGGCAGGATTCTTAGCAGTGTGGAGGAACAGAGAGATCTTGGGGTCTATATCCATAGATCCCTCAAAGTTGCTACCCAAGTCGATAGAGTTGTTAAGATGGCATATGGTGTGTTGGCTTTCATTGGGAGGGGAATTGAGTTTAAGAGCAGCATGGTTAAGCTGCAACTCTGAAAACCCTAGATAACAAAGTGTGGAGCTGGAAGAACACAGCAGGCCCATCAGCATTTTAGGAGCACAAAAGCTGACATTTCAGGCCTTGACACTTCTGATGAAGGGTCAAGACCCGCAACGTCAGCTTTTGTGCTCTTAAGATGCTGCTTGGCCTGCTGTGTCCATCCAGCTCCACACTTTGTTATCTCAGATTCTCCAGCATCTGCAGTTCCCATTAGCTCCGAAAACCCTAGTTAGACCACACTTGGAATATTGTGTTCTGTTCTGGTTGCCTCATTATAGGAACGATGTGGAAACTTTAGAGAAGGTGCAGAGGAGATTCACCAGGATGCTGCCTGGACTGGAGGGCAGGTGTTATGAGGAAAAGTTGAGGGAGCTAGGGCTTTTTTCATTGGAGCGAAGAAGGATGAGAGGTGACTTGATAGAGGTTTATGAGATGATGAGAGGCATAGATAGATTGGATAGTCAGAGACTTTCTTCCCAGGGCAGAAATGACTATTACAAGGGAGCATAATTTTAAGGTGATTGGAGGAAGGTATAGGGAAGATGTCAGAGGTAGGTTCTTCACACAGAGAGTGGTGGGTGTGTGGAATGTGTTGCTGGTAGTGGTAGTGGAGTCAGATACTTCACAGATATTTAAGCAACTCTTGGATAGGCACACAGATAGTGGTAAAATGTATGGTATGCTGGTCAGTTTGATCTTAGGGTAGAATAATAGTTGGCATGACATCATGAGCCGAAGGGCCTGTACTGTCCTATACTGTTCTGTGTTATATTTTCTTGTTCTATAAAGCTCTCTCTCTGCTGCTGCAAAACACCTGAGAGCTCTTTCTCTGTCAGTGTTCTTTTTCCTTGAGTGGAAGAGATAGCAAGTGAGGAAGTTCTGTTTAGCTGAATTTTCCTTTGCCAAGAGTGTGTTTATGGGATGCTGCTATATGGAAAAGTTGATGAGTAGTAGTTAAATAACATATTCTTTTGTTAAGTACTTTGCTAACGCTATGCCAATTTTTTTTGTTTGTATTTTAATTGTGATATAAGAATAAAGTGTGCTTTACTTAAAGATGAGTAGTTTGACCAATTCAATCACTCCTGGAATGCAGTGTCTTACACTTGCCCTTAAATTAGATATTGCTAGAGTCTAGGCTATCTCCTTGGTATGTTTTGATGGGGTTTGATCTAGTCCACAACAATGTAACTGAACAGACCACTTCTGTTTGGACACAGGGCAGAGCGTTCCACAAGGCAGTGCAAGACAGAGTACAGGATTTCCTTCTTTGACATTGCTCTGCCACGGTATTTAGACATTTGGACTCAAAACTTATTTCTACATGATGAATAGGCTGTTGTCAACTTTGAATGACTGGTGTAATGAACATAAAATGTTGGAAATGCTCAGGAGGTAGACAACATCTCTGGAGAGAAAAACAAATTTAGATATTTCCAGTCAAAGACATTTTACATATGTAATCTTAGACAACAAAATGTGAGGCTGGATGAACACAGCAGGCCAAGCAGCATCTCAGGAGCACAAAAGCTGACGTTTCGGGCCTAGACCCTTCATCAGAGGGTAGCTTTTGTGCTCCTGAGATGCTGCTTGGCCTGCTGTGTTCATCCAGCCTCACATTTTGTTGTCTTGGAGTCTCCAGCATCTGCGGTTCCCATTATCTCTCTTACATATGTAATCTTTCTCTTTTCTTTCTTTGGTTTCAAATCTCCCAAAATACCAATTCAAACCCACGCCTTGCGTTCCACTCTATATTTCTTACTCAGTGTTCACTTTAGTGCCTCATTAAGCACCTAGAGTTGTTTGGTTGATAACTGCAACGGTACATAAATCCATATTGCTGTTGTTTGAATCTCAGAACTACCCGTGTGCAAATGGATGCGTAATAATTTGGTTCCAGGTATTTTAAAGTTCCAGTTAAATTTAGCTAATAGATCAGGTGCAGCAATTCCTCCACCACCCAAGGTCCATAATGGAAAATGTTATTTCAACAGCATAATTTGTAATCAAACAGCTCTAAAATGGAAAAGGGGACTTCTTAATTAATACAATGAATTCAGCTCCAGCCTAAAATAGAACAGCTGGTGAATTATTTTGAGACTGTGTTGCATTGTTTTATTATGTGGCTGGGAGACTCAGCTGAAACAGCAGTTTTACTGGGACTTAAAAGGAGAGATTTTTACACCATCCCTGCAGTCAATGGGAACACATTAGTCATTGTAATGCCATTGTTTACTGCTGAGAGGCACTGAGGTGTTTAATAATTCAATGGTATATCTTGTTGTTAAATGGAATTTGGGCTTTACAAGAACCTGAGGCACTATTCAGGAGCTGCTCTCTGGCAGGAAACAATGATTGAGCCACTCAATATAGTCAGGGTAAGAAATGAAAGTTTACGCGCCATTGCTTTCTGTGCGTTGTTACAATTTATTAACTCTCTAATACTACAGTGGTCTTTTCTCACTAAAAACTACAATTACAATTTAGTCATATTTGTAGGTCTGGTTTGTTCTGCCTCCTATAGCCTCCAACTCTCAGAGATGACAACTTAAAATACTTTCTGTGCCAGAGCAGGCCCAAAGTGGGTCCAGAAAGACCTTGCAGAACTTGCTCAATAGGCCTTGTTGCTGCTTCATATAAAGCATAGAATCTAGAACTCCTACAGTCTGGAAGCAGACCATTCAGCCCATCAAGTCAACACCAACCCTTCAAAGAGCATCCCACCCTATCCCTGTAGCCCTGCATTTTCCATGGCTAACCCACATAGCCTGCATGCCCATGGACACTACAGGCAATTTAGTGTGGCCAACCCACCTAATCGGTACACCTTTGGATTGTGGGAGGAAACCAGAGGACCTGGAGGAAACCCAGGCAGACAAGGGAAGAACTTAAAAACTCCACACAGACAGTTGTCCAAGGCTGAAATTGAACCAAGTTCCTGGTGCTGTGAGGCAGCAGTGCTAACCAGCGAGCCACTATGCTGCCCTAAAAGCAGCTTATAGGCTTTGGTGATAAAATGTGAGGCTGGATGAACACAGCAGGCCAAGCAGCATCTCAGGAGCACAAAAGCTGACGTTTCGGGCCTAGACCCTTCATCAGTCTAGGCCCGAAACGTCAGCTTTTGTGCTCCTGAGATGCTGCTTGGCCTGCTGTGTTCATCCAGCCTCACATTTTATCATCTTGGAGTCTCCAGCATCTGCGGTTCCCATTGTCTCTGATACTATAGGCTTTGGTACTGTGTTTTGCTGCATTTTCTGAGCTCGATGGTTTGAAGCTATTTGATGCTTTAGCTCCATTAAGTCCCTACATTTGATGCAAAGATACTCAAATGAGCACTTGGCTCAGTTCTATGATCATTGCACAATACACTTTTATATTCTCCATATGACGCCATTTGGTATGGAAATTTTCATACATGAACAAGCTTTTCCAAGTGGTTTGAACAACAAGATTCTGTTTTTATTTAATTTGTTTTGATTTGGTGGATTTTATTGACAAGTGTGCTGAAATACAGTGAAAAGCTTTGTTTACGAGTGGCACAGGCAGATCACAGCAAGCAAAGGATGTACTGATCAAAAAGACTTAAAGGCCTACATGTTACAGGTTATAGGAGGTCGTTATCAGGGTGTGATGGGTCTTTGATGATGTTGGTTGCCTTTCCGCAGCAGCAAACCATGTAAATCAAGGCCATGGAGGTTGGCTTCCATGATGGTCTGGGCTGTGCACACCACCTTCTGTAGTTTCTTACTGTCCTGGGCGGAGCAGTTGCCAGACCAGGCCATTATGCACCCAGACAGTATACTTTCAATGGTGTATCTGTAGAAGTAGGTGAGGGATCTTATGGACATGCCAAATTTCCTGAGCCGCCTGAGGAAGAAGAGAGATTGTTGTGTCTTCTTGACCGTCACAGTCATGTGGGAAATCCAGGATAGGTCATGGGTTATCATCACTCCGAGGAACTTGATGCTCTGCACTCTCTAAACCACAGTTCTGTTGATGTAAATGGAGATACGTTCTCCTTTTTTCTTTCTATACGGAGCCATTAATGTTATAGAATGCCCCTAGTTGCTTCATGTGAGTGTCCCGCAACAGTTATCAACACTGAGCTACACAAAGACCCAGTAGGATGAATAAAGAAAGAAATTTATTGCAAGGACAGTTGTAAAGAAGGCAAGAAGACCGGAAAAACAAAGAGCTTTGAAGAGAGAATTGCAGAGCTTAGGATGTAGATGACTAAATGTACTGACAACTAGACAATGAAATTTGGTGACTTCACAGAGGACCACAGTTGGTTGAGTGCAGAGGTAGGGGAACAAAGGGCTGAGGGATTGAAAGGGTACATTAGACAGAGAGACGTGAGCAAAGGCAAGTGGCAAGGGAAATGTAACCATTCTTTTGCATTTTTTAGTGTAATTTTTAGTATGATATGATTTATTAGAGACTTTTTAAACACAATATCCATGAATTGCTGCTCATAATGAGGGTTGCTGCCACCATCTTCTTTAAATGTAGGAAACTATAGGGTCAGCTTAGTCTGGTGTGGTAAAGGGAAATCATTTCCTTCGCTAACTAGAAGAGCCTCTTATAACTAACATGATATGTGTGCTTTAATGTGTACAACTGGTTACATTTATAAGGCATTGAGGCTTTGATGAAGATCAGATATTACCTCAGTTAAGGTTCTTGCGAAGATTTGTAGCTCAGGTTGTGAAAGAGGTTGTTGGCTTGCTCGCTGAGCTGGCTGGTTATCGTATATGGGTTTGTATATGGGGTCTAATTCCATATGTTTGTTTATTGCATTATGGGTTGAAAACCAGGTCTCAAGGAATTTGTGCGTGTGTCTGTGGTTGGCTTGAGCTAAGATAGTCACGTTGTCCCAGCTAAATTAATGGCCTTCATTGTCTGAGTGCACTGAAATGAGGCTCACTTATGAGGTCACCTTTTGCAGAGACAGTCATGGACAGGCTGGAACACATACTACCCTCCCCCCTCATACAGCCAAAACTGTGGAATCTTTACATGGATGACATGTGTGTTATCATTAAACTCACCAAGTTGGAAGAGACACACCGACATTGTTTTTCTGGGATCAGATTCACAAGAGAAGAGGAAAACAATAATCAACTTCCGTTCCTAGACATCAGGGTAGAACAAATGATGAACGGGAAACTCCCAACCACAGCATACAGGAAAGTAACTACACTGACCAAATCCTCCATTTCCACAGCAATCTCCCCAATGTCCACAAACAAAGCTGTATAAGGACACTATTCAAATGGGCTGCAACACACTGCAACACACCAGAACTTCTCAGGAATGAGGAAAGCACCCATACAAGGTCTTTGCTAACAACGGATATCCTGACAAATTCATTCACAGGTGCCTACTGGATCGACAACACCAAGAGGATGAAGTACATCCCAATACACAGGCGACACTACCCTAAAGCAAGAGCATATCAGAACTGATAACGAGACTCCTGTAACCATTAGGAATCATTGTAGCACATCAGCCCACAGCCACACTATGACAAATGCTCACAAGCACCAAAGACCCCATACCCATGACATAAAGGGCCAAAGTAGTTTATAAAATACCTTGCAATGACTGCATCAAACATTACATCAGACGGACTGGAAGGAAACTAGCCATCAGGACACACAAACACAAGCTAGCAGCAAAACGACACGACCAACTTTCCCGCATTTCAGTGCACTCAGACAATGAAGGCCATCAATTTAACTTGGACAAAGTGACTATCTTAGCTCAAGCCAACCACAGGCATGCAGGGGAATTTCTTGAGGCCTGGTTTTCGACCAGTAATTTAATAAACATACATGTGGGATTAGACCCCATACACAAACCCATGCAGGACAAAACCAGAAGCAGCACAACCCACCTTAGCAGACCAGATCATATAAATACCAAGTGGAGTAGAACAACATCGCTTCACTGGAGGCTGCACTGATAACGATACCTAGTATGGTGACAAAATGTCTGTACGATAACCAGCCAGCTAGGCGAGCAAGCCAACCAACTCATCCCATCATGTTCTTTCAAGATCCTACATTGTTCTACTCACAGCCCCCTGTGATACCATCATAGTGAGTGATGCCTATGGCTCTCCTCTCCAGTAAAACTTTCAGACCCTTTAAGACTCATACACATTATTCCTCAAGTTTTCTTTTCATGATTAATATTGTATATGTGCATATAATTAAATCTGTAATGACACCGTCTCCCCTAAAGTATCTGGCTTTACAAATTCAGATGATCTGGAGTTTGCACTATTCTCCTGGAGCACCTTCACTTCAGACTTGGAAGATTTGTAGTTTGTTGATTGTGATTGTCTTCCTGGCAGTCTGATCCAAGTTGATCCTTTGAGACACAAAGTTCCCCTCTGCACTTGATCCATTTGATCAGCAGAAGATGTTTGACCGCAAATGGAATAAGATTCCTGTGGTTTCTTTGTTCAACTCCTTCAGAGGTACTAACATTTTCCTATCTATACTGATCTGCAGCTCCTTGGATAAGTACAACTTTTCTGTTTAGATCCCTGACCCATACTTGTTGCCTCTGGCTTAAATGTGACAAATGCCTTGCACAGTAACACTTACTGTAGTGTGTGACCTTTCTCATACATTAGGATTGCTCCTTGTTTCACCTTGATAATATAAATATTGAATCAGCTTCGTTGGTAGGATAGGAACTTAAGTCTTCAGCTTCCTGTCCGTCAGCAATACTGCTACGTGGAAGACTACACTGGAGTGGGTCAATAGTTAATCAGTGCCTTTTAGAATTTGGTATTTTTCTTTGAGAGTGACAACTGTCCTGAATCCATGGGCAATTTCCTCATTCATTTGTGGATATTGCGGTGAGGTGTAACAGTTCAAATCTAGAACTGGCTGTAGCTTGGCCGAAGCTCTTGGTAGTGAACTGTAGTCCTTTGTCTAAAATGAATGCATCAGGGATACTACGCATTGCAAATATCTCACGTTAAGACTCACATAACCACATTTGTCATGGTGGTATCAGGTTATTAAACTCTACCAACGGGAGAAATAACTGATATTAGTAAGTAAGACCATCAATCAAAGCAAAATGTTCATGACTGTCTGTGATAATGGGAACTGCAGATGCTGGAGAATCCAAGATAATAAAATGTGAGGCTGGATGAACACAGCAGGCCCAGCAGCATCTCAGGAGCACAAAAGCTGACGTTTCGGGCCTAGACCCTCGAAACGTCAGCTTTTGTGCTCCTGAATTGCTGCTGGGCCTGCTGTGTTCATCCAGCCTCACATTTTATTATCTTGTTCATGACTCTCTGTAGTTTCTTGTGGTCCTGGGAACAGCAGTTACTGTGCCACACTGAGGTGTATCCAGATAGGGTGCTTGTTTTGTCGGTTTTTTTGCTTCTTTCCCCCCTACATTATTAGAGAGTGAGAGAGAGAAAGAGGGAGAGAAAGAGTGCAGGTGAGAAAGGAGGACTCTGTCTGCAGTTTCTAGATATTTTTGACTCTCTGCTGCCCCCGGAGCTTGGGGGAGTTTTGACACTCTGCTGCTCAACCAATCAGAGAGCTGTTGCCAGACAGAATATCTTTTACTCAAAAGAGTCTTGGTGCAGTTCAGTTTCAAATACTCTCACTTATTGCTTCGACAAGCATATCTCAGCAACATACCACCTTTGATTATTCAAGTTGCAAAACTTCCCTGGGTTTTCAGTTATCGCAGTTCAACTTCTATTTCAGTTAATAGTTCCAAAATATGAAAACTATATGATCTCTTACAGTGGTTGGTGCTCAAAATACGTTTTCATAGCCATCCTGTTCGGCCTTTGATCTGGTTAACATTCAACTCAATACCCATAACTTGAGACATCTATGATTCTGCAATTGGCTCAGGTAGATTGGGAATGCATTGAAAGTATGAAGATGCTTACCACATGGATGGTATTTAAAGTGTTATAATTTATAGTAATTATACATTCCTTGAAGACACAAACTTCCATAATCAATCGCCCCATGGCTACCAAAGGAATTTACGGTTTGTAAAAGATTTAAAGGCTTATCGTGTTGTCAGAAAATGTAGTATTTCTGATTATTAGGAGGATTTTAGAATACAGCACAAGAGCGCTGAGAAACCCATAAAGAAAGGGAAATAAAACGATTGTAAACCAGAAAAAAAAACATAAAATTGAATATAAAACCTACAGACATAAAAAAAAGCAACATTTGGCTGCAATAATTGTGAGACCATTGCCGGCACAGTCGGGAGGATTTATAACAAGGGATGGGAGAGAAGCTAAGTGATTACTTGGCATCTGTCAACAATGAAGAAAATACAAGAAATCTCAGAATTAGAGAGCCAAGGGATATAAGGAGAAGGAGGAATTAATATTAGGAGGAATTAATAAGAAAATTAATATTAGAAAAAATGTTATGTTGGAGAAATTAATGAGGCAGATGTCTGATAAATTCTTGGGACCTTACATTCTACATGCCAAAGTGTTAAAAATGGTAGACAGGGAGATAGTCAATTTACTAATGTTCATCCTCCAAAGATCTACAGATTCTACAATGGTTCCTGAAAACTGGAAGTGGCAAATATCACTCCAGTATTCAAGAAGGGAGGGACAGAGGAAGCCGGGAAGCATAGGTCTGTTAATCTTACATTATTAGTAGTGAAAATGCTAGAATCTGTTATAAAGAGTATGCCAGATGGACACTTTTTTAATAATGATCTGACGAGGCATAGTTAATATGCATTGGTGAGTGGAAAAGGCTGTTTGACAAATTTTCAGAGTTTTGTGAGGACATCAATAATAGAATTCATAAAGGGGAGTTCACGAATATAATTTTTTTGGATTTTCAGAAGGCTTTTGATAAAATTCCCCATAGGAATTTGATCAGTGAAGTTAAAGGACTGGGAGTAGGAGATAATATGCTGGCGTGAATTACAGAATGGCTAACAGGCAGAAAACAGAGAATAGGAACAAACATGTTTTTCTTGCATTAGCGGTCTGTGGCTTGTGGACTGGCAGGTAGAATATAATGCAGAAAGATGGAAGATTATTCACTTTGGTCAGAGGAACAGATGTGCATAAATTTCTTAAATGGTAAAAAAATGAGAAAGTGTAGATGTGGAAAGGCACCTTAGTGTCCTTGTTGATAAGTCACTGAGGGCTAATAAGTAGGTGCAGCAACTATTAGGAAGGCAAAATGGTAGGTTAGCCTTTATCACAAGAGCCTTGAGCACTGGAGTAGCAAAATCTTGCTTCAATTGGATAGCACCTTGATCAGACAAACTAGAATTCTGTGTGTAGTTCTGATCCTGTCACTGTAGGGAAAATCTTATTACGAGAGACACAGTGCAGCAAAGGTTCACCAGAGGGGTGACAGCACTGTCGTATGAAGTGAGAGGCGGGGGTGGGGGGAGGGGGAAACTGGGCCTATATTCTCTGAGTTTAAGAAAAAAGAGAGGCAATCTTTTTGAAACTTATATGGAGTAGATGCAGATTAGATGTTCCCCTTGTTTTAAGAAACCATAACTGTGAACCCAATCGGCAAGCTATTTTGGAATGAAGTGAGGAGGTTGTTTTTCAGTCAGAAGGTTGTGAATTTTTGGAATACTCTACTCCAGAAAGCTGTGGAAGCTCAGTGATTGATAATAGAGATTGATAGATTTCTAAATACCACCAATTTAAAGGCATATCAGGATAATGGGTGAAAAGGTATTGATGTGGATGATGAACCATTATTGTATTCAACAACAGACCAGCTCAACAGGCTGAGTAGCCTACCTTCTTTTTTTTAAAAATGTTCAGGTGATGGGGGTGTCCCTATCCAGGCCAATATTTATAACCTTGGAGAAGGTTGTGATGAAATGACTTCTTAAACTGTTGCATTTCCTGGGATGTACAGACACCCGCAGTGCTGATAAGAAGGGAGTTCTAGGCTTTCAAATCAGCAACAGTGAAGGATTAGCAATATGCTTCCAAATCAGCATATTGTGTGACTGGAAAGGAAACTCGCAGGTGCTGCTGTTTTCATGAATCTACTTCTCTTGCCTTTCTAAATAGTAAATGTCATGGGTTCCTAGGGTATTGTAACTGTTACAAAGTAGGGCAAAATTTCAATAACTGATTTACATTCTTAAGAAGCTCAGCAGATCTCCTAAGAAGCTTGAGAGATCTGAGATTGATTTTGGATTTGGGAGCTCTGTAATGTGTTTAATCGTTTGAAGATCTGCTGGCCTACCTTCATGTTGTCAGTGTATCTCAAAAGCCAAATAGATTCCTTGGAGAATTCATTTGGTTGTTAAGGGTTGGCCTTCAGCATGGAAACACTTGAGACTGCGTGGTCATATGTATTAATATATTATCCATTTGATATTTGAATTCATGAAGACCTTGTAAAATATTGGACGTGGTTAGTTGATAAATCTTTGATCAATATAATCCCAAATGGTAATCTGTTGAAACAAAATCTCCCAAATGAACATATGAATGTGGTAAGCAATCTTGATTGTTTATCCAATGGCATCCGCCAAAATTTGTTATTTTCATTTGGTTTCATAAAAAATAATTTAGCTTTAACTCTTGTTAATCATAGACACTGGGTGGATTTCTCTCACCACTGTCTTGTTGAGCTGTGTGAAGTCAATATGACTTTGAATAGCACTAATAGCCTTTGATGATGTAACTATGCCTTAGCACCACTCAGTTGGGTTCATGACAAGGTAAATGGTGCTCATTTTTCTCAATTCTGTAAATTGCTTCTTCATTAAGGGGTGCAAAATCTTCCTGGAAGCAAACAGACATAAAGATTTAGCATATTTCTACAGATTAACAGTGTAATAAGTATTCAGCTCTACTAACTCTTCAAATAATTTTGTGTGTTCCTGTTCAAAGAAGCTCAGTAATTCCCGTGGAAAGTTGAAACACCCAGAGAGGCTTGCCTCGTCCTATAATCTGTTAACGGAAGTGTGAAGAATGGTATGACTTGCCTCTCACCTACCAATCTGTTACAAAGGAGTGGTTAAATGAAACAAACTCCTGATACTCACTCTATAATCACCAAGTCACAATTTATTTATCTAACTCTAACAATGAACAAATTATCTAAGCTATTAATAAACAGAACAATTCCCCTCTAACTACTAACTCTTCCCAAACAATAAAACAAAATTCTAATGGTATGCATGTTCCATATATAAGCCCCATTTATAGAAACTAAACTTAAAAAAAATTAGAACTTAGTGTCTCAAAATTTCTTTTGGAATGTTTTGTGTCCTTTTTGTTGATCTTCTATCGGGAATATTAACCAAAAGTGCTGCAGTACTTTTATTTAAATGATGCTTTCTCTAAGAGCTGAGAGAGCTGATCTCTTAGCAAATGGCAGTTTGATCACTGCTGATTTTGCGACTGTCCTCATCTTTTATGCCCTTGATGACATAACAATTTCTTACAATATCAAAACCATCAGATTCAAATTTAATTGACTTTTACTATCTAAGTGCCTGGCTTAAATTAATTGGTTAAATCAAAACTTGTTGTCTTGATAACAAAACAAAACTGTGGCTTGGCCTGCTAACCATCCAGCCTTTTGATCCAAATGTTATAATTCAGGTGCTCTGTGCGCCTGCAATCCCACAAACAGCCTGCAGGCATTTTTTTAAATTTCCAAACCTTAGGGAAAAAAAATATTTTAAGGGGATCACACACTGCTTTCCCCCCTACAATTTATAAGAATCAATATTTTACAAACATCAAATTCTAACATCTTGTCTTCCAATCCACAAATACTATACCCAACTTTGCACCATAACGGCTTGTCAATGTGTAAACTCTAGATCAACTACTTCCCCTAGAAGCATCAGAGATAATGGGAACTGCAGATGCTGGAGAATCCAAGATAACAAAGTGTGAAGCTGGATGGACACAGCAGGCCAAGCAGCATCTCAGGAGCACAAAAGCTGACGTTTTGGGCCTAGACTCTTCACCCTAGAAGCATGTTAGGTTTTCCTGCTGTATGTAATAGACTTTAATATCTCAATAATCTCTGTGTAGGTAGCCATTTGATATTTTGCTTTTCTGAAACAGTGTCCAATTTCTACATATTTTCTGAAAGTTGCCTAATATGTGAGAGATAAACCATTCACTTTCAATAACCAGGCACTATCTGTGTTTTTGAGGTGCCTGCTTGCTATGGCAAAAATGGCTCAATTATTACATGTTTTCTACGTACTTACTTTACACCCTGGATTACTGTAACATTTTTTAAAGTTATCCCTGCACCAGTAGAGATGTTAAGCTTTACTCTCAGGCCATCTCTTCCCTCACCAATGAACTCTGCCTCAGGGTAGCCCTCAGAGACCACCATCTTGCAAGGCAGCCTGAATCTGCTTTGGGTTAATAATTTCCCTTCTTCAGGGGGTCTTCTTTTGCAACACATCTCTTACCAGGTCTGAAATGTTTTACCATTCGTTAGACTATTCTTCTGCATGGAGGGTTACAACTCTTAGAGGTTACAATGATAAATTAGACATTGTTACAGGGACTCTGAGGAGTACCAGAAGTACATTTTCACGCCTTTGAGATCCTAAGATGTTCTGTCCACAAATACAAGTGACGTCATCATAGTGTATGGTGCTTATGGCACCCTTAATGATTAACCCTTTCAGACCCCAATATAACAGGTTTTCTACCTTCAAAATGTTTAGAACATAGAACATAGAACATAGAAAAGTACAGCACAGTACAGGCCCTTCGGCCCACGATTATGTGCTGTGGAATAATCCTAATCCAAAATAAAATAACCTAACCTACACTCCCCTCAATTCACTGCTGTCCATGTGAATGTCCAGCAGTCACTTAAATGTCACTAATGACTCTGCTTCCACGACTACCACTGGCAAAGCATTCCATGCTCTCACAACTCTCTGGGTGAAGAACCTCCCTCTGACGTCTCCTCTATACCTTCCTCTTAATACCTTAAAACTATGACCCCTCGTGGCAGTCAATCCTGCCCTGGGGAAAAGTAGACATATAACATTGCAGAAATTTTGAGGATAATGTCTATTTACCAATTAAAGTTGCGCTGAAATAACTGATGAATAAATTAGAGGAAGAACTGCTTAATGTGCTTTGACAAATTGATTAAAATTGCACTGCAGCATAAGTCTGATTCTGTGATCAGACATGCCCATGTACCACTTATTGAGAAATGGAGGGTATACAGTCTGCCATTTTCCATTGTTCATTCCTAGTCGTCCCTATTTGTGTTATTAGCTCTGCAGTGAATCAACCCTATAGTGAATCAGTCCCACACTATACTAAATAGCTTTCTCCATTTTTGTTTTAAGTGCTGTTGCATTAACTTCAATTTATCGTAATCCAAAACCCACAGACATCCTACACCTTTCTTCCATTTAAATAATAGTTCCTTAATGTATTTTTGCTTTCATTTGAAGTACTGATCTTCTTGATGTTGAATTCCATCTGCCATCTGTTTTCCTAATTCCCATGCATATTGAAATTCTCCTGAAGCTCATCCCGTTCAGCTCTGGAACACTCATTAGTGCTTTATCTACTACAAATTTAGCTAAAGTGCTCGCCCATATTATTTACAAAGATCAAGGTCCCAAAACACTATGCAGCAGCACTCAGAGGGATGATTGTCCCATGCTGATTCTCTCTAGGTTCAATCACTTAATTATTTACACATTCACTGTAGCAACACTTTATTGGTTACAACTTCATTTTCAGCAGCAACTTTTTCATAACATTGAGCAAAGGCTTTGCTGAAATCTAAGAAGACCACATTCACTATCTTGCCCATTCCATGTTTATTTGTAACACCATCATGAAAGAAAACAATAAGATGGATTGGCAAAACTTCCTATTTTTGAACCTATATTGACCATCTTGATAATTTTATTTCTTTCCAAAAATTCCATGATCTTAATATTTAAGAAGCATTATGATGACTTTATCTAGCATTAGAATTTTACTCATTGGCCAGTAGTTTTTCTTTTCTGGTTTGAAAATATTGAGACAGTTGCCTTTTCCCAATTCCCATGTCTGCAGACATTTATGGAGGTCCATCTTATGAACACACCATCGCTGAATCGGCCTTTAGAGTTAACACAGAGATTAGGTTCAGCTTTGCATGGTGAAACCTCAATGTTTACACTTGCTATGAAAGCTAATATTTTTCTTTTACATCAAAACACAAAAGTGAAATATTCCAGTGTTGTAAATGTTGAAGTTTTGATACTTTCAAATTGTGTGGAACAATTAATGTAATATTGTCACTATGTAGCGTTAACAACTACTCAAGATGTGTGTGTTTCATGCATTCTCTTCATGCAATGATTAGGCAACAAGCAAAACCCTAACCCTAACCCTATCGCAGGTTCAATCGAATTTTCTAAGATAACGTAGCAAGTATAAAAGTGGCCCTAGTTTGCATAGTAAATGAGCTATCATTGATACATAGGATTCTGAACCTGGCAACAAGATATAGTCTGATGCCATGTGCTATTAGTATGAGCTATTTTCTGAACAACATGCTAATAAAGCCCTGCAGCTGAACACAGACTGTTTCTAGTTCCCATTTGCTTGACTTCGATATTGTTTTGAACGACAGCCATGAGACAACATAGAAACATAACATTAGGCACGCAAGCTGCAGAGATGAACTACAGCATTCCTCTCTGCTGCTGGAGCCTGTGGTTTTGCCAGCAGGGAAGAGCAGAAATTCTGATGATTATTCCTGAGGTAATTAAACCAACAGATGTTATAATTAACAGAAGATTCATCTCATCATTGTGAGCAAACTCCTGTAATGGAACCATTTGAGTTTCTACATTTCACTTCTAGTAAATTAACTTTCAGATACACGACTCCAGATGAAAGAGAAGCAATATTCAATTCCCTCAGTTATGTCATTTTAGTTGACTGACACATTGATTCTTTGGAAGAATCAGAAGGATTTTCTTCTTGTAAAAATCTCCAGGCAAAATACCATTGGAGTTATATGGAAAACCCTATTACAAATGAATATCTGTTATTGATGGTAGTTATTAATCATTAATGCCAGAGATCAGATATTAAAGTGATAAACCACATTCTGGCCATGATTCTATTGAGAATTACCCCAGGCTGTAGTGAGCTTGAGCTTCTTAATGGTTACTTGTAAGCAGGCTATTCCCAATGCATTCTACAAATCTTGTGGTTTGTGACTTTCTTATACAGCACATAAATCAAAATCAATGCTGGTTATAACAGAATTCATCAAATCTGTAGAGGAAAGAGTGACTGGTTTGTTTATTTTGATTTGTTCAAATAAAGAATATATGACAGTCCCCTAAATTCTTAAATATTTATTTGGATTTCATTTGATAATACTTCATTTTCACACACACACAAAACCACTTCATGGTCCCTACGTGCTGGATTAGAAATATTAACTCCGCTGAATGATAATTCTTCACTTTTGGTGCCACATAAAAAATACACTACTTGTACTGACTATACTGTCCTTAATCATAAAATGAACACTTGGGCAAATATTAGAAAACACAAAAAGAGATTTCATTTACATTTCATAACAAAGCTTCAATTCATTTTTGTGAGATTTAGATTCAATTGCATTTATACCATAAAACTTGTATTAGAAGGTTTTATTTAGACTTCAAAGTTTATTTCCAAGATTAGCAGGTTCCTGGTTTTTGCCCTTCAATTTCCTTGTAGATACTTGTTAATCCACTGGGAATTCTTGTGGTCATGTTATAGATTTCTAAGATAATAAAATGTGAGGCTGGATGAACACAGCAGGCCGAGCAGCATCTCAGGAGCACAAAAGCTGACGTTCCAGGCCTAGAAGGGTCTAGGCCCGAAACGTCAGCTTTTGTGCTCCTGAGATGCTGCTTGGCCTGCTGTGTTCATCCAGCTCCACACTTTGTTAGGCTGTAGTTGAAATGGTTTTCCTCCAGTTTTCAACTGAAGTGATGTGGACAACGTACTATTCAGCAACCTGAGAAAGGAACGCCAGGTATTGCTCTCAGTACTGTCACATTACTGGGGCATCATTTAGTGGCCAGTGGCAGAGTAGTTTTGATCAAATGTTTAATGATTAAGAGTTTGATTTTCATCTCTGAGAGCGGAATAGCAAGTTGGCCTATTTTCCAGTTATGTAATATTGGCCACTGTCCAGTAGCGCTCGCCCTTGATATTTTCATGGTGCAGTGCCAGGGGTGGGTTTGACTCAGGGCTATACCTGGAATCAGGCCTGAGGCAGAAACAGAGCCAGCCACAGTTGAAGAGGGCGGGGTAAAAGATGTGTCTCCATTGCTGGGTTGTTGACCCATTTGTGTAGCACCACCAACCCTTGCCTTACTTACCCCCTCAGTCTCATGCTTCCCCTTACCCTTTCATGCGTACTCAATATCCCAATACTCTGCAAATTGTCCCCATGTATTCTCAACCAGTAAACCCACTCAGCCACCTCAAAGCACCTTCTTGCCCCAATATCCATTCATTCAATATTCACTGTGTGCAGAATGTTTGAATCCTATAATAATATTGGGAAAACTTTGAGATGAGATAGAAGTATATAAATGTATAAAGGCCATGGACAGGTGGATAGTCAGAGTCTTTTTCCCAAGGTGGAAATGTCAAATACTAGGGGGCATAGGTTTAAAGTGAGGGTGGGAAAGTTTAAAGGCAATGTGCGCTGCAGTTTTAAATAAACAGAAGGTAGTAAATGCTTGGAATACATTGCCAGGAGAAGCGATAGATGCAGTGATGATAGCAATGTTTAGGAAGCATTTATCCAGACACATGAAAAGGAAAGGAATAGAGGGATAGACATGTATAGGTAGATAGGACTAATTTGGAATGGCATCATGGTTGATGTAGACATGATCGACCAAAGTGCTATACTGTTCAACGTTCTTAAAGGCCAGATTCATAAAGATATTGACAAAACCGTCAAGATAAGGCAAACTGAATTCAGAAGCCACTTCAGAAACATACGTTTTTTAAATGGTTGTGAAAATATTATGACTAACAAAGTCACAGTTCCCTTGAGAACAGTATAAAAACTCCCTGCCGTTCTGAGTCCATTAGTTGACTTTAGGACAGAGCTATGCATTCTTCATGTGATTCCATTCACAAAAAGGTCAACTAAATCTTCAGAGCTGAACATATAAAAGCCTTTGATGTCATTGAAAGAGCTCAGTCGCCTGTTTCAAGTTTTGGATCTGAGAAGTAGATGTCTGAACAGCCATTCAATGAAAATCAAAATAACATGTAGAAATTGACATTGATAAATCTATCTATCAATATTGTTTAATTTGGAGGACCATTTTATCCAGTGGATAAAGTACATTATGCATTTGAAGGCTTTTCCAATTTTCCAATATTCCAATACTGGTAAATTTAATGGTAACTTAGATTTTAAGAACATTGTCCTATTAACTTTCATGACATTGCAATCATATTTACTTTATCTTACAGCTTTTCATTGTGACATAAGAAATTGGCAAACTTCTTTTGAATTTAACTGTCAACATATTCTTGGCTCAAAAACATAGCTCCCTCATTGCTCGCTGCCCCTCAGAACTGGTGTAACCATGTTGCCTTCAGAGATTATACTGGCTCCATCAAAATTCCCAAGAGTCTAGAATATCCTCTATAGCATTTCAGCTCTCTATCTACATCTTTGCCCCATGCTATCAAATGTTGCCAGGGATGGTAATTGTTCAATAAGTTAATTATGCTGAAGCACCTAATGTTCATGATATAGTAGTCTGCCCACTCAACAGACGTCACACACACTCAGTGGAAACAAAGGGTTCTAAGCTTGCTTCTGAAGGTAGCAGATGTATCTGACCAGATCCGTAAGTCCATAATATTTGTAACTAATTATTATTATAATGCAATAAATCTACGTGTTATCTAAGAACAGTGTCTTTTCTGTAGTTACTGTCTGGTGGTGCACCTTCCACTATTAGTCATAAACAAAGGAAGCTTGGTGACAATGAAATGATACTTATCCAGAATCACATCCTGGTAGAGTGGGCAAATTCACAATGCACCAGGAGTAGTCATCTGGAAAACATCACAGGGGTGCATCAAAATGGATAGAGTGGCCATGATGGGAATCATATCTGGACGTGAGGAGTTAGATTATGAAGTGAGATTATGCATTGCTTTCTCTCGAATTTAGATGGGTAAGGGGTGATCTGAACAAAGTCTTCAAGGTATTAACAGGAACCCGCGGAATAGATAAATTATTTCCACTGGCTGGTGATTCTAGAACTAGGGGACATAGTTCTGAGAATTAAGGTCAGGCTGTTCAGAAGAGATGTTAGGAAGCCCTTTTGCATAAAAATAGTGGTAGATTTTTGGAATTTACTTGCACAAATGGCACTGGATGTTGGATCAATTGTTAATTTTAAATCTGAGATAGATTTATTTTTGTTAAGGAAAGATATTAAGGGATATGGGCTAATGCCAAGCAGATGGAGCTAGGCCATAGATCAGCCAGGATCTCACTGAATGGCAGAATAGTCTCAAGAGGTTTAATGGCCTACTCCTGTTCCTAGAAGAATTCTAAAAGATAAGGAAGAAAAGGAAAATAATTCAAGCAGCTGAATTTACCACTTTCAAAGCATTAAGGCTTTAAGAAAACACAGACAGCCTGTCACCAGCTGAAATACAATTACTGACTGAGAGAAACTCCAGCAGCTGTGGTAGTAGCACAAAGGCAAGTTCAGCACTCCAAAACCAAAACCTCATTCTGAAGCTGGCGTGAAACTCTGGGCCAAGTGTGTGTGAGAGAGAGGTGAGCTACACTCAGAGTGGAATATTACCATTTTTGGTCAAGGTGTTTTCTCAAGTCAGATTCATGGTACCAAGTCTGTTACAGCTCGGAGTGAATTTTGTCACAATATCTTCCACTCTTCACCTAAATAATAATGCAAGTAGACATCCTATAAAATGAATAGAAAAAAAAGGCTGTTTGGTGCCTTCCTTTGTAAGTGGTTGGCTAGCTATGTGGAACTGCTGAAAGCTGCCACCAATGTCATATTTAAAGCCCAGTTGAACACTGCTTCAGATGCTGCAAGTCAGAAATTGCCCTTCAAACTGTGGTACAGGGCCATTATTGGACAGAGAGGAAATATTGCTTCCTATTTTGGGGACAGGGAACTGGAGATGTTAGGATAGTGGAGAGGCAGACAGTTATTTTTGGCACATGACCACTACAGGAGGCCATGCTCCCACAGATCAAGGCACCCTGGATCCAGATGCCATCCCTTGTCAGTGCTGTGACCCAGGGGAAGAAGGATGAAATAAACATGAAATATACATCAATGATCTTCTGTGCTCTGCATGGGTAAGTGCTCCCATTTTCCCTCTGCTAACTCACATTCTGACGGCAACCACTCGCTCTAACTCACCAAGGCTAATGAGGAACAGGTCTCACAATTGAACAAAGAAGAAACAAACAAAGAAATCTACAGCACAGGAACAGGCCCTTCGGCCCTCCAAGCCTGCGCTGATCAAGATCCTCTGTCTAACCTGTCATCTATTTTCTAACGGTCTGTGTCCATTTGCTCCCTGCCCACCCATGCACCGATCCAAATATATCTTAAAAGACGTTAACGTGTCTGCGTCTACCACCTTCGCTGGCAACGTGTTCCAGGCGCCCACGACCCTCTGTGTAAAGAACTTTCCACGCACATCTCCCTTAAACTTTCCTCCTCTCACTTTGAACTCATGACCCCTAGTAATTGCATGCGTCACGTCTGTCACCTATCTCATCCTCCAAAGCATTCCTGCCCTACTTACATAAGTGATGTAAAGGAATGTTAAGCAAATTTACAGACAACACCAAGATTGGTGGGTGCTTAAAAGTGAAGGAGATGGCTGTAAGTTACAGGAAGATATAGACGTGTTGGTCAGTTGGGTAGAGCAGTAGCAGATGTTATTCAACTGTGATAGGTATGAGGTGATGCTGTTTGGAAAGAGACACAAGATGAGGGAGTATGGCAGGACACTGGCTAACTCGGACAAACTGAGATATCTTGGGTCAATTATTCACAGATCCCCGAAGGTGGCAGAGCGCATGAATATGATAGCTAAGAAGACACATGGGACACTTGCTTTCACCAGTTGTCTTAGAATATAAGAACAAGGAGGTAATGTTGGAGTTGTAAAGAGCATTTGGTTAGGCCACAGCTGGAGTATTGTTTGCAGCTCTGGCCACCTCACTGCAGGAAGGATATGATAGCACTGGGGGAGGGCAGGGGGTTACAGAGGAGTTTCATCAGAATATTACCTGGCATCCAGAAATCGAGCTATATGGAGAGTCTAGATAGGCTTGGATTGTTTTCTTTCGAGCAGAGAAGGCTGAGGGGAAATTTGATTGAGGTGTAAAGGATTCTGAGCGACAGAGGTAGAGTGAGAAGGGCAGCAGTTGTTCTGCTTGGTTGAGGGGGCCAATCATGAGAGGCATAGTTTTAGGATATGGGGCAGGAGATTCAGAGGGCATTTGAGAGGAAGAAAACCTTTTAGCTCTGAGGGTGGTGGGAATCTGGAATGCATTGCCTGAGAAGGTAGTGGAGGCCAGAATCCTTACAACCTATAAAAAAACTGGATGAGTTCTTCAAATATAATAACATTCACAGATATGGGGAAGTGCAGAAAGTTGAGAATAGCATACCTTTAGTGGTGATTATTGTTGGTGCAGACTCAATGGGTTCCATTATATAATTTAAGAATCTGGCTCTACTCATTCTATTAATGTCACATACAGTTTGTGCATGGAGACAAGGCATGTTTCTCTAGCTATGTAGATGAGCAGAAATATCTTCACCAGTTCCCTGAGGTTCTACTAATTCCGCCTGATGAAATGGATCTGCATATTTTGCTGTTATCCAATTTATCAGCTTGTATTTTAAGAAGACGGCCTTGTCTGTAGCTTCTCTATAGCGGTGTAACCTCTAACGCTAATCATTAAATAGGACCAAGGCGGCAAAAAGACAAAGAAGGATTTGTGGCAGCAAATTACCTCAAATAATCCTTACCCCACGTAGCATTTTGGTAGGTGACAAATAACATAAAGTACCAAGAGTGGCAACCTGGAAAATTACTGCAGGAAATGGAGCAGGAATCCCAGAACTGGGTCCCATCAGTCGTCATTTATTTTTGCCAATCTACCTCTGTTCTGAAACCGAACTTCAGTGCTGAAAAAAGTGATGGCTCCACAATATGGGCTTTCAAGATATTGGAATTTATGTTCTTGTCCATATGGTCAAGTCAACTGCATTCAGTTTATATTCTCATGTGTACAAAGGGGTTAATTCCAGGGTCTTAGCCTCAAGGGCATGGATGTAATGTAGGAAAATGTGGAATAACTTCAATAGAGCTAACAAGTAAGAATCTTAATTCTTGCATCTCTTCCTCTCTGCTCTGCCACCTACAGCTTTAACCATAAATATTTAATCCTCTCCTCTGCCTTTATTTCTCTCATTCTCCCACAGTCATTGTAACAGATTCATTACCCTTCCTTTTGCTCATGCACTCTGCTCTTTTTACTCTTGAATATATGACCTCAGTCCCCATACCTTCTACCTTATAGTCAATATTCAAATGATTGTGGCAAGAAGGACACATTCTCTTCACAAAAACCTGTAAGAACAGTGGATGCTGTAGATCAGGAACGAAAACAGAAGTTGCTGGAAAAGCTGAGGAAGGGTCACCGGACCTGAAACATTAATTCTAATTTTTTCTTCACAGATGATGCCAGATCTGCTGAGCTTTTCCAACAACTTCTGCTTTTATACGTTCTCTTAACATTTCACAAAGGTGTTGCTAATGCATTTTGTTCTTTCATGTAGGGCATCACCATACATGTTCTCTAACAGGAAGCAGCCATCAAAACATAAATGTGCATTATCTCTCTCTCAGATGCCAGGGGACCAGTTATAAATATCCCGTCTATTTGTTTATTTAAGTGTTGCCCACAATCTGTGTTAATTCGACATGTATACATTAACACCAGAAAATGTTTACAAGGATGTCGCCAGAGTTGCAGGGTTTGAGCTATTGGGAGAGTCTGAATAGGCTGGGGCTATTTTCCCTGGAGCATCTGAGGCTGAGGGGTGAACTTAATAGAGGTTTATAACATCATGAGGGGCATGAGGAAACAGACAAGTTCTTTTCCCTTGGGTGAGTGAACGCAAAAATAGAGGATGTGGGTTTAAGGTGAGAGGGGAAAGATTTAAAAGGCTCTTAAGGGACAACTTTTTCACACAGAGGGTAGTGTGTGTATGGAATGAGCTGCCAGAGGAAGTGGTGGAGGCTAGAGCAATAACAACATTTAAGAGGCATTGGTTTATAGGGATATGGGCCAAATGCTGCAAATGGGGTTAAATTTATTTAGGATATCTGGTTGGCATGGATGAGTTGGACTGAAGAGTCTGTTTTTGTGCCGTACACTCTGTGGTTCTATGACGTGGTGTTGGCACTTGCATTTGGTCTGATGTTAAATTAGTCCTGGGTTAGAGGCAGTCACAGTACACTTACCACACCAACTTTGCACTTACTTTGCATGTACACCTAGATCCATCCAACACAAAAAAAAGCCACATAAATATCTACCATGTTATTTATCACTGTTTCTGTTGATATGGATTCTCACACCTTGATGGCTGTAGAAATGTAAGTGTCACTTTTTGTGTAATGTTTGACAAGCATTACCTCTTCCATTTCACACTCTGTCACCAGCAGTGGAATGAAATAGAACATGGACTGACTGCTTTAACAACTTTTAATTAAGAAAAGCATTGTTTGGAACAAATGCAGTGTGAGATGGTACACATGGGATGATTAATACTCTGAAAGAATTTTGACATTGTAAATTGTTAATCTAACCGTCTCAAGATAAGAAACCAAATAGGGACAATGAACAATCTGTATAAAAACACTGGTTAAATTACTATCTAAATTAGAAATGTACTCCAAAATTATGCAACTAATTGAGAAAATAACATTAATGAATCCAATTAGGATTCTCAAGCTTTTCTTGGAATTTTTTAAATACATTATGTAACTATTGCATTTCCAGTTTTAAAAAAATCAGCAACTGAAGAATTGTATCTAACCACAATATGTAGCCTCATAGACTGACATATTCCCAGTCCACCTTTACAATCAAAGATGGCTTCAGTCCTGCTCAGTGAGGACTCAAGAGAGCATCAGAAGCCAACATCTGGCTAATCTGGTGTAGACTAAATAGGGAAATCAGCAAGCCATAGACAAGAGATAAATGATTCTACAACTAACAGGTCAATTTAAAATTCTACTGTCCTGTCTCATCAGGTCATGCCTGGTGTTGGACAACTAAACAAGGAGTCCATTCATAAAACAGCTCGATTTTCAGTGATGGCACACTCACATGTTTAATGCAAATGACAAGCTGTTATGAAGGTATTTAGCTGGAATTGTTAATTGAATGATTCACTTTGGGTTTTCTCCTGAAGTCCCCACTGACAGACAAACCAGTCTAAGACCAATTTACTTTACTCCACATGATATAAGGAAATGGCTGAGTGCATTGAAACAGCAAAGGTTATTAGCTCTGATAGCACCCCAGCTGTTGTGTTGAAGGTTTGTGCTTCAAAATTATCTATGTTCTTAGTAATTTCTAATATGTCTTCAACACTGGCATCTACTCAGCAGTGTGGAAAATTCTTCTGATGAAATGCAGAATAAAACCAATCCTGCCAATACAAAGTCACTAGAAAGTGAAGGAAGGTGTCATCAATAGTGTTATCAAGCAAGCCCTGCCTACCATATAATGTTTCGTCTGGGTTATTCAAACTCAATCAGCTACTGAGTTCATTCCAGTCTTAGTTTAAACACGGACACAGAGGCTGAGTTCAAGAGGTGAGATAAAAATGATTGTCCTTGACATAGAGGTGACATTAGGGAGTCTCAGCAAACTTGGCAATGTTTGTTGATCACTGAACCTATGAACATAAGAACTAGGAGCAGGAGTTTGCCCTATTTACCATAAATTGTACTTGTAATTCTTCAGATGCTGAAGCAATCATAGGAATGTAGGAAGAGGAGTAGGTCATTCAGCCCCTTCAAGCTGGTTATGCTATTCAATGAGAACATGGCTAATCTGGAGCCTAATTCCATATTTCTGCCTCTGGCCCATGTTGCTTAATATCTCTGCTTAGCAAAAAAAAACTATCTATACCAGATTTTAAATTAACAACTGATCCTGTGTCCTTCATTCATTAATGAGATGAGGACATCACTGGCTAAGCAGCATTTATTGTCCATCCCTAATTGCCCAGAGGGTAGTTCCGAGTCAACCACATTGCTATAGGTCTGGAGTCTCACATAGGCCAGATCAGGTAAGGGTGATAGTTTCCTTCCCTAAAGGATATTAATGAACCAGATGAGTTTTTCCTCACAATTGACAATGGATTCATGGTCATCATCCACTGCCACTTGTGGTAGAGGGTTTCAAACCTCTGGAAACCATTTGTGTTTACCATTGTTTGCTAACACCTCTCCTCAATAGTCTGGCTCTAATTTTCAAACAATGCCCACATGCAGCAAGATGTAGACAACAATCCAGGCTTCAAAGACAAAAGGCAGGAAAGATTGATGTGAATATTACAATGTCCATGTGATTTAGAATATAACTTTAATTTTAGGAATGTAACATTTAGATTGTCGGTTAAAAGTTCAAAATAGAAGAGAGAAAACTTTAAAAGCAATGGTTACCTTGATTATCTAAAAGTCTGGTGTTGTGATATTTACAATCCTTGTAATAATGACAGTCCGGACAAACATTTTGTTTTAGGAGATAGAACTTAGTTAGTTTAGGCTTTCTATAACTCCTGAAAGATTTTAAATGTTATGGTATTTCCATAACTAAAGCAAAAAATAAATTTTAAATGAGGGATAGTTAACTTAGAGGTTGCTTGAGGATGGAGCAGGTCAGATCACATTGAAATGGAAATGATTGGAACTTACAAAGGTTCTCTGATTTCAATGGATCTGGTATTTGCTGGAAATATTTGTTGCAGTTTAGATCTTATTTATAGTACACATCTTCTGCCCATTGTGTATGGACCAGATGAATAAAGTAGCCATGCGTTCCAATCCTACACTCCAACATCTGCTTCTAGCTAGCCCTTGCAGATTACAGCTCTTCAGATGGCCATCCAAGTTCCTGTTAAATGGGTTGAGGATTTTTACCTCAGTTGCCAAAACAAGCAGAAAATTCCATATACTCACCTTCCTGGTGTGAAGATGTTTTTCCTTATATCCTCTTCAATTCTTTTACTAATCACCACAAATCTATACCTCCTAATAATTGATCTCTCCATAAAGGGCAACAGGTCTTCCCTGTTTACTGTATCCAAGACCTTCGTTATTCTATACATTGCAATTAACTGCATTGAGAGACAATAGTGAAAGGAAATGATAATTAGATAGCCCTCCAGTGGAAGCAAAGCAAAAAAAAATGTAGTACAGGGTTGGAGGCTTTCAAATGATGACAAATGAAATTTCTACTTCTATAAATTACTAGAGCTGAATAGGAATATACTGAAAAGGGTATTCTGGAGGGCAAAAAAGGGAACATGACATGGCTTTGGCAAATAAAGCTAAGGACAGTCCAAAGAGATCCTACAAATGCATTAAGGGCAAATGAGTAACTAGGGAGTGAATAGCTCTCCTTAAAAATCAATGGGGATGTCTGTATGTGAACCACAGAAGATGGGTGAGATACTAAATGAGTATTTTGCATCAGTACTCACTGTGGAGATGGACATGGAAGCTTGGGATCTTGGGTAAATAAATAGTGGTTTCTGGAAAAGTATCTATATTACAGAAGAGGAGGTGCTGGAGGTTTTAAAATACATAAAAATAGATAAATCCTGGGGACCTGATCAGGTGTATTCAGAACTTTGTGGGAAGGTGGGGAAGAGATTGCTGAGATATTTGTATCATCGACAGCCACAGGTGAGGTGCTGGAAGACTGGAGGATGGCTAATGTGCTGCTATTATTTAAGAAAAGTGGTGAAGAAAAGCCAGGGATCTATAGACTGCTGAATCTGATATCAGTAGTCGGTGTGTTGTTGGAGGAGATTCTGAGGGATAGGGTTTATATGCATTTGGAAAGGCATTGGCTGAATGGGGATAGTCAACGTGGTTTTGTACATGGCAAATCATATCTCACTAACTTGATTGAGTTTTTGAAGACGTGACAAAGAAGGCGGATAAAGGCAGAGCGGGAGACATTGTTTATATAGACTTCAGCAATGAGTTTGACAAGGTTCCACATGGTAGACTGGTTAGCAAGGTTAGATCACATGGAATCTAGGGAGAGTAAGGCAAATGTAAACAAAATTGGTTTGACGGTAGGAGACAGAGGGTGGTGGTAGAAGGTATTTTTTATGATTGGAGGCCTGTGACCAGCGGTGTGCCATAACCACCAGTGCTGGGTCCACTGCTTTTGATAATTTATATAAATGATTTCAATGTGAACATAAAATGTATGGTTAGTAAGTTTGCAGATGACACCAAAGTTGGTGGTGTAGTGAATAATAGAGAAGGTTATCTTAGAGTTCTATGGGATCTTGATCAGATGGGTCAATAGGCCAAGGGGTTGCAGGTGGCGTTTATTTTAGAAACATGTAATGTATCGCATTTTGTTATGGTCATCTGGGACAGGACTTAGATAGTTAACATTAGGGCCCTAGGGAGTGTTGCTGAACAAAGAGACCGAGGTGTGCAGGTACCTAGTTCCTTGAAAGTGGAATCGCAGGATGGTGAATAAAACATTTGGCACACCCTCATTCATTGGTCAGTGCATTCAGTATAGGAATTGGGACATTATGTTGTGGCTGTAAGGGACATTGGTCAGTGCATTCAATATAGGAATTGGGGTATTATGTTGTGGCTGTAAGGGACATTGGTCAGTGCATTCAGTATAGGAATTGGGGCAAAATGTTGTGGCTGTAAGGGACATTGGTCAGTGCATTCAGTATAGGAATTGGGGTATTATGTTGTGGCTGTAAGGGACATTGGTCAGTGCATTCAGTATAGGAATTGGGACATTATGTTGTGGCTGTAAGGGACATTGGTCAGTGCATTCAGTATAGGAATTGGGGCAAAATGTTGTGGCTGTAAGGGACATTGGTCAGTGCATTCAGTATAGGAATTGGGACATTATGTTGTTGCTGTAAGGGGCATTGGTTACACATCTTTTGGAATACTGCATGGAGTTTTGGTGTCCATGCTATTGGAAATTTTTATTAAACTTGGAAGAGTTCAGAAAAGATTTACAAGAATGTTGCAAGGATTGGAGGAGTTGAGCTATAGAACGAGGCTGAGTAGGCTAGGACTTTTCTCTCTGGAAGGTCGGAAGCTGATAGAGGTTTATAAAATTCTGAGGAGCATAGCTAGGGCGAAGAGCCAAGGTCTTTTTCCCATGGTGGAGGAATCCTAAACAAGAGGGCGTAGGTTTAAGTTGAGAGGGGAAAGATTTAAAAGGGACCTAAGGGGCAACTTTTTCTGGCAGAAGGTGTTGCATGTATGAATGAGCTGTCAGAGGAAGTGGTGGAAGCTGGCACAATTACATCATTTCAAAGGCATCTGGATGGGTACATGAACAGAAAGTGTTTAGAGAGATATGGGCCAAATACTGGCAAATAGGACTAGATTAATTTAGGATAGCAGGTCAGCATGTATGAGTTGGACCAAATAGTCTGTTGCTGTACTGTATAACTCTATGACTGTATGACTCTATTTCCCCACTAAATCCTTCACCGTTAATATTAGTGGATGAAAATTAAATGTATTAACCAGATAAATACTGCAGCTACAAGGACAGATCAGATATTGGAGTTGTCTGGCAAACAACTCACTTCCTGACTCTTCAGAGCCTTTCCACCATCAACCAGGCACAAGTCAGGAGTGTATTGGAATACTGCCTTCTTGTTTAGATAAGTGCACCACCAAGAATTTTTCAGAAGATCAGCCCCATCTCAGTACAAAGCTGTTAATTTTATTGAGCTCCTATCCACATGTTCAATATTCACTCCCTCCACCACTGATGCAAATTGACACTATGTGCATCACATACGATATGTACTGTAGTAACTCTCCAATAGCATCTCCCTAACCTACAAACTTTCCCACCTGGAAACACAAGGCAGGAGATTCATGAAAGCACTACTATCTACAAATTATCCTCCATATTATCCTTCAAGTTGGGATGGCATGGTAGTTCAATGGTTAGCACTGCTGCTTCACAGCTCTAGGGTCCTGGGTTCAATTCCAGCCTCAAGCAACTGTTCATGTGGAATTTTCACATTCTCCCTGTGTTTGTGTGGGTTTCCTATGGGTGCTCTGGTTTCTTCTCACAGTCCAGGGACGTGTGGGTTAAGTGGATTAGCCATGGGAAATACAGGGATAGGGTAGGGGGCTGAGTCCAGGTGGGATGCTCTTTGGAGAGTTGCTGTGGATTTGTTGGGCCAAATGGCTTGTTCCCACAATAGGGATTCTATGGTAATATATGATTCTATGAAGTCAAACATCAACTTGATTTAGAGCCATTTTTCTGCTGCTAGGTTGAAATTCCGGAAACCCTAATTAGAGTGCACTTACACTACAGACAGCAGTGGTTTTTAAAAAAAAGACAATATCTGTTCTTCAAGAGGGAATGTGCATGTTCAGTAAATGCTGGCCTTTCCAGTCATGCTGATATCCTATAAAAATTTTAATGCCAAAAAACTAGAGATGCAGAAAATTTAGAATTTAAATTAAGAGAAAAGAACTGGAGACACTCAGCAGATCAGGCAGCACTGCCTAAGAATAAAAAGTCAGTTCATGGTTTAGCTTTCCACTTCTGAAATCGCTGTCACTTCTCACTTCAATCGCTGCCACACACATACTCTGACCTTCTGTCTTTAGGACTCTGTATGGTTCCACTGAAGTTGAACACAAGGTTGAAAAATAACAACTCATATTTCTATTAAGCACTTTGCAGCCTTCTGGCCTTGATACTGATCTTAACCACTCCTGGCCCTGCACTGGATTCTTAGATCATTAGAGTTTACTTCACCTTGTCAGTATTTTATAGTCAACTTTCTATTCACATATGCCCCTTTAACTCTTCTCATGTGATCAATTATTTTATTATTTATGATATCCTTTTTGTCCGATTACTTTTTCCATTCAACCATTTGCTGATGCCCATGTTAGAACTTTCAATTCATTCATGGAATGTGGGTGTTTTTGGCAAGATTAATATTTGTTACTCGGGTCTCATTGCTTTGATAAAATGGTAGACTACATTCTTGATCAATTCCAGTTGATACTGTTAAAGCATTCCCACAGTGCTGTTTGGTCGGAAATGATATTCCCATTAAAGTTAATTATTAGGTACAGTCAGTTTAATAGTGCCTGGCCCCATTACATGCTTTGCAAAGACATGCGTCCACACCAATTTTCATAGGAGTACATGGCCCCAACCCAGATTGATCCATACATCAGAACCATAACTTCAGGATGCCTATCATTTACTCCATCATCTTTTGGGGCAAAGAATGGGCAGCATTGTATGTATGCTCAGTCTCTACTGGGGTCTTGCATACTGGGATTATCCATCATTGTTGCAGAGGGGAACCCTCATCTCCTAGTAGCCATCCCACTAAGACATTTGGTCATTGATATGAAGCAGGAATAAGAGACATCTCAACGATACTGGTATCAGGGCAGCTCCAGGATATCAGACACAGACTTCTAGGATGTGGCACCGATGACCACAAATGGTTTGTACATTGATGGAGTGAGACCCTTTTTGTTTGATGAAGTTTACTGTGTTATGCAGTAGTGTCCTCAATACAATGCCAGCTCAGGCCAATCACTGTGGGAAGCCAGCTACACTGGTAAAGTTACTGTCCCAGCTGCAGGACTGACCTTGTCACAGGGATTGAGGTGAATGGGTGTGATTTGATACAAGCCTCATTGGTGACAGCCTTGATACATTTTTGGGTTGAGGATTGAGAGATCCCATACGGGATCCTAGGGGATCCTTAGAATAGCCAGTTATATATTTTTTAAAAGTGCAGCCATGAGGATAGGGTGATGATCCACTCCTTCTGGTCTCAGGCCCCACTCCAGTAGTTGGTGTAGTTCTGTGAGAGTGTTCTGGGACATGGTCAGTCTGCAGAGATACTGTGTCTCACTTATTTGGAGGAAATGGCACTGAGGATGATAGACTCTGGGCCTCCTGCACTTCTATCTGTCCCAAGAGTACCTTCTGCTGCCAGAGGTTGCTGCTGATCCTGGCCTATTGGTACTAATATTCTTTGTCAATCTCTCTGTGCCTTCATTCCACAGCGACGGCAGTAATTGTGGCCCTTGCTGTGGCTGGATCCATTGGCCACACTGGCCCATGAACCTGAATGTCAGAAACAGAACAGGTCCTTAATAATGTGAGCAGTCAGCATTCACATCACACACAAATGACAGTTTAACACAATGTGCCATACAGTGGGGCATGGAGGCATCTGATAACTAGCCAACTTTGACTTTCACGTTGGGAGTTGTCATCTTTTAATTTCTCTCTGCAGCATGGTCAAATAGGGAACTGAATATAAATAAGTTACTGAGAGATACCACTGAGATGTTAATATGTGCAAATAGGCCTCATTGCTCTTGAACAAGATACAGCTCCTGAAATAGAAACTATATGATTGGAGTGAGAAATAAGAAGGAAGCACTGACCTTATTTACTGACTCATTGTTAGAGACTTTCAAATAGTCAAAAGGAGAGTATGAATATCTGCAGGACAAGTAGAGTTGTGATATCAGTTATCCTAGAGTAGACTAGGTAAAAGATAAAATGTGGGGCATGGAAGGGGAGAAAGTCCTGCAATGTGTGCAGGAGAACCTTCTGGAACAGTACATTTATAGTCCTTTCAGGGAGAATGGTGAGCTGGATCTGGTCCTAGGGAATGAAGCATGCCAGGTGGAGAATGTCTTAGTGGGAGAATGTCTTAGTGGCACAGCATTTGGGCAATAGTGATCATAATATAAAAAGGACCAATATTGAGTTGGAAGAGGTTAAAAATCACTCAATGATTCAGATCCCAAGGTGGAAAAGCGCAGATTTTATAAAGCTGAAAGTTGAACTTGAGCACATTGATTGGAAACACGTTTTGGCCAATAAAACAATGGATAAAGAATACAGAAATTTTAAAACAGAGATGAATAGGGTGCAAGCTAGGCATTTACCTGTGAGAAATAAATGTATAGTATCCAAAGCTAGTGTACCATGGATGACTGAGGATATTGTTGAGAAAATAAGGAAGAAAAAGGAGGTACATGATGCATGCTAGAGTAGCAATAAAAATCAGGAAGAGTATCTCAAATGCAGGAGAGAGGCTATGGTTGAAATAAGGAAAGCTAAGAGGAAGCATGAGGAAAGGATGGCAGGCAGCATTAAAATAAATAGCAAAATTTTCTTGAAACAAATAAGGAGCAAAAGATTAGTGAAGGATAGAGTGGGACCCATAAGAAACAAGCAGGGTAATCTGCTCACTGAAGCAAAACGTATGGCAGAATTACTGAATGAGTACTTTGCTTCTGTCTCTACCAAATTAGAAAATAGTGAGGATGGTATAGTTGAAAATGCGGGTGTTGTGCAACTGCGCTGTATAATGATAGATAAAGAAGAGGCACTAAAAAGGCTGGCAGCACACCAGATAGAGAAGCCACCAAGCATGGATTTCTGAAAGAGGTAATTGCAGAGCCATTGACAGAAACCTTCCAAGCTTCACTGAACACAGGATTAGAACTTGGGGACTGGAGGATTGCAACTGGAACAATGTTGTTTAACAAATGGGCAAAGGATAGCCCAGTAAACCACCAGCCTGTCAACTTAACGTTAATCATGGGAGGACTGATCAAGGGCATAATATGGGATGAGGTAAATATGTACTTAGAGAAAAATAAGTTAATATTAGACAGTAAAGTGACTTTCTCAAGGGAGGTTGGTGACACGGTGGCTATTTTCATGTCTGACAAAATGTGATTGATTTCTTTGACAGGCAGTGGATGAGGGTAGTGCTGTGGATGTTGCATATTTGGACTTGCAGAAAGTATTGGAGACAATGCCACATTACAGGTTTGTTAGCAAATTAGAAATATTTGGGATTTATGGGTCCTTAGCAACAAGGATTAAAAGTTGTCTAAAAGATAGGAAACAGGGTGTAAGAATTGATACATGTTTCTCAGATTGAGATGTATTGAAAGTGGTGTTCTCCAAGAACTGGTGTTGGGGCCCTTGTTTTTCTGATTTATATAAATGATTTGGAGATGGGTGTTGAGGCCAAAATCTCTAAATTTGCAGATGATACTAAGCTAGGGAGAATAGTGAATTGTGAGGATGATACAGAGCGACTTACAAGAGACATTGACAAGTTGGCCAAATGAGCAGATGCATGACAGATGAAAATTCATTGCAGAGAAATGTGAGGTAATACATTCTGGTAGAAGAAACATGGAGAGACTATACTAGCTCAATGATACAACTTTGAGGCAAGTACAGGAGCAAAGGGACAACCGGTTAAATTCTTTGAAAGTGGCCATGTAAGTTCAAACAGTTGTTAGGAAACTTTATAGAATCCTTTCGCTTATAAATAGAGGTATAGAGTATAAAAGCAAGGAAGTGATACTGCATCTCTACAAATCATTGGTCAGCCCACGTTTGGAGTATTATATTTAGTTCTGGGCACCTTGTTTAAGCCCTGGACAGAGTGCAAAGGAGGTTTACTAGAATTATAGTTGGAATGAGGGATTTTAGAGACAAGGAAAGAATAAAGAAATTAGACTAATTCTCCTTGGAGCAGAGAAGATTAAGAGGTGACCTGATTAAGGTGTTCAAAATTACAAACAATGTTGACAGGATAAACAAGGATATTCTGTTTTCACTATTTGGTATGCCAGTCACCAGGAGTCACAATTGCAAGATTTTTAGCAAGACAGCTAAGAGTGAGATAAAGAGAAACTTCTTTACTCAGAATTGTTAGGATTTGGAATGTGTTGCCTGTGAGAGTGGTGGAGGACAATTCAATAGGAGGTTTCAAAAGACAGCTGGAAAGAAATTAGAAAGTGATGAATTTAGAGAGCTATGGAGATAGGGCTGGAGAATGGGGCTAGCTGGGTATCTCTTTCAGGAGCTGGCACATCCTTCTGTACTGTAAAATTCTATGATTCTATGAACAAGGAGTCGATAGTCCACATAATGGCGATAGGTGAGAAAAGTAAAGTTAGACATGCCTAGAGGAAAAGTCTTTTCTTGGTAAAAAGAAACCATTGCAAAACAAATGTGATGTAGAATATATCAGCGACTTTCATTGAATGTATGGCTAGGGACTGTATTAGAGATGGTTGAAAAGCACAAACATGATTAGAATTGCATTTGACAAGCATATTGCCAACTCATAATAGAAGCTTAAATCCTATGACACAAAATGGTATATTGTTGAGATTGCATTTTTGAAAGAACCTTCTGTGAGAGCACATTGACTGTTGCAGGATATTTCAATGAATTATAGATATACTTGAATAATGAAGAAGGCTATGTTTTGATTTTTCTCTTGGAAATTTAGGCATTTCTGAAAGCATTGACTTTGAAGTCCAACAAGTACAGTCCATTATGAAGATAGAGTTTAATTTAAGTATTTATTTAAAAAGGCCTCAGGCTTTGCTTGCCTTAACTTTGTATTACCCTAAAGAACAAAGAGACAATTTAAAAGAAAGTCTTATAGGTTATCCTCAAATGAACTGAATCAGTTCATTAAGATCAACTGAATGTTTAGTTGGGTTGAATACACTGGATCACAAAATTATCATATAAATAAGCTATTTTGTAAATGTAATTTTTAAAAATGTAGTAAAAGAGGGAAAATTAGATTCATAGCAATTTCAACAATTTAGTGCAATACTAAAAAAATGATGATGGCCTTACCTAATATTCAAAAGATAGCTTTGAAGTTGTTATGTGTATTAAAATTTCGAAGCTGCGTTGTTTAATGAAGATCCCCCTTAAACAACTATTCAATAGTTTCAAATGGAAGATTTTTCCTTATGCAATAATTAAATTACAAGTCCAAATGCTCACTAATGTCTCGTAGTATTTAGCTGTCTGATTTGAATACTACCCTCAGGTGCTGAAATCACAGAGGAGCAAAAATGAACTATACATTTAACATGAATTATGTAGCTCCACTGCACTTTTCATCGTATTATTTGATAATCAAAAGTGCAAAAGACAGCTGTACTGTTACAATTAAGTCTGAATAAGTCTCTGCGTAAATTACAATTTATGAGATACCTTTAAACCAGTCAGCAAAATGAGTAATTATCTGGGAGAAATTTATATGCCATCATTTTATAATAAAACTAAACAGAACTCTCCCCTTTTGAAAAGAAAAGAATGTTTGCAATGTTAGTATTTGTATGCACTCTTTCCTAAACTTGCCAGCAGTGGGTAGTCAATTAAGCAGGACAAATAGATATTGAGTTCTACTGTCTAAGATTGTCTAGAATCTTACCATCAACTTGTGGGTTCCCCTGAGGCATTCACATGTGCCGAAGTAACTGGAGGCAGCCTTCCAGCAGAAGGCCAGATTGCAATAGTTTTAGACAGGTTTGGAGACCCGACATACCTGCCTTCAACTGCAATACATACTTCTACCACAGATTTCAATTTGCAAACTGGTTTAAAAATTACTGGGGTCTTATTCTGACCAAGACCCCAAGAAACCTTTAAAACATTTCCCATCCAAGAAATTGGTTTGAGCAAATCCCTTCAGTTTACATTCACTGGCTACTTTAGGGAACCAGCAGCACTCATGCATGTCTTGAACAATAAAATGGAATAAATTTGAAGGAACTTTCAACAAGAGAAATGGAGGCAAAAATCTCACATCTGATGTTGCATCAAATGGACATAAGCAGTCTACTTACACCTCATTCAATAAAATACAATGAGGAGAAGATTACAGCTCACTCAGCAGTTCATTGGCATCAACAAGCTAATTAAGAAGGGTCTAGGCCCGAAACGTCAGCTTTTGTGCTCCTGAGATGCTGCTTGGCCTGCTGTGTTCATCCAGCTCCATACTTTGTTATCTTTAATTAGCAAGATAGCTGGATTTTGATTTCGACTTGCTAAATGAGGCATTCCAAAAAAAAGAGTTTGAGGTCCTATAAATATAATCCATTATAAAATGTTTGTGTACTTATTAAAAATGCCGTCGTTTTAATTGACTTTTCATCGGGATGACTTTAAAGGATAAAGGAGAGAACCCTAAAAAAAGACACCTCCTTCAGTCTGTGGTACACCGAAAATGAATCAACACATCAAAATCAACTGAGAGTTTTGTTATAACAAGGTGAGGAGCTGGATGAACACAGCAGGCCAAGCAGCATCAGAGGAGCAGGGAGGCTAACATTTTGGAGAAGGGTCTCGGCCCAAAACGTCAGCTTCCCTGCTCCTCTGATGCTGGTTGGCCTGCTGCGTTCATCCAGCTCTATACCTTGTTATCTCAGATGCTCCAGCATCTGCGGTTCCTAATATCTCTGAGAGTTTTGTTAGATTGCGTGACATTAGACCACAAAATTATCAGATTGACTCATGTTCTCTGATCTCTATGGGTTCATCAAGAATCACTGCAAAAGTGATATTTCATGCTGCATATGTGATTATTTTGTTTTCCAGAAACAATAGTGAACTGGGTTTTAAGGGTTACACCATACTCCAGCTTTTCTTCATACTTCCCACGTGGTGTGGCATGGGATTCATTAATCTTCTATTACATTGCCGGTGCTGTGTGCCCCCTCCATTTCCCAGAGCTCCATCATTGCAGATTATGCCTACCCTGGGTGTGTAGAAGCTGCTTAAAATGGTTGCACTATGGCCTTTTTTTGGATTTTGGTCACAAGAACTACCTGGTTATGATTCAAAGAATGAAGAACAAAGAAACCTACAGCATAGGAACAGGCCCTTCGGCCCTCCAAGCCTGTACCGATCGAGATTCTCTGTCTAGCCTGTCATCTATTTTCTAAGGGCCTGGGTCCATTTGCTCCCTGCCCATCCATGCATCTGTCCAGATATATCTTAAAAGACGCTAACGTGTCTGCGTCTACCACCTCCGCTGGCAACGCGTTCCAGGCACCCACCACCCTCTGTGTAAAGAACTTTCCACGCATATATCCCTTAAACTTTCCTCCTCTCACTTTGAACTCATGACCCCTAGTAATTGAGGCCCCCACTCTGGGAAAAAGCTTTTTGCTATCCACCCTGTTTATACCCCTCATGATTTTGTAGACCTCAATCAGGTCCCTCCTCAATCTCCATCTTTCTAATGAAAATAATCCTAATCTACTCAACCTCTCTTCATAGCTAGCACCCTCCATACCAGACAACATCCTGGTGAACCTCCTCTGCACCCTCTCCAAAGCATCCACATCCTTTTGGTAATGTGGCGACCAGAACTGTACACAGTACTCCAAATGTGGCCGAACCAAAGTCTTATACAATTGTAACATGACCTGCCAACTCTTGTACTCAATACCCCACCCGATGAAGGAAAGCATGCCACATGCCTTCTTGATCACCCTATTGACCTGCGTTGCCACCTTCAGGGAACAATGGACCTGAACACCCAGATCTCCCTGGTCATCAATTTTCCCTCGGACCTTTCAATTTACTGTATTGTTCGCCCTTGAATTAAGTCTTCCAAAATGCATCACCTCGCATTTGCCCGGATTGAACTCCATCTGCCATTTATCTGCCCAACGCTCCAGTCTATCTATATTCTGCTGTAATTTCTGACAGTCCCCTTCACTATCAGCTACTCCACCAATCTTAGTGTCATCAGCAAACTTGCTGATCAGATCACCTACACCTTCCTCCAACTCATTTACGTATATCACAATCAACAGTGGTCCCAGCACAGATCCCTGTGGAACACCACTGGTCACAGGTCTCCAATTTGAGAAACTCCCTTCTACTACTACTCTCTGTCTCCTGTTGCCTAGCCAGTTTTTTTATCCATCCAGCTAGCACATCCTGGACCCCATGTGACTTCACTTTCTCCATCAGGCTGCCATGGGGAACCTTATCAAACGCCTTACTGAAGTCCATGTATGTGACATCTACAGCCTTTCCCTCATCAATCAACTTTGTCACATCCTCACAGAATTCTATTAAGTTGGTAAGACATGACCTTCCCTGCACAAAACCATATTACCTATTACTGATAAGCCCATTTTCTTCCAAATGGGAATAGATCCTATCCCTCAGTATATTCTCCAGTAGCTTCCCAACCACTGATGTCAGGCTCACCGGTCGATAATTACCTGGATTATCCTTGCTACCCTTCTTAAACAAGGGGACAACATTAGCAAGTCTCCAGTCTTCCGGGACCTCACCTGTGTCTAAGGATGCTGCAAAGATATCTGTTAAGGCCTCGCCTATTTCCTCTCTCGCTTCCCTCAATAACCTGGGATAGATTTCATCCGGACCAGGAGACTTGTCAACCTTAATGTGTTTTAGGATACCCAACACTTCCTCCTTCCTTATGTCAACTTGACCTAGAATAAGCAACCATCTATCCCTGACCTCAACATCTGTCGTGTCCCTGTCCTTGGTGAACACCGATCCAAAGTACTCATTAAGAATGTCACCCATTTTGTTTGACTCAGCGCATAACTTTCCTTCTTTGCTCTATAAGTGGGCCAATCCTTTCTCTAGTTACCCTCTTGCTCTTTATATATGAATAAAAGGCTTTGGGATTTCCCTTAACCATGTTTGCCAGCAATATCTCATGTCGTCTCTTAGCCTCTTAATCCAGATATTCAGATATATAACAATCACTGGAGGCAGAGTGAAAGGAAAAATACCTTGTTCTGTTTCCCAGGCAGCTCAAAAACTGATAGTTTCACTAAACTATGCCAATTTTCCCTATTATGTCAAGATCCTGACCAGATCTATCTGTACCTATCACCTTGCTGTATGAAAAGTTATTCACTATATTGTTTCATGTGCATATATCTAAGATCCAGGACAGTATATGATGCAATCACTGCTGCACTGTGCACTGAACTAATGATATATCATTCCATCACCAACAAAGGAGAACTGCAAGAAATATGTCTGATGAAATCTCCTGTATTTGTGTCTACAAGTATGATCATTTTAAACTTCTGTGAATCACAAGACATCACACCAGTTGTCCCTAATATGATAACAACCCAGGGTCTGAAAATTTATGAGTGGTCAGGGGTGTATTCTGAGGTTCAGCTGTCACCAACGAACACAGTGCAGAAATAACAAATGAGAAAAAACTAGGCCTCATGTTTTACTTTCTTCTCCTGAATGTGATATTCTGCAGGAAAACCAGACCATCAAATGGACTGATTGCAACAGGGGAAATAAGTAAGTAGTGTTATGGTTACTGTTAAGTTTACCTGACAGTGAATGGGCTTTTGTCATGCAGTGGTAATGTCACTATCTCAGCGTCAGGAGGCCTGAGTTCTAGTCCCACCTGTTCCAGAGGTATGTCATAACATCTCAGGCAACAGATGGTTTGGAAATTATTTACCTCCCAGTGAAGACAGAACTGAGTTTGTCATCTTAATATAGATGTGATGCTAACAACAATGGAGAGCAGCATTCTCTCAGTATTGCAAGGAATTGTTGGCCTCGAACTTGTGATAGAAAATTTTTTTTATCATTTATTCATTTATGGGATGTGGGTGTCACTGGCTGGCTAGCATTTATTGCTGGTCCCTTGAGAAGCTGGCGGTGAGCCAACTGCTTGAAAGGATTCAGTCCACCTGCTGTAAGTTGTCTCACACTGCCATTAGGGAGGTAATTCCAGGATTTTCACCTGACAACAGTGAAGGAACAGCGATATCTTTCTGATCCATTCCAAGGTAAATGATTTGGAGGGGAACTTGAAGGTGGTGGTGTTCCCATCTATCTGCTACCCATAGCTTCCAAATGGAAGTAGTCATGGGTTTGGAAGATGCTGTCTGAGTGAGGATCTTTGGTGAATTTCTGCAGTGCCTCTTGTAGATAAGTACACACTGCTGCTACTGAGTGTTGGTGGTGGAGGGAGGGAACATTTGTGGATGTAGTGCCAATCAAGCGGGCTGCTTTGTCCTGGATGATGCCAAGCTTCATGAGTGTTTTTGGGGCTGCACTCATCCAGGTGTGCAAGTAATACTGATTGGTGGCTTCACCAGGTAGACACCTCATTTTTAGGTGTGCTTGGTGCAGTGAATCACATGCCCTTCTGCACTCTCCAGTGAATCAGGGCTGATCCCCGGATAAATTAAAAACTGAAAGAACTGCAGATGCTGTAAATCAGGAACAAAAACAAATTTACTGGAAAAGCTCAGCAGGCCTGGCAGCATCTGTGAAGGAAGAAACAGAGTGAACATTTCAGGTCCGGTGACCCTTCCTCAGAAGTGGAAGGGTCACCGGATGCAAAATGTTAACTCTGTTTTTTCCTTCACAGATGCTGCCAGACCTGCTGAGCTTTTCCAGCAACTTTGTTTTTGATTCCCTGGCTTGCTGGTAACGGTTGAGTGGGGGATATGCAAGACCATGAGATTACAGATTGTGCTGGAGTACAATTCTGCTGCTGTTGATGGCCCATGATGCATCATGGATGCCCAGTCTTGAGTTGGTAGATCTATTCATAGTCTGTCCCACTTAGCACGGTGATAGTGCCACAGAACATGTTGGAGGTTCTCCTCAATGTGAAAGCCAGACTGCGCATCTTACCGATTCTGTCATGAAGAGATGCAGCTGCAGCTGGCAGATTGGTAAGGATGAGGTCAAGTATGTTTTCCCAAAATCATGGGATTTTGATTTGAACTTACAACCATCTGGCTCAGTGGTAACAATGCTAGCACTGACAGCTTCGCTATGCCTAGAAATACCACATTAAGTATGATTTGAGAGAACGTAAAGTTTAATTAAAGGCTCATTCCATCTTTATACTGCTGTGCACACATTGGTTGAAGTGATTCACTGTAATGTAATAGCTGACTTGTAATATGAAAGGCTGTTGGAAAGATTACAGCTCAGTTAAGAAAGTAATTCACCTGGCATGTCAGCACAAAGCCATTTGAAATCAGACAGAGAAGAAAGCAAATATAGACCAGCAGCACTGGTAAAAACCTCCAGCTAAGTTAATCTGCAGCATAGTCACAAGTGAAGGAAGTCTGATGACAGAATGAAAACCGGTAAAATAGTGTGTGTACTTGTCAGCAAATCTCAAGGAAGAATGTAAGTAATACAGAATATTTCACTGCAGTCTACAATCAGCATCCTGTCTATTGTTGTCATAGCCAGAAGGTACAATGAGAACTCTCAGAAAACTGTTGAGCTGGATGAACACAGCAGGCAGGTCAGCATCAGAGGAGCAGGAAAGCTGGCATTTCGGGTCAGGACCCTTCTTCAGAAATGGGGGAGGGGAAGGGGTCTCTGAAATAAGTAGAGAGAGGGGGTTTGGGTTGTGGGAGGTAGGTGGAACGGTGATAGGTGAGTGCAGGTAGATAGTGGAGGGGATTGGTCACTAGGGTGGGAGAGAAGCCAGGGAGGTCAAGGAGGCAGGAATGAGAGGGATGGTTGGTCTTGGGATGAGGCAGTGGATGGGGAGATTTTGAAGATAGTAAAGTCCATGTTGGGTTGCAGGCTTCCAAGGCGGAATGTGAGATACTGCTCCTCCAGTTTCCGGGTGATGTCGTTGCGACACTGGAGGAGGCCCAAGATGGACCTGTTATCTAGGGAGTGAGAGGGGAAGTTGAAGTGAAAAAAGGAAAATATCAAACTTCACTATGTTAAAATAATTCAATTATTTCTACGACTACCTCTTCACCTCACAATGGAAACTCTGATAAGAGAGGTAAAGCCACACGGCTTGCTTCATTGCCTTCCAATTAGGCCCCTGAGAGGGGCCATTAGCAAAGGAAATGCTTGCCTTTGTCACATGAATGAAATCAGGTTAATTAAATAAACAGTTGCTTAAATATACAATTCAGGGATTTCATGTCAATGTTCTTTGATCTTCAGAGGCAGTTGCAAACTCCATACTGCAATAGCAAGCTGTTTCAGGCTCGGAATGTCTGTTTGCAAGTCAGTGTTAAAAAAGAAGCTTATACTTTGCCTGCAAGAAGGAAAGCTGTTGGACCGATCTCACTCAGGAAATTCATGTGATTTGTGTAATTCATTTGAACTGATTTTAATACCTTTTTTCAAAACCTGTAAGTTAGAATCCTTCTCCTCTCCTGATTCATTTGTTTCCTGAGTACTTGCGTATGTGTATTGAGCAGTGAAGCAATTACCCGATGTTGTGAATGTCTTGTTAATAAATCCATTATTGTTTTCCCTTGCTAGAGAGTCGACAAGGGTTCACAGAGTCAGAATAAAGGATGGAGACTTAAGAACAGAGAGAAAATGAAATACCTTCACTTAAATGGTTGTGGATCTTTGGAATTCCCTAACCGCAGAGTGGATGCAAAGTCATTAAGTATAAACAAGAGAAAGATCACTAGCTTTTTGGATATTAAAGGAAGTAAGGGATATGGGGTTAATCTGAGACAAAGATGGAATTGAGGCAGAAGATCAGTCACGATTCACTTAAAGGGTCGTGAATCCTTGGAATTCCCAGCCTAGTGAAGCAGTTGAAGCTACCTCATTAAATGTTTTTGAAACAAAAATTGATTATTTTTAGCAGTAAAGGAAGCAGGGGTCAGGGTAAGCGGCCAGGTAAGTGGAACTGAGTCCAGGATGTCATAGAATGCCAGATCAGGCTCCATTGGCCAGACGGCCTACTGCTGCTCCTATTTCTTATGTTGTTATACTGAATGACAGAACAAGCTCAAAGGGACAAAAGGCCTCATCTTGCTATGTAGTTCTTGTGCTCTTATAGAATGTGATATCAGCAGTGGTGGATACAATTCAGAGTGCTAGGAACAAAAACAAAGTTGCTGGAAAAGCTCAGCAGGCCTGGCAGCATCTGTGGAGGAGAAAACAGAGTTAATGTTTTGGGTCCAGTAACCTTTCCTCAGACCCGAAACGTTAACTCTGTTTTCTCCTCCACAGATGCTGCCAGACCTGCTAAGCTTTTCCAGCAACTTTGTTTTTGTTCCTGATTTATAGCATCCACAGTTTTTTTTACTTTTTTTTATCAGAGTAGTAGGATGCTGCAGATATACATACAAACTACGTTGTTCAGAATCCACCAGGAGGTGGAAAATTGCTGTTTGGGAGTAAACTGTGTCACACATGATAAAATAAATAGTCTCACCATGGAGCATTTCACAGACAGTTAACCAAAGCCAATGAACTGTAATGAATATTTGAACAAACAGTTCTGCGAAAAGTGAAATGTTAATAAAAGATAGATAGTCCTTGTGATTCTTAACCAATGATTATCATATCAGCATATCCCTAGGTTCTAAGTAAATTTCTAGAAGTAACCAGACAACAGAAACAGAGCTCTGGGGTGATCTAAAGTCAGTAAACTTGTAAATGTTTCACTTCCCACTTTTAAAAAAAAGCATGCTACCTCTTGGCAATATCATCTGAAAACACAGCATCAGTTTCCACTTGTACACTGATGACGTCCAGCTTAACTTCAGAACCACCTATAATAATGATTCCAGAATTTATCAATTGACAGACTGTCTAGTATGCAGAGAGATTATTTTTCCCACCAAATATTGACGGCGCTGAATCCATTTTGGTCCCCATCAAGAATTCCATTCCCTATTCACTAACACTGTTCGTCTTCACACCAGCTATCTGAGCCTGGCATGGGCAGTTCATAATGCTGGTGCCACGTTTGACCCTGACCTGAATTTCTGACCACACATCATCACCATTATAGAAGTGCCATTGCCCACCTATTTAAGATCATCCAGCTTTGCTTCTGTTGCTGAAGCCCTCATTATGCATTCTAATACCACAACCAGATGTACTTATTTGGTCTGTAAGCTCGAGGTGATCCAAAATTCTGTTGCTAATGCCCGAGGTTATTCAAAGTCCTGTTTATATAATCACCCCATTGTGTTAACTGAATTATAATGTTCCATTTTAAACAATGCTTTGATTATTATTTTTTTTATCCCAGTTTATAAATCCCTCTATACACTTGTATTTTCCTTTCTCCTGGAGCTTTACCAAACTCTGAGTTATCTGTGCTCCTCCACTCCTGGCATCTTGGGCATTGCAATTCCGTTGGCATTGAGCACTCCTGATTTTAACTGTGCTGCCAAAGATGGTTGTGACTCCAAATGCCCAAGCCCCCTTGGGAGTTCTCTTATTAAGCATTTCTGCCTCATTTTCCTCCTTTAAGGCACTTCATAAAAAAACCTATCCCTTCAGCCAAAGTTTTCCGTTTCTGCCCAAATATCTTCTTAAGAGGCTCAATGTCAAATTTTGTTTGATAATACCTCTGGCAAGGACCTTGGGGGATTTTAATATGCTGCATTAGCACAAGCTGTTGCCTCAGTAAACAGCTCAGACAAGTTAGAGCTTCAAGGTGTCTTAAGGAAAGCACAGGGTCATATGTGTGATATTATCTGAACTGCCTGAGTGACACTCGCAGAAAATTAGGTCAGATCATTTGAGTGAAAAGATGGCTTACCTTTTGATTATCAACTGCTGCTCATATTTCATGGAGATAGAATGATTACCTTCCTTCCAAGTTACTGGGGATGATCAGAAATTGATATCTGCTTGCTATTAAATACATGAAATAATATTTTCAGCTTACTGAACCAAGACTCTTAGCTCCCGGCCTTTGATTCATTTGTAAAGCAAAAATAGAGTTTTTCATTTGTCAGCACTCTCAGGCATTTTCAGCCTAGTGATGAGGCAGCAGGAATGGTGTCAACTACAAAATAAATGTCTGCCCATGAAGGTAAAGGATACGAAGTTTTGTATTTATACATCATATTCCCTTACGAAAAGGAAACTGATAGAACTCATTGAAGCCATGACAAGCAGATGACAGGAAATACTACCAGCACTCCAGGAATAGTCACCCCTAAGACACTGTATCAGGGTAACCTAAAAATAAGAAGGAAGCATTTCAGATTGAAGGCACTCATTTGTGAAAAAGAGTGTTGCATCAATGAAGACTATAAAAGAAACAAGTTGAATAACATTGATAAATTAGGTAACTATCACTTTGTAATTTGTTGTTTAGGAGATTAAATATTCTGAATTGTAGAAATAGATATGTATTGAGCCTGTCCTAGACAATATCCTGACACTTGTGTCATTAGAGACGCTTACATAACAACTGCAATTATTCAAACCTCATCTTAACAGACAGTGAAGTCAAACATGTTAAGCATGAAAATAAAGGGACCTGCTTGTTATGGCCCAGAAAGAATAATGAGTAAAAGTTGAGAAGGACAAATACTGATCCAACCTATGACACAATGAAGCTCCAGTATGACCAGTAATTCATTTCCAAGTATTATTGATTTTTGACTGTTATTTTCCCTCTGGGTTGATTGTCTTTAGTACTGAAAAGGCAGATAATGTCAGCCTGACAAACAAAGGTGAGAGAGTCGGTGGCAGTTTGAATTCAAGAAACCTCAAGAAATGGCTTTCTTTCAGATTGTTGGAGGCAGTTGAAAAGAGGTACACCAGGTTGATCTTGGGTATGAAAGGATTTTCTTATGAGGAGAGATTGAGTTGGTTGGGTATGCATTCATTAGAGTTTAGCAGAGCAAAAGCTGACTTTAGTGAAACATTGAAGATTCTTAGGGAACTTGACCAGTTAGATGTGGAGATGTTGTTTCAACTCGTCAGAGAATCTAGAAAGGAGTTTAAAATAGGCATGAAGAGGACTTTATTTTCTTTGAGAGGATAGTGTATCTGAGGAATTCTTCACTATGGAGGAAAGGTGAGACTGGATTGTTAAAAATATACAAGGCTGAAATAGGCAAATTTCTAATCATTAAAGGGGTCAAGGTTATTGAGAGAAGACGGGAAAGTGAAGTTCACAATTATAAGATCAGTGAAGATCTCATTGTCAATACAGTGTGGAACTAACGGAACACAACGGGTCAGGCAGTATTGAAGGAGCAGGAAAGTCGACATTGTGGGTTTATACACTTCATCAGCACCGGGGAGGGTGAAGGGAGTTCTGAATTAAATGGAGGGATATGGGTAGGGCTGGGGGAAGGTAGGTGGAATGATGATAGGTGGATGCAGGTAGGTGGCTGTGGAGGTAGGGCATGGGAAGGATGGAGTGGGTAAGTGAGAAAAAAGATGGACGGTTTGTGCCAGATCAGGGAGGTGGGGATGAGAGGGAGAGTCAGACATATGATGAGGGCAGGGGTGGGGAGATTTTGAAACTGGTGAATTCTGTGTTAAGGCCATTGGGCCGTAAACTCCCGAGGCAGATAATGAGGTATTGTTCATCCGGTTTATGTGTAGTGCAGTTTTGAAAGTGCACAGAGACCCAGGATGGACTCACCAAGGGAGTGGGAGGGGACGTTAAAATGGTTGGCAACTGGAAGCTGTTGTTGATTATAGTGTACATAGCACAGATGCTCCATGAATCAGTCACCAAGTCTGCGCATGGTCTCACCGATGTAGAGGAGACCACATTGGGAGCAATGGAGCTTACAGACCGATTCACCAGTTTCAAAATCTCCCCACCCCCTGCCTCATCCCATGTCCAACCCTCCCTCTCATCCCACCTCCTTGACCTGGCACAAACTTCCATTTTCATTCTTACCTATTATCCACCTTTCCCGTGATTTATTTCCACAGCCTCCTACCTGAGTCCATCTATCACCATCCCACCTACCTCGCCCCAGTCCCACCCCCACACTCTATTTATTTCCAAGCTCCCTTCCCCCTTACCTGTCCTGATGAAGGTTGTAAGCCTAAAACATCAGCTTTCATGCCCCTCTGATGCTGCCTGACCTGCTGTGTTCCTCCAGCTCCATAGCATATCGACTTTGACTCCGACATCTGCAGTCAGTTCTTGCTATCTCCAATAATCTCATTGAATGGTACAATAGGCTTGATGGACTGAATGGCCTGTTCCGCTCCTTTGTCTTATGGTCTAATGGTTCTGCTAGTTTTAAAGGCTAGGCATAATCAAAATCATTTTCTCTCTGTTCTGCAACAAATTGAGGGAGTGGTTGGTTGTTGGGAAGGGAGGCCTTTAACATAGAACAGAGCTAAGCAGTGTAGACAAGAGCATAGAATCAGAATTTGGAGGCTGATTTTGGAGAGGAGTTGGAAGGAGGAGACAAGATCCAGAGGCTGGTGTGTTGGAGGAGAGACTGTAAAATTTGATGGGCTGCAGGAGGAGTGATTGAAGCTGGTGGTGTGAGGATAAATCAGAACTCTCATGGGGGTAGAGATTAGAAGGAGCAGCGATGACCAGAACTTGTAGGTAGAAAGTATAAAGGAGGATCAGAGGAATCAAACAGTTTGGCAGATGGGAAAAAGACATTACATTCGGTAGATTAGACCAGGGAATGCATCTGGCTTGGGCAATAGCAGAGAGGAGGGATTAGGTTAGCTTGTTATGCTGATAGGTAAAACTATTGCTCTTCCTGGTCCATAAAAGAGGTAGAAAGTTATTTCTGTCTACCACGCAGCAGTCTTGCCTTCCCTATATCTTCAAGTTAAACTCGAAGTAAAAATTAAATTCTGAAACGCATACATTGAAATGAATGAGCTTGCTCCTGGGAGAGTGCTGGTTGTTATTCTTCTCATCCTGGTGTTTTTAAATCTGACAAGTAGATGCGTTAGGCTTGAGTTGAAGATTTTTCTTGTTTTGACAACCACCCAACTAAAATCTATCCATTTTGGGGTTAAAATTCCCTCTATACTTCTCACACAAAAAAGGAAATAATGCATAGGTATGTTTGTGAGTGTGAAAGAGAGACAGTGAGAGTGAGAAAAATCAGCAAACATAAAAAGCGGAAATTAACAGATAAATTTGTTTTAAAATATGATGAATGTTGGAAAGATGTTGATGCATAGACCCAAAGCTAGAAAAACAAATGGATTTCATTAGATATTCTTCTTCAGATAAAGGATGGTGAAAATGAGCTTAAGGATATTTGAGTTATAAGATGATAACAATGAATTATGCATGCTCAGGGCTATAGAGAATGAAGAGGTCATTAGTTGGACAGCAGGGACTTAGGTCTTGTTGACATCTCTGCATTAATTAAAGCTCATGGGGTTAAAGTTTGTCAAAGGCTGTTTTTGGAAGTGGGAGTGGAGATTTTCAATCTGCGCACAGTCTTCATGCTGCTTCTTCGTTGCCATGGTTTCTGTATACGATCAACAAGACTGCCTAAGAGAATGCACAGTTAGCTCATCTTGCAACTAACCTTCAGGTCTTAAAGGAAGTCGATCTATTCAGAAGGAAAATTGTATTAACACAAAGGAGGCTGCTGCTGTCCATCACTGGTGGAAATGGAGCTGGAGCGTTGCTACAGGGAGAAGGCACAACGGTTTGTAGATTCACTCATCATGGAGGGGGACAGAAGGACAGATGTTGTGTTTCAATGTGGAACTAGAATGTCCCCAAAGGGCTGTTCCTGAAAAAAATGGGGCAAGTGGTCAGGGAGGTCAATGAAGAAACCTGGTCCCAAAGGGTCGACAGTAACACTGTAGGTCAGGGTGAGCATAAACAGAAGTTGCTGGAATAGCTCAGCACGCCTGGCAGCATTCGTGAAGAAAATATCAGAGTTAACATTTTGGGTCAGGTGAGACTTCCTCAGAACTAAAACAGAGGTGGCTGAAAAAGCTCAGCGGGTCTGGCAGCATCTGTGAAGAAAAATCAGAGTTAACATTTCAGGTTCAGTGACCCGTCCTCAGAGTAGGTCAGGGTGAGCAAATACCCAGATGGAAGCTGTAGGAATGGTACATTACAGGACTGTTGAGGAGACACACAGTCTTGCCTGGTGCACTTGCAAGCATATTTATAATTCGATATTACTTTCGAGGAGGAGGGAGGAATCTGCCTCCAACGTGGTACTGGAAATCAGTCCGAGATTGCAGCTTCTCCTTTCCAGCACAAAGTACTGATCAACTATATTGCAGCTTAAGCAGGCCCAGTCTTGAGGCAACACCAACTTGGTGGTCTCGCTGTTTCAGTGCAGCAGGGGGAGTCTCATACTTAATGCCTTGCCTCCATGAGAGTAATCTCAGTGCTTAGGGGACCATGAATGTCCTCCAGCTGATCACCAGGATTGATGAGGGGCCACCTTACATGATTGTCAGTGGCACAATCAGGAACAACCCTGTCCCACCAGATGACAGCACCCATGCTCTTATCATTGCCACTTTGCCAGTGCCTTTGTTGTGGCCTCTCAGCGAACCAGCCCCGACTACTGCCACACTTGTCAAGGTGATGCAATCTGCAGCTCAGCCTTCAAGGGGCACAGCTGCTCAATGGTGTTCAGCAAGGTGAACTGACACCCATTGAAGCTCAGTAACCTTCCATAAACCTCGGGGCTAGTGTATACTACAGGGACAGATAAAGGCACTGCAAAGTTAGGATACACAAAGTGACAAATTCAAGCCTATTCCTACAATTTGATACATTACTAAATTAAGGTACCAGTGTAGATTTTGTTTTGTGGGTAGCTATTGCAGTGGAATGATACCAAAGGGGATACTATGATGTGGCATCTCAGCTGAATGTAATGGTGGGAAATTGTGAGCTATGGTATTGTACACTGATGCACATTAACTCTGAACCAATGCACTCCCACAATCAGTCTGGAGCAACGGAGTCCAGGATACATCCATCCCGCCTTCTGCTTTTTTACCACTTCTTACTGGAGTGGGCTCTGAATTCCTGTGGATGTCCGCTCATGGAGGCAATGTCCTGGAAAGAGAAACAGGAACAACATAAACTTGAGCAAATGGGATAAAATGTGGGTAAATGTAAACTGGCAGGAAGAATAGAAAAAAGTGAGTTATTACAATGGAAAGTTCTTGCAGAACTTGAGAGATGTGAGCATCCTGGTTCATCGATCACATAAGGTTAGTATGAAGGTACAGCAAGTGAATTGGATTGTTATCAGTCATTGCAAGGAGGATGAAATATAAAAATAGGGGTGTTGTACCGTAGCTGCGCAAGGCACTGATGAGACCAAATCTATACTACAATGTGCAGTAATTGCCTTTTTACTGAATAGCTTAATAGGGCATTGCACAGGACATTTGAAAGCCAACCACATTGCTATTATCTTTACCACAAGGGGCTGTAGATGTTATGTCATTCAGTACATTCAAGGCTGAGATAGGCAGATTTTTAATCTATAAGGGAATCAGGATTAGGGTGAGGAGAAAAAATAGGGGTTTATTATTAGATCTGCCATGATTACATAGAATGGTGGAACAGACTCAGTGCGCAAAATGGCCTACTCCTTACTCCTCCTGTGGAATGTGAAATCTGGAGTCACATATAGGCCAGACCAAGTAAGCATGGCAGATTTTCTTCCCCAGAAATATTTGTGAACCAGGTAGGTTTTTATAACAAAAGATGATAATTACATAGGCACCATTAGAATTTCAAGTTGAGGTTTTCATTCAATTTAAATTTCACCATCTGCCAGCTTAAGATTTGAACCCATGTTGCCAGAAAATTTGCCAGAGCCCCTAGATTACTACAAATAGGTAAAATATCGCAAATGCTATAGATCTGAAACAACCATAGAGAAAGCTGGAGAAACTGAGTAGGTCTGAGAGCATCTGTAGAGGGAGAAACAGAGTTAATGTTCCGAGTCCAGTTTAACTCCTCTTCAGAACTCTGTGGAGTTGGCAGATACTATGAGGTGCCAGGAGGTGCGATAGGACAGTAGAACATAGAACAGTACAGCACAGTGCAGGCCCTTTGGCCCACAGTCTTGTGCTGAACTTTTACCCTAAACCTAACCTCCACCCCTACCTTATACTATCATCCATATGTCTAATACCTGCTTAAATGCCCCTCATGAGTCTAACTCCACTACACTCTCATAACAAAGTAGTGCAGATTTGAATTTTGTGCAAAAACCCCACCAACAGCAGAAAATTCCAGCAGAGCCAGAAGAAAGAATTTTTTGAAGAAACGGGAAATTTAGCACTCTAAGTGCATTACTCTTTTAAGCAGACTCAGATGGTCAATCAGCAACTGAAACACAGTTACCAATGGAGAGAAACTGCAGCAGCTACGAAAGCAACAACAGGGCAAACTCAGCATTCCAGACAGGAGAGAGAGAGAGAGAGAGATAATGGGAACTGCAGATGCTGGAGAATTCCAAGATAATAAAATGTGAGGCTGGATGAACACAGCAGGCCAAGCAGCATCTCAGGAGCACAAAAGCTGACGTTTCGGGCCTAGGCCCTTCATCAGAGTGGGGGATGGGGAGAGGGAACTGGAATAAATAGGGAGAGAGGGGGAGGCGGACCGAAGATGGAGAGAAAAGAAGATAGGTGGAGAGGAGAGTATAGGTGGAGAGGTAGGGAGGGGATAGGTCAGTCCAGGGAAGACGGACAGGTCAAGGAGGTGGGATGAGGTTAGTAGGTAGATGGGGGTCCAGACAGGAAGCTGGGAAGAGGTGCTCAGAATAAGAGCTTGGTCTCGGTGGCTTGGTAAAGAGAAAAAGAACAGATACACTTAGAAAAAGCCAGAGGTCTTAGCAAAAGATGTTCAGATGGGAGTAAAGGTTCAGCTGGGGGCGGCACAGTGACTCAGTAGTTAATACTGCTGCCTCACAGCGCCAGGGATCAGGGTTTGAATCCAGCCTCAGGCAATTGTTGTGTGTGGAGTTGTATACTCTCCTCATGTCTGTGTGGGTTTCTTCTGGATGTTCCAGTTCCCTCCCACAGTCCAAAGATGTGTATGTTAGATGGACTGGCCATGCTAAATTGCCCTGTAGTGTGTAGGTTGGGTTGTTTAGCCATAGTAAATGCAGAGTTATGGGGATAAATCGAAGGGGTGAGATACTCTGTGGAGGGTCAGTGCAGACTCAATGGGCTGAATGGCCTCTATCTGTACTGTAGGGATTCTAAAAGAAAGGTCTAAGAATACAGTTAGATATCCCAGTGGAACTTGGGGTATATTTATAAACGTAGGGCAAAGATCATGTAGACAGGGCATTGGAGTGTGAATGTAAGTTCTCACTTCCTACGGTGAGCATTGCCACCATCAACATCAGATCCATAGTTACAACAGTGAAAAGACCAGAAAAAAAATTATGCAGGGGCTGCAAAATTGGAAAGGTCTCAGAAATGACCTCAGCTGAGAAAGAGTCACAAGCTTAGCAGGTGAAGAACGATCAGTGAAGCTAAAGATTTAAAAGGATGGAGGCTCATAATTAAACTGCAATAATGATATAAAATTAATAAAGCCAGAAAATTTTAATTAAAATTTGTCCAGAAGAAAGTCCTTCATGTTTCTTGATTGTGAAAGTTGGGAAAAATGACCGTTTTACCAGGAAGAAAATAATATATAAATTCAATAAGTTCTTTAATATAAATAAAAGTGATGAAAAGTGTAGTAAAAGGCAGAGTAGTTTGAGTAGAGCAGGAAGTTCTGGAGAAAGTGTTTTCCTTTATTCTATGATTTGCAGAATACACATTGTCTACCATTAGAGAGAGGTCTACCATATGTGGTTCATTTATCCTTCATGTGCCCTATTTTTATATTTTTGCATCAGCATTGCTGTAAAATATCACTTCGGAACTATATTCTCAGACTAAATTGCTTTCAAATAAATGAAGTTAAAGGAACATAGGGCCATGTTTCATAAATGGATAAATTGGGAAAAGCCATGTTAAATGCACAATAAATATTAATGGAATAATAATGTTGGTCAAGGGAAAATGCCATGCTGGCCAAGCACTTAACTTTATTACTCCACTGAGGCTCAAGGTTTCAGAATAAGCCATTAATAAAAACCTTACTGACAAGGATTCCTTTAAGATCTAAATAATATTAAACTGTAAGTTTATAAGATGAAGTCCGTCATCACTGGATGGAAGAATCCAGATGTAGCAACCTGGATTATTTTGTTCTTTATTCTTTTGAAGGATGAGGGTGTTGCCAGCAGGGTAGCATTTATTACCCATCCCTAATAGTCCAGTGGGCAGTTGAGATTCAACCACATTGTTGAGGGTCTGTAGTCACATGTAGGCCAAATCAAGTAAAGATGGCAGTTTCCTTCCCTAAAGAGCATTAATGAACCAGAGGTGATTTTCCCCCTAACAATTGAAAATAGCTTCATTGTCATCATTAGACTCTTATTTTCAGGTTTTTTTTGTTAATTGATTTCAAATGCCACCATCTGCCATGGTGAGATTTGAACCTGGGTCCCTAGTACACTATGTCTCTGGATTAGCAATCCAGTGATAATACCATTAGGCCACTGCCTCCCCCTTGCCAGGATGGGCCTGGTTGAATTTCTGATCAAGATATTAAATGATTAACTTCAAGATTGCTGAGTGATTCAATACCTTACTGATTCTAAATCTTCTTGGGCTATTCTGTGATGAGCTAAGTAATTGTGGAAATCAACGTAGCATTAAGTTAGTGAATTCAGTACTTAAGGATTTTCAGGTTGGGCAGAATTTTTAGACCTGCTTCAGTGTAGGTCTCTACAGAGCAGATTGAAAAACTCAAGAAGTTGTGGTATGCCACAAGTAATGACGTAAGCTACTGAATCCATAATTGCTTGGAATGACTATAGCAATGTCATACATCGTGAATAACGGCACAATTTTTTCTGAATTTCTTGGCCCACCATATATTGCACTACTACTGGGAAATTTTTATGTTTGAATATTTCCTAGAGTAATGAAAAAAAAGCCACTCTTGTCTAAGCAAGGCTAGAGAGTAGCTTTGCAATTCTGTTGGATCAATACTTAAGAAGTATTGACCTCAGCTAAGCATACTCGGAATAGAGTATTTTAATGATGCACATCAAAAGTCACCAGCAATCTGCCTCAAAAGGATGAAAAGCCCTCACTGGATATAATATCAGCCTTGCTTACAGTAAATCAGTTTGAGACATTTTTGCCAGGAGCTGTGCAGTTAACAGCCAAAAAAAAAGCCTCAAAGCTAATACAAATCCGAACAGATGGATTGGCATCTGCAACACTATTATATTGGCAACAGGGATTTCATGCCTTTTTTTTACTGCAAATGACAGTTTTGAAATGGAGTATGTTATCCATTAAGCTTTCATGCAAAAACCTTAAACTGAAGACAGTTTTGCTGGAAATAAACCTCATCTGTATCATGAATGGAAGTATGCCTATAGTGTGTCCTATCTTTCAATTTAACACAGTTCCAACATGAAAATCCTAGTTTTTGTTTCTTTGGGAAAGGTAATTTTATTGTACAATTGCAGTTTACCTGTTACGTTACGACTCTCCTAAGTCTCATAGCAATTTTCCTGCCATTATCTTCTCCCTTCATTCCTCCCAAAACTGTTGCTGAACCACATTCATGCCCATTATCACATCATTTACCCAAACTCCTTACTCTGTGATTTTGGAATCAAGTCCCAACCATTTCCCTGTTTCCTAAGCAGCCTGTAACTCCCTCTCCTCTCTACCTTCACTCATTACAATTCAACTGTTGACCTGCTCAGCAGCTGTATCATTTCTTTCTTCAATATCTTTCTCTCTACCAGTCACACTTTTTAATACTATTACCACTTCTGTAACTGAAAGTCTGAGTGTCACAGACTTTCATGCATTTAACTGACATGGAACTCATCTTTTCAACTACTACTGCGCTTGACTCCATCACATCAAGCGTAGCCGCACTTTCTGGCCCTCAGCCCAATTGTCCCTCTGCTTCAGGGAGGTATTTATACACATGGCTCTTTTTTCCAGCAAACAAACTATCTCCTCAATGCCCTTTCAATGCAGTACATCTGAGGAATTCCTGAAATTATTTGTAGCAAAATCAAAAATGTGTTTCAGTTTCTTGCTTTCCCCTGCTCTACTCTGCTGACATTTGCTTTAGTCAAGGTCATCACCCAAACGCTTCTCCACCGAATTCCCTGTCAATTCAGATACCTTTGCTGACTCTCTGACAGTGTAACAAGCTCACTTTGCCCTTTTGCCTTTCAAACATGCTGTTCATCAGCTTTTTAGTGGAAATCTCACACTTAACCCTTTGCCCTCTCCAATTACTGCACAATCTTTGACCTTGTCATCCTTTTGAAAACTCCACAGTGTATCATTACCACTCGGCACTACTCCTCTGATCTGCCCTGACTCCAAACCCTGTTCAAATCTATTCAGTCCTGCATCCCTTAACTGTGCGATGCAATTTTAGTCAAACTCACTCGTGGTAACCTTTATCACTATGACTGCTGCATGTTTTCCTTCTTTATCCTTTTTATCACCCCTGTAGTATTTAACGTGGCTGATCAAAACATCGTTGTCAATATTGCATTCCCTGTTCATCATGGTCCAGGGAAATCTTCTTTATTATGCACCTATTAGCAACACATAACTAGCTCAGAAGACATTTCTTTAGCAACAGCTTGCACGTGCATGGTTCCCTATGAAATGAGGCAAATACATCCCTCCCCTTTCACCTCAATCTTGTCCCTATGAAGATGCTGTCCCTTGGTGGCATCATCTTCTGTCTTGGTGTTAACGTTCAGCAATGTGCTGACAGCAGCCGTCTCACATCCTCTCCGGTCCTGTGATTATCGCTTTGCTACCAAAGTCATAAAATCATAGGTAGATTATAATTTCTTCCACCAGAACATCAGGGTGGATGAAACTTTATTCTCAGCTCCCTTCAAAACCTCTGCTTTTTTTGTCATGGACTCCACAGCCCTCTGCCTTATTGTTTGCTCAGCCCCAATTAGCACACTGAGTCTCAACTGTGCTTTAAAAGATTTGTATCTGACGATGTAAGTAATTGCATGACCCAGATGTCAGAAAAACAGGTGACACCAGTCTAGGAAGGAAAGATCTTGCACACTACTCTAAAGGATGGGTTGAATTTACAATTTACTTTCTACAAAAGTAACTAAATGGATTTTACAGTATGTAAAGAGTGAAGAGCCTTCGATAGTGATAAACAAATAGTCTCAGGGACATTGTATGTGCTGATACCCAGAGATGTTTCAGAGTGATGTGGTTAAATGTGAGGTTATCCACTTTGGCCACTAAAACAAGAAGGCAGATTATTATATGAATGTGGTAGTTTAGGAAAAGGTGGGGTGCAACGAAATCTGGGTGACGTGGTGGAACAGTCGCTGAAGGTTGGTATGCAGGTGCAGCAGGCAGTAAGGAAAACTAATGGCATGCTGGCCTTCATAGCGAGAGGATTTGTGTATCAGAGTAAGGATATCTTGCTGCAGTTGTACAGGACCTTAGTGACGCCACACCTTGAGTATTATGTACAGTTTTGCTCTCCTAGTCTGAGGAAGGACATTCTTGCTGTTGAGCGAATCCAGTGAAGGTTCACCAGACTGATTCCAGGAATGGCATGAGTGACAGGATTGACTGGGCTTGTATTTAAGAATGAGGTGGGGGATTCTCACAGAAACATACAAAATTCCTGATGGGACTGAACTGGCTAGACATGAGAAGAATATTCCCAATGTTGGGGAAGTCCAGAACTGGGGGTCACAGTCTAAGAATAAAGGGTAAGCCATTTGGGACAGAGATGAGGAAGAATTTCTTCACTCAGATAGTCGTGAACCTGTGGAATTGTTTCACAGAGGAAGCTGTTGGGGCCAGTTCATAAGATATATTCAAGAGGAGGCTGGATGTGGCCCTTATGCCTTAAAGGATCAAAGGATATAGGGAGAGGGTGGGAATGGGAATACTGAGATTGCATAATCAGCCATGATTGTATTGAATAGTGGAGCAAGCTCGATGGGCTGAATGGTCTACTCCTGCACCTATTTTCTCTGCTTCTATGTTTCTGTTTCTGTGATAACTCAATGTGCAGGTAATATCTATCATTACCGAGCCCACCTACTGCCACCACCCCACAATTGTCTACCTCCACTGTTAATTCAATCCACTTGTGATGAAACATGCTTTGATCAGCTCTAAACCCCATTTCTCCAACATTCTTCTCAGAGAACCCAACCATCCTTCTTCCTTGGATGACAACATGTCTGAAACTTTGTTAGCCAAGTTCTAATCCCTATCTCATATGTTGTGCATTAAATTTAAAATTTTCATTCTTAATTACAGATCAGTCTAAAATCTCACCATTTCAACTTGGAAGAATCTGTCTTTCAATGCTGCCTTATCTATCTCGTTTACAATGCTGCCTGACCCCCATATTATCATCTGCATCCTCCTGCTCTTCGGGAGTGTTTAAACTAATTCAGCAGGGGAGTGGGAATCTGAATTGTAGCTCCAGTGAACAGGAGGTTGAGAGTAGTGAGGTCATGAATACATTTTCAAGGTCGCAGGAGTGTACTGGCAGGCAGGAAGGTGGTTTGAAGTGTGTCTACTTCAATGCCAGGAGCATCCGGAATAAGGTGGGTGAATTCACAGCATGGGTTGGTGCCTGGGACTTGGATGTTGTGGCCATTTCGGAGACATGGATAGAGCAGCGACAAGAATGGTAGTTGCAGCTTCCAGGGTTTAGATGTTTCAGTAAGATCAGCGAAGGTGGTGAAAGAGGGGGAGGTGTGATAACAATGTGTGAAGCTGGATGAACACAGCAGGCCAAGCAACATCTCAAGAGCACAAAAGCTGAAGTTTTGGGCCTAGACCCTTCATCAGAGAGCATTGTTAGTCAAGGACAGTATTATGGTGGCAGAAAGGACTTTTGATGAGGACTCGTCTACTGAGGTACTATGGGCTGAGGTTAGAAATAGGAAAGGAAAGGTCACCCTGCTGGCAGTTTTTTATAGGTCTCTGAAAATTTCCAGAGATGTAGAGGAAAGGATTGCAAAGATAATTCTGGATAGGAGCAAAAATAACAGGGTAGTTGTTATGGGAGGGCTTTAACTTGCCAAATTTTGACTGGAGACGCTATAGTTTGAGTACATTAGATGGGTCAGTTTTTATCCAATCTGTGCAGGAGGGTTTCCTGACACTATGTAGATAGGCCAACAAGAGGTAAGGTAACATTGGATTTGGTACTGGGTAATGAGCCAGGCCACGTGTTAGAATTTGTAGCTAGGTGAGCACTTCGGTGATACTGACCACAATTCGGTTACCTTTACTTTAGCGATGGAAAGGGATAGGTACATACCGCACAACAGGAGTCATTGCCAGGGGAAAGGCAATTATGAGGCGATTAGGCAAGATTTAGGATGCATAGGATGGGGAAGGAAACTGCAGGGGCTGGGCACAATTGAAATGTGGACCTTGTTCAAAGGACAGCTATTGCGTGTCCTTGACAAGTTTGGACTTGTCAGGCAGGGAGGAAGTGGTCGAGCAAGGGAACTGTGGTTTACTAAAGAAGTTGAATCCCTTGTCAAGAGGAAGAAGGAGGCTTATGTAAAGATGATGCGTGAAGGCTGAGTTAGGGCGCTTGAGAGTTACAAGTTAGCCAGGAAGGATCTAAAGAGAGAACTAAGAAGAACCAGGAGGGGACATGAGAAGTCTTTGGCAGGTAGGATCAAGGAAAACCCTAAAGTTTTCTATAGGTATGTCAGGAATAAAAGAATGACTCGAGTAAGATTAGAGCCAATCAAGGACAGTAGTAGTGGGAATTGTGTGTAGAGTCCGGAGAGATAGGAGAGGCACTAAAAGAATATTTTTCGTCAGTATTTACATATGAAAAAGACAATGTTGTCAAGGAGAATACTGAGATACAGGGATTAGACCAGACGGGATTGAGATTCATAAGGAGGAGGTGTTAGCAATTCTGGAAAGTGTGAAAATAGATAAGACCCCTCGGCCGGATGGGATTTATCCTAGGATCCTCTGGGAAGCTAGGGAGGAGATTGCAAAGCCTTTGGCTTTGATTTTTATGTCGTCACTGTCTACAGGAATAGTGCCAGAAGACTGGAAGATAGCAAATGTTGTCCCCCTGTTCAAAAAGGGGAGTAGAGACAACCCTGGTAATTATAGACCGATGAGCCTTATCTTGGTGTGGGTGAAGTGTTTCAAAGGATTATAAGAGATAGGATTTATAATCATCGAGAAAGGAATAATTTGATTAGGGATAGTCAACACGGTTTTGTGAAGGGTAGGTCATGCCTCACAAACCTTATTGAGTTCTTTGAGAATGTGACCAAACAGGTAGATGAAGTTCAAGTGGTTGATGTGGTGTAAATGGATTTTAGTAAGGCGTTTGATAAGGTTCCCCACGGTAGGCTATTGCAGAAAATACAGAGGCATGGGATTGAGGGTGATTTAGCGGTTTGGATCAGAAATTGGCTAGCTGTAAGAAGACAGAGGGTGGTGGTTGATGGGAAATGTTCATCCTGGAGTTCAGTTACTACTAGTGTACTGCAAGCAAGGATCTGTTTTGGGGCCACTGCTGTTTGTCATTTTTATAAATGACCTGGATGACGGCGTAGAAGGATGGATTGGTAAATTTGTGGATGACACTAAAGTCAGTGGAGTTGTGGGTAGTGTGGAAGGATGTTGTAGGTTACAGAGGGATAGAGGTAAGCTACAGAGCTGGGCTGAGAGGTGGAAAATGGAGTTTAATGCAGAAAAGTGTGAGGTGATTCACTTTGGAAGGAGTAACAGGGATACAGAGTACTGGGCTAATGGTAAGATTCTTGGCTGTGTGGAAGAGCAGAGAGATCTTGGTGTCTATGTGCATAGATCCCTGAAAGTTGCCACCCAGGTTGATAGGGTAGTTAGGAAGGCATACGGTGTTTTAGGTTTTATTGGTAGAGGGATTGAGTTTTGGAGCCAGCTGGTCATTTTACAGCTGTACAAAACTCTGGTGCGGCTGCACTTGGAGTATTGCGTACAGTTCTGATCACCGCATTATAGGAAGGATGTGGAAACCTTTGAAAGGGTGCAGAGGAGATTTACCAGGATGTTGCCTAGTATGGCGGGAAGATCTTATGAGGAAAGGCTGAGGGATTTGAGGCTGTTTTTGTTCGAGAGAAGAAAGTTAAGAGGTGACTTAATAGAGACATACAAGATGATCAGGGGATTAGATAAGGTGGACATTGAGAGCCTTTTTCCTCGGATGGTGACGGCGAGCATGAGGGGGCATAGCTTTAAATTGAGGGGTGATAGATATAGGACAGATGTCAGAGGTAGGTTCTTTACTCAGAGAGTAGGAAAGGCATGGAATGCCCTGCCTGCAACAGTAGAAGACTCGCCAACTTTAAGGGTATTTAAATGGTCATATTGTAAGTTAGATGGGCTTCAGATCGGTTACACATGTTGGCGCAACATCGAGGGCCAAAGGGCCTGTACTGCGCTGTATGTTCTATGTTCTTATGTCTTTACTCCACCCCTCAGCCATTTTAAACCTTACTTGTTGCAAACAATCCTTTTGGCTAAAATCCATGCCTCCCTAACTTTCTGCTTTTCAAGCCTCCTTATATCTCACATTTGTTCCTTCCCCTATCCCCTGTGAAGTATTGTTGATTTTGTACCAAAGTCATTTGTTGTTATCAGTAACTCATTGCATTAAGTTCTGACTGCAGCACATGTTTGGAAGCATTCTGATGTACAATGTTAATTTGGGTGTCCCATAGCCTTGTTGTGTTTGTATCTTGATTCCTTTGCACCTAGTAGCTAGGATCAATTCTCCCCTTTCACATCTTAATTTAAAGCCTGAGTACATCTCTTTTTTCTCTTAAGAACCCCTTTGTGTTTTTGCATTTGATCATTTCACTATCTTCCCTCTTGCTCCTCCTCTGCCTTTGTCAAAATATGTAAAAGAAGTCTTTCCAACTACCTTTCTGTTCTGAAGAAGTCATACCAATATTGAAATGTTAACTCTGTTTCTCTCTTCACAGATGCTGCCACACCTGTAGAGTTTCCCCAGCATTTTCTGTGTTTGTTCCAGATTTCTAGCATCTGCAATATTTTGCTTTTATTTTGATGAGCAATATTTCGGTGAAGGTACTTGTCCTAATAATTATTGTCATTTACCAGTACAAAGGAATCAGATTTTCTGAACTGGATCGCTAAATGAAGTTTTACTTACTGAGATAACGTAAGGAAAGAAACTGTAAAACAATGAGTCTCAAAAGTAGTTAATTGATCTTCCATAACATTTCTGAGACGATGCAGAATTGCCCTTTTCTTTAAGCTGTTGAGCTTCTCCCACTTCCTAAACATTTCTTTCATCCTCTTGTTACCTAATGTCTGTTCATTCACCATTTCTAGCAATTCTTCATGACACTTATGTTCTCTCTCTAGCTCTTATTCTCACTTTGTTTCTCTTCTTTTCCCTAAAATCTGTCTCTCATTCTGTTTCTTTTCTCTTATATATTCTTCCTATTATGTTGGTTTCCTTTTGCAGATATTCTTTTGCTCGTTTATTGAACTTGCACCTTTAACCCTTTTTAAAGTGTGGGACAATTGACAAGATGAGTGGCAGAACGTACTTGGGCTATAGGGGTCACGATGGTCAATTACACAAATTTCCAGGAAAAAAAAACAGAGAATTGTGTGAGGTGTAATACTTTGCCAATGTTCCCGGTGTCTCACACCAAGCTGGACTTGAAAACCTTCATTTAGGAGACTACAATAGAAACAATGCTACCAAGGCTAAAGCATGGACAATTTTGCCTTCATTTGCTTTGTTTGTGATTTGTCTCCTTTGGTCAGTAGGATAGTTCCCGGAAGCTTTATCAATGGCTACTCTTCACCTTCATTTTATGGCTGAAAGCAGCATCCCAACAGTGAATATATTGCCAACCACTTTTTATGCATTAATCAATATTCAAGATGTCATTTTATTTCTTGCTTGTGCTATCATTTTTATTACTTTGCTGACAACACAGATTTATTTTTTATTGAACTCTGAAATTTATGGCCAAGGTTCAGTGGCAAAGGGGCATAACTTTGACAAAGCAGATGGAAGGTGCCGGAGAGAATGGTAGCGTGTGATTAAAAAGAAACAAACGTCAGTTGAAGATTACCACAATTATTGCCCACTTGATTGCATTGATGTTTCATTCCCTTGCCATTACAATACTTTTGACTGATTCATCAGATCACAAACAGTTGCAACATCAAGTGAAAGATAATATTATAATATTAACTTTTTTCTGCTGGAGGTTATGACAGGAAGTAGATATGCCAAGTGGGAGAATGTGCATGTCCCTCATACTCCAATTTGCTTCTGACTTTGCCAATGTTTCTCAAAGGAATAGTTTAGAGGGTTTCGGTGACATTTTCCTGCTTCATCTTCCTTAACTGGATAGCAATACGATACCTAAAGTTGTCCATCATTCACTCAGGTATTGCAAAGCTGGTGGGTTTATGCATTTCAACCAATTCCCCAGCCTCTGCTCTAATCTGTGAGTTTCAAAACATTTGAATACTGCGTGGGGTCAGAAAAGTCACCTCAGCTTGCGTTTATACAGTGCCTTCAAAACACTCCAAGACACTTCACAAGAACGTTATCAAGCAACATGTGTCATTGAGTCACTTAAGAAAATATTAGGTCAGGTATTAGGTTAAAGAAGTAAGTTTTTTTTAAAAAAAATTGACCTATTTTTCTCATCAACCTGTTCGGAGATGTTATTATATACCTCTGAAGGTGGGACTTCAGCCTGGGCCTCCAGTCCTGGGGTCGGGACATTACCACTGTGCCACAAAAGAAGTAGGTTTTTAAAGCACGTTTTGAGGAGGAAAGAGAAATAGCAATGTGAAGACGTTTTGGGAGGGAATTGTAAAAATTCAAGTTGAAAGCACATCCAGCAGTGGTAGAACAATTTAAATCAACAATGCTGAAGAGTATAGATTTGAATAAGCGCAGCCAGCTTGGTGGAGATTACAGAGATATGAAAGGAGAAAGATCATGGAGGGGTTTGAAAAGAAGTTTGAGAATTTTAAAATTGAGTAATTTGCTGGACCAGAAGCCAATGTAGGTCAGTAAACACATGGACCATAACATTAGCCATAACATTACAAAGAACAAAGAACAATACAGCACAGAAACAGACTGTTCGGCACCCCCTCCCTTCAAAGCTGCGCCGACACATTTTATCCTTCTGTACTAAAACTGTTTTCACTTACAGGATCCAAAAGCATCTATTCCCTTCCTCCTCATGTATCCGTCCAGGTGCTTCTTGAAAGCTGCTATTGGGTCTACTTCCACCACCTCCCCTGGCAGCGTATGCCAGGCACCTGCCACCCTTTATGTGAAATACCTGCCTTGCACATCTCTTTTAAACATGCCCCGCTGCATCTTGCAGCGGTGTCCCCTAGTAACTGATCCCGGCACCCTGGGAAAGTGCCTCATATATTCCGCTCCATCCATTCCATTCACAATCTTAGATCAGGTCACCCCTTAGCCTCCTACGGTCCAGAGAAAACCAACACAGTCTATCCAACGTTTTTAAACAGCGAAAATCCCCCATAACAGGCAAAATCTGGGTAGACATTTTCTGTAGATAACAAAGTGTAGGGCTGGATGAACACAGCAGGCCAAGCAGCATCACAGGAGCACAAAAGCTGACGATTGGGCCTAGACCCTTCATCAGAGAGGGGGATGGGGAGAGAGTTCTGAACTAAATAGGGAGAGAGGGGGAGGCGGACTGAAGATGGATAGAGGAGAAGATAGGTGGAGAGGAGAGTATAGGTGGGGAGGAGGGGAGGGGATAGGGCAGTCCGGGGAGGACGGACAGGTCAAGGAGGTGGGATGAGGTTGGTAGGTGGGAGATGGAAGTGTGGCTTGAGGTGGGAGGAGGGGATAGGTGAGACGAAGAACAGGTTAGGGAGGCGGGGATGAGCTGGGCTGGTTTTGGGATGCATTGGGGGAGGGGGAGATTTTGAAGCTTGTGAAGCCCACATTGATACCATTGGGCTGCAGGATTCCCAAGCGGAATATGAGTTGCTGTTCCTGCAACCTTCGGGTGGCATCATTGTGGCACTGCAGGAGGCCCATGATGGACATGTCATCTAAGGAATGGGAGGGGGAGTTAAAATGGTTCGTGACTGAGAGGTGTAGTTGTTTATTGCAAACCGAGCAGAGGTGTTCTGCAAAGCGGTCCCCAAACCTCAGCTTGGTTTCCAAAGCATCTACATCCTTCTGGTAATGTGGTGACCAGAGCTGTATGCAATATTCCAAATGTGGCCTAGCTAAAGCTCCAAAAAGCTACAACACAACTTCTCTATCCTAATACTCAAAGCCTCTTCCAATGAAGGCAAGCCTACGGTAAGCCTTTTTACCTCATCTACCTGCACTGCCACCTTCACTGATCTGTGGACCTTCACACCCAGATCCCTCTGCATGTCAATACTCCTAAGGGTTCTGCCATTCACTGTGTAATTTCCACCTGTATCTGACCTTGCAAAAAGCATCACCTCACATTTGTTCAGATGAAACTCTATCTGCCATTTTTCTGCCCATGCCTCCAATTGATCTATATCCTGTTTTATCCTCTGACAATCCTCCTCACTATCTGCAACCCCAGCAATCTTTGTATCATTCACAAACTTACTAATCAGACCAACTATGTTTTCCTTTAAATCATGTAGATCACAAACAGAAGTACTGATCCCTGTGGAACATCCTTAGCCACAGAACCTCCACTCCAAAAAGTGTCCTTCCACCGCTACCCTCTGTCTCCTATGGCTAAGCCAGTTCTGTATCCATCTTGCCAGCTCACCCTGATACCATGTGACTTCACCTTTTTGTACCTGCCATGAGGGACCTTGTCAAAGGCTTTACTGAAGTCCATGCAGACCGGTTCAACCCAAGAGTGGCCTATTGACCCCAGCAACTGCTAGCAGACTTCACGGTGGGGGCACCTTCAGTGCTGACCGAAAGGGAGATTTAGTTGACCTTGGGTTGGGTCAGTTAACCACTCATGATCTAAGTGGGCTGGATTGAGCTACGTCCTCCTCCTTCCTCAATACTGGCCCCAGACGGGACCCAACCATGGGGGTCCTGGAATGATTCGAGGCCTCGCTGTTTGTTCCCCTTTGCATGACATCAGTCATGATTGCCTCAGTCACTTTGGAGATGGTGTACATCATCCTGACTGACCCCCGACTGGACGCTGGCCCCAGGGTGGACGGCATTGCTGCAGGGCTGGCTGGGGAGCCCTGGGAATCGATGGGCCCTACAGCTGCCAGACACAGGCCGGGCCTGGGGCTGGGACCATGGCGTTTACTTCGCCTGGCCTGCCTGGCGTTCATCGTGAGCAATGTGGTTGGCAACCTGTTCTTCTTCATCCGCAAGGACCCCAGCATCCGGGGAGTGTTCCTGTCTGGCCAGGCACTGGGGCAGGGGTGGGGGTAAGTGATTGACGAAGGGTCCAGGCCCGAAATGTCAGCTTTTGTGCTCCTGAGATGCTGCTTGGCCTGCTGTGTTCATCCAGCCTCACATTTTATTATCTCACATTAACCACTGTTCCCTCATTGATCATCTTCGTCATCTCCTCAAAAAACTCCATCTGGTTAGTGCGGCACAACCTCCTCGACACAAAACCATACTGTCTATCGCTAATTAGTCCATTTGCTTCTAAATGTCTATAGATCTCTCTAAGAATCTTTTCCAATAATTTCCCTACCACCGATGTGAGACTCATAGGCCTATCACTTCCAGGACCATCCCTGCTACTCTTCTTAAACAGCAGGACAACTCTGGCTATTCTCCAGTCCTTGGGGGCCTCTCCTGTAGCCAAAGATGATACAAAGATGTCTGTCAATGCTCTAGCAATTTGTTCTCTTGCCTCTCTCAATATTCTAGGATAGATCCCATCAGGACCCAGGGACATATCTACCTTAATACTTTTTAAGAAGCACAACACCTCTTCCTTTTTAATAGCAATGTGGCTTAGAAATTCGACACTCCCTCATTGAGATTATCCTCCATGAATTCCTTCTCTTTGGTGAATACCAACATGAAGTGTTCTTTTAGGATCTCACCTACCTCTTTTGGTTCCACACATAAGAGTCCATTCTTTGCTTGAGTGGGCCAACTCTCTCCTTGGCTACCCTCTTGATTTTTATATACGTATAAAAGGCCTTAGGGTTCTCCTTAATCCTGTTTGCTACTGACTTTTTATGGTCCCTTTTCGCCTCTCCAATTCATTGTTTAAGCTTTTTCCTACTTTCCTTACATACTTCAAGGGCTTCATCAGTTCCCTTCCTCCTAGACCTTACATATGCTTCCTTTTTCCTTTTGACTAAGGTCATAACATCCCTGGTCATACTGTAACTTGCCCATATCTATCCTTCATTGTTGCAGGAACGTGCCACTCCTGAACTCTTCTCAAAAGCTGTTGGTAATACTCCCATATGTCCATATGGACGGCTACATGAAGAGGAAGGGAATAGATGCATTTGGATCCTGTAAGTGAAGACAGTTTTAGTACAGAAGGGTAAAATGTGTCAGCGCAGCTTTGAAGGGAGGGAGTGCCGAACAGTCTGTTTCTGTGCTGTATTGTTCTTTGTTCTTTGTAATGTTATGGTCCATGTGTTTACTCACCTCCAATTAAATTTCTCCAGTTCATGCTTAATATTGTTGCAATTCACCTTCCCCTAATTTAACACTCTCAGTCAAGGATTGCTGTTATCCCTATCCGTGAATATCTTTAAACTCATAGTATTATGGTCACTACTCCCGATTTGCTCCCCCTAGAAAATTTCTGTCACTTGGCCAAACTCATTTCCCAAAACCAGATCCAGCATTACCCCTTCCCTGGTTGGACTGATCATATACTGTGCCAAGAAATTCTCCTGAATGGTCCATACAAAATCTGCCCCATCCAAACCCTAGAACATAATGAGTTCCCAGTCAATGCAGGGAAAGTTAAAGTCACCCACTCCATCAATTCTGCTGTTTTTACATCTTTCCAAAACCGGTCTACATATTCTCACTTCTATCTCCCACTGGCTGTCGGGAGGCCTGTGGTATATCCCTGACATTATTTAATGCTACTGCTTAAGATCAATTCTTACACAGCCTGTTTTATTTTTATCAAATTGAAATCATTGAGATGAAAATCCAATATGCTCAACAGAAGGAAAATAATCTGTTCCACATAATTCATGCCCAGACCATGAAAGTGCTATTCACAGCCAGAAATTTTCAGTAGTGTGCACTGTCACTTCATGGTGTATTTGTGACTTATTAATAAATTAGGCCCCTCCAACAGGAAGTTATACATTCAACAATGTATACTCTGCAGTATTGCTGAGTTAATTCAATTTGTTTGCAGCCTTAATGAAGTTCACAACATAACATAGTTTAATGTTTAAGCATTGAACATTAACATTATTGTACTGTTGTTACACTTACAGCTAAACAATTAAAATTACAATTAGAAAAAGACATATACAGTTTAAATATGAAGATCCTCCTTGTCATAGGCTGTTTTGAGGGTACGAAAACTACTGTGATACCTGTTTTTGTTTTGCTTTGCTCCATCTGCAAAAGAGGGAACTGATATTCTATACATATGTTCTTTCTTTGGTTTTAGGCAGGCTTAGTGAATATACAGGAACATGACAGATTGCATAAAAAAATTGAAAAATGTCAGGGTTATGCACTATGGTAGGGGGAATAGACTGTGGGATATTTCTTAAATAGTAAGAGATTGGAAAGTGTAGATATGCAAAGGGACCTTGACGCCTTTGTCAATAAGGCACTAAGGGATAACAAACAGGTGCATCAAGTTATTAGGAAGGTGAACAGAAGTGAAGACTGGCTTCACTTATATATGAGCTTGGTTAGAACCTATCTGAACACCGTTTGCAATTTTGGTCAGGAAAGACATAATCGTCAAACAGGAATAGGGTTACCCTAACTCTAACGCTAACCCAAACCCAACAGCAGTCAGGTACACCACATTTGTTCCTGGAATGGCAGGACTGACTTATGAAGAGAGAAGGGAAATCTAGATCTGCATTCTCTACGGTTTTGAAGAATGAGAAATTATTTACAAAATATTTAAAATCATAGACACAGTATGTGTTAGTAAAATGTTTCCCCTAGTTGGGAAGCGTAGAGCCAGGGACACTATTTGAAAATAAGGGGATGCCATTTTGGTCCAAGATGAGACTTTATTTTATCTAGAGGATGGTAAACCTTCAGAATTCTTTAATACAAGAGGACATGGAAGCTCATGTAGTTTAAGGCAGACATTGATACATTTGTGATTATGAATGATGTGAAGAGTTATGGAGATAGATAGGTGAAAGACATTGAAGTGTTTAATCAAACAAGTTTCTATTGAAATGTGGGACAAACCTAAGTGGGCTGAATGGCCTACTTCTGTCCCTATATTCTGATTCTTAAATATCATGGACCAAATGCAGGCATAAAAAATGCACATTGGCCAAAATCAGGGACCAATATCCTACATTCAAAGGAGACTGAGAAACATCCAACCAAACCAAACCTTGAGTGTCACCGGTATTTAGCTAAATTTCTTACATATATAAATATCTGGCATGGTTTAAGACTCACTACATGGACATCGCTGAGTGAAAAAGCAGAATTGGGCCAGTTGCTCAACTTGGGATTCAACCATCACTACAGACTAGTTTGTCAAACAATTTTAAAAGAAAAATACTCTGGAGACAGGACAATTCCCCAATAAATGCCTCTTTCCTGGTCCACTCTGCCTGTCGGTGCCCTTGCATTGCAGGCAGAAGGATTAGATTAGGAATGCAGTTACTGTAACAATTGTAATTGACAGCAATGTTAGATGATGAAAGAAGATATCGTCACTGCTATCTGGTGCCCCTGGAAAAAATTGCATGGGCGCCAGATGAAGACAGAATTGGATTTGAGTATGGTGTTCTCACCAGTCAATCATTGCCACTCACGCTTTAGGAATAGCTACTTGATTGAGATGCTTATAGGTTGCAGGTTCCAGTGGGGCCCAGCTCTTAACAACATCAGCCGAACAAGGTATAAAGAAACTCAGTAGCATGTATCCTTTAGATGAAGAATAACGTTCCCTTCATGATGTGTGCTAGTCATGCCAGATTTTTTGACACTGTTGCACAATCCATCAGGAAAATAGATGAGGCTCTTCTCACCTAATGTCTCTTTAGATTGTTTAGAATTAAACTAGAATAGACTTTTTATTGTCACATGAGCTCACTTGCATGAGTACAGTGAGAGGTTTACAAGCTGCCACTTATAGTGCCATTGTAGGTACAAATGTAACTGGGCAGAGAATCTTAGTACAAAGCAGAAAAACAAAGGAAGCGAGCCAAGAAGTTAAATATTACAGTCTTTCTTACAAAAGGGTACAAAAAATCAAAGAAACACAGTTAATTGTTCAAAATCACAGTCCTGGGCTTGCATTTCACACATTTTGCCCTCACTGCCGCCTCGATCTGCCTGAACCCACTCTCACTGCCTCAGGCTGCCTGCTCTCACTCTCACTGCCTCAGGCTGTCTGCTCTCACTCTCACTGCCTCAGGCTGCCTGCTCTCACTCTCACTGCCTCAGGCTGTCTGCTCTCACTCTCACTGCCTCAGGCTGCCTGCTCTCACTCTCACTGCCTCAGGCTGTCTGCTCTCACTCTCACTGCCTCAGGCTGCCTGCACCCACTCTCACTGCCTCAGGCTGTCTGCTCTCACTCTCACTGCCTCAGGCTGTCTGCTCCCACTCTCACTGCCTCAGGCTGCCTGCACCCACTCTCACTGCCTCAGGCTGTCTGCTCTCACTCTCACTGACTCAGGCTGCCTGCTCTCACTCTCACTGCCTCAGGCTGTCTGCTCTCACTGTCACTGCCTCAGGCTACCTGATCTCACTCTCACTGCCTCAGGCTACCTGCTATCACTCTCACTGCCTCAGGCTGTCTGCTCCCACTCTCACTGCCTCAGGCTGCCTGCACCCACTCTCACTGCCTTCAGGCTGCCTGCTCCCATTCTCACTGCCTCTGGCTGTCTGCACCCACTCTCACTGCCTCAGGCTGCCTGCTCCCATTCTCACTGCCTCAGGCTGCCTGCTCTCACTCTCACTGCCTCAGGCTGCCTGCTCCCATTCTCACTGCCTCAGGCTGCCTGCTCTCACTCTCACTGCCGATCCCCAGGACATGCTGCTCGCATAATGGCCTTGGGCAGCTTGCCCGTGTGCTGCTGCCGAGCTCTGCTCCATGCTGCTTTGGGGCTCACAGTCCACACGCTGCTTACAGCCCCCTGCTTTGGGGACATGCCACCAGCGCCTGCTGCTGCAGTGTTTGCCTCCAGTGCTGAGGAGCGAGAAGAAGCAAAAACAATACTGAAAAGGGAGGGAAAGGGAAAAGAAAGAACAGGCGGAGCAGAGGAACTCCAACAGGAGTCTCCTACTCTGTAACCATCTTGCCACAGAGGTATGGCACTTGGAGAGAATAGAATCTCATTCAATCTATCGCAATGGAACCCAAGTCACAGAAGTAAAAGGACAGTGTATTGTTCTTTGTGCTCCCTTTGATAATGTTTACAATGCTCAAACACCAACACTTCTGCTGGAAACAAATAAAGTAACCAGGTTTTGAGATGACTGATAGTGGGATAACACTATTCTTCAGCAGTTCTAAGCGATAATAATGTAAGGCCTTAACTGAGCTCATATCGTTAATTCATCTGTTCGTCATTTCATGGGGAGAAACAGTACTTGAAATGGTTTTAAAGGTCTGACATAATGTGAAGACACTTTGCAAGATATCACAGAAAGTGAACTTATACTGCACACTGACATAAAATATGGAAACATTGCTAAAGGCTTGACAGTAACCACGATGGTACAGAGACCCAGAGGGACACTAGTATTGCAGACAAGATAGACAGCTGTGGGTACTGGGAGATGCAGGAAATTGGGTTGTGTGAAGAACACGAGGGTACAATGCAAAACGAAGCAGAGGCAAGGGATATATGATCACTAAAATGCTAAATGCCCTCTGAGTTGTGTCAGATGGGATTGACTTGAAGCTGTCAGAGTTCAGTTTCTTTTGTGACCCAGAAATTGAGTGGGAAATCCTTAACTGCTTTGCCAACATTGGATTTGAAGTAAGTTCTCTAGAGGCGAGGGCATTGACTGCTAATATTGCCTTAAGGACCATTCAGTATTCTAGCTATCCTTCACAACAGTACACAGAATGTTCAGAGAGAACTTTGAAATAATTGAGAGGGAAATAAATCCAATTGACAGAGGAAAGGACAGTGCAAAAATCAATGATTTTGAATACATTTGCATTGAAGTGTGAAAGAAGACAGCTTTGTGTATGCTTTTGTTGAATTGCTAATGTGCTTTCTTTCGACGACAATAGATCTTTTGAGCAATAAAGTTTTGTGAATACTGCTCAAACACACACATCTCTGCCAGCAGAATTTGATTCAAAGTACTGGTTTTCTGGCTAACAGTAAATTGCTTTCTGCAGTTTGAATAAAAAGGTTAAAAGGCCATCTTTGGCTAATTTGTTTCTGGATTTGAATGCAGACTATCTCTGTTAATGTGAAGATACCAGGAGAACACTGCAAACAAGTAAATGTTTATTTCCACACCATTTCAGTTCAGTGTCATGTTGCCTGTTTTACAGACACTGAATCTTACAAACTGATGACGGTACCATTTCAATCTCTTCTCACCTACTTCCTAATATTCTCTGATAATCTTTACTGACCTGATTTTGCCTTTGAATAGTGTGCCAGACATTCATCCTACAATCTACATCCGATGTGTACCCAGCGATAGTTTCTCTCTGCCTGCTGCTGCCCTAGTTATTGCACTACATATAACAAGGTCTGTCTCATGACTGTGTCTTATAGAGTGCTCCTTTCAGTTTCAGCAATGCTTTACTATCACAGAACACTTCACTGCCCTTCTCCAAACACTCCAGCCTGAGCTAATCTACTGCTTAATTTCTACTTCCACACTTCCATGTTCAGACAGCAGGTAGGTGAACCTACCCACAATCTCCGCATCTCTACATCTACCCTTCATTTCTCCATTTAAAAAATTCTCCAAATTTGTTGTTCAACCATGCTTTTTCTTGTGCAGTTGCTTTAACATTAATGGTGTTATAGAAATGCAAGTTACATTTGCTATTAGAGGAAGATTTGCATTATTTGAACTCATGCCGATTTAACACAACTATTAATAATGGAGTACATTTGACAGTTGACAGAGCAAATTGTTAATAGAGTTCATGGAGTTATAGAGTTGTACAGCCCAGAAACCGATCCTTTGGTCTGTGCCAACTAGATATCCTAAATTAATCTAGTCCCATTTCCCAATATTTGGCCCAAATCCTTCTAAACTCTTTCTATTCATCTACACATCCAGAAACCCTTTAAATGTTGTCATTGTACCAGGCTCCATCACTTCCTCTGACAGCTTATTTTATTCCAAAAAAGTACCACACTCTGTATAAAAGCATTGCCCCTTAATGTCCTTTTAAATCTTTCCCCCTCACCTTAACCTTATGCCCTCTGGTAGGGGACTCTCCTACCCTGAGCAAAAGACCTTAATGCGATAGCTAGAGGTTAAGTGGCTGCTGTTGCTATTGTAGATGACTTATCCCACGCTAGAGTTAAGATTGTATAGGGACAATGCAGCCCATTCAAAGCCTAGAATATCTGGTGGATTCTGATGCTGCAGTGGGAAGTGAATAAATTTCAATTTCTTTGGTGCCTGCTCACTGACGAATATTGAAATTACACATGCAGCTACTTAATAATGATGCACATTTGTACAGGGGTGATCATTTTCTGATTACCGCAAAGTGTAACTTGCAGCTGCCTTGAGCATTGATTTCAATACCATCTGTGTCCTTAAGTTGATTGGAAAGTGATTCTAAGCACGTTTTTCTTTACCTGTAGCATGGGTCCAAAAGGATTGCTATCAGTTGAAAGAAAGCAATGCCTTACTCCTAGCAGGTCATAGGTCTCTTCTCTCAATAGAGAGAGAGGGGGGAGACTGTGGTAGTTTAAACTGGTGGCCACCATATCTAAGGCAAGGGGAGAGGTTGAGAAGGAGAGTCCTTCATAGTAACATCAGTCTGTGCAGGGATTGAACCCAAACCATTGGCATTGTAAACCATCTATCCAGCCTACTGAGCTAACTGGCTCCCACATTTGTTATGTAAGGCAATGGTTCTGATGGAGTTAATTTTCAGATTGCATTAAGCTCCACCTAACCTGATGAAGCCATACAGTTGTTGGGTAGAGGCCATTGAGTTAGCACAGTTACCCAAGTGGAGCAGATGTAGGCTGGAATTTTCTGGAGACAGAAATAAAGTTAATGTTTCAGGTCCAGTCTGACTTTTCACACTAGACTTGAAATGTGTTTTTCTCTTGTTTCTTTCTCCACAGATGCTGCCAGTCCTGTTGCATTTCTTCAACACTCTCTGTTTTTATTCCTGTTTAAGTCTCTCTGTAGCCCTGAATGGAACTGCAGAACTGCAGCAGAATGTCTGATATCAAGTCTATACAGGATATCTGTTGATCGACGTCTGTGTTGAGACCGTGCTAGAGCATGTGGAACCAAGATGAACAAGGTGTAGCGATATTAGGAACTGCAGATGCTGGAGAATCTGAGATAACGAGGTGTAGAGCTGGATGAACACAGCAGGCCAAGCAGCATCAGAAGAGCAGGAAGGCTAACATTTTGGGCCTAAACCCTTCTTCAGAACATTTGAAGAAGGGTCTAGGCCCAAAATGTTAGCCTTCCTGCTCCTCTGATGCTGCTTGGCCTGCTGTGTTCATCCAGCTCTATACCTTGTTATCTCTTGAAGAATGTCTAAATAGGACAGTAGATTCAGCTAACACCATTCCCGGTTATGGTCAAACATTGATATTCTTTCTCTGGCCCCAGTTTGTGAAAATGTTAGCCTTGCACAAAGTGGTCAGGAATGCCTGGGGCAGGAAGGTATACAGCACACAGGGGGCCAATTCACGAGGGTTGTGAGAGATTGGGAGTCCACAGGCCTGGGTCCCGTAGAGTGAATGCGTCAATGTCTAATGCTGATGCCCTTTGAATTGCCTCATATTGTTGGGTCTCGCAGCCCTTTCCCTCACAGGGTGAAACTCTAAGCCTCCCCACTCTGAGTGTTGAAACAGCCATTTTCTTTCCTGTTTCACAGTTTCAATTTCCAGCACGATGGAAGGAAACAGTGAATGCTGTTCGGCTAATGGAATCTGGGAGTCCGGATTCCATTCCTGCAAACCCTTCTTGAGAACCCCATATGCTTCACAAATCCTCAAATCTCTACCCGATTCACGCCAGGGTCTCCCACAACTTGAAGTGAAGGTGATCCCGTTGGTGGACATTGTAGTCTGACTTGCATTATCTGTTGCCATCCATGCTTTACTGCAAACCTCCTTACATTTACAGTTGTCCCCTTCACAATTTTCAACTCCAGTTTCCTCCAGCCTGCAGCCCCAATTCCAAACAGATTGGTTCCTGATTCTCCATCCTGCAGCAGTGCAAGGTCTCCAGCATCCATTCCACACCACCACCCCCCAACCATTGTGCACCCCAAGCACCCTTTCTCTTTAACTCTTCTGCATGGACTTGATGGACTGACCATGAGTGACCTGGCCTGACAGCCTGACTGATGGTTGACCTCCCCAGTCAGCTTTAACTAACCCCCACCCCTCCTCCATCACCACTATGCCCACCCACAACTGCTGCAATAGAGTCACAAGACTGATGATGAACAGTTACCCACAATACAGAGGCTCAGATCCCTCCTGACCATGGCCTATCTCCTGAACTGGTATTGAAGTGTGTCCTTTACTTATTGTGCTGGGGGTCCCTGACTGATAGATGTCTTCATAGAATTTGTTGAAGACGACTCCGTTTTGAGACTTGGCTGCCTCCCTGCTGCTGTGATTGCAGTGTGTTTGCTGGTACAGATGCAGACATGAGTCCTAAGTAACACTGTGCCATATAGTATCATCTCCAACCCTATGACTAATAATGAACTTTCTTGGAAGTGGTGGATGAGGGCATAGTTACAACACCTAAAAGGACTTTTGGAGAAGTTCATGAATAGGAAAGGTTTGGGGGGATATGGGCCAATTGCAAGTACATGGAACTAGTTTAGTTTGGGAACCTTTATCAGTGTGGATGAGTTGGACTGAAGGGTCTGTTTCCATGCTGTGTGACTCTATGACTCTATAACCACTTAACAACAGTGCAATCTAACCAGTCAAGTCACCGTGTGAAATCACAAGCTAAAGCAAGGCAGGGATGCTGTGAACATGAAATGAACAAGCACCAAGACAGTGTGCAGCCCAGTCCAATCTATGAGTTGGAAGTCACCCAGAAAAGCAAAGTGTCCCGACCGAAGTCTTTCAATGTTAGTTACCAGTTCAGCCCAAAGTACGAGGCTCTACTTGCTTGATGTTGGATCAGAGAGGTGAACAAAGCTGCCAGGTTGGCAATTATCAGATGCCAATGTCCATGGAAGACAGGTGTATGCAGCTGGAGCTCATGGATCAGGCTCTCAGATGCTGATGCATGGTGATCAACCGGGATATCCTTCAGAGTTAGCAGTGAGCAGAAGTTGGAAGGTACCCACTCTAAGTTCCACATTGAGAATTGATGGCATCTGCTTTATTTGTGACTGGTAGCAGAACAGGAACCTCTGTATTAATGGCCTGAAATCTTCAGTAATAAGGTTGTTATCAAGGAGTAATCCCCTGAAATAGAGCAACTTCCTTCTGCTTAGCAAGAATATTGCCTTTGATGCCCAGAATTTCATTAAAAGATGCAGTGAATTGTTTCCAGTGTTGAGGCAGGCCTTGCTGGATTTCTCATGCAACTTAAGAGATTTTTTGCCATACCTCATGTCATTCAGACCCCAATAAATTTTCACCCAGTTTGTTAGTATGACTTTTACAGATGCGCTCACGGTATTATTATTCTGTTATAACGTGTGACCTGAGTGTATAAAAGTATTTATCTTACCTTAAATAAATGCAAAATATCACTGGTAAACTCAGCAGATCTTTATTTCTTTATTTTTCTGTCTTTATATTCTTCGTGTTTGGTTTATTTTTCTGTATCTTGAGTGGTGCTGTAGAGCGGTGACACTATATAAATACAAGTGACAATAAATAAATCAAATCAAATCAGGTCTGGTAGCAACTGTGGAAAGAGAAACAGAGTTAGTAACTCATGGCCAATGTGTCACTTCTTCAGAACTTCTGTTATTCTGTTCATGTTCACAATTCTGACATCTCATGTCTTGAAGCTTCTATTTACTTTAGCTCTCAGAGGTTATATCAAGGTTTAATCAGGTAGAGTGAACAAGTGGTAGTGTCACCGGGTCAGAAAGTTTCAATTCAAGTCTCAACTCAGGATGTGATGGCCTTGGACCTGTGTCATAGTGTGTCTGAACTGGTTGGAAAATAATTGGTTCAGTCTATAGACAAGCAGAAACAGATGTGGATCAATTAACCCCTTACACTTATTATCGTTAAACAAAACTCAGTGAAGGGGTTTGGTGGAAGAAACTGTCATCAGTTGCTGTTTAAAGGGTAGATCACTCTTTGCTGTTCTCTCTATCATTGGGCATGTACTGCAGGTTGAGCAAAGCCAGCAGAACTTTCAACATAGTCATTTTGAATCGCATAACTTAATTTGTGGCATTAAAAATGACACGGTCAATCAGTCAACTGGTATACGTCAGCATGATTTTGGAAACACATGATGAAGGTAAAAGTTTGAGAAAACTACCTGATAATCTCCCTGAAAGTTTATGTAATTTGATGGCAAAATTTGTCAACTTACACTTTCACCTTTGGTGCTTTAAAGCCAAATAGTGTTAATATATCAGCTATCTTAAAGGTGTAATCTTTAGCATATACGCCAGCATGTTGCAAAATTCAATTTAAAATGAAAAGGAATTCAGCACCAAACTATTCTGAGTTACTTCTACTCAAGCTTCCAGCACAGGCCACTGATGTTCCATTTATATTGCTTCATTATTTATTTATTTCATAACACCATGTAAAAATACCCAACTCTTATCTTAGAGGATCCTTTATCCAACCAAACAGCTATTAAATATATAATGGTGACCTTCTGTGTAACGCAAGGAGAACATGTGTGTGTTTAGATAACACTGCTGAGCACATAAACTGAATCTAGGATAACAGTTGTAATTGTTTAAATCCTCTTAATCCAAATTGAAATAGATCTAAATGAATGTATTGCAAACACTGCTAAAGGTGCAATCAATTGCAATAATGCATTACTCCACAGATAATCCACAGTCATCAATGGTCCTTAATTTTTATTTTAACAGGAGATCTTTAAGCAGCTATTCCATAGATATTTTCCCCTAATTTCTTCTTAAATTATTCTCCCATTCTCTCACTCTTTCTAACAAGCCGTTTCTGGTGATATTTCTGCCATTCCCTTTACACATCCTCTAGACACAATACTTGTTTCTTTATTTTTCCCATCGCCATCTCTTTGTTCCCTTTCACCATTATCTTTTTTGCCAGTTGGTCTTCTATCTTCCACCTTATCACTGACCTTCCATTCTTTTCTTTCCACGTCCTCTTTCACTTTCACTGTAGTTTCTTAAAACTAGGTATGTCTGCATTTTTTCCCGGTTCAGAAACATTAGCTGTTTCACTGATCACGACATTTCCTGCTTCGAGAACAGAATCAGAAGTTACTTGAAGAGCTCAGGACGTCTGGCAGCATCTGTGAAGAAAAAAATTAGAGTTAATGTTTCACGTCCGGTGACCCTTCCTTAGAATTTCCTGTTTTTATTTTCTCCAGCCTGTTGTCTCGTACTGGGTTATGGTTCCACAACTCTCATTCGGACCTCATCCAAGTGGCTATACTTGTCTGAGCTTTTAAACCATCAGAAATATAGAGAGTGAAATAGGTCCTGAAATTTGCACAAATAGAAGCATTCTGGACTGGTTGCCACAGCTAAGATTTCTTCCTTTCCCTTTCCAAACCGTTGCATTTGGTTCTATAATTATAGATTTGCTTCAAATTCATTTTACAGGAAAAAAAAATGAGAGGATTTCTTTTAAAATAAACTTTCAGAAAGTTTTCAAAGAAAATGAAGGTGCACCGTGAACTGTATTTCTGTAGAGATGGCAGGTTACTCTGTAGTTACTTGGAGTCAAGAGAACTCTTAATCTCTTTCTAACAATCTCATTTTATTTGCATATTCCCTTCATATTTAACTGTAATTTATTGTTGAAATTCTAGATCTCATCCAGGTTTAAGTAAGGATTTAAAAGCCTCCACTAGAGAGCTGACGTTAGTTAATTGAGAAGAACAACCTAAGTTGTTTTTCTGTCTTTGTGATGAACATAATTCTTTAGTTTCAGATTATATAACTTAAGGCATCTCTTTGACAAATGTAAACTGAGTGTGTTTTTGAACAGAGTGCTGAGAATTAGGTGAATAAATGTTTCGTGCAAGTAGGTGTCCCTTTGCTTTGCTAACATATTCTCCCTCGTCAATTCTATTACAGGAGAAGAAATTATCCATCTGGTAAGTACTTGTGAAGCAGTTTACCTTTATGTTATTCCTAAGGTTAAAGATTGTACAGGAACTGGTAAGATTCATTTTATATATATATATATATATATATATATATATATAAAATGAATAACATAATTAAACAGTTGACCTAAACACATTAAGGATGGAGGGCAGATGATGTGGCACACCTAAAGAATGTGCGAGTTCCTGGATGCCAGTGTAAGCCAGTGTAAGCACTCTGCAGTGAGTATTTGCAGCTGTATAGGTTGGACTCAGAGAATGGGGAATGATAAACAAATCATGACAGGAAGAAAAAGAGAGTTCAAGTCAGAGTATAAATTGACAGATGAGGCCGAAAGTTGCAAACACAATAAAAGGACTGTTAGGGATGCCCATGACTGAGCAGCACAAAATGGCCAATGGTTGCCCTTGGCTCACGTAGCAGAACATGTCTGACAGTAGTTGGGGAACTTGGGAAAATATTTGCTTACTACAGACTTCACAAGTAGAACAATAGTTGTTCTGTACACTCAAAGTTATTGGATTCAGATAGAATGTGCAGCTGTATTTGCTAATGCACAAGACATATATAAGAACACTTTGCACTAATGAGTTATTTCTCTTTAATTATTTAATCAATCTGTTACAATATTAAGAGTAGGTCTTAGTTAAGATTCATCAGATAATTATAAATATAGATTCCAAAGTAGTTATAGATCCACTGTTATACAAAAAAAGCCACTAAAAGCATTAGAGTCAAAGATTCAAATCAGTTTCAGACAGTAAATGCAGCCCCCTTATTATTACAGGGAGAACTGAATCATTGGTCAGACATTGAAGTGTGGATTGAATGAACACATTAACTGTTAGCTAAAAAAATTCTAACTTTAGGTTTAACCACATATCCGTTGGAACTGATCAAAAATGAATATTCTTTCTTATTCCCTGTAATGACAAATTTGAAAGATCCTGAAGTGATAGCCAAGTATCCACTTAATTGGCAGTTAACATGGTGCAGCTGGCAAATGCCACTTGACTACAGTATCCATTGTGAAAAGCCTCAAGGACAAAGATAATAAAGTCTGGGAAATGTCATGAAAGACTGAGGGTTGGACCACAAGCCTGTCCATCTCTTTTTGTTCAGTAATCAGATTAACTTAATTGGAAATAGATTGAAATTGCTGAGGAATGCTTGAACTGTATAAGATGCTGTACCAGAGAGCAAATTACAAAGGGATAACTCAGTGTCGCTGACCGGTAGGATTCAGAGGGTGGCCTGTGCGCTCTAAGTTTAAACTGTATAAGTTAAGACATTCTGAAGCTTTGTACGTGCCTTAATGCTCTGGAGAAGTGAAGCTGTAAATCGCAATAAAGGTTACCTGACAAGACACTGTGACTTGGACTCTCATTGGAAACTATAAGATCTGACAAGGACAAAACTAAAGGCTGTCCCTGTGACTGCAGAAAACATCTGTAACAAAACGGATGAACTGACAGTGGAAATAGAAATAAATAATAATTAATATAATTTGACTGCCACTTCAGAGACTTGGCTGCAGGATGATTGCAGGCAGCACGTTGGCTCATTGGTTAGCACAGCACCTAGGATCTGGGTTCAATTTCAGCCTTGGGTGACTGTGCGGAGTTTGCACATTCTCTCTGTGTCTGCGTGGGTTCCCTCCAGGTGCTTCAATTTCCTCCCACAGTCCGAAGATGTACAGGTTAGGTGTGTTGGCCATAGTGTTCAGGGATGTGTAGGTTAGGTGAGTTAGCCATAGGAAATGTGGGGTTGGAGGGCTAGGGGATGGTGGTGGTGGGTTTGGGTGGGATGCTCTTCAGAGGGCAGTGTTGATTGGATGGGCCAAATGGTCTGCTTCCATGCTGCAGGGATTCTGTGATCTATGATGATGAGGTTACCTGCATATCAAAGCATGCATAACATTTATGAAGGCCAGGCAGGTTGGAAAACATAGAGTGTTGGTCATTAGTTAATGAAGGTACTAGTACAACGGAGAAGGTTGACCTAAGTTCAGGAAATTAGGACATAGAAACTGTTTGAATTGAGAACTGATAAAGGCAAGATGTCTGAGATAATGGGAACTGCAGATGCTGGAGAATCCAAGATAACAAAGTGTAGAGCTGGATAAACACAGCAGGCCAAGCAGCATCTCAGGAGCACAAAAGCTGACGTTTCTGACTTAGACCCTTCATCAGAGCTGAGCTCTGATGAAGGGTCTAGGTCAGAAACGTCAGCTTTTGTGCTCCTGAGATGCTGCTTGGCCTGCTGTGTTTATCCAGCTTCTCAGTTTGTTACAAAGGCAAGATGTCTGAATGGTGTACACACATGCAAACAGTAACTACATGGAGTTATACATGTCCTATAAAGGAATAAATTGTGGGAGCTTCTTCAAAAGGTAAATTAATAATCAAGACGATTCTAAACTACATTTGGACTGAAAAGATCAAACGGGCAAAGATGGTGTTGTGTGGATTCCATAGAATGTTTTTGAGAGAGTTCCTTTGAACAACGCATTCTGGAGCCAACCACAGAGCAGGCTAAACTAGACCTGGTAAAATGTAACAACATAGGATTATTTAATAACCTCTTTGTGGCAAAGCTTCTGGGCAGCAACAAACAAAATACCATTGAATTTTTTATTCATTTTAAAGGAGAGAAGGATGGGTCTAAGACTAGTATTGTGAACTTTAAGGACATTTGTAAGGGCAATAAAGCAAAAGTGACCAAAGTGAGAATGCAGAATTGGCCAAAGTGAACTGACATACGAGGTTAATGGATCAAAAGCAAAGTTGCTGGAAAAACTCAGCAGGTCTGGCAGCATCTGTCCAGGAAAAAAACAGAGTTAACATTTTGGGTCCAGTGACCCTTCTTCAGTTCTGTTTTTTTCTTCACAGATGCTGCCAGACCTGCTGAGCTTTTCCAGCAACTTTGTTTTTGATCCTGATTCGCAATATCCGCAGTTCTTTCGGTTTTTATTTCGGTTAATGGATAGTTTAACAGGAATGCAGTGACAGCCACTTAAGGGGCTATTTCAGAATTCACAGAATTGATACATTACAATGAAAAAGCAAAAAAGATTTCTATTGAATCATAGAGCCTAATTTAAGAGTCAAGTGGCTTATTCCTGTTCCTAAATTGTCTGTTCATATACTTGTAGAAGAAATACATTTATTTGAGATGTTGTGTCGGAATTCTCATTAACCAAGTGGCAGATGGCATCCCATTTTGCACATGTAATTTTGACTAATGAGGCTTGCTAGAGTTTAAATGTGTTAACAGCTGTTTTGAACGCAAATAAAAGGTGTGAATATTCGCTGTTCAATTGATTTGAAGAATAGTACACATTCCCTGTTTTATGAGACTACGCAGGTTACCTTCATAACATTAAGACTGTCATCGTACTCCATTTGTTAAGGTTGAGCAACTAATTTGCAATACATGGGGCTTAGTATGAAAATGAGTTTCCACTTGGCAAGTTTCCACCCAAACACAGCCTCCTACTCTATCCGCCATGGCTAATTCATCTAGCCTGCACATCCCTCTCAATGATGGGGCAAGTTAGTATGCCAATCCGCCTAACATACTCATCTTTGGACTGTGGGAGGAAACCATTAGAAAAGCACACAGACATGGGTAGAACATGCAAACTCCACACAGTCAGTCACCCATGGGTGGAATCGAACCCAGGTCCCTGGTACTGTGAAGCAGCAGTGCTAAGCATTGATTCACCAAGCCTTGCATTGGGTTTTTGCTGTAATTACATGAGAAGAAAAAAATTCCAGGCAAGTATCTCTATATAAATGAATATTTTACAGTTTCTAAAGATGATACTCAAGAGTGAGTGGATTTTCTTTGGCCTTGCACAGACAAAGGCTACAATAAATTCCCCTCAGTTCATTCCTGATGTTGTGGATATTGACATGGTGATCATCAGCTTCTTCAATCTCTGAACCCCTATTCATGGCAGATGCATTTTGCTACAGTCATGAAATAAATTAGAGGGCAAGGATTAATTGGAGAAGCACATGCGAGCAAAGTTTAGCCTTCACTTAAAATTTATGGATTTTGCTCTTAATTTTTAAATTCCCATGGTAATTTCTTATGCCAATATTCTGTTTAAACATGACTATATAAGTTATTTTTTATTACTGATAAGTTATTACTGAAGCCTTCTGACACACCTGCCTGATGTTCCTGTGCTTGTTGTGGCAGGTTGAGCATGTCATTTATGACTGAGAACAAGATTATATCTTCTGGGGCTGAGCTGATACTTAATCTCCAGCAGTCCTCTGAGTGGCAGAGATGGCAGATGTTTCTTCCTTGGCCAGCTATGGAGAGGTCTCAATGATATGCTCGCCCATATTGAGCCCCAAATTTCATCTAGATAGAATATCCACTGAGGTGAATGTCTCTGTCCGAGTGCAAGATGCAAATGAAAGCTTTGATGTTGTATCCTGTGGGAATTTACAGGCTACTTTCTCAGAGGTGGGGCTGTCGTTGAGGGGTAGAGACTTTCGATCATTCATTGTGGAGCTTTCTTGGGTGCTGCTAATGCCAATGTAAGAGAAGAGAGGAATTAGTTTAGAGAAGATGGACAATAGCTTGTGCTGAAGAGGAATGGTGTTCTGATGAAGTGTCAACTCTATTTTCACCCTACAGATGCTTCCAGATCTGTTGAGTTTCACCATCAATTTCAGTTTCTGTTTCAGATCTCCAGCATCTGCAATTCTTCGTTTTATTTGTTTTTAATAGTTGGGTACTGCTTGTGCTTGTGAAGATTCAATGTTTCATGGTGCTGACAATGATTCTTAGTATTTTCTTTCTAGTCTACTCCATATGTTATCATTGCACACGTGTCTTTAAGGATTTTGTTCCCCTAAATCTGGAAGGATTTTGTGCCTCCCTTTTGACAAAGTTGTCTTTCTCTTCTCAGGATTTCTCTGTGATTCTTCCTGCTTTCTGCTTCTAGCGCAACTTAAAGGTTTTTCTCAAAGTCAAATCTTCCTTCAACTGTAATTAATCTGACAAAGATTCATCTGTGTTTCTGAGATCAATTTTATCTCGTATAAATTCTGATTTTGAAGATCTTTAGTCATAATTTTTCATTGTTCAGTAAATGTTATTAATGTGATTATTTGTAGATACCACTGAAATGTTCTGCCAATCTTACTTTTTAAAGAATTTTATTTTGTTGTAGTGGAAAGCAATTTTTAAAGCTGTAGAACTTCATCAAATGTATCCATTTTTTATTAACTTTTGATGAGTTATCGCATCTTCTGATGTAGGACCCATTGGATACAATAGTATCTAAAGTAGTTGTTTGATAGCACAGGTCTTCAGTTTTGCTGAAAAAGATACATTTATCAAAGCTATTTGCATTGCATTTATCAGGACAATTTGCAACAACAGCAATATGCGTAGAAACCGACATTGATGTTCTATGAGAAGAGAATGCTGACTGGTTTGTAAGTGAACTCAGACAAGTGGAACTTTTGCCATGGAGACTGGACAACATTTGCTAATTAATTCAGGCCTTCCAAAGGCTTACGCTGACAACCAATTTAGGAATTTCAGTCAGATTTGTACCAGACTTGCAGGTATTGAAAGCTACATATATTAACACACAGGGCCCTGTTCTTTGCAGTTTGAACATGCAATCACATTGCGCCTGTTTCAACTTCAAATAAGTGACAGCTATTTACTGGATTATTTCTTAGGGCAATGCTTTGGCCAATTAATGTCAACATGCTTTCTTTAAAATGTAAGCAAAGTTGGACAGTTACTGATAGTTATGATTAAAAGGTACATTGCCCATGACAACATCTACACTAACCAATTAGAAACTCTCTTATCCCCAGAAATTGGTATTCTTGTGAATTGTCTTTGAGTACAATTAAGGCTATCTTTAACAACTTTTTTTTCAATGAGGCTCACAATGCATTTATTTGTTCAGCTTGTGATTTAGTGTGTAGCTAGGAAACAACTCCATATCTTAATTCTACTTCTGTGAGATGAGGAGGAATGTCTTCTGTCAGAGGAGGGTGAACCACTACAACTCATTGCTGCAGAAGGCTGTGGAGGCCAAGTCATTGAGTGTCTTTAAGACAGAGATAGCCAGGTTCTTGATCAATAAGGAGATCAAGAGTTATGCTGAGAAGGCAGGAGAATGGAGTTGAGAAATATATCAGCCATAATTGAATAGTAAAGCAGACCTAACAGGATTGTATGGCCTAATTCTGCTCCGATATCCTATGGTCTTATAGTCTTAAAAAATATTTTCTCTAAGGTATCCAAACATGAGTTTCATTTAAACCATCTATGAAATTGATTCTATGGGGCAATATTACTTGTCCTACACTTTCATCCTGATGTGATTATTTATTTATTTTGCTTTAATTCTAATTAAATTCTGCGCTATATCAAGGCTGCTTTAATATCTGGCTTTAAGGGCTTTTAATCTTGTAGTTTATTCACACTGCCTTTCCAAGTAGGTTCTTACTACTTTAATATAAATGTACTTCTTTATTTTCCTTGTCACCAAGGCCTTTTAAAGTGTTCAGTTAAGGGACACTGATAAATTTTCCTTCTTTTAAGGTATTACGTTAAGTAGCATTGAAAAGTTTTACTGCATACTGAGGGTGGTCTTGCTTTTGTGCAGTCAAAAATTGCAGATTTCCCGCCTTTTGCACCCAGAATGTAGGTTTCATGTCTCCTACTGGCAAAATGGACATTTTATGCTTTCTCACAGGTAGAATAGATTATTTCTTGGCTTTCATAAACTAATAAACAATGCCTGTCCCTTTCCATAATTGCCTGAAGTTATATGGTATTAGTGGGTCTGCTGATGTAACAACTTTACTTTTATTGGTAGAACACAGGAAATTCCACGAAGCTCTGCAAACGTAATATGCACTTGGAGCCTTGTAGCATGGCACACTGATAAAAACATATTACTAAGCCATTGTGACAACTATTTTGTTCACAGAGTCATGTCACATGACAGAAAAACCAGCTCAGTTTTCTTTGTTGTTGTTATTCGAGAAAGACATTCTTACTGAGGCACAGACTTGATGGGCCAAATGACTACCTTCTGTGCTGCACTGTTTTATCATGCCTTTCTTTAGATAGAAAGATTTGTAGCATTTGTTTGAACAGCCAGATGGGAGCATCACCAGTTTTCCTTGTTATCAACATAAATAACAAGAAAATGGAAGAGTTACTGAGGATCTTCACTGATGGAATTCTTTTTAAAACTAATAGCCTGCAATAGGATGTGAACTTTTCGTAAGTTTTTGCTTTCATCAAGTGAAGTTAGTTCCCAGGAAATAAACAATTTAATCCATTTATTCTATCCAATGTCTATAATTATCGTTCATAAATGAGGGTTAAAATAATTATGGAAATTAAGCACTTACTTTTCTTAATGCATTAATTTGTAAAGCTCTTTTAAGCTCATTGCAGTGTATTCCATATGAATAATGTACTTGCGCGGATTGATGCTGTTCATGAGGTTAAGGGATCAGCATGAGAAGAGATAAAAATGTTACCTTGCAAACTTGTCAAAACACCAATCATCGAGGCAAAAGGTCTATGAACAAAATTCAGGCATCAACTAAGGCAAAATAGGATGTTTATATTTTTCTCTTCGAATTTCCATTTTCACATGACAAATATCATCAAGGTGTGGAATTAAATGATATCCACTACTGTTTTATTTATTGTATTTTCTCATTAACTTTCTTGAATTACAGGCCTAACCTTTCAATATTCCCCTACGTTTAGCAAAGCATTTCATCACGGTTGCCTTCTGTCCCAGAACAAGTTCTAAAGGCAATTAACCTCTTACACAATTAATTGGATGTTGCCCCAAGAGGCTTGCCAAGGTCAACTGGTCAGTGTGGTAGTTACATCCAAATAAACAGATTCAGTATGATTTTTTTATCTTTTAACACATTGAAAGTAAATGACAAAAACAAAACTAGACTGAGCACTTACCAAGTTCCATACCATAACAGTGTAAATTCAACATTCGATCGCTCCACCCCCCAAATCTTTCGGTTGAGCAAATTGAAAATAAGATACAAATCTTAGAACAATTGTGAGTAGAAGACACTGAGAAAGTTTCTGATTTTGATTCTATGCTTGCCATTAAGATTTAAGACGTTGGAGCAGAATTAGGCCATTCAGCCTATGAGGTCTAGTCTACCATTTGATCATGGATGATATGTTTTTCAACCCCATTCTCCCACATTCTCTTTGTAATCTTTTATCACCTTACTAATCAACACCATATCTACATCTGTCATAAATACACTGAGTGACTTGGCATTTGCCTTCATAACTGATGACTGAACCCACGTGTTATCCTTCAGAGAATCCTGAAATAGGAATCCAAAGTCACTTTGTGCTTCAGATTTCTGAAGCCATTTCCTGTCACAACATAGCAACCCGAACAACACTCAAGATGCTTGACACCATCCAGGACAAAGCAGCCCATTTGATTGGCACAGCATCCACAAGCGTCCACTTCTTCCACCACCAATACTCAGTAGCAGCAGTGTGTACTACCTAGAAAATGCACGGCAGAAATTCACCAAAAATCTTCAGACACCATCTTCCAAACCCACGACCACTTCCATCTAGTAGGACAAGGGCAGCAAACATATGGGAACACCACCACCTCCAAGTTCCCACCAAGACTCACCATCCTGACGTGGAAATATATCGTTGTTCCTTTACTGTCGCTGGGTCAAAATCCTGGAATTTCTTCCCTAATAGCATTGTGGGTCAACCCACAGCAGAAGGACTGTGGCTAGAAAAAATAGACAGCTCTATTCCTCCTACCAAAATGTGTAAACTTATACTTTCCACATTGTACTCCATCTACCACATTGTTGCCCACTATCCAAGTCTGTTCAATTCCTTCTGCAGTTTCTCCAGTTCCTCAACATGACCTGTTCCTCCACTTATCTTTGTGTCATCTGCAAACTTAGCAACAATGCCCTCAGTTCTTTCATGCAGATTGTTAATGTATAACATGAAAATTTATGGTCCCAACACCAACTCCTGTGGAACTTCCTCACTTCTGCTAATTGCCAATCTTCTATCCATACTGGTATGTAACACCATGGGTTCTTACCTTATTTAGCAACCTCCTATGCGGCTTTTTGGAAGTCCAAACAGATCATGTCCACTGGTTCTCCTTTGTCTAGTTTTGTGATTACATCTTCAAAGATTTCTGACAGCTTTGTGAAGCGTGACCTCCCCTTGATGAAACCATGCTGACTCAGCCCTGTCTTACCTTCCAAGTACTCCACATTCTCATTCTTATTTCTCATTCTTAACGGAAACTAAATCTTACCAATGACCGAGGTCAGGCTAATCAGTCCAGTCTTCTCACCCACTATTCCCAATTCCTTCGCCTCTGCCGCATCTGTTCCCAGAATGAGGTACTCCACTCCCGTACATCCCAGATGCCCTTGTTCTTCAACGACACCAACATCTCCCCCCCCACCCCGCAGAGGTCGAGAAAGCCCTCGACTATGTCTCCCACATTTCCCGCAACTCATCCCTCACACCCTGCCCCCACAATAACCGCCAAAAGAGAATCCCCCTAGTCCTCACATAACACCCCACCAACCTCCGCATACAACACATCATCCTCCGACACTTCCACCATCTACAATCCAACCCCAACACTAAAGACATCTTCCCATCCCTACCCTTGTCTGCCTTCCGGAGATGCCACTCTCTCCGGGACTCTCTTGTCTGCTCCACACTCCCCTCCAACACCCGGCACCTTCCCCTGCAACCGCAGCAAGTGCTACACTTGCCCCCACACCTCGTCCGTCACCCCCATCCCAGGACCCAAGATGACTTTCCATATCAAGCAGATGTTCACCTGCACATCCGCCAATGTGGTATACTGCATCCCCTGTACCCGTTGTGGCTTCCTCTACATTGGAGAAACCAAGCAGGGGCTTGGGGACCGCTTTGCAGAACATCTACACTCAGTTTGCAATAAACAACAGCACCTCCCAGTCGCGAACCATTTCAACGTCCCCTCCCATTCCTTAGACGACTTGTCCATCCTGGGCCTCCTGCAGTGCCACAATGATGCCACCCGAAGGTTGCAGGAACAGCAACTCATATTCCGCTTAGGAATCCTGCAGTCCAATGGTATCAATGTGGATTTCACAATCTTCAAAATCTTCCCTTCCCTCACCGCATCCCAAAACCAGCCCAGTTCGTCCCCTCCCCCCACTGCATCACAAAACCAGCCCAGCTCGTCCCCTCCCCCCACTGCATCCCAAAACCAGCCCAGCCTGTCTCCGCTTCCCTAACCTGTTCTTCCTCTCACCCATCCCCTCCTCCCACCTCAAGCCGCACCTCCATTTCCTACCTACTAACCTCATCCCACCCCCTTGAGCTGTCCGTCCTCCCCGGACTGAACTATCCCCTCCCCACCTCCCCACCAATACTCTCCTCTCCACCTATCTTCCCCTCTATCCATCATCGATCCACCTCCCCTTCTCTCCCTATTTATTTCAGAACCCTCTCCCCATCCCCCTCTCTGATGAAGAGTCTAGGCCTGAAACATCAGCTTTTGTGCTCTGAAATGCTGCTTGGCCTGCTGTGTTCATCCAGCCCCACACTTTGTTATCTCAGTCTTATGCCTCCCTGCCTTCTTAAACACGTGTATTACATTAGCCATTTCTCAGTCCTCTGGGGCCCTCCCAGATACTAGTGATGCCTGAAAAATCACCACCAAGGCTTCCACAATCTCCCCAGTTATCTAGAACAAAGAGAGCAAAGAAAATTACAGTACAGGAACAGGTCCTTTGGCCCTCCAAGCCTGCATCGACATGCTGCCCATCACAACGAAAACTCCCTACTCTTCTGGGGATCATATCCCTCTATTCCTAGCCTTTTAATGTATTTGTCAAGATGACCTTTAAAAGTCGCCATAGTATCTGCTTCCACGACCTCCCCTAGCAGCGAGTTCCAGCCACCCACCACTGTCTGTGTAAAAAACCTGCCTCGTACATCACCTTTAAGCCTTGCCCCTTGCACCTTAAACCCATGACCCCTGGTAACTGACTCTTCCACCCTGGGAAAAAGCTTCTGAATGCCTACTGTGTCCATGCCCTTCATAATCTTGTGTACCTCTATCAGGGCAACCCTCAACCTCCATCGTTCCAGTGAGAACAATCCAAGTTTATCCAACCTCTCCTCATAGCTATCTCTTTCAGAAGCCTGGGGTGCAGTCCATCGGGTCTGGGTGATTAAACAGCCATTGTCCCATATGTTTCTGTGATATTCAGATTTCACCATTGACCATGGTGGGATTTGAACTGGTGTTCCCAGAACGTTGGGCTTGGATTTTAGATTGCTGGTCCGGTGGTTTGGCCAACTCCACCCTAATAATATGACAATGCCATTAGAAACATGGAATAGTAGTATCGTTAAAGCCCAAAACAAGGTTTTTCAACCCATTGTGCCTGTGCTAGCTCTCTCAAGGAGCAATGAATGTACTTACCCTCCCTGCTCCCTCTTCACATCCCTGCATATTCCTCTTCTTAAGGTATTTACAATATTTAGAAAATGTAGCAGGATTCAGGACTTAGAAGTATACTCCTCTTCCCATCCTATAAGCAGTAGAAATAAATGAGGCCCTCAGACTAATTCCCTTTTCCAGCACTTGATCCTTAAGCTTGGACACTACCAGACTTCAGTTGCATTTCCAGACATTTTAAAGTGAGAACTAATCATCAAGTTTTTTACAGAGCCCCATACTATGCTGACTTTCTAGTCAATGTCATGAATCCAAATACAAGGAGAACAAGAGATAATGGGAACTGCAGATGCTGGAGAATTCCAAGATAATAAAATGTGAGGCTGGATGAACACAGCAGGCCAAGCAGCATCTCAGGAGCACAAATCTGCTCTCTGATGAAGGGTCTAGGCCTGAAACATCAGCTTTTGTGCTCCTGAGATGCTGCTTGGACTGCTGTGTTCATCCAGCCTCACATTTTATTATACAAGGAGAACATTTTTGCTTTACATTTAGCTTGATTTGTAACAGATAATGACCTACACCACTCTTGGCACATTCTCATATACATTAAACACTCAAAGACAGGCATCATTTTCATACAACTTGTATTGTTCACAACCAGTTATTAATTTCAGTGTCACCACATTTGAACTAATGACAGACAGCAACACTTCCTGTGCCATCTCAAGAAATTACTTTGATGGCCCCTGAATGCAATTTTATTTTGTTATGTTTCTGAACAAGTTTATCTTCGATGTCACCACTTCAGTGAGGGAAAGCAAAAACTGGTCAATGGCTAAAAAGTCAGTGATTGGCAATCTGTACCATTAGCAAGTTCGGCAAACCCCTTGTAATCAGTAAAAATTTTGACATGAACCAATGGCAGATAAGCCGTTATGATTTCCCATCAACATTATATTAAAGATATGCTCAATTTATGACTCAGTGTAGAAATTACCAAATCTTTAACCTTAATGTGGCACTTAAATGTTGATATTAGCAGGTTCAAGTCAAGGTTGCTTCTAGGATTAGGCTTTACCCTGATATACATGACATTTATGACTTTACACGTCTCGCATTTTCAGACAGTATCATCCCCCTTAAAGAACAAGGTGACCAAATCCCAGTGCATTTTTATGTTGAAGATACATTAAGGGCACTATCTACCCCCAAATTCAAGAAGAAGCCTATAATTTCAACGTTATGCTGGCTTGGAAAGCCTTTTTATTGATGAAGGATGAATTTGATAATCTGAATTCAGTTGCAGTTCAGTCCATCCTTTCGCAAAATTGCTTCGGAGATGATAATTTTGGGTTCCTTCAATCCGTTCTTCAAAGAATACAATCTAGGTTTAACTACAAATATAAGCATAATGTTCATAATTTCAGGGGGATTTACCCCAAAGAATCTTCCATCTGATTTGATTTGTTTTATTATTGTCACATGTGCCTATGTACAGTAGTAAGTTTTGTTTTGTAAGCAGTACAGGCAGATCAAAGATCATAGGGTGATATATCAGAACGAGGAATACAAAGTTACAGCTGCAACGAAGGTGCACAATTGAAGGTTAAAAGTGCCAACTGATTGTAAGAAATGTAAGAATAATATTTGCTGTAGACAGCTCACAAACAATTTCCCTGTATTGGTACCATCCTTTTCCAGAATAATGGCATCAGTATAAACCAAAAGGAAGCCATTGGATTCTTTCAGATTTTGTTAACGCTGAAAAAAAAATTCTGTTTAATCCACTTCCCCAATGTTTATCCTTGGTCATGCATTTTTTTTAAAGTATTTATCCAATTCCCTTTTGAATGTTGCTCTTGAATCCGCTTCCATCACACTATTGAGCAGTGCATTTCATGCCCTAAACATTTGTTGAAAGTCACCTCTAGTTCCTTTGCCAACCAATGTAAATCTGTGCCTTCTACTTATTGACCCTGGGAACAGTTCTGTTTACTTATGGTGTCTAAAATTCTGTATGATTCCAAAAGTATCCATTAAATTTCCCCTGAGCATTTTCTGCATGAAGGCGATCTAAGCCCAGCTTCTCCAATCTATCCATGTAACCACCATTTCCCGATCCCTGGAACTGCTCACGGAAATTTCTTCTGTACAATCTCCAAAGCCTTCATGGCCTTTTTAATGTGTGATGTTCAAAATTAGAGACAATATATCTATGGGAGCCAGCAAGATCAGAAATTACACGACACCAGGTTATAGTCCAACAGGTTTGTTTGAAAACACAAGCTTTTGGAGTCTTACTCCTTCGTCAAGTGTTACTGAGAGAGGTAGTATCAGACACGGAATTTACATATGTTACCTAAAACACCTAAAATATTATCTCTTCTTTAGACTGATAAAACCTTTAGTTCTCACAGGGCAGTGACTTAAAAGGAATTCGGGGAGTTACATCGATACAGTCATCAATTAAAACTTTTTGACTGATTAAAGATTTAACAGCAGCTTAGCTTTGTTTAATACATCCTCATCAGTGGTGTGCCCTTTGATCTTTTACTGTTAAATTCCGTGTCTGATACTACCTCTCTCACTAACATCTGAAGAAAGAGTAAGGCTCAGGAAGTTTGTGTTTTCAAATAAACCTGTTGGACTGTGACCTGGTGTTTTATCATTTCTGACCTTGTCCACCCCAGGCCAACACAGGCACCTCCACATTTTGGAGTCAGGTTGATAGTTTAAAGAATTTTGCATTATCCATATGTATTTCATGCTTCAATTTATAAAATCCAGACCTCACAGTTCAATTGACTGCTGTGATAATCTGTACTATCACCTTCAAATATTTGTGCACAAGCACCAATCGGGACTGCCCTTGCGTTTCCTTAAAAATTGCATTATCCGGCTTGTAATGTCTCCATCAAAATGTGACAAGTCATCAAGTCGTCAGTTGTGACAAGTCACATTTTGCTGTGTTGAATTCCATTTGCCAAGTGTTCACCCAGTCAACCAGCCTGTCTCTATAGCCTTGAAACCTATTTTTATCTTTTTAATTTTTTTAGGCTAGCAGGCTTTGTGTCATCGTCAATTGAAATTGTGCCCTGTAATCTCAGATCCACGTCATTAAGATATTTCAAAACTAGATACTATTAAGGTGCTCTTCAGGGAATTGAACTGAGTTTCTTCCATTTTAATCAGTGAAAACTCTGCAAAAATAACTCTTCTCACGAACATTTATTTTCAGCGTTAGCTTAGATTTTCTTCTTAGACTGGAATGGCTCTGAGGATGTCAGGAAACTGATGCACAAATGAAATAGGACCCAAGCCACTCCAACAGCATCTGTTTCCACAGCATGATCTAGAGCCAAGCACCCTGCGGTGTTCCGGGAGTTCTCAAGGTGGGAAAACACCACATGAAAGAAAGTGCACAGTCAGTTGGAAGAAAAGAGGTGGATGAAGATTACAATGCTACTTTGGACTCATGGGTGCATGGTTATGACTGCTTTGGCTGCTGAGCTTGTCGCACAAGTCTCATGGGCCCTAGTCTCAAACAGAGGCATTCATGTGTATCACTGCAGCTGTGGACATGTACTGTGTGCTGTATCTGTCTGGTCAAATAGAGGTGTCCACTGGCAACATCAGTGAATGGGGACTTTCTTCAATGCAGCATTTCTCAGAGCAGAAAGGATTGCAGTAGTGATCCTGAAGAATGTGGCCCCTGGAGCAATTCAGCTTCCCTAGTGGAAGTACCAAAAACTATCTCTTGGGGCCTTGAGGGAAGCATTGCGAGGGAATTCACTGGTCTGCTGTTTTGCAAGTCCTCTGACAATAAACACTACACAAGCTGACAGACAGGCCAATTTTCTCTGGATCTACTGAATAAGAGTGTTACCTTATTCTGTGTTTTTTAAAAAAAACCTGATGACTCACTTTACTAGCTGCCCTGATGGTCATTGAACAAAAGTCTTTAACTTTGGGTTGAGTGATGCAGCTGTTTATGGTTCATATTTCTGCTCCATTACTCGTCCTCGTTTATTAAAGAGCAGAATGCATTCGATGCCCTTTTATTCTGTGCAGCAGTAGTTCTTTCTGATTAATTGCCCAGATATGTGGCCAAGTTGCATATCATCTGTCCCATCCAATAAGATTATAGGTAGAGAGATGCAGAAGGCAATCCCATGTGAAATAAAATTATTAAGTGGCATTTGGCTGCATGGAGGTGCATTTACTTAAAGCCTCTAAGCTGCTTTATAGACCTCGCAAGGTAAAATAGCCTGCAATGCAATTTTCACTGATGCATGAATCTACAGGCTCCAAAATCCTCCAGAATAACCTAGTCCTGTAACATTGCCTGAGACTAATGATAGTGACAATAGAAAACTCTTAAGCAGAAAACACTTGGCACTAAACAAATAATTCCAAGATCCACAGAAGTTGAAAAGTGTAGACGAAGGACTGATTACATTTTAAATTGTTACAAACATTTCACCATTAATATTAAATATATTAGTCATCAAACCATAGTCCCAAATTAATTTAGTCATCACTCTCACAATTTTGACTACACATTAATTGAGGGGACCACTCCACATTTGTGAGCAAGGCAAGGGAACAGGGGTTGCAGGAGTTCCCACAGCTAGTGTGAACTGATGCCTATGGTGTCATTCTGCATCACATACAGCCGTCAAAACTAATTACAGGACCATAAGGTAGGCCATTCAGTAGTAGGCCATCAAGTCTACTCTGCCATTCAATGAGCATTGTGTCTCATCTGATAATCCTCAACTCCAGTTTCCCGCCTTTGCCCTGTAATTGTTGATTGCCTTACCGATTAAAGTTCTGTCTGTCTCAGACTTAGATATACATTGTGGCCCAGCCTCGACAGCCCTCTGTGATAAAGAACTCCATAGATTTACTATATTCTGACAAAAGAAATTCCTCCTCAGCTTTCTTAAATGTGCAACTCTTTATTTTGAGATTATGACCTCTTGGCCTGGACTCACTTACAAGTGGAAACAATCTCTCTGCATCCAGTCTGTTAAGTCCCATAAGCAAATGCTTCTTCATATATTCGGTATATTGGATGGTAGTTAAAATAACTGAATCCTAACATGCATTTTATTGGTACTCTAAATATTGTTGCAATGAACAGAAATATACATCCATGTACCACCAGATTTCTGTGTATCATGTATTTCCCCTCCACTAAATCTGTTGTTAAGAGTTTGTCAACACTTGACAATTTGCATTGATCATCATTGTCAGACATGTCAAAATTATCTATTCAAGTTTGCTGTCAATGCCACATAGGACAAAACAATTCACTTCGTCGCTCCTGATCCAATGCTTTAAGAGTTCATTCTCTCCACCTACTGGCACATTGTTGTTGTCACAGAATGTACCATTTATAAAATGCACTGCAGCTCATCAAGATTGCTTTGACAGAACCTTCTAAATCCATAAGCGTCTAGAAAGACAAGAACAGTGGCCACATGAGATTGCCATTACTAAAAAGGTTTTGTCCCAAGTTAGGCATGTCCCTGACTTGGAAATATATCCTTGTTGTTTCATTGATGCTAGGTCAAAATGTTTGAACTCCCTACCCAAAGATTGCTGTAAAGGATGCATTTCTAAATTCCCTCTTCCGTTTTAGGTCCTGATGGAACGTGTCTCCCTGATGATGAAAATGCTGAAAGATATCAGGTATTCCAAGTCCCAAACCTGGCATTTCTCATTTTCCTGAGGCCAGGGTTGGGGGTGTTGTGCATACTTGATCCCAGAGGCAGATGACCATTTATATGACCACTCATTCTGATTTTGAAGTCCTTTGTATCCGGAAGGTGGAGATTAGGCCAGGAAGAGAAGGTCTGCTGTCAATGCATTTCTTTTGGATCACCATAATGTATAAACTATTTATTATTATTGATGAAAATATTTTCTTCCAATTGTGACATCATTAATAAACAATGTGTACATGCTTCCTGAGATTTGCCCACCGTCATTATTAGGACAATTGTCGTGGAGAGGGAAGGTTAAAGTTTGGTGATTAGGGTGTAATGAGTTGGCATTGAGGCAATAAAGGACCATGGGCATTACTGGTGGCATATGAGGTATGAAACGTAGTGGGGGATGAGTAGATTAGCATTGTGTGGCACAGGGTAATAGAGGCCAAGTGTGGATGATCATAGCTTTTAATGGGTAGGGCACTGGACTGTATGGAGAAGAAGGGGAGTGTGCAAGAGGGATGTTTCATTTTTTAAACACAGGTAGACAAGTTGGTAAAGGTGGTGTTTAGAACAACGTTATCTTCATCAGACAGACAGCATTGAGCACAGGAGTTGGGGGCGTCACGTTACAGCTGCACAAAATATTGGCAAGGCCATATTTGGACTACTGCATATAATTCTGGTCACCCTGCTATAGGAAGGGTGTTATTAAACTAGAAAGGGTGCAAAAAATACTTACAAGGATGTTACCGAGATTGGAAAATTTGAGATATAAGGAGAGGCTAGATAATATGAGACTATTTTACCTGGATTTTTGGAAGCTGAGGGGAGACCTTATAGAATCATGAGAGTTATCAATAAGGTGAACAGACAAGGTCATTTCCCCAGGGTAGGAAGTCCAAAACATAGAAGGCATAAGGTGAGAAAGGAAAGATTTAACACGGGCCTGCCGGGCAACACTTTCACACAGGCGATGGTGCGAATACAGAACAGTCTGCCTGCAGAAGTGATCAAGGTGGGTACAATTATAACATTTAAAAATCATTTAGACAGGTACAAGAGTAGGAAAGGATTAGAGGGATATGGGACAAAATGCAGGCAGATGTGACTAGTTCGGCTTAGGAAATCTGGTCGGCATGGACGAATTGGGCTGAAGGGCCTGTTCCGTGTTGTATGACCCTATGACTCTAAGTCTTATTTTTAAAATGTAATCACAGTGCTGAAGCCCCAACGGAGGCTTTTCAGCTAGCCTGCCTTCAGAGCTGATAGCCTCATCATCTCTTCCAGAATCACTTGACTTAATTCCTAATCGAGACACACCTCAGGATTCAAAATGGGAAGCACGAATGGCCATATCATGTTAGCAATGCCAGAATTCCTCTCCTCTTTATGTCATGACCCAAGAACAAATATCAGAGCTTAATTCATCAGTTTGCACCTGATGAAATTTATATTCATCAACTGATCATGTCAAGCATTGTAATCATTCATAAACAATCCTGCAGATTGTGATCATTTCCAAACTATATATTTACCTCGTATACAAGGATATTTAAATTTCATTGTTTAAGTCAACATTTATAATGGCAAAAATCCTGTGATAACATTTGATTGCCACATATTAAAGGTGTCTTGCTGGTCTCTGGATATTAGATATACTTGCATCAAGTCTTTTCTTTCCAGTGGTCAAAATATACCATTTCATAGAGAGTTGTTTAAAAGATTGGCATGAGGGCTACTTATTCATTTTTGGGGGCTACCTTTTCGTCTTCAGAGGGTCCTTTATCATTCTTGTTATCCATTTGCTACGAGGTGAAGTCATACAGCAACAGTACCATCTATACTTGTGTTGACGTATGGAGTGTTTGGATTCACAAGTAAGCAGGACTAAAAGAATTAGTTCATATCCTGAAAAATTGTCAAATTTTACTAAATTTAAAGCCATAACACACAAGGTAAACATTAATTTCCTGTACACCAACTTAATTTGAAATGAGACAACAGATATTAGATAACAACAACACTCTTTAAAAAAGTAATTGAAGCACATTTTTACACACAAATGATCATCACCCTAAATGTTACAGTTGCCAATTACATGCTGAGCTCACAGCTAATGCACAAAGCTGAAACTTTTTAACCAGACATTTTCTTTATACTACATCTCAGATTTAAATTTAACAATCAATAGGCTGTGTGATTTGGTGGTGTGGAACTTCAGTATTGCTGGAAAAACAAAAAAAATTTGAAGCTGTTTGAGATTGCAGGAACTGCAGATGCTGGAGAATCTGAGATAACAAGGTGCAGATCTAGGCCCGAAACGTCAGCCTTCCTGTCCCTCTGATGTTGCTTGGGCTACTGCGTTCACCCAGTTCTGCACCTTGTTATCTCAAATTGTTGAAACTGTTGTCTTCATAAGTGTAAGCTGAAAAGGTCTGACAAATGGTAAAGTTTCTCAGAGCTACTCAAGTTGAGAGCGTTCATTACAATAGCATCCTTTACTTTATTCCCAATATAGCAATTCCTGAACTTAGGCAGGCCTAGGGCGGAGATTCCACTTGCATCTGCAAGGGAATCATTAACTTATTGTTCTCACAGTTTCTGGCTCTTTGTTTGCTGAGTATCCCTTTGATGACAGACTTAAAACTGTTTTCTTTCCTTCACAGCTTTCTCCTCTAACCCTCTAGTATTCTACCTGCCACCTTGCACATTTGTGCTTCCTTCTCCCTGCTGCGCCCTCATTTTCTACCTAAACCCCCTCAATCCTCCTTCTGCAACTGCCTCCTCCTCCTGGCAGATACATACCACCCCCTCATTCTCCAGGATCTTCTTTTGGTTGTCCAAATCAACCAAAACACCATACCCTGTATGAAGCTGTTGACCTGCACATTGCTTCCAACCAACTCTCCAATATTCCCTTCACTTTACAGCTTCACTGCACCTTTATCTCAAATCTGCTCACTTTCACCTTCCAACATCTGTAAAAATGTTCCTGTAACACGCCTATCCCACTGTTCTCTAGTCTCTGCTTCTGAACTGATCTTCAGATTCCAATTTTCCTTCTCAATTGTACAGTGGGCTTTGTGCTTTAAATAGCCAGTCAGTAACAATGGTTTTCCTTAGTAAGTGACTAAGAACAGACAACACATTCAACTGAGTAACAAGAACTTATCCAGTTCTGGAAAAAGCATATTGTCCTTAAGATAACATCATTTGGCATGCTAAGTGCAAACAAATTGCTATTTAAGACCATCGTCATGAATTTTGAGCAATTTGGAAAGAGTACAATTGTGAATTTAATATTCAAAATGTTAAATAACAGTTCAGGATTACTACCAATTTTATCTGGTAACTTTATTGGGAATAGGACCTTTGCTGGATGACGTGCTGAGACAGTCATGTTTGCTGAATATAGTATATTCCTGAACGTAATATCTTGTTCAAAGAATGTCCAAATATTTATTACTGAGAACAGGATACCAGGGCTGATTTTAACTGGCGTGAATTGGGATGATGGAAGATGGGATCAGGTGGGATATGGAAGTAGGGATAGGCCTGAGTGATAAGAGTAGGGCTGCATATTGGCATGTGTTGACAGAAGATGTTTAGAGAGATGCTAGTTCCAGCATATACTTTAAAACAGAAGGTCAATAAACCCAACAGGGATCAGTAGCCAGGTGGTGAAGCAGGATTTTGGACAGCAGGAGAATGCCGCAGATGAAGAAAGAATTTGTTTCATGGCAGGCCTGCAGTTTCGAAGGATATTTAATGCTTTTGCTAGAGTGAAGGTTTAAAAACAGGTTAATCAGAAAGCTAAGATAACAAAGTATGTAGCTGGATGAACACAGCAGGCCAAGCAGCATCTCAGGAGCACAAAAGCTGACGTTTCTGGCCTAGACCCTTCATCAGAGAGGGGGATGGGAAGAGGGTTCTGGAATAAATAGGGAGAGAGGGGGAGGCGGACCGAAGATGGAGTGAAAAGAAGATAGGTGGAGAGGAGAGTATAGGTGGGGAGGTAGGGACGGGATAGGTCAGTCAGGGGAAGACGGATAGGTCAAGGAGGCGGGATGAGGTAGTAGATAGGAAATGGAGGTGCGGCTTGAGATGGGAGGAGGGGATAGGTGAGAGGAAGAACAGGTTAGGGAGGCGGAGACAGGCTGGGTTAATAATTAGAAAGGTAATGTAAGTAAAAAGAAGTAAACTGCCAGAGTAATGTCGACCAGTGAGCAGAAACTTCAGGGGAGATGCACTAAAATGATATTTATGTAAATCATTATAATGATCTGACATTAGAGAGAGAGAAAACACCAAACTGTAAAGAGCATGTGAAGAGTGAGATCCGAGATACTCCTCCATTGAGCTTTATTTGATAATCTAGTATGTATGGTTGTAAAGGGCGGCCCAGTGGCTCAGTGGTTAGCACTGCAGCCTCACAGTGCCAGGGACCCGGGTTCGATTCCAGACTCGGGTAACTGTCTGTGTGGAGTTTGCACATTCTCCCCGTGTCTGCATGGGTTTTCTCCGGGTGCTCCGGTTTCCTCCCACAGTCCAAAGATGTGCAGGCTAGGTGGATTGGCCATGCTAAATTGCCTGTAGTGTTCAGCGGTGTGTGGGTTATAGGGGGACGGGTCTGGGTGGGATGGTCCAAGGGGCGGTGTGGACTTGTGGGCCGAAGGGCCTGTTTCCACACTGTAGGGAACTTAACCTAAATAAAGGCGTGTTACAGTACATAAACTCAGTACATAAAGTGTTGGAGTGATATGCATAGAGATAAAGTACAAGCAGCCTCCATAACAGTGTCTGAGCACCCATCAACAGTGAAACTCCAAACCAGTACGATGATGTGCAAGTATTCACTTAAAGCATAAGAAGAAAGAAAACAAAAAAGTTAGAGATTTAAAAATTGTTAAAATTTAAATAATTAAACTAACAAAACGTGAAAATGGGTGAATAGACTGGAGAGTTGGGCAGATAAATGGCAGATGGAGTTCAATCCGGGCAAATGCGAGGTGATGCATTTTGGAAGATCAAATTCAAGGGCAAACTATACAGTAAATGGAAAAGTCTGAGGGAAAATTGATGAACAGAGAGATCTGGGTGTTCAGGTCCATTGTACCCTGAAGGTGACAACGCAGGTCAATAGGGCAGTCAAGAAGGCAAACGGCATGCTTTCCTTCATTGGGCGGGGTATTGAGTAGAAGAGTTGGCAGGTCATGTTACAGTTGTATAGGACTTTGGTTCGGCCACATTTGGAATACTGTGTACAGTTCTGGTCGCCACATTACCAAAAGGATGTGGATGCTTTGGAGAGGGTGCAGAGGAGGTTCACCAGGATGTTGCCTTGTATGGCGGGTGCTAGCTATGAAGAGAGGTTGAATAGATTAGGATTATTTTCATTAGAAAGACGGAGATTGAGGGGGGGACCTGATTGAGGTCTACAAAATCATGAGGGGTATAGACAGGGTGGATAGCAAAAAGCTTTTTCCCAGAGTGGGGGACTCAATTACTAGGGGTCATGAGTTCAAAGTGAGAGGAGGAGAGTTTAAGGGAGATATGCATGGAAAGTTCTTTACACAGAGGGTGGTGGGCGCCTGGAACGCGTTGCCAGCGGAGGTGGTAGATGCAGTCACGTTAGCGTCTTTTAAGATATATCTGGACAGGTACATGGATGGGCAGGGAGCAAATGGACACAGACCGTTAGAAAATAGATGACAGGTTAGACAGAGGATCTTGATCGGCGCAGGCTTGGAGGGCCGAAGGGCCTGTTCCTGTGCTGTAGGTTTCTTTGTTTCTTTCTTTGTTTCTTTGAAGGGTGAAAATTGCATCCTTCTTCATAATGGGTGGAGAGAAAGTGGTTAAATGACAAAAGGAATGATGGTGCAAGGCAAAAGAAATGGAGTGAATGAAACAAGCAAAAGATATATATTGAAGAGATGTCTATAGCAACAGAAGAAACATTACCACCGACCGTTGACTGAACAATGGAGATAGTGGTTATGGTCCAGAATTATTGATCTTTATTTTGAGTTTGGTTGGCTAAAAAGTGCTTCATGGAAAGACAAGATGTTGTCCCTCAACATTCCTTTAAGTTCCATCAACAAAAGTATGAAGACTAGAACAGGAAGATCAGAGAGGGAGAGGGTAGGCAGAACTAAAATGAAAAGTGACTTGACACTCAGGGTCACATTACAGGCCAAGGTGTTCTGAAAGCAATTGAATGCAATATTTAACAACATGTCTCAAACTGAGTCATCTCTCAGCTGTTGGTTTGATTAAAAGCATGATTTTCACATGATGAAACACGTGGATTTTGAAGCCTCTTTATTTTATCAGTTACATCTGCTTTGAATGATCACTGGTTATGGTGATCAGTCAAGTTCACTTCGCCATTAAAGTGTTTTGAATCTGTTGTAATGAGCAAGAGGTATTCAGTGGTACTTTTGATGTGATTTGCACAAGTTTAGCACAGCAATTGAACTAAAGAATCATACAAGCTTTCAGAAAACATTACTTTTAATCCCCTTCATGCTAACCTGTTTATAATGTGGATTGTGTCAGTGATAATCCCCTCCCCACCTCCCCACCTATACTCTCCTCCCCACCTGTCTTCTTTTCTCTCCATCTTCGGTCCGCCTCCCCCTCTCTCCCTATTTATTCCAGTTCCCTCTCCCCATCCCCCTCTCTGATGAAGGGTCTAGGCCCGAAACATCAGCTTTTGTGCTCCTGAGATGCTGCTGGGCCTGCTGTGTTCATCCAGCCTCACATTTTATTATAATGTGGATTGCTTGGATTACAGACTCATGCAGAGCTACCTTAGGAACTGCTTTTGCAAACTTATGCTTGTAGTTGTGAATGACCAAATACTCAATGAGAACAGTATTTCTGTGACTCGAATGACTACGCACACTCCTTCATCAAGCATTTTGACACTGGGTGAATTTATCATTCTGGTGACTCAGATTTAAACTGAAACTTGCAGTGAATTGGTAAACATATGCATTATAGGTGAAATCAAAACAAGAAACTGTAGCAACCAGTACCACATAAGACTGGGGCAAGTGAAGAAGAAAGCCAGTACATTAGGAAAGGGGACAAAGGTGAGGTCATATTGATTACTAGCTTTCTCTTAAAATAATTGAACAATTGGAAAAGATACATGGCAGAATCTTCCCGGTATTAAATGATGCAGACGATGGCATGAAAGCTGGGAGAATTACATGAAATAAACATTAGGAGATTCCCAACACTGGAAGTAAAATGTCCCAATTTCTAATCAAGTTTTGAACAGCACATTGAGATTGAAACATAAAAACATAAAAATGGGAGCAGGAGGAGGCCAATCGGCCTTAAGGACATGTGCTGCATTCATTATGATCATGGCTGATCATCCAACTCAATATCCTGTTTCTGATTCATGCTAGCACGTGGCAAGTTTGCATGCATTCAAATCCTCATTATTACATTTACTTACCTCCATGATTTGCAGCTCCCGTTCTACAACCCACTGGATAGAAACTCAATGTGATTATTCTTGACCTGGTGACTGCAGTTTGCTGTTTGCTCCTTTAGCCCTGGGTCACCTCTGGACATGAGTCATAAGATCTCAGGGCACACTCCAAGGGCAGTGACTGCAAGCATCTACCCTATTCACCAAGGTCAATGACCCTCAGTCCAAAATCTCTGTGGCAATTGAAAGGAACCGAGCCGGGCAGCTTGCCAATGTTTGACCAGGTGCATGGCTGGGTTTAAAGATGGCACTGATGCCAAGAATCTTGGGAGGTCCTGACAGGGGCCAATACCTCCAACTGTGAGAGGTGGGGTGAAATAAGTTTGAGTTACATCATTAATAAGGTAATTTTGACAATGAGAAAACATGTTATGACTCATGGAGATAAACCCTCCATAAAACCCGTCAAAAATGATACCACCAATTTCTGATAAGATTCACAGATTCTTTTCTGTCATATGATTAATTTAACTACATTCAATTTGTCCATTTACAATGTTTCCATTGTTTTTGTTTTTTCTCACCAAATAAATCATTTTCCTTACTTCTCTAGTCTCAGAGTGCAGAAATTGGTGGAAATTCCTCCATAATGAATGTGATATTCAAATGAAGGCTCCTCAAATCAAAGATTACAAAACTGCTTACAATTTACATCTATTACCTAAATGAGGGGAGAAGAGACATTGTATCAAAATTTGCAGACAACACCCAGGCAGTTAGGAAATAAGTCATAGGAGTTTGCAAATGGATACATACAGTGAATGACAGCCAGTGTATAATGCGACTAAATGTGAAGGTATTCACTTTGAACAGAAGAATACAAAAACAATGTATGCTTAAACAAAGAACCACTATGGAATTCCAAGGTGCAGAGGAGATTACAAGGTGCAAAGCTGGAGGAACACAGCAGGCAGGCAACATCAGAGGAGCGGGAAAGCTGACATTTCGGGTCTGGACCATTCTTCAGAAATGGGGAGAGGGAATGGAGCACAGAAATAAGTAGAGAGTGGGAGGCTGTGATTGAAAGTGGATAGTGGAGTGGATAGGTGGGAGAGAAGACGGACAGGTCAAGGAGGCAAGGCTGAGAAGATGGCCAGTCTTGGGATGAGGTCACGGATGGGGACATTTTGAAGCTAGTAAAGTCCACATTGAGACCATTGGGTTGTAGGCTGCTAAAGCAGAATGTGAGGTGCTGTTCCTTCAGTTTTTGGGTAACGTCATTGTGGCATTGGAGGAGGCCCAGGACGGACATATCATCCAGGGAATGGGAGGAGGAGTTGAAGTGGTTCACAACTGGGAGATGTTGTTGTTTGTCGCAAACTGAGCGTAGGTGCTCGACGAAGTGATCTCCAAGCCTTCGCTCGGTTCGCAGTAAACAACTGCACCTCCCAGTCGTGAACCATTTTAACTCCCCCCTCCCATTCCTTCGAGGACATGTCCATCATGGGCCTCCTGCAGTGCCATAATGATGCCACCCAAAGGTTGCAGGAACAGCAACTCATATTCCGCTTGGGAGCCCTGCAGCCCAATGGTATCAATGAGGACTTCACCAGCTTCAACATCTCCCCTCCCCCCACTGCAACCCAAAACCTGTCCTTCTCATCCCCACCTCCCTAACCTGTTCTTCCTCTCACCTATCCCCTTCTCCCACCTCAAGCTGCACCTCCATTTCCTACCTACTCATTCTGCCCCCGTGACCTGTCCGTCCTCCCCGGAATGACCTATGCACTCCTCTCCACCTATTTTCTCCTCTGTCCATCTTCGATCCCCTCCCCCTCTCTCCCTATTTATTTCAGAACCCTGTCCCCATCCGCCTTTTCTAATGAAGGGTCGAGGCCCGAAACGTCAGCTTTTGTGCTCCTAAGATGTTGCTTGGCCTGCTGTATTCATTCAGCTCAACACTGTGTTATCTCGGATCTCCAAGCCATTGCTTGGTTTCCCCGATGTAGAAGAGGCCACATCGGGAACAGCGGATACAATATACCACATTCACTGATGTGCAGGTGAACATCTGTTTCATGTGGAAGGTTTTCTTGGGGTTTGGGATGGGGGTGAGGGAGGAGGTGTAGGGGCAGATGCAGCACTTCCTGCAGTTGCAGGTAAAGCTGCTGGGGGTGGTGGGGCTAGTGGGGAGTGTGGAGCGGACGAGGGAGCCGTAGAGAGAGCAGTCTCTCTGGAAGGCAGATAGAGTGGGGAGGGAAATATATCCTTCCTAGTGGAGTCTGATTGCAGGTGGCAGAAGTGGCGAAGAATTCTCCGCTACTATTCAACACATCATTCTCCTCTTTTAGCTCAAGAGGCCAGAAGGACTATTCCTGCTGCTATTTCATATGAGAACTGAATCCGATCATAGATTGATATCTTGGCATGACCTCTTCTTCTTGATCTAGGATAAGGAATAACGTGCTTAACTAATGACAAATTGTGTATTCCACATTCTGATTTTCCTTTTAGGTCCTTTACTCATGTTGTGAGGTCGGTTTACTGAGTTGGCTGGACGGCTGGTTTGCAATACCAACAGCACTGGTTCAATTCCCATTATGGCTAAGGTCACCGTTACTGTCTCACCTTCTCAACATCACCTCTTGCCTGAGGTGTGGTGACCCTCAGGTTAAACTCACCACTAGTCATCTCTCTCAAGGGAGAGAAAGGGACAAATAGCAACTTCATCTCTCACTGTAACATCGACAATTTCCACAATCGTACTTTGCTGTAACGCTTACAATAAATTGTGTTCTAAAAATTAAGTAACAGCAATTAAATTCTTGTACAAAAATAAATTTAGGAGTGGCTATACTCACTGTTTCTGTCTTTTAAGAAAATAAAACTTGGTGACTAATGATTTCCTTACAGGGTTCTTTCAATATTGATTTTTTGTAGAATAAGAGAATTAAGTAGTTCAATGATTGAAGGCAGCAAAGTATGCATAATAAGCTTCTCCAAAGCTACCATCAGTGTTTGAACATTAGCTATTCCCAGTGATGATCTCAGCAAGTGCTTTAGCATTTTTTTTGCATCATACACAAAGAACAGATCCACTTCAAGATAAAAATTTAATTAAAATATTAGTTATTGTTGATGAAAAAAATTGTCTCCTGTAAATGGTATTAATGAATAAACTATTTATCTTACTATCTAATCATTTTTCCTGTATCTAGTGGGAATTTACTTATAGAAAACCTGTTCCCAAATGTAGAAAGTGATAATGGGAACTGCAGATGCTGGAGAATCCAAGATAATAAAATGTGAGGCTGGATGAACACAGCAGGCCCAGCAGCATCTCAGGAGCACAAAAGCTGACGTTTCGGGCCTAGACCCTTCATCAGAGAAATGAAGGGTCTAGGCCCGAAACGTCAGCTTTTGTGCTCCTGAGATGCTGCTGGGCCTGCTGTGTTCATCCAGCCTCACATTTTATTATCCCAAATGTAGAAATTGCAGTATTCTCAATTCCATTGATTAACACTGATTCGGTCAGTTGAAACTTTACACCAACTTATTTTATGCACATTGTTCACCAGACTGCATACCAGAAGTGGATGCAGTAATTGAAAGATGAGGTATTCTGTAAAATGTAGGTCTTAGCAAGTACAAAGAAACAGACAAGAATGGAAATGTTAAGAATGAAAATGAACAATAAAACCATGCATTGATGTGACACCTTTTATAGTAAAACTTTTAGTGTGTTTCACAAGAGTGTTAATCAATCAAAATATGAGATTGAACCATATAAGAAGATATTAGGTCACATACTCAAAATGCTTGGTTCAGGAGGTAGATTCTATAGCGTGAAAAATTGACATTCCAGAGCTTAAGCAACAAGGCAACAGATTTAGGCAACTTAAGTATGCCATCCCAGCAGATAATATAGGGGATGTGATTAAGGTTGGAATGCAGGGATCATCGAGGGTTCTAGGGCAGGAAGGTGTAGAAAAATGATGCCATGGAGAGGATTTCAGAATTAAGGCATCACTGAATGGACCAGAACCAAAACAAATCAGAAAGCACAGAGGTAATAAGTGAATGTGACTTGATTTAAGTTATGTGCAGCTGATTTCAGGACAAACTGAAGATTGTGGTAAGTGGTTGGAACAGACTGGAATAGAGATAACAGAGGGATGAGTGAGGGTTCATCAGCAAATATACTGAGGCAGAAGTACAGACGGGCTATGGTAATAAGATGGAAGAAGACAGTCTTTATGATGGAAGGGATATAACTTGGAAGTTCAAACTCAGTCAGCAGTAAGGTAGAGTGTTGCAGTCAAGTCAGTGACTGAAATACAAAATGTGTTCTGCGACTGAAGACAAAGGCTTCAATCTTTCCAATTTCATTTGGAGGAAATTTTTGCGTTCAATGTTGGGCATCAGCAAAGTTGTGTTAAAAAAATCCAAGGCAGTGGAGAGGTCAGGTGAGATGATGAAATCCATTCATAATAAAAATGGCCCAGGCAGTCCTACCACTTGTCTTTTTCCTTACTTTTTTCTCCAAGAATTTATCTAACTTGCTTGGAACACTAATTTGAATTTGTGTCCAATACAGTATTAGGGAGGGAGTCCATTCCAATTCTCAACCACTCTTTACATGAAAACCTTCCCTCATGTCACCTACGACCTTTTGCCAAACAAATTAAAAGGAAGTTAAATCTGGCCCATCTGATTACCAATCGTTCAACCTGTGGAAACTGTTTCTATTTATTCTATTCAAATCTTTCATCATTTTATACATATTTATCAAATCTCCTCTGATTTCTTGGCTAGAAAGAGAGTAACTCCAGGTTTCTCTGTAATCCTTCAGCCCAGAGCTGTTCGAATTAATCTCTTTTGAGCATTTTACGAAACCCTCACACTTTTCTGGTACCCAGAATTTCAAACTGTAGTTACAGTTAAGTTATACTGTTTTACATAGAGTCAGGAAAAGCTTTTTGCAATGCACTCCAGGGTTGAATTTTAAGAAATTGGCTAAGTATCGATTTTGTCAAGTTGCCTGGAAGGTTTCTCTCTGTGAGGCCTAACAAGACTTGTCTCGCTATTTTGTAAAGCTTGCCGCACTACTTATAGCCCATACTACTGTAATGGCCTTTACATTGCACGTTCCCATTCACCACATCGATAATTACATGTGGTATGCTAGAAGCCTGGTGGGTGGCTAATGTGGTGCTATTATTTAGGAAAGGTAGTAAGGAAAAGCCAGGGAACTATAGACTGGTGAGCCTGATGTCAGTAATGGGTAAGTTGTTGGAGGGGATTCTGAGGGAGAGGATTTTCATGCATTTGGAAAAACAAAGACATATTAGGGAAAGTCAATGTGGTCTTGTGCATGAGAAATCATGTTTCACTAACTTGACGGAGGTTTTTTGAAGAAGTGATAAAAAAGATTAATGAAGACAGAATGATAGATTTTGTCAAGGGAAAAAACAGAGTTAATGTTTTGGGTCTGGTTCAGCAAGGTTCCTCATAGTAGGGGGAGCTAACCAACTGGATACAAAATTGGCTGGAAGGTGGGAGATAGCATGGTGGTAGAGTTATTTTTCAGACTGAAGGCCTGTGATGAGTTGTGTACCGCAAGGATCTGTGCTGGGTTCACTGTTTCTCATGATTCATATACATGATTTGGATATGAATATAGGAGGTATGGTGAATAAGTTTGTGGATGACACCAAAATTGGTGGTGTAGTGGACAGTGAAGAAGGTTATCTCAGAGTACCAGGGGACCTTGATCTGATGGACCAATGAGCCAAGGAATGACAAATAAGGTTTAATTTAGATAAATGTGAGGTGTTGCATATTGGTAAGTCAAATTATGGCAGGGCTTATCCAGTTAATAGTTGGGCTCTGAGGAGTGTTACCAAACAAAAGGACCTAAGGATGCAGGTTCATAATTCCTTGAAAGTGGGTTCACAAGTAGACAGGGTGGTGAAGAATTCTTTTTGCACGCTCGCCTTCACAGGTCAATGCATTGAGTGTAGAAGTTGGGATGTCATGTTGCATCTGTACAGGACATTGGTTAGACCTCTTTTAGAATATTGCATTCAATCCTAGTATCCTGCTCAATAAAAACTGAAAGAATTGCGGATGCTGTAAATCAGGAACAAAAACAGAAGTTGCTGGAAAAGCTCAGCAGGTCTGGCAGCATCTGTGAAGAAAAAGATCAGAGTCAAAGTGTTGGGTCCAGTGACACTTCCTCAGAACTGGGGAAGTTAACACTGATTTTTTCTTCACAGATGTTGCTGATCTGTTGAGCTTTTCCAGCAACTTCTGTTTTTGTTCCTAGCCTCCCTGCTGTAGGGTAAGATGTTATTAGACTTGAAAGGGTTCAGAAACAGTTATAAGGACATGGCTGGGGCTGGAGGGTTTGAGCTTTCAGAAGAACTGTATAGGATGAGGCTCTTTTCTCTAGAGTGTCAGAGGCTGAGGGGTAATCTTATGGAGATTTATAAACTCATGTGGGGTACGGTTAAGATGAATAGTTAAGGTCTTTTTCCCAGAGTGGGAGGGTGGTGTTCTAAAACTAAAGGGTGTAGGTGTAAAGTGAGAGGAGAAAGATTTAAAAGGAACCCGAGGGGCAACTTTTTCATGCAGAGGGTGATGCATGTATGAAATGAACTGCCAGAGGAAATGGTGGAGGCTGGAACAATTACAACATTTGAAATGCGTCTGAATGCTTGCATGAATAGGAAGAGTTTAGAGGGATATGGGCCAAATGCTGGAAAATAGGACAAGATCTGTTTAGGCTATCCGGTTGACACGGCTGACTTGGATTGAAGTGTCTGTTCCTGTGCTGTGTAACTCCATGACTCTAATTCCATTTTCTACCCCAACAGCATTCTTCTGTACATTGCCCCATCAAGATGCCCATCTAATCATCTCAGGAGAAAAAATCTTCAACCTTAATCTTCGGTGAATTGGAAATAACACTATCCGCAGGATTGTGGGGAAACCATCATTTTCCATCACTTCAATTCTTCCACTGGTCCTGGGCTCAGCAATGGCTGCTCCAATTTTGGTGAGCACTGTCTCTCATTGGGAGTCAGGGTTTACAACTACATTGAACCCCTCCCAGTTAATATCTTCTGGTTGTCCCCTTGACCTGTAAAAGAAACAGCTGAAACAGCTGTTTGGGTGAGGCAGCTGTCATGGTAGAATAGTTTTGTGACTGTAAACTGTAAGATTTACGTGTGATACTTGCAACAGTATTAATGGTGTGAGGTGCTGCATTTGAAAACAAGGGAATATGCTGACTCTCACATTTGGCAATCATACAATGATTTATAGGTCAGATATACTTCCTGCATGACATCCAGCCCTTACCTCAACCCCAATGCCCATCTCCTTTAAGAGGCACAGGCTAGATTTAAGCAGTGCAAATAGACTTTTATGAGTGCTGCCCACCCACAATATTGTGTCTCTGCTAAGGGGCCTACCAATGTCACATATGGTTGGTGCTGACCATATGTGGACTTTATGGAAATGAACAAGCAGTATCATGTTGGTGTTCTGCCTTTTTGGCCATTAGTGTGCATTGGTTAATTATGGATCACCCCGTCGATACTATTTTAGCGACTACTGCATTTACCTCTTCTTCTGTATATTTTACATAGGTCTGCCAGTTTAAAATATTTGATTGAATTTTCATTTCTCTCCCCAGCTGAGCGAAGTCACTGGTATCAGGGACTGCAGTTTTCACTTAGTTTGCATGATCACGCCTGACTGAGGTGATGACATGCCATCGATTTTGCAAGTTCATTTGTCAAACTTATCAAAATGCTGTCTTACTGTCACACTCTGCAAGTGCTAATATGGTCCTAATAATAATGCCACTGACTGCGCATTCCAAGACTGTCCATCACTTTGCGTTAATCTGCACATGCATAATATTTTGTCAGCACGGGTCAACTGCAAGTGCAAAAATGATTGATTTTTCTCTGAGATTTCATGTAAATGTGATATGACAGGTGGTAGTAATGGACAGAGGGCACACCAAGGGCCAGATGTAATCACACGACAGCATTCCACAACGTGGAAAAAATATCATTAATAATGAGGTTTCAGCAATGAGAGCATTGCTAATTGCCTGTGGAACAAAGTGAGTTTATTGCTGCCTTGCTAGAGCTCTGTCCTTCAGTGATTTAAATGAATTAATAAGTGCTTTAAATGGAAGATTGAGACTGTGTGGCAGAGGAAGTGGAGATGGCAATGTTAATTGGTATAATTGATATGTATACTCTCCTTTCAACTCATCTACAGACGTAATGTTCATAATCCCTGCCCGGAGCAGAAGCTGGCTAAGTGATCACGTGAGCTTTGAAATGGCTGAGTGATCTGTTTGACCAGATTATTGGCCAGGTGGTTTCCTTGAAAATGATGCCGTGTTCACAAAGTAGTTGGACATAAACCAGTTCTATTCATTGCTCACTGCTGTTTGCCATCAGGAATGTGTTTATCATTCGGACACCATCAGTTTGGTTGTTGAAGGGAGGCAGGGATTGATGCATTGCAGTGGACTGATGCAGATCTAGGCTGATAGCCACTCCTGGGTATATAATGCAGCCAAAAGGTGCATTCCTGCTTTTTGAAGCTCTCTGAAATACATTCTTGCCATTTAAAAAATGTTCTTGCCTTTCCCTGATTTGAATGGGTTGGTGATAGACTTCACTGTTTAAGTACATTGACACTGCAAGTGACTTCACCGTCTTCTGTGGATCATCTTCTCAATAAATTATCCAACATGAGATCAATATGGATGGCCACAGAACTGACCCGTTGTTGGTATTTGGAACAGCCTTATGACAGTACCACCTCTGATGTTCCTCTGGGTAAGTTGGATATTTTACTAAGTTTGGTGTCGATGATGTTTGAAAATTTCAGTGCTTTCCTCCACGTGGGCTGATCAGCTGCAGTATTTTCTAAAGAGAGGTGGTCTACAATGCTATAACTTGTAATGATTGATTTTAGGATATCCTTATATGGACAACCTTGATGCCCTTGGACCTGAGATGCTTCCCCATAGAAGATCTGTTCGAGAATTCTGGAGGAGAGCCATGCGGGAGACATTTAAGGTCAATTTTCTGGAGGGTGGCCTCCATGCTGTGGAACCCAGCTGTTGTTTGTGATTTTGTCTTGCCATTAAATTATCATAATGGTGTTTCTCCAGAAAAATAATCCAGAGCACATGAAATTGATCCAAGATTCTGTGCCACATAGCAGGCTGAGGAGTACAGTGGCCTGGTAGAGTTTTATTTTAATCTTCATCTTAAAGCACTGCTGTTTCCAGACACAATCATGAAGTAAGCCATTGCCAAGCACGTTTTTTGTTGGGGATGTGGCGGTGGACATCTTCATCACTAATAGTAGCAAAAGCACCTTGTTAGAAGATGAAAATTTATCTAGAATCTTGAGTCTGATACCATCAATGGTTATGTCCAGTGCTTCATACTGTGTGCCTTGCTGAAAGACAATTTTTGAGACATTAACCCAAAAACCAAGGCTTTAGGTAGCACACAAGAATTTGTTCTCCATAGTCTGGATTATTAAACACTGGAGATTAAAATGTTGATTAGACAGAGTCCAGGAACGAACTTTTCTCATCAGGGTTTTATTTCAACTTACATATCACAAAACCCAAATTTTCCCATATAGATATTTTAATATATAAATATACATGTACATGTACATCCTGTTATCCCTTAATTAGCATATAATCATAACCTGTCTCCTAATTCCTCTGGGTCTGAGGCAACTGTAGTGATTGTAACAATGTTAGCTAGTTGGACCTCATGGAATATGAGTTCCCTGATTGGACCTGTTAATCTGGTCCATTCAGGGAGACCTGGCTGACAGCTAAGAACAGGAGTGTCACAGACTCTCCACGTGTAAATAAAAAGTGACTTTGATGGGATATAGACCTTTGTGGAGTTATTTCAGCATCCCCGCCAGACCCTACTAGTGAGTCATTGAATCACAGAGTTTTAAGTAGAGAAAGAAGCCATTCAGCCCATCACATCTATGCTGGTCATCAAACATATCTATTTTAGTCTTATTTTTCAGAACATGGCCCTTGGTCTTATATACCATGTCACTTTAGGTGCACACCTAAATGCTTCTGAAATTGTGTGACCATTGCCACCTCTACCTCCATTTCAGATAGTGAGTTTGAAATACCCACAACCCTCGAGATGTAAAGATTCTTCCATAAACCTCCTGTAAAATTCTTGTCTTTTACCTTAAATCTATGGCCCTAGTTTTTGATCCCTCTACTAAGGGGAAACCTTTCTTCCTATATACTTTTTTTGCACTTTTGAATTACGTACAACTCAATTGATTTCCCCTTCAGCTTTCTCTGCTTGAAGGAAAAATGATCTAGTTTCTCTTCATAGCTAAATTGCTCCAGGCAACATGCTGGCAAATTCCCTCTTTGGAACAAACACATTCTTCCCATACTGTGGTGATCAGAACTAGATGTAGCCCTCCAGGTGTGGCTTAACAAATGTTTATGCAGATCCATCATAATCTCCTTGTATTTTTATTCAATGCATAGATGAAGGAAGGTAAGTTTCCCATTTAAGGTCAATTTTCTGGAGGGTGGCCTCCATGCTGTGGAACCCAGCTGTTGTTTGTGATTTTGTCTTGCCATTAAATTATCATAATGGTGTTTCTCCAGAAAAATAATCCAGAGCACATGAAATTGATCCAAGATTCTGTGCCACATAGCAGGCTGAGGAGCAGGAAAGCTGATATTTCGGGTCTTGACCTTCTCATTTTTCTGAAGAAGGGCCCAGACCCGAAAACTCAGCTTTCCTGCTCCTCTGATGTTGTCTGACCTGCTGTGTTCCTCCAGCTCCACACCTTGGGGGTTACCTCAGACTCCAGCATCGGCTGTTTCTACTATCTCTAAGTATCCCATATGCCTTGCTAAGAACCTTATTCAGCTGTTCCATTGCCTTCAAGGGTTTTTGGACATGCTCACCAAGGTCTGGTTAATCTTCTGCACTTGTCTTGTGCTCTTTTCCCTTGTTATTCCTCGCAAACTGCAACATCTCACACTTTTCACGATAAAAGCCCATTTGCCATTGTTTTGCCCAGCTGACCAGCCTGTCCATATGGCCCTGTAGTCTAAAGTCTTCTGTGTATTTTGCCAATTATCAGTTATCAATTCACTTACAAGCTTTTTAACAAATGTCCTACATTTGTGTTTAAATTGTGAATTTACAAAGGACCCAGCAACAAACCTTGCAGTATAATACTAGACACAGGCTTAAACCCTCAAAATCAGCATTTGACTATCATCTTCCTGCCACATAGTTAATTTTGTATGAAATTTTCCAAATTGATTTGGATCCCATGGTTTATTTTTTTCTTGACCAGTGTCTTATGCAAGACTGCGAAAAACTATACCAAAATCCATGCAAGCTGCATCCGCTGTGCAAACCTCATCCACACAGTCTCAAAACCTTAATTAAACCTGTCGGATATGACCTCCCATGAAATCACGCTGGCTATCTTTGATTCATCAATGCCTGTCCCACTGGAAGTTAGTTCTGTCCCACAGAATGCATTTTCGATTGTTTCCCTATCACCCATGTTATACATAATGACGTATGATTCTCTAGTTTATCTCTACAAACGGCGTGAATAATGGTACCGCACTATCAGTTCTCAACTCCTTTACTCATTTCCTGTACCTAGAGGGGTTTGGAAAATCAATGCCAGGACCTCTGCAATATCCAGCCTTGCCTTCCATAGCAGTCTACCATAGAACACATTTGGCCTTGGGAACATATCCAATTGCAAATCTGCTAAAACCACTAATCCCTGTCTCAACTATGATTTGTTCAAGTATATCGCAGTCTTCTTCCCTGATTTTTACACCAACATTGTTCCTCTTTATCATGAAAACAAATGTAATATTCATTTAAACCTCACTTCCAGCTCTACTCACAGTTTGCTATTTTAGTCTATAATGTCCCCCACTTTTCTCTGGTTATCCTTTTTGGTCCTAATGTATTTAAAATGCCTTTGGATGTTCCTTTGTTTTGCTTGCTTGAGCTTTCATGCCCATTGATACCTTCCCTATTATGGGTTGCTGGAGTACTATCATGTGTGTACGGAAGCCCTCAGTATACTACCTTTGACTTTCATGCTGGCAAGCACTCTAGTGAAGTGAAAGGTCTTCTCTGAGTAGAACTGATTGATGATCCCTAAAGGTATCTACCTGCTGGCTTTCTTAAGCTTTGCAGCAATAAAGGCATTGAAGACTTTGGGAGACAGAGTGTTTGCTTTAAGCTGCTGAATAACATAGGCTTTGGCCACTCTACCATAGGCATAAGCAGCTCAAATTATACCATCATACAGCAACAAATGTGTCCAAATATTCCAACTTGGACAGAAAGGAGCAGATACCATTTCACATTGTCAAAAACTTTGGTTGATCTTCTGACTTAACTGATGGACCTTACTGGAAAGAAAAACCCACTACCCTCTTCAGGCAGGTAATTATGAGTTCATTGGTCAGCCTGCATCTTAGTAACAACTGGCTATTCATAAGAGATAACGGGACAGTAAAGTTGGGGGTGGGGGGTAGGGGGTAGGGGGTGAGATTTTTAGACAATGTCAAGGCTGGTACTGTTCCCAGCAGTGCTTTCCACATTCACAAAGTGGGTTGCAACTGGGACAGGATTAGAACTTCTCTGTACTCATACCAGGTCCCTGAATAGTCAAAGGCTGTTTAATTGTAGAATAATTCCACCCCAAAGCCCAATGCCCTTCATTGGTGGCCTGGCTACTTTCTTTGTTTCGTTTTGATTTGAACTTTTTAATATTTCAATTTGTTGAGGATACATCATCCAGTTGAAACATCCTCTCAATTATTTTACACATGTTGCAGTCAGCCATCATTATGAAACTGGGAAGCGTTCGATTAACCCTTCAACCATGAAACCATTCTTACCATCCTTAACTTGACAGGGAATCTTTCTGTTGGACAGTTATGGGCGTGACCTGATCGAAATCCCAGTAAAGCCCCAGTTCCTAACCCCAAAGTAAAACCTTGGCCCAAGGACTCAATTTTTCAACCCTTTCCTACACATTAATGCCAATTTTTCAAAGTGAAAATCATGTGCACTTTCTGCTTCAATTCTGGTTTCATGCAACATGTGAGGTGGAATTGTCATAAGATTTTTCTTCTTCAGGTACAGCATGGGTTAAAGAAAGTGCTAAGCTCAGTCCTTAGTTTGCTCATGACACACAACAGTCATCTTTCCCAGGATGAAAATGTTAAGCTAATTCCCAGTTGTGAAGGAGAGAGATTGACATCAGTACTGAAATATATTTTCAGAGGCTTGCACTTTATGCTGTACATTGCAGTTTGTATGAGAAAATAATTTCTCACCTTTGAATTCAGCAACAAGCAATTGCTTTATAATTTATTCTCTGTAGTCAATGTTCAAGGATTTTTAGCTCAGCATACTTCCAATAAGCAATTTTCTTTGGCATTGTAATATTTAGCATATAATTGCTTGTTGACTCTTCAGAATAAATAGTTGTTTTGCTATATCTTGGTATGCTTCAATCTTTTGTCCATTTGATCAGCTAGTTGAAATATTTGTTACACCTTCTTGAAAGCAATGAAAATGGAAGTGAAAAAAGATTAAATTTGTGGAATTTCTGATTTTTTACATTTCGGTATTTGTACAGAGTAGCTATTGATCACAGATGATTTGCAAATGTTCTTCAGACTATAGGTTCCCCTTCATCCCCTAACTTGATCATTGATTAATCGTAAATTGTTGATGAGATGTACAAAATATTTGACTTTTGCAATATGTTTAATCTATGATGTAGACTTTTCAAGGTTAGTACTGTATTGCAATGATTCAAGCACATTCTTTTCAACCAGAAGCCTCTATTTTCAGAATTTGTGACCAGTGGTTGGGTAGGAGTTAAGTAAACTTAGACACTAAAAAAACGCTTTTATTTTAGGAAGATTGTGACAGGGTTAAGATCCAAATGGAAGTGAAACTCAGTGGTTTGAATGGATCACTGATGTGTTGTATAGCCTATTGGCGGGTTAGTCGTCAAATTTGACTTATGGCTTATATGCTCATCAATCTGTTGTCAATCTTTCACAACATCATCCCGCCCCTTTCGTCCCGTCCGTCCTCCCTGGGCTGACCTATTTCCTCCCCACCTACACTCACCTTTACTGACTCCATCCCTGCCTCTTTGACCTGCCTGTCTCCTCTCCCTATCTTCACCACTATCCCTCTTCTTTCTACCTCCCCCTCTCTCCCTATTTATTTCAGAACACCCTTCCCCTCCCCCATTCCTGAAGAAGGGTCTAGGCCCGAATCGTCAGCTTTCCTGCTCCACTGATGTTGCTTGGCCTGCTGTGTTCATCCAGGTCTACACCTTGTTATCTCAGATTCTCCAGCATCTGCAGTTCCTACTATTCTCTGGGTCCCAAGCAGTTGGAGATACAGAAAGTGAAGACATTTTGCTTTCTGGATAGCGTTCACTGACTACTCAGTGTTACAGCTCTTTCTGTACTCCACAGCTCTTATAACCCATTCACAGGCTGCGGCTGTCATCAGCATTCCCTCTACGCTGCATGGTTGGCATGTGTGCAGCTACTCCACTTCCCCACAAGGTGATTGGTATTGACACACCAATTGAGACACTGACTTCTGGTTCTGGAAGTTGCTGCTGTGCTCAGACCTCGGAGGCCAGCACAGCCAGTAGGAAAGTTGGGTAAATGCCAGCTGTCAATTTCTAGACCAGTGTTTATTTTATGTCCCTAATTGCCCAGGGCAAATCAGATTCGACCACATTGCTGTGTTCTGGAGTCACATATTGGCCAGACCAGGTAAGGACAGCAGATCTTCCTCCCAAAGGAAGGTGAACGAGATAGAGTTTTTTCTCTAATCAACAGTGGTCACATGAGCTCCCCTTTCATTCCAAAATTTTACTGAATTCACATTTTCATCCTTTGTCATGGTGGGATTCAAACATATGTGATTGATCAGACAGTAATATTGATAGCAATAACTGTGCAAGATAAATTATGGTCATCATGGGCACAGAAGGAAACAATTCAACTCATTAAAGTCCAAATGTGTTTTTGTAAAACTATTCAGTTGTATACCTTAAATGGTACTATATATCTAGTGGTCCTTGCTTCTTTTCAAATACTCAGTGGATCATTTCCTTATTCAAGGCATGGCTAAGAACAATCACATTGAATATCTCACAGCAGTGATGGCAGACTCAGGTGCTTCCTTAATCTGTCGTTTGAGTTTTATATTTGATAAAACATACACGAGAAAAAGGCTATGTTCTGGTTTGCTGTTTGCAGTATTGATTTTTTGGTATTAAAATGAATGGATGAGTCTTTTCATTCTTGATAGGATATTTTAAATGTTATTAAATTGAAGGATTATGGCGATCTAGTGTTGTCGGCAGAAGCAGCCACTTCCCAATGGCCAGGTATTTATATTACACATCCGGTGTGTGCTTGGGAATGCAGTCTAAGGGAGTAAGCTAAAAAGTAAATCATGTATAATCTTTATAGTTATGCTGATATTTGGCAACTGCAACCAGGCCAAATGTATTTCCTTTTGCTCACATATAACAAATTGTGGAGCTGGAGGAACACAGCAGGCCAGGCAGCATCAGAGGAGCAGAAATTTAATGTTTCAGGTTGGGACCCTTCTTCAGAAATGGGGAGGGGGAGGGAAGCTGGGAAATGGAGAGAGGATGGGTGAGGTTGGGGAAGGTAGGTGGGATGGTGATAGGTGAGTGCACATAGGCAGTGGTGGGATTGGTCATTGAGGTGGGAGGAGCAGATAGGTGGGAGAGAAGATGGACAGGTTGTGTCAGGTCAAGGTGGCTGGAATGAGAAGGAGGGGAAGGCTGATCATGGGATGAGGCTGGGGGTGGGGAGATTTTAAAACTGGTGAAATCCGTGCTTAGGCCATCGTGCTGTAGGCTCCTGAGGTGGAATATGAGGTGTTGCACCTCTAGTTTATGTGTGGCATCATTGTGATACTGGAGGAGGCCCAGGATGGACATATCATCCAGGAAGTGGGAAGGCGAGTTGAAATATTTCGCGACCGGAAGGTGTTGTCGTTTGTTGTGAACAGAGCGCAGATGCTTTTAAAAACGGTCTCCAAGTCTCCGCTTGGTCTTACCAACGTAGCAGAGGCCACATGGGGTGCAGTGGATGCAGTAGAACAAGGTGACAGATGTGCAGGTGAACTCATGTCTAATGTGGAAGGTTTGTTTTGGGCCTTGAATGGGGGTGAGGGGGAGGTGTACGGCTGATGTAGCACATCCTGTGTTTGCAGGAAAAAGTTGCAGGGGATAGTGGGGTTAGTGGGAAGTGGGGAGCGGACAAGGGACTTGCAGAGTCAGCTGTCCCTATGCAAAGCAAATAGGGGTAGGGAGGGAATTATATCTTTGGTTGTGGGATTGGTTTGTAGGTGGCAGAAGTGGCGGAGAATGATACATAGGATGTGGAGGTTGTTGGGGTGTTATATGAGGACAAGGGGGATCCTGTCTTTACTCATGTTTTTGCTGGGGGGATGCAATGTGAGGGCAGAGGTGCAAGAAATGCAAGAGATGTGCTTGAGGGCATTTTCAATCACTGCAAGGGTGAAGTTATGGTCCTTGAAATGAAATAGGAGGACATCTGGGATGTCCGGGAGTGGAACGCCCCATCTTGGGAGCCAATGCGATGGAGGTGGAGGAATTGTGAGTAGGGGATGGCAGGTGAAAGGTGGGTGAGAGGTGTAGTCTAGGTAGCTATGGGAGTCAGTGGGTTTGAAATAGATGACGGTTTCGAGGTAGTCACCAGAGATGGAGGCAGCGAGGTCCAGGAAGGAGAGGGAGGTATCGGATATGGTCCAGGTGAATTTTAGGTTGGGTTGGAAGGTGTTGGTGAAGTGGATGAACTGTGAGAGCTCCATGTGAGAGCACGAGGCAGCACCGATACAGTTATCAATGTGGTGGAGGAAGAGGTGGGGTATAGGGCCAGTGTAGCTGAGGGTGGGAGGTCACCTGAGGTGATGAAATTATGAATGGTTTGAGAGATGATGCTTTGGTGATTAGGGATGGGGTCATGGTTGAGGGGGCAGTAGGAGGAGGTGTCAGAGATTGGCACCTGGCTTCAGCTATGTAAAGGCCAGTGCTCCATACCACTACTGCACCTCCTTTACCTGTGAGTTTGATGATGAGATTGGGGTTGGAGTGGAGGGAGTGGAGGGCTGCACGTTCTGCGAGGGAGAGGTTGGTGTGAGTGGGAGAAGTGGAGAGGTTGAGGTGATCGATATTGCGACGGCAGTTGGAAATGAGGAGGTCGAGGGAGAGTTGGAGGCCTTGGGTTAGTGTCCAGGAGGATCGGGTGTGTTGGAGGTGGGAGACCAACCCTCCCACTCATCCCTGCCTCTTTGACCTGACACAACCTGTCCATCTTCTCTTCCACCTATCTGTTCCTCCAATCTCACTGACCAATCCCAACCACTGCCTACCTGCACTTACGCATCACCATCCCACCTACCTTCCCCACACCCACCCCTCCTCTTTATTTAATTCCCAGCTCCCTTCCTACTTCCCATTTCTGAAGAAGGGTCCTGACCTGAAAATGTCAGCTTTCCTGCTCCTCTGATCCTGCCTGGCTTGCTGTGTTCCTCCAGCTCCACACTGTGTTATCTCTGACTCCAGCATCTGCAGCTCTTGCTATCTCTCCTCATTACTTACATGCCCTGGATTTAGATTTCTGGGATTTACTATTTATGACAGAGGTAAAATAGATGAAATGCTGCAAAACAGAGATTGTAAACTTGTCCCAGAGATGTTATCTCTTGAGCCACTGCCTGTAATGGGGGTGGTGGTGAAGGGAATGACTTACTGTATGTCAGCTGGCCAGCATTTGCATATCATTTAAATGTGTTCCTTGTGCCTCTGGTCTTTTGCAGAACAAATCCAAATACACAGATTTGGGTTTGGCTGCTGGGGAGAGAAGAAATCATAGCATCTTCCAAATAAAGCAGCTGCAGCAATTTATAAGGATTTATGGTCTCTAAAAAACAAATGGTTGCAGCACATAGGGAACAAAATCTAATTGTAGTTAAGAACATTTGTTTGGTTTGACAGCTAGTTTGTAATGTGGAGTGATAGCACGAGTTCAATTCCCACAATGACTGGGGTCACAATGAAGGGCCTTCCTTCTCAACCTTGCACTTGGCCAGAGGCATGGTGACCCTCAGGTTAAATGCACCGTCTGCCATCTCTTTCTAATCAGAGAGCAGACTAAGGTCTTCTGAGACGTTGGTGACTTTCACTTTCACCTTTAATTAAAAAGATTCTGAGCTGAATCTGGGCAATGAATTGAATGAAGGAAGATTTAAGGAAAAGGCTGGTGTGCTGCGTACTAGGCTGAAAGCACTTCACAAAACACGCCGAGGTAGACGTAAGAGCTGTACACCATCAGTACATTGTATTAACAGAAGGCCATGTATTTTCTCCCACTTTGATCTATTGAAGTCAATTGACTATCTCCACAATTGCTGTCTATATTTTCCTCATTGTGGTCATATTGGTCATGTTCAATTCCTGTAAGACAACTGAAGGACAGAATGGGACCCAGATTTAACAACCTTTATATTTTGTTAGTTTAACAACATATACCTCCCAACCACAGTTTTAATCTGTCTATCTTTGTTTGGGCTCCAGTGAATATCCAGTTAATGCCCACCACCTGTACATAATTAAACATAATTAGTGTTCAACTAACAGATTCCCTTCTCTCTTTAAACAAAAATTATGGTTAATATGTATAACAAAAAAATTCCTAATGAATTAAGACAGCAACTTCCATTTTCTGTACAAAGTGTTACACTATAAGACAACCCTCCTCTAGGACCTCTAACAATTTCCTCATGCATGCAAAACAACCAGGCAATTGATTACTTGCAGGCACCTGTTTAATTTTAATGATTTTATTGCTCTCCAGCATTTGTTTGAAGCCAGGAAGGATGGTCTGTAACCCTTTCCTGAGAACTTATTGTTTTACATTATCTGAAAAGGAATGATTATTGACAGAATCTGAGATTTTGTAATGAATCTTAAAGGTTTGATTGCCATGTCTTCAACATGAGCTGTTATATTACCAGAGCTTTCCATATTTGTTTGACTCTCTCTTTTCTTAATCACCAGTTCTCATGAATGAAGTTTTGATTTGGATGGTTTTATACAATGATTCAGTACTCTGAATTTCCTTTCAGACTTCAGCCTTGATGAAAGCCCAACCTCCTGCCTGTAAAACAATCAAGATGTTTCAAAATGAAACACAGTTGTAGCATTGTCTGCTCCAAGAGGACTTTGCACAGCACCATTTGGGAATTTGCTTATCTCGATATCAGGCATTCCAACCATTAGAGGTGAATATTTACATGAACTGGAAATACCAGACAAGTATCAGCCATAATTCTATGCAACACTTCATCAATCCACGTATGATTTCTATCACAGAGTTCATTATTGATAGGATTTTCAGTTCCAGCTTTCATGACCATAACTTTATGTTTTGAATATGTCTCTGAGCTTGTCATGAGCAAATTCACCGCCATCAGTCAAAAAGTTTGATGTTGCTTCAGGTTTGGTCTGTAACCACTTCTTAATTTTGTCTAACATAATCTTTATTACACTTTATTGAAGAATGATTAAGCCTGTACATTAAATCTGAAAGTTTTAGAATGAAAAATTTCTACCTTTGGGAATTAACTCATCAGTAAGTCATGAGCTGATGGAAGGTAAGTGATTTATTAATTGGACAGAGTTAAGCAGGTGATACTTTAAACCATACCTGAAAGTCTTTTCAGCATGTACTCAGACCTTCTTGCGAATCATACATCTATTATTGTTGTTCTGGTTCTGCACCTTGCAGATTTAATAGCCACAAATGATGCTTTCATCCTCATGAGATGACTGTTTTGGCTCTCGTAGTGTCCCAACTCTGAGCTGGAGGGCTTGGGTTCAAATTCCACCTGGTCTTAATATGTGTTCTAACATATCTGAATCAGTTGATTGAAAAATATCTAGATGGGTCTTTAATGCATGACCCCTGTATTTAGCATCTGCATTAACCTTGGCAAACATGGAATCCTCTTTCCTTATGTTACTATGAGAATAGCCACTTTCTCCACGAAGAGTGAATGAACAACTGTATCACCAGGAATTCTTTCAAGGCAGCCGCCATCTGATACAACAGGCTTCCCTCTATAAGACCCAAACACAATCGAGGAACCCGAACTTGGATCTAAAACTGTCGGAAACTAATTTTAATTTTCAGTTTTCCGCAGGTGACTTCTTATTTTATAAAGAAAATTTCAGAAAGTCAGTGAACCAAAGACAAATATTCCAAGAAAGCATTTGTCTTCAACTTAAGTGATTCACAGGCCACCTGTTGAATTAATTGCTGAATAGTTACAATGTTGAGTTTTATAGTCTATAGACAAACAGAAGTTAGGTTCACTAGCAGATTGAATTCATAGGAAACGTCATATCGGAAGAGGGCAGCTTTTCATTTTGTAGAAGTCTCCAGACTGAGCATGGAAAGAAATGTACAGGCCATGAGAGCTGAAAATAAGTCTTCAGCTCTTTTCACTGTTCATGAAGAGGGCAAGAAGATGTTAGTCTGTATTTAAGTGTCTTCAGGAGAATAGACAGAATTGCATTTGGTGAATAAGCAGAAAATCAGTTGTCTAAGAAATCTTAAAGTGAAGTTGGAGTGTATACCTCTGGTGTGAGTGGTTGTAAAGGATATTGCTGGGAAAAGAGTTGATTCTTCATGCAGTTTATTAATTTTTAAAATTGTTTTATATATCTGGGTTTGCTTTTGTTTTTGTCATTTTTTTTGTTAAAAGACAGTCTCTTGTGAATGTACTCTGTGGTAAAGTAAAACTTATAGTCCATCAGTCTGAAATCTGAATTTTCCAGTATTATAATCCAACATGTACCAATTAGCCAATTTGACAGAGTCAGGTATATCTCCAAGTTATTACCCATCTGAATACACATGAACAGCTGATGATGTTTCGCACAGAAAACAGTTTACTGCCCAGTTTGAAGGAATGGTATTAGGTTAAGTCGCAAACTGCATGGTGAACTGCAAATACTACATATAAACTCAGCATGGGGGGAACAGTTAGAGGAATTAACTTTGTTGTGCTTGCTTATGTTGAAGGCAGTTGGCTCTGTTGTCCTTAAATGCTGAACTTGTTTGATGACAGAGAAGTGTCTATTTCGTTCTCCCTAAACTTGCTTTTTACCCCATGTATTAGGATCCAGCTTGCTAGCTTTGATGTTAGGTTTCATATCACTTTCTCATCTTGATTTTGTTTGTCCTGTGGTACAGGCTTCCTTGCTCAGTCGACTGCATCTTAAACATGAGGCCTCACTACTCTCTAAGATCCCTACCTTGCATTATATTCTGCCTTTGGAACCTGCAATAATACCTTTTTATGTTAAGCCTAATCCCAGATGGTGTGACCTGGTGATGTATCTCATCTGCTAGGACACAGAGCCCCTGTTCATAGGTTGCGAGGGTCTGCAGGCATCCCTCGGGATGCTGCCTGCCTTCTACAACGACCTGAAGAATGTCTGGAATATGGTCAATTCCTGCTGGATCTTCCCACCTTTAGAAGTAGTAGCTATTGTCAGAGAGCCGCAGGTTCAACTGCTGGCAGAGGGGACAGTTTGGGGCTGACCAAAGTCAGGGATGTCGGGTGATAGAGGCCTAAGTTGCATGTTGCCACAGGAACTGGCAAACAGGGCATAGAGGGATGTCCAGCTAACGGCTGATGCTGTCTATCAACTGAAAATGGTAGTGCTCAGATCCAAAAGTGTGCACCAGTCAGAGGATGGTCAGGTGTGCAGTGGAATCCTGCCTTGACATACCCATACTCGGGCAGAATTTCACATTATCCCCAGGGTCCTGAACGCCCCCACCCCTCAGGACCCCGTGTCCCACAGCCTGAGGTGTCCCCAAGGAGTGTCCTATATGTTCTTCTAAAAGGAGGAGTTCTTTCTACAGATTGCTGCTACACGTCTTCCACTTCTACTCCTTCACTGGCCACCTAGGCTTGCCTTGACATGCTTTTGTTACTGCTGGGCGATGGGATTCACCAGTGGTGGGCTCTCTATGTAGGATTCTTCCCATTTTCCTTTGGGGACTTGGATTAGAGGGTGTTGCACACGGCAGTCCAATATAACCTCAGATTGTGTGATTCATGACTGCCGATTCAACTGTTTATCTTTCTATGCTGTGGAGTCTGTGGACCATGCATATATTGGTTGTGGGCGATTGCACCACCTCTTTGGTTATTTGTAAAGTCTTTTTGCTGTGTTCCTGGTTGCACTTCAGCCCCAAGCTCCTGAGCTTTGGCCATCCGGTATGGACGGGTGTGGGCAGATTGAAGAACCTTGTCGTGGGTCTGCTCCTGGCTCTGGCCAAATGGACAATGAACACGTCCAGGCAGTGTACAGTGGAGTAGGCCTTAGGAGCAGTATTTGGCAACTCTTCTGTGGCTACATTCCTGCCTGGGGTTGCTTAAGAGGGACTAGATGGTGGGTACCAATGGTCTTGATGCTTTTAGAGAAAGTTGACTTCTGCGAAAGGTGGAGTGTTTTATTTCCTCCTCCAACACCATTTTTGATTTCATCCCCTCACTCTCTCCTAAACTCTCTCTTACCCTTAGTGTTGTTCTAATGCTGTTAATGGGCTTTTCAGGGAAATTAATCAGTTGGAACTTGAGATGTAGTGGTAGTGTGAACAAGGAGGTCCAGGTACAAGTCCTACCTGCTCCAGAGGTGTGTAATAGCACCTCTGAAAAGACTGATTAAAAATATTCCCTTCCTGAAGCTGCTGTAGGAAGTTAAACACTGACAGCACCCAATTATCTATCCATTGCTGGATGCACTCCTAAGCCATTTTCCACTCCTGGAACCAACCAAGATTATTCAAATAATGCTGGCTGTGGAAATACTCACAAAGTCAGCACAACAGAAGTTGGACAGATGCCATTCATCACTGCTCTGCTATCTGAGCAAAATAGCTCCCTGCTTCTATTCCAGTAAATGGTGTCTGATTCTAGTAAAGTTGATTATACATCCTCAGATTATGATGGGTCTTAGCAGTAAACAATAGTGAAATTCTTCGACTCATTATTTACACAACCACCTGTTTAAAAAAAATCAGATGCATTCATCTGTGCGCCATTAATATTTCAAGGCAGTAACACTCACTATCTCCTTCAAAGTCCAAAAGAATTCCAACCCCATATAGTCACACAGTAGCACTAGAAGCAACAGTGCCTCTGATTAATTTGCTTGTGAAAAATACCGAAAGAACTACGGATGCTGGAGATCTGAAACAAAAAACAAAATTGCCGTAAAATTCCAGCGGGTCTGGCAGCTATTGTGGAATTAAATCAGGGTTAATATTTTGGGTCCGGGTTCTGAAGAAGGGTCCCTGGATGCAAACTGTTAACTCTATTTTCTCTCCACTGATGCTGCCAGACCTGCTGAGATTTTCCAGCAATTTCTGTTTTTAACTTCATTGTGATGTTTGTCTTCCATTTGCCTAGCATTCATCTAGTGACAGGAAGAAAAATTGTAGCATTGAGTGTCACCACAATCCATGTCGTTCGCTAAGATGATAGAAAAGGAGACATTCAGGGCCAGCACTTCAGAAAATCTGCTCTAATACACCAGACACTTACTAAAATAAAATGCAATGATGACAAGATGAAAAATGAGAAAAGGAAAGTGAATTGAATTTGGGCATGTTTGAAGGAGCTCACAGCATCACTTTATTGGAATTGCTACTTCTCAGATTTAGATTAAATTGACAGGTATTACAATTAATTGGTATCCTTCTTTTTACTCACTGGGATCTGTGGTTCACTGATCCATTCCTAATTGCCCAGAGAGCTGTTAAGAGTCAACCATGTTGCTATGGTTCTGGAGGCATTGTAAGGATGGCAGATTTCCTTCCAATAAGGACATCAGTGAACCAGATTTTTGAAAAAATAAATCCAAACCAGATTTCAGGGAAATCATTAGACTCTTGATTCCAGATGATGTTTTTAAAACATTGAATTCAATTTAAATTGAATTCAAATTCCATCATGGTGGAATTCAAACCTGGGTTTGCAGAACATTCGAGATAATGGGAACTGCAGATGCTGGAGATTCCAAGATAATAAAATGTGAGGCTGGATGAACACAGCAGGCCAAGCAGCATCTCAGGAGCACAAAAGCTGACGTTTCGGGCCTAGACCCTTCATCAGAGAGGGGGATGGGGGGAGGGAACTGGAATAAATAGGGAGAGAGGGGGAGGCGGACCGAAGATGGAGAGTAAAGAAGATAGGTGGAGAGGGTGTAGGTGGGGAGGTAGGGAGGGGATAGGTCAGTCCAGGGAAGACGGACAGGTCAAGGAGGTGGGATGAGGTTAGTAGGTAGCTGGGGGTGCGGCTTGGGGTGGGAGGAAGGGATCCCTTCCTCCCACCCCAAGCCGCACCCCCAGCTACCTACTAACCTCATCCCACCTCCTTGACCTGTCCGTCTTCCCTGGACTGACCTATCCCCTCCCTACCTCCCCACCTACACCCTCTCCACCTATCTTCTTTACTCTCCATCTTCGGTCCGCCTCCCCCTCTCTCCCTATTTATTCCAGTTCCCTCCCCCCATCCCCCTCTCTGATGAAGGGTCTAGGCCCGAAACGTCAGCTTTTGTGCTCCTGAGATGCTGCTTGGCCTGCTGTGTTCATCCAGCCTCACATTTTATTATTTTGCAGAACATTATCTGGGTCTCTGGATTAGTCTAATAATGAAACTATTAGGTCCTCATCTCCCCTTGGGATACAATTTACAAAGACTGCCAGAATTAATATCCAGCAGTCAACTGCAAATAGAATTATTCACACAATCGAGTGTTCATGAAATAGAGATTAACTTTACTTCATTTTAACATTAAGTTTAAATTTATTGGAGGTGCTATCCATGTGATTTCTGCATAGTTAGCAACTTCAACTGAGAGTAATTTTAAGCTAAATTTTGACAACATAAGGAAGTAATTTTGTCCATCACAGGTGTGGCACTGCCAACTCTTCAAATGACCCATTTCCTTTTAAAAGAAAATCTAACAAATGACTTCACACTCGAAGGCTAGCCAAATCATTCAATAGTCACACAGCATCACAAGGAAAGCTAATTGCATACTTATCCTGCTGTGAATGAGCATTTGTCTGTATTCACAATGCCTGTTATCTGGCTTTAACAAATGTTATTATAATATAACATTTTTCCATCTCCATTTATTTTCCTGTGATTCATGCTAGAACATGTTTCCTGTTAGGTCATCCACTGCAATGTCAGCCAAGTAACATTTTTACTTAAGCCGAATCAACAGGCATTAAGAAGTGAACAGATTACATAAAGTACAGCAACCAAGCTTAATTCTGTGCTTGCCTAATGTCAACCATGTATACTTACCAATAGGATTGATTGGATATCAAAAGTAATGGGAGCCTTGCCTAAACTTTTGTATCCTTTCTGTGCTCCAGGGCATTGTAGCTAATTTAAGAAGCTCATTTCCCTGAGAACGGGTAATATCACAGCGTAGGTACCAAAACTGTGAACAGTATATTTTCTAGACTTTGTGTCTCAGTATCATATGTAGTGTGACATCGTTTCTGCATTTTCATAATCTAAGTAAATAACCAGAAATTTCTTAATGATACATCACTTTCCATTGGAAAAATAAACTGCTGGTATTGCTCCACATCACCTTACTGCTAAGGATTGTCTTGCATATCATTTAACAAATGGCTTGAAATCATAGGGGCTAATGTTAACCTCCAGCAACATGGAGGAGAGGGTCAAGGGAATAGGTTAAAATACAAGGGCTGAGAAAGTTCCCATTTTTAGTTTTAATGACAGTGTTTTTGACAGTGGGTGTTATAGGTGAGGGTGATATGTGATAACACATTCAGAAGAGATGGCTCAATTACTGTAAGTAGCTTTGAAATCACCTAAAATTTGAGTGGACATTTAGATGTATTGTCTCCAGCATGGGTTCTTACCCATTTCCTCACCAGTAAAACCAGTAATTTTGCAACACTTTTCTTGGACCGGGAAGAGAAGTCATTTCTTGCCGCCTCAAGTGGAACTGCTTCCTTTCCTTCACCTCGTCTCAATCTGCAATTTCTTAAACCTCCCTGATACTGACTCTGATCTTGCCATTGTGAATGGATCTGAAACAGTCTGAAATGGTTAATGCTGAGAATTAGCATAAGCACCACCAATCTTTTTATTTTTCATTCATTTACAGATGTGGGCTTCACTGGCTGGGCAGCATTTATTGCCCATCCCTAAATACCAGAGGGCAGTTAAGAGTCAACCACATTGTTGTGGGTCTGGAGTCACATATAGGCCAGACCAAGTAAGGATGGCAGTTCCCTTCCCTAAAGGACATTAGTGATCCAGGTGGGTTTTTCGAATGATCGACAATGGATTCATGGCCATCATCTGACTCTTAAATCCAGATATTTATTGAGTTCAAATTCTACCATCTTTCATGATGGAATTTAAACCCAGTTCCCCAGAACATTATCTGGGTCTCTGGGTTAACAGCCTAGTAATAATACCACTAGGCCATCACTTCCCCATAAACTGATGATACCATATGGACCCAGGATCAGGAAGGAGTGAGAACTAACATCTGAATGTTTCTGTGATGATGTCAATCATATCAAGGCAGACTCTAAGATATTACAGCTCAGAAGGAGGTCATGCAGTCTGTCTTTTACATGGCAGATGACAAAGATCTGACTATGCTAATTCCACACCATTAGCAGTTAGCTAATAGCCCTGCAGACTGGGGCAATACAAGTGAATATCTAGCCACTGCTTCAATTTTTTCAGAGTTTCTGACTCATCCGTTCTTTCAGTCAGTGTGTTACAGAATCCCATCAGCCTTTGGGTGAAAGATGTTGTCCGCAATTTCCACCTTAGTTCCCTACCTCTTATTTTAAATCTATGCACCCTGGCTATGTACCCTCTGCAAATGGAAAAGATACCTTCCTAGCCAACCTATCAATGGCCCTCATGATCTTATAGACTCCTATCAGGTCCCTTTTCAACCTTTGCTGCTCTAAGGAAAACAAGCCCAGCCTATCAATTCGTAACCTCAGCTCAGACCCAGCATCCTGCAAAATCTCCTCTGCACTCCCTCTAGTGCAGCCACATCCTTCCTATAATATGACTAGAAGCACACATGGTATTCCAGTTGTGGCACAACCAGTGTTTTAGGCAGTTCTACCATAACCTACCTGCTCTTTTATTCTATGCATCAGTTAATAAAATATGTTTACTTAACCACCTGAGCAATCTATCCTGCTACTTTCAGGAATCCATGGATATATACTCCAAGGTCCCTCTGATCTTTAGTACTTTCTGGTTCCTAACATTCATGATATAATCCCTTGTCTTGTTAGCCCTTCCCAAGAGCATTGCCTCACATGGTCATTTCCCACTGCTCTTGACAAGTCTATTGATATCCTCCTACATGTAACCTCTGACTGGTTACTAACATGCAGTAAACTGTATTTTATTAACCACAAAATTACATGCTAGTTAGATCAGTCTAGTAGACCAAACCAGCCCTGTGGTTTCCTACACTTGAAGAGAATGGTGGCAGCAACCTTCATCGTGAGCAGCAGTGAGCTGACATGTTCATAAAACTGAGATAAAAGCTGTAGAGTTGGATCAGCGGAGCAGGAAAGCTGATGTCTTGGGCCTAGTCCCTTCTTCAGAAATGGGTGAGGGGAAGGGCATTCTGAAATAAATAGGGAGAGAGGGGGCGGCAAATAGAAGGTGGATAAAGGAGAAGATAGGTGGAGAGGAGACAGACAGGTCGAAGAGGCAGGGATGGAGCCAGTAAAGGTGATTGTAGGTGGGGAGTTAGGGAGGGAATAGGTCAGTCCAGGGAGGATGGGCAGGTCAAGGGGGCGGGATGAGGCTAGTAGGTAGGAGAAGGGGGTGGGGCTCGAGGTGGGAGGATGGGGATAGGTGGGAGGAAGGACAGGTTAGGGAGGCAGGGTCTGGTTTTGGGATGCGGTAGAGGGATGGGAGATTTTGAAGCTTGTGAAGTCCACATTGATATCAATGGGCCACAGGGTTCCCAAGTGAAATGTTTGGGTCTGGGATGGGGGTGAGGGGGGAGGTGTGTGGGCAGGTTTGGCACTTCCTGCGGATGCAGGAAAAAGTGCCGGGTGTGGTGGAGCTGGAGGGAAGTGTGGAGCAGACAAGGGAGTCTCAGAGAGGGTGGTCCCTCCAGAAAGCAGATAAGGGTGTGGAGGGAAAAATGTCTTTGGTAGTGGGGTCAGATTGCAGATGACGGAAGTGTCAGAGGATGATGCGTTGGATCTGGAGGTTGATGGGGTGGTAGTGAGTTCGAGGGGAATTCTGTTTTCATTGCTATTGCGGGGAGGGGGTGTGAGGGATGAGTTGTGGGAAATGCGGGAGACACAGTTGAGGGTGTTTTCGACCACTGAGTTGGGGAATTAGCGATCCTTGAAAAACGAGAACATCGGAGATGTTCGGGAGTGGAATGCCTCATCGTGGGTCTAGACTAACTCATGTTCATACAACTCTTCAATTCCCTCAAATATCTGCTGCTCCCTGCCACCTACAGTTGTTGCTCACAAATCATTCACTGTCTCAACAACCACCTTCCCAACACGCACACGCGCAAACATGCACACATTCTCTCTCTCACTCTCTCTCTCTCTCTCTCTCATACACACATGCGCACACACATACACACACATACATTCATACACTCATAAACACACACACATTCTCACCTTCCCTCTCACACACCCCCCTCTCTCTCATGCCCTCCCTCCCTCCCTATCTCACGCCCTCTCTCTCTCTCTCTTTCACATACACATACACGTACTAACTCATAAGCATGCACATTTTCTTCACTCAGTCTCTCTCTCACATGCTCACACATGCACTCACACTCACAAACGCGCACACATTCTCTCTCACTCTCAAACATGCACGCACACACACACAGGCAAACTCACATGCACCATCTGGCTGGCTGCTGCCTGGAAAGCACAGCAGAGAAAAACAAATAAATTTCTGACACTAAATTCAGCAGGGCTTCTACATTATCTACATTGTAGATTGCTAAGGCATCCCCTTATCCATTCCATCCATAATTCCCCTTAGATATCAAGACTAAGCTGGGTATTACTCATAGTGACATGAAATTCCTTTGTTAATGTGGTAAGTAGAAGAGTCCCTGAAAGTGTTAACAGCTCCTTAACACTATTCACAACTCTTGGGTTTATTATTATTTGGTACATGGTTGTTGATTGAGCAAGTATTTAAATTTCAGGACATTTCATATCATTGTTATGTCACATGCTAAGGTTTTAACAGCAGGTGACACTAGAAAGCAGCCAAATAAACTATAGCAATATCATTCACAGCTTCATAATAGCAATTTTTAATTTTCGTAGATTTGCAATATCTTGATTAAATAATTCAAACTGTGATAAACAGTGTCAAACTAAGTAACATGCAAAGCATGCTGAGAACAAGCATCTGCAAAAATGGGACATAAATAAATCATACATTCGCTGTCTTTTCATGATAACTATCCCCACATCCATTCCCTGCATCCTGCAATCTATCACTTAGACCCACATTTTGTTTGTTTTTGTTTCTTTAGCAAAGTGGGCACTTTGGTCCATTTAATGATTTGTGTAAATTTTGTCAGCAAATTATCAGCCTGCTGTCACTGCAGTTATTGTTGCTTCCAAAATCATCCACTGTCCAGAATTATAGTTTGGTAACGTATTCAATGTCTGCACTTTAAATCTCACACAAATTGTTCAGTTTCACAACTGGACTGACACCCTAAGAAAGAAACAAATCATAGTTTTACAAAAATACGGCTAAAGATAAAATGCTGTAGACGTGAACAAATTATGTTTGTGAGACTGACATTTCTGTGGACCATTATGTAACATTCAGATAATTGACCCATTTTTGCTTTTATGATCTTCCTGTATTGAGATACTTACTTGTCCTGTCGTTTACAGGCATGATCAAATTGTAGAAAATGTCCCGAACAGTAAAAACACTTTGACAGCAGCATGTCACACAGATTACTTACATTCCTTCCATGATATATCCTCACTGTAAACCTAATGATTAACTGTGCTAAAAGCATGAAAAGTGCTGAAGTCACTGAATACCAATTCTTGACTGGAATTTTTAATATTTAGGCATTGTATCACTGGCATTTCACTGGCAGTTGGTTTGCAATGCATTTTATTCCTTTCGTGATGGAATTGGAGTTTTAACTGAGTAAAGGTGCAATGTTTCTTGTCAACAGTGATTTCTTCCCAAGGGTCTACTCTGTTTTTTTTGGTCAGGCGTATATCGCTTATAAATTCAAATGTGTCAGGATGTTTTGAACATTTTTTCCATGAAGGAAAAAAGTGAACTGGCTGAATTTGGTACAAAAATCTGATAGCTTCATGGTCACTGTTTTATTGACACCAACTTTTTACAGTTAAAACTGTCAAAGTGCCATAGCTTAATTTGAAGAGAAGTTAACTGGATTCTTGGTCAAAGTTTGTCTAGTAACATAACTACTGTGCCACCAAAATCTTACTATACCCTAATTCATTACTAAGATTCAGATTTAGATTGAAACATTGCAACTTCCTTGGATTGTAAAGTTTTTAAAATACTTTATGAATATGCAAGTTGAACATCCCAGACATAGTTGTGAGAATATGGGAAGTCTGAAATATGGTAAAGCAAAACACATGAGATAGGAATGGATTGATAAACTACACATCTGTATAGAGATGAATTTTATCAACAATTTGGCTGAGTGGCAATTTCATTTTCATTTTGTAAGGTTTCCCTCTGTGAACTCCAGTGAGGTATTTCATGCAATTTTCTGCTGCTCATCTCATTTGTTTGTGCTGCATTTCTAATACACCGTTTTCACTCTACTGTATGCTCACCAGTGATGGGCATATTCATTGCTGCCAGAACCTTCTGAGATTCATGCCAACTATGCCAATTTTAAGCCCAACTGTGGACCAGGTCAGCTCCTGTCCCCCAGAGATAAAGCTTCACTGTAAGTGTAGTGGGAGGGAGATGAGCTGATGTGGCAAGGATGACATTTTAATGGAAATAGAATCTAGCAATCATAAATGTGTTGGTTCCTTTCACCATCACCTATCATAGCTACTGCAGCTACATGAACAAAAACTGCTGAGGCTATCCGTCCTTAGTACCGTACAATGTTAGTGCCCTATGGAGTGCTACTCTTTCCCTAATGCCCAGGGTAGGATAACATCATACCACTGTTCAGTGTGGGAGGATCGTATGTCGTAAAGCCTTCAAACAGTTAACTTCACTGAATCCCTGCAGTGTGGAAGCAGGCCATTCAGCCCATTGAGTCCACACCGATCCTGTAAGGAGCATCCCTCCTGACCCACTCACCTCTCACTCTATCTGTGTAACTCTTCATTTCCCATGGCTCATCCACCTAGACTGAACAACCGTGGATACTATGGGCAACTTAGCAAGGCCAATTCACCCAGCCTGTACATCTTTGGCTTGCAGGAGGCAAGCAATGCACCTAGAGGAAACCCACACAAATACAGGAATAATGTGCAAACTCCGCATAGACAGTTGGCTGAGGCAGGAATCAAAGCTAGGTCTCTCACCCTGTGAGGCAGCAGTGCTAACCACTGAGCCATCGTGCTTTAACTAGTATTGCAACTGGGAACAGAGAAGAGGACAAACCAACAATAGATGTTAAATAAAAACCAAAAGAGCTGTGGATGCTATAAATCAGGAACATAAACAAAGTTGCTGGAAAAGCTCAGCAGGTCTGGCAGCATCTGTGGAGGAGAAAACAGAGTTAATGTTTCGGGATGTTTTTGCTTCTGGGAATAAGCAAGGTCTGCATCCTCTTCGAGCAGTCAGTGAATGATGATCGTACTCACCTTTTGGAAGTGAAGGTCAGTAAAGACCTGTCGGGTTTGTTGCTCCTGATGCCGCAGTGTTCTATCATGCACAAGGTCATATTCCTCTTGCTTCATGTCCCCATTTCCCTCGCGGAAGACTGCTTCCACTATCTGAGCTCTTCTGTGTCCATCACATGCCCACTTTGCCTGACCTTGTTGTGCAGAGCACGGTGTGTTAAAATTATGCAACACACCATGTCTGTGCTGTGAAGTAAGGCAGCCCCAGACAAATCCAAGCATTGGAGACTTAGCTTCAGAAGGCCTATTGGCTACCCCAATATTTGATTTGATTCTGACTTGATTTGATTGATTGTTGTCACATTTACCTGAGATACAGAGAAAAATGCTGTTTAGCATGCTCTACAGACAGATTGTACCATACACGGTGCATCAGGGTAGCAGAACAGAGTACTTTGATGACGGGTCTAGGCCCGAAACGTCAGCTTTTGTGCTCCTGAGATGCTGCTTGGCCTGCTGTGTTCATCCAGCTTCACACTTTATTATCTTGGATTCTCCAGCATCTGCAGTTCCCATTATCTCTGATACAAACTTCAGTGCTGTAGTCACAGAGAAGGTGCAGAGAGAGAGATTAACATTAACATTTGAAAGGTGCACTCAAAAGTCTGAAAACAGCTGGGAAGCAGCTGTTCTTGAATCTGTTCATGTGTGTATACAAACATTTATATCCTCTGCCTGGTGGGAGAAAACATAACCGGGTGTAGAAGGGGTCTTTACTTATGATGGTAGCAGGAAGTATAGGTGGAGTCAGTGGATGGAAGGTTGGTTTGCATGACGGACTGGGCTGTGTTCATAACTGTCTGTAGTTTCTTGCAGCCTTGGGAAGAGCATAGCCATATCATGCTATGATGCATCCAGAGAGAATGCTTTCTATGGTGCATCCATAAAAATTGGAAAGAGTCTGTATGGACATGATTAATTTCCTTAGCCTCTTGAGGAAGTGGAGACATTGTTGTGCTTTCTTGACTGTCACATCCATATAGGTGGACCAGGACTGATTCTTGGCGATCATCACTCCCAGGAACTTGATGCTGTCGATCATTCCCACCTCGGCACCATTGAAGCACACAGCACCATGCCCTGCGCTCCACTTTCTGAAGTTGAGGACCAGCTCCTTTGTTTTGCTGACATTTTTTGATGGAGAGACTGTTGTCTTTACACTATGCCACTAAGTTCAAACTTTTTCCTATTCTCCATCTTGTCATTGTTGAGATCCAGTTTACAATGGTGGTGTTGTCAGCAAACTTGTAAATGGAAGCCAAAAGAAGTGCGGGCCCTGTCCAGCAGAAACAAAAACAGGAGTTGCTGGAAAAGCTCAGCAGGTCTGGAAGCACCAGTGAAGAAAGCATCAGAATTAACATTTTGGGTCCAGTGACCCTTCCTCAGAACTGTCTTCACAGATGCTGCCAGACCCGCTGATCTTTTCCAACAACTTCTGAACTTGTAACTGATATTGGGAGAGAATTTGGCCACAGAAATGTGACTGTATAAGGCCTATAGTAGGTGGCAGAGTGCATAGCCTTCCAGGGCACCATGTAGAGAATTATCATATAGGAGGTATTGTCACCTATTCAAACTGATGGCGGTCTATGGGTCAGGATGCCAAAGACCCAGTTACAAAGGGGGAGCCAAGACCCAGGTCTTGGAGTTTGGAGATGAGTTTGTTTCTTTGGATGGGATGTAAACTGCTGTCAGGATAGCAGAGGTGAACTTGTGGAAGATAGCACAGCCAACATTTCACTGTGATATGACCCTATGATTGAATTATGCTGTTGAAGGGAGAGCTGTAGCCAATAACTAAGAGCCTGACGTTGGTATCTCTATTATGCAGTTGTTTCAGGGTGTATAGGGCCAGGGAGACAGAGTTTGTCATGGGCCTGTTGCACCAGTAGATGAATTGCAAAGGATCAAGGCAATTTAGTAGGCTGGAGTTGGTGAGCCATGAGTAATCTCCTGAAACAATTCATAATAGAGGTCAGAACCACTGGGTTGTAATTATTGAGGCTCGCTGCATGATTTATCTTTGTCACCAGAATGATGGTGATCTTCTTGAAGCAGGTAAGGACTTCTGATCATTGTAAGGAGTGGTTAAAGAAATCAGTGAATACTCTCGCCAGCTGGTCCACACAAGATCTGAGTGCGTGGCTGAGTTCTCCATCTGGGCCAATTGCTTTCCATGTGTTCAATATCCAGCAAGCTTGGTTAATGTTTGTTACTATGACTGTGGGTACAGGACCTGACACTGTGGGGATAGGTGATATTGTTTCGCTGACGTTCTTTCAGTGTGTGTAGAATGCTTTGCGCTCATCGGGTAGGGATGTGCTGTTACCCATGATTCTGTTTGACTTCACTTTGTAGCTCTTTATGTAGTGTAAGCATTGCCATAAATGACAGGTGTCCATGTGGTTAGTCTGCATCTCAAGCTTACTTTTATATTGCCTCTTGGCATCTCCATGGCCTTACACAGGTCATACCTGGATATCTTATGTAGGTCAGGGTTTTCTGACTTGTCAGGCTTGGACTTCAGCAGGGAGTGGATCTCCTGGTTCATCGTGTTTCCGGTTGGGGAGTATTCGGACTAACGTCTTTGGCATGCATTCTTCTCCACACATACCAATGAAGTCTGTAACTGTAGTGGCATACTTGCTTAGGTTGGCTGCTAAGTTTTTGGATATAGACCAGTCCACTGACTCTAAGCAGTCCCAAGAAATCCTTCAATTGCCCCAGACCATGCTTCAATTTCTTCTTGTAAACTGGGAAGAGGAGCACAGCATTTTGAACTGATTTTCCAAAATGTGGACAAAGGATGGAGTAGTAGGCATCTTTTATGTTGGTATGGCAATGATCAAGGATGTTTGGACCTCTGGTACTACAGGAGATGTGTTGATGGTGTGTTGATGGTATTTAGGAAGCACGTTCTTGAGGTTGACCTGATTGAAGTCATTGACTACGATGAACAAAACTTCAGGTATTCTGTTTTTTTGTGTCATATACTTGACTCCCACGTGGGACGGGCTATAGACTGCAGTTGGGATAGCAGAAGTGAGATCATGCTGCAGATAGTAGAAAAGGCATTTCACTGTAAAATGTCCCTGGTTAACAAACAGGCTGCTTGTATCTACACTCAACCTCAGTCTGGACAATGCTTAAGGTGTCATCAACCATGGTTGCGGAAGGTAACCCCTGTCTCCCAGTAACCATCCCTGTAAGATGAAGAGCTTGTGAAATGCAGCAGGAACACGAGAGTTATCAAAGATACAGGCCTCATGGCAGCTATATGGCTCAGGCCACTAAACTGTGTTATGGAATGAACACAGATTATCATTTCCCAAAAAGAAGGCTTTTCCAATGATGAAGTTAGTTGCATAATGAGCTAATGGTCTCAATGTGATTTGCGTCCTGCACTGGGATAAGCCAGTGATATTGGCAAGCCCAGACTGCAGCCCTGGCCACCTCATGGTGAAATGATTGCACATACTATTAGGAATGGAAGCAGCACAGGCTGTGTTGTGCTAATACTGCGGAAGATTACAAGTGCACTATTACTGAAAATTTGTCACCCCAATCCCCACATCACTGAAGAAAGGCAGTATTGCATCCAAAAGCATATGGTTGAATGCTTGCAGTCAAGATGAGGGGAAATTAGCTCCATGATCTTATGCAGCCCTCTTTGAGAACTATGGTCTGCTGGTGCCACTTTTAAGGTCACCTGTGATTACTTCTACTCCACAGGGATGACTATGATAAACTTGCAACAGCCAATGAAATCGTCGAGATTGCTTATGACCAGGATTTGTATCCCACATAGTTGGCCAACACAAGTGTTTTCACAGACATTATGCAATAATTACTAATACTTTCAACCTGTACTGTATAAGTGCCTGATTAATGCAAATGGCTCTTGAAGGGCTTCATAACGCATCCTCAGACAGAAAAGAACACTTAGCCTGCCCATTCCTGAGACCCATTTTTCCTTTCCATTGTACATTTGTGATTCACATATGGATGGAAGACCGCATAGGCTCAGCTATTAATCCAGGCGACTTCCCAAATCTTAATGCTCCTTTTGGCCTTGCACTCTGTATTGCACACCCCACCATATCGAAGCTTCCCTATTTCCCCACCCAAATCTTTCATTTCAGTCTTTATCCTCCCACATTACACCCTGAGCTTTGGGCCTACCAGTTAGTCAGGCCAACCATATTATGCGCTGTTTCACCCCTATCCCTGGTCTAAGCCAGGCCAGTGGTGACAATTGATAACCCCCTCCCACAGTGCTGAGTGTCATCCAACACACTTATCACCTGCCACCTTTAAATAGTGAGTTGCCCCCCACAATGCAGCCACAATTACCACCCTTCATACTGACACCATAAATAACATCCCCAGCTTGCTCACCACAGCATCAGCCTGAGAACCCACCTTGACTACCAATGAGCAGACTGCCAGGACTGATCACGGGTCACCCTCCACACCAGCTGAGAAAAACAGCCCCAGTGGATGAGTTACCAGACTCCTGTTTGATCTCTGTGCTGCTCTCTAACCATAATTCTATGGCCTGTTTGCACTGGACATACAGTGCTGACCATGGCCCACTTGCCATACTGTAATGTTATGGAATGCCTGATCATGACCATGTCTAACCACCACTCCCCCAGGCAAAGACTAGCTGAATGGCCTTAACTGACCGGAGTGGGCCTCTCTTACTGATGACAGGCTCCAGGACTTTGCTGAGGGCTCCTCCCTTTAGACATTCAGACATGGCAATCTGGTTGAAGCATATGCAGAGTGTTTGCTGGGTACATTTCTGGTTCATGTTGCAGGTGTGACATTGATGTAGCATAGGGATTTAAAGTAATGTGTCTGCCCCTTGACTGAACACTTCTGGAAACAATGACAAGCTGCTAAGCTTCACATCTGCTAAGAGGCAAGACAAAACAGAGCTGCTGTGAGGCATCATATTCTGGGTGATGTGGCAGAAAGGCAAGACAAGGCAGACATTCTGTGAACACCCAGGTGAGCACCAAGACAGCAAGTTAGGAACCCTGAGATGTCCTCTATTCCAGTGTGGGAAATGAGTTCCTGACCCTGTGCACGAAGCAGCCCGGGCAGCAGCATTGTGGTGTCAGAAAGTGTAACATTAAAGCATTGAACTATATCTTATGTAAGTCAGAGAGGTGCCACAATAATTGACAGTCAGGTTGGTGTGTTTCCACTGCCAATTTCTGTTGATGTATAATGCAGTTGAAGAGTGCCCTGAGGGGTCAACCAAAATAGAGGCACAGAGGGGCATGTGTCAAGCAGAGCTGCCGAGCTATCCACACATTCTTTCATGTTGGGAATTGTTGCTGTCTAGTTCCTTTCTACTGCCCGGTAAAGTAGCAAGCTGCATATGTATGTAGTGAGATTAGATAAAAATGAAATGTTCATGCATGCCTCTCTCCACTCCCAGCTCTTCATTGAAATCAAGGGTGGAAGGCCAGGTTTTTTTCTCAACATTGAGAAACTCATTTTTCCAAACTTGCCATATTTTCTCAAATGATTCACTATTGTCCTCAGTGTGTAGGGGCTGGAAAGATTCTACTCATGGCTGCTATTGGAGGACAGATAGCTGCATGGATAGGGATAATGTTTTGGTAAATTGTGTTTTTTTTATTGCGTCATTATTTTCAAGTACACATAGTTTTAATACTTTCGGTGAGTTTTACATCCCATGCACCAATGGTTTAATGAAGCTTATATCTGTGCAGAAGGCACTTTAGTATTTTACTGTTTTGCACATAAAGCAAAATGCGTCACTACATATCTGCAACTGGTTGCTATAAGAAACACTGCCTTTTGATTATCCAAGCTCAAGAACAATTGTGAGAGTAGAAACAATTCAATTGTTTTACCCATTCATGGAATGGGGCATGTAAGCACTTACTACTTAGCTCTAATTACCTTTGCATCATTAAAGGGCATAGGTTTAAGATGCAATGGGAAAAACTTGAAAGGGACCTGACGGGCAACATTTCCATGCAGAGGATGGTGCGTGTATGGAATGAGCTGCCAGAGGATGTGGTGGAGACAGTTACAATTACATTTAAAAGGCACTTGGACAGGTACATCAATAAGAAAGATTTTGAGGGCTATGGGCCAAAAGCAGGCAAACAGGGCTAATTCAGTTTAGGAAACTTGGGTGGCCTGCAACCAATTGGACTGAAGGGTGTTGTAAGACTCAATGACTATGGCCTTCTTAAATCATCAAAGTCTATGTCATATAGTTACAAACAACTTTGCTTTGTAGAGAGCTTCATTTGCCATTGGTGGTGTTCCTACAAATCTGCTCTCCTTATTCTTTTAGATGTTGCATCTCGTGGATCAGGAAGATATATTGAAGAAGCTTTGGTGAGCTGCTACAATGAATCTTGTCGATGGTGCACACTGCTTCCATTATACGTCAATGGTGGAGCAAATAAATATTTAAAAGGTACTGAAATAAAAGCCTGCTTTATCCAAGATCGTGCTGAGCTTCATGAATTGCAGCAGCTGCACTGATCGAGGCAAATGGGAACATTCTGTCACACTGCTAATTTCAGTAACATTATTGGCAGATGGATTTTATCCTTCATATTACTATGGTTGATCCAGTTAAGTTTCTGGTCAAGGGGTGTTAATAGTGGAAGATTCATCAATAGTAATGGTATTAAATGTCAGGTAGAGATGGTTGGATTCTCTCTTGATGGAATGGCTCATTACGTGACAGTTGTATCATTGAACATTACTTGCAGACTATCCTGAGTATTGCCCAGGTTGCTTCATGCTTGCACATTATTAAAGTTGTGAATGGAACTGCAAACAGTGTAGTTATCAACAAACATTCCGACTTCTCGCCTTATGTTGGAAGTTAGGTCATTGATGAAGTGTGTCAAGATGTTCGGGCTGAGGAGCCCTTGCAGTGTGACTGTGATGATTGGCTTCTAAGAAGTACAATAATCTTCCTTTGTGCTCAGTGTAACTCCAGTCAGTGGCAGGCTTTGAGTGTCATAGAGACATAGAGCTTTGCAGCATTGAAACAGATCCTTCGGTCCAACTCATCCACACTGGCCAGATATCCTAAAGTAATCTAGTCCTATTTGCCAGCATTTGACCCATATCCTTCTAAACACTTTCTATTCAGATACTCATCTTGATACCTTTTAAATATTGTAATTGTACCAACCTCCACCACTTTCTCTGACAAATCATTCCATACACGCACTACCCTCTGTGTGAAAGAAAGTTGCCTGTTAGGTTCCCTTGATATTGTTCTCCTTTCACCTTAAAACTCTCCTCTCTAGTTTTAGACACACCTACCCTGGGGAAAAGGCCTTGGCTATTCACTCTATCCATATCCTTCATGATTTTATACACCTCCATAAGGTCACACCTCAGTCTCTGATACTCCAGGGAAACTTGCCTCACCCTAAGCAGCCTCTCCCTATAGCTGAAACCCTCCAACCCTGGCAACATCCTTGTAAATCTTTTCTGAACCCTTTCAAGTTTAACAACATCCTTTTTGTAGCAGGGAGACCAGAATTGCATGCAGTATTCCAAAAGTGGCCTGAGCAATGTCCTGTACAGCCGCAACATGACCTCCCGAATCATGTAGTCAATGCACTGACTAATAAACACAAGCATACCAAATGCTTTCTTCACTGTCCTATCCACTTGCAACTCCACATTCAAGGAAATATGAACCTACACCAAGGTGTCTTTGTTCAGCAACACTCCCCAGGACCTTATCGTTAAGTATATTAGCCCTACCCTGATTTGCCTTGCCAAAATGCAGCATCTCATATTTCTTTAAATAAATATCCATCTGCCAATCCTCAGCCCATTGGCACATTTTCTCCATGATTTCAGTTGCCTTCAATTTTGCTTGGGCTGCTGAATGTTGCATTTGAGTAAATGTTGCCTTGATGTCAAGGACATGTCACTTTCACCTCCTTTGAAATTGTGTCAATTTGTTCATGCATGAGTCAAAGTTAAAATGAGAAGGGAATATAACAGTAAAATGAGGAAATGACAGCATTGGCCTGAACTCATCTTGTACATCTTAACATGGAACTCAAGTTTGGACCAACACTCTCATTTCCAAGTTTTAACAGTTTTATTGGTCTTTCTTTTGGTCAGAAATAGTGATCTGGCAGAATCCAAATTGAGTAACAGTGAGCAGGTTATTGGTGAATATCTGCTACTTTTGATGGACACAGGAAGACGGGACATGGAGAACTACAGCAGCGAACGCCTAGTAATTTCATACTGAAGGTCTCCAACAAAATGAGTGCTCAGGCTACCGAGCTAGTAGCTGCAGACTATGTGGTCAGACACCCTGAAATATACCCCTGACTAGGAGGCAGATACTCAGCCAGCATGTACGTCTGTAGCTGTTAAACCAAATTCATGCCACAGTGGGACACTAGAGAATTCATGTCAACAGATGGGAAGCCAGTTCAAATGTATTCTCCAAATTGCCCAAGACCATGAATACAGCATTTAGAGCTCATCACCCTGCTTTCTGAACTGGGAACATAAGGGTAGCGGATTGACTGAGCATCGTGCTCACAAAATCAAGTTGAACTTCAAACTGAGCCCTGTGTGCTTTTGTCTGCCTCACTGATGACAGCACTTGAATAAAGTGACCCGTTTATTACTAAAAACAAAGTTTCCAAAGTACAAACAACAATTCACTTTGCACGATAACAAAGTGTGGAGCTGGATGAACACAGCAGGCCAAGCAGCATCGTAGGAGCACGAAAGCTGATGCTTCGGGTCTAGACCCTTCATCAGAGACCCTCTTCTGATGAAGGGTCTAGGCCCGAAATGTCAGCTTTCGTGCTCCTAAGATGCTGCTTGTCCTGCTGTGCTCATCCAGGTCCACACTTTGTTATCTTGGATTCTCTAGCATCTGCAGTTCCCATCATCTCAATTCACTTTGCACCTCCATTTATGATTAAATCAGGTGCTGTTTTTTGCATGCTATATCCTCAATGGATAAGGTTTGTCCCTGGTTTGATACAGTTTGGTAGGTAATAGATAAACCAAGTGCTGAAGTTATTGACTATGGTGGAATCCAATCCTACTCCTGCTGGTGGCCCCCGACCCCAGACACCTGCCTTGGGATCTCAATCTGTCCTTGAGGATTGGCAGCTCACCAAATCCCATCACACCATCTTTCTCACCCGGATTGACCCTGATCCTTCCACCAACGAAAGCAGGAAATTCCCTACTGTGTCCAAACCTCTCATAATTTTGAATGCCTCTGTGAATTTTCTGTCAACCTGCTTTTCTCCAAAGCAAGTAGTTTCAACTTTTCCTTAACCCTGGAATCATTTTTGTAAATCTGTGCTGTGGTCCTTGAGCCAACATTGCTGGGAAACCGAAGACATGCCATGTACAATCTTTGCAATAATTGTTGTCCAAAGAAATGTTTTTGTCTTGGGAGGCAGAGCAAAATCAGATTAAAAACGTCCACTTAATGATGAAAAGAATGGAAAATCCATTTATTTCCTGAAATTGAAGAGGAAATTTTAAATATAATGAGCAGGTTGATCTGAGGATATTCGAAAGATGAGTATAGCTCAGGGAGCTTCTCTGGTTTTAATTTGTGCAGGCATTTGCAGGGAGAGTTAGTTACAGCTGATATGGGGTATACTTTGCAGCTGATTAAGAGATAATGAAAGTAAATGACAGTTTTCTTCACCTGTAAAAAAAACTGCCTTCTTCATTCACCATTTGAAATACAGCTGAGGCCTAACATCTGTTTGAATTTTACAAGCAAACAGAAGCTGGGCAGTTGCTGAGTTTTGAAAATAGTGGAAGAATCCATAGTGGTCCTCGTGGGACCTTATTGTAAAGAAAACAACCAGGAAATTTGCTTGGAACTATTGGAAAAATAACCAGTGACAAGGGACTCAGGCATCCATCATCAAAAAATGCAACCGTATGTTTTACATCGGAGAATAGCTAAAGTGGAGGAGGATTCTCCAGGGAACTATGAAATACCTTTGGGTGGGTCCCAATTTAAATAAATAAATTTATCATTATGGTGTCTTGTAAAAAATCTTGGGTAAGTAATAAGTAAACCTGAGTGCAGAATATACACAGTTAAAATCCATATTGTTAACAGTCCTTACATTTAATTTTTAATATAAAATACAGTCCAGTTATAAATTTGCTGTCAAATCTTTATCAAAAGACTTTCAGAGTCCACATACATCATATCAACAGCATTAGTCTCAATAAACCATTCTGATACCTCATCAAAAACTCTAGCAATTTAATCAAACAGGTTGACTTTTCTTAATTAACCTGTAATCATGCAAATGACTTTTTTTTCCCGCAAGTATTGCTTTGAGAAGTTTAACACCAAGGTAGAAAATGATGCACTTGCCTACAGTTGCTGGGTTTATCAAGTGGAACAGTGGAATGTTTGCAATTCTCTAGAACTCTGACCCCCACAAAGCCAAAGGAAGACACAAACATTATGGTCCACAGCGTCTACAATTTCTATTCTCACTTTCTCTGTATTCTTGGATGGGCTTGATCCAGTTCTGGTGCCCTTTGCAACTGTCGGCTGTATTTAAAGTTGAAAGCCCTTCCTTATCAATTTTTTAAGTCTTTCAAATATCTGCATTACCTTCATTTTCATAACGATCTGTGTACCATCTTCTCCCTTGGTAAAAGCAAATGTACAGTAATCATTGCATAGCTCAGCTACATCCCCTGCCTCCATGCATGAATCCCCTTTCTGGTCCCTTTTTTGTATTCATGTGTGGGATATGGGTGTCACAGGGTAGCCAACATTTATTGCATGTTCCTATTTGCCCTGCAGAAGGTAGTGGTGAGCTGCCTTCTTGAACCACTTCAGTCCTCCTGCAGTGGGTTGACTCACAATGCTATTACAGAGGGAATTCCAGGTTTTTAACCCAGCAACAGTGAAGGAAAGGCAATATATTTCCGAGTCAGGATGGTGAGTGACTTGGAGAGGAACCTGAACGTGGTGGTGTTCCCAAATGTCTGATACCCTTATCCTTCTAGATGGAAGTGGTTGTGGGCTTGGAAGGTGCTGTCTGAGGATCTTTGGTGAATTTCTGCAATGCGTCTTGTAGGTAGTACGTACTGATGCTACTGAACTTGGTGGTGGACAGAGTCAGTGCTTGTGGATGTGGTGCCAATCAAGCTTTGCCCTGGATGGTGTCAAGTTTCTTGAGTGTGGTTGAAGCTCTACTCATCCAGGCAAGAGGGGTGTATTCTATCACACTCCTGGCCTAGGCCTTCTAGATGGTGGACAGGCTTTGAGGAGTCAGGTGTTGTGTTACTTGCTGCAGTATTCCAAGCTGCTGGCCTGCTCTTGTAGCCACTGTGTATACGTGGTGAGTCTGGTTAATGATAACCCCCAGGATGTTGATAGTGGGGGAACTCAGTGATGGTAAGACCATTTGAATACCAATTGGTCTCACTTCTCATTTTCCCACCGTTTTACTATTTACATGTGAAGAGTCAGCTGAATTAGCATATGTTGCAGAATCACCTGTAGTCAGACAAGGATGGAAAATTTCCTTTGTTTAATGTTGATTTTGTTTTACAATAAGCCATTAATCTCATGATCAATAGCACCAACAGATGCTTTTTATTTCAGCTATTTTATTTAAGTAACTGAATTTAAATTCCCTAGCTGTCATTGCGGGATTTGAATTCCGTCCCTGGATTATTAATCCAGTAACATGTTGCCATAACCATAATTCAATTGTCGAAAATGGTTCAAAGGCTTTAAAATAAACTACAGCAGCACTGTTTCACAGTCCTGCACCTAAAATTGTACACATGATGCCGTACTGTAATACATTTACCAGATTACATGCTGCTTTTAACAAAGACCTGTAGAGAAATTCCACACCGTTCCTTAATATGCTAATTACACCTGCACTGTTCTGCAGTCAAATTGATTTAAATGTGGAGTACTTGGCCTTTTCAGGAACCTTCTGCTTCACTTCTGTGAGGAACGTTATTACTTTGCTGCTCAGAGTTTTAATGTGCCTTGTTGCCCTCCAGCCCTGTAAAATGCAACAGAGCACAATTATACACAGATGAAAAATGTAACCTTGATTTAAAGGGTTTGTGATTTTAATGGAGGTTGAAAAATATAATAGAATTCAGGAATTAGCTAACAGTGGAGACATTAAAGCAATGTAATACACATTAACTGTTTGAGAATTGAACTAACTTGATAAAACCAATGGTGATATTCGCACTGAGATATACTGTGGCAAGCTGATAGGAATTGTGAAGGTAAAGGGATGATTTTGCAAAAGGAATGTAAGAAATGCCAGTCATGGGGAGTTGCTAGGCTCAGTGGACCTGCAAGCGTCATAACCTTGTACCAGAAGGCAGGCTGAGAAGCAAAGGTTCAGCTGGAGGTTGGGGCTGCAAGCTGCAGAACTTTTGACAGTTCGAACTGAGGGTGGTTGACAGGAGGTGGTGACACAATGTAAACAGCATTACTCCTGGCTGCAGTCTGAAATATTTTAAGGCATTAGTAGTTTAACTGGAAGCTGAATCCAATGAAGCCCTATTTTAATCAGCTATATTCAACATTACTGAGATGCTCAGACATTTCCGATCCACACAATGTCTCCACTGCTAGCTAATTTCTGAATTCCATTATATTTTTCCTTACAAGGATCTAAAGAATGTTAGCGTCAAAGTAGCGCACAGGCAGTGAGTCCTGGATGAACACCAGTGTGAGAGAATAATCCTTACCTTAGAACTCTGTAATGCTAACCCCTAAGTAGTTTCCTATGTTTAACTTATTTTCAACTCTGTAATTAAGCAGCTACATCTATTTCTCCTGCTGACTCCGAGACAAAGGTACTTATACCAAAACATCACCATAAGAAGGCAGATACAGTAAATGGTTTTCACTGTACTCCAACAATGGAGTACTCATGACAATAAAAGGATATTGTATATCGTATACCTTTGCTGACTTCCTGAACTGCGATTGTACCTGATAATTATTTTCTTCAATTATGTGTGTGGAATAGATTGTCATTTCTCAGTCATTGTGAATACTAATGGCCAACAGGATTGGTAGAAAACACTTGACTGCAGTCTCAAGTCTGTCCTTGCTCAAATAAAGAGCAAGATGCAGATCTCCCAGAGATGTTCCCTGAATAAATATGGCAGCCATCAAAGAATAGGTCAAGGAGTTTTTAATGAATACGTGATGTGGACAATACCAAAGCCTGTGTATGTGAACCATGATATGTCGCTTTGCAATATTTGGAGAACAGGTGCTATTGTGAGCAAAGGAAGCGGAAACAGCACAATGAGGTTCCCACCTTTGAAGTTTATGAGGTTAAAAAAAGTGTCAAAAAGCTGGAGTGAATGAGTAAAAGATCAACAAATTACAAGCGAAACACAAGCTGAATTCCTGCTCCACCCTTCCAGCAGCTTAGCCATACAGGAAAGGGAGAAGGCAAATCAACACAGTAGCCAGGAATGATGTATCCAGTCTCAGGCACTGGTCAATCCATGTGTCTCCCCCAACCTCCAGCTGAACCTTTGCTTCTCAGCCTGCCTTCTGGTACAAGGTTCTGACACATAACGGGTCAACGCCAGGAATCTATCTGCCTCAGGATTCGGGGTTGAATGATGCCAGCAGGTCCACTGAACCTAGCATCTCCCCATGGCCGTCATTTCTTACATTCCTTTAACAAAATCATCTCCTTTACCTTCATAATTCCTATCAGATTGCAACAGTATATCTCAGTGCGAATATCACCATTGGTTTTATCGAATCAGTTCAATTCTCAAATAGTTAATTTGTATTATCTTGCTTTAAAGTCTCCACTGTTAGCTAATTCCTGAATTCCACTATATTTTTCATTATCCATGCAAATCAAGTCATTGCTAGGTATTGCAATCTTACAGAATACACAACTTGTATAGCACCCTCAAATTGTGTAGCAGGGCAACAGCGAGTGTCGTACGTTGGAAATCAGTTGATGAATTTCTAGTTAGGGCTGAAATGGAAATTAGTTGGAACGTATCAAAACTTGAGCTTAAAATGCCTAACAGAAATGGAACAGGCTGAATGCCTTCCATTCTAAAGTAAATGAGGGGATGGACAATTGAATAAAGTCAGAAACCTTTGGGAGCATTAAGTCAACACAAAAGCTACTTTGGAGAAATATTTACATTACATTCAAATCCCGCACAGGATATAATTGACAATGCAATTAAGATATTGAGATCTAAGCTCATAGTAGAGGAGGCAGATACATTGATTGGCTAGGACCTGAAATTGGATGCATCATTTCTGTCTTTGTGGATGATTTGTCTTCTCCCTGTCCTGTCTTGCAAAACCGCTGGTTAAGGGAAGCACAGCAAAAGTGTGGGGGATTGTCAAAGATAGATGCCACACACCCTTTCTGCTTTTGTTGACTCAGCTCTGAGGGTTTTTGGTTCCACAGCCACTTTGCATAGCTTGGAAAAGATATAAATTGCTGTATGCTTTGATGTAAACAACCAGCAAAAATGCACTCTCTACTCAAAATTGACCTTTAGCCAAATTTTCTTTTAACAGCTTGGTGAACCTATTTGAAGTCCCACCTGGTGTAGAAACTGGAAAATCACGCCTGGACGCTTTATATTGTTGGCAACTCCAGCGGCAACCACCACATGTAGGTTCTTAAGTGAGCATCCAGAATGCACAGCTGCATCAGAAAGGAAGGAATTTGCACCATGCAAATTAGGGTTGGATGACAGTTTTAAGTTACAAAGTAAGAGAAATGTGTGCCCCGTACTGACCTCCCATTTGTGCTTTGCGTTGAACAGTCCAGTTCGTGGCCCTCACTGCTGTAAACCCTTAAATAAAAAATAAGGAAATTTAGATATTCTTCTGGTATGGCCAAGAGGGACTCCCATCGATTTGCAAACAAAAAACGTTAGCAATTTCTGATCCGTAATGTCAAAACCACCTACAATCCCAGCGTTTCCAGCCCTCTTTTCAAACTCCAAGGACTGTCTGATTTCTTGCCCGTCTACAATCGTTCAGCTGCAACGAGGTGCTGTCTTGGCCTCAGTGACAGTTAAAAACAATTGTTTTGTCTGATTAGCATAATTTACTCAGGCATTAATAACCTGAAGGAATGGTAATGGATGTTAAAAGTAAATAGAGCAATTTTCTGTAAATGTTCCTCTTAGACTGTGTCCAAATTACATTTGCAAGCAAGAAAATAAACTTTCCTTGACTGTTCTTTCTGAACAAAACTTTGTCTATGTTGCCAAGGAGTCAACTGAAGTGACCTGCTTAAATAATTGAAATGATTGACACTTCTCAACCTCAGGCAACATCTGCTGGCCTTTACGCACGGCGTATATTTCAGACAGGCGAGCAAACAGAGAGCAAGAGAGACGAGGTTGGAGAAGCTGAGTTAGCAAAGGTCGCGCTGATTTAAAGGAAAAGGAATCAGGCACACAGTGATTGAAGAGGGAAATGCAAATTGTCTGCAGACGTGTGGAACAGCCTATATGAGACACAGCATGAGCAAGTCTGTGTTCAGACACCAGAGACAAATACGCTCGAATTACCTTGAAGCTATCAATGAGTGTGCAAGTCGTGGGAGTAGGAATATGACGACGTTGCTGAAAAGAAATATTTTCAAATATTAACTCAAAACTTAGAGCCTACTAAGAAAATACCTTCAAAATAAAGCTGAAGGCTCAGACTTAACACCTGTTTCAAGGATTGCAGGACTGGGTGGCAAGCCCGTTGGGCAACACCTGTTGGATATTACAGCTGTAACTCTACGAATTCCATTGAGCGAAGGAATACAGCTTTACATTATTGCAGAAGGTCAGAAACCATACAAACCTTGGTTCATTGCCAGGAAGTTAATTCTGGGTGCAGAGTGTGTTCAATGGAGTTAGAGGCTGCAAAGGCACCTCAGGGCACTGTTAATTTACCTCGGGGGTTTTCCTCCACTGACTCCCCAGTTTGTTTATTTGCTAAGATTACAATAGAGTTGAATGCTTCCATTCTAGAGTGAATGAGGGAATGGACAATTGAATAAGGACAAAAATCTTTGGGAGCATTAACAATCAACATAACAGCTAGTTTGGAGAAATACTTACATTGCATTCAAAACAAATGTTGCTCCGAAAGTAATTGACAATGAAAATAAAATATTTAGTTCTGAGCTCGTGTTGGAGGAGTCAGTCAAATTCCACAGAACCCCTACAGTGTGGAAACAGGCTATTCAGCTAACAGGTCCACACTGACTCTCTGAAGAGCATCCCACTTAGACTCACCCTCCTACCCTATCCCTGCAACCCTGCATTTCCCATGGCTAATCCATCTAACCAACACATCCCTGCACACTGTGGGCAATTTACCATGGCCAATCCACCTAACCTGCATGGCTTTGGACTGAGACATGGGGAGAATATGCAGACTCCACACAGACAGTTGCCTGAGGCTGGAATTGAACCCAGGTCCCTGGCACTGTGAGGCAACAGTGCTAACCATAATTGGTGAAATCTGATACATCATTTGTGGCTGCTGGGATGATTTGCTAGCTCCCTTTCCCGCATTGCCAAGCTGCTGGATAGGTGAAACATGAGACTCAGGAACGATTTAAAACTCTTGTCAGGATTGTATGTGCCATGCAGTTTAACTGTAGGTTGTTATTGAGGCTTCTGCCAACGCCAGCAGGATCTAAGATCAGCAGCAGCTTGAGTGCTGAGTGAAAGAATTAAAATTGTCCTTAAGTTTTATTCCAGTAAACCATAATTATGTTTTGATTATTCATTTGTATGATTCTTGCACTACTGTATGATAAGAAGGATGATATAAGTTAAGCCAATCTGAGCATGGAGGTATATTTACAAATTCTATATTCAATTCTCATACCTTCATCACTTCAAAAAACAGCAATCTACTTCAACATTTTCTACCTCTCAGTAAACAGTTGCCCAAAAATTTGAAAGTTCACCAACTTTGAAACTTAAAGCCCCGGGTAGTCGGCTGAATGTGAGAAAGGTTTTGTGTGAATAGTATTTTCATTTGCTTATGGTTCAGGAAATTTCCTCTTGTCCACTATTTAATTTGTATGTCTTTATATACTGTAACTTAGAAGTATGAATGATTGCCAAGGGAACTGCATTGATTTTTATAATTTTTGACTGAAGAAGAGGGCAAACAGAAGGATTCTGGGTAATCCAAGATGGAGAAAAGGAAAAGGACTGTAAGAGCTGCTTCGTTTTTGAGGTATCCTCAGTGGTGGAGCTGATTTCCTCGAATTCTAGGAGCAGTAATTACTTCTTTTAAGCCGTTGCTTTGCTTTGTTTTGGAACTTCAATGTAAAAAAAATCAAAACAATGGCAGTTTAAAAAGGAGGAATAGAGACAAAGGCAGTGACGTGGGAAATGAATCAAATGAAGAAATAAATCTACATAGCTGTGTGACTCGGCAGTAACGTGCACAGCTAACTGCTTCTGCTGTTTGGTTTCAAGTATCTCTGAACACTGGAGTTTGTCTAAGAAAAATTAACAAGCAGCAAAATTCACAGCTGACTTTGGAGAAACATGTATGAGGGAACTCACAGCAAGGGATCAGCTAAGTGGCTAGTTTTTAAGTGTAACCTTACTGTTTTTCTTTGTAAATCTACAATAGTGAGTAGAGTGGGTTCATTTGAGATTATGTACATTTATAGATCTGTATCTTAAGGAAGCTTTAAACATATAAAACCACAGGTACTAATTTAACCTGGAGCAATGTTTTCAGAACAGTAAGGCTGTGCTATTTTCTGTGTCTGGACATTGTTAAGGTGCAAAGATAGCCTTAAGAAGAGTGATGATTAGGGAGAAAATTATGGCTGTACTGAGGGAGGATATTCCTGGAAATGTGTCCGGAGAAGTTATTTGGGTGGAACTGAGAAATAAGAAAGGGATGATCGCTTTATTGGGATTACACTATAGACCCCACCCCTTCCAATAGTCAGCAGAAAATTGAGAAACAAATTTGAAAGGAGATTTCAGTTTTCTGTAAGAATATCAGGGTGGTAATGGTAGGGGATATTAACTTTCCAAATATAGACTGGGACTGCAATAGTATTAAGGGCTTGGATGGAGAGGAATTTGTTAAGTACGTGCAAGAAAATCTTCCAATTCACTATGTATATCCCTACTAGAGAAGGTGCAAAACCTGACCTACTCTTGGAAATAAGAATATGGGTGATTAGGGAGAGTTACTATGTTACTGATGATGATGTCTGCTGGAAGTGTGTTTGGTTGCGAATCATATCAGATTACAGTCAGTTCCAGTTCCCTCCGGGGAAGGTAGGAGAGGGAGGCATGTCATCCTGTGGCATTCCACATCACAAACAAAAATGCTGGTTTGGAAAATGTAGGATGTGATGGACTCTGAGGGGAATGTAGTACTGACAGCCAGGTTTCTGGTACCAAGACTGGCTCTAATGTAATGAAGGGTACTCCTGGTTCTAGGTGATCGATTATGATAGGGGACTGTCTAGTCAGAGGCACAGACGGATATTTCTGTGTCCAACAGAGAGGCCATCATAATGGTGTGCTGCCTCTCCAGTGTCAGGATCAAGGATATCTTGGAGAGGATGCAGAATATTCTCATCGGGGAGAAGGGCCAAAAGGAGGTTGTCATACACATTGGAATTAATGAAATAGGAGGAGAAAAGGATGAGGTTCTGAGGACAGACTATAACTAGTTGGGCAAGAATTTTATGAAGAGGTCCTCAAGGATAGTAGTATCTGGTTTACCCCCAGTGCCATGAGTTAGCGAGGGTAGGAATACATGGATCAGTTAAATGAAAGCATGGCTGAGGAGCTGGTGCAGGGGAGAAGGATTCACATTTTTGTAGCATTGGGATCACTTCTGGGGTAGAAGTGATCTGCATAAGAAGGATGGATTGTACTTGAATTGGAATGTGACTATTATACTGGTGGGGAGATTCACTAGAGCTGCTCAGGAGGAGTTAAACCAGTGGTTGGGGGAAGGGAGTGTGCGGGTAAGAGAGCATGGAAAGAAATAAGTCTGAGACTGGTACAGTTGGGAAAAGGAGCAAGTCAAACAGTCAGAGCAGGCAGGAACAAAGCAGAGAACGAGGTAGGACTGATAAATTAAATTGTATTTATTTCAATACAACAGGCCTAACAGGTAAGGCAGATAAAGTCAGTGCATGGTTGGGAACCAGGGACTGGGACATCATAGCTGTTACAGAAACGTGGCTCAGGGATGGACAGGATTGACAGCTAAATGTTCCAGGTTGTAGATGCTATAGGAAGGATAGAAAGTTGGACGGGATGTGGCAGAATAGTGGGCAAGAGAGGAAAGGGAGTGGAATTTTTTTATTAGGGATAACAGTGTGGCTGTACTTAAGGAGGATATTCCTGGACATACATCCAAAGACGTTATTTGGGTGGAACTGAGAAATAAGAAAGGGACAGTTACCTTATTGGGATTGTACTGTAGACCCTCCAATTGTCAGCAGGAAATTGAAAAACAAATTTGTAAGGAGATCTCAGATTCTGTAACAATAGTAGGTGGTTATGGTAGGGGATTTTAACTTTCCAAATATAGAGTGAGAATATAATAGTGTTAAGGGCTCAAATGGAGAGGGATTTGTTAAGTATGTATCAGAAAATTTTCTGATTCAGTATGTGGATGTACCTACTAGAGGAGGTGTAAAACCTGACCTACTCTTGGGAAATAAGGCAGGGCAGGTGACTGAGATGTCAGTTGGGGAGCACTTTAAGGCTGCTGACCATAATTCTATTAGTTTTAAAATAGTGATGGAAAAGGATATATTGGATCTCGAAGTTAAAGTTTTAATTGAAGGATGGCCAATTATGAGAATATAAGGCAAGAACTTTCAAAAGTTGATTGGGGGCAGATGTTTGCAAGTAAAGGGACAGCTGTAAAATGGAAAACCTTCAAAAATGTGATAATGAGAGACCGGAGACCGAATGTTCCTGTTAGGGTGAAGGGCAAGGCTGGTCGGTGTACGGAATGCTGGATGACTCCATTGAGGTTTTGGTCAAGAATAAAAAGGAAGCAAATGGCAGGTATAAACAGCAAGAGATCGAGTGTACCCCAATAAGAGTATAAAGGCAGTATATTTAAGAGGGAAATAAGGAGGGCAAAAAGGAGACATGAGATAACTTTGCCAAGTAGGGTTAAGGAGAATCCACAGGGATTCTACAAGTATTTTAAGGACAAAAGGAAAGAATAGGGTCCCTTAAAGATCAGCTAGCCTACCAATGTATGGAATCGCAGGAGATGAGGGAGATACTAAATGAGTATTTTGTATCAGAGTTTACTGTGGAGAAGGATATAGAAGATATAGAACGTGGGGAAATAAGTAGCAATGTCCTGAAAAATATCCATATTATAGAGGATGAGGTTCTGGATGTTTTAAAATGTATAAAGATGGATAAATCCCCTGGACCGGATCACGTGCACCCTAGAACACTGTGGGAAGCTAGGGAAGTGATTGTCAGACCCCTTGCTGAGATATTTGTAACATTGATAGCCACAGATGAAGTGCCAGAAGACTGGAGGTTAGCTAAAATTGTGCCACTACTTAAAAAAGGTGGTAAGGAAAAGCCAGGGAACAATAGATCAGTGAGCCTGACATCAGTGGTGGACAAGTTGTTGGAGGGAATCCTGAGGGACAGGATTTACATGTATTTGGAAAGGCAAGGACTGATTAGGGATAATCAACATGGCTTTGCACATAGGAAATCATGTCTCACTAACTTGATTGAGTTTGTTGATGTAACAAAGAGAATTGATGAGAGCAGAGCAATGGATGTGATTAGTACGGACTTCAGCAAGACATTTGACAAAGTTCCTCATGGTAGACTGTTAGCAAGGTTAGACAACTAGCCTTTTGGATACTGAACTGGCTCAAAGGCAGAAGACAGGGGATGGTGATGAAAGGTTATTTTTCAAACTGGAGGCCTGTGACCAGTGTTATTCCACAAGGATTGGTGCGGGGTCCACTGCTTCTTGTCATTTATATAAGTGATTTGTATTTGAACATAACAGGTATGGTTACAGCCGCTGACACCAAAATTGGGGTGTAGTGGTTGGCAAATGAGTAGATTTCAATAAGAACTTGATCAGATGGGCCAGTGAGCTGAGGAGTGGCAGATGGAGCTTAATTTAGATAAATGTGAGGTACTGCATTTTGGAAAGGCAAATCAGAGTAGGACTTATACGTTTAATGGTAAGGTCTTAGGGAACAAGAGACCTTGGAGTGCAAGTTCATTGTTCCTTGAAAGTGAAGTCTCAGGTGGATAGAGTAGTGAAGAAGGTGGTTGGTATGCTTGCCTTTATTGGTCAGTGCATTGAATTTAGGAGTTGGGAGGAAGTGTTGTAGCTGTCCAGGACATTGATGTGACTGCCTTTGGAATACTATGAAGTGCAGTTTTGGTCTTTCTGGTATAGGAAGGAAGTTGAGAAACTTGAAAGGGCTCAGAAAAGATTTACAAGGATGTTGCCAGAGTTGGAGGGTTTGTGCAACAGCAAAAGGCTTAATAGGCTGGGGCTATTTTCTCTGGAGCATCAGAAACTGAGGGATGACCTATTTGAGGCCACAGCTCTCTGGGATAGAGAATTATAGAATTTCAGGCGCTGAATATCTTCTGGGAGAAGATATTCCTTCACATCTCAGTTTTGAATGCATGTCCCCTTCTTTCGCATCTCCCATTCCCTAGAAATTTTCAATGTTTCAATAAGACCATCCCACCCTTTTTCTAAACATTGATGAATAAAGGCTTAATCTGTGTAGCCGTTCTTCATAGGACAACCCTTTCATTTTCAGGAGTCAGCCAAATAAAACTCTTTTAAACTGACTCCAATGCCATGACATCTTTGCTTATTTACAAGGAACAAAACAATATGCAGTACTCCAGGTACGAAATTGGGTAGAGTACTTGTGGATTAGAAGGCAGGAAGTTAGTATTTAGTGTTTGTAAATGCTGGGGGGAAGGGGGTGTGCGGTGAAAGCATTGCATGGTCCCTTTAAAAATGATCTGCTTTTACTATGCTTAGACATTTAAAAAGGATGTCCATGAGCAGCTTGAAAGAGCACAGAGAACATCCAAATTAAAACATTTGTATCAAAAGGCCATACTGTTAGCAGGCCAAGCAGAAGCTTTACCAAAAAAAGTTTTGAATTTAGCCAATCAATTTAAACCAGGAACTTAGATACCAAAAGACAATTAAATTTAAGTCTGTTGGAGATAGCAAGAACTCCAGATTCTGGAGTCAGAGGTATTACAGTGTGGAGCTGAAGAAACAGCAGGCCAGCCAGCATCAGTGGAACAGGAAAATTGACACTTCAGGTCATTCAAAGTGAAAAAGGAGCGGACAGTCGGACACAGACGGGGGAGATAACTGCCGTCTGCCAGAGTTATCATCTCTTAGCTTTCAAGAAAGAATCAATGGCTCCCACAGTTTTCTCTAATTCTTAGACAAAACACCATCCAAAGAACTAAGGTACCTCAGGCACAACTAGTTAATATTCCAGACAGAAGCATCAACAGAGAAGGCATGGAGTATTCTGGAAGACACATAACCTGGCTGTAATTTTGACAGATTAAATTCTGTTTTTTTGTATTTAATATATGTGGGACTTATATTTATTGGAACAGCACATCATTAGAATCTCATTTTATTTGGGAATAGTTAGTAGTTAGATGGGGTATATTTGGTTTGTTAATATTAATTTGTTTATTCTTAGAGTTAGATAATAAATTGTTACTTGTTGATTGTAAAGTGAGTGTCGGGGTTTTATTTTATTTAACCACTAGAAGTTGCTGAAAGGCAGGTAACAATTTTTCACACTCTTTTTGCGGTTTAAAGGGCAAGGTGCTTCTCTCTGGGTGTTTTGGTTTTAATTCTCAGAAGGGTCAAACTTTGCTTTATAACAACTATTGTGAGAGGTCGATGAGTGACATAGTGGCTGAGTGGATAGCACTGCTGCCTCACAGCACCACAGTCCCTGTGTTCAATTCTAGCTTCAGGCAATGGCCTCTGTGGAGCTTGAATGTGTCTGTGTGGATTTCTTTTGGGTGCTGTAGGTATCCTCCCAGATTCTAAACATGTGCAGGTTAAATGGAATGGCCATGCTAAATTGCCCACAGTGTCCGGGGGTTTGTAGGCTAGGTGGATTCGCCACTGTAGCTGTAGGGTTGTTTAGATGGGATATGTCAGAATGCAATGCTCTTCAGAGGGTCAGTGTGGATTCAATGGCCTGAATGGCCTGTTTCCACACTGTAGAGATTCTATTATCACCTACTTTTCAACTCCAATCCAGGGCAGTAGAGTGATTGGGGGATAAATGGACAGCAATCAATTTGCACCATTAATTTACTCAAGCTGCATATGTTTGGTGAGGTCCTTGTATCTCAATATGCCTGCAATGTTTCAGTAGATTGTTTTGGCCAGTGAGGGAAGATGTGATGTACAATGGTAAGCATGACAGATCATGGGCCTTGATGATAGATGGGTGCAGCCACGGAGATAGAAGGAGTGTTAGAAAGAGAAGAGAGAGCAGCACTTATCCTGGCAAAGTGGAATCAGCTATTGATCATCTTGCGGTAGCGCTGACTGTTCCTCGGCACCATGGAGACTACACTGAATGGAGCTTTGCCTCTAGATAGACCACTGCAGTCTGATGCCTAGGCCTGGGAAACAATGCCCTCTGTGCCATCTCCTCCAACAGGAGCTGCCTGTTGGTGAAGTGTGGTGTCACCTTCCCATTCTCTGACACCTTCTGACTGAATGTTCATCACTGAGCAGGAGAGATACAGAATACCATTGCCCATCTGGGTGCACAGCAGCTTTTCAAATATTGCATAAAGGCCAGGCATGCTGGTCTTTTGGCGGAATGCTGAGTTTTCCTGTGCATGGTACGATGAGTCTAGAATTGGTTGAGAAGGGTGCCGTGGGGCAGGACAGGAAGGTAATGAGGTGAGTCTTATAAGATACATTGAGAGATCTCACTAGGGCTCACAACACAAAATCCTCCAAAAAATATATCAACACAACTGACACCTAGCCAACAAAATAAAAAATTCAGCCCTATGTGATTGATGTACAGCTTGTGAAGGTCAGCTGTATGACTGTTGCATATTAGGACTATTAGCAACAAGATGGCTGACTGGATTCCATCAAATTTGAGATAATTCTCCAAGACAATGCCAAGAGCAATCTCTGAATACATAACCACTTAAAGTCGAACAAATATTTATTTCATGCAAAAGATTTCTTTACATTGTAAATTATTGTAAATTCTTTTTCTCAAATTTACTGCTGCTGCCATCAATGCTGTCAGCATATTATTGCTCGATCTGACAGAAAATAAACCCACTAAGCATGTGGAATGGAGTTTGTGGTTGACTGTGAAGACAATTGCTCTGTCTTCCTGATATTTAGTTGTCTGAAATTCTTACCCAGGTGGTATCGGGGATGGGCAAACAGTGTTTGCGTATCAGAGATAGAGAAGTCAAGATTTTACAGTGACTTTCATAAGGCACTTGATAAAATATCTCACAACAGGCATTTGTAGAGAATAACAACATGCTTGAATAGTACATTCTCTTCTAGTTATGGAAAGCAATGCATAAAGTCCTTTTTGATTTGATTTTATTTAATTTATTGCGATCACGTGTACTGAAGTGCAGTGAAAAGCTTTGTTTGTGAGCAGTATGGGCAGATGATTGTAAGCAAGCACATATGGATCATAGGGTGCTTAGACAGAATGAGGAAGACAGGCTACACTACACAGGAGGTGTGCAAAGTAAGATCAACATTAACAAGATCAACATTATTTGAAGTTAGAGAATCCATTTGTCTGTCTAATAATGACAGGGAAGAAACTTCTTGAACCTGTTGGTATGTGTTCAAGCTTCTGTACCTTCTGCCTGATGGAAGAAGTTGTATGAGAGCATTACTGGGTTTGGAGGGGTTTTTGATAACGCTGGCAGTTTTTCTGTGGCGATGAGCCATATAAATGGTGTCGATGGGAGGTTGGCTTCCGTGATAGTCTAGGCAGTGCATTTTGTAGATTCTTACGGTCCTGGGCAGAGCAGTTATCATACCAGGCCATTATTTACCCAGTCAGTACGCTTTCCATGGTGCATCTCTCAAAGTTGGAGACAGTCCACCAATTCCAAGCTGTCCAGAGATACTCTTGCACTGCCTCTGGCCAGCATTTTGTGAAGGATCCTCCCCTTTCAGCTTCTGCTTGTAGGCTGGAAGAAGGAACACAGTGCTGTGATCTGATCTACCAAAGTGTGGACAAGCTTTGGAGTGGTAGGTGTCTTTGATGGTTGTGTAGCCATGGTCCAGGGTGTTGGGTCCTCTAGTGTGAAGAGATGTGTTGGTGGTATTTTGGCTGCACCATCTTGAGTCGCTGATTATGATGAATAAGGCCTCAGGGAATTTTGTCTCCAGTGTGTTTTGTGGTGGTGTAAATCTACTCTCAGGCATTCTTCACTTCCTCATGGGGCTGGGACATAGACTGCTGTCAGGATGGCGGAGGTGAACTCATGCGGCAGTTAGGAGGGATGGCATTTCACTGGAAGTGTTCTACATGGGGCAGCAGTGGCTTCCCAGGGTCACCATGTCTGAGCACCAGGAGGTATTGATCAGGAAGTATACCTCTCTGCCCTTTGCCTTACCTGAGGACACCATGCAGCCCGTGAGATGTATGGAAAACCCCTCAGCTTGCAAGGCACAGTCAGATTTGGCAGGAGTGAGCCAAGTCTCCAGGAAATAGAGCACACAACAGTCTCTCAGTTCCCTCTGGAAGGTAAGTCTTGATCTGAGTTCATCCATTTTGTTTTGGATAGATTGGATATTTGCCAGGATTTTGCTGGGGTGAGGGGGGAGACTTGAAACCGCATTGTTTCAGTTTCACTAGCAGGCTAGCCCATTTTCCCCATTTTCTGGGAGGTTTCTAGCATCTGGGTAGAGCTGAATATATTTCAATGACAAGGGAGAAGTCTGCAGAAATGGCTGAAAGCATTGGACGCGACAAAGGCTATGACCCCACAACATCCTAGGGGTATCACTGAAAAGCTGTGGTTCAGGACTAGCTGTGGCCCTAGACAAGTTGTTGTAGAATTGCAACAAAGCATTAACACCTACCCGATAAAATGGAAAATTGTCCAGGTTTGTCCTGTCTACAAAAAGCATGGCAATTCCAATCAGACCAATTATCCGCTCCCAACCCTCAACACCCCTCAGCCTAATCTCAATTGTAAGTCAGTGCTGAAGGGTGTTCTTCACAGTGTTGCCAAGTTCATTTACTCAGCAAAAAACTTGTTTGTTGAAACAGTTTGAGTTCTATAGGGCTACTTCACTCCTATCTGCAAATTCCTCTTCAAGTCTCAAACTATCCTAACTTGCAACTATGTCACCTAACCTTCATTTTACCCAGGTCGAAATTTTGGAACTCCTTTTCGAGCAGCACTCTTAATGTAAGTAAAGTACTTGAAACCATAACCGTTGAAAGGTTACAGAATAGAAAAAGTTGCCCTTGTATGCTGTATCCAATCCCTTCAGTACTTTGCATACCAAAATCATAATCATAAATCATACCTCAGGCTCTTCAGTTTTCAGGAAAACAACTCTAGCCCATCTAATGTTTCTACAATGCTGTAATTTTCACATCCTGGCAACATTCTTACGGTGCTATTACATTGTTTGGTACAATCTGTAGTTCACTAACTCATGAGAAAAGTAAAAGGAAGCAATAGTATTCGACATGAAAGAGTATAGATTCATCAGCCATTGTGAGGGGCCATCAGCAGAGGATTCCCTTTCCATGTTGGACCTGATATCGTGCGACTTCATGGGGTTGGGAGTCAATGTTGAGGACTCCCAAGGAAGCGCACTCCTGATTGTATATGACAAATCTGCCAGCTCTGTTTGGTCTGTCCTATAGGTTACTGGAAATATCCAGGGACAGTGATAGGGTTATTTGTATGACATGATGCTCTAAGTTTGCCTGTCATGATTGGATTGAGGTTGGCCAGGTGGATCCATTGAGTATGAGTTGGGGCTGTTAACCCAGGCCCAGCAGGAAGTGCTGGCTGACAGATTTAAACAGGAGTCTCAGGGATTGCCCTTACTGTAGGGATTGACTCTGAGCTGGCCAGTCAGTATCCATGTACTGTGCACGTGTGAATAAACGGTGACTTGATGGATGAGATACTGGCCTCAGTGGATTATTTCAGTGCTTCTGTCAGCTTGCCACATGACTAGTTTGTGACACAGCTCTCCCAATGTTGGCACAAGTCCCCAATAAGGAGAACTTTGCAGAGGTGATAGGGCCATGTCTGCCATTATGATTTTCGATGGCTTAGGCAATGCCAAGTTCCATTCTTGTTTTAACTCTTTATAGCAGGCTGCTCCAACTAAGAGCCTTGCAGGGCCATTTCAGAGGGCAAGAAAAATAAAATACATTGCCGTGGGTCTGGAGTTACAAATTAGTCGCACCAGGCAAGGATAGCAGTTTTCTTTCCCTAAAGCACGTTAGTGAACCGAATGGATTTTTACAACAGCTCTCATCATCAGGCTTTTAACCGAAATAAAATTACACCAGTTGCCATGGTGAGATTTGAACCCAACTCCCCAGCACAATGCACGGGCCTCCAATCACTTGTCTAGTGACAATACCACTATGCCACGTGAAAGTGTGCTTAGTTCTGGACACCACACTATTGGAGAGATGTGAATGCATTGGAAAGGGTGTAGAAAAGGCTTGTGAGAATTGGTCCAGGAATGAGACACTTTAGGTGTGGCTTAGAAGTTTTCAAATAGTGAGAGGCCTGATCAGAGCAGTGGGGTGGTAACTATACCTGTTTGTAAAAGAATCGAGAATCAGTGGGCATAGTTTTGAAATGTTTCGCAAAAGAAGCAGATGCAAGGTGAGAATTCTTTTTCTCTATATAGCTGGAAGTCCTGATATAGAATGCATGTCAGGAGGCACTAAGCAAAATTTTTCGGAGAGCTGCTGTAGTAACAATAAGCCAAACAGCCTCCTTTTGCACTGTAACAATTCTATGATCAGTATGTTGCTAAAAGGCTGCATTGCCCATGGAAACCAGACTCAACAGTTAATTCAGTGCTTTCAAGAGAAAAAGTAAAACAATTTTGAACAAGATGAGATAAAAATTGCTATGATATTAAATTTAAAACAGCCTCTGAGAAATGAAGTATTTCTGCATCAGACTGACATATGCTCTTTAAAATGTCAATTTTGAAGATAGAGAGTTTTGAAGTGTTCTCACTTTATAGTTGTTGCTCATTGTCCTTATGTCTACACTGATTCATTGTATGTCCTTCACTCATTCTTATCCACAATCATTGTGCTACACATTTTCGCTCTGTAGGATTACTCACCCACCTAACTATGGAAAAAATTGAGTATTTATAAAAAGAGTTAGCCAGTAAATATAGTCATCACAGTGTAGAGCTGGAGGAACACAGCAGGCCATGCAGCATCAGAGCAGCAGGAAAGTTGACATTTTGGGTCAGGACCCTTCTTCAGAAATGGAGGAGGGGGAAGGGAGCTGGGAAATCCATAGAGAGAGGAGGGGTGGGGCTGTTGAGGGAAGGTGGGAAGGTGAGAGGTAAATGTAGGTAGGGGGTAGTAGGGACTGGTAAATGGGAAGGATGGGGCGGTTACTGGGGAAGAAGATGGACCAGTTGTGTCAAGTCAAGGAGGAGGGGATTAGAGGGTGGTTTGGACGTGGGATGAGGCCCAGTGTGGGGTGGATTTTAAGACTGGTGAATTCTATGTTCAGGCTATTGGGCTGAAGGCTTCTGAGGTGGAATATGAAGCATTGCTCCTCCAGTTTGCATGTGGCATCACTGTGGCACTGGAGGAGGCCCAGGATGGACATGTCACCCAGGGAGTGGGAGGGGGTGTTGAAATGGTTAGTGATCGGAGGGTGTTGTCAATTATTGTGTACAGAGCGCAGATGCTCCATGAAACAGTCCCTGAGCCTATGCTTGATCTCACTGATGTGGAGGAGACCACATCAGGAGCAATGGATACAGTAGACCAGGTTGGAGGATGTACAGGTTGGATATGGAAAGATTGTCTTGGGCATTGGATGGAAATGAGAGGGGAGGTGTAGGGAGGGATGTGACACCGTCCTGCGGATGCAGGGAAAGGCACCGGGGATGATGGAGCTAGTGGGGAGTGTGGAGCAGAAGAGAGAGCCACAGACTGAGCAGTCCCTATGAAAGGCATATGGGACCTGGGGTGGGAGGTAATATCTTTTTGGTTATGGGTTTGGATTGAGGGTGGCGGAAGTGGTGGATGATACACTGGATGCAGAGGTTTGGTAGGGTGGTATGTGAAGACCAGGGGACTCTATCTTTATTTTTGTTGGGGAGAGGAGGTTTTAGGGCAGAAGTGTGGGAAATGCATGAGAAGAGGTTCAGGGTTTTTTTTGACCACCAGAGGGGTTGTTGTGGTCCTTTTAATTAGAGGATATCCGGGTTTTCCAAGACTGGAACACTCCATCTTGGGAGCAGATGTGGCGGAGGCGGAGGAATTGGGAGTAAGGGATCGCATTGTTGCAGGAAGGTGGATGAGAGTAGGTGTTGTCCAGGTAGCTGTAGGTGTCGATGAGTTTGAAATAGATGTCGGCTCACTTCTGAGACAGTCTCCACTCCCACTTCCAGCTCTAGCTCAACACCCAACCCCAGCCCCAAGTCCTGCCGGGTCTTCACCATCACACCCCCAGACCTCCCCCTCACTGAGGACATATGGTCCATCGTCAACAAATGACTCACCTCTTTCCCTTTCGCCCACACATCAATGTATTCTGTTCACATTTGGTTGTCAAACTCTTTTTTTCCCTCTGCCTCCACCTCCACGCTTGTTTCTTTGACGGGGAATCTAAACCACCCTCTACCAACATTTCTCCTGCCTTTGACAGACCCCATCCTCCTGGATACCACCGCAAGGCCTCCTACCCTCCCTCGAACTCTTCATCTCCAACTGCTGTCGGGACACCAATCGCCTCAACCGCTCCACCCCACTCACTCACTCCAGCCTCTCCCCCACAGAACGTGCAGCCCTCTGCTCCCTCTGATCCGACCCTAACCTCACCATCAAACCCACGGATAAGTGGGGTGTGATGATGGTTAGGTGTACTGACTGTGATATTGTGAAGGTAGAGCCAACTTTCTGACACCTCCTCCCACCGACCCCTTGGTTATGACTTATCTCTGATCACCAAACCACCAAAAACCTCATTACCTCCCGCCAACTGCCTCCAACCTCATTGTTCCCCAAACCCACCCCATCCGTTTCTATCACCTTCCCAAATCCACAAACCTGACTATTCCGGCCGACCAATTGTTTCTGCTTACTCCTGCCCCACTGAACTCATCACCGCTTACTTTGGTTCTGTCTTTTTCCCCTGGTCCAGGAATCCCCTACCTACATTCGAGACACCACCCATGCCCTCCACCTCCTCCAAGACTTCCAATTCCCTGACCCCCAAAACCTCTATGAACATTCAATCCCTGAGCACCTGTATCACCCACGCAGATGACCTAAAAGCCTTCTGCCTCTTCCTCTCCCACAGGCCCAACCAATCCCTCTCTACCAACACCCTTATCTGTCTAACTAAACATGTCCTTACCCTGAACAACTTCTCCTTTAACTCGTCCCACTTCCTAAGGACTAAGGGAGAGGCTACGGGCACCTGCATGGGTCCGAGCTATGCCTGTCCCTTTGTAGGAAAAGTGGAACAGTCCCATTTCTGCTGTTGTACTGGTACCACCCCTCACCTCTTCCTCTGCTACACTGATGATTGTATCGGCTCTGCCTCATGCTCCCATGAGGAGCTTGAACAGTTCATTAACATTTATAAGATAATAAAATGTGAGGCTGGATGAACACAGCAGGCCAAACAGCATCTCAGGAGTACAAAAGCTGACATTTCGGGCCTAGACCCTTCATCAGAGAGGGGGATGGGGTGAGGGTTCTGGAATAAATAGGGAGAGAGGGGGAGATGGACCGAAGATGGAGAGTAAAGAAGATAGGTGGAGAGGAGAGTATAGGTGGGGAGGTAGGGAGGGGATAGGTCAGTCCAGGGAAGACGGACAGGTCAAGGAGGTGGGATGAGGTTAGTACGTAGGAGATGGGAGTGCGGCTTGGGGTGGGAGGAAGGGATGGGTGGGAGGAAGAACAGGTTAGGGAGGCAGAGACAGGTTGGACTGGTTTTGGGATGCAGTGGGTGGAGGGGAAGAGCTGGGCTGGTTGTGTGGTGCAGTGGGGGGAGTGGACAAACTGGGCTGGTTTAGGGATGCGGTGGGGGAAGGGGAGATTTTGAAGCTCGAGAAGTCCACATTGATACCATTAGGCTGCAGGGTTCCAGAGCGGAATATGAGTTGCTGTGCCTGCAACCTTCGGGTGGCATCATTGTGGCACTGCAGGAGGCCCATGATGGACATGTCATCTAAAGAATGGGAGGGGGAGTGGAAATGGTTTGCGACTGGGAGGTGCAGTTGTTTGTTGCGAACCGAGTGGAGGTATTCTGCAAAGCGGTCCCCAAGCCTCCGCTTGGTTTCCCCAATGTAGAGGAAGCCACACCGGGTACAGTGGATGCAGTATACCACAT